>NW_027526385.1:201937683-203137683 GCF_048455015.1 Haemaphysalis longicornis
TGTTGGCCTTCGCCCCTCATGCGGTGCTTTCTGCACTACCCCTGTCGAGTGTCTGTATGTCGAGTGTGACAAATGGTGCCTAGGGCATCAGCAGGAGTATGTTGACCTGCTGTACGCATCTAAGATCGTGTCTCTCACCAACACTCCTTTGAATCCTATCAGGAGCGATACAGCAAACCTACAATCCTTTTTAAACAGCCCTTTAATTTCTTTACCTTTCTCTCTTAGAGTGAGGGTGGAGGCTTCCATACTAAATGTCAACATTTCAGACACGCACAAGAAATCCACCCATAATTTTATTCCACCTTGGTATCTTCGTTCTATATCATGCGACCTGTCATTCACGCAATTAGAAAAACAATAGAGAACCTAGGAGTGCAATTCTGCAGCACTTCCGATCCCTGCAGGACAAGTACAGGTGCGCACAGTTCTTCAGCAACACGTCGAAAACTGCTTTTACTGTTTCTTGTGCAGTGCAGGGAACAAACTTTAGCGTTACTAAAACAATAAATTTTCATAGCAGTACTTACACGGCAGAAGCCTATGGCACATGAGTCGTTTGAAATAAATCACATCATCGAACCTAAAATTCTAAAGTCCATTGTGTACGCAGATTCTCCTGCGATGTGCAGGCACTGTGATCACAAAGATCGTCTAATAACTATGTGATCAATGTTCTTAAAGGATATATGATTGCATGTTAAGCTTCCAATTTCGAAATAACTATATGCGGGGTACCAGGCCACAATGGGTTCCTGGCAATGAGACCAATGACCAAATGGCTGGTACTGCTGCTTTCGTGATCACAGTTGACATAACAACAGTGCCTTAAACCGACCTCAAGACACACGTCAGACAGGTTTTTAGTAAAACATGGCAACTACACTGAAGTCAACAAACAGGCGACAAACTACAGGTAATAAAGCCACAACTGGGTGGCTACATAACTTACTCACCAAAAGATACACTGAAGTCGCCCTGCTAGACTGCGGATAGGCTACGCACATGTAACACACTCCCACCTACTCCCTAGATCTTCGCGACCCATGTGGTTCAGGTATGGAAGGGACCTATCCGAAGTCCACATACTAATGACACGCAAGGCACTTCGAGCAGGATTTCTCCTGCTTTGAGTTTTTTGGTTTGTAGGACTAGCCGAGAGTGCCCTCCAGGAAGTTTGAGATTAAAAAAAACAGTCTGTGCAGTGACGGGTTTTGACTGGTCAAGAGACTCTAATATTAAAAATCGGAATAAATTGTCGGGTTTTGGAAATGTACCTTCAGGCAAGGGAGGATAAGACACATCGGTGCCGCTCTTTTTTCAGAGACCGATCACGTTTGGGGGGGGGGGTAGGTTTAAATTATTCATAAGGCATAGAACAAAGCAGGGAAGAAGGGTACTTTATTTGTCAGCCTTACCCGGATAGCTGAAGAGGTGCCGGAGCTCCCTGCCTGGTAGACATTCAGTGAGACCATCCGCCGGAGCTTGACCTGGACTCCCGCCACCACCGTTTGTGGTTTCGACCCTTTACCTTACAACACCACGCCAGGGTTGGTTCCAGCTTTTGTTTGGTGGCTCGGGGTCCACGGTGTCACCAACACCATCACCACAATTGCTGAAGGTGCCCCTTCCAGGGAAAAGTAAATCAGAGAGCGGTAGGTCGCTTGGTCCTAGCAGCACGCAATAAAACAACCAATCATGCGTTGCATGGAGACAAGGAATTGCCCTCCTTTGAAGTGAGAAAAGCACAGAGCAAAACATGTTTTGAAGAATGACTCAGAAATATTGATCACCAGAGATGAGCGGCCAAAGAGTTGACGTACCGTTAGATGAAAAGCATGAACAAACACTGGAGGAAAAAAACCTGAAGGCTCAGGACAAATTATATAAAACCTTGAAGTACAGGGTAAATTACCAAGGCAATAAAAAATAAAGTGAAAGAATCAGAGGTTCCGACCTAGCGAAAGAATATGGACGCAAATAAGTCCCTAGTTATCTACAGAATCGGGAAAAGGAGATCACAAGAGAAAAATTCTTGGATAATACCAAAGGGAGTGGATTGCATTTTGAAAACCGGGTGTGGTACTTGCGGATAAAAACGCGTATCCGCGAGCCGTTACAATAAGTACTGTTCACTGGCTACGGTGGAAAGCTAGCAACCATGCCATATATTGCAACGGAGTGCAAAAGTATCCATCCAGTCCTCAAAGAGGGAGCCATCCAGCTTCCGAAAGCCCTTGGCTTTAAGGTGAACAGAAAAGTTATTGGACAGCAGTAGACGTTATAAAAGGAAGGATCGAATGTTGTTGGTAAAAGCGTAGAGAACAATCTTGGAAGACACGCGAACAAAGTCAGACTAGCAGAAAAAATTCATAAACGTATTTATGATTTATGATTTTAATTTTTTTTATTTTTCTTATTTTTTGTATGTTGAATTTGGCGAGGTGATTCTACAGAGGCGTTACGACTAAGGTCGCTGTGCAACGCCACCCCGTTACGAAGGGGAAGCCGCTAAGCATCATCATTAGCGGTATCAGCTTCACTACTTTATTAAAACGACGAGTACACGTTTGTTCTGCAACCTGTGTCCTTACCTATTAGTAAATCTTACACCTTCATGCACACTAAGCACGGAACATGTGCACATGGCGCCGTCTGGTATAACTACGGCTCTCACGTTTGCGAAAAAGGGACTTGGACGGTCCCACCCAGTGGCAGTGGATGCCCACGATGGGAGCAGCGAGTGTTTGATCACTGCAGCTGTGACTCCTGGCCAACCTGCAATAACAAGCACATGTGGTGATCGCCCACGGTGCAGCTTTGGACGATGGATTCGGACATCGCCGTGAGTGTAATTAAAGCAAAGTAACACTTCCGTCACAGTCGTTGCAGCTCGTTATGGAGGGCCGCATTGCTTTAATGACGGTTTTGTTACTTGCGGACACTTCTAAGGAGGTCGTGTCCAGCAAAAACCGGTGATTTCTGCCTCTTGTTGCCGCCCGGGTCCGGCTGGCGCCCCCTTCGTTCATGAAACAGGTTCCTTCAGGGTAACCAATATTTGATAAGTATACGCCCTCCCTGTGCCGTGGTCGTTTGCTTCCTGGAATGAAGAGATCTTTGTGCAAAAACATAGCTTTTGCCTTGTTTCATATATTGATCCTACTCCATCCTGCACTTTTCCTAGTAACATTGCACTTGCACAATGTAAGGTGGTGTTGGTTGCGTGTCTTGAATCTTAGGGGTGCCCAATCTGTTGGGCAAGGTCTTCGGTGCAATATAAATCATCTTCTGCCGTACGTTTCTTGTGTTGAACCTGCATTTTATCACAGTATGTTAAAATATAAAATGTTAAACTCGTATATCCCTTATTTGACTGGGCGAGGGTTCCCAAAAAGAAGATTTGCAAGGCGAGTAACAGTTGCCTAGCTCTCAATGTAAATAATGGATGTTAAAACCACAAATGGACTTTTGTGAGCTTGTAGGCGAAGATACCTTTCCGAAAAATAATTGAAGATAAAATTGACAATTTCGGTAGGAAATGCGTATGCGCGGTGTGTATTATGCCCTTTCAAACGGAGAAGAGATTGATTTTCCATCAAACATCTGAAGTATACTAATTGCAATACAATGTTATATTTCCAAACGTTCGATGTGCGGGAGGGCGTTTTTGTATTGGGTATATCTTTCTTGGTTTCAGAGAAGTCTCTTTTTGCGTTTATTTTTGTCTTCGTCGTATAACTGAAGGGTGGCCGTAAAAGGTACAGGTTTCTTTGAAATGATTCCTGTTAGAATTCATCGGTAGTAATAATTTACCTCATTCCTTTCGTTAATATAGTGCTCTAGCTATTTTTAAACATTTAAAGTGCCTTGTCTCTGTGTACACAACATCTAGAACTTCTTTTTAGACATGTCAACTGCTCCTAGTCTCCATCGGTTATCTAAACCTGTCACTTACTTGCAACAACGTTTTTTTTGTTATCCATATTTTTTGTTTGCCTGACATTTACTTAGTGAGTTTTCTTACCCCCACTTACCTCGTTTTTTTTATCACATAATTTCTTTCGGGACAGGTGTCGTATGTGATTGATTGATCGTATGGTTCAACGCGCCGACACAACCAAGGCGATGAGGCACGGAGACGATAAGGCGCGCCGTAGTGCAGGGCTCCGGATTAAATTCGACCAACTGGGGACTTTTACCGTGCGCCGACACCTCGTACACACGGGTGTTCTTGCTTTTCGCCTCCATCAAAAAAGTGGTAACCGCAGCCAGGAATTGAAGCCGCGTCTTCGTGCAGGTGCCGTATACGATCGAAAGAAAAACGGCGGCAATCCTTCTTTTTTATTAGATGTGTAGTATAACTCGGGTAACGGTGAAAATTAGTGCATCTGAAAGCGTTGTAATATGCCGAGCCCAAAATTTCAGGTGGTTGAAACTTGCGAGGAACTGTCATGCTCCGTGTAAAAAACTTTCCGTACTGCGACTGCCAACCACAGGTTACCTCCAATTTTCGTTTATTATTGTCAGAAACCCTATAAAGCCTACTTAAACTCTTTCCTCTAAACACATTTACCCAAATAAGAATAGTTACAGTTGCTCGGAAACTTTTCAAATTGTTTTTCCCCTTGATGATATTTACCTACTATAACAAGAGAAAAAAGTTATGGTAGCGTGTCTTTTGTATCAGCTACTAGCTCTCTGGTTAGGAGATGCCCATAAAATAATCTTTTCTGCAATGAACTTCCGCAACAGCAAATGAATTTTTTCTTCCTCACTTAAATCTGCCCTACTTTCAAGATTTTTATTCTGTTTTAGAATAATCCCGATCGCTGCAAGTGTGGTATAGTGTCTTGATGTGGAAAAATCCCGCTCCATCCCCTCTTACGTGAAACATGCGGAGTGGAGAAGCGTGTAGTCTGTAATTGTATTCTTGGGGCCTTGGCCTGTTCGCGCATGAAGATGAAACCCTTCGGGAGAGGAGTACACAGCTTTGCAGTAAAATATTCGTGTCTTTTAACCACGAAGCATCCAATCACGAGGAGTAGAAAAACGAGTTTCGCGGTGTGGTTTTTAGGACGCGTTGCCTTCCAGCGTAGAGCATTATAAAACAACTGTGCGGGTGTGTTCTATCCATACCCCTTACGTGTTAGCGCGAGGCGTCGGAAAACGAGTCTGTGGGTGTTTTAGTACGTTGTCTGCATCAGACGACACAATACCACGACAATGACGGGAGACGCAGAAAGCTCAAGCCCCAAAGGTGCTTCAGCCCTAATGTGGGATGGCAAGTTTTTTTTTTTCTTTTAGGGGCAAAGGCATTTAGGGGCTCCTGATGTCGGAGTCTCATGTCGTCGTGGTAACCGTTGTCTCGTGTAGTCACGGTACTAAAACCGGGGGACACAACTTGACCCCTAGCGCTAGAATTTAACCCGTAAATAAAGACACCGGGACACGCCTTCCGCTCGAACGCTTCGTAAAGCGTGCTAAAAATACACGGCGACACACGTCTACGCCTCGCGCTAGAACGCTTCATTCTTCAAAGACCCAAGACTTTGACAGCTAAGCTCTATAGCTCTGCCCCCAAACTGTTTCATTTCCGTTGGCACAAACGCCAAGACGCCAAGAATACATATACACAGCACGCTTCTCCCCTTCCCAGGTTTCACGTAGTGGAGCTGGCCCGGGATTTTTGTATCTTCCCCAAATCCGTCAAGAATAAACTGGGCAGTGGGAATTCTGCCGTGTATTTCCTATCATTTACGGCACTCGACATTTCCAAAGCTTTAATGCTAACTTCTCTACTTGAATAACTGTCGTTTTAGGGCTGTGCTACTTTCTGACGTTGTTAGCTTAGAAGACAAAAACGCAAACGCTGTTTTTGTTTCTTTCTTTATACGAAATAAATTTATGTAGTTTAGACTTCGAATTGTGAGCATTTACAGGATATTGTGTCTATATCCCGACATTTAAAACAACTAATTGTTGGAAACGCCACAGTTGTGATTTATTTCGTGTTGTTACACCGGAAATTGATGGAGAGTTTCCGAAACAAAAAAGACGATGAGCGCAGAAACCTTACCTTATAAAAGTCGCACCATATGTCACTCTGGTTTCTGGCACAATTCGAGTCGTACCCTGGTTTCGGTCGTGACTCGTCGTGTCATACTAGTAATGTGATCTGTTGTTGTTTCAAGTTTGTTGATGAGAAGGGTGTTGGAGCGGTCCGCCTGAAATATCATGCACAGGCTCTTCATGTTTGTAGATGGCGCAATGAAATGGCCCTCTAGGCGTAGGGTGATAGTGGGCGAACTTGGAGGGTGTGTTTTGCGCGGTGTAACCGGGAGTAGCTTAGTATTCTTCGGGGCTCAGCTGAGACCACATGACTTGGCATAGGCAGCCACCACGTGCACTGCCTCTGACAGGCGGCTCTCCAACTCTCCGATCGACCCTGTGGACGACCACATGGTTATGTCGTCCGCGTAGGGGCCATGGCGGATCCCCGGGATGTTATCGAGTAGTGGCAGCAGGCATAGTAGGGCAGTACTGAGAAGGATAGGAGACAATGCCCCCCCCCCCTGTGCGGTTCCGCGCTCACCCAGTAAGAAGGCGTCCGTAGCTTTTTTCCCTAGTTTTAACGCAGCTTACCTTCCAGAGAGAAAATATCTGATGTAGTTGTATACCCTGGCTCCACATCCTAGTGTGTTCCACCTGTGCTAAATTGCTGTCTCAATTGAGGTCTTTACCCTTTCGTACTCTTGAAACGAATGAGCGTTTAAACAATTTAAACACGACTGTGTTGATTGGGCTACTAAACGCAGAACTTTTGGTCAGTGGGTCTGTATGACTTTCTGTCTGTCTGTCTGTCTTCCGTCGGTTCTGTTCCTTCATTGAGCTACCTGGCAAAGTTATTGCATATGTTGAACTAAATGTTTGTATACCCCCCGCCATTTATAACTATTTATGTCTGATAGAAACATAGAAATCGGACAATAGCGGGTATCGAAACACCCATCATGGACGACATTTGCAGTGCCTCATTATAAATAATTCCATGAATGCTTCAGTGTTCCGATGGCAAATGAGAAAAAATTACGCCCTCTTCGTCTAATGACAACGATGGTTGAACTACAAGCATTCTCGTGATGTATTTTAGGGATGCGCATTCCTAGAGTGTGAGTATGTGCTACTCTACAGGTACACACCACTTTTCTATATGCCCATAGCTACTCTCGTCCCTGCATGCCGTAGGCCTAACGTTCAGGTTTGGGGTGTGTGTTTTGGGCATCGTTCAGTGAGCAATTAGTTTAAATAGGTGCGGGTTTGTGAAGTAAATCTCAAGATTTTATGTCAGGCGTAACATGCTACACATCACAAGGGATATTGAGCCCAACTTGTTTTGGCTAACAGACTTACGGGAAGCACAGTAATGCGATTCTCCTGGTGACAAATACTTCTTTCGTTGTCAAAGTTTTTTTGAAACCGCTTCGCATAAATCAAAATGATGCAATGGAAGGGACACCGGCTCCATAACGGGAGGGACAAAGGTTCAATACTGGATATGAAAGTGTTTTTTATTTTACTTCAGTTACTACCATTCAATATCATCGTTAGAGAAAGTTGGCCTTCCTGCAGGGTGTATTGGCGTACAATGGCATCAATGAAGACAATAAGGTTCACATTAAAACACCGGTCTCACTACACAAATTCAATTTGCGGGCACTACGTTACATAGATACTTTGGGGTCATTTTCTTTGGAGTGGCAGGGCTCCCAAAAAGTGCTGGATAAGGTGGCGTGATATGGCAGAGGAGGTAAGCCCAAAACCCCGTGTACTTCCTATCGTTGCAGCCACGCGGCGGCACCGGTCTCACCGGCACGATCGTTGAATACTTCACCTTACCATTCGTATGTGCAACGTGCTTTGTGGCCACTGGACTGCATCTGTCAATGCGGCCTAAAGAACTTTGCAGTAATCAAGTACGCCTTGAACGTCAGCGTACACACACCCATGCTCTCTATGGTCGGCAATCCGTAGGAGGCGAGGAATATAACTGTGTAACTTACGGCGCCAGTGCAGCAGTGTGACTTTGCAGAATCACCGTATCTTACACCCACGCGCAACCGGATACGGCAACGTGTGTTCTTTGTTTGCTAAGTAGCACATGCTCAGTAGCACATGCACTTAGGCTCCCAACAATACTTCGTGTGAAATTTACTATATTATGAATAACTCGATTAAAATCAGACGTAGCAATATAAAGCATATTGTTTACTTTATGAGAGTATTTACAATAACAATGTTCTGAATTGAAGATGAAGCAGAACAATTTTAATTGAACATTTTTAAAAAAGGAAGTGGCCGAGTAGCAGAGTATGTTCTGTAGCGGGCACATGCTACCACACGACCCGGACAGGTGCGGAAAAATTCTGCATGTTTAACACGTATTTATGTGCTACGGGGAAACGTGCTTTTTGAAAAACCAAAATGCAGCAATTTTAAACGTTTTCCGGGTAACAATTCTGTTTTATACAAAATACAATTTCGAATGAAAACACAATTTCAAAGGCACACTTGAGATCAGACATCATGAATTGGCTTGTTTCAGCTTGTATGGGTAAGATTTATTTCGTTCCAATATGGGTTCTTCTGATTCTAGAGCGCGTTGGTGGACGTGAGAGGTAAGGAGACACGAGTTGTTTGTCTGTACTTCACAGGAAAACTGAAAGAATGGCGAAAATAGAACGCAAAACAAGCCTTAATAACAATATACAATATAAAAATGTTTTGTATTGTAGGCAAGGGTGCAACGAACACATTACCGTAACGTGAAGCCCAGCTACTACTACTCTCAAAATTTGCAGAAATAGGTCGATAAAAAGCCTACTGACAACCATCGGCATGAAATCAGTAAATGATTGGTCACGAATACATAGTACAATCTATAGAATTTATAAAAAATGGCTTTTATCTTCTCAATAACGGTGCTGTTGTTGGTGGTCGTAATGTGTGCGACGTGCTGAGTTGCAAGAAAACCAGAGGTCATAGTTACACCCAACCGTTTTCCGCACAGGTGAGCATGCACCTCACGAGGTGTACAAGGCGACGTCCAAGCATGAGCACGTAGTTCGAAAAATATGGAGAAAGCAGTTCACGTTCCTGTGCGCCTCCGTGTGGGGGCAGAAATCAGTCTGTGCTACATATTACAAGTTCGCAAAGGCGGTTTCCGCCGGTTCTAGCGCGTGCTGACTCGTTGTACTTTGGGGGAAATATGAAAGTCTGATGACAAAAAACCTGGGTACCTCACTCATGCACGAGGAAGACCGCAATATAGATATATATGACGATAAAAACTACTTCCACTGTAAAAAACGATGACGAAAGGTGTATAGAAACAGTTTCAAATCTTATTCAATGCGCGGCTATGTGTTCTTGAGTGCTCATACAAAAAAAAATCATCCCGTTTTGATATGGTGCAATCCTCTCACTACTTAGAGCAATCTTCCGAATTATTTTAAAAAAGCACCGCTTCAGTCTAAGTAATAAATGAAGAAGGAGGAAGTAACCGGAGCTTTCATTTCTTCCGATTCCTAAATTGTCCAAATTTGATCCCAGCTTGAAGCAGCTATGACTGAATATACATTGTGCAGCAGTTTGTGTCATGTTATTTGGTGAATGCGGCAAACAAGCTGTCGAAACGTTTGCACCGTTTACCTAAACCTGCCAATGCAGACGAGCTTCTTTAAAACCAATATTTATTGTATCATGATGAAGTTCACTGTCACCGCCCTCTTCTGAATTGAAAATTTGAAGTAGGCACTGCAACAAACGTATTGAACTGGTCGGATACTCCAGATATCTTGGTCTTGTGTAGACTGCGAGTGTGGCATATGAAAGCAAGAAAGCCTGGAGAAAATGAAAGCTGCGTTTCAGAAAAGCTTTGGTAGTGCTATCCATGACCGAGTAGAGTATGACGATCATCATGTTTCGTAGCGCTTTTTGTAACGCGGGCGTGCGTAACGCCGCTTTCAGTAGTAAAACCGCTGGAGTGTGTGGGATATGAGGTGCTCTTCGGGAACCTTACCAGCAGTCTGGGGTAGGCCACCATGCTAGCTCCTGGTGTGTCAACCACGCGGGCTCCCATGCATACGGCAGCCCACTGAGGTTCGCCGATACAAAGACACAGTATACAGTAGCGCCGAAGCACAGCCGTTTATTTGGGGAATACCAAAGCATGCGAGCCAAAGGCTCCATGGCATTCACGAATCACACCGTCCCGGTCGGGACCGCGAACGGGACGTAGGCACTTACGGCGCGCAATAAAGTTCCCATCTGAGATGCATGTATCCGCAACCGCCGCGATGCTCCGCCGAACGAGCCCCGACCGCGCCTCTACCGAGACTCTCCCCGTCTCCCGTGCGCACACGTTCGCGCCGCCCGCGCGCCTATGCCTACGCCGGCATGGACCGGTGCTTCCATCTCTCGGAGGCCACCGACGAACCAGCGGAGCGCCGGACCGGTTTTTCGTGCATAAGTCTATCCAGAAGCGCGCGCCGGCTCAGGATCAAGGGTCGCGGTTCTCCGCGGTTTCCACAGTTCTCCCCACTAAAAACTGTACGCCCTTTGAGCTCGAGTGACACAACTTACACCACACTTGTCACTATGCCTCAAGTCAGCAAAACTGTTACCGAATGACATTCCTATGCCAGTCCTCACCAATGTTCACAACACGATACCGTCGTCGCGATGCTCGCGTTACAAACCCATTAGCTGTTGCTATCACGCAATTTAGAGAAAACGCCTGGCTGAACCACACGTAGCTCCACTACCCGAACTGACCAGACTATCCATGCATTACCAGCATAGCTCGGCAAAACTAGATGCCACTCACTCACACTCACTCAAAACATTTATTTATCCTAACGCACTCACTCGCAATCGACCTCTCCACTCCGCCCTAACTCACGCTCGCCACTCACCCTGTTACTACTCCCACTCACTCGCGCTCACGCTGGCCACTCTTCCCCACCACTCGCACTCACTCGCGCTCACGCTCACCACTCGTCGTCAAAGCCCGCACTCACTCATGCCCACGCTAAGCACTCATCCCCACCACTCATACTCACTCCAGCTCGCGCACACCACTCATCGTCACCACGCGCACTCATCTGCGCTCACGCTACCAACTCGCATTCGCCGCTTACACTCCCTCGTATTTGCTCGCACAACTTCTAAAGGCCACCGACCCTCAATCGCAATCACCAATCGATTCCTTCATTCACGCACACACTCCACTCCCATCACCCACTCACGGTCACTCACAACCACCACTCATTCACATTCCAACTGACCTACTTTTTTTACAGCACGGGAGTTTAAACTTCCCCTTTATTATAAACCATATGAATCGTTCCACTTTGCGGAGACCTTCAATGCGGCCTCATCATAAAATCCCCACTATCTACGCCAACTTCATTCTTCCGTGCTCGGCTTACTACCGCCATGACTGCCCAATCACTAGCTTTGCTATGGGCGGCAACGAGGAACCACGATGTTTTAACTCTCTTGTCTGCGAATTCAGCCACAACTCGCGCTGTGTACGCTGCACTGACCAGGCCTTGCAGCAGCTTCCCGCATTCCTAGTCTTCGAAGAATATGACCAGCATACAGCTTTGAGGGTGTGGCTTTGCTTGCTACTTACATCTGCTACCTTTGCTTCACGCAACAGCGCTGCAATCCTCCATTAAAAACCGCCAACGAAGCTGCCACAATTTGCTCACATGAGCGTTACTTCGTGAATGTGCTTCTCCTCACTTCCAGTTTAACGTCCTCCACGTTGTCCCCGGACACAAGTGACATCCGGCGAGCCCCGCATGACCAAGGACCATTGGCGCAGTTACAGACCCGCTCCCGGAGTTCTCAGACGCGCGGAGCTGCCGGCCGCACTTGCGTGCTGATGAGAACGCCGCCGTCACGTACCCCCGAGGAACCGCTTGCAGCCGCACAACGGGGTGCGGCAGGCCCACAGCCTACAGCGAGTTACCTCCGGATGGAGAGCAGCCACCGCAGCTCGAACGACAACCGAAACCGTAGAAAAGCAAGCAGGCAATGTGCACCGCCTTCGGATCACTCAAAGCCAGCCCATGCTCCCTACAACCTAAACATGAAATTGCCTTCTGAGCCAAGAATCTCTCTCCGGCAAGAAAACCCGGTAACTCTGCATACTAACCAGTGTCAAAACACTTCTTAATATTAGGAAGATTACGAAAAAAGCACACGCTCCAAATTGCATGGTTCTACACATGCACGACATTTGACTGCCGAGGTAACTCGCATGGATTAGAGGTTTGGCCTGAGGATTGCCACTGATGAACTCTACCCGTCAAACATGAGGAAACGGCAACAGGTAGTAGACAGCGCCTCATTAAAAATAACGCAGATAATTCTAAATCACTCCGTGTCTGTGTCTCATTCCGTACTCCAGGAAGACGAAATTCATAGTCAGGAGCTCACAGAAAGAGAACCGGACCTTCTACGCAGCTACGAATCCAAAAACACGAATTCAAAAAGGCATCCGCATATCCGAAAAAAAAGTACCTGACATTTTGCAAAAATAATATTCCTAGCAATAACTACACACGTAAGAATAAAGTTAGGGCCACTACCAATGGCTGTCCTTTTTCTTCAAAGGGGCATCAGAATCGCCTCTTGAACGCGATTAACGCATGAAATACTGACCTCTCACAAGCCCAGATTACCAACGGCATTAATAGGTCTGCCAACACAACAGAAAATGTTTATCCCCTTTGTGTCCACACTTCGAAGTCTATCAAGGCTAACAAAAATCTCAACAGAAATGCGATAAACCTTTCTAGTATTATCTTATCGCCAGATCAGATGACCTCCCTGTCAAGAGGTCTGCACGTTTACACGGGAACTGGATCTTTCGACGAATTTCAACTTGTTAAGGGCTTAGATAACTTAACCTAGAATATAATACTGGAAGAGTACTCCTGTGACCGTCCTTCCTCCCATGAATCCCGAAGTGCATTACCTAGCCATAACAATTGGACCCCTCCAAGCGGCACGATAATTGAGTCGACATGTTCAATAAATTCGTTCATCGCGAACCACTATACCAAAAGCAAATGTCTTTCCGCCGTAACATCAATAACAAGAAAAATAAACGCTGGGGGTGCTTCCAAGTGGCCCGGGAACAACAGTAGAACACGATGATAAACAATTGGTTATTCGGATCCTTAACAAAGCTGGGTATTGCAACGGAGCTCACAAAGGACTATCACAATCGCCGTTTCACAAACTCACACAACGTTTTCAAAACAAACATATAAAGAAATAAACTTTATGCCCCATAGCCAATAAATATAGCGTTCTTCCTAAGATTCATAGGGATAACAACCCAGGTAGGCCCATTGTTTCTGGCATTGGCACTGCCGCCGGGAACCTTTCACGCTATTTCGACTCTCTCATTCGCAATATTTCCCCACTTTTCCATCTTTCTATAAGGATACAAATGATTTTCTCTCGGTTATCCTGAACATTTAAATTCTAAACCGCTACTTGCTACACTAGATTTTGTGTCTGTATACGCTAATATTCCACATCCCGATGGGGTCACTGCTGTATCATGTGGGTATGTGCAGTTGCTGTTAGATAAACCTTTCGATTTTCTCACCCTTGAAACCTTCCGGCTTCTTACGCTTCATCTTAAGAATTTTGATTTTGGTGGTTTCAATTATGTGCATATCGGCGGAACGTCAGTGGGACCCAAAATTCGGCCTAAATACGCGAATGTATTTATGGGAGGTATTGAGCCAAACTTCCTCGAAACGTAAAATTTGAAGCCACTCTATTACAAAAGTTACATAAGCGATATACTTATAATATGACAGCATGGTGAACTGGAACGTTTTACATTTATTGGGGCCTTTAAAGGGACACTGAAGTGAATTTGTCAAGCTCCCGTTTTTGTTTGCACTGTGTAGACTGGCTCAAATTAGCACACTTTTCATCGTTTATCCGGTTGAAAAATCGGTAATTATTTTACAAAGCGCGAAAGAAGAAAAACTACTGTGCGTGGTTTGCGGCGGCCGCACAAACTAAGCTGTGACGTTGGGAAGAGGGCGCGCCGTGATTGGACGATGCCCAAGGTTAGCAATCAAAGAAGTTTCGGCTTCGGTTTCGGTCTGTAAAACAACATGTTTGACATTCGATGGCGTCGTTGGATGGGCATTCTCAATATCCCAGTCATCGTAGTACCGCGCTTCTGCGATGTTGTCGGCTGTAAAATGCATAAGATAAGCCTCCCAGGACGGCTTGGAATCGTAGCATTCACTATCTGAGGCCTACGCAGTGCACCTCCGCGTCCCC
Source organism: Haemaphysalis longicornis (assembly GCF_048455015.1). Lineage (NCBI taxonomy): Eukaryota > Metazoa > Arthropoda > Arachnida > Ixodida > Ixodidae > Haemaphysalis > Haemaphysalis longicornis. Next base: position 201,952,069 of record NW_027526385.1, read on the forward strand.
GCAAACGCTCAAATGCATGCGCTTTTCCCCATGCATTTGAGCGTCTGCGGGGACGCGGAGGGCGTTCATGCACTGCGTAGGCCTCAGATAGTGAATGCTACCATTGCCTCGCTCATGCCTGTATCGTAAAAAGCGTGTTCGCACCAGGCCAAGGGTCTGTTGATTCTGGCCTGTGCCCACTGCCCGCAAGCAGTCGGTGCTTATGGCAACAGCACGCCAACGAGAACTCGCTAGCGCGGCAGTGCCAGCATGCGCGAGTTCTGTGGATTAGTTCGTGGAGCAATGAACGTTGCGGCCCATAAAAAGGTGAACTCAGAATAGAAAACATCGGCGAAAAACGAAAAAGTTAACTCATAAAAAAAAGCACGTACCCGCGGCGATTCGAACTTGTGACTGGCAAAACACTTCCGATGACATACCTAGCACCCCAGACGACTAGGCCACAGGCGGCTTTTTTTTTCTTTTTTTTTCTTTATTACCGGCTTGGTACAGTGCACAAAAACAAAACAATGACACATGCCTCCACACAGCATAATGGTAAAAAAAAAAGAGAAAACTTTAAACAATGACACATGTCTGTCACAACATAATGATAAAACCCTTCCCGCTGCTACGGGTGGCTCGTGTTAAAAGCGTTTCAGGTTAACTAGTTCATCCAATATGTTAGCCCAATCAGGTTTCTCGTCTTGCATTTTCATTACATCTCTGATATAAGCAATGCTTTCGATAAAGTATTCCCTTGCCGGTCGTGCATCCGGGTCTGCATGTCTCACGGCCATACGAGGTTTCCAGTGACTGTGTAGGCTTAAGGCCATAAACATGTCAAGTGGCATGCCTCCATCATTACGCGTTGGAAGGAAACGTATTCCATACGGGGATACCGGCAGTTCTTTCTTTAGTGTCCGCTGTAGAATGTCCCAGTGGAACACTGCGTCAGAACAGTCCAAGAAAATGTGTTCTATAGTTTCCAGTTTACCGCAACGTCGACAATTCACTGACCCAGCCACAAGTATTCCTTTCTCCCGCAGCCAAGGACTGACGGGTAGTGTTCCGGTATGTAATTGAAAGAAGAAACTTTTGACTGTTGACTTGACCGGCATTTGCTTAACTCTTCTTAATACATCTTTCCCCGTTCCTGCACAGTATAACGAACGATAAACAGGTACCGGTAATGCCACATCGATTAAATCCTTCTACAGTTTCTTTCTAGGCACCAGAGCAAGGTATTCATAAGAAAACCTGGACTTCAGGAATTGAAAGGCCATAACGACCTCTTTCATGTAGCCTCGTGGTGCTCTTGGTTTTAGTCGGCAGCTGGCGGCTAGGGAAAAGATAAGGTATGTAATGTATAACCAGTTTACACTTTTATTTAGTTTTAGTATTTCAAGCAGCTTAGGTGACTATTTGTTGTATTGCGCTCGTGCAGTAAGCGTCCCCCGAGTTTCCACAATAGCTCACGCCTAGCAATTGCATTTCGTAGACGGGAAAGCGTTCGCAGATGCGTAGTCGTGCTGCTGACCGCTCTGCTTGTTCGCCCAGCGCAAAAAAGTGCTTCCCGCACCCTAGTTTTACGCTGTACGGTAAAAATATCAGTAGATTTTATTTACTTAGTACCTATATTGAATTCGATCACTCTTCTCCCCCTTCAAGAGGGCTTATATTTTCCTACTGGCGTACCAGTCAGCGAAGCGTCGCATGTGCGCTTGTGCAGCGCTTGTGTGAAGCGACCTTGACTTGGAGCTAGATACAGTGTACAAACTAACGAAGTAAATAAAGCCGCATTTTTCCATTCCCAAACGTGTTGTGGCTTAGTTTCAACTGATAGAGCGAATTGCAACGACCCGTTGGCGGCCGGCGGACTAAACGGTGGGCCGACTGACTCGGTCGCGGAAGCTCGGCGAGCCGTGCAGTAGCGCAGCCCATGCTCCGTGGCGCAGCAAATTGTCAGCTCCTCTCCTGCTGACGTCACACGAAAACGCCACAGAAAATCGGCGAGCGTAAAGAGAGGAGGACAGCATTTTCGAATTGATTTTTCTACTAAATAAATTCGCGTAAACGCGCACACAGTGGTCGAAACAGGGCCCAGGGACTCCAGACTACAGTTTGCGCTCGTAATCCCGCATTGGTTACAAATCACTTCAGTGTCCCTTTATCCTTCCGTAGCTTAGTATCTCCCGGTCTCATACCTACTCTACGCACACCATAACGTTCCTGGATGTTACACTGGCAATTTCTGAGGGAAGGCGTCAGACGCATCTTTATTGGAAACCTACAGACACGCGTAAGTATTTGCACTTCCACCGCAGCCAACTCGGCCACTGCAAGACCGCAATACATTATTGATAAACTCACCGTTATGAGCGAATCTCCGCCAGCCAAGCAGAAGTCTATTCTAATTGCAGGCAAATTAAAACACCGATCTTGAATAAAAAAATATCCGGCGAAAATGATCGGCGACGCGATTAAGCGAGATAACCAGTTGAAGTACTCCTAAAATCTCCGACCAAACTCTCCGTACCCTAATCCAGATATAAATCTCATTTTGACACATTCTGGATTATCTCCAAAAGTGGCAGCCATACTCAGGAAACGTCACAATAACGTTGTTCAAAGTTAATGCTTAAAAGAATATTCCCCGGGTGGCGACGCGTGCTTTAGTTAAAGGAAATTTTGTTGGAGCGATCTTGTGCTACCCTAATAACTCTACTTAAGAGCTAAGTTGGGGGAGTTGGTTGCTGTATACTAGGCAATTCATCCTACTAGCGAATATTTAAGACAGGAACACAGCTAAAGAGAAGACGAAACACAGGCTAGAACTTCAACTCAGTTTATGCCACATAAACAGGATAACACAAACAAGTATATAAAAAACAAATGAGTTACAAAAAAAGCTAGCCTGCATAGAATGCAAGCTAGCTTGCTGGAGCAAGCGGAAAGACGTAAAGCAGCAGCTTCTCCACCGGAAATAGCGGCATCTGTGGCAGAAAGCCTTGTGAAGGATCTCAAAACAGACCACGTGGCCGGTTCTGAATGCCAAAGGCAGAGAGTTCCTGCGGTAGCCTTGCCTTACGTACACCAAGTGTCCCACCGCCTGAAAAGATTGGCGAGAAATGAAGGTGTACAGGTAGTTTTTTCGGCACCTCCGAGGCTGTCAAAAATGGTGCGTAGAGTTAATAACCCAGGCTCCAAGCCCAGCTCTTCTGTGCGGCATACAAGCAGGTTTGTGATTTGAGCGACGCGGGAGGAGTACAGGATCCCCCTGTCGTGCAGAAAGTGCCACATTGGCCATAAAGAGAGGTGCCTCAATGTGAGGCTGAAACAGCACCAGGCGGCTGTCAATGCGCCAATGGGGGCTGCCCTCCTGGCTGATTTTTGCCGTAAGTGTAAGGGGTGCACACCAGATTTCTGCAGTACGCCCATCATGTATAGGCCATCCTCCCAAACCGACAGAGAATTTCTGGAAGCCTTCTCGATGACAAGAGAGGGGGATGTATGCATCAGCGCACTGTCTGGCACTATCCGCAAGGAAAATTAATTTTTTAGAGAGCGGAAGTTGGTTGAGCGTGGGCGAAGGATGAATGAAGGCCTTTTGCACGGGTCTGTTAAATTTCCGCAATGTGATATGGACCGGCGCTTTAATGTGGCCTATGATATGAGTGATAGTGTCTCATTACGTGCTTGTTACGATAACTCATTCCTTCTTTATGTATTTGTTGGGGTTTTCCTGTTTATGTTGGGGTTTTCGTGTGTTTCGTCTTTTCTTTATCTGTGTCCCTGATTTATTGTTGCCAAGTACGATAAATTCCCTAATAACCCAAAGAACACGCAGGTGGGTAAACTGCAATATATAGAGTGACGTGCGCAGATTGGTGTCGGTGAATCAAATACTCCGGCGTCTGTTCTACAGGGATTTATTTTTCGGCGCCAGTATTTCTCGAATCGTCGAATTACACCCCGAACCGTGTAGATCGACGAAGATTATTTAATGCTGGCGACACCAGTTGGAAACACATTCCTTAACAAAGGAAATAACACGTGCGGCATACAAAATCAAGAATGCAACACGCGCTTCATTTGGCCCAACACAGAACAAAGCCTGGCGCAGGCGCGCTGCAAAAACAAAGCGTAAACAAACCCTCTTTTTACTTCGCCGATTCACTGTTATATATATATATATATATATATATATATATATATATATATATATATATATATATATATATATATATATATATATATATATATATATATATATATATATATATATATATATATATATATATATATATATATATATAATTTTATATATAAATATATAAATATATATCTATATAGACGGACACGCCTTTCTGTGTGAAGGGTTGGCGAGCCTGAGACCACACGACCATGTAACGGCGACATCCAATGAAGAGAAAAAACCGGTTTATTCCGTGCGACAGAGACATGTGGAAAAAACATACCAATAGAACAGAATGGTCGTGGGAGCATCGCCACTTAAGAAAGTCAAATGCCTTCACTGTGCAAAAAATAAGACGGCACCTCCCCAACCATCACAAATGTTTCGGAGTTCATTGTGTTAAGCCACACCGTCCAAGTACACCAGATGCGCCACGTGGTACCTGATGGCCAAAGTTATTGATTGCGGTTCACGGCCTCTTTACGCTCCCATCCCGGCGATCCGCTGGGTCCAGAATGTGTCGTCCAACTCCCCCCGCTGCTCTTGTGAGCGCCCATTTAGCCCACTTGGTTGCTTGGGCTTATGTTCAGGGTTTTGTGCTGTGTCCTCCAACTCCCACCTCTGCTCTGGTGAACCCCGCTTTTAAGCCAATCGGATGGTTCTGCGCATGTTCCGAATTCCCTGCGCACTAAGTGTTTGTTGTGGCTAACTGCTCATTGCACACACGAATATATGCACATGACGCACTGATGCGGCTATCGGAATCCCCCTAAGCGGCGGGCGCACGTAGTGGCTTTGTCCCTACAATATATATGTATGCAATTATATATATATATATAAATATATATATATATATATATATATATATATATATATATATATATATATATATATATATATATCAGACAGAAATAAGAATTGGCAGTCAAGAAAACCTCGGAAAGCAAAGGGGAGGATGTAGTTGGTCAAGATGAAGAATTTAGAAAATAAGAACGTGGACAAAAATGCCTGCTAGGTGGGATCAGAACCCACGACCTCCAGAATACCGGTCTGGTCCGATAACCACTTCGCTACTGGCGGGGCTATTTTTCCCCTCCACTTTCTGGGTTATTTATGTTCACGTGTTTTTGTATCCTACCCTTGGGGGTGGTAGCCAGCGCCACTCGGACTACTCGGGGTGAAGGCGACCTTCTTTTAACCCCCGGGCCGTGACTCGAGCGTCTACGACATGTCGAGAGTGGTCGACCAGCGTTGAACCGTCTTAAGCTCTATATGGCACCGAGACTGCCAGAACAGAGGCCCTTGCTATGCATGTAGCAATATCAGAATAGGAAATGAGGGGCTCGTTGAAATAAGACAGAAGTAAGAATCGGCAGTCAAGGAAACCTCGGAAAGCAAAGGGGAGGATGTAGTTGGTCAAGATAAAGAATTTGGAAAATAAGAAAGTGGAGAAAATTGCTCGCCGGGTGGGATCCGAACCCCCGACCTCCAGAGTACTGGTCTGGTGCGATAACCACTACGCTACCGGCGGGGCTATTTTTCCCCTCCACTTTCTGGGGTATTTATGTTCAGATGTTTTTGTTTCATACGCTTGGGGGTGGTATCCAGCCCCACTCGGACTACTCGGGGTGAAGGGGACCTTCTTTTTAACCCCCAGGCCATGACTCTATCGTCTACGACATGTCGTGAGTGGTCGACCAGCGTTGAACCCTCTTAAGCTCCCTATGGCACCATGACTGCCAGAACAGAGGCCCTCGCTATGCATGTAGCGAATCAGAATACGAAATGAGGGGCTCGTTGAAATAAGACAGAAAGAAGATTTGGCAGCCAAGAAAACTTCGGAAAGCAAAGGGGAGGATGTAGTTGGTCAAGATGAAGAATTTGGAAAATAAGAAGGTGGACAAAAAATGCCCGGCAGGTGGGATCCGAACCCACGACCTCCAGAATACCGGTCCGGTGCGATAACCACTATGCTACCGCCGGGGCTATTTTTCCCCTCCACTTTCTGGGGTATTTAGGTTCAGGTGTTTTTGTTTCATACGCTTGGGGTTGGTAGCCAGCGCCACTCGGACTACTTGGGGTGAAGAGGACCTTCCTTTTATCACCCGGGCCGTGACTCGAGCATCTACGACATGTTGAGAGTGGTCGACCAACGTTGAACCCTTTAAGATCCCTATGGCACCAAGACTGCTAGAACAGAGGCCCTTGCTATGCATCTAGTGAATCAGAATAGGAAATGAGGGGCTCGTTGAAATAAGACAGAAAGAAGAATTGGCAGTCAAGAAAACCTCGGAGAGCAAAGGGGAGGATGTAGTTGGTCAAGATAAAGAATTTGAAAAATAAAAAAAGTGGAGAAAAAAATGGTATTCTGGAGGCTGTGGGTTCGGATCCCATCTTGCGGGCATTTTTTCTCCACATACACAACATCACCCGTAAACAGCATTTACGTTGAAAGCAATGAACCCTCATTGGCAGATCGAACAACAATGCTCACATTCTCCTACATCCTAAACATCTGTTCACTGCCAAAATATCTGTGTTGCCCAATTATTATGAAATGCCCACGTAGAATGCTGTTTATTAGCAAACCTAAAGCAATCAGACCATTGCTTCTCCTTTTGAAGAAAAATCCCAAGAACTAACAAATCTACATTCTTTACCCGAAGTTGCCAAAATATGCCACCGACAACCACCTTGGTATGGCTTTCCTCCTCACTGGTACTTGACATTAACAAACCTTCAAAAAGAAGACACCGCCTAAACATGTCATACCGGGATTGTTGGCCCTCAACAATAAATATGATTACTACACAGCTTTCTACACCGATAATACTAAAAATCTCACTATGTTGGGGCTATCCCAGAGCCGAAACGCTAATTATCTTTGGCCCGCTACCCGCTAGTCTTCTCGTTTATACTACATTGTTAACGGCCACTCTGTACCTTTTTATTACAAATATATATATATATATATATATATATATATATATATATATATATATTTATATATATACTTATATATGTATAAATATCGAGAATTTTTCATGTAATTAGGGAATGCTGCAGAGCGTGCTCTGTGATCACCGTAAAAAATTTTCCACGTAGACAGCAATGCCATTTGTCGATAAAATCATTAATTCCAAGGATTCAAGCTTTCTGATGGCGTAACCAACTTCATACTTGAGAAGGTTCTGTGAGTGGTACACCGTTGACTGCTCCCGGCCTTCTTCACAGGCCTGCTTCGAGACGGCACCAATACCTTTTCAGTACCGCACATACGGTCTGGAGGCATCGTTGATGGCAGGAACCACGCCTTCCGTGACACATTTTTAAAGCTTAGTAGAAGCGAGTTCGATGTCAGAGTCCCAGTCAAACGTACAACCTTCGCTGAGGGGGCATGTCACTGGATGAGCAATTTCACTGAAGCCTGCGATGTACCCACTGTGAACATTCACGGTGCGGAGAAAACTGCATCTCTTATGGGTGTGAGGGTGTGGGAAATGGTAGAATTGCCACCACGTTCCTTCGTTTCGGAGTGACTGTACATTTGAAACCCTTGCATCCCAGGTACCCGACATATGTTTGTGCGAACAGGTATTACTTCAATTTTTACTGTACTTCCCTTTTATTACTTCAATTTTTACAGATATTACTTCAAATAGATACTGTCGGATTCGCCTTCCGCGCTGATGTCTGCAAATGACATTCAGACCCGTGAATCCTGAAGACGCGAACAACGGTTGGATTTCCTTCAATTATTACTTAATGGTAAACTCGCCATCAATCCATCGCCATAAGTATCTTTCCTATCAATACGGAACACACGACAAAACCATCTTCATTTGCTAACATCATTTTTTGCAAAAAACGATGACTTTATGTATTCTTTTTTCCCACAAACAGTGTCAGACTGGAACAAGTTATGCGAACCTCATTTGTTGTAAAATTTGTAGAATGAAGTGTATTGTTTTTGTTTGGCGTAAGTTACTACTTTTGTTGCAGAACAAAGTGTAATGTAGTGTTGTAGAACCTGTGTATTGTTGCAACGCATAGTGAAGTGCATTGTAGTGCACAGAACGAAGCGCAGTGTTGTGTTGCATAACGAAGTGTACTGTAGCGTGTAAAACCAAGTGTCATTTTCGTATGATCTACGTGATTACTTTTGTGGTATGGGTGAGGTACCCTTCCTGCTTAGACCACTTAGTGTCCGCAGTATGTTAAAAATAGAGAAATAAAAAATAATTAATAAATGCACCGCTAGGTTTCTTGAGTAAAAACTGATGGAAATACGACATAAAACATGGCAGAAGATTGAGCGTAGGTTAGGGCTTTGGATGACTGATTTGGTAGTATAATATTGGTCATGTCTTGTGGGTTTGACTTTTTATTGGTTCGACTCGAATTTGTATGGGTTCATCTTAGGAATGTTTGGCACATCAGCTTCAAAGAATGATTGTTCGGCTTTGCCTATTGCACAGATAGGCCTTTCTTGAGGTTTAGATTGATTGCCTACAACAAAATATATTGTTGGTTTCTTTTGTCATCGCTGGGGTGTTTTAATACACCAGGGTTGTGCTGAATGTGATTTTATGTTAAGACGGGTAAGGGTATTATAAACAAATTTGTTTTAGTTTGTTTTTAATAATCAGCCAATTTTAGCCTAAGGTTAGATAAATAAAGCCCTTTCAAAAGTTCAGTAACACTTCGTCGTTTCATTATTATTTGCTTCATTTTTGCTTTTGTGGTGGGAACGGCTATTTTTTGTAACAGTTGCAGTCAAAATCAGTCAATTACAAAGCTTACATGTATGACTTTGGGTATCTTTTTTCTGAAATGTACGCAATTGAAGATATGCTCTAAAATATTTCTTATGACATCGTCTTGAAAAATGTTGTCTTTACAAACAATACCAGTGCGTTCAGCGAGCACTCTGGGTGAATTCAAGTACAAGCACAGATCTAGATCCTATTTGATTTATTTTATTTATCACCTAGTGCATGGTGCCTTGACCAATCGATATTAGGAAATCACCACCATCTTCAGCAGCAGCATCACCATCAGCAGCATTTGTATGCCCACTTAAGGGGCAATGCCTCTCGCAGAGATCTACAACTTTGCCATTCCTGCGACAACTTCGACGAAATTATTCCCTCAAACATCTTCATCTCCTCTGCCCATCTAACCTTCGCCGCAGCATGCCACGCTTGCGTTCTCTAAGAACCCACTGCTGTCACCCTTAATGACCAGCGCCTATCTTGCATTCGCCATACATGCCCTGCCCATGCTATTTCTTTCTAATTTCTACGAATGTGTCCTTAACACTCGCTTGTTGCCTGAGCGACTCCACTTTCTTCGTGTCCCTTGATCTTACAGCTATTATCACGCGTTCCATTGCTCGCTGTGTCATCCTCAATTTAGGTTCTCGCTTTTTGGGAGCCTCCAAATGTCTTACCCGTAGGTGCGTACCGGAGGAAGTAGCTATCATACACTTTCATCTTCAGGGACAATGCTAGGTTTCCATTTAATAACTGAATGTGTCTGCCTCCACCCCATTCTTATCCTTGTAAGTACCTCTGCCAAATGGTAGGGATCACTCCGTGGCGCAACTACATATATTCGCATACCAATTTCAGTTCCTTGCCCCATATCCCAAACCGCTGTGAATAAGCAGTTCTTTAGTTTTCTGTATGGTATTTTCGGTTCCACAGTTTTACTCGGGTTGTCGAGGGCGGTAATGATGCTTTCCGATCGGTCCCCCGAGTTACTTGGCAAGGCAATGTTATCAGACAATCGGAAATTACTGAGGTAATCTACATTAACCCTTACACCAACCTGTTCCCAAGCCAATGCTCTAGTAAGCATGCTGTGAAAACACAGGATTTGTTGTCTCGTTGTCTAACGCCCTTCCTAATACGTATGTAACTTCTGTCCTTATGAAAGACGATCGTAGCGGTGGACCCGTTGTATTTATCCTCAGGTATTCTCAAGTAATCGTAGTCTACACCCTGATTCCTCATTGTCGGAATTACTGCGGATATTTCGACTGAGTCAAATGCTTTCTCGTCATCTATGAATGCTATATATAGGGGTTGAGCATTCTCCGCGCAGTCCTCTATCACTTGATTGATCGCGTGAATATGGCCCACTGTTGAATGGCCTTTACGATGTCCTGCTCGTTTATTAGGTAGACTGAAGTCTAAGGTGCCAGGAATTCGTTTAGCGATTACCTTCGTGAGAACCTTGTAGACAAATTATAGTAAACTGATATGCCTGCACGTTTTCAAGTTCTTCATGCCACCTTTCGTAAGAATGATGATGATGGTCGCTATCGTGCGAGATTTGGGCACACTCGCGGTGATTACGCTTTGCTGATACCAGTATGCCAAGTACAATTTTTCCAACATCCTTCTAGAGGTATGCTGTTATATGATTGCCAGCGGGTGTTCTGCCGCATTGAAGTTCTTTCAAAACTATCTTTACTTCTGTCCTTACTGGCGGGATCTCTATGTATTCTGCACAATTTTTACGTTCGGTATAAACCTTGATATCGCAGCTACAGTCAAACCCGGCTATAACGAACCCGGATAGAGCGAATTATGCTATTTATCGAACAAAAAAAAATCAGTTACGGAAATACTTGGGAAACATAATCCTTATAACGAAGTTCACATCCAATATATCGAACTCTGGGCGCCTAGAATGGCCGCCGAAATGCATGATCTCGGAGCGGCGATTGAGTTGTGGATTGGCCGCGACCACGGAGCAAGAGCGGCGACTGAAACGTTGCGCCTCGCATGGAGCGACATGACGCCTAATACTTTCCGTAACTGTTTCGATGCGCAGGACTCACGATAGAACACGCCCATTCAGCGAGTCCGGATCAAGACAGCAGCATGGGTAAAATGGTGGGAAGAGCTCGCCCACGTTCCCGATGATGTCGCAAGTGAAGACAGTCCGACGCTTATAATGAAGCTCTTTCGGCATTCGATGTACGCCGTGAATTTTTCTAGATTTTTGAGGACGCGGACTCGAACTGCTGCAAACAATGTTTCGTGTAGAGAATGCTACGCTAGTTGAAGCCGGCAAAACGAAAGTGAAAACAAAAATCACCGGCTTTTTTTTGCAACGTGGGCAGTTAAGGCGGAAAGTAGCTTTGATACTTGCAATAAATGGATAATTTTGGTATGGTAATGGCTACTGTACTGTGTTCGTTTCTGCCTATGCGGATGGCGGAGTTGGGGAGGTGGTGGGGGGCTCCTGCGGAGGGCGAACTCGTAACAATAAGCTCGGTATAGGCGGGTTCGGCTACATCGAACTATTGGATATATCGAACTAATCACGGTGCATATTGAAGTTCGCTATAAACGGGTTTGACTGTACTGTGCAGATCTCAATACAACTCATCGTGTACTATATCGATTCTGGCCCTATTTGTTTATACATTGCCTTGCTTGGCTCTAAATGCATACATTTGAAATTTTCTCCATGCCTAGGTACCTCTTCTCTGGTTTCAGGCAACCTGCGTTCTTTATAGCATGCTCAATTCTTTCCATGATACACTCCCAATAGTCGGCTGGCTCGCGTTGTTTGATTAACTTCGAAAGCTCTACTAAGAGTTCGATTTTGGGAGCTGGGGTAGAGATTGCCATAATTTGCCATTTCCAGAATAAATATTTTGTCACTGCTATCCTGTCTAGAGATCCCACCACCGACTTCTACGACAGAAACGTGATAATGCGCTTAACTTCATCTTTCCTGTTTGCCTGCTTGGTTTAAGCTGAATATCGGAACTTCTGCGCCATCCTGAATTCTTCAGCTTTCCGTCTAGCCTAATGCGGGATGTTACCATACGGTAGTCAGCACACCTCACCCTTCCGACCACTTCAACAACCTTCAGGACGCCAGGTTAATCTGATATGATGCACTTTATTTCATTTTTGTGCCCCCTTTCAGACTCCTATACGTCGATTTCTGGCTCCACTGTTTGCAACAGTCATTCTTGGTGCGTAGAGTATTCCGTTCTGCGAACTCTGTTAATGAGCCGACCCTTTTATTTCGCGTTTCCAATAGCCGAATTGGTAAGAAATTCCAGATCTAACCGTAAGGCCAGGGTTCGGTCCAGACTCTAGTGAAGTTAACATTTAAAATGTTAACTTGATTATCTGTAGTAAAAAAAGATCCTAACAACACCCTATGCCTCCTTTGGCGTTGCAGACTGCCGACGTATCTTTCTGTATTTCGTCAACAAGACCCCCATTTCCTAACTATATTAGCCTGTGAAAGCCAAGCGAGGGCCTCGGTTCTGGCAGCCTTGATGCGAACATGGCATAATAGAGTTTCCCGCCTATTACCCCCTCATGACAGGCTGTAGACGTTCGAGACACGCCCCGGATGTTGAAAAGAAGGTCCCCTAATCCCCGTGTAGTCATAGTTGCACTGGCTACCACCATCAAGCGTCAGATACCGTTCTAGTAAATATAAATACCCCAGAAAGTGAAGGAGAACGCAGCGTCCCAGATAGCCGAATTGGTAAGGCATTCGAGATCTAATCGAAAGGCGTCGGTTCGGTACCCACTCTGGGCGCGTGTCTCAGATGCAAAGCATCTTTTGAACCCGTCTTGTCCCTCCGTCGGCGTAGTCGTCTGTCGCTCCTTCTCGCCCCCTCTTCACGGCTGATGTGATAACGCCGCTCCCCTCCTCGCCGCTCGGCTCGTCTGGTGCCGGCTCAGGAAAACAACGGCAGCACTGTCGCTCCTAAAGCCTGTAGGCGGCCCATGAGGCGGTGCGGCCGAGCCCACGTTTATTGTGGTTGTGTTGGCTGTGCCATGAATACGACGAGGCGCGTAGAACGCGGGTGCCGTTCCCAAGGTGTGCCGGGTGCCGAGTGTCTTCCGTGCCAGCTGGCCAATCTGCTGATGATGATGGTGGCGCTAAGTTAAGAAGATGATGATGTTAAGAAGAGTTAAGAAGATGATGATGGTGGCGCTACAAGCCCTTGAAGAGGAAGCGTGCTCGTCTCGTTCCGGCACAGGAAGAAACCGGCGACACTGTCGCTCCAGGATCCATGTCATGACCGGGGCTGCACCCCTCCCTTGTTGTTCCCCCGTCCACAGCCCCACTGCGCATGCGCGTCTCTCCTCTATTCTCCTCTCCTCCAGCTCTATAAAAGGATGTGCGCGCGCTGCGCGGTGTTCAGTCTGCTCCTAAACACCACCTGCGCCCTTCCTGCTCCGGTATGGAACCTACAGGGAACCCCCATGCTTTGCATCATCACATAGTTCCCTTCGGGGACATGGTGTAATTTTTTTTGTTTCTTTCTTTCATTCTTAAGTATATTTAAAAAATGTTAACTTGACTATAGCAAAAACAGCCAACCTAACAACACCTATATGCCTCCTTTAGCGTTGTAGACTGCCGACCTAATTATCTATTTATAAATATATTGTAGTGCCAACGATTCGCCCTTTTATATTATGCATTACACTGCCAATGACGTACTATGTCTCCAGAGGGTATGTTACGATATGTGGCCATTGGCAATAACGGGTACGGAGGGAATCAGGAGTGTGAAGATGGCGAGGATACAGATGCGGTCTCGCTGAGAACAAGCCACAATCTCGGATGGGTCGCCGCACTTTGGTCATAGCTTCGGTAACTCCTCTCGGCATGTACCTGAATACCATAACCTGGAATGCTACCATTATCTGGCAATAAACACCTTTTCTATTGGTGGAGTGTGCAGGTTCCCGTCGTCACCAGAGCCTGGAGTTACGAAGCAGAAGTCTCCGTCCCGCCCGGTCCACTGACGAACCTCGTTAAATGGCGTCTTTTTCGCAACCTCCTGTCGAATGAACCGGTGCATTCGGCGAGCGAGCCCCTCCCATGTTCAGTGGCGCTGACGATCAGGACGTCGATGATTGGCTGTCATCGTATGAAAGGGTGACCGCGTATACAGACGGGATGACAAGTTGAAGCTGAACAATGTCTAATTCTCCCTCAAGGTGTTGCTGAGACGTGGCACCTGAACCACGGAGTCGACTTGCAGTCTTGCTCATGCTTGAAGACCAGTTTTATGAAAGTATTCGGTCCCGAGCCGTGCGGAAACGTCTTGCCTAACAATGTTTTCGAGAACTGGCGTAGCACGCAGGCTGAACTTTTACAAATTACATAGAAGACGTCACCTGCCTGTGCAAAGCGTGTCGACCCTTTCATGAGCGAGGATAACTTGTTCAAGCATCTCCTTAAGTGGATCGACGACGACACCCTTCAGATGTTGCTCAGTAAGGATTTTCTCAGAGGGTCGGGGCCGTCAATAACTGGAGTCAGAGCTACGATAAGCTCCGCCAAGAGCGTTTTCTCACGCGGCACGCATTGTCACAGCCGGGAGAGCCCCTTTCGGGATTGGTCGTCGTGTGCGAGCAGTCTTCCCTGATGGTCCGCATGCAATATTTTATTAGCCAAGAAATCGCGAGTAAACTATCTCTTCTAACGTGTGCGCCCGCAACAGCATCAGCGTCCCAATTCTCTTCCAGACTTGATCCAGCGATACCGGAACAAGGCGCCCAAGCTATTCCTTGGGCATGCCCTTCGAGGCCTGTGGCTGCTCCGATATCGCCGCCTCTAACCCACACGGCAGCGTTGCTAGGACCTAGCCAGCCGGCACCGCTTTGCTCTCCATAATCACCGCAGCTTCCGTCAATGTCGCCGCCTAGACCAGTTTCTCATGCGCCAAACGTGTGGCAAATGTCTGATAACCGCCCCATTTTCTTTGTATGTCGTGTCTCCAGCCGCGTCTCCCGTTGCTGTCGCCGCCAAGCCGTTTCATACGATGAGTCGTTTCGGTCGCCGTCCACCGTCGCGCATGAGCCGCCACTTCATCAGCGGTCAACCTTGCCACCATCGAACTCCCTTCCGTCTGCCAGGCCGACATTAACAGCCGCAAGTCGCTTGGAGCTGCGTTCACGTCGATAAGAAAAACTACACGATTTTTCATTCATGTTTTTTGGTATCCGTAGATGGAATTATGTCTTTCCTGTATCTTGACAACATGCCTCGCGAGCAGCGAAAGGATCTCTGCAGTCTTTTTTTTATGACTTTCTGACAAACCCTGCTTCGTAAAACGCTCCTAGAAGTGTGCGACTACAGGACACTCACCTAATGAAGTAATCAACAATGCAGTAACAAAATAAACATAATAGATTAATAAACAAAGCTGGGCGAATTTGTAAGGTTCATGCTGAAACGAAATGCGAAGAAACGACAACCAGGAGGAACCAATACAACGGCACGGAATTCTCTCTCCCGTTGTATGCGTTCATCCTTGTTATCGTTTCTTCGCGCTCCGTTTCCACGCGAACTCAAGCAATATGCCTGAATTTTATTAGAACTGTAAATTTCCGAGGCAGTTGCATATGCCAACCAAAATATTTGAAAAGTGAGGGTAAATAAATGCTTATTGAACGTAGATACGGGCAGGTAGAACACGGAGCGGACACCACCCGTGTATAATTGTACCTTTATATGAAATAATACTCTGGGTAAGCAAGCAAAAAAAACCTAACAATATTGCATCCTATTAAGGTACGCATCTAAAAAAACGAGTGTTTGTCACCAGGCTCCGTGATATTAACGTGAAAGCCCTGAATAATGATATTAACAGTTTTATAGAACAAATTCTTCTCGGCTTCGTGTGGTGCCTAAAATGCCTATTCTAGGCCATGATGTGCAAATAAGCATGGATTAAAGAGGGCAAACGAAAGTTAACAAAAACAGCCGTAATATTCGTTGCAATGCGCCCCCGGCGAAGTTAACAATCGCTTTGAATACAAGGGGTCAACCTCACACCAATGAACGTACTAGACTACTACTTGTGCAAATGTGATTCCCGCCGCCCGCAGAGTTAAAATTGAAGATTTCGGATGCTATCTTCTAGGTTGAATATCCTTTTTAGAACGCAGTCGCACCCACAGACAACACAGTGGACACTACTGAGCTGAATGAGCCTAATTCCACTCAGTTTTTTAGTTTTTGCAACAATTTAGGTCTGTGAATGTCGACGAAAAACAAACCTTCTACACATGACATGTGGTTGACCGGAGTTAGCGGTCGAGGAAACATTACATAACTTAACAGCAACCATAAAGCTATCGGTGGCTGAAAACAGTGACGTATGTTTTTTCAGCAAAACCTTTGTTTTTAGACGAGAACGTTGAATGAACACTCAAGTGCATAATAAAAGCGAACTTCATCGAGCGTTATTACGGATTTGGTGTGAGAGCGGGGAAGTTGCGCGCACCTGTTGTAATGCCATTCGCCTTTCTCCCGTCTCATGTTACCACTACGGAACCCGCCGCTATAAGGAAGGCAATGTTTGCCGGTTGCACTGCAGTGGCACACCGTGCGCACTCTAGAGCTCCATTAGTGTTTATTGCACTTTTATGTGCTGCCTACACTAGCAACGCCAGCGCAATTACACATTCTATTTGCACAAGCACATGACGTGATAGAGCGTCCCAGTCTGAGCGAAAAGTTCCTATTGGCTCTACAAGGATGGAAATGTTATTTTTTCTTTCCACCAGAAATAACAAGGTTCCCCAAAAAGCTTTTGAAGGCAGGTAAGCTGCTGAAAGAAAAAAAGGGATCATTTAGCCCCTATAAGTATCAATACATCTACAAACAATAAAGGCTGTAAATGAGCCGAGATTTTAATCACATGCTTTCCCGTATTTGTTTTTGTCTCTTCTTCTGTTCAAAAGCAATTATTGTATCTCTTCTTAACGAATACCCTTTCATTCACTTCTTAACAACAAACAACCTACTCGTATTTATTTTTGTTATGCCCGTTTTTCCTAGTAAACATTTCTCAACACCACCAACAACCAAGGAACATTTATTGGGATGGATGGCTCAAGGCCGCAATGGGAAAGGAAGGAGGAGGGCAAGAAAATAATATTGTCTCAATACTATCAAGATTTCAGTCATAAATTGTGTACTCGAATATATATATATATATATATATATATATATATATATATATATATATTTTCAGATTGTTGGTTTCTACTCAGAAAAAGTTGTCTCCCTTGTTCGGTTACGTGTTTCGCTGTACCACGCGAGTTCTCCGCTGCACCACAGTGCTGACTGTATCAATATGTAACCACTCCTGCCTTGGCTGCCAACAGGTGGCTGGCAGTATATTACAAATAAAAAATATTGTGGCACTAGCTATTGCCGATATTGTATTTACTGTGTTTTCTGAGTTTTTTGTTTTCTTCAAACGTTTTATGGGCAGCACTGTATCGTTCAATTAAAACGAAATGCGAAAAAATTTGTAGATCTCTTCACAAGGATCAGTTGTCGCTGTTTAAATCATTTCTTAAGTACTCATTACTGCCAACTGCGGTTGTCATACTGTCTGAAGTGGCCAAGCTGCATTCACAAATGCCTTGGGTAGACCTCGTTTCGCTTTTGTATATACAAAGTGTATAAAGTATCAGTGTCACGACATTTTGCATACTGTCCGGAAAAATATCATAACAAGAATATATACTCCTAAATACTTAGCAGAAGAAATTACAGCAATAATTTCCGAGCGAAGATTATCTTGTAATATATTTTAAAGCATTGTGATCACATCGTTGCGGAGTACTCCGTAAATGGTTCCGAAAACTATTCAGATGTTTAGGATAGTATTGGGTTCAGGAGAATCTAAATATACATTTTCTGGTTACATATCCTATCAAATGTTTGCAGTTAGTTACATTTGTTTCAGAATAACGAGGTAAGAAATATTTGTTGCTGCAGCAGTTTTTTTTATTCCTGATGAATTTTGTGAAGTGGCATGGAAAAACAAAAAAAAATGGTTGTAGGTATTTTCTTAAATCATATGCTACATTTACACCTTCCAATTAAAGAACAAACAAATACACATTCCTGGAAATAAAACGTCTGTGCTAGTAGAAGTGATGCTTTAATTGGTAAATGAGTGTTCATCAGAATATTGAGGCGTAGTGGTATCGTAAGCGGCTTATTCTCGGAATAATATTGTGAAGTGGCAACGAAGGGGAAGTATTTAGATATTGTAATAACAAAAATCGACGGGATAATAAGGACCGACAAGGCAGCTGTGATGTCCAGGTACTGCACGCACACCAAAATCACTGAGCGTCTTCTGCTTCTCCAGTTTATTGGTTCACTTTTCCCAGAGGACGCATACCTACAGAGGGGGGGTTGGCCACTGTTTCCGTTTATAGTAAGGACCCAAGGGACCCAGCTCGTGACATGACCCCCGGCGGTATAAGCAATGTCCCGCTGCTGAGGACTGTATAAGTTCAGGGCTGAACCTAATCACCGAAGAAAAGTCGGGCTTTAGGCGGGAATGCATGCACAATTTGAGACGCTGGTTGTACAGTTGACGGCGAGGGCGTGACTAATAATTTCGTGCGTCACAGCAGTAACCAAGCGAATGATACGGTAGGGAACTGTGAAGCGGGACAGTGGTTTTTCAGATAGCCCAACATGGCATGAAGGCGTCCAAAGGTGGACCAGGGAGAGGGAAGCAAACATCCCGGTCCGTCTCGTTGTAGCCGCGTTTTGACTTGCCTGTGACGCCGCATTTTGACGCGGGCGATCTGACGTGGACATCAGCCTGGACAATGCGATCACGTGTATATTCAGTTCGTGGCGTTGTCGAGTCAGGCAACATGGTGTTTTGGCAGGCCAGGATTACGGCTAAAAAGGACGAAGAAAGGAGAGAAGTCGGCAGTGTCGAGGCGCGATGAATTCTAGAAGAAAGTAACGTAAGCGAGAGGAACGCCCCACTCACGGTGGTCGGCAGACACGTACATAGCGAGCATATCCGTGAGTGTCAAGTTTGTATCGGTGCGATAAGATAAAAGCGAATGCGCGCCTTATGTTTGCTAGGCACGAGGCGTGCCTTTTCTGCTTTTCCCCTTTCCCCCAACCCACCCTATATAAGCATATATTATACGGCTGAATAAACCGATTTGCATTTCCTTCCAGAAGGCTGCCTGGTCGCGTTCGTCGTTCATCGTCTCGAGACAATACATGGTGTCAGAAACGGCTACCAGACGAAATGAAACTTCTGAAGCCACCAGACCGACTGCGCACGACTGGCGATACAAGCAAGAACTGGCAGCTTTTCAAGCAGAAACTGAAGCTATACCTCACAGTGGTGCAGTGGCATGACAAGCCCTTATCGGATGCTGCAAAAACGGCGATGCTGCTGAGCTTGCCGGGGAGGAGGCCATCGAAATCCACAACAACTTCGCATTCCAAGAAGGTGAGAACAACGAGAACTACGCGGCCGTTGTGAAGAAGTTTGAGGACTACTGGGATGCTCAGAGAAATAAAGTGTACGAGCGCTACATCTTCAGGAAAAGAACAAAGTCAGAGGGAGAAACCTTCGAGCTCTTCTTGCGAGATGTGAAGAAGCAAGCACGGTTCTGCAAATTTGGTACCTTGACCGACTCTATGATTCGCGACAGAATCGTCATTGGCATAAGCAGTGACAGCCTCCGTGCGAAACTGCTACGTGACAACCAGCTTACGTTGGCGAATGCGGAATAACTCTGCAAGGGATCCGAGGCAGCAGCCATCCAGAATGAAGCATGGGTGACCAAAGAAATGGAAGTGCATCCAGTGAACCGAGCTATGCAGCGGAAAAAACAGTGTAACGGTGCCGCACTCGAGAAAGTCAAGTGCTCCAGATGTGGCCGGCTTCACAAGCCGCGACGCTGCCCCGCATATGGCAAAACTTGTAGGGCATGTCAGGGGAAATACCACTTCGCTGCCTGTTACCACAGGACTGAACAAGTCGGTGAGCTAAAGAACGACGAACGAGAAAAGGAAGCCTTCTGAAACGCAATGCAAATGGGTTTATTCAGCCGTAGATTATATGCTTATATAGCGTGGGTTGGGGGAAAAGGGAAAAGCAGAAAGAGCACGCCTCGTGCCTAGCAAACATAAGTCGCGCATTAGCGTCTATCTTATCGCACCGATACATCCTTCTTCTTAAAGGAAAACAAGCGGGACACCGATGGTCTAGGGCATTTGATTCAACTGCGAATCATATCGAAGATGCTGTGCGGGCTGCCTCTGTCGAGCCGATCTTCGTAGCGGAAGTGTGCAATTTTTCGTAGTAGTCAGGCCAGCGCTCAGCTGTGAAGTTAGGCACGACGCTAGAGGCAAACCTGATAGAGTGTCTTCATGTATTCTGCCGTCGTCTTCGTCGTCTGATGAAATGCCTTGGTTGGAAGGTTCATTCGTCGGTAGCAGATGCTGCCTGTTCCTGCGGAGAAATCTGTTATCTTCCGTAACAACCTGGTAGGACCTAGGATGAACCTCTGTGACGACCTTCGCTTTTGCATCCCAGGATCCCTTTTTGATTCGCACCACCTGTCCCGTTTCGAGAGGTGGAAGGGGGCCCCTTGACCGGTGGTTCTGTACATGTTTTAGCACTGGAAGCGCTAGCTGGCTGCTGAAGTCTGGCAGAGTTGACCCCAGACGTCTTTCCGGCAACATTTCTCCGGGGGAGCGCCCGTGTTCCAAAGGTGTCGACCTGTAGCTTAGGAGACCGAGCCAAAAGTAGTCTTGTGCTTCTTGATTTTTTTCATTATTAGTTTTACCACCTGAACCCCCTTTTCGGCCAGTCCATTCGAGCGCGGGAAGCCTGGGCTTGAGGTCACGTGTTCAAAGTCGTACTGTGCTGTGAACCGGGCGAACTCGTGGCTGGCAAACTGAGGTCCGTTATCGCTGCAGACTTGGGCGGGGATTCCATATCTCGCAAATATGGCCTTCATCTTGGCGACGACCATCTCCGATGAATTGTCGAGCAGCTCTTCCAACTTTGGAAAATTTGAAAGGGCACCATAAACAGCCAGATACGACTTGCCACCGTACTGGAACAAGTCAACGCCTACTATGTGCAATGGAAAGGCTGGTGTCTGTCTCATAATGAAAGGCTCGCTTGGTTGACTCTATGCATATCACCTACACACACGCCATGCTCGAACCAGATTGGCTATTTCGGCATTTATCTGCGGCCAAAATACAAATCTTCGCGCCCTTGTCTTGCATTTGGCGACGCCCATGTGGCCTTGATGAATGCGTCGCAGCGTGTCATTCCTCATGGCTTCCGGAATTACTACCTTGCTCCCTTTCAGTAGAATTCCTTGAACGACCGAAAATTTATACTGAAATGGTTTGAGCTCCCCATTGATAGGCATACCGTGACGGAGGCGCTCCATCACCGCATGCAAGTAGGAGTCATTTTTCGTTTCTTCGGCAAGCCGTTTCATCGTGCTGTCACTGACGAAAGCAGCTACAGTACTCACTTCATGGACCTCGACGTCATTTCCTTCCGGCGTGTCATCAGGGAGGTCAGCTGGGGCCCGCGACAGCATATCGGCAAGAACGAGTTGCTTGCCTGGAACGTATTGCATCACGAAGTGATATTTTAGCAACCTCAGAAAAAACCGTTGTAGTCTGGGTGGAATTTCACCTATCACTTTCTGGGCGATTACGATAAGCGGTCTATGGTCTGTTTCTAAGGTCGTATTGCGGTCGTAGATAAAGTAATGAAACTTTTTACACCCGAAGGTTGTAGCCAGTGCCTCTTTCTCTATCTGAGAATAGCGCTGTTCAGCTGATGTGAGCGTTCGCAATGCGTATTCCACCGGACGCTAGTAATCGTCATGACGCGTCAGTAGTGCCGAGCCAACGCCGCCTGTATAAACAGTGCCTAACGCGTGAGCGAAAAATGGCCAAACAGCCACTCTCCTGTTGCTCTCTCCTACCCTTCCCCGCTCCGTAGCCTTCAAGCGTGCTTTTGTGTCCGTCAGCCAGCGCCGCTTCTCGGAAACTATGGAAAATAGTGGAAAGTTTGTTTAGCGTTACCGAGGCGGCGCTCCTACGCCTTCTTGTTTTTCACCATGCCTGTCTGGCTTGGCCTGTCACTGATAAAACTTCCTTTGTCACAAAGCAAAATTCCTTGCGCTGCCGCAGGCTGATGCCGGCTTTGCGCGCTTATCTACTCTAATCACAGGCCCTGAAATTTTCTGAGTGGGGCATCCCATCCCTATCCCCTCCGCATTTAGGTATTGTTTAGACCCCCCTGTTCGCACTCCGCATCGGTACGCATTTCTAAAATTGAGGACTGTACTGTAGAAGCGCCCGGACAGCGTGGCGGGATCGAAACTGCTTATCCTTTTGTTTCCTATAATTTTCTGAAGTTTGCAAGCACGTGATATTATTGGAAAGTAATTGTAGAAGTGAGCGCCTGAACAAAAAACGTGCACGCAATTTTTTCTTCTCTAAATACTCCAGAAAGAAAAATATCAGAAAAATAATGGCTGCCCCATCCGAAAATATCGTTTTTCTGTTAGCTATATGCCTACCCGACAATCAGTATGTTCTTAGACTATTTCAGTCCGCCTCCGTCTTTATCTTTAGAAAAATGCAGCAAGTATGGAGCGAGCGACACGTTGAACGAGATCCCCAGTGTGCCACAGAACTAGCGCCCCGTCACGGTTAATATGTAAGCGAAACGGCCCTTGAAGCCCAATAGGCAAGCTGACAGACACACGTCGTAGAAGTGGGTGCAGCGTTCGCGACTCGCGAGCATTGACGTAAGGCGAGATGTCCGCCGGCACGCGCCACATAGCGGATCAGTGCCTGAAATAAGCGTCCCTACCCTTCCATTGAAAATCGCGCGACCCGTCACGCAATGTTAATACAGGCGGCGTTGGCCGAACCTACTCCGCTCATTGACGCATCTGACGTCACTTTGGTTTCCTTGGTTGGGTCGAATATCGCCAGCAGTGGCCCTTCGCAAATTTCTTGCCATTCTTTTGCGTGGTTAGGTGTCCACTGAAATATTGCGTCACGTTTGGTTAAGGTGCGCAAGGCTGACGTTTGGTCGGCCAGAAAAGAGCGCAGGCCTAACTACTACGTAAAATTGCCTACTTCCGCTACGAAGATCGGCTCGACAGAGGCAGCCCCCACAGTGTCTTTGATATGATTCGCAGTTCAATTAAATGCCCTAGAAATACCATCGGTGTTCCGCTTGTTTTCCTTTAAGGAGAAGGGTGTATCAGTGCGATAAGATAGACGCGAATGCGCGCCCTATGTTTGCTACGTACGAAGCGTGCCCTTTCTGCTTTTTCCTTTCCCCCAACCCACGCTATATAAGCATGTAATCTACGGCTGAATAAACCTATTTGCATTGCGTTCCAGAAGGCTGCTTTGTCTCGTTCGTCGTTCGTCGTTCATCGTCGCGAGACGATACAATGTTGAGTCGTTCACCGAGACCATTGATCTCCGGATGATATGCCGTGGTGAGGTTGTGCTTAAACGGCAGCACCGAAGAAGGTAGTCGACGACCTGAGATAAGAAGCACCGACCAGGGTTCGTGATCAGCTGACGAGGAGCACCATGATGCAGAATGACTGCTTTTAGTTAAAATTGGTGCATTCCGTGGTCTAGCTGAAAGGAGGCGCAGGCTTGATGGCGTAACGCGTAGTATAATCGGTGGCAGTGCCGATCCACCTATTACCAGAGCGGGAACGGGGCAAGGACGGAGAAGGTCGAATCGAACCCGGAAGAATGGCTCAGAAGGAACATCAATTGTTTGAAGAGGGCCTGCAGGAAGTGACTGAGGCGTATTGTGGTGTTTGCAAAGGTCACAATCTATGACGTACCTACGAACAGATCAGCAAAGGCCGGGCCAGTAATTGGTTCACCGCAACACGTTCGCAGGTACGGGTGACGCCAAGATGGGCAGCCGTCGGCACATCATGAAGTTGGTGGACTATGTCGGGACGGATATGCTGGGGTACGGCGAGAAGAGCGTCAAGCCCATCTGCCCGGAAGTTGCGGCGAAATAGGACGCCATTACGCAGTGTACAGGAATGCAGAGATGGGTCGTGCGGTTCTGAGTTAAGACGGTCTACCACCAGTCGAAGCGATGGGTCGATTCGTTAGTAGGCGGCTATGTCGTGCAAGTAGGTCAGGGCAAATACGCAGGGGTCATCATCATTTCACCTTTGATCAGGCGGATGAACAGGATGGCGAGACAAGCAGTCGGCGTCCCGGTGCATTGGATCAGACCTGTAGACCACCGAATAGTCACACTCTTGGAGTCTTAACGCCAAGCGGTGGAGTGATCCGGACGGATCTTTAGTGAAAAAAGCCAACATGGGGCATGATGGTCGGAAATAACCGCAAAGTATTCGCCGTAAAATAATGGACGGAACTTGCTGACTGCCCAGACGAGTGCCAGGCATTCACGTTCCATGGTGGAATAGTTCAGCACGAAACCGATGTCTGCTCGCGTCGGCTATCACCCTGTCGTGACCACTCGGTTTATGACCCAACACTGCACCTATCCCGCGGGCACTCGCGTCCGTGCGAACTTCGGTGGGAGCGAACGGATCGAAATAAGCCAGAACTCGACAACGAGTCAGCCGGTCAACAAGAGCGGCACACGCTGAGCTTTGCTCGGTGCCCCAGCAGAATAACACATCGCTCTAAAGATACCTGTCAAAGGCCGGGCGGTCTCAGCAAAATTCTCGATAAAACGACGAGAGTAGGAGCATAGTACCATAAAGCTGCGAACATCCTTTGCGAAAGCGGCATCGGAAATTGTTGGACGGCGCGTACCTTATCGTGATCAGTCGGACACCACATGCATCGGCTACATGGCCGAGGATCTTGAGTTGCCGGTCCCCGAAACGACATTTTGAGGAATTGAGCTGGAGGCCGGTGTGACGGAAAACCTCATGGATATATACAAGGCGATGGAGAATAATTTGAAATGTCGGGTAAAAAACGATGACGTCGTCCAAGTAGCAGATGCAGGTCAACCACTTGAAGCCACGTAAGAGGAAGTCGATCATTCTTTGGAAGGTAGCCGGCGCGTTGCAGAGACCAAACGGCATGACCTTAAATTGGTACAGCCCTTCGGGCGTCACAAATGCGGTGTTTTCGCGGTGCTGGGCATTACCAGCAATTTGCCAATACCCGGACAGACGTTCAATAGAAGAAAACTACGATGCATCATGGATACAATCGAGGGCGTATTTAATCCGATGAAGCGGATAAACGTCTTTTTTGGTGGATTTCTCCTACTTCCGGTAATCAATACAGGCGCGCCACGTCCCATCTTTCTTTTTCCCCATAACTACTGGTGACGCCCCTAGACTAGAAGAGGCTCAATTAAATTTTTTTCAGTATTTTATCGACTTTGTTTTGAATAATTTCAACTAGCTGCCTTGACTAGTTTCCGGGAGAGGCGACGGGACCAACACGAGAGGCGACGGGACCAATAGGCGACGTTACCAACACGAGAGCGCACGAAGCAGGTAGGCCGCTCGCCAAGGGGTTCTTCATTCTGCCGGGTCCCGATGGCCGTAAGAAAGTTGTGTGTCAGAACGCCGTGGGAAGCTGTTCCTTGTAAATAAAGTCGGAAGGTTCTGGCGGACGTCCGGAGAAGCTATAGCGCATACAGGGTGGATGCCAAGGTTGGCGACTTCCTCAAGGACCAAGGCCTGCATAAGTGACATATTCGGCAGGGTATGGTCATGCCCATGGTGGTGTACAGAAACCGGGGCCAGGGCCTCGATTTCGTGGCGGGCAATCTAGGTCAAATTTTCAGAATTTGGCATCAGGCGTGGTGCAGTCGGTAACTTGGGAGCGGCTGTCAGATCCGCACACAATGATGTTGGAGCGGCGTGAGGCAGCCGGGTGTGCTGCTGCGCAATGCGGAGGCATTTCGCCTGCTCAAATCGGCAACACTCCTTCAGCACCGAGTCAATTGCGGCACACAGTTTACACATGAGCCGATTGAAGGAATAATCTGTTATGCGCTTATGTACACGTCTAATCTGGTCAGACTCAGGCGTCTTGGGGTCCACATTGGTGTAAAGTGCAAACACGTCCTGAGTGGAGGTGACATAGGACTGAGTTCAGGACTAAGTGTGTGAAGAAAGATCTGTTTTTGCAGCTTGCTGACGGACAGCCGACTCACTGAATGAATCCAGGAACTTCTTTCTGAAAATGCCCCAGCTTATGAGCCTCGCTTTGTTGTTTAGATTTAAGTCCTGGCCGTCTTCTTAAGATGGTAGACAACAATCGCCAGCATGATTTTTCATTCATCAGTTGTGAAGACGGATGTCTCATACATGCAGAGCCATCCATCGACATCGAAGTTTTCAGTGCATGTAAAATCACCGTGATCATGCGGGTGAAAACCGTTGAAGATCGGAGGAGTAGATCTAGGCTCACCGGGGACAGGATCATACAGCTGTGAACGTGATGACTGTTTCGAAGCTCCGTATTTTTTTCAAAGTGGCTCGGTGTATGGTACGAAGACGAGAAGTTGCACCTCTACCACAACATTTGGTCTGCAATGAAGGGAATGTATTTAGAGATTGTAATTACAAAAATAGCCGGAATGTAAACGCAGACAAGGCAGCTGCGACGTTCCAGGTACTCCACGCACACAAACATCAGCGAGCGTCTTCTTCTTTTCCAGGCTATGGGTTACTTATCCCTGAGGATGCATACCCGCCGAGCGGGAGTTGGTCACTGGGTCTGTTTAAAGAAAGGAACAAAGGGACCTAGCCCGTGAAAATATATAGCAAAGAAAACGTCGGCGGAATTCTTTGGGAAGAAGTTTCTTCAAGGAGAACAGGTTCACATGTTGGAGGTGCACTATGTATAGAGGTATCGTAGACGGTTGTGCCTATATTTATAGCGAGCACGATTGTTTTCAAACTATGTAGCCAAGGATTCTTGCAGCACGGTAAACACAAAAGAATGCTTTTAAACTCCTTAAAGTGCCAGCTAACCAAACATCCAGACGGGAGCAGGAAACGTTGTTGTGGATTCGCAAAAAAAAAACTTTGAAATGAAGTTGCGGCTATTTGTTTCTATACTCTCGTTTCGGGATATATAAATATAAAGTGTACCAACGCCACTGTTCAAGGCTAATATTTAAACCTCCTGTATTTATTTTTGCCAAACCATGAGCCATTATTATACAGTATTTCTGTTAGTTAAAATGTGTCCTTAGGTAACAGGCTCTATAAATATCCCTAGACATGGTTTCGTAATGCTTCTAAAACGACATTTCTTCCAGTCTGGTGTACTTCAGTGCATCATCCTTTTTATATTGCTGAAGGTATATGGTATATGCAAGAGCCGTTTCAGCTGGTCGAACCCTCCACGCTTTCGGACGTCAAAAGGGGTACTGATCGCTGGTTAAGCCTCGGCCACACTGAAAACGTTGTTATTAATCAGTTTAAAATGTTTGATAAGGCCAAAACGATCATGATGATAATAAAATTTATTTGATTTTTCTTTGATATGTGGTTCTGTTCACAGTCACCTTTTCAGGAACACCGCTGTATGGTCAACTGGCCTTCATTTACTTTAAGTTTTCTCTGAGTTCTTCCTTTGCTTCCTCTGAAATTTTCCTGGGCGTATTCACTGATCAGCCTTTTTTCCCAAGCGATGCGGGTGTGCTTCAAAATTAAACGCACATCACTTTGTGTTTGAAAACCTCTCACCCATCGCATCCTACACCTGACTCTGGAGACATTTAGGAAACGGTTTCTTGCATCCTTTCTCAATGTGTTCTCTATGACATCATCGCTTTATATGTTGATATTTGTCTAGTAATAGTTTTAGCCATTTGTACATGTGTCTTGAGCCTTCTGTGCTAATGCTTTCTTTATATATTTGCAATGTACATTAGGAACATAGGTTTACTAAAGGTACTATGCCTGGGTGAGTCTCTATTTAACCACTTAATGTGTGCACAGAGACAATCCCAATTCATTTGCACACCGCCGCTTCATGTAGAGTTTACGCAGAAGCTGTATGTATTCCCCTCCTGATACCTAACAACCCTTCATTCGCTACGTTTTTTAAAATGTATATTTCAGATGGTCATATAATTTTCTCCTTTATTCTTTCGCTGCGAATTTTTTTTGTGTCGTTCGGAAACTTTTATTGTTAGAATATTGTGAGCTTTTTGTCGATAAACTATATTACAAACGTTCTGTTTATATATAAATGAAAGAGAGACCCCTCTAGTTTGATATCTTGTGCGCAGGGTTTGTCGCCTCCTCGGGAACTATACTTAAGTGCTCTTTTCCAGAATATTCTTAAAACCATGTATGCTTATACAGACCGGAGGAGCATTGGCCAAAGTTCTACTTCGACTTTGGAAGTTGCTAGAATATAATTTATAATATAGTTACGTCGCCTGCAACCAGTCAACATACCCATAAAAGTGATGATCGCATGGGAATCTAATTACGTAGGTACTCACAAGGAGCAGCCCAGAAGTGCGCTTTGAGGTATGCCGTTATTACACATGCAGTCTTGAATGAGCGGTGTCAACTCCTACTGCAGAGGTTTTAGGGGTGCAGTAATAAAGCGTGTTCAACGTTGTTCACGACTATGTAAAGCACATAATATCACTGCGGACGCCGTAGGGCCCAGCTGTGTCGTTGTAATTCTGCATATCACGTCTACAACGTTTACACTCGGTAACGACGCAAAGCTACAACCCTGAAGCACATCTGAGGAATAGAATTTAGGAAAAATAAGCATATGAAACCAAATTCTATAACCACTGTTGCGCCCAATCAAACAATACCAAACAGAAGAGTTAGCGATTTTGCGCTCACTTATGAGTAGTTGATTGGCAATTTTCGACCAATAGGTGCGACCTTTATCAAATATTCCAGTTCACAACGTTTTTCCTTCCTTCACAACTGTTATTGTAAAATTCAAAACCGGAAACCGCTGGCTCAGTGTCACTACAGGCGTGTGCGAAAACATCGTGCGCAGAAAACTTGTCTCCCTCTATGTGTCTCTTTTTCGTCTGACTCTCGTAGGCCAACCTTTTCATGCAGGTATGGTGAACTGCCTGCTCGTGAAGTAACTATCATGAAGGATACCTAAGGAGCACCACCAGGAAGGTTCATCAATGAATGAAGGCTCTTCGGAACAGAAGCAGCACAACCTCACCACAGAAGAATATGGCCACCTGGATGTGGTACACCTCCCATAACTATCGAACTCTTCTCGCGGCCCTCAGTCCCTAGCAGCAGCAGAGGACCTCTCCACGGTGGTGGACAGAACCGCGATACAGCAGAGGGTGCTTACAACGCTTAATCCCGGAGAGGCCGCGATTGGAACGAGAACCTGCCAACCTTCAACGCACGCACTCTGTGAGCGAGGGTAGCTTAGCTGTACTGCTAGAGGAGCTCCTCACAAAAGGTGAGATATTATAGGGTTAACCGAGTTCGAAGGTTAGGAGAACACTTTATGGAGCTCACAAGCGGACATCGTCTGTACTACACCGGACCCTAAGAGAAACAAAAATACGGGGTGGGAGATTTATTCGACATAGAAATAGGAGGAAATGTGCAGGCGTTTTGTCAGCGCTAGCGAGAGAGTCGCGGCTGCCAAGATGAGGCTAAACGAGTGATACAAGTTCCACTAAATGCACGCCTATGCGCCAACAACCAGCTGTGATGATCAAGCGTAGATAGCTTCAACGAGGACGTCGAATCTGCAAGGAAGAAGCAACACCGCAGTCCCCGGATTTGATGAGAGACTCTAACATAAAGGTCGGTAAATAGCAAATGCGAGAAACTTCATTGAGATACTTCGGCATAGGCCGTCGCAACAGTCGCGGAAATACAACGGTGCGACTCCCAGAGAGAAAAACGCAAGTTTGATGAGCACATCGTTATGCAAACCAAAGAATAGTAAGTGGCGTGGAAACGTTCTGATGGTACAACGAAAAACAAAATTGACTTCATTCTAAGTGACAAGACGGGTGCTGTCTTAGGCGTAGTGGGGCTAAGTAAGATTTGAATCAGCGATCACCACCGTATGGTTATATGCAAGCTACGGATCAATCTGATAAGCAAGAGAACAAAACTTGGGCAAACTAAGAAACACCGCATGGAATAAGTCACAGGCCGATTGCAAGATTTTGAAATAATTCTTTATATCAGGTTCTCGCTTTTCAAGGAGTAGAACCAGCTTAGTGAAAACAAGGTAAATGACAACCTACCATATGCACCCAGTAAATCAGTAGCAGCTGTAGGAGAATCAACACGTAGAGAACAAACTGGAAAAATAATTAGGAAAACGAGGCAACAAATTGCCATAGGTAAGAAATCAAAATTGTCATGCACGCTCGACCGGAGTGATTTAAACGTGCCGTTAAAATTTATAAAAAGAAATAAAAGTTTTTTATCATCTTCCCGTAAGAGCACCGTAAGTAGTATGGGAAGCAGCCATGGGGAGGACTCAAGTTGCCATTAGTTTTCTGGTCGATCGCGGCGTTGGGGGAGGAGAAGTGGCGCCCCCCGGAGGAGTATGCACCGGCTACCGTAGCGTCTCTAACCCTAAGCTGCTTCGCATTATCGCGCTCGGAGCCGCAGGTGTTCCTATTCGTTGCGCAGTCCCGGAAAGAAGAGGAGCTTTATAAAGGAGAGGAGGAATGCCGGAGAGGTGAGGAGCGTCGGAGAGGGGAGGAGGAAAGCTCCGCATTCTACTTGGGTTTCCCAATGGGAAGATGACGACGGTGGTTGGACGCGAAGCTATCTCGTGATGGATTCTTTGGTTGGCCAATCCATATTGGAATCCTTCCACAATCATCATCACCGCTCCCTTGCCAGGCATGCGCAGTAGGGGTGTGGACGCCACGCAACGGCACCCATACAACAGCGGAGGGAACAGGCTCGACTATAAGCTGCTTCGCATCTAAAAAGGCATTCATGGGTATAACATGACAGCGGCCGAAAAAACGCTGCATATAGGAAAATCCTGAAAGCAACACAAAGAAAGCTAGCCTTCGGCAAAGACAGAATTTACGCACTCCGATGTCAGCCGGGACATATTATGCACAACCTGGATGAGGTAATTCTACAACAATTCTACACCGGGTGGCTTGCGATTGACGTCAGACAAGGGAAAACAACTGAAAATGCAAGCTGAACTTTCAAACCACGCTAGTATCTAAAGAGAAAGTTAGAAAGGCTCTCAAATTGATGAAAAAAAGACGCTGCCGGTGATGATGGCAAAGCAGTAGATCTTTTGAAACAGGGAGGACCCATTGCCTTTGAAAAGCTTGCTGTACTATTTTTGATATGCTTGTAGATTCAAAAAGAAACACTGCCTGTAAAAACTGCAACATTATTCTGATTCTTAAAAAGGGAGATCCCAAATAAATCAAGAATTACAGAACCGTTAGCCGACCATTAGTTGTGTAAAAGCAGTATACAAAGATTATAATTAGCCACATAGGTGACAGCCTTGTTTTCCAAAAACCAAGAGATAAGGGTGTGTTTAACAAAGGGTACTCAACCATAGATATCATTCTGGTCCTCAACGAGGTGATACAAAATTTCGCTGTGAACACTAGCCCTCTTTACATGGCATTTAGAGATTACGAGAAAACGTTTCGTTGCGTACTCAATGCTGCCGGTTTTGAAGCACTAAAATAAATGGGATTTGAGGAGACCTACATAAAACATCTAGAACACATTTATTTATTTATTTGTTTATTATCTATATACACAATACTGCATGCTTGAAGCCAGAGCAGTTGTGGTACAGGGAATAAAGAGCAAAATAATTGCACTCAAGTCAAACATCACACATATATACAACAATGAATTTCGAGCGAAATACATAACTACATTTTTAACAAAAACGGGGCTAGGAAGACTAACATGGCCCTTAAAGAAAAGAATGCAGCAACACGTTAAAGCAGTGGAGAAGATAAATGCGAATCGTTGTCACCTCAGTAAGGAACCAAGCGCTCCAATAAAATATGTCGAAAGAAAGGCTTCAAAGTTTAACTTGTTCCAATCAGAGATCGTGCGTGAAAAATAACGAAAATGAGAAGATATTAGTTTTGGCGAAATGTGCAGTTAGGGCAAGGGCATGTAAATGACGGCCTCGCCGTTTTTCCAGAAGACTAATGTAGGGGCGTGAGTCAAGTAAGAGCTTCTGGGTAAATAATTGATGAAGAATTTTCATCCAGAATGATTTACTTGGGGATTTTAAGGTTGGGGTACCAGGTGTTTCCATCAGGGCAGAAACGGAGTCAGTTCCCCGTAAGTGCCATAAATAAAGCGGACAGCTCTTTTTTGAATTCTCTCAAGACAGTCGATATTGGGTTTTGTGTGTCGATCGCAAATAACGCAAGCGTATTCAAGTTTCCTTTATGATTGAGTATAAGCTATGTATAAACCAAGATGAGGTAGCAGCAGAGGGGGGCTGCCGTCACTCCGGCTGCAGTAAAAACGTTAGATTTTTATAGTAAACCTTTGCGACGCAGATTATAAGGGCTCACCCGTAGCACATGAAGTACCCTGGACCCCTGAAGAAGAACTAGCATTGCCAAGGAGCCCCTGGAGTGCATAAACCCAGCGACATAAAGTGAGGCGGCCAGAAAGCCTTACAACGTGATTGAAAGCGCTTACGGTACCAAACTGGCTTCCAGCGAAAAGTATGCTTTCGAACTACGCATAGATAGTTAATATCTGAAAGACGAAAAAAACTTCATCAAAATTGGCCAGGACTTTCCCCAAAACGCCCCAAACATACGAAAGATTTTTATTTTTTTTGCACATGGGCGCAGTCAACTCAAAGACCAGTATGGCCAGTACAGGTTCGCGCTTCGGCTAAGTCTGGTGGAGCTTGTACTTTTATGCTTCCTGCGTGGCTACCCGCATTCCTTGTGTGTGCAGTGAACAAGTTTCCCGGGTAAGAAGCATAGTTTTTTTGTTCATGAGCCTGTCAACACCACGAGGCGGCTACTAGTTCATGGCCTGCTCAGCACGGTCTCTGTGTCAAACAGCTCGTAACTCCCCTGTCACGACAGGCCTTTGGAACGCATCCATGATTCCTGGTCGAGTGCTAGCTTGACTGCTTATCGTCGCAGAACACAGTCATCGTGTGGAAGGCAGCATTGCCTGCGTGCTGATTAACCCGCACTGCTGACCGGCCATGAACGTCTCGCGTTACGGTCAACGAGCTCATCGGGCTGCGACCAGGGAAGCGTAGCTTGCTGAAACAGCCTGCATCACCCATCGTTTCACTTGGCCGTGACAAGGTCATTTTGCGGACATCCTCTAAGCGTTCTTTTGCCGCATAGTCGTTGCTACGCAATTCCGCAGTGGTGCGGAAACCGGCCACATGCTTAAACCTTGATTCGCTTTTCTAGGTGCAAAACAGTATAATTGATTAATTTTTGTCTGTTGTTGTGCACTCCTGCCGAACCAACATTCGACTGTTCTTTTGGGGATGGGGAAAAATAGTGGCAAGGGTGCTGGCCGGGATGCTAGCAAGGATACTACCAAGGATGCTGGAAAGGATGCTGAAATGGAGGTGACGCATGTAAAAGAATTGCATGACCTGCTAAAGATGTTTGAGGAATTTAGGAAGGATTTTTTTGCTGATATTTGTAAACTTACAGATGGTATGTCTTTATAAAAATGTCTTTCGGCACCGCACCGATATTTGCAATGACGTCAAGGACACTACGAAATCTTTAAAAACACCTGAGCCTGTAAATCCAGGAGCTGCTGAGGCAAAACAAAAAGATGACAGAAGAGAGGAAAAGGCTATATCGGCGCCTGCGCAATATCGAGATAAAGCGCGCGCCCATGGAAATCGACCCCGTGATTGTTGTGCACAAAATAGGAGACGCATTAGTCGAGAGCATAGACGCTACTGACATCGACATATGTCACTGAGTTAACACCCCAAAGGCAGGCGTGAGAAATGTATTTGACCACTTTGTTTTACGGAGCAAGCGCAATCACGTGCTGACAAAGTAGCAAAAAAAAAGAGAGTGGATTGCTCTATCCTTGGGTGCGAGCAAAAAATTGATTGGTTGATTGATTGTAGGGTTTAATGCGCTGGAGAAACGCCGGCGATGAGGCGCGCCCTACTGTAGTGCTCCGGATTAATTTCGACCATCTGGGGATATTTAACGTGCGCCAAAGTCTCGTACACACGGGCGTTTTTGCTTTTCGCCTCCGTCAGAAAAGCGGCCGCCGCCGCCGGGAATTGAACCCGCGACCTCGTGCTCAGCAGCGCAACGCCTTAGCCACTAAGCCACCGCGGAGGGGCGGACAAAAAATGACTCTATTTCTGAAGAAACATATGACAGTAAAAACAAAGCTTTGCTCTCACTGCCATTCAAAAAAAGAGAAAGTACGGTGTAAATTTGCATGGACAACTAATGGATATGTGGTGCTGCCCAATGGCGAAAGCGCGGCTGTGATTCACATGGGTCATGAAGGGAACCTGGCCGAAATCCGCAACAAATTGGTCGCATGAAAATGACAACTTCTACTACATTTTGCAATTAGGGATTTGAATGCCTCGTGCGAGTATTACTAAAATTAGGAATTCAACTAAAAATTTCATCTACTAAGAAGTCGTTATCTATACTACATGTAAACTGGGGAATTATAAAAAATCAGGTGATGACATCACCAATTTTTTGCAGTTAGTATGAATACAGTTTTATGAAATAGATTTTTGTGAAGCCTGGACGAGGGATAAAGTTGATGCACCTCATTTTCCTGGCTACCGTTTCAAACTTCTCTGTCCACAACAGGAGAACGGTGGAGGGCTAGCTATATATTTAAAGATACTTAAAACTATGAATTATTAAAAAAAAATTCTCTCATCAATGAAGACATTGAAATCTTGGCAATGCGTCTTGAAAAGATCACAGCCAGGCTGTTGTACAGACCTTCGCACGGACATAAATCGAAATTTGTAAAGCTTTTACGCAAACGCTAGCATCGGTCAATCGGTCACTTTCTGCAACGCTCCCTACATAATTATTGACGACATAAATATCGATATGAGGTCGGGGCAGACCATACAACCCACAATGTCAGACAGTTTTACTAGCTGATTGGTTTACAAATCCTATAACTTTACATACTTGGCTCTCCAATCTGAGCGCCGCTCTCCTTGATATTTGTGCAACAAGTATAAGCTGGGATAGCATCACAAGCGAAGAATTTTCAATATGTCCAGTGACCACATTTCCGTATTCTGCGTTTTTTCTTATGACCTAATCAATATAAAGTCCGCAATCGGACTTGCGTTTTACGCAAAAAGGATAACGAGGCCCAGGAACAGTTTTATAGATTATTAGAAACACATGAGTGGGACTGCGTTTATAACCACACGGATCCTGATGCTACATATGATATGTTTCTCAGGCTCTCGCGTAAAAGCTACAATGCAGCTTCCATTTACAGAGGCCGGACCATTAAAAGTTACCAAAACCATGTAAAACCAGTAGTCCTTACGGGAGAATGAAATTAAAAAAAAGGTATTGCATGACTTCGTACGTATGCGAGAACCTTCAGCATTTATAAAGAACAAAAATTACGGCAATACGCTGACATCATACCGAAAACTGGCGAAGAAAGATTAGTATAAAAATACCTTTGAAAAGATCTACGACAGCCAACGCAAAATATGGAAGGTACTCAACGCTCTTACTGGCAAATGAACAAATATCCGATCTGTTGAAGAAATAACAGTAAACGGCGATGCCCTTCCAAGAAAGAGATTAGCCCATGCTTTCAAGAACGAACAAAAGGCTTAGCATTAGAGCAGACAACGCGTTAACAGATGGCGCCGGTGTGCCTCAGTTCATCTTTATGTCACCAACACACGCACTTAAGATTGGTAACTTCATCCGCAAGCTTAAAACCAGGGTTACCTCCGGCATAAATCAAATATGGCCTGCATAAATAGAACTAATAGCACCGTTGATATGCGAAGTTTTAGCGTATAATATTCTGTTCACTTTGACCAAAGCCAGTTTGCCGAGACCGTTAAAACTCGCCAAAGTCATTTTCGTCCAAAGTCCTTTCGTCCAATGTCGGTGCTTCCAACTCCATCAAAAATATTCGAAGCGCAATCCATCAGCGAATTACTTCTTTTTTCGACAAGCATCAAATAAGAGCAACGAATATGTCTTCCAAAGGCACAGCTCTAGCATATATGAAGGAAAAGATAATCGTGAATCTGAAAAACAGAAAACACACACTCCCTGTTTTCTTAGGTATTCAAAAGCCATTTCATTCAATACAATTTCCCTGACAATAAAAACGTTATCTAGCTGTGGGCTTCGTGGGACCGCATTCCAAATTCTGGAAAACTACTTGCAATATTTATATAAAAACGTTGGCATCAATCACAAAATATCTGCGGAAATAAAATTGAAACAAAGTGTCCCACAATAATTCATACTAGGCCCGTTATAGGCTGCGATTGAATACCGAAAAAAAACTCATATAATTTTACTGCCTGGCAATAACCCTTAAAGGAAGATGTAAATCTCAAATACTAAGGCCACGTATATCACAGGTAAATGAACAAAAGTGATTTGGTGTTTGTTTACAAGAATAGCTAAACTGTTCAGCACGCGTAAATCCTTTAGTTAAGTCTCTGTCACGAACACTTGGATGCCTCTATAACATATCAAAATTATATCGTAATGGTTAAAATGAAACCTAGCATTCTCTGTTCTATTCATAACTAACGTAAGAAATTTTGGTGTGGGGCACAACCTCACAAAATTATCGCAATGAGCTTGTTGTCCTGAAAAAAAAGATGTTACGCTGTTTAGAAAACTTTCTTGCAAAATTGCAAGACCTGCCAACTTTCGCTTTGTTTTCAAAACGCCGAATGCTTAAGGCTAAAAAGCTGTATTACTTTAGGCTTGCCCAGATGGTCAGCAAAAATGTTCTATGTAGATGGCGGCGCAGAAAACCGTCCCTAATGTGTACAGCGACCAAAAAGACATATACCTGAAACTGGAAGTTATTACGGCACGCAATCGGTATTTTATCAAGTACGATGTGTCATGGCTGTTACCTTCCCCGGACTTTCGACGACCCGTATCTTACGAGAGATAACAGATATAGAAACAATGCAAAAACAGCCCAACCTTGCGAAGGTCAGGTGCACGCTGTCTGCTTCATACGAAGGATACACCGGCGTTTTTCGCGTGTTTTATACCTTTTCTCTGCCTCGTCTGGAATTGTGTTTATTTTGCATACATGTACGTTAGCCACTGCTTGATGTGCAAAGGCCCGCCGGCGGGCCAGACCACTTGCTCAACAGACGAATGCACGCAGGTGAGTATTCGTGAGAGAGAGTTATCCTTGGATGGCCCCACGTGGCAGCAGTACACCAACGCGCCACCCGCGAGAAGTCGAAGTTCAGGTGGCAGGCGGACCGTGAATTTGAAGCTCCCATGGAGCCGCCGGCGAATGAGAAAACACATACGACGGAACCCCACGCGATGACTGAACACCGCTTTTCCATTCCGCTCGACCCAAGTTCATTCCAGTCACGACGCTCTCGCTCCCTATATGGCTGCTCTCACATTTTTTTTCCTCCATGGGAATTTCAAATCCGCATTGGCACTCCTCTCCTTTGTTTGATAGAGTACTTCAATTCGCACACGTCTGCCACAAGGGTGGACAAATGCCGTCGGCACCGCCAATTTGGTTCGCTCACACTGGCTGCCGCGGAGAGTCACTGTAGCAAGGCCGCGGTATCATTTTCGCCGCAAGACGGTTTATTGCATGATCTTTCGTATTTTACGTCGATGGGTCTCAAGGCAAGCGAAATAGCTATGTGTTGAGCACCTTGTGCCAATAGCGAGGGCACAGTGCCGTTCAAAGGTTTTCTCCTCCCTGTTCCGAAAAGCCGTGTTTTTTTATCTCCACATTGTAATATCGTTTGTTTCGCTTAGCATTCGGGGTTCCTCACCCGCTTTTCCCCCCTCTCGATTTTCTTCACAACGTCTGCCTTCTCTCGCTTCTGCAAGGCCTATGCCAACTAGAAAACTGCCAGGCGCGTGGAGGCGAGCTATAAGTAGTGCCGGAGTGCGTGGCCGTCTCGTTCCGTGGCTATTGGCTGGCTGGCTGGCTTGCTCGGGAGCCGTGGGTGGGAGGCAGCACAACATATGCATTTCTTTTTTTCAAACATGGCTTTCAGCTTTATTAGCGAATTTACCACGTAAAACCGTCTACTTAGTCGGCATTTACCCGCATCCCGGTCGTAAGACATCCCGGTCATACGCCGCTTTCTCGCGGTATATTTTAGGTCTTAAGATTGGGGTTCCAGGGTACCACTGTCTTGAACATTATACGGATAATGTAAAATTTAACACTAGTGAAGCCGTACTTAAGACTGACGCCAAGGTGATGTATATAGAAAAGAAAGTGAGATGTGACACGTGGATGATGATGATTAGTGGCTCTCCCTTCAAACCGTGGCGTCGGTCGCCAGTAACCGACTTGCCTATTTTATTATGCTGACTTTCTCAGCTAACCTAATAGATTTGCTTCCTTCTTCCCGCTTTTCGGTCTCCCTGTTTCAAACTAATCGCTCCCAACTCCTTTTTTTCTCTCCAAACTGTTCTAAATTCTCATCTGTATGAATACTCCGCCTGCGTATACATCGCTTCCCTACTTTTCCTCCACCACCACTCCAGTCGCCTCTTCGTCACCTCTATGGCCTTGAAGTTGTGGCTCCCCCTCGCCTCAAATCCCAAAGCCTAGGCCAGCGTTGTTGCCCCTCACCCCGTGGTGGTCGTATCTCTTTGCAACACCTGACAATATGGTCGAGAGTTTCCCGATCACTGCCGCTGCCTGTAGCTACCCCTGTATGCCCGGGTTCTCAGGCACCCCGCCCGTTCCTCGAAGAGCAATTCACTGCCTCTCGTATTGCCATACAGTCCCTCGTTCTTTTTTTCCCGTTTCTCTGCCCAATGTGTCTCCAAGGTTTTTTTTGGCTTCCATTCTCTGTGCCCACTTTGTCGTCTCTACTCCATTTACCTGCTTTTTAATTGTTGTGTAAACCACACTTTCCCTGACCGACTTTCCGTACCGCTTGGTTAGCTGTCTGGTCCTCCGTCTACACGTCGTGTCCACGGTCCTCGCACACAGGTATTTAAACACCCTGGCGACCCAATTTTCGTCCTCCGTGTCACGAGGTCACTCCTCAAACATTATCTTGCTGTGCGCCTCGGTCGCCTCGGAAGATGACCAGCCCATATAATCTTGTACCGCATGATTTGTAGATTTACTGTAGGGCATTTGGGCCAATCTGCCTACCGCCTTCCGATTTACGCTCAAGCCAGCTTGGGTATCTTGTTCTATGCAGAAAGAAAAATTTGGGAAAGTAAATCCTGGTACGATGGCTTCTTTCTAGACTCCTCTTATCATCTCGTACTTGCTGTATCCCCATATTTCCCTATGCCTAATTATAGCCTCGTTCCGTCTTCCTTTTGCCTTAAGGTGAGCTTCATGCGCGAGCGTGAATTGTTCGATGTCGTTCAGCCATATTCCTAAATATTGATACTATTTCAGCAAGGATATTTCTACTAGCGGCACTGATACTGTTCTTTGCTCGCACCATCGTTAAAGACATTGATCCTCGATTTTGTTTTGATAAAGGATAGCCCTAGATGCGTCGCTGCTTCGCCGCATATATCCATCAAGCCCTTAATACTTATTTGGTTGTCCGCCATAAACATTAGTCCCGCTACCCGCTGTTTCCCAACCTGCCAGTTTTTCATGTATGATAAGGCGAACGCAAGTGTACGGAGTTCTAGCTTCCTTTCTTACCCGGCAATGTAGATCATGAACAGCAGCGGAGGCGGAGAACATCCTTGTGTCAAACCCTTGTACTTGTATACAGGCCTGATGTAGGTTATCCTCTCCCATGCAATTTGGACTTGGTTCTCTCGGTATAGCTCCCTGAGTGAACTAATGAATCCTGCACCCACTTCCTCGTGCTCCGCGATACTACGTAGCTACTCCCTGTCTACGTTATCATACGCCACTTTAATATCAAGAATGGCCAACCACAAAGGTCGGTTGTGCATCTTCGCCGCCTCCATGCATTGGCTTACCACTAATAAGTTGTCGTCTGTTCTCGTATCCTTTCGAAAGCCATTTTGAAGTTACCCTAATCTCCAATTTTCCTCTACCCACTGCTCTAGTTCTAACTTCACTGACCGCATTGCTAACCTGTACAACACTGACGTGACGTTTATGGCCTAGACGAGCTCAGGTTCGTTGTCTCCGGGCGGTACTGCCTTTTTTCTATCCTTGTTCTGATGAGTTGTAGTAGCGTTCCCTTGCTCTTTGGTCCTAACTAGTTAATCAACTCCATGAGTATCCCATCGGTGCCTACACTGGTATTTTGGGGGACCTTTTATTCTCATATTTTCCGTTTCAGCTCGTCCCCACCTATCTCCAGACATTCTGGCCTAACCGTGGTGACATCTCTGGGTCGCTGCCGTGCCTCTTCATCCAACTTACCGAACTTCTCAGTGATGATTTTGTGTAGCTATGCCAATGCTTCCTCTCCCTTGAGAATCTGCCTATGCTCGTTTTCTATGGTACCGCCTTCTGTGGGAATCGTGCGTTTACCCAATGCCTGCACACGGTTCTAAAACCGTTCCGGCGGGTCTCTACGCCTTCCTCGGGGCATCTCTACCATTTTTAATAATTTGAGTTTGATAAGAGTTTCGTTTCTGCACCTTTTAGATCATTATATAACGTCTGGGAGTAAAAGCTAGATAAAATGGGCGCATTTATTTTTAACGTAGGCTGTCCGTTTTACAAATACACTGCAGTAGATTGTTTGTGATCCACGGGTTTCTGGGTGCAGAGTGGCATTTGTATGTGCCGTAAAATGATGGAGCACAAATTATTTGTTTAGGAAAATTGCTATATCTATATAGGAAAATTGCTTAAACAGGCTTCAACATTTAGTTCCCACAGTAAAACGTTCCAGTCATTGTTTGAAATTAACTGGTGAAACAATTTGGCGTCGAGGAAATGCCTTGTAAAGATTTTCCAATGCGTTGATTATGAGTTTTGACCAATAAGAAAATGGGGTAATGGCCCGTAATGTCGAAGTTTTTGATGCCATCAATCTTAGGCGAAATGACGTTCGTTATAACATGATCAATGAGATTGCCATGACTGGCTGACTTGCAGCGCGTTGGCGATAACACAGCGAGGATGCACATATTTTGAATATGCACGTATCACACCACATCACCAATTTTTTAAACGCATGTTTCTTCGCAAGCAAGTGCTTAAACAAGTTAACGACGAAGAGTATTATGATCAACGGTTGTCGCAATAGCTGTGGCGGATATGATTTCTATTGAGGTGACCCAGAAATCTTTGGTGGTGTAAGAATTACCTCCTAAAATACCAAAACTACCACAGGAAAAAAATTTTCATCATAAAATTGCAAACATTTCAATTGATAAGTGAGATAAAACGAGCGATATTGCTTCTTTTGGTATGGTCATTCTTGACAGTTCATTTTAGTTATTACGCTGCGCGCAATTTCTAAAGTATGCTACGTGTCGTGTGCCCACTTTTTTTTAACTAATAATCCAGTTCACAGCATAGCTTATTATAGTGGCTCTAGTTTAAGAAAGAAAATTAGATCATCTTTCCTTAGGGGAACCCTGCCTAGTATGCAAAGCAGGCATGAGGTCGATTCAAGCGCGTACTAGTCTTCAGTTGATCGTTTCCCTGAAGTTAAGGTACGTAGCTACCGTTTGGCTTCCATGGTAACTACCACACTTTTCACTTACCGAAACTACAACATGGGAAAGATCGTTAACCCCATGGCTATTTCGCATACCACTCAGGGTTCCCCTACGGCCTAATGATGTAATTTTATTAAAGTAGGGTTGTCGGTGTTATCGCTGAGAGGCATTAAGAGGGAGAGACGTTGTACGTGGTATTAGTTTTTCTTTATTTAGGAATTATCATCATCATGTTCAAGGTTGGTGACGTCGAGCTGTGGTTGGCGTTTTACTTTGATTATGACCGCCTTATGGTCTGTGAAAGGTATAGTGAAGTGCTGTTGTAGTGGATGAACCCTAAAGTTGCTGAAGATGAGATCGATGCACGTTTTCCGGATGGTTGGGGGCTGCTTGTAATCAATGCCCGTGGAGACTCGCCGACGCACGCCGCTGCCGACGACGATGAAACGTCGAAGGCCCGTGAAGCGTGCTCGTCTCGTCCCGGCCAATGAAGACATCGGCAATACTGTCGCTCCAGGATCCCTTAAAAGGGAAGCGTGCTCGTCTCGGGCCGCCCCAGGAAGACACCTGGTAACACAGTCGCTCCAGGAGCCCTAGAAGGGTAATACAGTACCGGGCGTTAATGAAGCAGAGCTTGTGAAGATTGGGTGTCGATGGCGCAACAACGACAAGGACAAGGGAGGGACATGGCCCCAACCATGAGATGCTTCGCATCTAATATTTTGGTCATGCATTATCAGACACTCCCATAAAGCACGTTCCCAGCCTCAGCATGGCGTGAAGCAACCACAAAACGAGTGGTTTTACAGAAAGCCGTGCGCCTTAAGCATAGTTGCGTGCCTTTCTTGTTCAGAATGATTTCCCCATTCACAAATATTCCACACTGGGGAGTGAGTATTTCATTTATCGGGTCTCAGAAACTCTTTCTTGATATGTGGTATAAGCAAATGTTCCAATAAATTGCCCCCAGCAGTAGTGTGTTGCAAGATGTACCGGTGCACCGATTATTTCTCCTTTTCTTTTAAAGGCGGTAGTCAACTGCTCCATGCCCACATAGCACAGTGCAGGTGCCCAAGGAAAATATTTTCAAAAGAAAATTTTAATGAAGTGCTCACGATAGAATTATACTAAACACCCTGTGGGGGACTGAAAGAGGATCTCAAACCAGAGACTGTGTATTTGATTATCACTCAGAAACCTTGAAAATGCTTTCAAAAACTCAAAACACTGCTAGTAGTATATATTCATTACTTTTTGTCGAAAAGTAGCTGTTTTGAGATGGTTCAAGCTGTTTTAGAAGTGTGTAAGATCACCTGTCCTAATGGGTATGGCTTACAAAAAGGAATATGTGCAAATATTGGATGCATTTCCTAGTAATCAATCGTGGAGCGTATCGCGGGAAAGGAACAAAAAACAAATAACTAATGATCAGCAGTACTCCAATGTGATCGTACGTTTTTTGTAGAAAAACTTAATTAGTGCAGTGCCGTTGTTAAAAACGAAGCTATATTACTCTTCCCTGTATGAATGCGCCGCAAGAAGCATAGATGTGAAGAAGTCATTCCCTCACTCAACACATCTAAACAAGAATTTGATGCACGATGTCCTCATTTCAATGGAAAGTATATTTAGTGGCCAATATCGCAAGGAAGTGTGAAAAAATTTATTTAACTGTGAACCTGAATGTACAATTTTTGTCGCTTTTCTACAAACTGTACAGATTGTGTTTAGGCCCAAAATGCACATCAAAATACCGTTTTTTCTAATGTAGTTTAAATGTTTTTTTTTTGTAAAGAGAATAGTTGCCTTTGAAAACAATTACAATTTGTACCAAATAAGAGAAGTCCCTGTCACTTCTTGACTCAATATCTCATGCGATAGAATTTGGGACATTATCATGACGTTGTAGTGTAGCAAGCGTATATTTTGTTCTTATCAAGAGATCTTGAAAACTTTCACAAATAAACTTCTAGATAATGATGTGTTTTCGTCACTTTAAAAAAAATTACTCCCTGGTCAGATTGCTGTAATATTGAATAAATGGACGTTAAAACAATATTTTTTGTTCTATTCTTAGCTATTTTATCTGTGTAACGATTTTTTGGTAAATAAAAGTATTACAAGATATATAAGTTTGGGGAAGTCACAATTAACACAACACGTCGTAGAGAGACTGGTCAATGTACCTCCTTTCTTGTGCTCAGATTCGTCTGGAGCAAAAATACCAAGAGTTTGAAATTATAAGGCAAGTAAACAATGGCTGATATCTCGTAATTTTATATTATTGCGTAAACTTTGGAATGAAACTTTTTCTCCAAAAATGTGCATCTTCTCAACAGTAAACTATTTACCTGTAGTATTGGAATCCAGGCGCTGGCGCCCATATCACACGTTTGCTGGTATCGTGCAGAAAAAAGGTATAATTAGTCAATGTGCAAAACAAAGTGTTGTGTACATTCAGGTTTGAGGGACAATACCTTTCTTATAAAGGAAGTAGATTCCAAGATATCCCCAGCCGGTGACAACTTTCCTATGAATTTATACGCCAAGCGACTTAACATGAACGATTGTGCAAATATTTGCAGATACCTAGGGTGAGTTTGTTCTATTAGCAGTGTACTTTTTGTTAAGGTTTCTGATGAATGTTAGGGTTATAGTTAAAGAAGCGCGAAATGTTTCTTACGTTTTTTTTTAAAACAGTGTCCTATAAAAACTCGCAAACATGCCATACGAAACTCGATCTCTTGGCAATAAAAAGAATAAAAATCCTTGCATAATCGTTTGTGTAATATTCTATTTTTATTCCTTTGCAATTGATGAAAATGTATTCCTTGGGATTGGCAGCCGAATATTGAAGCGAAATGTTATCCCAAATTCAGCCTTCTTTAATTGAGATAAATTGCAAATGTTCTCACTTGCGATGAACATGATTTGATAACATTTGTTTAATATT
Source organism: Haemaphysalis longicornis (assembly GCF_048455015.1). Lineage (NCBI taxonomy): Eukaryota > Metazoa > Arthropoda > Arachnida > Ixodida > Ixodidae > Haemaphysalis > Haemaphysalis longicornis. Next base: position 201,996,889 of record NW_027526385.1, read on the forward strand.
AGTTTTGTAACAATTGTTTTGTAAAATGTGTTTATAACATTTGTTTTGTAACATTTGTTTTTTAGTATTTTTTTTATATTTCTTTTAGGGGCCGCTTTAAACAGATTTTATACGAACTGTGGTGGTGCACCCTTTACACCTTCATGTTGGGACACTATTGGGGTCTTCATCTCCCCACCCTTTTTTCCGCATGCGGCCTTGAGCCATCCCTTTCAATAAATGCTTGTTTTGTTTTATAACCTAGAATATTTTGTTGTTTCACTCGAGTCTGCTGTAAGCCTATGCAGTGAAAATACTACAATTTACAATGAGGGTTTGACAATTATATAAGGTGGTTTCAAGCGCAGTGCATGTAACGAAAGGAAACAAGGAGATCAGACGTCCAGCAGTGAATACGAAGGCAGGGACGAATTGTCCTATACGAACACAACGTCCCCCAATCCGAGCCTGAAGGGAAGCTGGGCTGTTACATCAGGAACCGATCAAAGCAACAGGAGGTACACCTGTTTCCACAGAGCCCAAAGACGCTCCGTTAAGAATTAATGGTGTCGAGCTGGCTTGCACAGCTCGCTGCAAGTGGACACCGGTTCAGGAAGGCCGTTTTCTTCTAAAGGCATGTGTCGCCTTTGCCTAGCCAGCAATGGGCTGGGGTGAGCGGGTATGGCTCCGCAATTATACACTGGCTCTTCAGACACGAAGGTGGTGACGTTTTCCGCACTCAGGGCAGGTCTGTTGACTGAGCGTTTAAACTGCATTACTAGCACACTGCAAGCTGGCTTAGAATGGTATCGAAATGGCGAAAGGTTTCAGACGTCACGTCCTCGCTCTTAATTGTGAAGAGGCACTTGATCTCGTTGGTTTATCTTGCAATGCTCAAGTTCGAATGGCTGAACGGCGAGGTCACTGAACGCTAATTTTGCCGTAGTACCCTGAATTCCTATGGCGTCCAGGTGGCACATGGATGAGACATCAACGCTTGCGATATCGTCTTCCGGAGCGATTCTCCAAGGGAAAGAAACTGCGCTTGACGTCGCTGTCCAAAGGCTTGGGCTGTCGAGCTGAGAATCTTGTACGGTCCATCCCAGAAATGTCTCCATGGCTGTGAGAGTGGCTGAGATTCTCAAAACTTGGCCTTTTGCCACTTTCCAATACTCGTCTGCCCCGATCAACATGCTGACGTCGTTCTCTCAAAATGTAACATGCACAAGTCGGCCATCAGCTGCACCTTGACCGTGAGCAGCCATCGCACGATTTCTTTGCTGACGTGCGGGCTTGGGATATTGCAGATTCTAAGGACTTCGTGGGTCTCGACTGGTATGTGCTAGTCATAAGCTGGCTTTTAAGCGTCGAGGAGGTTTTTTGTACGTACAGGTTCTCGTGGGCCAGTGTCTCCGAACGTGGCAATCGTTAGACGTTTGACGCCGGTGACGGGACAGGCGAGCGGTCGGGCTACATCACGTCGGATTAATGTCCGCTGACTTCCAGAGTCCAACAAACGGCGCACGTGCAGCTGGTGAGTCAAGCCGATGCCCTATACATGGCCTCTCTGCAGAAGTACTGACGTGGGTTCGGCAGCGCTGGGCAAAGCGGACGTCGCTGAGTTTGCGGTTTCGAGGGTCGGCCTGTCGCTGCCACTGCGTTCTTGTCTTCTGGTGCCCGGCTCGTACCTTAACGTAAGAAGCTGGATGTCACGCAGTACGTGAGGTGCCCACCTGAACAGTGACCGCAGACTACACATTTGGCTTTTCTGCCGTATCGCGTGAAATGGTTGAATTTGCCACACTTAAAACAGCACCTCTCTTCCTGCAAACGCTTTCACTTTCTCAGTAGTGACTGCTGCGTACAGTCGGCAAGGACGTGGTCTCGAGCATTGCACAGACGACACCTCGGTGACCTCGAAGATAGAAATTGGGCGCTGAGGGTCATCGCCGTTGGAGAATCGATGCTCGAGGACTGCCGTTTCTCGTGGGCGCAATGCGTGGACGCAACTGAACGATCGTACACGTTGCACTCTTGAATTTCCTCATGAAGACGGAGGATGTCCAGGCTCACCTTGATATTCCTGGGCCTGGCGGAAGGGGAATTGGAGGCCCCGGATACGTCCTGCTGCGCCTCCTTCAGCCTTTGCCGGTATAGGAGGCGCAGATATTGTGACAAGGTCCCTACTAGAACCCGTTGCTGCACCACAGAGTGCTGGTCAGGGTAGATCCACAGGCCCTCCAACGCGTTTATAAGAAACGGGACTGAGTTGTAGAGGACCCAGAAAATGTCGGTGTCGGCTGATTTCTCCACCGCCTCCAGGGCGAGCAATTTGCCCAGGTGTTCGTCCACGACAAAATATTTCCGCCCAAATCGGTCGGTTAGGATTTTGACGACGAAGTCATAGTTGTCGTCTGCCGTCCTGATTCCATCGATCGCGTTCTTGGAGGGACCGGTCAGGTACGAGATTTAGTACATAAACTTCTGGATGCGTGGCAAGGTTGCACTCGAGTGGATGTTGGAATCGAACTGCTCCCAGTACCTTTGGCAGTAGCGTCGGTTGCCCGAGAACGTCGATATCTGGAGCTTCGGGAGTACGGCGAAGAGGGTTGCCTGCGTTGCCTGAAGCCTTCCCGATCGAGGATGCGAAGGTGCGCATCCGCAAGGTTTATCGGACTCGGCTGTGGCTGCCATGGCATAAGGCGCCGGGCTCGGGACGAGCGCAAGCGCATATGAAGGGCGCATATGCGTTCGTCATAGTCAAATGCGTCCGAAATGTCGGCATCAATATCCTCATCGCTGCTACTCGCCTGAATATGGCAGTCCATCTCGTGCAAGGCTTGCTGTTGGTCGAGGATAATGTCGATATCCGTGTTCAAGTCGAGATTCAGTTCCGCGGGGTTCTGAAGCAGCGCTTGGAGAGACGCCGTCTTTTTCGCGATGGTGGTTCGGAGAACTCCCCAGAGGTAACGAAGCTGTTCCATTGTGCCAGTCGGTGGGACCAAATGGCAGGGGGTTTGGGCAACCGACAATCGTGTAGCAAACGGGAACGAGGAGAACAGGCGTCCAGCAAAGTGGGCTACGACCAGAGCCGGCGAGAGCCGCGCTCGTGGAGTGAGCTCCTGCTGCCTTCGCTTTGTGGCCTGCTTCCAAACAGTGCAGGATACAGTGTTGGCAAATAATGTTCTGTACAGTTTTAGATGCGATCCATGTCATGGTCGGGGCTATGGCCCTCCTTTCTCGTTTTCGTTGTTGTTGCGCCGTCCACACCCCCAAAGCGCATGCTAGGCTTGCTCAATGCCCGGTGGTGTCTTACCCTGCTATGGCTCCTGGAGTGACAGTGTTGCCGGTGTCTTCCTGCGTCGGCAAGAGACAAACACGCTTCTCTTTTAAGGGCTCCTGGAGCGAGTGTTGGCGGCGTCTTTCTGGGCCGGCACGAGACGAGCACGCTTCACGCGCCCTCGATATTTCATCGTCGTCGGCCGCGGCGTGCGTCGGCGAGTCTCGGCGGGCCATGATTACAAGCAGCCCACAACCATCTGGGGAACGTGCATCGACCTCATCTTGAGCAACTTTAGGTTCATCCACTACAACAGCCCTTTACTTTACTTTTCATAGACCATAAGGCGGTCATAATGAAAGCGGAATTCCAACCACACCTCTACGTCACCTACGTTGAACATGATGATGATATTGGCGAAATAAAGACAAGCTAATACCACCTATGTGATGGTGGTAGTGGTTGTGGGATCAGGCGGCGTTAGCCTGGCTGGGTAAGCCGGCAATTGCTCCGCCGAAGCTCTTCCTCATTACCCAAAGGTAGTGTCCTTTTACCACAAGTTTTCCAGCTCCGTCTCCTCCAGCAAGGTCAGGAAAAGGCGTGACACGGCTCTTCGCAGCATCCAATGTCCCCTTGGAAAATCGACATGGTCCAGAGTGCTGTGTGGGGCTGCCAGCTTTCGAATCGCTGAGAGCAGTGCAGTCCGCTCGACTTCATGTTCTGGGAAACACTATACGTAGTGGTGTACATCCCCTATCATTGTCCGTGACGAACACAAAGGCGATCGCGCGAGGCCCACCTTGAATAGCCGTGCTGTGGTCTTCGCTGAGCCCGTTCGGATGCGGTACAGCAATGTTGCCTCCGATCTTGTAAGACCCTATGTGACGCAAGGCTGGTGATAGGGGTTTTCCAAAGACTTGAAATGCTCCTCCACTGTTCGCCTTAAATCGTTCCAGTGATTGGGGGAAACTTTATCTGTCGGCGCAAATTGCAGCGCAATCCGTGCAATTTGCTCAGCGGTCTCATTGCCCTTGATGCCAACATGGTATGGAATCCATTGAAACCGCTCATTGAAACCGTTGCTGCTAAGTTATTGCACAAGCCGTAAGGAATGCTGGCAGTCCTTTTTCGTGAAGATACCGTGCTGCAAAAGGTGTAGTGCTGCTTTTGAGTCAGTCAGAATTACAACTTCCTGCGGCTATACGACTTAAGTTTTCTCAAAGCAGCCGCGATGGCAATGCACTCGGATTCCGTGGACACCACATGATCCAGGCGTGTTGCCCAGGAAACCTGGGTATCTGGAATAATATACGCCGCTGAACCTCCCTCTGTATGGATCTACTGATCCATCCGTACAAGTTTGAAGGTGTTTGGGATAAGTGTTCTCAAAATGTTCAAGAACCAAAAATCTAACTGCTTCCACAGGCGTGTTTCGCTTGACTCTCATGTGAGGCACATGTAGCTGACACTGCAGGCTCTCGTAAGACTATGGCGGGATTGATATGGGAAGTTTCCCCCGCCACTGAAGGCACAATATTCTCAGAGTGTTAAGAGCAGTGTGCTCATGAGAGGCCGTCCTTGATCGAAGCCGCCAAATCATTGCTCTTCCAGCACTGCTTTGCCCAAGAAGTATTACCTGCGTCAGTAATCTCTTTGACGCCATCAAGCGAAAAGTAGCAAATTGGCCCTCCCGTATTACCTTCTCGTTTGCCACTCCCTGAGAAACTCCAATTGCTATCCTCAGCCCTTTCCTCAGCAACACTTCGAGGCGCTCATACTGGTATTCCGAAGGGGAGATCAGAGGCAAGTGATAAAGAATGCGACTCACAATCAGAGCTGAGTGCAGCTTAATCATCGACGCCGGGTGATTCCCCAACTCAGCTCCAGCAATCTTCTTTAAAATGTTCACACGGGGAAGCCTAGCCAAAACAGTCATGTCTACGGCCCGTGGCCAATATAGTCTGCTGTCGAGTGGGACACCAAGGAACCGAACGTGAGTGGCATGACGCATAGACAGGCTGCCCAATGTTAAATTAACACGAGTGGACCGTCGCCCATTCCCAGGGAAAATAACAAAACAAGACTTCTCGGCCGAGAGCGTCAGTCCGAAAGAGGACAAATATTTCAGCATGGTGTGAACACTCCGTTGAGTCATAACTGCCAGTCGCTTATGTTGTTATCCGGACAACCAGGTGCAGACATCGTCCGCCTACACGGATACTTGAGCTCGTTTTCGAACTTCATTTAGTGCTGCTGGTAGCCAAGCCATAGCCACATAAAAAGAATAGGGGACAAAACACTACCCTGGGGAACCACCCTCGAGACGCTTCTTTTTTAGCTTAGCACACTCCCGAAGCGCACTCGCATGTACTGGTCTGTGAGTAAGCCGTGAGCGAAGCGAAGAAGGATTCCTCACACCACCATTGCATGTAGTCTGTCCACTATTACGTCTCAGGACACAGTCATAAGACATCTAAAAGTAAAAAAACAGAGCTATAATTGAAAGTACAACATCTCTATCTTTCTCTCTTTAATACCTCTTCTCTCTAACACCCCCCCCTCCCCTCCAATATTATTACACCATCTTCCCGTAGGAGAAGCCTGAATAGTATGCGAAACCGCCATGGGGTCAAGGCGATTTCTCCTTTCATATTTCCGGTAAGTGAAAATTGTAGTAGTTGCCTTGGAAACCAAACGGTAAATATAACTGTGGCCAAGTTCCTCAACGTTACGAAAACGACGAACTGAAAACTAATGGGCGCTTGAATGCACCCAATGCCGGTTTCGCATACTACTGAGGGTTCCCCTACGGCAAGATGGTGCAATTTTTTTTCTTTCGGTGACAGAGACAAGCAGTGGTGCAGGCACGCAATTGTGTGCGGGTACTTGGTTTTTTGCAATGTCTATTACATATGCACCGCATAATAAAGCTCCAAGTAGAATGGGCGGTTTCAAGAAAGCTGTGTTATAGAGGTATCAGGAAAACCTAACTTAACAAAATATGTACGTATTTATGTGATAAAGAAAGCACAAAAAAGTGTGCAGTTATGTTCAGAAGTGGAGTTTGCTTGAATAAAAATGAGGCCGTCATAATGTCTCCAGAGAGCAAACTTGTTTATTACATATGCACCGCATAATAAAGCTCCAAGTAGAATGGGCGGTTTCAAGAAAGCTGTGTTATAGAGGTATCAGGAAAACCTAACTTAACAAAATATGTACGTATTTATGTGATAAAGAAAGCACAAAAAAGTGTGCAGTTATGTTCAGAAGTGGAGTTTGCTTGAATAAAAATGAGGCCGTCATAATGTCTCCAGAGAGCAAACTTGTTTACACTGAGGATGACATGCTAGATAAGAAATTAGATAGTTGTTAGAAGAGTGAATTGTAAGTGAATGGTGACATCTCCTTCCATACGCAATTGAACGGCACCCTAGACAATGTGGAGCTGAAAACTCCGCTCTGAGGCGCGCCATTTTCTTCCACACGTATCGTGAAGAGTGCAGTACCAATATGCTAAACCTAACCGGGTTTAATATCTTACTCCATATACTAAATGGTTAGGTAACTGCATTAGGCATGCCCCCAAACTATTCCATACGCTTTTTTGAGGTTAAAACTACCATAAATTAGTAAACTCATGCACAAAAAGCATCCTAGAAGTGTAATTTGTATAAAAGAATTTGGCCATTTCCACATCTCCCAGTCCTGAAACGAGCCCAACAGCTCTCGACTGGGCTATTGTATTCTAAGAGTATAGCCGTCTTCTGCTCATTATCTTCTCAGGAAGCCTAATGCTGTTCGTCAGTTCACGTTTTTTATAGGAGAAGCCATTACTATGTCATACTTCCAACACTTCCGAAACCGCCGCCAAACTCATATGTTATAATGTAATAGGAGTAGTGTTTAAATGCGTCTTTGCAGAGGGGTTCTATGGGGCTTTAAATTATGTTGTATGCGCCCGGAGCTGAAGGTGTACACGCACTCAAGGCACCCATCCTCTCAACCTCCCCTTGCTATTGGGCCAATGGGATGGCCACATGAATAAGAAATAAGTGTTTTGGCATACACAGGGCAAGCCATACAGAGGGCACAGAACACATGTCAACATGTCAAAAGCCTTTGGGATTGGCCATATTTTATCCAGTAGTTCGAAGGTACACCTGCTTAAACACATTGGGTTTCTTTATGAACCGTAATTTTTAATTTACATGATGGTAACTATTTTCTGTACAGATACATCTTGAATGTTTGTCCTTGTACCTAATATTGATGTAACCGATTCAGTTTATTCTGTTTTATCTATAAAGTAGAATATCTTTAATCAATATATAACTTTATAATATTTAGGTTCGTATCTACAAAACCAGCTCCAACATCCTGTAACTGAACAATAAAGCTCCTGTATTACTGAACTCAGGCCAACGGAAAAAGCCAAAGAAATTATTCCACGTGTAAACAAACCCTCCAATATACATACGTAGTTTGCTTAATGTAATACAGGCCTCAATAATTTATTACATCCTCTTTACAGAGACAAAAATTTGTGAGTTTTCTTATCCACATGATATTCCAAAATATTGGCCCCTCTCTCAATCATACCAAATTTACGTATTGAAAATCGAATTACCGGATGTATCAACCCGAAGCCATACACAATGCAGAACAATACTGGTTCGTAGCCGAAGAGAATATTATGTGGGTCGAATGAAGGAGACAAGTGTGTTTAAAATTTGACAGAATAAATACGGGCATTTTTATGTGCCCCAAATGGAGAACGTGTAAGAAAACTAGATTATCCCATAAATGGAACTTGAACTGTTTGTTCCTAATGTTACTTTACTTTAAAAAACTCAACATTCTTTTACACTATCATTTTAAATGCACAAGTGCCGTTAGAATAAAAATAAATTAACCCTTCAGTCTGTTTTTCTTCTTTTTGCAATCAAATGAGCACAAAAAACGGTGTCAAGCTTTTGGAGTGTTTGTAAAATATGTTTTCCTTCCGCAAATTTTATGTGACATCAGTGTAGTACAAAGATTTTTTTCTGGTACCTTTGGAGTGTTATTGTATTGCATGTTTATTTTCTGAACAGCCCATGTTATAATAAAAAATGAAAATAAGTCATTTCCCCAATTTTATGGCAACATAGAAAGTTTGGAACGCAGTCTGCAGTAATATGTAGATAATCAGTTTTTAATGTCTTAGAATAGAATACCCCATGTTTGCTGATCTTAGTAAAAACAAAGAGATAGAAATAACACTTCTGTATGAGGACATTTTGTTTTTTTCGTAAACGCCATCAGAGTTATTTCCGTAAGTGGTATTGGAAATAGGTGTAGCTTAAAAGGCCGACCGGCCGATTTACGTGGACCGTGCATTGCGTTTGTTTGTTTCTATTTCTTGTGCACCGCTGTGCAGCGCCAGGCTGTGTTATCGGAAGGCCAAGAATAGCGTGTGTTCCATTTTTATATTTTGTGTCGGACTGGTGATCTCTTTTGATAGGGAGAGTGTTTTCCCATAAAGTCACTAGCCTAGAATAATCGTGCTTTGTCTGCAGTGTTGTCTATGTAATTCAACAGTTTGAGAAACACTCGCGCCGAAAGATAAATGCCGCAGAGCATTCCCTTAGCGGACACCCTCCTGCGCACGTCATTTCACTGCTGCTTCGCCACCTGTGTATTCTTTGGTTGTAAAGGGGCACAAATTTTCTTCACTAAAGTTGTTTTTTCTTCAAGATAACTTTGTCTCGTTCGGCATCCTGACAATATGAAGTGGTCTGGATAGACGGATATCGGCAGGATATAAACAGGTGTTCCGAAGGCCTCACACCAACGTGTTACTTGAGGTTTTGTACATCGTATCTTTCGCGAAGTGAACGTTTTCAGAAATATATAAAGCAAAAAACCACTTCCAATGAAGTGTATGAAAATGTACGGTACGTCCTGCAATATTTGCTAATAGGGGAAGACTGAAGAAAACGTTGGAAAAGAAATTTCCCACAACAGAAGCCGTTATTATACGTGTGCGGACCTGTGCAATGCCCTGGAAACCGATATGATTAAGTGTGTCAATTTGCATTTGCTGTCACATAAAAAATGTTTTAAGCACAAGCACGTCGACTGTACCGTCAAGCGGAAAGCTCAACAAAGATTCACTTGCTTGCTTGCTAGCGGTTGGTATGATTCTGCAATACGGATTGTAAGAGGAGAGTTGGTACATATTTCTGAGATTAACAGCGCGAAGGAAAGAAATAACAGAAGAGTAGAATACCACAGCGCTAACTGAAGTTTTAGTATCGCTGGACAGCAATATACAGAAAAAAGGAGGGCGACCCATGACGCTAAAATTAACAAAAACTGTTTTACAAACAAAAACAAAATGATCCTCAATCTAAAGACACTAATCGCCACAGAATGTTTCGAAAGGTAAACTGTGAAGGCTCACCGGAAAACAAGTGTAAAAATCCCGCCATCTCCACGAAGTGAATGATAATAAGAGGGGAGAAGCCCAAATGCTTATCGTTAAAACCGTGAAACATTCGCCCACAGATCATATAAAGACTCCACACGCTCTTATAGGTCTTCTTGACGGCGCCGACCATCTGAATGAGTGAAGGACATAGGTTGCGTTCGTAGTCATGCTCGCCTCTCGGTTTGTAGCCCAGTGGGAAGAGAGCCACGTACCTACCGTCGCTGCCAGAGAGTCGTGGGATTGAAAGCGAGCACCACCCCGTCAATGGCACTCGACACGTTGTTCTAGGTCTTCTTGATGGCGCGCACTATCTGAATAAATGAAGCACATAAGGCGCCTTCGTAGCCATGCTCGCGTCTCGGTTTGTAGCGATGTCTGAAGAGTGCCACGTACCTCCCGTCACGGCCAGAGAGTTGTGGGATCGAAACCGGGCGCCACCGCCTCAAGACCGCCACTCCTCGCTAGCAAAGCTTCCGACTTTCCACAGCTCCGTTGAAAAGTTCGTCGAGGACGGCGATGTTTGTGGTGATCATATAGGGCTTTTTTGGGAAGATGAGAGTCTCCATGGGTAAGTTGGCAAATTATGTGTGTGACATTTTAGGCACCTTGGCCGTCGCCTCCTGCAGAGCGTCTTTTGCGCGAACCACCAGTACGCGTCTTGAGCTCACAGATGACGAACGGCAACAATTTCTTCTTCCTATCGTCCTTGTTGGGTGGCAACGAACGCGTGGAACGTTTTCACCTCTTCGTCCAGTCTTCGTCCAATCTGTGGTTGGTCCATCCCTAGGGGCATCTTGCCACAATCATCATCAGCGGTATGTACACGGCGCTAAAAGTGGCGGGACAGGGCCGTGGAAGAGGAGGTTCACGACTAAAAAAAACACACAGCCGGCAGCGCACTGTGCGGAAGAGGTGTTGTACGAGATACCGTTGTCGTGTGGATGCTCGTACGTGGGGCAGACGGGGCGCTGCGTTAAAGATCACCCTAAGAGAGCTCCTGTGCGATGTACTCAACTCCTCGGGGAGCACGCTTGCTGCGCATGTGGCAAGAGTGCGCACACTTGCCTGCATGCCTGCCTGCATTTCAGCAGTGCCACGTGCTGGCTCGGTATCCTGACAAAACGCGGCGAGAGATACGAGGGGCATGGGAAATTCAAAAGCGGGAGCAAAATGTGTGAGCACACCCTCCACCGCCTTTACGGAGAAAGAAATCAGTTATTTAGATATATAGCAGAATGCACGTGTGGAAAAGCGTACGGTAGGGTGTGGACTGTTTGTGCTGGTCTGCCTGAGCTGTGCCGATTACTGTGTTTAGATTGCGCGGCATTTTGTTTTTGTTTTTGCTTTTACAACATTTCTTAAGTGTAGCGTCACGTGTCACCCCCCTTTTTTATTGATTGCTGTCCGGTGAGAATAAAACTTCAGTGGTTAGTCGGCGCTGTGTTAATCTGCTTCTCGGTTGTCCCGTTACTTAGCGCTTTTAATCTCGAAAATACACCGAGTGGCCCGCCTACAATATGTGTTGCACTTAATTTCTTCTACATCAGGTTTCTTTTGTGTGTCCCTTCCGCTGTGTCTTCAAGATTCGTCTATGTGCATTAGTCATCTATTTTCCGCCTGCAGCCGTTCACGCCTCTACAGATACTCTATCTAGCACAAGTTCGCCCCACCCGGCATTCATTTGCTGGTAGGAGCACTGCCTTCGTCACACAACAATGGTTCCAAGATATGCCAGGTACTTCATCGTGAGGGCATGAACCAATCGGATTTCATTAAAGATTGCCCAAGTTAGCATTCTTTCTCGAAGCAAATCCTGGGGGTGGCGACAAAAATCTTCAGCAAGCCCTGCGCTCCGCATCCTTGGCGACTGACGTTCTCTGGCGATCGATCTTTGTTGAAATCCCCAGAAAAACTCGCGCAGCTCCGGCTCACCAGGCTGTCCACGTTCTGGACAATGCTAGAGTCCCTGCATAGGCTCAGCAGGCTTTGAACTTGGGGCCAAAATTCTGTGTAAACATTCAACCGGATAAAATAGAGCTACTCTTCGTGGTTAGTACCGCATCCGTAAGAGCAAACACTGAAGAGGTTGACAGATGCGTGAGCGAAGGATTCCATGTCGTGAGGTGTATGCCCAAGACCAAACCCACCGTTCGTTTAAAAGAAGTCGTGTCCTTACTTCGTGAAGCAGACGTCAAGCTTCTGCTGTCTGACAAGGAGGGTGGCTTCGTCGTCATGCCGTGGATGCCTTACTGCGGAAAAAGCAAGGCAGGCCGTTGCTGACAATTTCCGGATGGTACCTGACATCGATCCGAAGAAAGTAAGGAAGGAGGCGTTGAAGCGGTGCGAAAATTTGAAGTTGGGGAAGATCGCTAGGCCTGCGAAGAAGAGCGAGTACGGTAGTTTGTCGTTGCTTTTCCCGGCAAAAACACACAAGCCCAAATGCCCATTAAGGGAGATCGTCTCAAGGACTCGGCCCTTGGCACCATTCGGTAGCACTGTTTTTGCAGCGGTCGCTTGCTAAGCTACCGATTGACGACCCCTTTCGAGTCAGAAATGCGGAGGAAGTGTCCACTTTCATGGAAATGTAGCAACCACAAGGGGTGAGCGCCTTTTCAGTAGATCTTAAAGATCTTTACTATTCGCTGCCGCACGCCTGTGTTTGCCAGGCGGTTGTAGAAGGTATTGACAGCTTAGGCGGAATCCCCTTCCAAAATGAATGCGGAATCAGCACGGGAGGCTTTATTGAGCTGCTGTTGAGTTTATTGAGTCCTTTTACCTTGGTTCCACATTCATCAAGTTTGAAGATTCTCTCTACCTCCAGAATAAAGGGGTTTGCATTGGTTCATTCAGTGGCCTATCATGAGCGACCTTGTGGTTGCGCGGTATGACACAAGCCTGGGCGCAGCTCTGAAAGACAGCGCTGCGTTAAAGGTTTTCCGCTTCGTCGATGATTTTCTTATTTTCTAATAGGTGTCTGAGAATGGGCAAGCGCAAGACGTCGATGCCCTCTTGGGGATCTTCGCCGAAACCTTAAGCACCATCGTCCAAACTGAGAAGGTACCAGGAAATAAGGAACTTCATTTCTTAGATCTAAAGTGTACTTAAGCGCTGAACACCTCTGGTGGAGCTATGCCCCGCGCTACTCAAAAGGCTTCATGCCTTTCACGTCCGCACAATATAAGCTTCCAAGAGGCAGTGTCTACGTCTGCTTTGAAGAACTCACTGTTGTGGTCTTGCTATCATCGCGTGCAGGGCAGCCTTGACACACCATCTACGTATGGCTGGCTTTTCTAACTCACTTCTCCATCGCCTAGGCCACCAGCTGCTAAGATATCTGACAATGCCATAACTCGAACGGGAGCCGCTATAAGGGAAGAAAAAGGTAGCGATCATTCCCTACATCCAGGGTGTAAGTCACCGGCTGAAGAAATTAGTAGGGCGCGCGGGTGTAGACCTTGTGTTTGCGTCACGGGAAAAATGAAGCAGCATGTGTCCAAAGGCAAACAGCGAAGGCCCGGGGGAACACAAGTGTAAAAACAGGCACACAAAGCCGGCTGTCCACTGTGAGGGGGAATTGGTGTACAAAATATCGTTGTCGTGTGGACGCTCGTACGCGGGCCAGACGGGGCGTTGCCTCAACAATCGCCTTTGACAGCACGCGTGCGATGTACGCAACTACTCGGGGAGCACGCTTGCCACGCATGTGACGAAGTCCGCACGCCTGCCTCAATTTCAGCATTGCAATGTGCTGGCTCGTTATCCTGACAGAATGCGGCGACAGACACGAGAGGCATGGGAAATTCAGAAGCGGGAGCAAGATTGTGTCAGCACACCCTCCATCACCCTTAGGGAGAAAGAAATCACTTATTTAGATAGTTAGCAGAATGAACATGCGCAAAAGCCTCCTATATGTGGTTTACTGTTCGTGCTGCTCTGCTTCAGCTGTGCTGATTACTGTGTTGAAATTGCGGGGCATTTTGTTTTTTCTTTTTGTTTGTCAAATATCTTTTGTTAATTCAAGCTTCACGTGTAACTTTTGTTTCTATTTATTGCTGTCCAGCGATAATAATACTTCAGGTTTTAGTTTGCGCTGCGTTATTGTACTCCGCTGCTGTCCTGTTCTTTCGCGCTGTTAATCTCAGAAAAGATTGTATGACTCCCGTGCTTGGTTGCGTTTGTGTTAGCTTTTGGTACGATTCACTTCACATCGTTAGGGTAACTACTGGTTCAAAATAAACTGAGAAGTATGCCACGCAAAGAAAAATTACCTCTTCCCGTAGGGGAACCCTGAGTAGTATGCGAAGCAGGCATGGGGTCGATTCAAGTGTCCATTAGTTTTCAGTTCGTCGCTTTCGTGAGGTTGCGGTACGTGGGTACCATTATATTTACCGTTTGCTTTCCATGGTAACTACGACACTTTTCACTTACCGGAACTACGGGATGGGAAATTGCGTTGACGCCATAGATGATTCGCATACTACTCAGGGTTCCCCTACGGGAAGATGGTGTAATTTTATGGGAGGGGTGGGGGGGGGGTTAATAGTGGAGAGGTATTGAAGAGAGAGAGAAAGATACGTTGTACGAGGTATGGGTTTGTGCTTATTTAAGCATTACCTTCATCATGTTAAAGGTAGGTGACGTCGAGATGTTGTTCGCGTTCCACTTTGATTTTGACAAACTTATGGTCTGTGAAATGTAATTTCAAGGGCTGTTGTAGTTTTTAATGTGATAGATTGCCCTACGGCATAAGAGGTATGTTTAAAGGTACACTTTTGCACCAGCTGCACGGAGAAAGCCAAGAAGAGGCCAGTACTGGGGTCCCAATATCTAACGCTTAAGATCGGGGGGTCTCCCTGGATGGAGCCCTGTGCCTCGGAGGCCCTGGATTCTGGCGTGTCTAATCCCTGAACAAGTCCACAACAGGTGTTCAACGTCAGCTTCTGGCGCAAGGGTCACACAGAAGGGGCAGGTGTCCGCAAACGGGGTGTGGTATAGGGCAAGCGAAGTTCATGTTACGACGTTACGAAGTTCATGTGGTGATTTCCCGGGATTTGGGGTGGGGAGAGTACTTGCCCGAAGCCACGACTCAATCAGTTAGCCAGAGAGCCACACCTGATTTAAGGAGTCCAGAAGATCGTGAGAGCTGGGTCGTCAATACTTTTGTACACCTCGTAAGTAATCCCGTTAGGCCCCGGAGCAGCGTGTAGTTTAGCTTGATGGATTGCGGTCGAAAATTCAGGCATTGTTAACGGTAAATAGATTCCCGGAATGGCTTCGCAAACCATACAACCCAGCTACAAAAAATTTGGTACAGGCAATATGAGAGATATACCAACGAATTTGCAGGTCTATTCCACTCATTGGCCCTACAGATAGTAATGTACGTCTTTTTAGGAAGAATAACTCACATCGTTAGTAAACAAAGCTCAGCTAAGCTGACTTAATATCGCCTATTTTTGTCTGTGTTTCCGTGTTCAATACCATTCAATTCGAACTTTGTTTCTAGCAAGAAGCTTGGGTCTCCCAGGCGAGATGTGGCCGTAAAAACCACTTGAAAGGTGCCTGAGGGCCCGTACTCGCTACGTAGACATTTGGCTATGTTGTTTCCCTTTTTGTATCCAGTATACAAAGTTGTTCAACTTCAAGAGTAGGCTAGGAACAATATACACTGTCATGCACAGATGAGCAATGAAGCATAGTATTTGCAGTGACACAAGAGCAAAAAAAAGAAAAACAGTCGTAAACATTCAAATATTTCTAAACACAAACTCTATAGACACGAAAAGGCAAAAAGCAAAAAACGAAAAAAAAAGAGAAAAGAAACTACAGTTTTGATCAACATATAAAAAAAGAACGGTGTGAGTTAACAACTTTAAAAAAATTCCCTCATTTCTTTTCGGGTGTAGCCACCCCAATGTGTCTTTATAATATCCCATTTGTTTAGCATGGAAGAGACAGTACATCCTAAAGACTGCAGTTGGTATTCAGTTCATCAAAGTGGAACTTGCCACCTCTCACATCCTCGAGTGCGCGAATCACTCTGTTGCATTTTTATATCGCCCATGCGTTCCAAAAAGCTCCGTACCTTTCATTTCAAAAGAAAAACGAATACAACAAACGAAATTCATAAATGTTCTTGACAGACATGATTTTTTATGAGAGAAGAAAGATTGAGTTTAGTGCGAGTAGGGTACATTGGCAATGTAGCGCAGGGCTCTTTTTTGTAAAAGAAAGAGTCTTTCAATATTTGCAACGGTAGTGGGGCAGCATATGAGAGTACATTAATGTAAATGTGCAGCGAACAGGGCATGGTAAATTTCAATTTTAGCTTTCACTGGAAAATAATGTCTACATCGCGCTAGTGCACCAGCCGCTGACGGCACTGATCTAGTCAAGGCTTCTATTTCACCCGTCCATGTCAAATCAGAGGAAAATGAAACTCCCACAAATTTGTGCCTATTCGCTATCTCTATAGGTACGCTGCCTGAAGTTATCATGTGATGCATTGTTGTGTCCTTGTTTTTAGCTCCAAATAAGATGGCTTTGTTTTGCTGGCAATTATTTTTAGGCTGTTGGAATGTGACCAGTCGTAAATGATCGACAGGGCCTCCTGAGTCTGTTCCGCAATTTTGTTTGTGTTTCGTCCTGAAAAAAACAAACTGGTGTTGTCTGCATAGAGAAAGAACGTGACGTGGTTTAGGTTTTAACAATATCATTAACGTAGATATTGAAGAGCAGCGGCCCTACTACGCTACCTTTAGTACTCCATTATAGTTTTGTGGGAAGAAATGAAGCCTCCAACTTCAACGCACTGTTTCCGTTCTGAAAGGTATGACTGAAGAAAAGAATGCGCTATACCGCGGACGCCATAGTGTTGTAACTTTGTCAGCACAATAACATGGTTCAGGTAGCCGAAAGCTTTGCTATAGTCTATAAATATACCGAGTGTAAGCTTCCTATCAGCAATATTTTATTTACAAGTTCTTCTTGTGCCAGTAGTGTCGTTACTGTTGATTTGCCTAGTAGAAAACCATGCTTGCAGTTTGTAATTACATCCTGCTTCAGGAAAAAAGTGGTAGGCGGAAAATACAACGTTTTCTAATCCTTTAATAATATTGTGAGTATGGATATGCGCCTGTAGTTGTTTGCGTCATTCTTATCACCGTTCGTGAATATAACAGACACTCTGGCTACCTTCATAGAATGGAGAAGCTGACCAGGTTCCAGAACTAGACTATATATATATGCTAGACACGGTGCTATGATGTCAGTCACGTACTTAATTGGTTGAAGTTGAATGCTGTGAATATCTTTTGCTTTACTGTTTCTTAAACTAATGAACGTTCGACAAATTTCGCTTTCAGCTGTTGGCACCAAAAATATAGCATCAGAGTTTTGATATTTTATTTTGGTTTCTGTTAATAGTTATGTTTTAGCGAGCGCGTCCTGCAATGTGTGGGTGTTGGCGTGAGCTACCATGCCGTACCACCCATCCTCTGGATGTGTCAAACAATGCTAAGTGCATTTCAACGTAGACCAGAAGGTGCTTTGTGATAGTAATGCTGCACGTATTTAGCTAGTTTTTAATATTATCCTGGCACATGCTCGTTTTGGCACTATACGGCTTCCAGCTGCTTTGGCAGGGGCATGAGGGTAGCTCCGAGGGTTTCTGTTTATTCTGAATAATTGTTTTAGAGAGCGACCTCGAGAAAAGCTCGCATATTGCGAAACAGTGTGCACTACTCTGTCAATCCCATATTCCATTGTATGTATTGTCATTATACACAGGTAGCCTCATTTCCCGTACTTCCCGTACCCAAAGTAGGCGCTATGGCGCCTAGTCAAACTTCAGACCAATTTCTTTAACTTGCATAGTAAGCAAGCTGCTTGAGCACATAATCCTAAACCACATAACAACGCACCTAGTACGTGAACATATACATGACCTTGCCAACACGGGTTTTGTCAAGGTCTATCGACAATAACTGAACTTGTTGAACTAACACATGATATATCTGTAAGCATAGACAACCAAGATCACGTCGACGTGATCTTCTTGAACCTTTCAATGGCATTCGATCGGGTATCACACGATAAGCTAATAAAAACTAGATGCGGTTATCAACGACCACGTCATGATGCGCTGGATCAAAAGCTAGTTAATCAACCATTTTTACTACGTAGAATACAATGGAAAATTTTTACTATTAACACAAGTCCAATACAGAGTTCCCAAGGATTGCGTCCTGGCGCCAATCTTATTTTTTTTTATATAAATGACTTGCCTTCCAGTATTTCAGCCGACACTGGAATATTTGGTGACGATTGCGTAATTTACCGGGAAAATATTATCATAGAAGACCATCTTATACTACAATCTGAACTAAACTCTGTTTATTATAGGTGTAATGACTGGCAAATGTCCCTAAATGCAGACAAATGCGCTCACCTATCACTAACAAGAAGGAAGTACAAATATGAACACATTTACAACATAAATAATATTCCTATAATCCGGGTGCACCAGCACAAATAGTTGGGAGTGATGTTTACGCAAGACTTCACATGGGATGCCCACCTAAATCATATCGGATCGGCTGCACTAGGAAGGATGTTTTCCCTCAGAGGACGCCTTCGATCAGGGCCGCCAGAAATGAAGAAATTACCTACAACGCCTTTGTGTGATCTTTACTCAAATACTCTAACATTATCTGGTTCCCGCATGCTAAAGTACACATAAATGAATTAGAGCGAATACCACGAAAAGCTGTTAGGTACATTTACAATCGGTATGGCGCAAATGTTTCACCAACAGAACTAGAGAGGAACGCCGGAATGCTAACCCAATAGAAGCGTTCAAAACTAGTGAGTTTAAAATTCTTACATCAACTCTTTTATAAATATCTAATCCTTGATACTTTAAATTATCTCACTACCAATGTAGCGAGGCCCACGGGGCATAATCAGACTTTAACATTTAAAGAATACAACAATCGCACAGATTGCCGCAACTATTCCTTCTTACCACTAGCTGTAAGACAGTGGAACTATATGCATTCATCGATTACGAGTAGCGTATCTATAGAACGATTCGTAACTTTAATTGAAAACCACTTCCACGAAACAAATTAACCAAAATGATGCCGAGAATTTCATTAAATGAGTCTACACGGTTTTCCTTGGCTTTTTGGGTCACTTATAATTTTCACTGTTACTGAGTAGCTCTTCAGTAATATCTTTGTCTTGGTTTCATAAAATGTTTGGTTTCGCTCGTTCTTCAATCGCTGCTGTAAAATCTTCCCTCCAAATTCTGTCTGTGTTTATCCTGCATTGAATTTAACTATGTTTTGTTGCTTTGTTTTTTCATGAACTGGTGGCTTTTGATGCATGAGATTTCAGATTTCATATGTAATATGCAACCTTCGCTTGTCATGTAGAAAACATCTCTCACATGTCCTTACTGTTCTCGGCCTGTATGAGCGAAAACCACGCTTCAAATTTGTGTAATTGCAACAATGTATTGCCATCCTGCAAAAGCGTCAAATGGTAATGGAAGTATGCTAAAATAAAATAAAAAAATAAATACATATTGGTAAAATTATTCAAAGAAATGTACTTTGTGAAGGATTTTTTAACAGCCAATTGAAGGATCATGTTCTTGGGTATTTTTTCTTGTTTTTACCACGCCGGAATTTGTATGTATTTGAACGTGTGTTTGAATTGTGGATTGAACGTTTTTTTATCTGCAGTATGTGCTTTGAGGTTTATGTGTAAATATTTTATAGAAAACAAGATTTGGCGAAGGTTTATATGCATCAATCAACATTATTGTTATACAAAAACGCACTTGAGGAAAGCCAGACAACTCAACACATGCAAAAAAACACCTGCGGTGATTTTAATTGAACCTGAATTCCTCGGGTTGTGAAAATTAGACATCCAATAATATAACATTCATACAGCGTCGAAGCAGTTCGAACTTTGGACTTTCAGGTTGCCTACTCTAAAGCATTGCATTAAACCAACATACTCGTAAGAAACACTCCTTCATTTTTATTACACCTTGTGACAATTTCTGTGCCTTCGAAACACCCATAAACTATTTTATATGTGCATGTCGATGCGTTTTGCGGGCTGAAATAATTTTCCCGATTTTCGTAAAAATATTCGCGCCCAAACTTCCAACATAAAATAATGGGTTGTGAAGAACGGTGCAACAAAGTTCAAGCTTCAAAACGGGAACGTGACGTGTGAGCGTGCAACAGGCAATGTGCCATTTGTATGCATACAATGTCTTACAGGATTGAATATTTTCAGCGTGTGCACCACTGCAGCTCGGACACTTCGCTTTGGTGCTTGGCAAATATCAGAGGAGTGGTAAGTGTTGGCACACTTGGCGCATGCCAGCTTGCCCCGGCAAGCTTGAGTGCCATGACAGTACATTTGGCACTCTAAACACCGTCTCGGGTGAGGAATGTATGGGCGCACCTGGCACCTGATGAAAGCCGCTTTCACCGTCTCAGATAGGGTTGTGCTGGCAAAAATAAGGGCTATGTGTTCTGTCGGAATTTGTTCTCCGTTTCTTCGTATAGTTATTCTTCAAACAGCAACAACACCTTGCTCTTTCAGCCCCGTAAGGAGGTCATTTTTGGTATCATTTAGTAGCTCTTTCTCAGTTAGAACACCTTAAATTGTGTTCAGTGTGCCGTGTGGGGTTACAGTGACTTATTGAACAAGACTGGAAAACTGAGCGGGTCGGTAAGAACCCATGATTAGAAACAGCGCAAGGGACAGGACGAGAAAGCTGACAAGGACGGGCGTTGAGTAACAAATAAATTTTATTGAAAGAAACAACGAAATATATACGAACAAGCAAGAGCCCAAGCAAAAGAAGAAAGGCAAAGAAAGGGTACAATAAGATTCTTAAACAGGGGTGTCACCCTCCGCAGCCATGCCACCCAAATAACTAATGTGTTTTGCGTGCAGCGTGATTGACGGCATGCTTACGCACGCGTCCTGCATTTTATAGATTGTAAACGCCTCGGCTACTTCACGTGTACGCTGATCCGGGTATCTGGTCACAATCGAGGCGTGGTCAAGCCATGCGAGCAGCCATGTTTTCTGCAAAGAGTAGCAAGGTTGGTCCCCTGGAACGTCTTGAGAGAATTAGCATGCTCACATAGGTGGCCGTTGATGCATCGCCCCGTCTACCTACGTAGGACTTCCCGCAAGACGTCGGTGTGACGTCGGTGCCGAAGGTTGACCGCATTTGCGACATTTTCGAGTAGACCCTCAGTGGCTTGGTTTTAACAAGGAAACTGCCGATCAGCTCCAAACTCCGATTCTTGGATTTAATTCTGCACCTTCAAACGCACCACGTCTGTAGGCAGTTTTTTTCCTGTTCTCAGAAGAGTCTGCTGTCATTTTTATCGGCTCACGCAAAAGTGGTTAAGCGAGGAATCGCCCAAGGAACCTTGTGTAATGCCATACAGCGAAGTTGCCACCAACTTGTATCAGAGAGCTTGAAAGCCCAACACTCGCTACTCAAAGAGGCCGGCCTCCCTGAGCAGTTGGTGAAAAGTCTCGCAGGAGTCTTTCTGAGGGAGTCTCGGGAATGCAGACATTAGAAAACTCGCCACATAAAAATTAAGCCGCCATCATCCCGTACTTGCACCAGGTGTCACACAAGCTTATGAAAACTGGAAGGAAGTCTCACGTCAGAGTGGTATTTCTGCTCCCAGTAAGCTTTCGAAACTCTGCAGAAAAGTCAACAACTATGACCATAGCTTGGCACGTTGCAACGTCCTGCATAAACGCCCCCTACACGATATTCAGTCTCTCTCTGGTGTACAATCATCCACTGTCCTAGGGAAGTGCTACCTACGGCAGACGGGGCGATGCGTCAACGATCGCCTACGTGAGCATGCTAACTCTCTCAAAACGTTCCTGGGGAGCAACCTCGCTACTCATTGATGAGAACCTGGCTGCTCGCCTAAGCTTGACCACGCCTCGATGGCCACCAGACACCCAGATCAGCGCTCACATGAATTTGCGGAGGCGTTTGCAATCTATAAACGACGTGTGTGTAAGCATGCTGTCAACCTCGCTGCGTGCAGAAGAGAAGTTATTTGGGCGGCGTGGATGCGGAGGTTGACACCCCTGTTTAATAAACCTATTGTAACCATTGTTTCCCTTTCTTGTTTTGCTTGTGCTCTTGCTTTTTGCTATATATTTCGTTGTTTCTTTCAATAAAATTTAATCGACAGTCTTCTCCCGTCCTTGTCAGCTTTCTGGTCCCGTCCCTTGCGCTGTTTCTTATTAAGGTGACTGGCAGGTGAGCGATTTTGTCCAGTTTGAGCATGTTCTAACCTTGATTTTTTTCTTATTTCCTCAATGTGGAGGTCGCTGGACGTGAGCTTCTTGGCGTCATAGTCTTTGCCGACAGCTGGGAGAATACCGCTAGAGAGAGTAACGCGCGAAGTCTCTTCATTTTAAATGTGTTGGAATAATCATTTTACAATACAAGTACTTTTTTCAACTCTTCGCATTCTTGGTATATCGTTCAGTTTTCTCACTGAGATTATATATCTGCTCTCCTACCTTCTTCGGCAAATGGGACAGATATACTGGACTGTAATGCTGGGAGAAGGACGCCAAGATTGGCATTGGATGACCACATTTTATTAATTCAATAATTTTTTATCTCCTAGCTGCCATTTCATAGCACTCTTTATCTCGGAAGTCAATCTCTCAAGCTATCTCGCCTTCAGAAATTTGTGTCAGTGCCTTTTTAAGAAATAGCCAGGCGTAATAATTTTCCCGGGAGATATTGCAATTTAAAAGAATGCGCCAGGGCTCTTCAGTTGGCGCGTGCTGCAGTATTGGTTATACGAAAGAATATATTTTGGCCTCATCTCGTGGCCTTGCTATCGCGTTCTTTTTCATTGCTAGGTTTTATATTATCTAGGTTTCTGTGATTTATTGGCAATTTCTGAAATTTATTCGAATGGAAGACGCGCCTTTTTTTCCGCTCCGACCGAGCGTGGATTGTTACTCTGGGAAAACGACATTGCAGGGTAAAGTTAGGCGACAGGGTTTTTATTTGTCCTACAATATAAAAATGTTTTGTTTCTGTTCGCAGCATTCCTCAAGCGCTTCTTGACGACACAATTTATCTATTTTCGATGCCTTTCTTTTTTTGCTAGCGATCCATAAACACTCGTAAGGAAAGCCGGTCGTAATACCTTTCTTGAGATTAAGGTGGGTGTTTCCTTCTAGGTAGAGGGTTTTGCAAAGCCACTTCGGTTAACATGTTTCTGGCACTGTCAAATGACACGACCGAATTTGCAAAGTTGTCGCGTTGTTGCTACAGCCTTTTTTTCTCGGTCTTTTTCATATGTTGTTCATTGGTTCTTTTTTTTAATACCGCTTGCACCAAGCCTATAGGCGTCTTGACCTGATACTGACTACCTTTTTGTGGGAGCGAAGAAGAGACACTCCTAAACAAGAGTGAGGTATAATTTTCCCGTGAGAAAAGGGGAGAGTTAATTTCTATTTAAAGAAACATGCGAAGGTGGTTTTGTTGACGTGTGTTGCAATAATTATCTTACAATTAAAATAATTTAGCCACTCTTCACACCTTTGCATAGTAGGCTTCTTCCTCACAGGTTTTGAATAAAAATTTTATACCTTCCGTTTATTGGCAAGTGCTGAGAGACAATACAAGACCATGCACCATTTTGTTTTTCTCTGAAATGTTGGTTTGCAATGCTGCAACAATGCGCCGCGTGACGTTAGCCTGCAGAGATTTTAAATATCTTACTGTGCGTTATCCTTCTTGTATTACAACCATTATTCACACACACAAGTCTGGTAAATTCACTGCCCTTCACTTTTGAGCTGCCTGCGAATAAATACAACTATGGAGTTAGGCATAATATTTCACATGAGATGAACGGGGGAGTTTACTTATACATCGAAAATGGCGCTAAGTTCCCTTCCTTGACATGGGTTGCTTTGATTGGTATAGAATTCAAATCACTTTGGCCACTGTTTGCAGTGCTTTTTATTGCTAGGGTTCTATGTATCCTGTCTTTCGTTTCTTATTTGGAAGTGGTGACCGGAAGTTCAAAGGAAGGTTCGCCATGTAGTTCTACTCCCACCCAAACAGTGGAATTTATGGTTGGGAGAAGATAGGGAAGTTAGACGTCGGTTACTAGGCTTTTTATTGCCAATAAAAGCGAATCGTTTTTGGTTTTTTCACGCAGCAAGCCGATACCGCTTTTTGGGGCCACCCTTTTTCTATATTTACTACTGTTTTTTTTGTGCGGCGATAAATACACATTCGCCAAATAAAGCTAGGCGTAATGTGTACCATGAGATACATGGGGGAATTTGGTTCTATATAGAAGAGTGCGCGAAGTCACTTGGGGTGACGTGTGTTGCAATAATTGTTAGAGCATACAAATTATTGGCCACTCTTCACGGACATGCTATAGTGTTCTTTTTCTTGCTTCGTATTTCTATTACCTGCACCTTTTTCTTCTTCGACAAGTGCTCACAGACATTCCAAAAGATTAAGCGCCCTTAATTTCTGCCCCGAGATAAATAGTGTGGAATCATTCCAGCGAACACCGCCCACCGTGCCGATGGTTGACTGGGTTTTTGATTTGAATACAATCCTAATCTTTTTTTCCTTTTTGTCGCAACCCGTATACAGCACTCTATATACCTACAGTATGTCCATATCTATGGCTTTTCTTCTTGAGAGAGCGAAAGATAGACAAGCCTAAGAAAGAGAAGGCACAATATTTTCGCGTGAGATAAACCGAGAGTTCACTTCTAGGTAGAAGGTGTGAAGCTGCTTAAGCTGACGTGATTTGCATTGATTGTTTTAAAATCAAACCATATTTACTACTCCTCGCCGCCTACCTATATTGTACTTTTTCCTCATGGTGTTAAGTATACCTCTATTCTATTCTTCTTTGGCAAAAGTTGACACACATTCGAAAAGGAAGTGCGGCCTTTTGTTCAGCTCAGACAGAAATAAGGGAGTGTAATGCTGCGAGAATAACGCACAGCATTTCACGACAGGGTGTACAGGTGCGAGTGAATACGACTGTTTTTTTGTTTATCCTCAGAACAAGTCTACATCGCCTTTGCCCTATAATGTGTCTATACCTCTGGCTTTTTTGAAGGAGCGATTAGTAAACACTACAAAGCGTAGGCCAGGCGCGATATTTTTCCATTACATAAATGCTGGAGTTTCCTGTTAGGCAAAAGAATGCGTAAAATCGCATTGGTTGACTTGTGTTACCGTAGTTGTTATACAACAGAAATCACATTGGCCATGGATAGATAGTCCAAGAAAAACGCGAGGCGGGATAGTACGCCTTGCGCTAACGCGGGGAGTTTTATTCGAAAAATAAGGCGTGATAAAATGCCATGACATAACCCGGGAAGCTTGCAGATACGTAGAAGCACCCGCGAGGCCACTTCGGTTGACGTGTGTTTCATCCATTTGTAGAAAATACGAAATACTGACCACTTCTTATGACCTTGCTATAGGTTTCTTTCCCACGCAGGTATTTCATATAACCTGTCGTTCTTTTCTTTTTTGGAAAGTTCTTACAGAGGATTAAAAAGAGGACGCGTTCTATAGTTCTTTTCCCACAGAAATGGTGGATGCTAATTCGGCGAGGACACCACGGACACCGGCGTGAATCGGCCGAGTTGTCCGTGTTATAAATTGCAATTTTTTTTTGTTTTCCTCGACTCACAGGAGTTACTTGAATAACATCAGTGATGTGTGAGCTTTAGCTGGCTCTGAACCAAGGCATACGTTGCATGGACACTGGCCATGCCAGGGAAATGTGGCCGGACATTTGTAATGTTACTGCGTCCAGACATGAGGCATTTTTTAGAATTAATAACTATTCCGGTGTGGAAGGGCACGTAAACGACCACCTAGAGCTTACGGTCAATTACTTCATCCCAAAACCAGGAATACTCCCTTCACCCGGATAACTGGCGACCGATCGCACTAACACCGAAGGAATAGCAACTAATAATCGGTGTAATCAACAACCGCAACCCACACCACCTAGGACAAATGGCATGATTGCGCCTGCCACAAAATTGCGTCGTAAAATCTCCGCATTCAAGACAACCCACGATTTTTAAAAATATTTTAAATTGGTGTCACGAACGTTTACTTCGATTTACTCATGGTAGTACGCGTACCGGAAGTTTTCGACAATGTTAGCCAAGAAGGCATACTCAAGGGGGTTAATCTGGCACTCACCAGTGAACGGGCGCCGACCTCTGTACGCAATTTTGTTTATGGACCCCAATTCCACTCTCGATCAAGGAAGATAGATTGACACAATGCCCATTCTTCATCGACAAAGGGGTGCCACAGGGTTCCCTTTTGTGCCAATGCTCTTCAACCTATGAACAATGTAGCGAGATACCACAAAGAAGACAGCGTTGCCGCCCATGTCGTTTACATCATGGTGTGGGCGGAAGCAGTGTACTATCCAGACAGTGAGCACATGCAAAAAGACCTGCTACCGGTTCCGTTAGGCATTAGATGACACCTTAGAGCACTGAACTTGCAGTTGTGTGACTAAGAGAGAATTTCTTAGGGTCGATGGCCACCAGGCCACGAATGCGGTTTACGAGCTACCGCTTGACATGCACAACAGTTCACGTATGTCGTAGAATGGCACTATCCCGCTCTCGGGCTGCAAGGGCAGTAAAGGCTACAACGCCGAATGCAAAAAACCGCAAAAATGACCTGGTGACAAAGTTTGCATTATTTTTCAAGATTTTCGTACAAGAATGGTGGAACTCAACAACTTCTCCTCCTCACAAAGAAAAAGACAAAAAAACAGACAAAGAAAAGACTTCAATGCTTTCAATAGTGCCACCATACGAGCTTTTATGGGCCTCCCGTGACACACCCGAGTCGACCTGTTGCAGACGGCTGTACCACTTCCGCTTCTTCCCTTCCTTGTGGAAGAGGCAAAATTGCGTCAGCAACAGCGCCTTGATCTTCCCACTGAAGGGCAAGCGCTCCAACAATGGGGCCAAATAAAATCGGCCACAGAATTATCTCTAATGTGGGGTGTTATCTCTCCCGTCCATAACAAAAATATTTTAGCAAAAATGGCCAAACGTAATTACATTTTGTGTATTTACCCCTTCCAAATGATGCTTCGACAAGTCAAAATGGAACGCCAGAGTATTTCCCACAGCAAACAAACCCACACATGTACCTTGGATGGGCTTCTATTCTTATGGTCTGTGCATAGTAACAATACCTTAAAACGGCATCAGGCGAAAAAAAAAACTGCATTTTTATCTATTATTTATGAGTTTTATATTGTTTTCAGTAGTACCTTTATTAGAGGTACGATTTTGTAATAATTTATAAAAGTGAAGTTTAAACTATATAAATCATTATCATAATAACGTTATAATCACCAGTAATTACGGAAAAAGTTGAAGGTTAAGGTGCAAGAAAACATTGCCAACAAGCCAGCACAACAACGCTAGTAAATGAGACATGAAGAATGCAAGAAAAAGTTTTTATCGCTAGCGCTGCAGTGCACGAGCCCGCCACCCTTTACCGCCCGGAAAAACTTTCGTACCGACGGAAACCCAGCCCACACATACGTGTAGGTGCATTTTTCAAGCGCAATGACGGAACGCACACGAAAGTAACGGGTGTATTTTTTAACCGATTGTATTTTTCGAAGTCGTGCAGCTCGTGTTTTATGCTTGTTGTTTAGAAAATACGAGAATAGCAAAAAAAAAAACATCCGTTTTCTTCTCGAAGGCGGCTAGCAAGATCGCGCTTCGAGGGAAGCGTTTTTTTTAACTGCGAATTATCGCCCCCTGCTGGCCGAATGAGTGAACTAACTAAACCAATAAAGTCTCAAAAGCGTTCGCAGCGGCCACCCAGGCCCGTGAAACCCAAACCGAAACAGGCGCCACTAAGTACACGAATTTGTTGACCGACACTTTTGTGTGGGGTGGGCTATAAAGGGTGGTGGCGGTGGTGATTTATAACAATGGAGGGAAGAGAAAACTACGGGGGTATTGTTTACCTTAACAAGGACTTCACCCTCGTACAACCCAGTACAGAGCAGGGGTTGGGGTTTCAAAAGATAGGACGAGAGAAGGGGAAAGCCGCCACTCTGAGGAGCCGTGGCCTGCAGTTGTTCGAGAGGAAAACGCAGGCCCTGATCTTCCACCCGAGGGGGTACACGGGCCGTAAAAGGTTATCTATTGCCATGGGAATTCCCACCCTCGGCTACATCGTTTTTCAACCAAATAGCGCTGCGTCCGAAAATTATACGGGAGCATTAGAATCCCCAGTTGGCCAGTGACAAAGGCTCCGATAAGTTAGAAATCTTTACAGATGCAGCTATTAGCAGCGTGAGAGCACCAATAGGCTGGGCTTGCGCCAATGACCCAACACTTCATGGATGTTGGCATGTCAACACGCGCGGCTTGCTGTCTATGTCGACCCATTTGCCACTCTTGGTGCACTGAACAAATTCAAGCCTCCAAGCAACCCGACTAGCACTACTTCCGCATAATTATTGATTGACTCTTTGTCCTCAAGAATATTCACGAGGCTTATACCTTTAATGTTCCGGACAGCCAAAATGTAGGCACTATTCAAATATTGCGTGGACAAGGCATTTATGTTCGTTTGACATCGACACCTTGTGACACATCTTCAGCGACTGGCAGCCAGCAAGCACACAACACTTCTAGGGAGTGCCTTTCTTTACTCATCCTCTTCCGACTGCTTCCACTGAAGAAACCTCACCTACATCATTAGCCTAGCATCAAAAAATGCAAAAAAGTGAAACCAAAAAGCTGCGGCCAAGGTTAAATTCTTTGCTTCCATATTTCTTCACCGGCAGCGCGAAATCTTTTCAAAACAGCATGCGCGCTTTCCGTCTGCACTCCGGACGTTGTTCGCAAATGGAACTTCGCCATCACATTTCTTTCACCCGCACCTGCGCGGAATTTCTGTGGTTCTAATAAAAAACTAATGAACCTGTCGCACATTACCAAATATGGCCATATGCGACGTTGGACAGCAGCAAAGAACTGTTCGCAGCTAACAGCCTATTACCACTTTCAAATACGGAGGCCTTGGCGCGCCTCCGGTCAATGCTACTCTTCTCGAATGCGCAAGAATTCATTCACCTACCATCACCTTTACAACAAAGTGTAGAGCAGTCAAAAAACCCCAGTAGAGCTGCCCAAGGGCAACACGGTGTTGTTAATAAAGCACGTGAGACTTCCTTTCAAACATTCCACTCCCCTCCCCTCATCTCCCAATAACCACCAGGTCCTAAGGTCTATTTATAAATAAATTCCTTATTTTAATCCTCCATTCCTTGACACAAGCCTACAGCGGTCTTTCCCACCACCGCTCGTTCATGTTCACCGCCTATCATTGAAAAAGTGATAAAGCCTTCAAAGGAAACAGAGACACCTAATATTTCCCCATTAGGTAAAGAGAGTAGTTTACTGCTGCGCTGAAGAACACGCAAAGTCGCTTCGGTGGAGGTGTATTGCATCGATTTTTGTACATTCTAATCACTTACTCGATTCCTGGTTGGCAAGCTATAGCCTTATCAATCTTAGCTACGTTTCTTTATTACATGTCATTGTTTTGTTCTCTGGTAAGTGCTGACTTTAAAACGAGAGTGCGCCCTGTAGTTCTGCGGGCAAAGATAAGGTAGAGCGTCTTTGTGGCAAAAAAACGCGCACCATGGCATTGGTCGAAAGGGTTTTTATTTGGTATAACATGCAATTCGTTTTTGTTTTCCTAGTAATCGGCCAATAGCACTCTTTTAAACCCCCAATCGTCTATGTTCACCGCTTATTTTAAAGCGAGCGATATATATATATATATATATATATATATATATATTTGAAATAAAAACCCAGGCCTAGTATTTTCCTATGAGATAAAAGGGAAGTTCACTGCAAGAAAAGAAGCCCTCCAAGTCGCTTCGTTGGTAATGTGTTTGAGTAATTGTTATAGAATACAAATTATTTTGGTGGCTCCTCGCGGCCTTGCTTCGACATTTTCTTCCTCTCTGGGTTTTTATATATACGGTCTTTCTCACCTTCTGTTGTAAGTGCTGACTGACTATAAAATGATCCCCCCTTTAGTTCTGATCCCACGTAAATAGTGAATGACGAAGAATGGGGAATGACGAGAAACGCGGACACAACACCCTAACAAAAGCGTTGTTGTATTTGCCGAAGAGAGAAAGAGGCTTTTCAGTTCTCCTGACCCTTGCACTGGGTAATAAAAGAAGTGGCGGTTCTAAATGAACCATCTGAAGGAAGAAATGTGTGCTCGACCGGTCAATCCGCCCAAAACCGTCTTCGAAATTGCGACCGAAACCAGCATAATTGAGAAGGCCCTAGAAGTGCGTGTTAAGCAGTAAGACCACAAGTGTGCTGGCGCGGTTAACGCGAACTTCGTCGACAGCATGCGGATCCCTGCAGACAGCCGCCAGACTATCCGGGCAGTAGTGATGGAGGAGCTGCGGATACCTCTCCCAATGCCGCCACAACCTTAGGTCGCTTCCCTTACTGACATCATTATGGAAGAAGGGCAGCAATCACTGGGAACGTCACTGATGCCAGAATCACCATGCTAGCCGCAAGCCGTCGACCTCGCCCACGTGCACCCTATCGTCCCGAGGCTCCGTACCGTCGTCCCCTGTCACGAGCCCGACCACCTGCGATGGAATCCCCCACCCTGAGGAATACCGACGTTTGGTGAACGCCAGATAATTGTCTGTTAACGATTTACCCCTAATACTAACGATTTACCCCTAAGCATTACATCTTAAGTCAGGCTTTTTGCACAAGGCCGCGTAATTGAGCGAGAGAATAATGGTGAAATAGACGCACTTGAATTACAGACTGAGATTGATCAGGTTCAGAAAACTTTTGTAACTTGGGAGATAATGTCAAACATTAACAAATGCAAGTACATGCATGTCAACTGTTACAGCACTAGTACAAGCGCATACCAAATTAGTAACATTCTTCTCGATGTCGTAAATTCTTTAGAGCCTTGCATACCTGTGACATATACATTATGTTGAAACAAATATTGAATTGTTTGAAGCCAAAGCTCATTGCTTGTTAAACCACCTTCGAAGAAATTTGCATCATGCGGCCATTTCACTAAAACCGTCACTTTGCAAGGTATTTGTAGGTAGAAAATGAGAATATGCCGAATTTGTTTGTGACCACAGTCAGAACTGGCTTTTCTGCGAACTAGAGCGAGTGCGGAATCGGGCAGCGCGTCAATCTTTCTACCTACCATCGCACCTCGAGCATCACATGAATAAAAACAACACTATCTCTACACCTACGGTACCTTTACAGAAAATTGTTTCGGCTGTGTCAGTGTCATTATATTACTACAACATTGCGTTACTGAGAAATGTATTGGCCTTTTTACCACCCCTCAAGCTTTACTTGCATTAATCATTGTCACAATTAGGAATACTGTAAACGCAAAACAAGTGTTTTCAGGACTGATTCCTGCCAATTACTTTACATAAAAATCGTCTTCCTTAAAGACATTGTATACGAGATGCTCTTTTGATTATTGTGGCTGTAATTAATTTCATTTGTTTGTAGCCTTTATTTCAACCGTGTTCAAGCGATGCTCCATTATTGCAATTTTTCTGTTATATTTTGATTTGATTACAGTGCATGCATGTACCCACTCCCCCCTGTCGCACCCTCCGGAATTCAACTGAATTCGTTAAATAAATAAATAAATTACCCTTATTGAAATCCTTATCAAGAAAATAGCGAACATGTTAGGCATGTACACCGATGTTTAGCACAAGACATGAGAAGCTGTTGTGCCCTAAGTCGTCGTTGTTTTCGTAGTTGAAACCATAATTATCATCATCATCATCATCATTATCATCGCCATCATGATAAGACTGTCCAAAATCCCATTGTCCAAATAGACTGCTGTATTTCGCTGAGAATTCGTCTTTCTTCGCAATAATCGCTTTACGTACACTGCACGTTCACATGGAATCTTTTTATAACAAAAAGCATTTTGTGATAAATCAAACAGCCAACATGACGTCACTTCAAGTTTTGCCCTGATTCCTGTTCCTATTACCTATGTTTAACACTGTTTGCGCCAAAGAGATGTGTTTTTGCCTTTGTAATATTTTGTAGTGGTCATTTTCTTGCGTTTTCACATACAAAATCTACTTTCGGCAAGCGCGTCATTAACTGATGCCACGCAGGATTTTAAAATCAAATCAAGGAAACCACATTTCAGCATTCACTTTAGGGCTTAGAACTAAAACACGTCCGTCTAAAGTTGCTGATAAAGTCTTTTTAGTAAGAAATAAACGTCCACAACTCGGTTATCACGACTGGATTTACAAACTTGCGGATACGTCAACAGTAAAAAGGAAACAAGCATGTTTACTCTGAACTTGCGATTTAAGAAACTTCAAGCTTGCGCGTATTACTTTTTAAACATTTACAGTGGAATGAATTGGTAAGTTCCTCTTATGTTTATGGCCTGGCAGTCCTTCTAGAGGTCAAAATATTCCCAGATATTTCCAAACCCAGTCATATAAAAATAATTGAAACAATAATGTTCATAAGTTGACCAATATCGGCGCTTTTTTGTTGTACCTGGAGGCCTACATATTGTTTTATAAAAACACAAAAAAAATAACTCGATATTTGCAAAAGGAAGGCGTTTGCTGGGCACTGATTCCTGCCACCATTAAACGTAGCGACTCAGATATTATTCGCCGCTTCGTGTTTTGGGGAGTACCAGCTAAAGCTAAAGCAAACGTACCAATGCCACTATGCAGTTTAGCGTGGTCAAGGATTGTACTCATCGTCTATAAGTGGCGGTAAACGCGGCAACAAGGTTAGGTGTATTCATTAGAAAATACTGTATGGTTGTTGCATTCTAAAAAGTTTAGGTGTGTTTATCCAGCAGCCTCTGTTCCTGCAAGGTTTGTATAACTTTCCGAAGGAAGTGCACCAAGGCGCCACATTGTTTCAGGGTGCGGTGTTCTCGTTCCTTGTTGCGAAACTTCTGCGAAGCATTCAGTTGCTCAAAGCCGAATTTTAATATTTATGTAATCATGAGCTTGTATTAAACGATGGTTCCTTAAAATGCCCATGAAAGAAGCGGGAATGGCCATGTGACAAAAAAATCAGAGACAACAAGCGTTTTGTATTAACCTCACAAATTGACTTTATATGCCGCAAGCCAGAGAAACCTAAACTGCAATCAATTTTTTATACAAACAAGAAAAATCATCTTGAGAAAGCAAGCACGCGTAATAAAACACCCAAAAAAGATATGCTGCACAAAAAAGCAGGATTGAAAAAGGGTGAGACAAGAGTTTGGTGGAACAGGTAGGGGAGTTTGAGCCGTCCTTGGGTGTGGTGGGCTTGGACAAGCGTCAGTATATTTGCGCCGTGGCTGCAACTTTAGAACTTTTACCAAGGTTTGGTCACCGGAACCATGCCTCCTAAAATGAAGACATTGTTTTCCGAGCTCGAACATTAAAACCTTTTGTAGTACAGACGTAGGCGTACAATAGAAAAAAATTATCCCTCGGGAATGGGACAAGCTTCCCCGCCTGTGGTGTTTTCAGGCCCTGGCGAGGGTCCGAGGAGGCTGGGGTCTTTTCCAGGTGCAAAGCCTGCTCTGTTTTTTTTGTGTTTTCTTTTCGTTTTCACGCAGCCAATTCCAATTTTCTTTAAATTCGCCCCTAGTGCTTCGGTGCTCTTTGTCCTAATTTTTGGTTGCTATGATGACAATGTTACTTCTTTGGTGAAGGGGTCGCTCCTGACTGTTTTGTCCAAACTTAAAATTTAAATTTAAAATTGAAGGGTGAAATGAAACCCTAACGGGTAGGGCAATAGCGGGCTTCACGTGTCGATTGATCTTACTTGATTGGTTGTCTAGAGTAGTCATGCCTGTGGCGAAATTAGGTAATTAGTCATGCGTCCATATATTAAATTGATGTGTTTTGAAGCAGCAAATGTTTCTTAGTGCCTGCAAGCTTGCTCCAATACACTCACTGCAGTCCGGGAGGGGATGGGCAGGGAAGGTTAACTCTTTGCTGGCATAACAATCTTCACTGTTGAGTGCCGAAGGGTTCAAACATGCGACCAGTACAGGGTGGCACATAGCAAAGGATCATGTGCATGTCACATATTCACTGCATTTCTTACTTCAATGTGGCGCCCTTTTAGTTTTGGTGCTGCTGATAAGATGTTTATGGTGCGGTATTTTGGATTTACTCGTGTATTTTGGCTTGTTTGAATTACTGTGCATTCTTCTGCAATTAAATGCACTTAATGATTGGAAAAAGAAAGAACCAGTTTGAATAAATGGAACGTTGGAATAAACCACATTGGTTTGCACATTTTACCACCCCTCATGCTTTCACGTTAAGATTTTCTAGTGTCTAGAGTTAACAGCAAATGATCCAGTACAGAGTGTGTTCCACCATTTTGTATACTTATCTATTTAGGAGATGGCGGTTCCGCTTGGGCTATAGCAGCAGCTAAACAAGAAATATAGATGCTCTCCAAAAATTCAAAAATGTGTAAGGATGGACCCGCCGCGGTGCGTCAGTGGCTAAGGCATTGTGCTGCTGAGCACGAGTACGCGTGTTCGAATAATGAACGCGGCTACCGCTTTTTTGATGGTGGCGAAAAGCAAACATCCCGTGTGTACAGATTTCGGCACACCTTAACATCCCCAGCTGGTCAAAAAGAATCCCAAGCCCTCCACTAGGGCGCGCCTCATCGCCTGCATTGCATCAACTCGTGCAGTCCTATACAATCAATCAACCAATAAATGTATACGGATTGCATATATATTTTTTAACCTACGGAGTGAAGTTCTGGATAATATATGATGGACGCGCTGGTTTGTTACAAAACATAAGAAACAAGTCTTGTCGAAAAGTATGCTTCACTGGGAGAAACAATCGCGCATGCTGCTTTTCAGGATTTAGAACTTGGAATGTGGCACGAAGTGTCACTAAGTTTTCCCCAAGTGTGCACTATTTTTAACTACAAAGTTTTGAGAACGCTTGCCTTTGAGGTTGAAACGCCCCCTGATCGGTGTTCCCATGACCGTTTGCAAATTCATTAGGACTGCACAAGTAAGCACTACCAACAGCATGAAGTTGCCTTGCACACAAAGTTTGTGAGCATGTATGGGAGGGAGAGGGGAACCTTTCAAAATTAAAAGCCTAATGCAGTCTATCTGAATAGCTAAGTATACTGCTGTTTCTTGAAGTACAACTGTTTATGAAATGGGCTCTGCGACACTTTACGCTGCAGAACGTTGCTTCCTGGTATCTCCTGAGCATGATACTACCGAGAAAAGCGCAAGCGCAGGAAAATCTGTCGTTGATATATTGTAGCTAACTCTCATTTATATTCACCTAATAAACATCAGTTGTTTAAAAAATGTGAACGTACATGACAAAATAATAATTAAGAAAATAATTTCTTTATGTGGAGTGGTTTTCTTTTTAGTGAACTTTTCATAACCGTTTTCTTTCACGCATGATTTCCTCACGTACAGCCTCCGACGAAAGGGTAGAACAAAAGTTAACCCTCCACGCACGAATGCATCACAATACCTGAAAGGCGGGATTGGTATGCAACCTTGACACTTGCTTTTGAGCTGACTGAATTCCAAATCTTTGTGAACCATCTCATGATACCATGTAGACCAGTTGTAATCCTGTGATTCGGGAGGCAGTGGCTCTAATTATTTAGTAATTAAATAATTATTTTTAAATGCACAGACTTTCAAGACCATAAATGTAGTGCTCATGTAAAAGCAGTGTTTTCAGTTGCACTCCCTGTGGTCAATCGATGCGTCGGCCAGTGTTCATGAGTTGTTCTCAACAAAAACAGCTTTGAGCAAATAACTGAAAATTTATTTCAGCATGCCACACGAATACGTAGGAGACATTGTGATAGATCAGAGTAAACCCAGGTACTTCAAGACCGTTACAAATGAAAGTTGCATTTTCAAGCTCTTCATTGTCCTGAAATTTATTTTTGTCCTTAGAAGGTTTTTAATTCTTGTGGTTTCCGCGCGGTATGTTAAGCGGAGTCACTGATTGTCGCCCTGACAAACCTTATTACTTAAATGTTAGTGCAACACCGGCAACGCTAAGTCAAACTTCTTGCGCAAGGAACGGGTAAGTGTGCATCCGCAACGCGTTTTGTTTTCTTTCATTTGGCTGGGCTCAACTTCGAGTTTGGCGAAAAACCTTAAGTAGCTGACCACAGTGGGGCTGGAGCATCGCCACCTAATCCATGAAATTATTGCAGTAGCAGCCTATTCTTGTGAAAATAAAGTTACAGTATTGAACACAAACCTGAACTTGGGATTTTATTAATATTTTACTTTCCTTTACTGGCTTCATGCTCAATGGGACCTGTTAGCAACACAATTGAAATGAGGTCCGGCTTCAGAGCCCGTGTATTGTCTATTTACCACATTGGGTTTGTTTGTACCTTTCAGCCGCGGGAAGCGTCTCGTTACCACATTGGCTGAAGTGCTTCCTCTTTGTTTTATTCTTCCTTTTTCCAGACCTGCGAAAGCAGGTGCTGCACAATCGTTTGGGAATATTTGCCGAGCATTTTACCTACACCTGAATGAATATACATGGTGGGGTTTGTTGAGAAACGAATTCTTGCTGTCCAAACAGCTGAAAACCACACACGCCGGTGATGGGCTAGGTGTTGTTGCACTACGTTTTGACTGTCGAATATTTGTTATTCTCGTTTTCTTTATGCACATCAGAACGGAACAGTAAAAAAAAAGATGTTGACACATCGCTTTATTGGTGCTGTGTATATATTCATTTTTTGTCTCTTGTTTGTGTGTTCTGTGGATAAATAATTCCTCAAAAGGAAATGCATGAATACATGTTCAGCTCCAACAAGAGGATTACCTAGTATAAACACACAAAATCGACTTTACATTACGAAGTATCGACTG
This sequence comes from Haemaphysalis longicornis, assembly GCF_048455015.1. Taxonomy (NCBI): domain Eukaryota; kingdom Metazoa; phylum Arthropoda; class Arachnida; order Ixodida; family Ixodidae; genus Haemaphysalis; species Haemaphysalis longicornis. The sequence continues at coordinate 202,033,723 of NW_027526385.1, forward strand.
GAAAAATGGTGAAATTAAGCTAGAAAGAATGAAAACAGGTGACAGCAACAAACTATTTAACGCTCGGAGGCCCTAAAATATATATCCCTCCGAGATCCCCTTCCTGCTACAAAAGGCAGCCGCCAAACTATATAATCACTTCTATCTGGCCTGGGCCCACCCTGGTTGCATTGATGTTTTGGTGGCTTTCTGTTTTATATGTGTAGGTTGGTGCGCAATCGTCATCAGGTGATTTGTATATCGAATAAAGGCTTGAAGCCATTACAGCCTATTTATGTTTTCTGCAGGTGAATTTGTCAAAAAAGCGAAAACATAGGCCGGCATGACACGTGTTTTGAACCGACAGTTAGAGAAAGACTGGAAACGATAACGTACAACGCAACAACATTAGACAAACGAAAAAAAAACAAATTTAGGTATTTGCCCTGAGCTTCAGCATTTCGTCTAGTGAAAAGAAGGAGTAGGTTTGATCTTCAAAACTTCGTCTATCTGAATAAAAAAAAAGTACAAAAATGAAAGCATTCTCCTTTTTCTCTGCAATGAAATGAAAAATGTACGAACTGTGTTCGTACTGTTTCGCGTTTGTGAACAGTCCGTAAAAGACCATGATTTTTTCTATAAAAACTGCGCACAGATCCTGATGAACGTCTGAAATAATGTGGAATATGGAAGAGTACCCTAGCTTTGTATGCTGGATTTCAGGAAATACAGAATTTTTCCTGCACCCAACTTTAGTTTTTAAACTTGGAATCAGTGTTAGGTCCCTACACAAGGGAAGAAGGCAGACATGAACGACGCTGACAGCGACGCCCGGTGGTGGTGACCCAACCTTGATGAAGTGCGACAGGGTACGAGCGGTGCACAAAGTGATAATGGTGGCATTGATGCAAGCCAAGGCTTCATCTCAGGGAGTATGCATGCGTTAAACGAAGCCGATAGTACTACAATAATAGTTGACTAAGGTTTAAAGCTGGACCAGTTTATTCAATTTTCGACAGGGTACGGGCGCTGCACGAAGTGATAGTGATTGCATGGATGCAAGCAAAGGCTTCATCTCCGGGAGTACGAACACGTCAAAAGAAGCCAATAGTACCAGAATATTAGTTAACTTGAAAAATTAGGACTTGAAAAATTATAGGCCGATCAGCTTACTGTCAGTCGTCTACAAGGTATTTACCAAGGTAATCGCTAACCGAATCTGTGCAAGCTTACATTTCAGTCAACCTAAAGAACAAGCAGGGTTCTGTAAAGGTTGTTCAACAATGGACCATATTCACACGATCAATCAGGTGATAGAAAAGTGCGCTGAGTATACTGAACCCCTATATATAGCCTTCATAGATTATGAGAAAGCATTTGACTCGGCAGCCCAACCCATCACCACGCCGCTTTCTGAGGCAGCAGCGGTTGTGGTGCAAACCGCTTGTGTCGTGGCCGGTTCCACTTCCGCCTCGATCTCCCCATCCTCCAGTGAGTTGGAAGGGGCCGAGGGGATGCATACAAGGGACCCCGCATCGGCTCGTACCGCAACCACACCGCCCATGCCACCTCAAGTGCCCACGGTGCCTGTGCTCGTGGCGGCTCATGCGAAAGACACCCGAAGCAGGGCCAAAACAAGGGGGCCGGGTCAGTCGGTCACCCCTCTGACATCTGGCGAAGAGATATATGTCGGGCCGTTCCTGCCTGCAACGCTGAGCAAAGAGCGGACCCTGACATCAAAGCAAACCGAGAGGCCCAAAATGCCCCTTCTGAGAGCACAAGCCCCCAAAGATGACACCTGAACACACACACACACACTCACACACACTCCAGTCAGCTTAAATTTAAATAATAGGAACCGGCCTCCTTAAACATTTTGACGATGTGTATGAGGTTGTGCATGCCAATCAGCCAATTATCATGCATCTCCAAGACCAACCTCCATTCCAAGCAAACACATTTCAGAAATAGGTAGATGGAATTCAGACAGGACAGGATTTGCTGCTCACACTCTTTGGGTGGTGTGGTCATTGGTGCCCGGAAGTCACTAGCATACCACCCTTTCTCTTTAGACACTGTCTTTGAGGCTGTAGCAATCCTACAATAATATGTAATAGGTTGGTACTTGTATGCTCCATTTACATCTCTCCTGAGTTTGAACATCTGAGCTCCCATTTCGCGGCACTGGTTGACAAGCTACCCAGCCATATATCCTCACATGCGACCTTAATGCGCACAACTCTCTTTGGGGCTCCTACCGAATGAATGCCAGAGGTTGCCTGATAGAGAATTTTCTAACATCATCTGGAGCATGCATATTCAACAAAAAATAGCCTACATACCATAATTTGGGACACAATACATACTCGCATTTTTACTTTGCTATTGGTTCGGCTGTTCTGTTTTAATGGCTTGAGTGGGGTTAGGGTATGGACCCAAATAGTAGTGACCATTTCCCTACCTCACTAGCGTATATAGGTACGAGCACAAGCAGTCCATCTTCGCATAAGTGGTTTATTCAATCAAAAGAAAACTGGAGAACATTTCAGAAACATCTAAACTACACAACACATCCATAAAACACCCAAACGAAGATGAAGCCGCCCAACTCATCACGGCGCACATCCTCGACATTTGCCAAATGACCATTCCCCAGAAATCTAGTGCGTCCCGCAACCCAAGGGGGCCCTATTTGAAGGTTGACTTTAGGCGGGCGTGAGAGGCCCAGAACAAGGGGTGGGTTTCTTTCGCGGGTACCTCACGTTGGAAAAAATCCTCTCGTTTAAAGGGGGAAAAGGCCTTTGGAAAGCATGTGCATCGTTGGGGAAAAGGGAGAATTGGCGCGTGTTATTTACGTCCATTAACCCATACACAGACTCCCACAAGGTATGGACAAGAATACGTAAACAATAAGAAAAACGTACACATATCCTTCCCCTGGTCAGTACAATGGGGGATGCAATCGAAAACCAGGCTAACACACTTGCACAACACTCCCAACACGTTTTCCAGCCCTGCACACTACATAAAACTTTCCCGAAACATAAAAATGCTTGTGTAAAGAACTCCCTACATAATAATATACAATTCAAAATCTGGTTACTATTCAGAATTTACACTCTGTGAGTTGAGGGCTGATCTGACCACATGTAAATTTTCCACTCCAGCTGCAGATAAGATTACATACACCATGATACAATAGCTACACTCAGATAATGGTGAAACACTCCTACACCTACACAAACTCTTGGAGGGAGGCTGTTGAAGTAGCGTTCCTGAAGGAGTGTAAGGACCTTTCTTCTGCTGCGAGTTATCGACCCATCGCCCTCACAAGCGGCCTGTGCAAGCTTCTCGAGAAATACGAATAGCAGGAGACTGGTGTACTTGTTATAGTACAATGGTCTACTCTTGAGCTCCCAGGCCTGCTTCAGGGTGGTGCGCTCCACAAACGACCAACTCATTGCCTTTGAGCAGTATATCAAACATGCGTTTGTCCGCAAACAGATTTATGCTACGGTCTTTTTGATATTGAGAGAGACTACGACACCGCTTGGCGATACGGGATACTTAACGGCCTAAGAACATGTGGTGTTTCCGGCAATATGTTTACAATCTTTATAGCTACCTGGCGATACGAACCTTTTGTGCAAGAGTTGCCACTGCCTTTTGAAATGTTTTTGTGCAATAAATGGCGTGCCTCAAGGCGGCTTTTTGAGCTGCTCATTGTTACTAGTCAAGATGAACTCACTTCGAAAGGCGTTGCCACCAATCCTTTACTTTATAATGTATGTAGGTGATGTGCAAATATCTTTTCAATCGAGCAATATGCCTATCTGAGAACTCCAAGTCCCGATTTGTGTCAACCTACTAGATGGCTGGGCTGATCAAAACGATTTCAAGGGAATTTTTCAAGTGCACTTGTGTTGTGTATTCCAAAAGGAGTGTAATCAGGCCAGATCCCGACCTTTAATTGAATGGGTCTCGATTTCGGTCAAAAACAAACACACGTTCCTACGTATATTTCTTGATGAAAAACACTTCTTTATTCCTAATACATACAGCTAAACAAAAATATCTTAAAACAATGATTATTCTCAAGATCTTGTCGCATAACTGGTATGGTGATGGTAAACAACGTTTGCTGAGGGTGTTTGCCAGCCTGGTAGGCTCGCGGTTGGATTATGGGAGTGTTGTATATGGTTCAGGAAGGCAAACATAACGAAGCAAGCATAACACGGGTTGAGGTCCATAGAAATTTGCCACAAGCAAGGTTGTTACTGTCACTAATCTCTTTACGATGGTCAGATTTGGCGCACTTCTAACATGTTCGTCTACCCCGGAATGTGCTCGTACTGTGCCAATACTGTTGGTATTTGATGCGGCGCCGTGGCTTTGACACCTACAGGATTGTGTGACAGTCAATGAATCCAGCCGTCAAAGAATAGAGAAAATGGTGCTATGGAGGGTTAGTATTACGTGCTCTGTCGTTATTTGTTTACCGCCTGGTCTTTCTTTGATACACCGGACTCCTGCGACTCCTTGTTCGCGCTGCCATTTCATAATGTCCGTTCCGATGTTGTTGGTCAGAGCGAGTTCTGAGAGGATGCCTTGGAAATAGTTTGTGTTCTGTGATGTGATACTGAAATTTCTAGGTAATGCATGCTGGTTTGTTCAGATGCTTATTGGCCTGCTCTTTGTGGCTGACTTCAGCTTGCACGTCTCCGAAAGTACGTTTTTTCTTCTACATTTTTCAATAAGGCTGTAACAGAACTTTCGAACAAGGAAGGCTCATTTCTCTTTTATAGGTGTTCCTTTGCCCACAAAGGGCTGGAGGAAGAAACAACTAAAGTTGTAATGGCTGATGAAGTCAATGATCGATTGAGGTTTAGAAGTTACTTTTTGGCGGGACGTTTTCCGGTCAAGATGATTTGGGGGGGGGGGGGGAGGTGAGTGGGCAGATAATATTATGTGGCATCAGAAAAAGCACGGGAGAGGGGTATTTTTGTCCTTTAAACTCACCCTCATAGGAAGGTCCCACAGCTCCCTGCGTAATAAACAGACCTGGAGCCCTTCTGCCTGTGCTTAAACGAGGCTCCGACGGCCACCGTTGTAGGTTTCTGCACTTCACTATAAAACTCATAGCCGCTGTAAAATATAGCGTGAGTATGGCTCCTGGGATTCCGCGGTGTCACCATTACCATCACCTTAAAGACACCAAGTTCCCCGTCGAGACGTCCACAAAGATGCAGCTAGTATGATGCAAACTGATGCCACCAAGGCGGGCCAAGTGCTGCTCTGTCCTATGGCAAGATAGACCCGAAGGAGCCAATAATTACGCAAGATTGCCGTCGCGAGTAAAGCAATATTTTGGCGACGATACAAGAATGCGTAAACGTTGTTTGCGTGGTATGTAAATTTTGACCCGATCTTCATGGGCAAGCGTTCAGCGTCGTAGTCGACCGTGACTGGCTGTGCTCGCTCACAGACATGAATCATTCGCCTAGCTGCTTGGAACGCTCGAGTCTCGAACTTCAAGGAAAGCGACATTAAAATTCTGATGCATCTAGAGAGCGCCGGTTGGGTAACCTGTTAAGGATTGGTAGAGACCATAGCGACTACCAACAGAGCAGAGCGACTACCAACCACTGCTAGATAATCAGGTTTAGAATGCAACACCACCTGCCCGCCCAAGTTGTTCATTAGAGGCCGACCCATGTATCCTCTTTGCAGATGTGTGTTGAACAAATTAAACTTCGCCTTGAATGACAGGAAATACCTCCTTGTCTTCCCTCTAACCCACGGAACGACATCGGGTGTCTTCCCAAGATCAGCCGATTGCTGGATAACAAGGTTACTCGCTTATTATTGCAAGACCCAAGAAAACATGTTATTTGCCCGAGATGCCGGCAAACATAACAGTGTGCGTCCCTAATTGCCCCCACTTGCTGAATAAAAAGCCTTGCCTAGCAGTCCTGCCGGAATTCCCTGGCAATTAAAACGTCCTCGGTACATTTCAAACAATTGAGCAATTTTTTAGAGTAACAATTAGGGTAACAACAGGTGGTTACTGGTTGCAACTTACCACTTATATCAGTGCAGAGAAACAACGGCACTTCTAAGGGCCACGGTGCTAGGATTGCTGTTTTTTATGTGCGTAGGTATCTAATATGGGGCTTCTAAAGTTTTTAATCCGGACTTCAAAACCAAAATCATCGTGACACTGCACCTAGACGTAATCCTCTGAGGGTCACATGTCTTTAAAAAAGACTTCCAGACGCTGTTTAACAATATGGCGGAAAGGTTTACAAACCACCGAGGATGTTCAGCGTATACGACGATGTTAAACCCTGAGTCAGGAATTCAGTTCTCGCCGTTATAATTTTTCTCCATAAAAGCGTCAATGAAGAGCAACCTCATATGACCCAGCAAAATTTTTAGGATATAATCTTCAACAATGCTAGACGCAATGTTGCGCCACAAAGGTCAACAACAAATATGACAACACCTCTAAGAAATGTTTACAGTGAGACGAATAATCGCGGCGGCTTGGCCACCTCCGCAGCAGCGAACACCAACATGTCGGCTCTCTAAATGAGGCCTCGTCTCCATCACCGAGTCTTTACACATTGCGACGCCGTTTGACTTCACATATTCCTCCGATTTCAGAAATTTTGAATAAGCTTCTATGAAAATATTTAGGAAGTTACAATGTACTTCATTTGTTTCGGAAGGTAAGACTACGTAAATGCCATCATCAATAGGGCTTGTGTTGAGCATGTTGTTGAGGTCACCCTGAGACGGTTCACGTCTCCTGCATAAAATCGTATGTTTTCCAATACTTCCACCCCAATACCACTTCTTTTCGGCGGCAGTAGACGCATGTAAGCAGCAGCATTGTGAAAATGCGGTTGTGGGAGATTTGAAATGCTTACGTCCATAGTCCGTGGAAGAACGTAGACGCGGCCGACGCTGTATTCCACGGTGGCAAGGGCTGCGCCACAAAAATGGGCACACCCCTTTCTTGCAGCACTCCATCTCTCTGATCATTGTTCTAATGAGGACAGGCCCTATAATCCGGCCTAAATCATCAATAAGGCGCTCATAGGCCGCTCTCGTGAGAGCGTGTTCCTGACTTGACTGCTTCGCGGTATTTCAAACAATTATCCATAATAAATAATATTTCTGGTTTGGTATTTTCGCCATGATCTGTTCTTGCATGGAGCAAATTCTAAGTCATGTGAAGAAAAATGTATAGAGTAATAAACGAAGATAAAGTGACAGCTCAGAATTCCGGCCTGCTACTTCTCTCATATTCGCCGGTACTTTCTTGACAGCATTGATTAAACGTTAGGTTTAAGATATCGGGGGGTTGATATGTCAGAAATTTATTTTAGGCAGATAACCTATACCAGTGAAGACGTTTAAATTGCATTAGATATTTTTAATCAAATATACAAATTTACAACTGGTGCGTACGTGATATTCCCATATGGTTGAGTTCTTGAATTGTTAGGGTATAGTGAACGTGTACGATGTGTTGCATGCTCTGGCAAGTGAAATGTATGTAATACATGTGTTCAAATTACACTTCAAATGCACGCATTGTAAATTTAGGTAGCAGACTATTCAGTTGTTCGCATTGCCAGCAAAGTTATGGGTTGTAGGCTTCCGTGTTGTGGTACAATTCACAGGAAGATAAGAAGCTGGACACTTGTCATTACCTTGTGTTTCAAATGTTCAGCCAAGTGAGCATTTTGGATCAATTTGGTTGGCGGAACAATAGGCCTCATGGTAGCAATCGCTGAAGCGCCGCAATGAAGAGCAGAGTTTGCTTAGGCTATATGTAAAGAGTGGCAGGCGCTTTCAAAAAAAGTACAATTTTGCGGTGTTTAATCCAGATCTTGTACCATGTCAAAATAAGAGTTGTAGGCTTCCGCTATGTCTGGACTGTCCGACAGAAGATATTCAACGAAACTACAGCTGCCCCAATATTGCTGGTACTGAAGAAGCTTATACACTGACGATGTGTGTGTTAGTTCATTGGAAGGTGTTTTCCATCTTATGAACTTGTGACAAAAATGGTGTCTCATGTTTTCTCCTCTGAACACAAAACGAAATATTCTATCCTTATTCACTCACCTTGTCAAGTACAGCCATGTTCTCTAAAGCTGGGTGGAATCCTTAGTCTAAGAAAACTTTTTTGTTTCTCCAACAAACACGCCGATGGTTACGATACGCTGTTGTCTGAGGGGGGTAGCAGGACCTGAGTCTGTTGTATACCCTAGCTGTAATTAGGCTTTTACACAGTTTGGTGGTCTGTAGAAGCTGGGTCGTAACAGAGATTTTGAGGTTGCGCAAGTAAAAGCTATGACATGCCGTCAACACAAAAGCATTATATATTTTTCCGTCGGTAGAGTACTTCGGCGTCCTGATTCGTTATATTTGCCCCACATTTTTTATGACCGTTATACCGCAACCTATGGCATGTTGGTGCCTGCCTCCGTAGCTTTAAAAGTTTTTTTTACTTGGGAAGTGGAGATCGCCTCGGTGAAAGCGGCTTTTATGTTTCCCGTAAGTTTGTCATATATAGTTGAGGTGGCAGACCTAAATTCAGGTTCGAGACATTGCGGTTGGTGTCTGGATTAACTGGGATTCTTTGATAGCTGAGGGGAGTTTCAGCTGCATGCTCGCGAATCATTCAGCAAGTCTCAAGTAGCAATAAACAGGATAACCTCGTTTCAAAATATTGTTTATTGCAGTGAACGTTCTCTGCAAACTAAAATAGGAATCGCTAGCGAACGTACAATAAGCCGTGATCCAAATAATCAAATAATATGCAACGTCTACCATTGGCGTATTATATGGCGCCGTGTTTTCACTGCAGTCCTTCAACACACAGTTCTATATTAATAAATACAAACGCCATTAGATGTGAACCTCTGAGCTCAAGCAGGAACGATGTAAAAAATATCAGGTAAATTGCATCGCTATAAAATAAAATTTCTCGGGGATGGCGTAGAATAAAAAACAAAGTAAGCAACTGTCCTGAAATACCCTAACAGATATCGTAACCAGTGGTAACAAAGTAATAAACGGAGAGGAAGACTGAATATGGGTATCGGTTAGTAAAAGTGGTCTTCTGCCCACAACCACCAATAAGAATGATAACGTTTTTTGCAAACCTATAGAAATATCCCTCGTACTATAGCTAACGAATTAGAGAGGGGAACATTTAAGGTTATTTCCAGCACTTTCTGTAAAACATCATGCACCCTCCCCGCAAGGGGCACTTTGAGTAATCTTGGGGGCGGTGTTGGCGACACGCTGACCCCGAGCCCCATACTAACGCTGTACTCTACCGTGCAAAGAGTTGTAAGATTATGGGCTGAAACCAAAAACGCTGCCCTTCGGGTCCGAGGTCAAGCTCCGGCGGATGGGCTGCCTGTCTGTTTACGACGATGGGATCTTCGAGAACTCCTCAGCTATCGTGGTATGGCTGCGGAATAAAATGCTCCCGTACCATCTTTTATACTATAGCTTATTGTATTGTCGAAACCCCTTTCCGAATGTCATCGGCAGCTGAAAAGGGGCCGCACCGAAGTAACTTATCCAACTCTATCAAGAACCGTCTTTTCAACAAACGTGAACGACTATTATACTTTTCTTGTTTTCAGTCAACTGACAGAACACGATCTGTCGCTTCACTGTCTGTCCCATTAGTATCAAAGTTCCTGGCAAGTATTATTGGTGAGGTGTACAAAGCCAAGAAACAAATAACTGGGGAATTGCTGCAGCAAGTCATCATGCAAAACAAAGCAAACAGGAAAACTCATGATCTAAACCCGAGTCGCTGATCTTGACATCCTGGTCGTGGCCCACCGCAAAATAAAAAGTTCCCAAAACCTCAACTCCAATCCCGATAAACTGAAAAAAAAAACTGAAGCCGAAAGGCCTTGATATGAAATGAGTGCTAAAAATTCAATGTCACCGAGGTAGGCTAAAAGGCGTTCACTTCTAATCGGGGGTTGATCAGATAAAAACAAGGATGGGTATAAGGGTATCGTGTAGGTGTATAGTTCTCGGAAGTGTCGTTTCCTTGCGTCATGGTATGTCCAGCATTCAATCAATACAAGGAGGACTGTAAGTCTTCGTCTGCATTTTTCACAAGATGGTGGTCGGGTTCTGTTTAAAAGATATGAGTGTGTATCGTGTGTGACCTATTTTTAATCTGCATATTGGTATTTCTGTGAACCGGTTCTTTTTCTCTGTGTTGTATTTCCCTATGTGTGGTTTTATAATGTGCAGTTTGTTTTCGATTTGTGTGTCCCACTGTACCTACCAGCGCCTCCAAAGCATACTCCGAACTAGTGGTTTCATGTCTAGGTAGGGCACATGTGGGATATCGACAACACTGCGGTGAGCCGCCACAGTAGCATTCTGGTCAGCAATTTTATTGCCCAAAATTCTGCTGTGCCCAGGTACCCAGCACACTACTACAGTCAATTTTAGAGCGTAAGAGACATTATGAATTTGATAAGACGGTTTAAAATAATATTTCTCGTGGGTTTTGCTGAATGGAGAGCTAATACTACACTCGCAGAGTCTGTAAAAATAATGGAACTGTGTATTCTGGTATCTGTAATGTGTTCCACAGTGGTTAAAATGCCGTGTGCCTCAGCTGTAAAAATACTGGTATTTTTGTTCATTGTCTTTGCGATAGCAAAGTTTTGCCCATGTGCAGCGCATGACACAGATTGGGCGGACTTGGAGGCATCTGTGTAAAACGTTGTGTAGGGATATTCGTGTCGTAGATGTAGGAAGTGCTGTAAGATGAGTTCTCTTGGTGCAGTTCTTTTGTTAATGGCCCTAAAAGATAAATCACACGAAATCGGGTACATTTCCCAGGGAACAACAAGGTCTGTGATCGAAGTTTTGTAACTCTCGCTAAAAGAAGCCCCAAGCTCTTGAGCGTGCATTTTCACTCTCAACAAAAAAGGCATAGATATAGAGGGCCGACTGAGAAACGAGTGCATGGCAGAGGTGTCACTGACAATAAACGAAGAAGGGTGATTTTTTATGGATGTTGCCTTCATGGCATACAGTAGATCTGTGTATAAGCGCTGGTCCTCCAGGAACCACTGGTCACATTCCAGATATAGGCTTTGTTCAGGACTCGTTCGGAAGGCTCCTGATGAAAGGCGAAGCCCAACGTGAAGAACAGGGTCAAGCATTTTTAAAGCGGTTTTCGAAGCTGACGCGTACATTACGCTCCCATAGTCCAACCACGACTTCACTAAACTGTTGTAGAGATGCAGCAGGCACATCTTATCTGCGCCGTAGGGGTGGTGGGATAGGACGTTTAGGATATTCATTGCGTTTACAAATTTATCTTGAGTAGCTTTATATGTGGAATAAATGACAGCTTTTCATCTAGCACAATCCCAAAAAACTTGTGTTCCTTCTTCACAGGCACAGCCACTCTACTGAGCTGGATGATGGGCTCAGGGTGAATACCACGCCTCTTGGAAAATAAGACACATGTGCTCTTTTGAGGATTTAGCTAAAGCCATTTTCGTCGGCCAATTTTACAAGCCTGTTTGTGGCAAGTTCTAACTGCCGTTCACAGATAGACAGGTTACAGGACCGGAGACTGATATGAACATCATCCACGTAAATGAAGTAAAAAATGGTACGGGGCAGAGCTTTTCCAGGTGTGTTCATCTTAGCTATAAAAAGTGTGCAACTAAGTACTCCACCCTGAGGAACGCCATTTTCTTGCATATACAGCGCGGATACTGCAGCCCCGACCCTCACTCTGAATGTTCGTTCAGACAAATAGCTTTCAAGGGTATTAAGCATATTCCCACAAATTCCAAAACATTTCAGGTCTCGGAGGATGCCGTAGCGCCCGGCAGTGTCATATGCTTTTTCTAGATCAAAAAATATGGACACACAAAACTGTTTGTTAGCAAAGGCATTTTTCACATGGGATTCAAAAGCGACAAGTTGGTCTGTTGTTGATCTGCCCCACCGAAAACCTGTCTGTCAGCTGTCCAGAATACCATTGTATTCCAGGAAGTATAGTAACCTTCTGTTGATCATTTTTTCGAACAGCTTGCACAAGCAGCAACTTGAAACACAGGATGCATCCTTTCCCTCTTTCAGCAGTGGCACACCAATAGCCTGTTTCTATGGCTTAGGAAAGTGCCCAGCACGCCATATTCTTTTAAATAAAACCGGAGAGAATTGGTTGTGTCTGTATGAAGGTGTTTGATCATGCCGTACGTAATGTTATCTGCACCTGGCGCCGAAGGCTTGCAACCAGCCAACGCAGTGATGAGCTCGTGAAGGGAGAATGGAGAGTTATAGGAGTCGTTTGATTGCTTGTGGTCATGTATGGACTTCCGCTCAGCTGACTTTTTGTAGTGTATAAATGTGCTTGTGTAATGTGAAGAGCTTGAGGCGTATTCGAAGTATTGTGCCAACGCGTTTGCCTGGTCCTCTAGGGTGCCACCAGTGGTGTCAACAAGGGGTAAGCCATGTGCGCTTTGTACATTTAGTTTTCCTATCCTGTTCCAAAACTTTCTTGTATCGGTGAAAGATATTATTAAAGTTAAGAAGGATCTCCAGGTATTGTTTTTGGGCTGACGGCGAATGCGCCTTCCCATGGCTTTGGTGCGCTAGAACCCTACAATGTTTGTGCCACAGTGGGGTACCTGCGAAGGAAGCCCCACGCCTTGTTCTGTGCCTGGCGTGCTTGTCGACACTCTTCATTCCACCAGGGCCGCCTTAGGTTACTTGTGTAACCAGAAGTTTGGGGAATGAAGTTCTCTGCAGCGTCAAGGATATGTGCCGTGACAAGGCTACAAACTTCATCAATACCCAAGTGTTCTATGGAACTGTATGTGAGTTGAGATTTCTGCTTAAATTTCTCCCAGTCTGCAGCGGTTTCTTTAAACCTTTTAGTTGAGGTGGGAGTGTAAGGGTCTCTGTCTAGGCATCTCAAGAATACTGGGAAATGGTCACTTCCAAGCGCGTTTTTCTCCACCTTTCATTCAACGAGTGGATAAAGAACAGCCGAACCGATTGCCAAGTCTATGTGTGAGTACGTGTTGTGTGTAATGTGAAAATATGTGGGCTGTTTTTTGTTGAACAAACACGCACCAGATGATACTATGAAATGTTCAATCAAGCGGCCGCGAGCGTCAGTTCGCCCGGAACCCCAGAGTTTATTTTGTGCATTTAGGTCTCCAACTAAGATAAATGGTTTAGGAAGCTCATTTACCAACGACTCAAATTCTGAGGTAGACAATTGATGATCCGGGGAATGTACAAGGAACATATTGTAATCAGTCGACCATAAATGATCACGCCAACAGCAACTGCCTCAAGGGTGGTGAGTAGTCTAATGGACTGGGATGGAATGGATTTTCGCGTCACAATGGCAACCTCACCAGATGAATGAGCAAAGGCAGTCTATCTTTCCTGAAGACAGTGTATTGTTTTAGAAAGTTAGTTTGCTTGGGATTCAGGTGTGCCTCTTGGAGGCAAACAATACTGGATTGATGTTTATAAAGGAGTTCAAATACATCTTCCAAGTTTTTTATGCGACCCCTACAGTTTCATTGAACTATGTTTTCGACAGCTATTATGGATTATGATAATAAAGATGTAGTTGAGAAGTTGCCTATTTTAGTTCATGTCAGTGAGTCTTGTTGAGGGCTTGTACGATGAGGTGGTTTTTTCCCACGACCAAAAGTGCTGCGGCGCTCATTTTGCGCCTGCTGGACAGGTTTAGGTGCCGAGGTGTCCATGTCCTCGTCTGACAAATCAGGCGGCACCGACATGATGTCCATCCGACATCCACCTCGCGGATTGGTTCCTGAGGTGGCCGCAGGCTTCTTTGTTGGAACCTGCGGTGCGGGAAGGGAAGGATTACGTGTGGGGCCACCTGAGTTCATGCTCTCAATGCCCTCGGGTGTCGTGCGGGCCAATGGAGCTGGACTGAAGAGGCCGGACCAGTCCCAACAGCGCCCATCACCACATTCTCCACGGGCTCCGCAGACGTAGTGGCGCGGTACTCGGCTGTGGACGGCAGCCCAGAAGGAGGAGGCACCACCAGGGCCTCTGCTGTAGAGGCAGGAGCTAGTGGTTGCTCGGAGGGGGTTAACGACAGCGACACCTTAGCTAAGCTGCATTGTGTCGCAGTACTAACCAAACGTCGCCCCAACCCCCGGCTGGCGGCGTCTGCATAGGTTGCAGCCGAAAACATCTTGTGCTTTTGGCGTGCTTCAGGGAAACTATTAATTTCGGTTACTTTGATCTGAATGACCTCTTTTTCTTTCTTGAACAATGGGCAAGATTGTGAGTATGCAGCATGTGAACCACTGCAGTTCGGACATTTTATGATTTTGTTTTTGCAGTCATCAGAATAGTGATTATTCTCGCCACATTTCGCACAGGTGAGCTTGCCACGGCAAGCTAGAGTTCCATGACCGTATTTTTGACATTTAAAGCATCGCCTGGGGTTTGGAATGTAGGCGCGTACACGACAGCTAAGGAAAGCTGCCTTCACTGTCTCTGGCAGGGTAGAGCTAGCAAATGTTAGGATGATGTGTCGGTTCTTGATCTCTGCTCCATCTCTTCTCATAATAATTCTACGACAACCAACAACACCTTGGTCATGCAGTCCCTCAAGGAGATCATCATCTGTCTCATGGAGGAGTTCTCTGTCAGAGATAGCACTTTGGACAGTGTTTAGCGTGCGGTGTGGCGTAACTGTGACAGTCAAGTTGGCAATTTTTTCTTGCTTCAGGAAGTTCTCACTTTGGTTTTTTCGCATAACTTCAACAACAAGGTCTCCAGAGAGCATCGTTTTGGCATTGTAGTCTTTTCCAACAATGTTTTCAATACACTTGGCAATCAAGAATACTGACAGGTCGGTGATAGGTTTTTCGTCGGTCGAGTGTGCAACAAGGTATTTTCTGAAAGTGGCCTGAAGTGGTTGGGTGCGGAGTGCTTCGGTGCGACCCTTTTTAAGAGGTCATCAGGGTGTTTTTCGGGAGCTGAGAAGATAGCCATTGAAAATGGAATCAATTCGGTGGCAAGGCCCACCACCGAGCCCAACAAGGGGACGTGGCTTTGAAGCAGAGGTTAACTGTACCTCGCCACTATAACCCTATGCTCGGGGTCTAGGGGGAAGCCTTCGCACAGGGTTAAACCTCGCCGCATGGAGGAAAAAACGAAGAAATAAGGAAGAGAGAAGATGATAGGACAGGGTTAGGAAAGACGATAGGAAAGCAAAAGAATGAAGAAGAGGACAGGAAAGGCACTGGCTGATTCCCCCCAGGTGGGGTCAGACTGGGGGCACCGTCTACGGGAAGCGGGGGCCGAAGTGGAGTGTTGCCTCTGCCAGGGGGCCATGAAGGTCCAAAACCACCCTGGTTTTTGCTCAACGACCAGGATGCCCTTTTCCCCGGACACCGCAAAGCCACGCACAGCTGGGACGTGAGTGGGTCCAACCCACATGTGCTCGGGTCCGTGGTGTTGCAAGACACCAAATACCTACGACACTAGGCACCCCTCCTGAGCTCGGGACCGTGGTGGCGCTACTCACCAAAACACCTTGAGTACACAAGGTGCCCCCTGCGGGGAATTTACCACTCCGCCTTTCACTCAGCTTCTCAGACTGCATACACAAACCCATTCATGCTCGGTACTGAAATACTCCTAGACAAGCAGCATGCAAAATTGGAGCCATTGTAGTAAAATTTACGAGATATAAAAAGGTTTTTACGCTGTGGTGACAATTGAAAAGTTAGACATTTTTCGATTAGCGGTAGGCTTGCGCTTTGCCTTACATACTAGGCGTCCACACCCGACATTACTTAGAATATAAAAACCAGAAGCGTGACCCCGCCGTAATTCTGAATTGCAGGCAATAACAAAAAGAGTTTGAAAAAACTAAAGGATATTCTAATTGAATGAGCTATGCTTATATATGCATGAAAAGCTATCCGCGGAGCATTGGCAATTATTTTTATAATAAATGGTTTTACAGATTACGGCATGTGTGTTCGGCCGAATATGAGGTTCATTTTAAAAAGGTAACAACTCTGACTTCCATAAACCAGAGAAAAACAACGTGTAATATTCGTCTGCAACACCGCACAAATATCGCGTAGGGAGATCTTAAATTAGGCCATTACCAGTTTGAATAACTTTACAGGGCACGGCAGCTCACCCGGCATGCGCAAACTGGACCCGTTTGTGTACTTCTTACAGTTGACCGCTCCCCTGCTCTTCATACAAGCAGATAACGATGCGCCGGTGCTCTAGTGTCGAAGAAACGCAACGGACCTGGGGAGACATCAGGATTTCCACGGACCGAGTGCGCAGCTGATCGCAAGAAATTGCGATTGGATCCTGGACTGTCAAGCCTCGATGACCCTCAGTCTTCCGGCGGAAGTCCAGGATGCAACGGCAGCGCTGCGTACACCTTGGGAACCTATAAAGCCTGGCAGCATAAACCGACACTGCATAGGGCACGGCAGCTCACCCGGCATGCACAACCTGAACCCCATTGTTTACTTCTTGCAGCTGAGCAAACGTTACGGCAAATGTAGTCGATCAAACAACGTTTTTTTAGTTGCGCTGCCTTGCGCCGAATCTTTCTTCTGAGAAGACGACTAAAGCAGGCACCACCAGAAACAGAAGTACTCGCTTATAATACATTTTTAAAACGAACTTTGAAATACGCAAACGTCACCTGGTTAACTTACACTAACACGTTATACAAAGATTTGAAATGGTGCAGAGGAAGGCTATTAGGTTTATTTATAACAAATACAGGACAACTGATTCGCCCACACAACTTCAAAAAAAAGCAGGAACATTAACTCTTAAACAGTGAGCAAAACTTGCACGACAGAAATAGCTATACCAATTAGTAAACAAGCATTTAAACATAGATAGCTTCATGTATATATCAAAAGCAGAAAACCGATCAACACGACACACGCATCCACTAACACTTAGTGAATACCAATGCCGCACCGACTGTTTTAAGTTTTACTTCTTTCCACTCGCCATACATGAATGGAACAGCTTGCCTTCCTCCGTAACAAGCTGTCCTACTTATGAAACTTTTTCGTCTTTGCTGGAAAATCACCTGCGCACATCGATGTAATTCAGTCATAGTAGCTTTAACTTATACCACACCATGTTGTGTTTTTCTTTTTTATTTGGTTGTTATTTTGCTTTGTTTTTGGTATCACAGACGCTGTTTGCAGCTGCATGATTGTTGTGATGTACTAACACTGAACTGTTACACACATAGGTGCACAAACCTATACTGTCTTCTTTGAATTTTGTACAATGTTGCACGCGTAAATGCTGTATGTTTGTACTATGTTAATGGTGTATTATTTTGCCCTTCCTTCAATATTCCCTCATGGGATTGGCAGTATAAAAAATAAAATAAAAATAAAAAATAAAAAACAATATCCAGACAAATTTCTATCACTAGATACCCGAAAACCCGGGTGTACCGGTTTTTCTTCCTCTAGATGGTTGTAATGGCTACACAGAACACGGCCCAATATGAAACAAAGAAATGCTTATTGATTATAAACTTCTTACTGTGTCACATACCTGTTTAAATACCCAACAGGTATATCTAGGTATACGTAGCACAATTATTATATTCAAACTACATTACACTGTCTACCCTAACCATACTACCCCAAGGAAAATTTTCGGTTTGGAGTGAATACTTTTAATACAAATTTGGAACAGACGCCAAGCCATTCTTAGAACGTGTGCTCACTAAGTGCGCAATGTACGCTTCGTTCCGACAGATCGTAAGCGAAAACGCAGAAAACGCAATGGTTTGTTCAGACAATCGATGCATTGAGCGTAATGTACGCAACGTGCACTTCCAGCAGGGGCGTAAATGTTGACTGGTCCGCTACGACTGTTACGGCAGAGCCAGCGGGGACAGCAGTTTTGGCTTTCACTTTCTGGTCACGGGCCTTCCGGCCCATCGAGATAATTTTTCAAACGGTCACCGCTATTGCAGGCCCCCGTCGATGTAGCGCCGTTTCTTTCGTTCGTTCCTTGCTATTTTGCAGTCCGGTGTCGTGTGCCCTCTGTCGTGTAGACTTCCCGTGGCCAAAGATGAGTAGTGCAGAAGCCTTTTCACTGTTCAGCGACGATTTAGTGATTGAGGAAGTGAGACCGAGGCCGATACTGTACGACCAATGTTTCAAAACGTACTGGGAAAAGCAGCTGTAGAACGACGCCTGGCTGGAGATAACGAGCGCATTCAAACAAAGCGGTAAGTGTGGTAAAGTTTTGTATAACAATTACCAAGTGACAATGAAACACCTCCCTTTATCAAGTGAAGAGAAATTTTGGCGCTGGGCGAGCATTTACAGTATTGACGACGGCGGGCTTCCGATTTTGTTGCATTCTTGCAGCCCATGCGCTCGAAGGCGTAGTATCAAGTGCCGCGGTTACAACAACGGTTTTATGCTAAGGGCCCACCTAGGCGTTTTCGCGGCGTTATTTTGTAGCCTTGCGCTCGGTGAAACGGCGTGGGCAAACATTGTAGGCACTGAAATTTTCGCACAAGTTCAGGATTCGTTGCTTTCGAATCACTGTCAGACCTTGCACAGAATTGCCAGTTGTACGTTGCTCCATCTGTCGGTCGGGATTCGAACCGTGAACCAGCCCACGAAGAGTGTCTGTGGTAGTGGGTCAGACTATAGGTCTTATGCGGGCCGGCTACGGTATCGCAGTGACATGAGAATGATTAAAGAGGCCCCTTTGTTTTGTTGGTACCATCGCAGCGAATTCAACCTGGAAGCCATGAAAAAATTTCCCTCGAATACTACGGCTGCTTCTATAAATTTCCATAAACCTCATGACGTGCTTTAGAAACGATATCACTGTAATATGACACGAGCGGAATTTGTTCCGAGAAATATTTTTTTATAACGTGCAATGTTCTCTTGATATAATGTGAAGACTCTCTTTTCCGATGTGCTACGAAGTGGCATAGTTGCAGCACCGTGGAATCTAGACTACGAACGTCACAGCCAAATCAGGCAGCAGCACACCGGAATTTGCAAAAAAAATTGGTTCTGATGGCGCACCTCATGTTTTTGGCAGATAGCAGGGGGCGTAGAAGAAAAAAGGGAGGTGTTTGCTTCTTTGCTACTTAGTAGCTGTGCGTAAAGCAGGGGTTATTTTTAGTATCAGCTGCAGTGGCCACACTTCAATAAATTAAATGCAAACACACTCGCTTACTACACTTTCGCCTACGCTAACCGGCCCCCAGGTGCGCAAAAACAATCTATAGTCCACACCATAAAATCCCTTGCAGTTTACACATGGAATTAGGGCTTAATAGGTGATCGGTTATTATCACATCGGGTAGAGGCATGTAGTATTTTTTTTTACAATTACTCAAGTAGCAGCAATGGGTGTGACACAACTGACAGGACGTCATGTGAAAAATGAAGTACCACAACACGAGAGTTCAATTAGTTGGGACTGCTATTTATTTCGTCGAAATGCAGGCCCGTTTGTCTCATTCCTGCACATTTCTAATATTTTACTATATTGTAGTTCACAGTTCAGACTGAAAAATGAAACTTTTCTTTTAAACCACTGCCTCCCCGTGCATGTACTGTTGAAGTTTTTTTACTGCAACCTACATTATTCTGGAGCCCTCGAGTTTTGTTTCTACTCCGTGCTACTGTGTCAAGAAGCCACAAGACCAGAATATTTAGAAGGTGAGCCCAGTATGTATTGTCAAAAAGCCACAAGACCATTATATTTAGAAGCTGAGCCCAGTATGTACAAAGAGGCAGCATTTACTTGGCATTGTTAAACCCGAGTTATATAAAGAGCTCCGTGTGACACAACTTTGCCCGGGCTGCTCTGTTTCTTCTATTGACCGTTCGTATGCTTCAGTGATTGATAAAAGCCTGTGGTATTTTTTGTTACGCTGCCTTACAGCAAAGCCAGACAAGACCGGTCATATGCTTGGTCGCAAGGTAAGGGAATGGAGTCAGGCACTGACTAATCATCGTCGGTGTAAGGACCGTGACGCACATTCAACGTCGATAGTACGCAAGATGCATCAGTTTCGGACGACTTGAATCACGTTTTGCCCACATCAGATGCTTTGGCGGTTCCAAGCTGAAAGCTGGATTCACAGGATTTCGCCAGCACTACCGAACACACATAATCAGTGTGTTCATACAAATTTTATGGGCAACCAAGCAACACAAACAAGCTTGTGAAAAGAAAACAAAAAGGCCTTGGTAATTCATTGATGATGATGACAGTCTCTGCCAATACCGAGCCACTGCATGAATTGAGGGCAGCTGCGATGTCAGTAGATGAGGATGAACCTTTTCTGGTCAGCTTAAAATGTCTTCTAGTCAAACTGGAAGCCCCCAAGAAGCAACGCTTAAAACTGCAGATTCATAGCTTAAAATGCAGCATAGCCTACAAATACTACACATCCTTGAGCACACACTGAAGTCCGATGCCCCATGATTACAGCTGCGATTTGTGATCATTTTTATCATGACCTGCTTCTTGCAAAGCCGAAACTGACTTTGTATGCAGTTGTTGACGTGTGAACTGGGGTGAACACATGGGGAAGAAGGTATACTTGAACAGCCCATCTTTGTACCCTAATCCTTTTCAGTTCTTTTCTCTGTATTTGTGAAAGGTATTAGGTTTTGCTGAGCCATTGTAATTTTGAAGGCAAACTTGGCGATAAACGTTTGGTGGAACAAATTTCTATACATTATTTTTATGGCTTCTTCACTAGATTCTGCGGTGTGTGTGCGTTAGCTACTAGGGGGAAAAGGGGTTGCAACATTGTTCGTATTATAGAAAAGGGTGCATTGTTTCCAAAATTGATGTTAAATGAATTGATGTTAAATGTTAAAATGTTAAATGAATGTTAAATGAAAACAACTTCATTACAGAATTACTCTCAACAAATACAAGCTGATATGGAGGTGTTCATCTGTACTATAATTATTTGCTAGCTTTAAATGTTGTATTTTTGTAGTGTCTAAATTATCCAAGAAGGCCGTCATAGCACGTGTACGCAATGCACAGGTCATTTTCCAAAGAAATAAACCACCTTCAAAACGAGGGTTGTGTTTTCAAAATATGTATTGCCAATCAAGTCTCAGCCCTTATGCATTCCAGTCATAGTAAAATACCCGTTACTTAACAGAAGGCTGCATAAAAATATTAGTTTAACTTGAATTCACATGAACCGACTGCCAGCTCACAGAATCCGTACAATGAAGATAGGCAGCAAAGCAACTCTCACTTGAGATTCTTTGTTAGAGTAAGTGTTATAGCCACGCCGAATAATTTGTTGCAGGGGCTCCGTGTTGCTCCTTTAATCGCCTGGGATAACTACACCTAAACTATTTGTAGTGCCGCCAAACTGAGGCAGGCAACACCCACCTTGAAACCGCCTCTCCTACATCATTTAATTGTGGAGCAAACAGAAAGCAGCTCAGCCTGCAGCTGCCATCTCTGGCAGCAGACTCATGCAGTTCACCAGCCCGTTCCATGGGGCGCACAAAATGCCGAATGCATTGTCAATGCATCGGCGTGGTCGATAGAGCCCCTAGTTATAGACCATCTTTGGTGTGTTTAGTGGTTAAACACCAGGATACGGTTTCCTTAGGTTCAATTTTAAAGGAAACGCCCCGTCTCGTACCATAACAATTGGGAGAACAGGGGCACCTCTGGTCAAGGCCGGAGGGGATGGGAATGTTTCCTGCGCATCGTCAACCACGTCTATAAGCCCACACACCGAAAAAACTCGACCATCGGTTTCTCTGCAGAAAACTTTTATGTAAACACTCATAAACCCATAGCAAGCGTCGCAGGATGCCATAAGGTTGATGCCATAAGGTTGATACGCCTATATTTAAAGTACACAGCACCACAGTTTGGCGGTGCGGCCAAGTGAGTGTGCTTCCCGTAGATTACACCAACACAGTTTGGGAACTTTCAGGTTCACATAAACTCATCAGCAATAGGTTTCAGTTGCCTATGGTCTCCCTGCCTCAGGACCCTTGGTTGCCAAACTTTCCATCTAGCAATGCAAACTTGAGGAGCTAGTTTTGAGATCGTTGATTTTCAAAACTTGAAGCTGTATGCCAGGGCATGGTAGCTGTTTCTAATTTCCAAGGAACTGGAATATATTTGACATGCCTATACTGCCTCTTGCTGAGCGCCTTCGTGTGTCTAGGTAGGAAAATACATTGCATGTAAACAGCAGTTCGCAGCTGCATAGCCAATTGGGCTATTATCAAGTGGTGCCAGTTTATATCCATATGCAGTCAACAGGAGGCATCAGACATGGTCATCTTCACTTCTGGTACCCAAAAAAACTTCTTGACTTCGAAGCTAATCAAAACCATTTATTTGTGGACTAGTGTTCTTTACAAATTCAGAACAATACACTAAACACATTTAGAAGAATGCAGAACAGCAGCCTAATATTCTAACGGCGTACTGCGCACTAATATAATCAGATGTACATTAGACAGGAGCGTCGGAGCGCGCGCACTATCTTTAAAATATGCGTATCGCAGTAAATACAACGCAAAAGCAGTAATTATAGATCGCAGCGCAGCTTTCGTTTGCCAAAATACCAATTTCGCCAATGCACTCTACACAGGGCCACAGTTAATGAAGCAGACGTGCACTTGCGTCTATCATTCCAAACAGAGAACCCGACAGAAACATCTAGATAATATGCTTACCTTAGTGTTATAGCCAAGAGCTATGCTGATGACAGAGATTGTCGCAGTGGCGTCTCGTGAACGTGTATGTGCGGTCGGAGAATGCTTTTCAGGACGTTGTTCCACTACGGTGACATCCGCAGGAATCTGTAGATCAAGGCAGTATCGCCAGGCTTCAGCTTCGAAAAACCATTGTGGAAATACCTGTGAAAGGCTCTATCGAGGAATATTAAACTAAGCCACACTCATCTACGACACCTGCGTCGTTGTCGCTTAAGCGCATACACGACGATAAGCTCAATTTGGGCTTGAAGAGCTTCGACCTCCGCTAAGAGCTGCTTGCTGATCGGCGCCATGTTGAAAATTGCGAACTTAGTTGCCCCACAGCGGTGATTGGCCTGTCGTAAAATACGTGTCTTATCGAAGGACTCAGTGTGAACCCAGTCGGTTGATAGCTGCGTATACGGAAGTTCCGGCAGTTGCACACATTGCGATAAATACTCCACTTTCGGCGAATGCGACTGTAGTCTGAAGCGGCCTTACATCGAATTTGCCTTTGCGCAAGTTTACACAGAAAAAGTTAAAAACTCAGTTTCTAACATTTGCAATGGTGAGTAACAATATTGAAAGTACCCTGACCTTAAAATGAAAGGGGTTAATTCGTCATGTTAAAAGGCAGCAGAATAGTCCCGGCCTACAGGCATAATTGTTTGTGATTGCATTCCAACTAGGCGAAGAAGCTCCTAGAAGCTATGATTTGCCACTGCAGCTAAGAGACAGCAAATACAATTGAGTGCATATCGGCTTGTTTTCTAAAAATACTGTGGAAACATGTCTTCAGTCGTCGCTGCCAGTAACTAGCTCTCGTTTTTCAATAATAAAGCACTCATGTTCTTCTTCTCCTTCTTCATACCAACCATTAAGCCTAGGCTATATAAATTTTCGAAGACATAAAGCAAGATAATTTTGAATTCCCAATCGAGTATTCCTTTAAATTTCTTGAAATTTCTATTTTCCTCCTCTCCCTCACACCCTTACCGTACCCTGTAACAAATCACACGATCAATACAAAAAAAAAACGTTTAAGTCAAATGAAATTTTTTTGTTTGCTTATCTCGGAGTCCACCTGTTGGGAAAACAGCCAATTTGTTCTGTAGACGCATGCCTCTATTTATTGTGGACGTCCACAGCGCCTTGGTAATCTATGACAGAAGCGTTTTTTTTTCAGTGCTTGTGTCTATAGTATTTTTTAGTCTAAAATTTTGTATGTGTTCAGGTTTTGAACAATTCAACGGCAAATGTTTAGGCAGTTCGCGGGGTTTTTGTTGCGTAATATTGGTGCTGAGTATAGAAGCACTTGATCCGTAACATTGCCATTATTTCCGTTACAAATGGGCCCCCGGACCGGCGCATCTAATTGTGGGATAGGATGTTTCCTGGCTTTCTTTCCTTAGAGAGCAGGCAGAGCTTTTACAAGCGCTACCACGGAGGCGTTTTTAGAATATTTACCGGACTTTGTTGGTTCGTCCGTTAGCAGTAAACCAAAGATCTCCACGAAGCTACTTAAAGATAGTTGTTTGGGCTTTTGAGTTAATGGAGTCTAGGACTTTGATAACAATTAATCATTACGTACCAGGAAGGAATCTGTAAACAGACGGGATTGACGTGGGAGTATCGGTAGCTGTCTATTGATCATTATAATGTGAAGGTTTACGGAAAGTTGCGTTTAACGATTAATGATTGCGGTATTCCAAATAACAAGTTTATAGCGTTGAGGCTGCATGGTCCCTGTACACCTAGTATGGCTGACCGAAACACAGACCCCGATTAGAGACCATCAAAGGAATACTTTTTTCTAAGCATTGCATACGTCACAAATGTAAGCAAAATGCAGAATATCAACCTGATTACCATGGTACGATCGAAGAACTAGTTAATTGAAATATTTTAGTATGTAGATGTCAGTCCCTGTTCGACTTTTCTTCATTATTCAATTGTTAATGCATCTGGTATACTTGGTTGAAGTTCACTCTAAGAAGACAGTATCAAAAAGTTCGCTTTTTACAATTCTATAGTAGTCGGCTTCAAAGTCGAAGATCCGCAAGTGCGATTTCGACCCCGAGAATTGTTTTTTTTCTCCTGCGTTTGGTCTGTCATCATGGAAATTTGCCTTAGGCGCGCTTTTCTGGATTGCTTATTGCACGCAACGATGGATTGAACCGGTGCAGCATGCGCAGATTCGCTGTCATGAACGTATTAGAGTTGCATTTTTCTGTCCGAACTACCAGTACAGCAATTTCATCTGGCCTTTTTAATGAAAAAGAGATAAATGATAAAAAAATATTTTTACTCCGACTATGTTTTGTGGGGTGTAAATCTTGAAATCAAATTTTTGTTAGGCTCACTAATTTGTGTTTATTAGATCAACTTACTCTACCTGTACGGGTAATTTTCGAGACGAAAACGAGAAAGGGTATAAAAAATGAATTTAACAAATGAGTTACAAGGAACAAAAGTTGTGAAGAAAATGGCCCTAAATAACAATGTTATTCTGGGAAATGGCTTTTTATTGCACTTACAACATATTGTAGTTGAACCACAATGGTTTCGTTACATCAACGGTGCCTTGCAGGCGCAGCATTCTCATTTATTTTAGTTACATTGTATGTAAAATTTTCAACCAAAAATAAAGGTGTGTTATCATTTCGACAACACGGAAGCATCACTCACCAATCTTATTTCAGGTTCCTGAATTGGTAATATTCATTTACTTTCATCCCGCTATTTTTATGGTAATTTTCTGTCTTCAACAAGTACTTGAAGTAAACACCTTGAACAATGAGTTGTTCCCTTTCAATTAGAACTACATAGTTTAAAACTCAAAAATTGTAAAAACCATTCGCAGATTTGTTTAACGGCACGCTTATCTCCACAAAGGCACCCGTCCCAATTTTTCTTCATTCCAGATTGAGACACCTGACAGCATTTGGTTTCGAAACTTTTTTTTTCTTTTAGTTGAAAATGCTTGGAAAGCTGGTGAGAGTTTTGATTCAATCTGCATTTCCAATTCAAGCAAACAGGTATTCTTAGGAAAAAATGCTGATGCATCACCTTTTGGTAGGCAGATCGCAAGATCATTACCAGCCTGTCTACGCCAACTACAGGGCAAGGGCCTCTCCCATTATTCTCCAATTACCTCGGTCCTGTGCCAACTGTGACCAATTTATCCCCGCAAACTTCTTGATCTCATCTGCCCATCTAAATTTCTGCCGCCCCCTGCAGCGCTTGCCTTCTCTAGGGATCCACTCTGTTACCCTTAATGACCAGCGGTTATCTTGCCTTCGCATTACATGCCCTGCCCAAGTCCATTTCTTCTTCTTAATTTCTACTAATATGTCTTTAACACCAGTTTGCTCCCTGACCCACTCCGCTCTCTTCTTGTCCCTTAATGTTACACCTATCATTTTCCGCTCCATTGCCCGCTGAGTCGTTCTCAATTTAAGTTGAACCCTCTCAGTGAGCCTCCAAGTTTCTGCCCCGTAGGTGAGTACCCGTAAGATGCAGCTGTCATACACTTTCTTCTTCAACGACAATGGTAGGCTGCTATTCATTATCTGATAATGTCTGCCATATGCACCCCACCCCATTCTGATCCTTCTAATTATCTCTGCCTCATGGTTAGGATCTGGGGTCACAACTTGGCCTAAGTACATATATTCGCTTACCACTTCCACTGCCTGGCCATCTATCTCAAACTGCTGTGCTGTCCCGAGGTTATTGATCATTACTTTAGTTTTCTGCATATTAATTTTCAGGCCCACGGTTCTACTCTGTTCGCCCAGTGCGGAAAGCATGCTTTGCAATTCGTCCCCCGAGAGACTTAGCAAGGCAACGTCATCAGCAAATCTGAGGTTACTGAGGTATTCTCCATTAACCCTTACTCCCACCTGTTCCCAATCCAACGTTCTGAATACTTCTTGTAAGCATGCTGTGAATAACATTGGAGAGATTGTGTCTCCTTGTCTGACACCCTTTTTTATAGGTATTTTACTGCTCTCCTTATGGAGGATGATGGTAGCTGTAGACCCATTATAGATATCCTCTAGTATTCTTACATAATGCTCATCTACCCCCTTGTTCCGTAATGCCTGAATGACAGCTAGGGTTTCGACCGAGTCAAATGCTTTCTCATAATCTATGAAGGCTATATATAGGGGTTGAGTATACTCAGCGCACTTCTCTATCACCTGATTGATCGTGTGAATATGGTCCATTGTTGAATAACCTTTACGGAACCCTGCTTGTTCTTTAGGGTGACTGAAATCTAAGGTTGCAGAGATTCGGTTAGCGATTACCTTGGTAAATACCTTGTAGGCGACTGACAGTAAGCTGATCGGCCTGTAGTTTTTCAAGTCCTTCATGTCGCCTTTCTTATGGATTAGGATGATGTTCGCGTTCTTCCAAGATTCCGGTACCATTGCGGTCATTAGGCATTGCGTATACAGGTTTGCCAGTTTTTCAAGTACAATTTCTCCGCCATCCTTCAAGAGGTCTGCTGTTATCTGATCCTCACCAGATCGCAAGATATGCACTGCTAATAACTAGGTGCAGAATTTGCGGTTTCAAATAGAGCAAAAAAAAAACAGTATACTCTGAGGTTCTGCGTCTTTCGGGAGCATAATTTTTCTAATAGAGGGCACGTCGGTACGCTCCCTCTATTTTTTTCCCCTCTGTATTTTTCCCCCGGGTAACCCTGTTGCCCTTGCTCAGCAGGTGTAATTCATGCCGAAGGATGACTGTGAGCAGCATAGATCTACCGACAGTGAACTCCGACTGGCCATTCTCTTGAACCAAGCACATGACGCCACCGGCATGCAACTTTTGAAAAGAACGCCCCTGCTCAAGCATATAAAAACAACCGCATTAATGTTTTCCTCAGAAGGCACGGCGGGACAGCAATGACAACATCACTATACCTATTTGCATTTTTCGCCCAGGTTGGTGGCAAATACTCTTATACCAGCTTTTGTAGCGATTGTAGAGGGATCGTGGTTCTGCCGTCCACGGCGAATTGTACATGTCTTCTTGTGAACGCATGGACGGTCATTTTGATTCTTTTGCAGGGGATGCTCAGCAGAATCCTGGGCCTGATATAGACTATCTCATAAAAATGATAAACACTACGCTTGCTTCCTAGAAAGAATTCAAAAATAAAATCGAAAATTAAGCTACTGCTCACGATAAGCTTGAATTTACGGTTAACGCTCGAATGGGGGATGTTATGGCAGCGATACAAGAACAGAAAGTAGAGATCAAGGCACTGCAGACCGAAGTTACAGCGTTGAGAGGTAATCTTCAGCAACATCAAAGGCGTATGGACAATTTAGAGGATAGAAGTAGACCCCGCAATTTTTTTTTTGTTTTCCCTAACTGGATCGTGAAAATGCTGGAGAACTAAGAAAACAGATATTCGACGAACTGATACGGCATAAACTCCGACAGGTTGCTAAGTCTGTGGAAAGAGTACATAGGGTGGAGGAAAAAAAGCCACGATAAAGTATGACAGGTAATAATGAATTTTGATACCACAACGAGAAGCCTAAAGGAGTAAAGCACTGTCACAAACTGAAAATAACAGATATCTCGTTAAACCATGACTTCTGCAAGGCTACCCTAGCAAAGCGCAGCAAACTGTGGCGTCACTCCAGTGATTTTAATGCACAAGGTCGGAAAGTATTGCTTGATTACGATAAGTTTAGAGCCGACGACAATATATAAAAATGGGATGAGCAGAGGGATTCTGTTAAATATATCCGCCCACAATGTAACCGCGATGAATGACTCAATCACAGACAATTGCTAGTTGTTCTCCTTAATTCTAGAAGCATTGTCAATAAATTTCACGAGCTTGAAGAAATCATGTTTACCTATGATCCCCAAATCTTAGCAATTACAGAGTCCTGGCTAGATGCGGACGTTGTAGATTCTGAAAAAGTTCCCCCAACTCATAAAATGGTTATACGTGATTGAGGCTGCCGAAGAGGAGGCTCTGCTTTGCTAGTCAAACAGAAAATCACCTGCGTAACTATGAACAAATCATCGACAATGAAAGTGTATGGTCTCGAATTGATTTTCGTGGGCTCTGGCTCTCGTATGGGTATTCTACCGGCCCCCTTCTTCAGCAGAGCCGTTTTTGGAAAACATCAGTCCCAAATGCTGCAGAACTACAAACCTAATTTAAAGGTTATATTAGCGGGGGACTTTAACCCATCATCAAATGATTGGCACACTCTTCATCCAGGTTCAACAGACGTAGTGAGCTGTAACTTTTTTCTTGAATTTCTGCTAAACTTTGATCTCGTTCAACCTATTAAAGAGGCTACCAGAGTTGCCCAAAGCACTGTAAGCGCACTACAGGATTTCCCGCTCAATATAATCCAAACGCCAGTGAATATAATCCCAGCGCCAGTGAATATAATCCAGGCGCCAACCAATATAATCCACGCGCCAACCAATATAATCTAAGACCCCCGCAGTGCACAACACATGACAGCGCTTGGTAATTTAGTTGGCAACCAATACCATTCGGGCGCAGTGTATTTTCATCCAAGTTAGATGAACTACGTTACGTGACCAGTTTAACCAGACGACCTAAGAACTGCGCAATAAAACAGTCACGTGACTATCCAGCACTCTCCCTAACTACTATAGTGAATACGAGGATGGTGTTATGGGTATGAATTATCGGATTTAAATTGCTCGCTTACTCGAAATTTTAGGGGAAACTGCCACAATGCCTAACTCTCGAAACCCAATACGGGCACGTTCGGTTTAATTACTTACCTAATATAGCTACTTAATTGATTATTCGTTAGTCATTGATTTGGATAAAAGTCAAATTGATGTAACCAGGGCTTGTGAAGTACCAAAATAATGGTCTCGATAATTCCTGCTTATGGTCATGAGATAGTCACGTTAGTCTAGATTAGGTTAAATGTCAGAATATTGCCAATAGGGCTTGTGAGGTATCAAATCAAAGGTCTCGATGAGAGTAATTCCGTGAAAAAATTAAAAATTCCTTCCAGGTTAAAGTCATGATAACAGTCACGTGAGTCATAGATTGGGTTAAAAGTCAAAGATATGTCACTATGGCTTATAAGGTATCAAATTAAAGGGCTCGATGAGCGGAATCACGTTGTACAAATTTAAAATTCGCTTCCTGGTTATAGTCATAGGATAGTTACGTGACTCACAAATTGGGTTAAAAGTCAATGTGACGTCACTGGGGCTTGTGAGGTACCAAATTAAAGGTCTCGATGAGGGGAATCACGTGGGACAATTTAAAAATTTCTTCCTAGTTATAGTCATGATAATAGTCACGTGATTCACAAAATGGGTTAAAAGTCAAATTGACGCCAGTAGGGCTTGTGGGGGATCAAATTAAAGGTCTCGATGAGGGGAATAACGTAATACAAATTAAAAATCTCGTCCTGGTTATAGTCATGAGATAGTCTCGGCAGTCATAAATTGCATTAAAAGTCAATGTGAGGCAACTAGGGCTTGTTGGGTGTCAAAATAAAGGTCTCGATGAGAGAAATCACGTGACACAAATAAAAATTTCTTCCTGGTTATAGTCATGAGATAGTCACGTGAGTCAGATTGGGTTAAAAGACAACTTGATGTGGCTAGGGCTTGTGAGGTATCAAATTAAAGGTCTTAGTGAGGAGAATATCGTGGGACAATTTAAAATTTGCTTCCTGGTTATAGCCATGACATGGTCATGTTAGTCGTAAATTACGTTAAAAGTCAATATGTGGCTTGTGGGGTATCAAAATAAAGGACTCGAATGAGGGGAGTCACCTGGGAAAAAATAAAAATTGCTTCCTGGTTGTAGTCATGAGATAGTCGCGTGAGTCATAGATAATGTTAAAAGTCAATATAATGCCACGAGGGCTTGTGAGGTATCAAAATAAAGGTCTCGATGAGAGGAATACAGTGAGGAAATTAAAAATTCTTCCTGGTTTAAGTCATGATAATAGTCACGTGAGTCAAAGATTGGGTTAAAAGTGAAAGATATGTCACGATGGCTTATGAGGCGTGAAATTAAAGAGTTCGATGAGCAGATTCACGTAGTACAAATTAAAAATTACTTCCTGCTTGTAGTCATGAGATAGTTACGTGAGTCATAAATTGGGTTAAATGTCAATATGACGCCGCTAGGGCTTGTGAGGTATCAAATTAAAGGTCTCCAGGAGGGGAATCTCGTAGTACACATTAAAAATCCCGTCCTTGGTATAGTCATGAGATAGTCACGTGAGTAATAAATTCCGTTAAAAGTCAATATGAGGCAACTAGGGCTTGTGGGGTGTCAAAATAAAGGTCTCGATGAGAGGAATCACGTGACACAAATTAAAAATTGCTTCCTGGTTATAGTCATAAGATAGTCACGCGAGTCCGATTGGGTTAAAAGTCAACTTGATGTCGCTACGGCTTGTGAGGTATCAAATTAAAGGTCTCAATAAGGAGAATGTCGTGGAACAATTTAAAAATTTGCTTCCTAGTTGTTATAGTCATGAGATGGTCACATTAGTCGTAAATTACGTTAAAAGTCAATATCTGGAGACTAGGGCTTTTGGGGTATCAAAATAAAGGTCTCGATGAGGGGAGTCACCTGGGACAAAATGAAAATTGCTTCCTTGAAAATTGCTTTCAACACACCGTCAGCCTCAAGAAAGAGGCTCATGGTGTGTTGAAAAACTTGTTAATTAGATTTTAATGATGTCGCGGGACTCCTACGGATGATTAATCAGTCACGTGACTTACCATGACGCTTATTTTTCACGAGCAAAAGCATCTTAGGTATCAAATGATCGCCATTCATTTGCTTGTTTGCAGTATGTGCAAAAATTTGTCTTAGCAAACATTATTCCCAAAGATGTCGCATGATTTCCATGCGTCATGATTTAGTGACGTGACTCACCATGAGGGTAATTACATCACGAGAATTGGCATGATGGTTATGAAAAAACACTGTTGAGTTGCTTGTTTACGTGATGCGCAAAAACTTATTGCAATAGTGAACATGCCTTCTTTTGATGGCGCATGATTCCTATAAATGATGAATTGGTCAGGTGACTTACTATGAGGTTTATTACACGACGAGTATTGGCCTCATGGGTGTCAATAAACGCTGTTTAATTCCTTGTATTTAAGATGTGTACGAGAATCTTGTCATGGTGAATGTGATTCCTTATGATGACGTATGACTGCAATGGATCATGAATTATTCACGTGACTTACAATGAAGTGTATGACATCCCCAGTACTGGCATAATGGGTGTGAAATAAACGCTGTTGTATTACTTGCTTTACTGATGTGCAGAAAAAGCCTGTTATTGTGAACATGTTACCTTAGAACTCGTATCACACCTGTTTATCATGAATTATTTATGCGAGTGGTAAGGTTTATTATACCACGTATAATCACATCATAGGTATGAAATAAATACAGTTGGACCGCTGCTTACGTGATGTCAATTTTTTTTCTTGTGGTGCACGTGATTACGGATTATATGGCATGGTTCCTAATTATCATAAATATGTAATGTGACATACCATGAGGCTTACTAAGTCACGCATACTGTCACCGTATATATCCAAGAAAACGCCATCGAATCGTTCTTCACGTCATTTGTGAATACATGCTTTTTTGAATACGTGGGTGATTGCAGGCACATCCATTTGAAAGTACAAAGAGGTGCCTGGTTTCGCGAATGTCGTACGCTTCCTGACACACTGTCATGACAAACACCGATGTGTTATATATATATATATATATATATATATATATATATATATATATATATATATACATATATATATATATATATATAGAAATAAGGGTTGGCAGTCGAGAAAACCTCGGAAAGCAAAGGGGAGGATGTGGTAGATCATTGAAACAGATTAAGAATTTGGAAAGAAAGAAAGAAAGTGAAGAAAAAATGCCCACCTGGCGGGCATTTTTTCTTCACTTTCTTTCTTTCTTTCCAAATTCTTAATCTGTTTCAATGATCTACCACATCCTCCCCTTTGCTTTCCGAGGTTTTCTCGACTGCCAACCCTTATTTCTGTGTTATTTTCAACGAGCCCCTCATTTCCTATTCTGATTCGCTATATATATATATATATGTATATATATATCTATATATATATATATATATTATATATATATATATATATATATATATATATATATATATATATATATATATATATATATATATATATATATATATATATATATATATATATATATATATATATATATATATATATATATTTATATATATATATATATACATATATATTCCCTAGCTATGACGGAACTGTCATGAAGAGTACTACACCGATGTGTTTTCAGCCTTCGCGAAACCAGGCTTTTGTTTGTGCTTTTAAATTGAAGTGCCTGCAATCAGGCACTATAGCAAAACGCGTGTATTCACAAATCACGTAATGGCGTTTTCTTGGATATATACGGTGAGAGTACGCATGACGTCATAAGCCTCATGGTATTTCACATTACATATTTATGATAATTAGGAACGATGTCATATCATCCGTAATCACGTGCAAAACAAGAAAAACATTTTGACATCATGTAAGCAGCAATTTAACGGCATTTATTTTTTACCTATGATGTGATTACTCGTGGCATAATAAACCTTATAACTCGCATAAATATTTCATGATCAATAGGTGTTATGCGAGTTCCAAAGTAGCATGTTAACAATAACAGGCTTTTTCCTCACATCAAGAAAGCAAGCAATTCAACAGCGTTTATTTGACCCCCATTATGCCAGTACTGGTGATGTAATACACATCATAGTAAGTCACGTGACTAATTCATGATCCATTGGAGTCATACATCATCATAAGGAATCACATTCACTATGTCAAGATTCTCATACACATCTCGAATAGAAGGAATAAAACAGCATTTATTTGACACCCATTATGCCAATACTCGTCGTGTAATAAACCTCATAGTAAGTCACGGGACCAATTCATCATTTATAGGAGTCATGCGCTATCAAAAGGAGACATGTTCACTATGACAATAAGTTTTTGCGCATCACATAAACAAGCAATTCAACACGGTTCTTTTCATACCCATGATGCCAATACTCGTGATGTAATTAACCTCATGGTGAGTCACGTGACTAAATCATGACGCATGAAAATCATGCGACATCATTGGGAATAATGTTTGCAAAGAGAAATTGTTTTGCACATACCGCAAACAAGCAAATGAATGGCGATCATTTGATACTGATGATGCTTTTACTCGTGAAAAATAAACGTCATGGTAAGTCACGTGACTGAATAATCATCCGTAGGAGTCACGCCACATCATTAGAAATACAATTAACAATTTGTCAACACACCATCAGCCTCTTTCTCGCATATGTAACATTCTTTTTACAGTCGGGCGGACGATAACAAGCTCTCAGGCATCACTTTGACATTTAACCCAATCTATAACTCACGAGACTATCTGATCCCTAAACAGGAAGCAATATTTAGTTTGTCTCACGCAATTCTCTCATAGAGAAATTAAATTTTATACCGCACAAGATTTAGCGGCATCGTTTTGACATTTAACCCAATTTATTATTCGTGTAACTATCTCACGACCATAACCAGGAAGCACTTTTTTATGTGGTCTAAGTCTTTCCCCTCATCGTGACCTTCAATTTGATAGCTAAAAAGCCTAGTGGCATCACTTTGAGTTTTAACCCAATTTGTGACTCACGTGACCATCTCATGAATATAACTAGGAAGCAATTTTTAAATTGTTCCACGTGATTACCCTCATCGAGACATTTAATTTGATACGTCACAAGCCCTAGTGGCATCACATTGACGTTTAACATAATCTATGATTCATGTGACTATTTCATGGTTATAACGAGGAAGCAATTTTTAATTTTTCCCGCGCGATTCCCCTCATCGAGACCCTTATTTTGATACCTCACAAGCCCTAGTGGCATCATATTGACTTTTAACCTAATCTGTGACTCACGCGACTAGCTAATGACTAAAACCAGGAAGCAATTTTTTATTTGTCCCGGGTGACTCCCCTCATCGAGACCTTTATTTTGATACCCCACAAGGCCAGTGGCCACATATTGACTTATAACTTAATTTATGACTCACGGGACCATCTGATGACTATAACTAGAAAGCAATTTTTAAATTGTCACACGCGACTCTCCTCATCGAGACCTTTAATTTGATACCTCAGAAGGCCCAGCGGGATCAAGTTGACTTTTAACCCAATCTATGACTCACATGACTATCTCATGACTATAACCGGGAAGAAATTTTTAATTTGTCCCAAATGACTCCCCTCATCGAGACCTTTAATTTCATACCACACAAGCCCTAGTGCCTTCATATTGACTTTTAATGTAATCTATGACTCACGTGACTATCTCATGACTATAACCAGGAAGCGATTTTAATTTGTACTACGTGATTCCTCTCATCGAGACCTTTCATTTGATTCCTCACAAGCCCTAGTGGCGTCACTTTAACTTTTAACCCATTTTGTGAATCACGTGACTATTATCATGACTATAACTAGGAAGAAATTTTTAAATTGTCCCACGTGATTCCCCTCACCCAGACCTTTAATTTGGTACCTCACAAGCCCCAGTGACGTCACATTGACTTTTAACGCAATTTGTGAGTCACGTAACTATCTCGTGACTATAACCAGGAACAAATTTTAATTTGTGCTACGTGATTCCGCTCATCCAGCCCTTTAATTTGATACCTCATAAGCCATAGTGACATATATCTGACTTTTAACCCAATCCATGACTCACGTGACCCTCTCATGACTACAACCGGGAAGCTATTTTTTATTTGTCCCACGTGATACCACTTATCGAGACGTTTAATTTGATACCTCACAAGCCCTAGTGGCAATATTCTGACATTTAACCCAATCTAGACTAACGTGACTATCTCATGACCATAAGAGGGAAGCAATTTTTTATTTCTCCCACGTGATTCCCCTTATCGAGACCATTATTTTGGTACTTCACGAGCCCTGGTTGCATCAATTTGACTTTTATCCAAAGCAATGAATAACGAATAATCAATTAGGTAGCTATATTAGGTAATTAATTAAACCTGAACGTGCCCGTATTGGGTTTCGAGAGTTAGGCATTGTGGCAGTTTCCCCTAAAATTTCGAGTTAAGCGAGCAATCTAAATCCGATAATTCATACCCATGACACCATCGTCGCATGCACATAGTAATTAGGCGAGATTGCTGGATAGTCACGTGACTGTTTTACTGCGCAGTTCTTAGGTCGTCTGGTTAAACTGGTCACGTAACCTAGTTAATCTAACTAGGACCTTGGCACCCGCCGCGGTGGCTCAGTGGCTAAGGCGTTGCGCTGCTGAGCACGAGGTCGCGGGTTCGATTCCCGGCCGCGGCGGCCGCTTTTCTCATGGAGGCGAAAAGCAAAAACGCCCGTGTGTACGAGATTTCGGCGCACGTTAAAGATCACCAGGTGGTCAAAATTAATCCGGAGCCCTCCACTACGGCGCGCCTCATCGCCTGCGTTGCGTCGGCGCGTTAAACCCTACAATCAATCAAATCAATAATCTAACTTGGATGAAAATACACGGCGCCCGGATGGTATTGGTTCCCAACTAAATTACAAAGCGCCGTCATGTGGTGTGCACTGTGTGGGTCCTGGATTATATTGGTTGGCGCCTGGATTATATTGGTTGGCGCCTGGATTATATTCACTGGTGCTGGGATTATATTCACTGGCGTTTGGATTATATTGAGCGGGACATCTTGTAGATCTTCTATTGGTTGGAAACTTTCCAGATGACAACAGAGTCAGTGTTAATGACAGAATCTGTGATCACAAGCTGGTTATATTTAGCGCGAATTTTAGCCCTGTCAAAAAGAATTGTGCGAGCAAGAGTAACGTTTCTGCTGCGCATGACGAAGCTCTTATAGATACACTTGATTTGTGCTTCCGAGTCTTCGAGGCGAGAGGGGACGTATCAAGTCTGTGGAATACGTATTAAAACATTACTGCATTATGTCTGCATAAATTAATACCAGAATTTCAAGAAAAAAAAACGGTGCAAGCCCTGGGGACCTAATGAAAGTGAAAAGAACAATATCAAAAAAAACGTAAAGCGGGGCAGAAAAACGTTAGGAACCTTATGCAGCCCGCACGAGCATTTCGAATCTAAGTTTAGAAGCATCGAAAAAACGCCTTAAAATGCTATAAATTCTGCGCTCATATCAACCTTTTTCCAAATAATGTGTTATATGGAGGAGACCTTAAAAAACAAAATGAAAGTGTACATTGAATTCATTTCCGATTTTCAGTTTGTCCCGAACAACGTTTTTGCCTATTTTAATGCATTGAACAGTTTTTTTTTCTTTTTTTGGAGCTGAGGTGGTGCAAGAATGTGGATGGATTAGTTTTTCACAACAGGGCAAAATTATTAGAGAAGTAAAATTTTCTGCTTGCGCGAATTTTTTGAGATATCAGAAGCTTTAGGTTATGGAGGTTTTTATAAGTTCCCCGTTTTTTATTCCCTTAATTTTTCGTACCAGATGAATAATATTACGATTAATCCCAGGATTAACATTGTGAACTTTTTTTCATTTTGTTGGATACAAACTATTCAAGGCAGAAATGGTTATGGGCGCAAAAGTCTCCTACATATAATTGACGTCATTTCCACAAAAATAATCAAACTCCAGATCAAGGTAATCGAGCATCGATTCGTTGTTTGCCCGTGAAAAGTCTGACTAATTTTTTTTCTTTGACCGGGGAGCACTGACTGATTAGACAATACGTAAGAAGTACAAGTTTGCGGTATAATAAACCGTGCTTGTAAAAGGATGTAAAGTGATCGTAAAGGGATCTGGAATGAAACACCAGATCTAAGTCGGATGACGCGTGCAGCTGTTCATGGGTAGTGGTATTGGCGGCTTGGACTATACTGCATACTAGCATCATTTCAAACATTGTATGGTTAGCAATACAGGAGGATGATAATTTTAACCAATATTTCCTAGGTAAATTAAAATCGACGACAATTAACAAGCGAATTTTTGAGAAATTGATGGTGTTGTCATAACGTTTGGGCATGCAATCCGGGTTAGCAGAGGGAGCTCGATATAATACGAAAATATACAGCTTATTTCGAAAACCGTCTATCTTGATGCAGAGACTTTCGTGATCCTGGATTTGCTCAAGCGGGACAACCGGTATTTCCTTTTTTAAAATAATGCAACGCCCCCGCCATAAGACGGTCTGTCTCTTCGAAACAACTTGAAGGATTTCGGCACGATATCTTCATCTAACATGTCACTGTGAAGCCACGTTTCCATTAATATCGTTACATGGGGGTCATGTTTTAGTAAAATACTGTCAAGTTCGGTGGTTTTGTTAATGATGCTTCTTACATTGATATTTAAAAGCCGCAAACATTGTTTTGAGGGGTGATGACTTTGTCACGGATTTTTCGGGATCATGCCCGGAGATGTGATCTGTACTCGTACTCTATTGTTAAAATCCAATTCAAAATTGTCGTCATCGATGCGCAGCTTTTCGTTAACAAGATAGATCTTCTTTCCACTGTCTTTATCAGCCTTCGCACTCTCTCGCTATAGTTTACGCCTGTGGAGTGTAGGTCGAGAGTAATTTTTTGAAATAAATATGTTGCATCCTTTAGGATTTCCACCACTTTTCAGAATGTCCTTTTTTTTATTAAAATCCTGCAGGAATAGGATGACTGGGCGATTTCCTAACCGGTTCCCAAGTCGGTGAATTAGTCCAGACAAGTGGCACTCTGCGTTAAGCCGTTTTTTGAAAACTTCATCTGGTACCTTCTTTTTATTGACTCCCCTCATTAAAATAACTCCAAATAACTTAATAACCCCAAACTCACATTCATTCCACACATCAAGGAAGTTAAGCTTGAATGTCTCAAAGCAATGAATATCCCTAAGGTTCTCTCTCACCAATCCTATGGTTTCGACAAAAAACTGCTGCGCTTGTATACTGGTTTGGTTGGGTCTCATTTGAACTATGGCAGTGAGGTGTATCGGTCGGCGACTAAAACAGCGTTGCGACTGCTTGACCCAGTGCTATATTCAGGGCTTCGTCTCACATCGGGTGCGTTTATTACTAGCGCTGTCGGTAGTGTGTATGTCAAGTGTAATAAATAGAGCATTCAGAAACAAAAAACGTACATAGACCTGCTTTATGGTTTTAAAATTTCATCTTTGAATAACCATCCTTTTTATCCTGTCTTTAACGATATATCCACATCTTTAGTGTTTGAAAAATCTCTAATCCGTTCCTCTTCCCTTTCCACTTAGTGTTAGAAAGCGAGCCTCGGATCTCAGCGCTTCCTTCTTAAAATGTGTACGGACGATCCTTTTCAAACATTTTACCTCCTTGCAAAGTTCGTCCTACGTCCTGCGACCTTTCTTTTATTACACTTGACAAATATCGGGTACTGCAACCTGTAATACTGAAGCACTTTCTGTCTTTGCAGTCTAAATACCCATACAAAGAATTTGATCGTGACGCTTCTAAAACCTCCACTATAGTGTTTTGCGTGCGCTGCCCATTACCTGAATTTCAATGCAGCCAGAACCATAAGCGTACACACAACATTTTTTTCAGCAAAAGCATATGAAATTTTAATCATCGTACAGTACATTTTTGAAAAACCAATTCCCAATTTTGTCATTCATACAGATTCCTTCAGTGTTGTTCGCGAACTATCATGGCACAAGACCCAAAAAAACCGCATAGTTAATCTTGTGCTCAACACCATTAGGTCTATTCATGCGAAAACCATGAGCTGCTACTCTCCTGGGTACTCGGACACTCCGAGATTGCTGGCAACGAGTTGGTAGACGAGAGGGCCGTTGCTGCCGCAATCGGAAACACTGTACACATGACAACGGTACTATATACAAACCTCAAGACACACATAACACAACACTTCCGCAGAACATTAAAAACCCGTTGGAATTAACAGACAGACAAAAATTGCATTTAACAAAGCCACAATTGGGACGGTACACAGCTGACTAACACAACATAAACACGATAGTTGCCTTGGGTAGGCTACGGATAGGGCACACTAGTGCCACGCACTCCTATCTGTGCACGGGATGTTCTAAACCACAGTGCATTAGGTGCGGAGAGGCCCTATCTGTTGTTCACGTAGTAATTAAATGCAAGGCAACGACAGCACACGACGCAAACATTTCCTTCAACTCTACAGACAACGCACCCCACTATACCTATCGCCCTTCTTGACCGACAACCCCATGTGTTGTAAGGAGACTGTTTTTCAGTTTTTACCGGCCGTAAATTTTTTACAGCTTCTTCCATATCATGGATAATCACACCGGCCCTACACATCAGCCATCTTCATGCATTCCTTTTACTTTTGTTTTTATTCCATAATTTAGTATTTAATTGCACATCTGTCCACATAAAAAAATTTGTCTCTGGCTATCTTTTTCCTCGCTGGCATTGCGCCATTAAACTCAACCCATCACAATCATCATGCTTCACTCGTGACTGTTGAAACTTCAAAGTTAAACTTATGCGTTTGAGAATTACCTTTGTAACCAGTTTGTAGGTAACCGAAACGTGGCTGGTGTTCCAGTAATGTTTAAGCACTTTCGAATCAACTTCTGTATCTAGAACTAAATTCGTATTCTTCCATTCCTTTGGCACCATTAAAGAGATCGAACACAGCGAGAGTAGTCCTGCAGGATTTGCTAACATGACGTGGCCTGCTCGGCACAATATATTAGTCGTAATGCCATGTATCCTGAAGCTTTGCCTTGCTTTTTTTGGGGTGGAGCGCACTCGCTACCTCATTTGACCTAACCGGCGGAACCGGATCAACAACGTTTGCAGGAAAACGTGTCTCTAATTAAGGGGTAGAAGGAAACAAATACACGTTCATGTGTAATCATTCGGCTATTTTTGGTATGTCAGCAATACTGCCCATTACGTGACCACGTATATTCCGGAGTGCATGAATTCTAGTTTTGCCAATAGAGAACTCCCTTCTAGTCGCTTTCAAACTACTTGGGTGTTTCAATGGTGCTTCAATTTTTGCATAATTGAAAGCGTGGCAGCAGGCAATCTTGCTTTTGTTGCCAATTTGGATAGCTCTGTTGTTTCTATTTGGTCTGCCGTAGTGGGCACTTCCATTTTCCGGTGCTAATCAATGTGGTCCTTTGTTTTGGGCTCTTTTTTACCAATAGCTAGTGCTGACACCATGACCAGACGCATGAACAAAAAGTCAGAGTCCCTATCACTGTTGTCATTAAAGAACCGAAAGAATGTGTTTTCAAGTAACAATCAGAATTCTTCCACTTTCCGTTCCACGCTGAGCATGTTAGGCGTTTTCCGTTTTAGCATCTTTATTCTTTTTCCTTCCAAAATCCAGGTGGATACCATTTCTGACCAATCTGTGATCATTCGTTTTAATCCAGCGAATCACCTCCACTTCATGAATCATACAGGAAGTGCCCGTTAAACGGAAGACACTTTAAATTTTAGTGTCACGATTGGTCAATTCGAAGTTCACTTCTTTTTTTCGGAAGAGGATAAGAGTTCACAGATAATACCCAGCTGCTATGAAAACTAGCATGTCTCCACGGTTATTCCTAGTACCTAAGCCAAATTGCTTCACCGCGTGATGTCTTATCTGCTGTGCCCCTATTTCGGCATGGATGTTCCCTATAATGACTCTGTACGTAGATTTTACTCTCCTAATTGCCAATGTAATGTCTTCGTAGAATACGTCGACAACGTCATCACCTTAAGCCTCACCATATCTGTATATATGTATATGTATATATATATATATATATATATATATATATATATGTATACATATATTTTGGTGTGTCGTTCAGGTAAATTGATTTTGTTCCGATTCAGTTCTGGTCATACTAATTCAATCCGCGAACCTGTTCGGTGATTATAACAGACAAATTGCAAAAAAAAACAAAAACAAATTACAAATAAAACATCTGAAATCAGCATATACGAAACAAGATACATCGCAGTGGAAGACTCAGGGATTTCTACAAGTAACGGTGCACTGAAAGGTTACCTAAACGACGTTTTCTCATTCGGACGTCACCTAATTCCGTCCGATGCTGTCAGTGCAAAACCCGGAACGTCCTTACAAACCACTTTACAATAAAACTCGCTAACTACCTGGCCCCCTCTGCGTGGAAGCAAGCATTGTAAACAGTGCGTGGCGGAACCGTTTTCACATGAAGTGGTAACCACCATTTTTTTCCGCTTCGGTTCCGGTTAGAGGTCATCACGATAACAAAATGACGGTTTTGAGTCCGGGTCGGGATCCGGTTTCCGGTTCTTTTCCGTTCGGGATAGAAAACCTGGTATGTGTATATATATATATATATATATATATATATATATATATATATATATATATATATATATATATATATATCAGAGTGGTGCTTCTACCACTCTCAAGCGTCAGCTACAGTTCTAGTAACTGTAAATACCACGGAAATTGAAGGCGCACACATTCGCCCAGATAGCAGAATTGGTAATGCATTCGAGATCAATTCGAAAGGCGTGGGTTCGGTCACCACTCGGAGCGCATGTTTTTCTTACTTTCTTTCTTTCTTACGTATATTTCAAATACGTTAACTTCACTAACCGTAGTAACACAAGAGCCTAGTGACACCAGGATGCTTATTTTGCATTGTAGACTGCCAAACTATATTTCTGTTTTTCGTCAACGAGCCCCTAATTTCGTAATTATAATATTTCGCGAAAGCCCAGCGATGGTCTTAGGTCTGGAAGCCTTGCTTCTAAGGTAGCATAAGAGGAATTTGCGCCAGTCACCCACTCATGACAGGCTGTAGACGTTCGAGTCACGCCACGGGGGTGTAAAAGGTGTCCTACCCATCTAGTCAAAGTGGCACTGCCTACCACCCTCAAACGCCCGATACAGTTATAATAAATATAAAGACCTCAGAAAGTGTAGGGGACCACAGTCACCCATAAAGCCAAATTGGTAGGTCATTCAAGATCAAATGGATTGACGTAGCTTCGGTCCCCACTCTGAGCGGGTGTTTTTCCTTCTTTCTTTCTTTTTTTCTTATGTATATTTAAAAAAGGTAAATTCTCTAACCGTAGTAAAACAAAGAGCGTAATACCACCCCTTGCCCCCTTTGGCGTTGTAGATCGCCCACCCATCTTTCTGCTATTCATCAACGAGCCCCTGGTTTTCTAATTACAATATTCTGCGAAAGCCTAGTGAGGGTGTCGGTTCTGGCAGTCTTGATGCCAAAGTAGCATTAAAGGGCTTGCCACCAATCACCTGTTCATCACAGTCTGTGGACATTTGAGTCACCCTTTAGGGTTTGAAAAAAAGGTGTCCTTCGCCCCATGTGTCCGGAAGCCCTCTTATGCTGCCTAGGCATCAAGGCTGCCAGAACCGAGGCCGTCGCTAGGCTTTCGCAGTATACTATAGTTAGGAAATGAGGGCCTCGCTAAGGAAATATAAAAAGATAGGTCGGCAGTCTACGACGCCCAAGGAGGCATAGGGGTGTTGTTTGGGTCTTTTTTTACGGGTAATGACATTAAAATTTTTTTAAATATACGAAATAAAGAAAGAAAGAAAGAACAAAAAACACACGCCCAGAGTGGAAACCGAACCCACGCCTTTCTATTAAACCTCGAATGCCTTACCAATTAGGCTATCTGGGCGATTGTGTTCTCCTTATCTTTCTGGGGTATTTATATTTACCAGAACTGTATCTCACCGTTGAGGGTGGTATCCAGCACAACCATGATTGCACGGGAAGAAGGGGACCTTCTTTTTAACCCCCGGGGCGTGACGCGAACGTCTACAGTCTGTCATCAGCGGGTAACTGGCAGGAAGCCCTCTTATGCTACCTAGGAATCAAGGCTGCCAGAACCGAGGCCCTCGCTAGGCTTTCGCAGTTTATTGTAGTTAGGAAATGAGGGGCTCGTTAAGAAAATATAGAAAGATAGAAAGAAAAACAGTCCGCCAGTCCGGCAGTCCGGCGGGGCACGCGGCCGCAGCTAACTTGCTTTTGTCGCTGGTCCTGGTTTTACTCGCGTCACTGACCTAGCAGTGGCCGACGCTGTCTTCAGTCCTTCGGTTTCCGTAACTTCTAACGAAGTGAATCGCCAGGATACCAGAAAAGGCACGGGCACGAGCAAGATTAGCATGCCTCTGCGTCACCTGGCACCGAGCCATTTGGAAGCAGTCCCCGAGATTCCTTGTGTATAAAGGCCTGCGATTCCTGTCGACGGGTGCAGTCATGCGGGGCACGCGGCCGAAGCTAACTTCCTTTTTCTCGATGGTCTAGGTAAGACATATTTCCTATTAAATTCTTCTTTGCTTCACGCTGCCTCGTCGGACTGCGCAAGGTGGCGGCACGTTTTGACGCATTGCAACATGATGAAAGCTGTGGATTGCCCTCAGTGCATGCAAAACATCGCGTCTGATAGCCAGCGCTTAGAATGTTCGGACTGCGGCAATTGTTACCATACGGGAAGGTGTCCCGGGGTAACAAAAAACAGTTTGAAAACCATGTCGCCTGTAGAACGAGATTTATGGTCTAGCGCCACTTGCACGGCCGGTCAGGTGAGGCTAACACCGGCGCAAGCAGCAGATAAAGCAGAAGATT
The DNA here is from genome assembly GCF_048455015.1 of Haemaphysalis longicornis. NCBI lineage: Eukaryota > Metazoa > Arthropoda > Arachnida > Ixodida > Ixodidae > Haemaphysalis > Haemaphysalis longicornis. The sequence continues at coordinate 202,078,302 of NW_027526385.1, forward strand.
CACAGGCTCGAACGGTCCAGCTATCGCTTGATAACGCGCTGAAGAAACTAGACGACGTCATTCGCCGGCTTGACGTGCTAGAAAAAGCAGGATTCGCAAGGGCTTTACAGGATGAGACGACCCAGAAAATAAAGCTTCACAATAATACAATATAGGGTATGAAAACCTCCCTTGATGCGCTTTGTGCCAAACATGAAGATATCCTGAAATCCTTGGAAACACAAGGACAACAGCTGAAGAAATTGGAAGAGAAAGTTTCTGATCTTCAGGTGCAGCTTCTGACCAAGGGTGCTCGAATTTCTCAGCTTGAACTAGAAGTCGAAAATTTTGAACAATACTCGTGGAAAAATAACATTGAAATAATGGAGTTCCTGCTAGAGAAAACAAGGATTTAAAGCAGGTAGCTGCATCTATTGCCCAAAAACTCTGACTTCCGTTCCCACCGGTGAACAAATTCAAGCGGTTCACAGTCCTAAGGACAAGCCTAACCTTGTCCCTCCAATACTGGTGCGTTTATTTTTTTCAGGCGTGATGTACGAGATAGAACGCTAGACAAAAGAACTGAACTAAGAATCGAAAAAAATCTTCATCAACGAAAACTAACGGCGCGGTGAAAAACTGCTATTCTGTTTTACCGCTGCGCTAAGGGAAAAGAATACAAAGAAAGAAAAATACGCGCCCAGACTGGGGACCCAACCCACGACTTTCGATTAAACCTCGAATGCTTACCAATTCGGCTTACAGGGCAACACTGCTCTCCTTGACTTTCTGTGGTATTTATATTTACCAGAACTGTATCTGACGCTAGAGGGTGGTACCTAGCACCACTCTGACAACACGGGGAGAAGGACACATTCTTCTCAACCCCAAGGAAATGACTCGAACATCTACCGTCTGTCAACCGCGGGTAACTGGCGGGAAGCCCTCTTATGCTGCCTAGGCATCAAGGCTGCCAGAACTAAGGCCCTCGCTAGGCTTTCGCTGTATAATTTAGTTATGAAATGAGGGTCTCGTTAAGGAACTGTAGAAAGATATGTCCACAGTCTAGAACGCAAAAGCAGCCATAGCAATGTTGTTAGGCTCTTTTTTTACTACGGTTATAGACATGAGTGGGTTAATGAGTGGGTTCGGACCCTACTGTGTGCGCGGGTTTTTCTTTCTTTCTATTTTTCATTCGTATATTGTAAAAAATGGTAATGTCAACTCCCGTAGTAAACAAAAAAGAGTCTAACCCACCCCTATACCTCCTTTGGTGTCGTAGACTGCCGACCTGCCTTTTTATAGTTCCTTAACTAGCCCCTCATTGTCGAACTATAATATACTGCGGAAGCGCAGCGAGGGAATCGGTTGTGGCACCCTTGATGCTAAGGTAGCACAATATCGCTTACCGCCAGTCACCCGCTGAAGACAGGCTACAGACGTGCGAGTCATGACCCGGGGTTTAAAAGAAGGTCCTCTTCTCAGGGTGCAGTCAGACTGGCGCTGGCTACCAGCCTCAGGCATCAGATACAGTTCAAGTAAATATAAATACCCCAGAATCTGAACGGGAACACAGTCGCGCAGATAGCCGAATTGGTAAGGCATTCGAGATCAAATGGAAAGGCGTGGGTTCGGACAACACTCTGGAGGCGTGTTTTTCTTTCTTTTTCTCTTACGTCTATTTAAAACAATGTCTACTTCAATAGCCTTAGCAAAACAAAGAGGCTAATAACCCCCCTAGGCCTCCTTTGGCATTGGAGAGTACCGACCTATCCTTCTGTATTTCCTCAACGAGCCCCTCATTTCCTAATTATATTATTCTGCGAAAGCCTAGCGAGGGTCTCGGTTCAGGTAGCTTTGATGCCAAGGTAGCTTGAGAGTGCTTCCCGCCAGTCACCCGCTCATGACAGGCTGTAGACGTTAGTGTAACGCCCCGGGGGTTGAAAAGAAGGTGTCCTTGTCCCTTTCTTGTCAGAATGGCGTTGGATACTACCCTCAAGCGTCAGATACAGTTTTAGTAAACATCTATACACCGGAAAGTAAAGGGAAACACAGTCGCTCAGATGGCCGAATTGGTAAGGCATTCTAGAATAAATCGAAAGGCGTGAGTTCGGTCCCCACTCTGGGCGCGTGTTTTCCTTCCTTCCTTCCTTTCTTTCTTTCTTCCTTTCTTTCTTCCTTTCTTTCTTCCTTTCTTCCTTTGTTTCTTATGTATAATTAAAAAAATGTGAACTTCCTTACCTATAGTAAAACCAATAGCCTAATAGACCCAATGTTTTTTTTTGGCGATGTAGAATGCGTACCTATCTTTCTGTATTTCCTCAATCAGGACCCTCATTTTGTAAGTTTATTATTCTGCGAACGCCTAGCGAGGGAAAAGGTTCTGGCAGCTTGATGCCAAAGGCCCTGGAACTGGGCACCAACCGCGTGTGCAGCCTCCCCTTCCTGGACTCATCCTACTACGCAGAGCTGGCTGGACTCCAGTTGGCTGCGGATCTTCTAGAGCAGGAGCCCATGACGGGGAGGCATCACCCTGACTGACTATCACTCTACGCTCCTCCGTCTAAGAGCTGGCGACCAGGCAGCCAGCTCCAGAGGCTATGTGGAGCGATCGCTGGCGGCCAAGCTCCAGGCAGTGGAGTCCCAGGTCTGTCCACTGCGACTTCAATGGCTACCAACGCACATGGGCGTCACGGGCAACGAGGTTGCAGACGCCCTGGCCAAGGGCGCTGCTCGCAAGCAGAGGTAACAGCCTCTCGGGATGTGGTGTCATTCGATGCTGCAAGGACTATCGTGGCCCGAGTGGTCGAGGGTCAACATCGAGATACTTCATTGGTCAGTGGTCAGGCCCCACGACTCCTGCCCGGCCGCATCAGTAGAGACGCCCTGTCGCTCCTGCTTCGCCTGCGGCTTAATTGCTGCAACGTGGGAGCCCGCCTGCTCAGCCACGGCCGCCGGGCGTCCCCCCCTGCGCCGACTGCAAAGACCCCTAGAGGCTCGTGCACTTACTGTGCTCTCGCCACCAGCACGACAACGCGAGAGAGGAACAACGTACCGTATTCCATCGACTCGGGGTAGCAAGCCACACTGAAAACTTCCTGTTCCCCACGGGATCGGACATATTACGACGGGAAGTCTTCCAGCACCTCCTCAACTTCCTAGTTGCAACAGGACTAGTTCAGCGCTTGTAGCCGTCGTGCCTTGGAAGAAACGAACGCTACATAGACTGTGCCCCACTCTCTTCCTTCCTTCCTCTTTTCCTCTTCCTGTCCTTTCAAACCATCCTTCCTTTCTCTGGATGGGTTGTATGAGGGTGAACTCCCCGACTCAGCTCAACAATATCCCCAGCTCTTACCTCTTCCCTTCTTTCTTAATAAATCACCACCACCAACCACCACAACGTAGCATAAGAGAGCTTCCCGTCAGTTACCCGCCCTTGACAGGCTGTTGACGTGCGAGTCATGCCCCGGGGTTTGAAAAGAAGGGGCCCTTCTCCATGTGTTGTCAGAATGGCGCTGGCTACCACCTCTCAGGCATAAGATAAATTTAAAGTTAATATAAATACCCCAGGTACTGAATGGGAACGCAGTCATCTAGTTAAGCGAATTGGCTAAGCATTCGAGATCAACTCGAAAACCGTGGGTTCGGTACACTGAGGGGGCGTGTTTTTAATTCTTTTTTACGTATGTAAAATGTTAACTTCAATAACCATATTAAAACAAAGAGGTAATAAACACCCCAATGCCTCCTTTGGCGTTGTGCAGTACCGACTTATCCTTACGTATTTCCTCAACGAGCCCCTTATTTCCTAATTATATTACTCTGCGAAAGCCTAGCGAGGGTCTCAGTTAAGGAAGCCTTGATGCGAAAGTAGCTTAAGAGTTCTTCCCGCCAGTCACCCACTCATGACCGGCTGTAGAAGTTCGAGTCACGCCCAGGGGGTTGAAAACAAGGTGTCCTGATCCCCGTGTGGTCTGAGTGGCGCTGAATACTAGCCTCAAGTGTCCGATACAACCGTAGTAAATACAAATATCCCAGTAAGTGGAGGGGAACACAGTCGCCCAAATGGGCGAATTCGTAAGTCATTCGAGATCAAATGGAAAGGCGCCAGTTCGGCCCCCACTGTGGGCGGGTGTTTTCCTTTCTTCCTTTCCTTCTTTCTTTCTTTCCTACTTATGTATATTTAAAAATGTGAACTTCCCTATTCATAGTAAAACAAATACCCTAACAACACCTCCATGCCTTCTTTGGCGTGGTAGACTTCCGACCAATCTTTATATATTGCCGCGAACCATACATTGGGTTTGTTTATTTTGTGTTTTGCTTTTACCGCCGGCTGCGCCGGTCAGTGTTATCTCTGCGCCAAGGGAAGCGCGTGTTCCATTCTTTCGTTCTGTGCCGCATGTGTTATCTGTTGTGATAGGGAGAGCATTCCGATCTAACGTGAACAGCCCAGAATAATCTTCTTGGATCTACTATGTTCTCGATGCGAATCGACGTTTCGAGAACCACACGCGCCAAAAGATAAAAAGCCTGCAGTGTGGACGCCGGCGCATTCGATTCGACGCCACTCGCCTGTGCAAGTCACTTTGTTGACCACTGCTTCGCCGCCTCTGTATTCTTTTGAGTTGTTAGGGGAGCACAAGTTCGCACCAACAAACGTGTTTCTTATTCAAGACAACTGCATCGTCCTTGTCTTCGTGACATCTGGTGAAGGTGCGGGGTACGCACCCTTCATGCCCACTACAACCTCGGGAAGCCGCCAAGCCAGTCCAACAAGAGCCAGCCCCCGCCTGCAAGATTTACCACCCGAGTTCGGTTTGATGCCAGAAGGGCCCAAGAAAAGGAACGCTGCAACCAACACCATGGTGCAAGAAACAACTTCACCAATCGTCCTGCAGCAGCCCCGGGAACCGCCATCGTTCCGGGGAGCCCCCGCTGAAGACCCCGAAGAATGGTTGGAGAAGCTGGAGCGCGTCCGCATCTTCAACAGGTGGGATGACGAAGAAACATTCCGGCATGTCTTCTTTTACTTAGAAGATGCTGCTCGACCTTGGTTCGAGAACCATGAGAATTCTTTGACCGACTGGACTCACTTCAAAAGGGAGTTCCTGAAGACATTCACTACCATTGTGAGAAAAGAGCGAGCTGCGCTTTTGCTTGAAACTCGGACACAACACCCTAACGAAGGGGTCGTGATCTTCGTTGAGGAGATGAAGCAACTATTTCGCCGCGCGGACCCCGAAAAGACGGAAGAAAAGAAGTTACGCTTCTTGATTAGCGGTGAGAAGGAGGAGCTGCTTGTTGGACTGGTCCGCAACCCGCCCAAAACCATCGCTGAATTTGTGACCGAAGCCAGCACGATTGAGAAGGCTCTCGAAATGCGGGCTAAACAGTATGACCAGAACTTTGTTGGCGCGGACAGTGCGAACTACATCGATAACATGCGGATTCCCGCTGATAGTCTACGCGAGACCATCCGCGCAGTAGTGAGAGAGGAGCTGCGGAAACTTTTCCCGACGACGCCGCAACCCCAAGTCGCTTGCCTAACTGACGTGATCCGGGAAGAAGTTCAAAACGCTTCGGGAACTTCTGTGGCATCCGAAGTACACTGCGAGCCCCAAGCTATGACGTACTCCGCGGCTGTTCACCGACCCCGCCCTGCTCCAACACGTCGTCAAGAAGTACATCGTCAAGAGGCCCCGCCCTAACGCCGCCCACTGTCTCCCGCCCGACCCCCGGTAGCACAAACCCAGACGCCAAGGAAGACTGACGTATGGCGAACACCGAATAATCGTCCTCTGTGCTACCACTGCGGAGAGGCCGACCACATCTACCGTCGCTGCCCATACAAGAGACTCGGACTACGTGGTTTCAACGTCGACGCACCACGCCCCCGACCCGGCCAGCACCCATCTGAGATTGAAGAATACCTGTCGAACACCAGCCGTGGACCAGCCCGTTTCAACCGTTCGCCGTCGCCCTACCAGTACAAGTCGCCGGACCGCCGTAGCAGTGCTGACTTCGCACGTGGAAGGTCTCCCAGCCCACGCGGGGGAAACTAAAGGCGGCAACTTCTGGAGGTGAAGTTGCTCTACGGCGAAAAACTGGAAACCCTCCAACGACGCAAGGACGCGCTGAAGACAGTGATTCACGACATGCCCTCATCCCGACGACCCGACCTAACCCTGACGAGACTCCCGAACACGACGACAGCTACACGGCGCGACGCGTACCCGACCTGACCGAGACGTCCGTTGAGAAGACGACGACAACGACGATGCACAGTGCCCGACCATCAACACGTACAAGCACAGATACGACGCCCCGACGAACCCGGAACTCGAGGAAGACTGCATCTGACGTAAAGGTGTCCATCGATGGCTTTAACGTAGTCGCCCTCGTAGACACGGGAGCTGACTATTCGGTAATGAGCGGACCATTTGCGTCTTAACTGAAGAACGTTATGACCAGATGGGACGGTCCGCACATACGCACAGCAGGAGGCCACATCGTGACGCCAAGTGGAACGTGCACATCGCGCGTCACCATAGACGGCACAACGTACTCTGCAACGTTCGTCGTTCTGCCTAACTGCTCCCGCGACGTGATTCTCGGAATGGACTTTTTGACGGACAACGGCGCCATAATTGACCTGCAGACCAAGTCGATAACATTTTCCTCCGATCACTCCACGGCGCCGCAGCCGAACCCCGATAACCGTGCTGCTGTCAGGATCGCCGACGATCACATCACCCTGCCACCCCGCGCAAGTTTGATGATCGCCATCTACTGTGAGGATGCTGCTTCTGACATCGACGCTATCGTAGAGAGTGATCAAAGGTTGCTTCTCGACCGCGGTGTCTCCGTCGCAAGAGGCATTGCGCACTTTAAGCAACGCCAATCTCACGTTTTGGTCACTAATTTCACCGAAGAGTACCAGCAGTTAAACAAGGGAGCTGCAATTGCGTTCCTCGAAGAAACGCAAGAAGCAAGTGATGTGATCGCGGTCGCCGACTTTGAACGCACACCCGTAGAAACCTTCAAGCTCCCGCAGCCATTCGACGTGAATCCGGCGCTACCGCAAGAACAAGGGAAAACATTATTGGCTTTGCTCTGTCGCTATAGCGAATGTTTTTCGTCGAGCGCAAACTACGTCAGACCCCTCTAGCGAAGCACAGAATAATAATCGAAGACGGAGCCCGACCTACCCGACAGTCACCGTACCGCGTATCTTCACACGAACGGGTAGCCATCCGGACTCAAGTCGACGACATGCTGAGCGACGACATTATACAGCCATCGAAAAGCCCCTGGGCTGCGCCCGTCGTACTCGTAAAGAAAAAAGACCGCACATTAGGTTTTGCGTTGACTACCGGCGACTGAAAAAAATCACGAAAAAGGACGTGTACCCCCTCCCCCGAATCGACGACGCCCTCGACCACCTCTGCCACGCGAAGTACTTCTCATCGATGGACCTGAAGACCGGCTACTGGCAAATTGAAGTGGACGAGAGAGACCGAGAGAAGACTGCATTTATAACCCCAGACGGCCTATACGAGTTCAAGGTGATGCCGTTTGGGCTGCGCACAGCACCAGCGACGTTTCAAAGAGTCATGGACACTGTGCTAGCTGGCCTTAAGTGGCACACCTGCCTCGTATACCTCGACGACGTAGTGGTATTCGCCGGGACTTTCGACGAACACCTTGCAAGGTTGGAGTCTACTCGAGGCCATTCGTACGTCGGGATTGACAATGAAGCCTGAAAAGTGCCGTTTCGCATACGGGGAGCTCAAGTTCTTGGGCCACGTCGTCAACGCCGCGGGAGTCCTACCTGACCCGGCAAAAACTTCAGCCATTGCGAATTTCCCAAGGCCGAAAGACAAGAAGGGCGTGCGAAGATTTCTTGGGCTGTGCGCATACTACCGGCGCTTCGTCGAAAACTTCGCACGAATTGCAGAGCCACTCACGCGCTTGACGAAAGATAGCACCCCTTTCAGCTGGGAAAACGACCAAGAAAAAGCATTCGGCGAGCTGGAAAAACGCCTGCAAAGCCCACCCGTGCTTGCTCATTTCGACGAAAATGCCGAAACGGAAATGCACACGGACTCCAGTGATATAGGCTTGGGTGCCGTTCTTGTCCAAAAGCAAAGCGGCTGCGGAAGGGTAATCGCCTATGCCAGCCGTGGTCTGTCGAAGGAGGAGAAAAACTATTCTGCCTCTGAGAAAGAGTGCCTGGCTATTATATGGGCGATTTCAAAATTTCGCCCATACGTGTATGAAAGGCCATTCAAGGTTGTAACAGACCACCATGCGCGGTGTTGGCTCGCCTATTTGAAGGACCCCTCTAGCTGTCTTTAGCGGTGGAGCTTGCGCCTGCAGGAGTTCGACGTTACAGTCGTTTATAAATCCGGCAGGAAACACTCCGACGCCGACTGCCTGTCCCGTGGCCCCGTCGACCCACCACCACAAGACTCTGATGAAGACAGCGGGTTCTTCGGGATCGTGACGGAGAGCGACCTAGCCGCCCAGCAGCGTGCCGACCCCGACTTACGCGTCATAATCGAGTACCTCGAGGGATGCAACGTTGCCGTTCCTTGGACCTTCAAACGCACCTTACCAGCATTCAGCCTGAGAAACTCCGTCCTTGTGAAGAAGAATTTCATCCCCGGAACAAGAGCGAATTACCTTCTCGACATCCCCGCGGACCTTCGTGACAAAATTTTGGAAGCGTGCCACGACGACCCGTCTTCCGGACATCTGGGCACAGCCCGCACTATTGGAAAAATCAAGGCGAGGTACTACTGGCCCGGTTTTACCTCTGACGTCACCCATTACGTCCGGAGCTGCCGTGACTGCCAGCGACGAAAAACGCCGCCGACAAGACCCGCCGGACCTCTGCAACCGATCGCCGTCCCATCGAGACCATTTCAACAGATTGGAATGGACCTTTTGGGCCCGTTCCCTACGTCACGATCACAGAACAAGTGGATTGTCGTACCGACAGACTACATGACGCGCTACGCAGAGACCGCCGCTCTTCCGAGGGGGACTGCACAAGAAGTGGGGAAGTTCTTTATAAGCCAAGTTGTGCTGCGACATGGAGCCCCAGAAGTCCTAATCACAGACCGTGGAACGGCATTTACTGCGGAGCTGATGCAAGGCGTATTACGCTACAGCAACACGGATCACCGAAGAACGACGGCGTTCCACCCCCAAACGAACGGACTAACCGAACGTCTGAACAAGACAATCGCAGATATGCTGTCAATGTACGTTGACGTTGAACATAAGACTTGGGACGAAGTGCTCCCGTATGTCACGTTTGCGTACAACACGGCTATCCAGGAGACGACACAGCTGACGCCGTTCGAGCTTGTCTACGGTAGAAGGCCGACTACGATGCTCGACGCCATGCTTCCGCACGTAGAAGACGACGACCTCAACGCCGACGTCCACGGATATCTTCAACGTGCGGAGGAGGCCCCCCAGCTCGCTCGAGTTCGTATAACAGACCAGCAGCCGGTGGATGCGGGCCGCTACTACCTCCGACGCCGAGACGCCGAGTACCAACCAGGGGATCGTGTGTGGGTTTGGACTCCCATCCGACGACGCAGACTAAGTGAGAAGCTCCTGCGACGGTATTTCGAACCCTACCAGATTGTACGACTTGTTGGCCAACTTACCTACGAAGTGATCCCCGATGGTGACTCACATCACATCACGACAACGCACGCGGCCTGAAGTCGTCCACGTGGTTCGCTTAAAACCTTTCTACGGAAGATGACGAACTTTTATTTTCATTTGTTCGGACTGTCGCTTATGTTAACATCGGATCGATGCACTCTTAGAGGGGGGTAATGCCGCGAAGCATACATTGGGTTTGTTTATTTTGTGTTTTGCTTTTACTGCCGGCTGCGCATGTCTGTGTTATCTCTGCGCCAAGGGAAGCGCGTGTTCCATTCTTTCTTTCTGTGCCGCATGTGTTATCTGTTGTGATAGGCAGAGCATTCCGATCTAACGTGAACAGCCCAGAATAATCTTCTTGGATCTACTATGTTCTCGATGCGAATCGACGTTTCGAGAACCACGCGCGCCAAAAGATAAAAAGCCTGCAGTGTGGACGCCGGCGCATTCGATTCGACGCCACTCGCCTGTGCAAGTCACTTTGTTGACCGCTGCTTCGCCGCCTCTGTATTCTTTTGAGTTGTTAGGGGAGCACAAGTTCGCTCCAATAAACGTGTTTCTTATTCAAGACAACTGCATCGTCCTTGTCTTCGTGACAATATACACACACATATATATATATATTTGCCAAGGTAGCCAAGGTAGCATAAGAGGCTTTCCCACCAGTTACGTATTATGACAGGCTGTAGACGTTCGCGTCACACCCCAGGGGTTCAAAAAAGGTCCCCTTCTCTCCGTGTAGTCTAAGTCGCGCTGGCTACCACCCTCAAGCCTCCGATACAGTTGTAGTAAATATAAATACCCGGGAAAGGGAAATAGAACACAGTCGCCCAGATAGCCGAAATGGTAAGGCATTCGAGATCTAATCGAAAGGCGTGGGTTCGGTCACCGCGGTGGGGGCGTGTTTTTCTTTCTTTCTTTCTCACGTAATATTAAAAAATAATAATAATGTAACGTCACGAACTTTAAAAAAAAGCCTAACCACACCCCTATGCCTTCTTTGGCATTTTAGACTGCCGGCATTTCTTTCTGTATTTCCTAACGAGCCCCTCATTTACAAACCTATTATCGTGCGAAGGCTTAGCGAGGGCCTCGGTTCTGGCAGCCTTGAAGCTAAGGTAGCATAAGAGGATTTCCCAACAGTTACCCACTTATGACAGGCTGTAGACATTCACGTCACGCCCCGGGGGTTGAAAAGAAGGTCCCCTTCTCACCGTGTAGTTTAAGTGGCGCTGGTTACCACGCTCAAGCGTCTGATACAGTTGTAGTAAATATAACACCCCATAAAGGGAAGGAAAACACTGCCACCCAGATAGCAGAATTGGTAAGGCATTCGAGATCTAATCGAAATGTGTGGGTTCGGTCCCCACTCGGGATGCGTTTTTTTCTTTTTCTCACGTAATAATTAAATATGATAATAATGTAACCTCACTAACGGTAAACAAATAGTCTAACCATTCCCCTATGCCTTCTTTGCCGTTGTAGACTGCCAGCATTTCTTTCTGTACAGACACACACACACAACACACACACACACACACACACACATATATATATATATATTTATATATTTAAATGAAAGTGAAGGAGAACACAGTCGACCAGTAAACCGAATTGGTAAGGCATTCCATGTCTAATCGAAATGCGTGGGTTTGGTCCCCAAGCTGGGCGCGTGTTTTTCTTTCTTTCTTTTGTATATTTAAAAAAAGATTTTTTAATAAACTAATAAACAAACTATATAATAAATATAAATATATTAATGTAAATTTTATTATAAATATACAAGAATATGCACATTAAAAAAAACAGCCCCTCATTTCCAACTATATATATATTTATATATATTTTGTAGAACAGAGACGTACGGGACGAGGGATTCCGTAAGGACACATGTCAAAGTGGCAGTCCTTATTGCCAGTGCTGTTTGGCGTTTTAACAGTGTTTTATAGTGCCGAATGAGGCATGACTGCATTTTTTTTTCAGGAATGAATATTTGAAAATTCAAGTCGAGAAAAAATGCGCCGTTTTTATCTGGAAGCGCAAATCGAACCCACAACCTCCGCATAACGCGTGCGGAGGTTGTGGGTTGTGGGTCAAAATGCAGTCATACCTCATTCGGCACTATAAAACACTGTTAAAACGCCAAACAGCACTGGCAATAAGGACTGCAACTTTGATATATATCTATATATATATATATATATATATATATATATATATATATATATATATATATATATTTATATATATATATATATATATATATATATATATATATATAAAAATATCTTTATAAATATATAGTTAGGAAATAAGGGGCTGTTTTTTTTCAATGTACATCTTCTTGTATATTAGTATATAAAAAAAAATAGTGGGGACCGAGCCCACGCCTTTCGATTAGACCTGGAATGCCTTACCAATTCGGCTTACTGGTCGACTGTGTTCTCCTTCACTTTCTGGATATTTATATTTACCAGAACTGTATCTGACGCTTGAGAGTGGTAGTCAGCACCACTCTAACTGCACGGGAAGAAGGGGGCCCTCTTTTCAACTCCCGGGGCTTGGCACGAACGTCTACAGCCTGTCATTGGTGGGGAAACTGGCGGGAATCCCTCTAATGCTAACTAGGTATCAAGGCTTGCAGAAGAGAGGCCCTCGATAGGCTTTCGCAGTATAATGTAGTTAGGAAATAAGGGGGTCGTTAAGGAAATATAGTAGGATAGATCAGCAGTCTACGACGCTAAACGAGCCATAGCAGTGTTGTTAGGCCCTTTTTTTACTACGGTAAAGACGTGAGTGGGTTAATGAGTGGGTTCGGTCCCCACTCTGGGTGCGGGTTTTTCTTTCTCTTCTTTCTTTCTTTCTTTCATTCGTATATTTTTACAAAAATGTTAAGTTCAATTACCATAGTAAAAAAAAAGAGCCTAACCACACCCCTTTGACTTCATTGGTGTTGTAGACTCCCGACCTATCTCTATACTTCTTTAACGAGCGAGCCCCCCCTTTCCCTACTATATTATACCGTGAAAGGGTAGCTAGGGAATTGGTTCTGGCAGCATTCATGCCTAGGTAGCATAGGATCGCGTCCCGCAAGTCACCCGCTCATGACAGGCTGTAGATGTGCGAGTCATGCCCCGGGAGTTGAACAGAAGGCATCCTTCTCCCCGTGTTGTCAGAGTGGCGCTGGCTACCACCCTCAAGCGTCAGATACAGTTCAAGTAAAAGTAAATACCCCAGAAATTGAACGGGAACACAATCGTCCAGATACCCGAATTGGTTAGCCATTCTAAATCAAATCGGAAGGCGTTGGTTGGGTCCCCACTCTGTGCGCGTGTTTTTCCTTCTTTTTTTCTTAGGTATATTTAAAAATGTGAACTTCTCTAATAGTAGTGAAAAAATAACCTAATAACACCCCGTGCCTCGTTTCGCGTTATAGACTGCCAACCTATCTTTGTGTATGTAAATATATATATATATATATATATATATATATATATATATATATATATATATATATATATATATATATATATATATATATATATATATATATATATATATATATATATATATTGTAGAGGAGATAGCCGACGCCTGGGTAGTCGCTTAGAGAGGGGTTTATTCACGGTCCAGGCGTGCACACGCAAGAGCCGAGAGCAGGGTTTCGCGAGACCAGACGCCGAGCGTTCTTCTGCTTCTTCGTCTTCTTACACCGATTCACCGCATACCCGCAAAGGCGGATAGCGCTGCGTTAGTTCTACTTGCTCTGAGGCGTCCGCTCATACTCTTTGTTACAATCTCCCCCGTCAAAGAGGAGCCATCCTGGCGTCTCACGGAGACGAAACGATGAGTGGTTCGAAGTAAGCTTTGAGGCGCTGAATGTGAATGAGCTCACGGCCGCGACAGCGCTGGTCGGCAGAAGAAGTGACCGGCTCGACATCGTAATTTAATGGAGACGTGCGTTCAACAACGCGCTAGGGGCCGTGGTATCTCGAAAGCAGCTTAGTGGATAGCCCAGGTGACTTATTCGGGACCCACAGCCAGACGAGAGAGCCGGGCGAAAAGCTGCAGGCAGGTGTGGACTCATCATGGCGAGTCTTCTGGCGAGCTTGTTCTTCGGTCGTGAAGGATCGCGCTAGCTGACGGCACTCTTCGGCGTGTTTCACATATCAGAAATCGGCCTGGTTTCGGAAGCATCGCCGTAGTATGGAAGAATCGTGTCGATGGAGCAGGAGGGCTCACGCCCATACAAAAGAAAAAAGGGAGAAAAGCCGGTTGTGGACTGTGTGGCAGTATTATAAGCGTATGTGACGAATGGAAGCAGGACATCCCAGTCAGAGTGGTCCGACGCCACATACATAGCCAGCATGTCGCCCAGTGTACGGTTGAAGCGCTCGGTTAGGCCATTGCACTGCGGATGGTAGGCCGTAGTGGTGCGATGGACGGTACGGCATGCTGTCAAAAGCGCCTCGATGACTTCCGATAAGAAAACCTTACCGCGGTCACTGAGGAGTTCGCGGGGCGCTCCATGACGCAGAATAAAATGGCGAAGAAGGAAGGACGCAACGTCGCGGGCCGTAGCAGCAGGTAACGCAGCAGTCTCGGCGTACCCGGTAAGATGCTCAACAGCTACGATGACCCAGCGGTTGCCAGCCGCGGTGCAAGGGAGATGGCCATACAGATAAATTCCAATGCGGTCGAATGGTCTCATTGGACAAGGTAACGGTTGCATGTGGCCGGACGAACGCTGAGACGGGGATTTACGGCGCTGACAGTGTGTGCAAGAGCGAACGTACTGGTGCACAAAGCTGTACATGCCCCGCCAGTAGTAGCGGAGCCGAAGACGTCGGTAGGTCTTCAGGACACCGGCGTGGGCACAATGAGGCTCACTGTGAAAGGAACCACATATTTCTGAGCGCAAGTGGCGGGGGATGACGAGAAGCCACTTGCGCCCGTCTGAGTGATAGTTGCGTCGCTGCGACGATGACGTGTCCCCAGCCCAGTAGTCCGACGTGGTTCCGGATACCTTCGACGTTTCGTGGGTGCCTTGACGAGGTCGTGTCGCGGGACCAGGCATCGCCTACAGCATCATCATCCTATGTGGCGCCAGGGCTTCATTGTACTATAGTGTACTAGAACATTGTCATCTCATCTTTCGTCTTTACCACATCGCGCAATACGGCGGCGTCGACCGGGACGGTCGCTTTCAACCGGGGTACCATGTCACGAGAAGACGATGAAGAGGGGAACGCAGCGTGGCTTGGTAATCCCAGCATACGACGACAAAGAAGATATGTCTGTGCGCTCTGCCTGCGCGGGCTCTGGTTTGGCCGCCATGTAAATAATCTGTAAATAGATCGTTCGACTGTCTCATCATTCATGTCGTGTCCTGCCGCCACGTTAAAATATATATATATATTTATATATATATATATATATATATATATATATATATATATATATATATATATATATATATATATATATATATATATTGAAGTCTAGAGAAAGATAAACTCACAAAGCGCGCAGAAATAGTATAAGAGTCGGATACACGGCAAGAACAATAAAAAACAAGGTTTACTTACGTAGGAGCAACGGGACTTGCCTTCATCAGAGTAAAGTTGCATGATTTTGCCGTCCCAAACTTTTCGAACACATTTCTTATATAGGTTTGTAGAAAACTGTGAGAAGGAGCGGAAAATGTCTCGGAAATGGAGAGTATGCATACCGTCCGGCTACGCCTATGTTACAACAACAAAAAAGGAGGGGGGGATAGAGAGAGAAAGGGGTCGTGTTAACAAAGCAGCGTTCAAGGTTGCACCATGACGGGGCAACGTATGCCGCGTGGGCTAAAATTCAGACAATGCGGGAAACTGGAAAACCGTGGTTTCAAAAGAAAGGGAAGAGTATACAGTAAGGTATTCAGTGGCTGGGAAGACTGGTTGGGCCGGAAGCGAAGATGGATGTGGCCCCTGCTGATGAAGAGAATAGATACGGGGCACAAAAGAGCATTTCACAGAAGCTAGCAACTGAACAGGAAATAGGTAGGGTCACAAAAGGTTAAACATGAATAGATCAGAAAGAGTTAAGCGTTCTTAAGTGGTGGTTGGAACGAGGCCTCCTTCGCCAGTACAAATGGCATTGTTGAGCCGCATTAGGCTAATAAAGCTGCTGTATTAGGAGAATTTCTGCGAATTCTGATGGGAAACTCGAGGGTAAGAATAATGAACATTGTTATAGAAATTATGAAGCTGCCAAATTTATTCGAGGGATAAGCACGTTAGTTTTTCGTAACTTTCAATAATTCAAAGTGTGGCTGACCTAAACTTATAAATGAGATAAGATTCCCGAACCTCGCGGACGTGGTCCGTTTTGAAGGCGGATTCTAAAATCGTTGCTTTTAGATGTTCAAATGCATGCCCGGGACTGTTCACATGTCTTGAAAGGGGCAAATAAGGGCAGCTTTTTGCATGAGAGCAGTGAATATTAAACCGTATTCGGATGGGCGTTTCAGTTTGGCCGATATATTGTTGGCTACAAACAGTGCACTCTAGAAGATATACGACATTAGCGAAGTCACAGTTAAAGTTACCTTTTATATTTACGTAGTAGTCTGAGGCCGTGCTGGTGGCGCGCTGTGTAGTGGTCAAGTGTGGGCATACTTTACATCGGGGTTTATTGCAGGGCATGCAGCCAGTAGTTGCCGGTCGGTTGATACGAGAGTTAGTAAGAAAGTCACCTAAATTCCTATTACGCCGGTAGACAACGCGTGCTGGTTCAGGGAATGTGCTTTTTTAGCGGTCACTTTGCATTAGGATATTCTGATGTTTTTTAGCACGGTTGGCACTCTTGGAGCGGAGGATGATTGGGTTAAAACTAAGTTTGCGGGTTCCCGTTCGGGTCTTTTTTCTTACAGATTTTGTTACGATATAATTGGTTAGCTCGCACAATAGCGTAGTCAATAATTTTTTCCCAGTATTTTTATTCAGGAGGGAGGTCTTGATTTCTTGACAGTTGGAGTCAAAGTCGGCTTGGTTTGAGCAAATTCTCTTAAATCAGTGTGCTTGACTGTAAGGTAGTGCTGTCTTGCAGTGTCTGACATGGCTACTTCGGAAGTGCAAATACTGCCGTTTGTCTGTCGGTTTTCTATACAGTTTAGTTTGAAGCCGACCTTGGAAGGTAGTAAGGGTGACGTCCAGAAAGTTTACACTGTGTTCCGAATAGCAATGAGCAAGGGAAATACTAGGATGGGCTAGGTTAAATGCCTCAAAGAAGGTGAAGAGCTCCACCTCACCGTGTTGCCAGATCATGAATATGTCATCAGTATACCTTTTATAGTACATTGGCTTTAAATTTTTGGTGTCAGGAAAGTTTGATTCGAGGTGAGCCATAAAGATATTGGCGTAGTTAGGTCCAATTCCAGTTCCCATTACGCTCCAAATACAGCAGTTTTATTAACCTTAATGTGGCTCAACAATGCCATTTGTCCTGGGGAAGGAGGCTTCGTTCCAACCACCACATAGGAATGTTTAACACTTTGTGATCTATTCATGTTTAACGTTTTGTGACCCTACCTATTTCCTGTTCAGAAGCTAGCTTCTCTGAAATGCTCTTTTGTGCCCCGTATCTATTCTCTTCATCCGCGGTGGGCACAGCCATCTTCGCTTCCTCCCCAACCAGTCTCCCCAGCCACTGAATACTTTACTGTATACTCTTCCCTTTCTTTTGAAACCGCGGTAGTCCAGTTTCCCGCATTGTCTGAACTTGAAGCCCACGCGGCATACGTTGACCCGTCATGGTGCAACCTTGAGTGCTGCTTTGTTAACACGACCCCTTCCTCTCTCTCTCTTCTCCCCCCTTCTTTTTCTAGTTGTTGTTGTAACATAGGCGTAGCCCGACAGTATGCATACTCTCCATTTCCGAAACATTTTCCGCTCCTTCTCACAGTTTTCTTCAAACCTATATAAGAAACGTCCTCGAGATGTTTGCGACAGCAAAATCACGAAACTTTACTCTGATGAAGGCAATTCTCGTTGCCGCTACGTAAGTAAACCTTGTTTGTTATTGTTCTTGCTGTGTATCTGACTCTTTACTTATACTATATATATATATATATATATATATATATATAGTTAGGAAATGAGGGGCTCGTTTAGGAAATACAGAAAGATAGGTCGCCCGTCTACGACGTCAAAGTAGGCATACGGCTGTTAGGCCTTTTTTACTACGATTAATGACATTGAATTTTTTAATATACCAAAGAAAGAAAAAAAAAAAAACACGCGCCCAGAATTGGGCGCGAACCCGCGCCTTTCTATTAAACGTCGAATGCCTTACCAATTCGCCTTACTGGGCGACAGTGTTCTCCTTCACTTTCTGGGGTATTTATATTTACCAGATCTGTATCTGACGCTTGAGTGTTGTAGCCAGTGCAAATCTGACTGCACGGGGAGAAGTGGATTTTCTTTTCAACCCCCGGGGCGTGACTCGAACGTCTACAGCCTGTCATGAGCGGGCAACTGGCGGGAAGCGCTCTTAGGCTGCCAAGGCATCAAGGCTGCCAAACCGAGGCCCTCGCTACGCTTTCGCAGTATAATATAGTTAGGAAAGGGGGGCTCGTTAAGGAAATATAGAAAGATTGGTCAGCAGTCTACGACGCCAGAGGAGGCATACGGGTGTTGTTAGGCTATTTTCGTACCACGGTAATGATATAACATTTTTCAACATACGAAAGAAATAAAATATTTGGATTAGACCCTAAATGCCTTACCATTTCGGCTATCTGGGCGACTGTGTTATCCATCACGTTCTGGGGTATTTATATTTTCCAGAACTGTAACTGACGCTTGAGTGTGGTAGCCAGGGCCACTCTTACTGCACAGGAAGAAGAGGACTTTCTTTTCAACTCCTCAGCCGTGCCTCCAATGTCTACAGCCTGCCATGAGTGGGTAACTAATGGGAAGCCCTCTTATGCTACCTAGGCATCAAGACTGCCAGAATTGAGGCCCTCACTAGGCTTTCGCTGGATAATATAGCTAGGAAATGAGGTGCTCGTAAAGGATATATATAAAGACAGGCCGGCAGTCAACGATGCCAAAGAAGGCATAGGGGTGTTGTTAGGCTCTTTTTTTTACTTCGGGTAACTACATTACAATTTTTAAATATACCAAAGAAAGAAAGAAAGAAAGAAAGAAAGAAAAACACGCGCCCAGAGTGGTGACCGAACCCACACCTTTCGAATAGACCTCGCATGCCTTACCAAATCGGGTATCTTGGCGACTGTGTTCTCCTTTACTTTCTGGGGTATTTATATTTACTAGAACTTTATCTGACGATTGCGGGTGGTAGCCAGCACCACTCTGACTGCACGGGAAGAAGGGGGCCCTTTTTACAACTCCCGGGGCTTGGCATGAACGTCTACATCCTGTCATTGGCGGGGAAACTGGCGGGAATCCCTCTAATGTAACTAGGCATCAAGGCTGCCAGAAGAGAGGCTCTCGATAGGCTTTCGCAGTATAATGTAGTTAGGAAATAAGGGGGTCGTTAAGGAAATATTGTAAGATAGGTGGGCAGTCTAGGACGCAGAAGGAGCCACAGCGGTGTTGTTAGAATCTTTTTTTTTCTACCGTTAAAGACCTGAGTGGGTTAAATAGTGGGTTCGGTCCCCAATCTGGGTGCGGGTGTTTCTTCCTTTTTTTTCTTTCATTCGTATATTGAAAAAAAAAAATGTAACGTCAATAACTGTAGTAAACAAAAAAGAGCCTAACCACACCCCTATGCCTCCTTTGGCGTCGTAGACTGCTGATCTATCTTTCTATATTTCCTTAATGAGCCCCTCATTTCCAACTTTGTTATACTCGAAAGTGTAGCGAGGGAATCGGTTCTGGCACCCTTGATGTCTAGGTAGCATAAGATCACTTCCCGCCAGTCACCCGCTCATGACAGGCTGTAGAGGTTAAAGTCGCGCCCCGGTGGTTGAAAAGAAGGTGTCTGTGATGTTATGGCAGGTTCAGGGCCGTAGTGGGAGCGGCTCTCAAGTGAGGAGGCAGGTGACCAAATTCAAACAACGGAAATATTTATCAAAAAAAATAAAAGGCAGAAAAACGAAGGGGGAAAAAATGAATAAAGATGCCGCGAGTCCCGCGTGGCACGCGAATACGCTGTCGCTGTCAGAAGGGTCCGAGTCCAAGCCGCGCGAAATCGCTCAAGGGCCTCACAGTTTTTGGCGGCGGCGGGAGCGGCAGCGGGTAGAAGCTCCGGTTGAGGCGGCTACCGCTGGCGGTTGTTGTCGTTGACGCGGCCTGGCCCCGGTATCCGAGCGCAGTCACTGCGCCATGTCGACGTTACCGTTGGTCTGCCCGAGAAGCTGGTCGGCGGGAACACAAGCAGTGCTTGGGGTAGCGCTCCCACAGTCCGGGCGACTGCCGCTGAAGCGCAGGGTCCTCACAGGATCGGCGTACCCGCAGTCCGGTCGACTGCCGCTGGTCCGCGAGGCTACCACGGGGTAGACGCTCCGCTGGTTGCCCTCGATCACTTCGCGATCCTTCTCGAACCCCCGAGCCTCGTTCCTCCTCTTTCTCCCTTGTCTCAAGACACTTTTTGATCTTCTTCTTTCTCTTCACTTTGCTACTCGCACGCTTGCTGCGCCTTTTCCCCGCCGTTTTTTTCTTTTATTTCCCACGCCCAGGGCACTTCATGACAGTGTCCTTCTCCCCGTGTTGTCAGAGTGGTGCTGGCTACTACCCTTGAGGGTGGTAGCCAGCGCCACTGTGACTGCACGGGGAGAAGTGGAATTTACTCTTAACCCAGGTGCCGTGACCCGAGTGGGAAACTAGCAGGAAGCTCTCTTATCCTCCTCAGTCTCGGGGTACCCAAATGGGTACCACAACCATAGAGGCAATAGCTTTCCCCCATTCGAAACTAGCGTGTCAAAAGTTGTCTCCCCGCCAAAAGCAGGCCTTGCTTTCACTAAGCCCCTCTAGGTGGCGCGATGTGTCCAGGAATCTCTGAAGAGCGAGGCGGCGAAAATGGCTTTCAGCGGCGCGAGCGCTCGAATGCGTCCACCTGGTAAGAAGACCCAGAGTACCCAAATGGGTACCATCAAATTTTATAACTTTCGTTTGCTTTTCTGCATTGTAATTTTTTTGCACTTATTTCTATGGACAATGAACCAAATAAAAGTGTGTTTTAGCATTTTTGTGGCATTTTCGAAGCATTGTATAATTTCGAAAATATTGGCTCTTGCATTTCACATGCACTGAAACCCAGAGTACCCAAATGGGTACCATCAAATTCTATTACTTTCGTTTGCTTTTTTGCTGCTGTAATTTTCTGCGTTTATTTCTATGGATAATAAATCGAATAAAAGTTCGAAAAATCGACATTTCTACTTCCGCATTCTGGGGTCTGAAGAGGTAATGCTACCTAGGCATCAAGACTGCCAGAACGGAGGCCCTCGCTAGGGTTTCCCTGTGTATTATAGTTAGGAAATGAGGGGCTCGTAAAGGATACATAGAAAGATAGGTCGCCAGTCTTCGACCCCGAAGAAGGCTTAGGGGTGTTGTGAGGCTCTTTTTTTTACTATGGTAATGACATTACATTTTTAAGTATACCAAAGAAAGAAAGAAAAAGAAAGAAGGAAAGAAAGAAAGAAGGAAAGAAAGAAAGAAATAATGAAATAAAAACACGCGCCCTGAGTGGGGACCGAACCCACAGCTTTCGGTTAGACTTCGACTGTGTGCTCCTTCACTTTCTGGGGTACTTATGTTTACCAGAACTGTATCTGACGATTGAGGGTGGTAGCCAGAACCACTCAGACTGCACGAGAAGAAGGGGACCCTATTTTCAACCCCCGGGGCGTGACTCGAACGTCTACAGCCTGTTATGAGCGGGTAACTGGCGGGAAGCCCTCTAAGGCTGCCTACGCATCAAGGCTGCCAGAACCGAGGCTCTCGCTAGGCTTTCGCAGTATAATATAGTTAGGAAATGGGGAGCTCGTAAGGAAGTTTGGTTACGTTGGAAAGGGAAGAAAAGAAACTTTAGAGAAGACAACGAAAACTATCTGACCGGCCGCGAGTGGAAAAGAGGAAGAAGACGTTCGTGCTGCGCGCATCTTGCTCTGTGCTGACCGCTCCCCGCCTACGAATTCCCTGCGCACTGGCCTCGTCATCTTTATTAAACCCCACCTCACCCCCTATGACCGTGTCCATTGGTTGAGGAGCCGGGCATCTACACCACCGTGGAAACAACCGACGACGTTTCATGGAGCAGGCTACACCACACAGACCGACATGATGAACGCCCGAGCTACTGACGCCGCTGCACAAGGAAGGGTGAGCATCTGGCCCCGCCCGAGGGAACCACTCATGTTTTACGTGCTCCGGGTAAGGACGTAGCAGATTGGCTGAAACATTATGAAAGGGTCAGCAAGTACAACCAATGGGACCCGGCATCACTGCTCGCCAAGGTGTCCTTCTATCTCTACAAAACCGCCCTTGTGTGGTTTGTAAACAACTACAAAAAAAAATACCCCCGCCTTCCCGCGAGTGGAACACGAGTAAATGCAGAGCATTGGGGCCTCGGTACTGATTGAACTTAGTGTTGCTTCCATCGCTTCTTCCGTGATGCTGGAGTAGCAGACACGAGTAAACGTGGGCACGAGCGTCAACCAAGGAAGGAAGGAGCAACGCAGTGACTGAAACACGAGCGACCGCTAGCCGCTATATTTGCAGCGCGCGCAGTAGAGGGAGAGCAGTACGGGGGTGAGAGAGCGCATGCGCAAGCAGCGTGTGCCCTTCCACGCCCCGCCGCGCTGATATCACGACCCTGTTACGCCGAGACTGCGACGGAGTCAACGGGCTGACTACGACGCATGCGCGCGCCAGCTGCTGTTGAGAGAGAGGAGGGAAGGAGAGGCGCACCTGCTGAGGACGCGGAGCTGTTGACACCGTCCGACGCAGGAAGAGGCGAGGCTAAGAAATGCTCTGCATTTAAAACTGACTACGTGAGATAACTTTATTTCCGAGAATAAGAAGTCTTTCGGGGATTCAGGCGCCAAAAAAGAAAAGGCTGAGCAAACTCTCGCGCAACGAGCCCAGCTTCATGGAGAAACATCTACAACGTACAGCGAGGAAGTGCTCAAGCTGCGCCGCTTGGTTAACCATAGCATCTCCGATTAAGAGCAGGTGGGTCACCTGCTCAAAGGAATTGCTGAAGACGCGTACAACCTTTTGATAACGAAAGGAAGACTTTGCGTCTGTACAGGACGTGATTCGCCACTCCAAGGCATTTGAGGCACCGAAAATGCGGGGAATTGCTCCCAAGTTCGGTCGTCTAGCAAACGTCACCACCGTAGCGAGTCTGAGCTCTAATTCGAACCCATCAGAAGATATCGCGTCACTGGTTCAAAGATTTATCAGAGAAGAGCTTCGCCAGCAAAGCGTCTGACGCGGCTCGCCCTGCCCTCATTGTCTCGCTCCAATCCGTCCCGTCTACCATCCGTGTGCATTTCAAGAGTCACCAGAAGAGCCTTTGATGCCCTGGTGTGAGGTCAACCAGTTTTCGGAATGAACGCTCTTGAGCCGGCGTTTATCGTTCCCCGTTTCGAACGTTTGCATCGTCGAATATTGAACGTCCGCCGACCACCCGATGACCACAGAAGACCCCTCCTAGAATACGTTTCGCCCTGACCGCCTCAAGTTCGGTATAACTGCGACCTCCCCGGTCACATATCTCGGTTTTGTCCCTATCGCCTACGGCAGCCTCAAGGACACTTCGCGAGACCCCCTACGGCAATGCGGAACAACCCGCATTACCAAACGACTTTACCGACTGGCTGGACTTTCTACCTGTCCAGCCAGTCGAGCAACATTCGCCACGACTCGCCCGCGTGCGACCGCAGCTTCGCTAATCCACGTACGGACCAAGCCCGATCACCCTCGCCGCGGGGAAGGCGAGGAATGCCGACGCTTGGAAACTAGGTTCTGCTACCCACGGGGGTGAGGTCGCGAGATGGTCACTTTCACCAATTCCCCTACCTGTGATGATGTCAAAAAATAAAGTGATCGTAAGTGGAATGATGTAGAAACGTTAGCTTTAGTGTACACTGGTGCCGCAGTTTCGGTTATGAGTCTTTGTTTCAAGAATCGTCTTGGACACATAGTTATGTTTGCGTGTGATCGCAAGATTCATTTCCGCGGTGTCGGTGGCGAGCATCTGCGCGCTGTCGGCATTTCTTCCGCTACAGCTATGCTTGGTAAAGTGGCATTCCAGACGGAGTTTATTGTGCTGGCGCAGGCTACCCATGACGTTATTTTGGGTATAAATTTCCTACGTGACAGCAGGACTACGCTCGACTGTGGTACTGGCGAAATTTCTTTCCGGGGTGTTATTCTGCCCACACCAATTGATGATCCGCGTGAGACCAGCGCAGGTGTGCTTTCAGGTATTGAAAATACCCTGTTACCCGCTATGGTAGCTTCGTTATTCCGGTGAACTATACTCTTCTTCGTTCGAAAAGCTGCACTATTTTAATTGAAGGCAATGCAAACAACATTGTCAAGAAAAATATTTTGGTACCCCGAGCTCCGGTCGAGGCCACAGACGGTCGTAGTCATGCGTGGACGGTAAATGCTTCCAGTTAGCCAGTAGGACCTCCCTGTGGATTCAAGATTGACAGCTTCGACGGACAAGTCAACGTCGCCATTCAAGAGGTGAATCAAAGCCCCGACCGTACCACCACAGAAAAACCTGACTATACCGCCGCTTTTGGGAGCATGGTCAACAACTCCTTTTCGTCTGGAGAACAGTGCGAACTACTGAAAACGCTCACTGTTTATGTGTCGACTTTCGACTTTGGCCTGAGCGATCATTCCTTTCCCGTTCCTGCATCCCGGCTTTACCATCGAATCAACACCGGCGATGCGACCCCTCTACGCCAGAAGCCATATTGAGGGTCGCCTTCCGTACGGAAAATAATTATTGACCAGGCGCAAGAGATGCTAAACAAAGGGGTGATCCGCCAGTCTTTAGGCCCCTGTGCCACACCCGTGATCTTAGTGAACAAAAAAGATAACTCATGGCGATTTTGAGTCGACTTTTGTCGTCTCAATGCTGTCACCAGAAAGGATGTATATCCCCTACCGCGTATCGATGACGCTATCGACTGCCTTCATTCCGCTTCATACTTCTCCTGTCTCGTTCTCAGGTCAGCGTATTGACAGATTCCGGGACAACCATCCGACAAGGAAAAAACAACCTTTGTGACACCAGATGGCCTATTCGAATTGAACGTCATGCTGTTTGGGCTATGCAATGCGCCTGCGACGTTTGAAAGGTTTATGGACACAACTTTGCGCGGCCTTAAATTGGAGATAAGTATGTGCTATTTGGACGACATAATATTTCATGGCACGACGTTTATCGAGCATAACCAACGCCTTGAAATTGTTCTCATTGGTTCTGATTTCAAAGAAGTGTCCTTTCGCAAAACGACAAGCAATCGTGCTAGGCCTTTTCGTCGACAAGGACGGTATTCGGCCCGACCTACAAAAGATCTCAGCAGTTCCCGGCTTCGTCCCACCACGTTCGTTAAAAGACCTAAGAAGTTTTTGAGCCTTTGTTCCTATTTTCGACGTTTTAAGAAAGATTTC
This sequence comes from Haemaphysalis longicornis, assembly GCF_048455015.1. Classification (NCBI taxonomy): domain Eukaryota; kingdom Metazoa; phylum Arthropoda; class Arachnida; order Ixodida; family Ixodidae; genus Haemaphysalis; species Haemaphysalis longicornis. Next base: position 202,103,621 of record NW_027526385.1, read on the forward strand.
GCCCAACTTTCTCACCCCCTGAATTGCGTGCTACAGAAATACAGCTATTTTGTGTGGACGACAGAATGTGGAGCCACCTTTCAGCAACTAAAGTTTTTACTTATTTCAAGCCCAATTCTCCGCCGCTTCAACCCAGCTGCCCTACCGAACTTCACACTGACGCCAGTGGAGTCGGCGATGGTGCTGTACTCGTCCAGCTGAATAGCGGCGCGCAGTACGTTACCGCTTATGCCAGCCGAAAGTAAACGAAAGCCGAACGTAACCACACTGTTACTGAACTTGAGTGTCTAGCTGTGATGTTCGCTGTTCAAACGTTTCGCCGACATATTTATTGGCGTCACTTCTTCATCATCACGGACCACCACTCACTATGCTGGCTTGTTGGTCTGCGGGACCCATCCGGTCGGCTCCCTCGCTGGGCATTGCGCTTACAAGAGTACGATTTTTCTGTGTCGTACAAGAGCGGACCCCGACATACTGACGCGGACTGCTTGTCACGCCTTCCTGTCCCGGTGCCTCCGTTTGACGACGATCACTTTGATGACTGTCGGGCATCTCTGTCGACTGCAGCTCCTACCACCTCCTAATTGAAGGAAGAACAACTGAAGGATATTATTTAAAAACCATGTTTGATGCAGCGCAGCGAGCGCAGCCATCGTGCCCGTTTGTCGTGTGCGACGGCTTCTTTTTCAAGATGAACTATTCGGTGAATGGCGCCACATCCTTTTGGTTATTCAAGCTAGCCTTCGCGCCGCCATTTTGCATGCTACGCAAGACGACCCCACCGCGAGTCACCTTGACTTCTGTTCACACACTACATCGGATCAAACAGAACTTTTACTGGCCGGGAATGCGGCGACTTACGAAGCAATACATTGCCGGCTGCCCGCAATGCCAGCGTCATAAACGCCCTGGACGACCTTCGCCGGGACGTCTGCATCCCGGGACTACACCTACGTCACCTTTTTAAAGAGTGGGAATAGGTCTTCTTGTACCTCTACCGCATTCTTCGACAGGTCACGGGTGGATTATCCTGTGCGTAGATTACTTGACACGGTACATCGAGACGGCCTCTCTCGTTGCAGCTACAGCTGAGGACGTGTCAGCCTTCTTTCTGCATTATGTTATCTTTCGTCCTCGCGCTCCACGTGTTATCATCAGTGTCCGCGGGTGACAGTTGACGGCAGACGTTGTAGAAGAACTATTGAGACTGTGTGGCTCTGTCTCTCGCCACAGCACCGCATACCATTCGCAAACTAATGGTCTGAAGGAGCGCACAAACCGCACGCTGACCAATATCATATCAATGTATGTTACGTCCGAACAGAAGAATTGGGACACTGCGCTACCATTCGTTACGTCTGATTACAATAGCGCCAAACCCAAAATTACTGGCTATGCTCCATTTTTCCTACTGTATGTCCGTGCTCCACGCAGATTCCTGGACAGCATCTTGCCCTTCTCACCACATCACTGCCTTTCACTTGCCCTAACTTTGTGCCGTGCTGAAGAAGCGTGCCGGCTCTCCCGTATTCGTACTCTCAGTCGCAATCTCGTTCCAAGGCTCGCTACGATGACCTAAATTCTCCCGTCGCTTTCACTCCGGGCGAACAAGTTTGGTTATGGACTACGGTGCGCAAGAAAAGACTACACCTAAAGTTCCTCTCCACTTACTCCGTACCGTTGGGGGTTCTCTCCCGCTTCCACGATGTCAACTATGTCGTCGCCGAAGTCACGTCTAATGGTCGCCGCTCGAGCAGGATGCACGTCGTGGATGTAGCTCGCCTGAGACGCTGGCACTTTCGCACCCCCTTACTCGCTCAGCGAGCTTCGTCTATCACGGCTGAAAAAGGTTCCGATGGAAAGGGAAGAAACGAAACTTGGAGAGAAGACAACGAAAATGGACTGACCGGCTGCAAGTGGAAAAGAGGAAGTCGATGGTGTTGCGCGCATCTCGCTCTGTGCTGACCGCTCCCCGCCTAAGAATTCCCTGCGCACCGGCCGCGTCATCTTTTGTAAAGCCATCTCATCCCCTACGACCGTGTCAATATAGAAAAATAGGTCGGCAGTCTACGACGCCAAAGGAGCTATAGCGACGTTGTTAGCCTCTTTTTTTACTATGCGTAAAGACATGAGTGGGTAATGAGTGGGTTGGGTCGCCACTCTGGGCGCGTGTTTTTCTTTCTTTCTTTCTCTCTTTCTTTCTTTCTTTCTTTCTTTCGTATATTTAAAAACATTTTAATGTCATTACCCGTAGTAAAAAAAAAGAGCCTAACAACACCCCTATGCCTCCTTTGGTGTCGTAGACTGCCGAGTTATCTTTCTATATTTCCTTAACGAGCCAATCATTTCCGAGCTCTATTATACTGCGAAAGCATAGCGAGAGCCTCGGTTCTGGCAGCCTAGATGCTTAGATAGCATAAGAGGGCTTGCCGCCAGTTACCCGCTCTTGACAAGCTGTAGACGTTCGAGTAAATGTCCCGGGAGTTGAAAAGAATACGTCCTTCTCCCCCTTCTCCCAGTGTTGTCAAAGTGGTGCTGGCTACTACCCTAAAGCGTCAGATACAGTTCTAGAAAAGATAAATACCCCAGAAAGTGAAAGGGAACACAATCAGCCAGATGGCCGAATTGGTAAGGCATTCAAGGTATAATCGAAAGGCATGTTTTCTTTCTTTTTCTTTGGCGTGTTTCTCTTTTTTTATTTCTTTCTTTCTTTCTTTCGTATATTAAAAAAAAATTTTATGTAGTACCCGTAGTAACAAAATTACGCCCACTCCTCTCGCGGGAACCCTGGTGTAATGCGACGGTAAGGGGGTTCAAGCGCAAGCAGAAAGCAACCGTCGACCGAAAGGCCTCCGGGGGGCGGCACACGGGTTATATGCGCAGCGCGCCCGAAGTAGAGGAGACCGCGAAAGAGACAGTACTGCACATGCGCCGGCGCCAGTGCGTCTGCAGCGGCTATGACGCAACACAATCCAACGCAACACAGTTTCATCCAATCTAATCCAAACCCGATCCAATCCAATGCAATCCCATCAAAACCAAACCAAACCAAGCCAAGCCAAGCCCATCCATTCAAATCCAATCCAATGCCCCTCGCGAGAGAGGGGCATCGGAGAGGAGAGGGGGTGAGGTGCAGAGAGCGCAGCTCGCGCAGCAAGGAGAACGGGGAAGGGGCGGACGACAACAACGCCGACGACGCAGCATGGACAAAGCGAGTGAATGAGATGCAGTCGCATCTAAAAAGAGCCTAACAACACCCCTATGCCCCCTTTGGCATCTTAGACTGCCGACCTATATTTCTGTATTTCCTTGGGGAGCCCCTCATTTCCTAACTATAATATACTGCGAATGCCCAGCCGGGGCCTTGGTTCTGGCAGTCTTGGGGCCTAGGTAGAGGGCTTCTCGCCAGTTACCCGCTCCTGACAGGCTGTAGACGTTCGAGTCACGCCCTTGGGGTTGAAAAGAATGTGTCCTTCTCCCCGTGTGGTCACAGTGTCTCTGAATACTACCCTCAAGCGTTCGATACAATCCTAGTAAATACAAATACCCCAGAAAGTGAAGGGCAACACCGTCGCCCAGATGGCCGAATCGGTAAAGCAATCTAGATGAAATCAAAAGGCGTGAGTTTGGTCCGCACTCTGGGCGCATGTTTTCCCTCCTTTTTTTCTTTCTCTCTTTCTGTCTTTTTTTGTGTATATTTAAAAATGTGAACTTCCCTAACCATAGTAAAACAAATAGCCTAATACGACCCAATGTTTCTTTTGGCGATGTAGACTGCCGACCTATCTTTCTGTATTTCCTCAACCAGCTCCTTATTTCGTATTTTACTATTCCGCGAAAGCCTAGCGAGGGAATCGGTTCTGGCAGCTTGATGCCAACGTAGTATAAGAAGGCTTCCCGCCTGTTACCCGCTCTTGACAGTCTGTAGACGTGCAAGTCATGCCTGGGGGTTGAAAAGAAGGTGCCCTTCTCGCCGTGTTGTCAGAGTGGCACTGGCTACCACCCTCTGGGGTCAGATACAGTTCAAGTAAATATAAATACCCCAGAAACTGAACGGGGACGCAGTCGCCCAGATAGACGAATTTGTTAAGCATTCGAGATCAAATCAAAAGGCGTGTGTTGGGTCAACACTGTGGGGGCGTGTTTTTGTTTCTTAATTCCTATGTACATTTGAATGGTTAATTCCAATAACCGTACTAAAACAAAAAGGCTAATAACACCCCTAAGCCCTCTTTGGCGTTGTGGAGTACCGACCTATCTTTCTGTATTTCCTCAACGAGCCCCTAATCTCCTAATTATCTTATTGTGCGAAATCCTAGCGAGGGTCTCGGTTCAGGCAGCCTTGATGCCAAGGTAGTTCAAGAGTGCCTTCCGCAAGTCACCAACTCATGAGAGGTTGTAGATGTTTGAGTCACGCCCCGGGGGTTGGAAAGAAGGAGTCCGTCTCCCCCCAAGGAAGTGCTGGCTACTACCCTAAAGCGTCAGATACAATTCTAGTAAATACAAATACCCCAGAAAGTGAATTGGAGCGCAGTCGCCCAGATGGCGGAATCGGTAAGGCAATCGAGATCAAATCGAAATGCATGAGTTTGGTCCCCACTCTGTGCGCTTGTTTACCTTTCTCGCCGAGAAGTGAAGACAGCCTTTTCTTAACAGCCTATAAAGACAGCTGTTGGATCGCTATACACTGCCTTGTAAAAAGAAGAGTCATCAAGTTGTCGGCATGCCTCATTAAGGTAGTGTGATTTGTTCAAGATGACAATAGCTCCACCTTTATTTGCAATGCAGACATCAATGCAATGCTATTGATGTCTGGAAGGGAGCTTAGTGTGCTTAACCCTTTCGGCCCTGGCGTCCTATATTTAGGACATGAACCAAAAAAATTCTAGCAATTTGAGAACAAAACCAAAACAGCTAGTTTCTGGGAAATAGTTCTCCAAGGATGTCTCGATCGATAGATATCACCATTGTTCGTTTTTTGCTAAAGCTGATTGCTAGAAAGACGAAGGCGTTGAAGGGAGGACCAAACTGGCGTCAGTGCGACCCCAAGGACCGAAGTCCCAGTTCGATGAAATAGCTGAAAATATAAAACTACTTGCACCACCAGCCGTGTTTTTTGTGTGTGGGCTCACAGCATTAGAACAATTATGAAAACAAGCAAAAAAACAGTTTTTTCTGAAAATTTAAATTTTAATTACCTAATTACCTAATTAGATGTCATGCCTGTAAATAGCTAAATACTTGCATTAGAAGCCCAATTTTCAGTTTGTAATCTTGTACCATCCAGATAATAAAGAAAACACATGTAAAATGTTTTTCATACTGAAAGAAAAAATTCAGGGCTGAAAGGGTTAACGCGGTCTCTTCTCTTTGTGAGAGGTTTTGGCACGGAACTCTATTCTTATAAGCGGAAATGATGTCATCTTGCACAGCCCTAATCTATAAGTCAAGATACTTATATCGCTGAATTGGGGGTGTCCAATGCCGGGTTGTCCGCAATTTCGGATCTGCGGTGCTACTCTGCGGTGTTATTTCGGGCTCGGTCTAAAAAGGAAACCTTTAAGGGGGACGCGGGGTCGTCTTTAACACCGACGAAAACACCGCCCTCGCATACGGGGGCTTCAAGTCACGCGCAGTGTGTGTTGTGCTCCCCTCTGGGAGCCGACGCTGACTGGGCTGGTTACAGCTCATCGCGCCTGTCAACCACACAGTTATGTGTCCTCTATCGCTCTTCGCGAATACAAACAAATATGCGTGTCCGTCATTCACTCCCTCTCTCCGTTACTTCTACTTTTATTTTGGTTTTATTACTTTTTATTTTTTGCTCTTTCTTATTCCTGCCTTTCTTTTTCACTTTTTATTTCTCGCTTCCTCATCTCTTTCAAACCCGCCTCTCACTTATTTCTGCTTCTTCCTTATTGCTGTCTTGCTCTCTCGCTTTTCAATGCGCTTTTCTTCCTTCCTCATCTCTTTCCACCTTAAATATACGTCACCGTCCCAGGGCCTCTAATGCTTCAACTGTATATAAACAACTTCCATTCTGTAAGACATTACTGTTGATAAAGGACGGTCCCCGTGTGAAACGTTGAGTCAATAAATATTGTTGTTTTCATTGTGATCTTCTACAGTACACGCAGACACATATATATTTATGTATATATAGAGAAAGAGAAAGGAGAAAGAAAAGAGAAATCCATAAGAAAGGCGACATGAAGGACTTGAAAAACTACAGGCCGATCAGCTTACTGTCAGTCGTCTACAAGGTATTTACCAAGGTAATCGCTAACCGAATCTCTGCAACCTTAGATTTCAGTCAACCTAAAGAACAAGCAGGGTTCCGTAAAGGTTATTCAACAATGGACCATATTCACACGATCAATCAGGTGATAGAGAAGTGCGCTGAGTATACTCAACCCCTATATATAGCCTTCATAGATTATGAGAAAGCATTTGACTCGGTCGAAACCCTAGCAGTCATTCAGGCATTACGGAACCAGGGGGTAGATGAGCATTATGTAAGAATACTAGAGGATATCTATAATGGGTCTACAGCTACCATCATCCTGCATAAGGAGAGCAGTAAAATACCTATAAAAAAGGGTGTCAGACAAGGAGACACAATCTCTCCAATGTTATTCACAGCATGCTTACAAGAAGTATTCAGAACGTTGGATTGGGAACAGGTGGGAGTAAGGGTTAATGGAGAATACCTCAGTAACCTCAGATTTGCTGATGACGTTGCCTTGCTAAGTAACTCGGGGGACGAATTGCAAAGCATGCTTTCCGCACTGGGCGAACAGAGTAGAACCGTGGGCCTGAAAATTAATATGCAGAAAACTAAAGTAATGATCAATAACATCGGGACAGCACAGCAGTTTGAGATAGATGGCGAGGCAGTGGAAGTGGTAAGTGAATATATATACTTAGGCCAAGTTGTGACTCCAGATCCCTACCATGAGGCAGAGATAATTAGAAGGATCAGAATGGGGTGGGGTGCATATGGCAGACATTCTCAGATAATGAATAGCAGCCTACCATTGTCGCTGAAGAAGAAAGTGTATGACAGCTGCATCTTACCGGTACTCACCTATGGGGCAGAAACTTGGAGGCTCACTAAGAGGGTTCAACTTAAATTGAGAACGACTCAGCGGGCAATGGAGCGAAAAATGATAGGTGTAACATTAAGGGACAAGAAGAGAGCGGAGTGGGTCAGGGAGCAAACTGGTGTTAAAGACATATTAGTAGAAATTAAGAAGAAGAAATGGACTTGGGCAGGGCATGTAATGCGAAGGCAACATAACCGCTGGTCATTAAGGGTAACAGAGTGGATCCCTAGAGAAGGCAAGCGTTGCAGGGGGCGGCAGAAAGTTAGATGGGCAGATGAGATCAAGAAGTTTGCGGGGATAAATTGGTCACAGTTGGCACAGGACCGAGGTAATTGGAGAATAATGGGAGAGGCCTTTGCCCTGCAGTGGGCGTAGACAGGCTGGTGATGATGATGAGAGAAAGAGAGAAAGGGAGCTTGAGAGATAATAGTTAGCATTCAAGGAAGCCTCGGAGAGCTAAGGGGAGGATGTGGTAGGTCATTGAAACAGATAAAGAATTTCGAAAAATAGAAAGTAGACAAAAATGCCCGCCTTGTGGGCATTTTTTCTCCACTCTCTTCCTGTCTGTTGAAATCCTTTATATGTTTCAATGTCCTACCACATCCTCCCCTTAGCTTTCCGAGGTTTTCTTGACTGTCAACCGTTATTTCTCTTGTATTTCTGCGAGTCCCTCATTTGGAATTCTGTATCGCTATATATATATATATATATATATATATATATATATATATATGTATATTTATATAGTATAAGTAAAGAGTCGGATACACAGCAAGAACAATAACAAACAATGTTTACTTACGTAGCGGCAATGGGACTTGCCTTCATCAGAGTAAAGTTACATGATTATGGTGTCGCAAACATTGAACACATTTCTTATATAGGTTTGCATAAAACTGTAAGAAGGAATGGAAAATGTTTCGCAAATGGAGAGTGTGCATACAGTCAGGATACGCCTACGTTACAACATCAACCAACAAAAAAAAAAAAAAAAAAAGGGGGGGGGTATGAGCAAGAGAGAGAAAAAGGGGTCGTGTTAACAATGCAGCGTTCAAGGTTGCACCATGAGCAACCTTGAACGCTGCATTGTTAACACGACCCCTTTTTCTCTCTCTTGCTCCTACCCCCCCCCCTTTTTTTTTTTTTTTGTTGGTTGATGTTGTAACATAGGCGTATCCTGACTGTATGCACACTCTCCATTTGCGAAACATTTTCCATTCCTTCTTACAGTTTTATGCAAACCTATATAAGAAATGTGTTCAATGTTTGCGACACCATAATCATGTAACTTTACTCTGATGAAGGCAAGTCCCATTGCCGCTACGTAAGTAAACATTGTTTGTTATTGTTCTTGCTGTGTATCCGACTCTTTACTTATACTATTTCTGCGCGCTTTGTGAGTTTATCTTTCTCTAGATTTGTATATTTATATATATATGTATAGATATATATGTATATATATATATATATATATATATATATATATATATATATATATATATATATATATATATATATATATATATATATATATATATATATATATATATATATATATATATATATATATATATATATATATATATCGTAAAGGGAAATAGCAGTCACGACGAGTAAGGCAACGGGCCGAGCGCAGGTCCAGCCGGTACGAGCTCATAGGCATGAATGTCCGAGTCCGACCTTCGTCGTGTTCACCATAATTCTCGGGGCATACCCGATTGGGCGAATGGCGCTTCGGCATCTGCTATTGTGCCGCGTGGAGGCCAAGGGTCTCGATTCTACACGGGAGCTTCCCAGCCGGACAATGCCGGAAGTTAACCACCCAGAGACCAGCCAGCACCCTGCGCCATCGGGCGCACACGTGATCTCCTCTTGCGCGATACGACAGCGGCTCCCAACCATGTTTACTGGCGAGGACGACACTCATGTCGAATACTGACTGTCGTCCTATGAGCGTGTTAGTGCCTACAACAAATGGTGTGATCCGACTAAGCTGCATAACGTGTTTTTCGGCCTTGACAAGCTCACCCGGCATGATACGATAGTAATGAATCTGACATTACTACCTGTGGTGCCTTCCGCACCCTCTTTGTGGCAGCATTTGTCCGCCCAGCTCTACGCGATGTTCATGCCGAGCAGCAGTTGCGTGTACACGGCCAACAAGCCGGCAAGCATTTACATGCTACATAGAGGACGTAGGTGACTTGTGCCAGCGCATCGACCCGTCGATGACGGAAACGGACAAGGTCAGGCACATCATTAAAGGAGTGGAAAATGATGCGTTCGAAAGGCTACTGTCCAAGGATCCCCAAACGATAGCCGACGTTCGCGATAGCAGCACTTTGCGTGCACAAAAGACAGAAGGATACAGCTAGAACCTTATGCATGTCTTTTGTTCCATCTCAGTTGTTGCGTTGCTTTTTGTTATCAATTCTCTTTCTTTATTTTACATTTTCTGTGTTCTTCTTTCCTTTTTCTTTCTCTTGCTTTTTTCTTTCCTTCTCTGATTCTCCTCTCCTCCACCGGGTATAGAGCAACACTGACTCAGGTGAGTTTGTTGCGTACCCGGAATTAACCTTCAGCCCTTGCACTTATGGAGCGAAACCAGGTAGGTGCAACCCCTCTTGGTGGGTTCTGTGCAAAAATAAAGCACTCCTTCACCACACAAGTATCTGGCAATCCTTATTGTCCTGCACCTCCGACGATGGCCCAACCTACCAGTCGGATTTCAGTCCCCAGCAGCAGTAGGTCAATGGCCTGCAGCGCCGTTAAGGCCGCCAATACAGCACAGGGTAATTATATTCTCTACGTCTGCACAGACCCCCCCTAAAGCATCAACCTAGCCACATTCAACGTGCGAACACTGGCTACTAACGGTAGCCGAGCTGTAATACTAGAGAACGTCTCGGACATCAAGTGGGATATCATGGGGTTATGCGAAGTTGCAAGAACTGAAGAAGGCCTTATTCAGCTCACTGGCGGGTACATTTTGTTTTACCGAGTACTAGAGAAGGAAACGCGCACAGAGTGGCTTTCCTAATTAGGAGAAAAAAGGAAAACAGATAAATTCTTTGCAACCAACAAAGAGTAGCAATCGCCATGATCTAGCTAAACGAGCGACCATCTTAAGGACACCGCAAGCCTACGAGAGAAAACCTGACTACGATGATGATCTACCACATTTAGAGGAAGTCCCCCAAGGCAGCGTAAGTTTCTATAAAGGAAAATATGACGACCATCTCATGATTATGTCCAAGATGATAATGAACAATAGATAATGTCCACGCCATCAATTAAGTAATACAAAATTTCCAAAGTATACAAGCCCGTTGACATGTCCTTAGACACTGTAAAAATACTTTTGACACTGAATAAACCTGAGCACTTATGAAAGCAATAAAATTCAGGGAATAGATACAATAGACGACATGTATGAGAGACAAGTTGGCCAGATAAATTTTCACAAGCATAGCAAAACATTCTTCATGCCAAATCAATAAATAAAGTCATCCCGCCACGCCAAAACGTTTAAAACCTGTATGTACGAATTATTAAGGAAGCTTGAGTGTAGAAAGAACCGAATTACTGATAAAGGGATAATAGTGGACCCATTTGAGGTTTAAAACGCCATAGTCTTGCTAAGTGAGACTACCAAACATCAGCATAATATGCTTGAGGAATATCAATCAGAAAGTGTGGCCATGAGGCGAATAATATTTCGTACTGAGGATTGAGCATGTGGGAAATGACCTTTTCAGCTTATAAACTAAATACCAGAAGAACAAGGTGATAAAATCACATGGAGCAGAGTGTCAGTTCTGACATTAGCAAGCAAAGAAAATTTGTTGCAGAATACGCATAAGATGGGAAGCCCTTGGCATGCATTTACAATAATGCAGAGATACCTTTGGTACTCAAAAGAAACATTTCAAATTATGGCATACTGCAGAGTATGGCATACGGATGTGAAAGTTGGCGAGTTACTAAACAACTTCAAATGAAACTTAGGCAACCCGAATGAGACAGGGAACAGACATTGATCGGAGTGACACTCAGACACACAAAACGGCAACGAAGTTCGAAGGAGGAAACTCGAGCAGAAGGTACGCCATTCCAAATACAGAAAAAAGATGGCCTTGAGCAGGCCATGGCAGTCCACCACAACGGCAACAGATTGGATACCGAGAGACATCTAGAAGGTAAATACCAATATTCCGATGGAGAGACAAAGTATAAGTTTGGGTGGGCAGTGTACGTTCCTGTGCAGCACAGGAAACGAGCATTTAGATGACAATAGCAGAGTTGTTTATGATGCAGTTCACCAAACTAGGTTGGTGATGATGATGATGATGATGATGATACTGTAAAGAAAAAGTAAAAAAGACGTGAAACACATTCAATTTTATTCTGTGTTTTTATTGTGCTTGCGAAAATGCAAAATCAAATAATGAAGTTTCCCAATAGAGTTTGCAATGTTTTTTTGTGGAAAGATAATGATATTTTTCTCGGACTACATTCAAGCACAACGTTTCAAATATATTCAGAGCTATTGAAATATATCTCTGTTTTAAAGAGATAATATACCGAAGTAAAGCCTATAACTGGCCGCGAACCATGTAAAGGTTTGTTTATTTATTGTTGGTTTTTGCTGTGTGACCGCGCCCGGTTCTTTTTTCTGTCTCAAGCAAAACGCATCTTTCTTTCTTTGTTTTTATGCCGCACGGGCTATCTCATTCAGATAACCAGACTGTTTGATCCTAATGTCAGTAGGCCAGAATATTCTTCTTTGTTTACAATTTTTTGTATGCAAATTGACGGTTCTAGGAAAACTCGCGCCGAAAGGCAAAAGCCTACAGAGCCGATGCCGCGGCATTCCGCTCTCTACACCCGCATACGCACTGCACTTTCTTGACTGCAGTCTCGCCAACTGTGCATTCTTTCAGTTGTTAGGGGAGCACAAGTTCGCTTGAACAAACTCGTTTTCTTTGAGGACAACTGAGTCGTCTTTGACTTCGTCACATCAGGTAAGGTGTGGGTTAGCAGGGTGACATGATCGTCGACAATCCTCATAGCAGCATGGTGTTCGAGTTTAGGTTTCGGCGCCATGCAGTGATTGGACAAAAATGTCATTGACTTGGCCTGTAGATCAATTATTGCAACACTGTACGGGAAAAGGTCCATTGCGACAATTACGTCGCGGGAGCAGTTTGGCAAAACGATGAACGCCGCAGGGTACGGTGCCGTCTATGGTAACGCGCGATCTTCACGTTCCACGTGGCGTCAAGAGATGGCCTCCAGCTTTGCGTATGTCCGGACCGTCCCATCTGCTGGTAACTTTCCTCAGCATAGACGACAATCATGCGCTCATTACTGAGTAGTCGGCTCCCATGTCTATGAGGGCGACTACTTTAAAGCCACCAATGGACAGCTAAACGTCGGACGCCGCCTTCCTCTAGTTCCGGGTGCATCGTGGCGTCGTATTTTTGCCTCTACGTACTGACGGTCGCCCAATATGCATCGTCGTCTTCGTCGTATTCGCAGCAGCAGGTGCGGTCATGACGGGTACGTGTCGCGCCGTTTTGCTGCCGTCGTGTTCAGGAGTCATGTCAGGGTTAGATAAGTCGTCGGGCAGATGGCATTATCTTCAGCGAGTTACTGCGTCATTGGAGGGTTTTCATTTTTCCGCGGTCGTGCAACTTTAACTCAAGAATTGCTGCTTTTAATTTCTCCCGCATGGGCTGGGGGACCCTCCACATGAGATGTCAGCAGTTCTACTGCGGTTGGGCGACTGGTACTGATAAGGCGACAGGGAACGGTTGAAGCGGGCTGGTCCTCGGTTTGTGTTGGAGAAGTATTCTTCGATCTCAGCAGGGCGCTCGCTGTACCGGGGGCTTAGGGCGTCGACAGAGAACCCTTGCAAACCGAGCCTCTTGTACGGACAGCGACGGTAGATGTGGTCGGCCTCTCCACGTTGGTAGCACAGCAGGTGATTATCGGGAGTTCCCTACACGTCGGTCTTCCTTGCCCTGTGCTATTGGTCTACAGATCGTCGGATGGGCGGTATTGGACTGCGGCATGGCTCGGCCTCATGACGATGGGTTGGAGCACGGCGGGGTTGACGAAGAGCACCGGAGTAGGTCATCGCTTGGGGCTCACGGGGTGCTTCAGAAGACGTAGAAGTCCCCAGCACCTGTTGAACCTCTTCTCGGATAACATCAGTCAGGGAAGCCACTTGAGGTGGCGGCGTCGCTGGTAAACGCTTCCGAGCCTGCTCCCTGACCACTGCTCGGATGGTCTCGCGCAATGTATCGGAGCTTACATTTGCGGCACCGATGGTCTCCGAGAAAAGCGCGTTGACTTGGCGGTCGTACTTGCTCGTTCGAATTTCTAGCGTCGTTTCAATCGCGGCGGCTGCAGACATGAAATCGGCCACCGGTTTAGGGGGGTTGCGGAAAAGGCAAGCAAAGAGGTCTTGCTTTACTCCTCGCATACGAATTCTCAATTTATATACTTCTGTCATTTCCGGGTCCATATGGAGAAATAGTCGTTTCATTTCTTCAACAAACACCACAACACGTTCGTTAGGGCTTTCGATTCGCGTCTGCAACAACTGCTCAGCTCGTTCTTAGGTACGACAGTTGCGAATGTTTTCAAAAATTCCGCTTTCAACATGCTCCATGATGTTAGCGAGCTCCCGTGATTTTCAAACCAGATTTGAGCCGAGTCTACGAGATAGAAAAACACTTGCCTCAGAGTTTCTTCATCATCCCATCAGTTGAAACTTCGGACGTGCTCCATATTCTCTGGCCAATCTTCCGGTTCTTCACCAGGGGATCCCCGGAATGATACGGGCTCCAGGGGTTGCTGCAGAACGAGGGGAGGATTCGCTTGGTTGACCATGGTGCTGGTTTTGACGTTTTTCTTGTTCGCTTTCTCAGGGAATAGGCCGAGCGTGGGTGGTAAACCTTGAAGGTGGAGGCGGGCTGTTGTTGGACTGGCTTGGTGGCTTTCATAGTTTTTAGGGAGCATGAAGGGTGCGTACTCAGCACATCTACGAAATGTCACGAAGTCAAAGACGACGGAGTTGTCTTAAAAAAAAAAGAGTTTTTTGGAGCGAATTTGTGCTCCCCTTCCAACTCAAAGAATATACTGGCGGCGAGACAGCACTCAAGAAAGCGACGTGCGCAGGCGAGCATCGAGAGTCGAATGCCGCGGCATCTGCTCTGCGGGATTTTATCTTTCGGCGCGAGTGTTTCTGGAACTGTCGATTTACAGCCACAACATTGTACATCAAATAAGATTATTCTGGGATAACGACCTCAGGCTAAAAAGTCAATTTATTTGAATGAGATAGCCCGTGTGGCATGAAAATAAAGAATGGAAGACGCGCTTCGCTTGGGACACAGATAACAGAGCTGGGCGCGGCCGTGACGCAAAAACATACAATAAACAAACCCATACATGTTTCGTGACAATATATACCGTGTGTCTTTCTATTATTTGAAAGACATATATGTAAGGGTGGAGCGTCAACTATCTCTGCATTTTACCTGATTGCAGATGCAATGGCTGGTATGTATAATTGAGTATGCTAATACTGCGAAACTTGCTAGGTATTTGGCGTCGCTGCACGAATTTTACCTCTTCATAGAAGAAATGTGCAAAACGAACGCCAACTTTATTAATTCAATTTTTTCTCAGTGGCCATGAAGATAATGTATGATGTCGGTTTTTTCAGAACATTTAACACAAATTAGACTGAATATCTATATTCTGGAATATATCACTCGATGATTGTTTTAGTGTCCAAAGAGAAAAGTGTAACTGGAGTTTCAGAACAAGAATAACAGAAAGGGCTCTGACTAGGTTTCGAAACAGTGGGAGGGTCATTGCTGTTATGAAAAACATGTGTCAAATTCCGAGGTCACGAGCTATCAAAGCCTCCGATTTAATACTATTAATAACTTCAAAAGATTTTGTTTACGGTTTGAAGCAAAATTGAACTCTTCAAGCAAGCCGTCAGAACTTGTTAGTGCACGTAAGTTTCCAGAACTTGCCTTTTCACATTCATAACTACGCAGTATGCGGTAAAATTCAGGGAATTGTCGAAGCTCTAGGCTGAAGCAAGACACCTCAAAAATAATGGTGCCAGCACAGCCATTTCTGTAGTTTCTTGCAGTTTTTTTGAGACACAGCTGAAAGTGGACGTTCTAGGTATAAATGTCATTATCAAAGGCCAACTTTTAAAGAACAGGTTAAAACATGTTTTTCATGTTTTGTTTTTGCCAATCGGCTGCGCCGAGTTTTGATATCTGTTATCCGTGGGCCAAGTGGAGCCCTTCTTCCAATCTTTATTTTTTATGGCGCTCGTGTTATCTGCTTTGATAGGGAAAATACTTCAAACTAATGCCACCAGCCTCGAATAATTTTGTTTGATCTACAGTGTTCTCGATGTATTTCGACGGTTCAAGAAACACTCGCGCCAAGAAATAAATGCCGTCGGAGCAGACACCACGCTATTCGATTCGCTGACACTAGCCTGCGCACAGCTCTTAGTTGACTGCAGCTTCGGCGCCGCTGTATTCATTGAGCTGTTAGGGGAGCACAAGTTTGCTCCAAATAACTTGTTCTACCTTCAATGAAAATGCGTTTTCTTTGGCTTCGTGACATCTGGAAGAGTGGCTGGGTATATGTACCGTAAATATTCCGCAAGTCACCATGCAAGTGTTATGCGTACCTGCCGCGGAGAGCAAGACGTCCATTCAGAGCTCCCTCTTCTATCGGAGAAACTGAACAAAGAAGGCGTCATGACCAGCACCATGGTCAACCAAGCCAATCATCCCGTCGTTCTGCAGCAACCACGGGAGCCGCTTACATTCCGCAGATCCCCTGGGTAAGACCCGGAAACGTGGCTGGAGAGGTTGAAGCGCTTCTGAACTTTCAACCGAAGGCAGAAGAGAATAAGATGCGCTTTCTGATGCGGGGAGTTGAGCAAGAGCTATTCGCCGGAATCATTCGCAACCCCCTATATCCGTCATTGAGTTCGTGACCGAGGATTCTATGATCGGGAGGACCCTGTACGTGCACTCGTGGCTGTACAATCGACCACTCACGGTGTTTTTGGCAAACTACGTGAACACCCGTTGATCCGCGACGGAACACTTACGGGAAACAATCCGCGCTGGTCATTCGCGAAGAACTGAGGATACTTTCCCCAACAACGCCGCAACCTCAATTCGCGTCCCTGCCCGATGTGATCCGAGAAGTTCAGAACGCAATGTGACTTCTACACCGTCCAAACACATCCCTTTAACCTCAAGATACCGCCTACGGCCAGCTCAAACACGTCGTCAAAACGCCACGCCATAACAACACCCAGTGTCAGCCAGGCGAACTCATTTAGTCCAAACCCAGACGCCGAGGCACACGTATGTATGTCGAACCCCCCATAATCGTACTTTGTTGCCACTGCGAAGACGCCGACCACATCTACCGTCACTACCTCTAGAAGAGGCTTGGACTGCATGGTTGCTCTGTGACTCAATTCGCCATCTTCCTGGAAAAGACTACGTGAGATCGACGAGTATCGGTCTCAAACCAGCCGTGACCCAGGCTGTTTCAACCGTTCGCCATTGCCCTACCCATACCAGTTGCCAAAGAGCCGTAGCAATGCTGACGTCGCCCGTGGGAGGTACCTCATCCTAGGCGGGGAAAAGACACTTGTGGAGGCGAAGTTGCACAACGGTGAAAAAACGAAAACCTTCCAAAGAAGAAATGACGCGCCAAACACTGATTTACGACGTGCCCTAAGCCTGACGACCACATCTAACACTTACGTCACTCCCGAACACTTCAGCCACATAGTGTGACGCGTACCCCACATGACCTGGCCTGCTAGTGAGAAGACGACGACAACGACGACTATTGCTCTCCATCGTCAACAAAGACAAGCCGAGATAAAACACTCCGATGCAACCTCACTTCGAGGAAGGCGGCGTCGCACCTCCAGTTGTCCATCGACGGCTTTGATGGCGTCGCAGTCTTAGACACGGGAGCCAAATAGTCAGTAATGAACGTACCGTTTTCGTCCAAGCTGAAGATAGTTACGAACAGATAAGACGGCACGCACATACGCACTGTAGGGGGCCATCTTGTAACGCCAAGTGGAACTTGTACATCACGCGTCACCATAGATGGCACAGGCACCCTGCCGTGCTCGCCATTTCGATAACTGCTTCCGCGACGTAATTTCTAGAATGGACTTCTTGGCAGAAAACGGTGTAAATATTCATATACAGACAAAGTCCGCACCTCTTTCCTGCGCGTATTTTTATGCCGCCGGAACCGAACCCCGAACACCCTGGTGCTGTAATTATCGCCGATGATCACGTCACCCAGCCACCCCGCTCAAGCTTGATACTGCTCCTGAAATGGACGCTATCATAGAGTGACCGAAGGATGCTTCCCGACCGAGGTGTCTATCTCAAGAGGAATTGCGTGCTTTAGGTAAAGCCAATTCCACGTTTTCGTGACTAATTTCACCGAGGAGTAGCACCATTTTTGTAAGGCCACTGAAATTACGTTTCTGGAAGAAACGCAAGCTGCAAGCGAAGTGGTCGCGTTCGCCAGCTATGAATGCGCACCCGAAGATACCTTCAAGCTTCCGCATCCCTACGACGTAACTCCGGAGCTACAGTACAAAAAACATAACAAGTTTTTGACATTGCTGCCTCGCTATAAAGAGTGTTTTTCGTCAAACGCACAACTGCGCGTGACACATCTAGCGCAGCAGCGAAATATAACCGAAGATTTATCCCGACCTACCCCACAGTCACCGCACCGCATGTCTTCGCACGAGCAAGAAGCCATACCGACACAAGTGGAACACATGTTCAGCGAGAATATTTTACACCAATTCAAAAGCCCCTGGGCTGCGCTGGTCGTACTCGTGAAGAAAAAAAGACCAGGAACTAAGATTTTGCCTTGACTACCGACGGCTGAACAAAATCGATAAAAAGAACGTGTACCCCCCCCCCCCCAACGAATAGACGACGCCTTCGACCACCTCTGCCATGGGAAGTTCTTCTCAAAGATGGATCAAAAAACGGGCTTCTGGCAATTAGAAGTGGGCGCGAGAGACCGAGATTAAACTACATTCATAACCCTGACAGCCTTTACGAGTTCAAGGTGATGCGTTCGGGCTGTGCACTCCATCAGCAACAATTTAAATTGTCATGAACACCATGCTAGCTGGCCTGAAGTGGCACACCTGTCTTGTATATCCAGACGACGTTCTGGTATTCGCCCGGACTTTCGACTCTGTACTCAAGGCTAATCGCTCATCGGTGCTATCACTCATGCCTGAAAGGTGCCGCATCGCAAATGAGAACCCCCTATTTTTGGCCATGTCGTTAATGTCACCGGTGTCCTGCCTGAACTGGCAAAAACTTCAGCCATAGCAATTATCCCAAGATCGAAATACAACAAGAGCTTGCGAAGCTTTCTCAGACTGTGTGCATACTACCCGCGCTTCGTCGCAAACTTCGCACGCATTCCGGATCTACCCACACGCTTGAAGAAAGATAGCACCCCTTTAAAAAGAGAAAACGCCAAAAACAAAGCCTTCTGCAACCTGCACATCGCCTGCATTGCGCATCCTTGCTCGCTCATTTCGACGAAAACGCCGAAACGAAAATGCACACGGAAGCCAGTGATACTGCATTGGGTGCTGCGCTCGAACAAAAGCAAAGCGGTTGCGATTAAGTAATCGCCCATGACAGTCGTGTTCTGTCGAAAGTACAACAGCTACTCAGGATCCCAGAAAGAGTGCCGAATTACGCCTATGCTTGTAACCTAGACCATTCAAGGTTGGGATAGACCACCATGCGCACTGTGTGCTGAGCAATTTCAAGGACCCCTTTGGCTGCCTTAAGTGTTAGAGAATGCACGTGCAAGGATTGGACCTTACTTTCGTCTCTAAATCTGGTAGGAAACGCTTCTCTGTTGACTAACTGTCCCTCGTCGCCATCGACCCAACACCACTACACACCGACAAACACATCGCGTTCTTCGGAGTCGTGACGGAGAACGACTTAGCCACCCAGAATCGTGTAGGACCCGACCTACACGTCATGATCGACTACCTTGAAGGACGCAACGTCGCCGTGTCTAGAGCGTTCAAACGAATCTTTCCAGTAATCAGCCTCAAAAAATAAGTCCGCGTGAAGAATGTAAGCACTAGAACGAGAAAAAATTATCTTCTTGTTATCTCCGCCAACTTTCGTGACGACATTTTAGAGAGCGTGTGACGACGACCCATTTCTGGACATCTCGGCACAAATCGCAATATTTGAAAAATCAAAGTAAAATACTACTGGCCCAGCTTTAGATCCGACGTCGCCCGCTACGTTTGGAGCTGCCGTGACTGCCAGTGACAAGGCCTGCCCGACTTCTGCAGCCGGTCGCCGTCCACCGAAACCCTTCCAACAGATTTTAACAGCCTTTCTTGGCACGTTTCCAATGTCACGGTCCAAGAAGTGGATTGTCAATGCTACCGATTACATGATGCCCTACGCAGAGACTGCCGCTCTACCGCGAGGTAGTGCACAAGTAGTCGTGAAGTTTTTTTATAAACTAGGTTGTGCTGCGACACGGACCAAGAAGTCCGAATGATGGACCGCGGAACCAATTGCACTGCGGAGTTCATGCAACGAATCCTACACTACAGCACCATGGATCACCGAAGGATGACGGCATACCACCCCCATACGAATGGACTAACGAAACGTCTGAACAAGAAGATCGCGGATATGCTGTCAATATACGTCGACATTGAACAAAAGACTTGGGATGAAGTCCTGCCGCGTATCCCGTTTAGGTATATCTCGACTATTCAGGAAACAACGCAGTTGACAACTATTGAGCTTGTATATAGAAGACGGCGAAATACGAGTCCTGTCGCCATGCTTCCCTACGTGGAAGGCGATGACCTCAATGCCGACATCAAGAATACCTTCAGATTGCGAGGAGGGCTACCAGCCCGAACGAGTTCGCACAATGAGCCAGCAGCTGGTGGATGCAAAACGACCTCCGACGCGATATGTGGAGTAGTGCCCAGGGGATGATGTGTGAGTTTGGACTCCTATCCGACGACGTGCACTCAGTAAAAAGCTTCTGCGGTAGTATTTTTGGCCCTACCTGATTGTACAAAGTGTTGGCCAAATTACCGACGAGGATTTCCCCGATGGTGATTCCGGAACATCGCGGCGATGCTGGCAACCTGAACTCGTACACGCGGTGAGTCTTAAACCTTACTGTGCAAGATGACGGACATCTTTTTTATGTTTGTGCGGGCTCTCTTTTATATTACCATAGCTTCGATGCACTCTTAGAGGATGTGAATTCCGTGAACCACCAATTGGGTTTGTTTACGTCTTGATTTAGCGAACCGACTGCGCCGGGCTGTGTTATCTTAGTACCTGTGGGCCAAGTGAAGCACTTGTTCCATTTTTAATGCCGCACGTGTTTTCTGCTTTGATAAGGAGAGTGTTTCAAACTAACTTCAGCAGCCTAGAATCAAATTCTTTGATCTACAGTATTTCAGATGTAATACGACGGTACGAGAAACGCCAGTGCCAAGAAAAAGGTTGCTGCAGAGCAGACACAACGATATTCTATTCGCCGACACTCGGCTGCGCACGCTTCTTTGTTGACTGAAGCTTCGCCGCCTCTGTATTGAGTTCTTTGGGGTGCACAAGTTCGCTCCAATGAGCACGTTTTTTCTTCAAGACGACTGCGTCATCCTTGCCTTCGTGGCAATATCAAGTTCAACAATGGCACAAAAAGGTATTCGGGTTTTTCGGCACTGGCACTTGTCCATTGAAAAACTTTAAATCTTTCAAGCTTCCACTCAGCATAAAAAATGTGAAGTGAAATGCTGTAATGCGCCAGAGAGGCTTTAGGGCCTTTCTGCTATTTGTGGTACTACCGTTATGATCTTCCTCTTTTCGTCGTACTTCTCTCTTGATGGATTGAACAGATGTTTCTTCAATTCAATTCAATGTTCCCGTATCCGTAGTGGTGGAGCGCTGAAGTATTGTAGAACGGAACAATTGAAAGGAATGAGCAACGAAACAGAAGGCGGTAGGTGTAAGATTAAACGACAAGAAGAAAGTGCAGTGGGTTAGAGAACACACACGTGTTAAGGACTTATCAGTATAAAGTAAGATGAAATAGGTGTGGGCAGGCAATGTAATGCGAAGGCAAAGTAACCATTGGTCATTAGGCGTGACGGAGTGGTTCCGCAGAGAAGGCAAGCGTGCCAGGGGATGCAGACTATTAGATAGGCAGATGAGATCAAGTTTGCGGAGATACAGTGGTCGCCATTAGCACAGGACCTGAATAATTAGAGATCTTTGGGTTGGGATCTTGTCCTGTAGTGTGCGTACACTTGATGATGATGATGGCAACGACGACAACTGGAGATTTCGACTATCATGGTAGCTTTAGAGGCTGTTTGTATTATGTTACCGAGGCTGCATCTACTGGCTTGCATGTATGTGGGAGTGGTACCTGTGCACGATGTATATGTCTACTCCGAATGGTTTTTATGGCCTTGGCGCAAAAAAAAATACATCGACAATCGAAGTCGTATGTGTTAGTATGACATTTTTGAGATGACATTTTGCAGTAATTTTACGTTCTTTGTCTATGATTTGGGAGCTCCGGAAGCCACCTCGTTGAGGATGCGTTTGTTTCATGGAAACAAATATTTCATTTATATGGCTTGCTAGTTATTCAGCCCTACTTGCTCCAACTTCAATTAGCTCTATATATTTGCACCAACGGTCTTGCTGCAAATGAGCTTCAGTTTTGTTTATTCTGCAAACTACATAAAGCCTCATACGGGAAGAGCCAAGGTGTCAACAAGCTCCTCCCATGCATGCAATATACACCTCCAAACAAGAAACGACGCTTTCAAAGAAGGTGGCACTAATTAACAGGAAACCAGTCCTCATCAGCACAAGTGTCAACGACACGTAGGCACCGTCTGTTTCGTCATAGGACCCGCCGCGGTGGCTCAGTGGCTAAGGCGTTGCGCTGCTGAGCACGAGGTCGCGGGTTCGATTCCCGGCCGCGGCGGCCGCTTTTCTGATGGAGGCGAAAAGCAAAAACGCCCGTGTGTACGAGATTTCGGCGCACGTTAAAGATCCCCAGGTGGTCAAAATTAATCCGGAGGCCTCCACTACGGCGCGCCTCATCGCCTGCGTTGCGTCGGCGCGTTAAACCCTACAATCAATCAATCAATCGTCATAGGATTCCGAGATTGCTCGACAGGACACAGCTGCAAAAGCTCTCTGTAAATAAACTTTTACCGAAACAATTTGAAAACTAGGAATTTAATAACCTAAAATGACAGCATTCCCAAGCTGGCAAGAAATGAGTACAGCTGCGCAGAAAAAAAATATGTAGAAGTACAAATAAAGCACACAAAACCCTATTCAAAACAGTTTATCTTGACTTAAAATTTACTACACATTTGTAAAAGAACCAGTTTTGTTTGGATGTCTGCTGGTTTCCCTTTAAACGGTACAGATTTTGAAATATAAAACGCAATAAAGGCAACACAAAATAAGTCGTACGCAGAAGAAAGATTGCCAAAATATAGAAAAAAAAGGACACACCAACCAAGAAATGATTGAATGTTAGTACAATATCGACACAGTTAGCCAACTGTACAATGTCACACTGAGTGAAATGGTTAGGAAACAATGTATAAAAAGTGTGAATACACAAAGCTAATTGCATTTTGGTTACAAAGTGAATACAAAAATTTATGAAATAAAATATTTCACGCCTATTGAAATTATTAGGGATCAATAAAATTAAAGCAGGTTTTAAATGCAGAAAATGTTGATTGGTGTTTAGGGGTGCTGCCCCGATATACGCAAATTCAGAAGGGAGCACGTTTAAGAAATAAACAGGTATGCCCTAAATTTTCGTACTTTATACATTAATAAGATCATGCATTTGGAGGACGCATGAGTGTCGTAGGCACTAATATTTAACATACATGTCTTCCTAGATTCATCTTTGTTTGTGGAATTTGGCGCCTGGTGTCAAGAGTAATCTTTTCAAATTCGGGAAGTGCTACCACCTACAACTAGTGCCTTAAATGAACTCTCAAACTGACCATATACTGGCCAATGCCCACCCACAAAGCACACTTACAAAGAATAAGTGTAAAATAAAAAAAAAAAACAATTCGATATAAGTAACCTCACACTATTTCTGATCAGCACAACTTCCCTTGACAATAAAAAAAAAACTAAATAGTGTAATCGGATTGATAGATTGGACGACGGAACACAGTTACACAGTCTTTCGGGAAATAAAGCACCTAAGAAACAATTCGAAAATCCCGATTTTGGCGGTATATATTAGTAATCTTGCGAAAAGAGCAGTAAATATTTGCCGTGCCACTGCACATAACCTACTGAACATAACTTTCAAAAGCACTTAAAACATTGACTACAAAATGTATTATACTCTCACAAAACAACCACTTAGACTTTGATGTCTAACTGGGGTCGTTTAAACGGTAACGATTTTACATTTATAAGATCAGTACAATGTTCCGCCAGAATACATGAAACACACAGCAATCAGAGTGGCACAAAATAGAAAAAAACAAGTATTTTCAAAAATGATTCAGTGCTTGTTACAAGAACAAGGCAGTTATGCAATTTGAAATAGCTCATGTTAAGATAAAAGAAGCGTAGAAACAGAAATGATTGAATGGTGCTAACGCAAACGACACGCAATTACTTCACTTTCAAAATTCACACCTCGTAAATGAGTACGGAACAACAAAATAAAGCAGCTTGGAAAGACAGAACTAATTCAGTGGTGGTTTGGAGCACGGCAGAAATAACCACTACTACAAATAAAGACACATGTAGGGATATGTATAGGAACTATTGAAAAAAGTTGTGGTTACAACAAAATTGAACTTTACGTTACAATGCCACTTCACACTTCGCGAAATAGTACGATACAAACAGTCTGAAAAGCTTTTAAATACATAAAACATAGATTGGTGGTTATGAGTGCAATACAGTGGCATTAGTTCGATGTTGCACTCAAAATAAAATGCTTCACGAACAATAAAAACGACCATATACAGATATCATTAGATGGTAGATACAAGAAGACGAATTTTTATGACTACACAATTGATACCTAGTCTTATGATTGCAGAACAGCAAAACAAAAACTCCGAAGCATAGGATTATTTCAATAGTAAATAACCAAACCGCAGAAAGTTACGTCACTCTAAATATTGCACACCAAGTGAAATGATAGGAGAACAATAGTAGAAAAAGCATGGAAACACAGAAATGATTGAATGGTCTTACCAGTAAAGTACAAAATTTGACTTTGAATATTTCACACAAAGTAAAATGCTCCCGAAAGAGCAAAGGAAGCACGTGCAATCAGAAGTGATTGAGCGGTGTTTAGGAGTACACTACAAAGTTACACTTCCTAAATTCGCACAAATGTGAACTGCATTCAGAACTGGAAAAGAAACACGTTTAAACACACAAATTAATAACTGGTAGCTACAAAAAATAAACAAATGTACATGCTTAAATATATTAAACTTATTGATATGATATGTAATCAATGCAGCAAGAAAGAACATCGCGAAGTACACAAGGGTTTCAATGGGGTATACACAAAGAGTAAAATTTACGAGACATAAAATTACACAACCTAAATACTGGCGATCATCAAAGCAAGAAACGTGGAAACTCAGAAAGAATTTAAAAGGGGTTTTATGTACACTCGAAATATACAGAACCTACTAAATTCTACCCAGTACAATTATGGCGAAAAGTAAAAAGTTGAACATATAGAAACGATTTAATGGTGAAGGCAAAAAAAATCGGATGTACTTGACTAATCATTTCACACCCATATAAATATTTTAACTCATTGAGAAACCTTGAAAAAAGGTTATGTAGAGGCATT
The DNA here is from genome assembly GCF_048455015.1 of Haemaphysalis longicornis. Taxonomy (NCBI): domain Eukaryota; kingdom Metazoa; phylum Arthropoda; class Arachnida; order Ixodida; family Ixodidae; genus Haemaphysalis; species Haemaphysalis longicornis. Next base: position 202,128,763 of record NW_027526385.1, read on the forward strand.
GTGTTTACTGGACATGACGTTTCCCTTGTTTTGGGCTTTCGCGTCCAACTGAAGCTTGTTCCTAAATGAAACAGTCAAAATTCTTCCTCGTTCTAAAACATGAAACGTGTTCAGATAACTCTCATTGCTTAAATGCGTTAGTTACAATTAGGCCCAGCAAAGTTTCAGTTGCCGACATCTAACCAACCCGCAGAGCGTATACTATAGTGAACAACGCCCCCAGAGCCGTTATACTGAGGGGAAGCAGTCAGGTAGCCACCCAAAATCTAAGAACCAGAAGGTTGAATTGATTGTGGGTGTTAACGCGCCGTCGCAACGCAGGCGATGAGGCGCACCGTAGGGGAGGCTTGCGGATTAATTCTGATACCTGGGGATCTGAAACGTGTGGCGAAATGTCGTACAAACGGGCGTTTTTGCTTTTCGCCTCCATCAGAAAAGCGGCGGCCGCAGCAGGGCATAGAACCTGCCACTCAGCAACTGACCACCGCGGCGAGTTGAACCCCAGCGTTCCTCCCCAACAAACGTGATTATGGCATTCCGGAGTCAGAAGCGTTACCTCCCCTCAAAAAACAGCGAGTAGGAAAAATTAATCTCTGTGTTTTAAAAGCGAGAAGCGGCAGATTAATCACCAAAAGCGGAGACGAAAGCTACAAGAACAGTTGAATGATTGATTCATTGACTGATTGATTTATTGATTCATTGATTGATTTATTGATTGTGGGATTTCACCCGCCGACGATGCAAATACGTTTACGCGCACCTTAGTATAGAGCCGTGAAATAATTTGGCCAGGAGGCGATTGTTAACGTACGCCAAATTATTGAACACACGACTGTTTTTGCTTTTTGCCTCCTTCAGCCCAGAGTACCATTCCTGATTCACTGAAAGTGTTTTCTGATATGAATAGTTCAGGAATCCGACGTCAGTTCGGAGGGCAGCTAGAAAAATATAGCCGCACGCGCGACCTCGCGCTCTGTCCAGCACCCGGCATTGGTTTACTCGGTAAACCGTTTTTTCTGCTTTTCTGTTGTATTTGCGCCATGTCCTGCGACCTCTCCCACCGGTGTGTGCTCCGCCCACGGCACGGATACCGGCCATGTGCGCCACCTTCCGCAAGCGCTAGTAGTTAGCAAAACTTAGTTACTCAGGCCAACGCATGGAATCTTACTTCTCCCCCATCTCAATCGCCGTTCTCATCGCCTCCGTCTGGTGCGCAGAGACGGGGAGAACTTAGATCGTCTACCGTCGGGTTTTTAGAATAGAATAGAGTAGACCTTTATTGTTGTCACAGAAGGGTACATGACTAGAAAAGAAGCAATGCAGAAAGAGGTCCCAGAGTAATAAACTGTAGTGGGACTTTTAATAAACTGTAGTTTTACCTTCCTTTATTATTTATGAAAAAACAGTTTCCACTCATGTGCTTCACCGCTACAACTCAACTAGCCACCATTCCTAGATAATGAATTGATTTATTTTTAGCATAGAATATCTATTTGCAGTAATAAAGTGTATGGTCAAGTACATTTCACTTACCTCTGGTTTCACTCTTTTGAAAGCCTTGTGGCCAAATTCAAGTGACGTAGCATGGGTAATCGTTGTCGGTGATATTTAGAGCTTCGCATTCCAATTATCTTCACAAGGGTGGATTGGCGCACGTGGTATGTTTACTTCGTATCTGTACTTTTTCAATGGTTTGCGATGGAGTCGGAAAACACAGGCCGGTTGATAGTTGCGCTTTTGTTTGTGGGCTTTTTTTGTTACGCTGTCCTTCGTCTTCGTCAATGTCAAGTTACCGGGGTGTTTCGCAAGTAGTAAGGCACTACCTAGCGCAGAAGCAATCTCTCATTTGCTATATTTTTCCAGTCGTGTTCATAAATATTATTTTAGAATGTCCAGATTTGAGGGCCAAGGAAGAGAAAAATTACCCGTCGCGCCGGTGGTTCCTTCTGCCGTGAAGCTGTTGGATGGGATAAACGTCGCCTTTCGTCACGGCGTTCGATCTGCGGCCATCGACACAGGTGCGAAGCCTGTTGCAGGTTTTCCTGGCGAGTATGATGGGTGAGAGCCCCGCACTTTAAGATGGTCTGTCGTTCAGTATTTTAAGCCATCGTTCAGCATTTTGCGTCTGCTTCCTAGGGAATGCCTTTTATGGAAGCTGATAAACAGTCCGGGCGAATTTGCTTGTTAAAATACAGTGCTTCCCTAGACGAGTACGTCGATCCTTTGATGTCGGCTCAATAGAGCACCCTTCTGGCTGACCTTCAGATTTTGGTTCATTTCTACCGGTAGAACGCCGTGCGCTGCGAATGAAGAAGAGGGCCACATTTATAGTGAAGCTAGGCGATTGACGTCGGTAGCTTCTTCGATGAATGTGAACGTGGTGTTCTTCGCGAGATGTCCATGGTCTTTGCAGAAGTTAGTGAGCGAAATCGACCTGCAATCATTCTTTGGCTAGACATGTCTTCTCGCTATGCAGATGGCCTAATGCACGCGTTTTTTCACGTTTCTTTCAGCGACTTTTTCACACTCGTATAATACCGAAATATTTAGGGTAATGAACAACCTAGTGCAAGCAAGAAGCGAGACAGCATTGAAAGTTATACGTAATGTTGCGTCGCATCCGTCTATGATAATACTTCAAAATACCTTTTTCCTCAAGAAAGTGATCCCGATATTCTTTACGTAAATAACCGCACCGTTTTGTTGTAAAAAGTGCGTACAAAGAAGGAAACCTTTTGACCAGTTGGGCAGTGCGGTCAAGGTTCAGGTGGAGGTGAAGCCGCGGATTATAATCGGTGCCATTACCCTACATACCCAAGTGACCAAATGGCATATTTTTAGCTATTTGACCAACGTGGATGTCACATGTTGAACGCGAATGTTCCCGCTTTCTGTCTGGCCACCCGAGTCTTGAACTTGTCGTCGTCATCGTCAAAATAGAGGATCGTAAAGCATATCGACGCCAGCTGATTGAATTGAAGGGTCGATGACGTCAGTTTCCTCGCGTGACAGGGCTGCAGAATGGCTGGCCTGTGGAATCGGGGGGAACAGATGTCGCGCGTTTGGTCGGAATTCAGCAAGCAGACACGACGGTAGGAACATGCCCTGAAGACATGCCTTTCTTTTTATCGGTAGAAACGAAATCGCCCGTTGTCGGGGGTTCACCACAGATCGCTTTTGCTTGGTGGTATCTCCACGGAGTAAAGCAGGTTTAATCGAGGCCTACGGTTGAATATCGGCTTCGGCACAATGCTGCCGACGCTCCATGGGACGCAGTAATGGTATTGTGGTTCAGCGACCGCGTAATAAACATGCGGTTCTTCAGGCTTCGGTTTTTAAACACGACAGTCTTTCTTGGGTACTTAAACCAAGAAATTATGGTCTGTCTTCATGCCTCTCTGTCTCTCAGTCTGTGACTCGATTCAGCCACCCGGCCAAAGTAAAATGAATCATGCACAATAGTCTTATATATTCAGAGCCAAATGTAAACGTCTGAGCCCGATTTATATTTTCATACTTGTTAAATTTGTTGAACAGGAACAAGACATTGCGCTAATATAATAGAGGAAATGAGTACACAAGGGATAATTGCAGTGTTCCTTTATTAAAATATATAGATGCTTGGTTTTCCGATAGCAACTGATATTCCACATATAATGCAGAAGACATACGCCAGCTGTTGCCCACGCCCCCTTTAGAGAGCATATGAGAAATCATTCAGCAACAGCAACGAAATGTTCCACTAGCCCGGTTGCGCGATCTGCTGTGAACGCACGTGGAGCACGGCAACACGGTTGCATATGTGTCCGAGAAAAGGCTTCTGCCCGCTTAGCTTTTATTATTACGGGTATAGTTTCTGAAATTAAAACGCAACTCTCAATTTTTAACCAATTCATCCTTCTAATCTCGCGCTGTTACTGAATTCCAACGATAGGTATCTAGTTTTAAATTGCGACCGGGAGAATTAGCCCCCTTCTTGTTCAATGCTTTGCTAATCCCACGTGTGGGTATGCGTCATAAGACTTGGAACAACAAAAAGGCTATAAACCGTGAAGTTAGCAATCTCGATTCACGCGCGTCTCCGCCGTACTGCAGCACAGACATCGATGAACCCTGCCTGTAGTAGTGGAACACAATAAATTCAAATCGCCTTGAGCGAATATTTCGTGTGTTTACTTTGGGATGAGCGCGACGGAACAGGAAAAGCATGAGAGGTGAGCGGGACAGCAAAGGAGGGCAGTTCCTTGGGAAATGTCTAAAAGACTAGAGCCTTTTGGCAACATTTGCATCCAAAGAAGCACATACACGACGTATTTTTCTTTTTGCTCGGGAATCCGGAGAGCTTGCTTCACTTTTCTATTGATGTGCGCGATGCACATGTCAAAGCTGAAGCTTGATTTGCACGGATCGATTCCAGCTCTTCCTGCACAGTTTTCTTACATGTTTGTGAAAATCTTCGAAGTAGCTTCCAAGCCTTGTTATCCAGTTTACACAGGAGATGGTGCATAAGTTCGCGGGTGCTGCCGCGACCTTGGATAAAGTGCCTGTTATATGGCAGTGGCCTCAGCAATTACCCGGGGCTTCGGGCGCCATCGGTTCCAGTCTGTATAATCGGATAACATATCTTCTTTAGAAATTTTTCATGGCGCATCTTTAGAGGGGGTGATTTTAAGTTCCCAAATACTCTCTGGAGTTATTCGTCCTCGAAGCAGAGATGCCGAATTTTAGAGCGAAACACTGATTTCGACCCGTGCAACCCCTTAATAAACACAAAATCACTGCTTGATTTGGCCTCTACCATTCCCAGGCCGATAAAAGATGGACTTGACCATCACCACCCTCGGAGTAGTGAAGAAATGGCACACGTTAGACTGTACCTGGGGAAGTGATTATTACGGTATTATACTTCGAATAAACGGCAAGAAATTAGGAACAAACCTGATAACCACCGCGTAAACGAACTCTTTTCAAGAGTGATTTGTGGTTGGCCCCTATTCAACATAGGACAATTTATCACGTCATTGACCAAGACACGTTCGCTCGCAACCGATACAGTCACCAGTATGGCTGAAGAGTACCTTCTCGATTGGCATATGTTTCAACTTCTTTGCAAGGCTAAATGCATTACCAAACTTTATAGAACACAAGGCAAACGTCACCATCATATTATGCTATTGAAACACCATTAGCATGTTATTCGAGACATGTCACCTTACACTTCCATGTGAGCATTGGCATAATTTCTGCCAGGAACGTGGCCACAAGACCGTACTTTCTCAATTTTGGCCAATTTTTGTGCCATGAATATTCGTGAGAACTCCCGCCTCCACATATTTTTTGCGCACTCTGCTGATGATCCCTCTACTATTGTGGCTGTATGCCCATCATCAACATCGAATAGCCACTTGAAGTACTTGACTCCCCTTTTAGTATCGTAGAAATAAAGATCGCGATTTTGCCAGCAAGAGCAAAGTAAGTGCCGGGGCATGAACATATCAAGTGGCAGGACATCCGCCATCTCACCCGGAAGGTCGTAGATGTTCTTCGGCAACTGCTGTACCAGCAATAGAACGCAAGTGAGGTCCCTGACTCCCTATCTAGGTCACGATAATCCACCCTAGTCACAAACCCGTCAAGGTTTCTCGCATTCCCCAGCAAATCCGGCCCATTGCAGAAACTCCCGCGATCTGTTGACTGAGTGAACGGCTTATGAATAACAAGCTCGTTTGTAATCTCTAACGTACATGGAGGTTCCATCCTGCATTCTCAGGTTTTCTTCCTCACATCGGTACTCTTTACTTGAGGCTGCTTAGACATGTCATTATAAGGACATTCCGCACGGACTTGCCTGTCTTTGCCTTCATACTGAATATCCCTGATCAGTTACCTCTTTTTCCTAGACAGATGGCTGCAGTCCTGATTAGGAAATTCCTCCAGCACTGCCCGATAAATCTGAATCTCCGGACGTCTCAGCGAATCAATTATTATCGTGGTAGGGGTGAACCTCAGCGATCAATCTTGGGACCCCTGATTTTCAATCAGGCGATGAATCGCATAGCTCGTACTCTAAACAATACACTGCCGTCCGATCTGCTTTCTACACTGACGAAGTTGTATGAACCGAGGCCAGCGATTTCCCTTCGGTAGAGCACATGCAGTGTTTACTGCAAGCTGCAATCGCCAGTTTGGTGAACACCTCGTGCCGTTTCAAACTCCAATTATCCCCTGCCGAAACGGAATTCCCCAGCGTAGGCAGTAAACCTGCTACGAATCAGAAGCAGATCATCCCTCTGGAAGTAGAAGGCACGCTATTATAATCTCGTAATGACACTATTCAATTGCTAGGACTGTCTTTTAGCAGTCGCTCCACCTGCTATAAATAGCCAACCATGGATAGCTCGCCTTAAAGAGACTTGGCGTCCTGCTTTAAAGCTGGTCACCCGGTTGTCCTATAAGCATGGAGGGGCATGCCAACACGCTCGTACCACGGTCGCTCGTGCAGTTGCAGATTGACGTTTAAGCTACGGCGTCCCATTGTATGACCTACGTCCGTCCTATGTTAATTCTGTACAGAAAGTGAATCGTCATCTTCTCCGCGCAATGTGTCGCCTCCCTAAATTCGGCGAGTTGATAGGTTTATGGGACGCGGCAGACAATGCACCACTGGTTCTTAGCTCACAATCCAGGACAAGGGTTTCGACGCGCCGACGAAGGTGTGGCGGGTGTGCAGCCTATGTACACTTTGACATAGCCTTTCGAAAATAATGCAAATAGATTCCTCGCCTTCTTGATCCACAATGGTTCGTCTCATCTCTGTCCTGCAGACACGTAAAATTTAGTGGAGGATGCTGGTTTTATACTTGTCCCGGGCGGAGCTTCAACCCATCTCGAATCATGAAGCGGTTTCATCCTGTATCTTTGATCGCGTCCGCCCGCCCCAGCCCTGGTCAGCAATAAACGGGACCATTCCCAAGCCCCTTGTCTCCTGCCCATGATCAACGAGTCCGGATGCCCTTACCAGCCGAGACCTGAAAAGAAGCCGATGATGTTCGCTCGCCGAAATCTCCGTCACGTCTCTAAAGGCTTGGAAGCTTCCTCGTGACGTCGGCGGGAACAGCTGTTTGGGGCCGGTGCTCATTGCCACAGCCAAAATCATCCGTGGTTGCAAAGAGTTCCACCTGTATTCTCATCTCATCTTTAGTTCTCGCCACCGTTTTAAACCCCCTGCTGCCTAGACCTGGGTGGACGTCCTCGACTGGCGTGGCTATGTCACGGACATGCCATACAATGCCCTACGGGGTCATAGACCACCATTCACGACGACGGTGAAGACGACGAAGAAGGGGTGGCTGGTGTGCAGCATGTGGCGCTTTGTCATGCCGCTTGCATATAAGGTAAATAGATAGTTCCCCTTCCCCATCCACCATTGTGCACATTACATCCTTCAAGCAAATGCTGCTGCCAGGGAGCGTATTCAAGCATCTCCTTCGGTTGCCCTTGCACAAACCCCCTCCTTCCTGTCGGATTGGAAACTTGCGGTTGGGCATCTGAAGAAAATAGCAGACACCTTAAGCAACCGGCGACCTCAGAGGGAGTCCTCGAACTTCTCAAGCCCCTTTCATGCTAGGAGGAAATATTCGCAAAAAAAAGGCTACGCTAATGCGGCCTACGCCCCTCACGTTATATAGAAATGAAAAGCCCCTTCAGTGTCCGACCTCTACCGTACCACAGTGTGGTTGCGAAGGCCCAACGAATCTGTTTTACCTCATATGGCTCTGTCGCGCCTTCGACATGGGCTGCGCGCACCTTCTACAAATGGACCGGCAACCTACACCCAAATTCAAGCACATGTCGTGTGTGAGAAGATTCCCCAACACTCAAAATAATTTCTGCATGCCTTCTTGAGAATGGTCTGTTCCAACTGGATGGAAGGATGCATGAATAGTTGGATAGCCGCTTGCTCGGATGGATGCACGCTTAGACGTATGATTGGGTGAATCGATGGATGGATGGATGGATGGATGGATGGATGGATGGATGGATGGATGGATGGATGGATGGATGGATGGATGGATGGATGGATGGATGGATGGATGGATGGGCGGGTGGGTGGGTGGATGGGTGGATGAATGGATGGATGGATGGATGGATGGATGGATGGATAGATAGACGGACGGACGGACGGACGGATGGAAGGATGGATGAATGGATGAATGGATGTATGGATGGATGGAGAGTGTATGTGTTGTGTTTTATGGTGCATAAGCAAGTTAGGCTATCATGCGCCAAACCGAAGGTTTTGCGTTTTTGTGGATAATAACTGTTTGTTACAGCACTTAAAGCGTTACATCTTGTTTAGAAGCCCCTCTTCTTTTATAAAACTAAAAACGGAGGAAGTTTCACAAGACCGCTTGCTTCTAGAAATAAATTAGTTTGAAATGCATTGTGTTCATCATAGAACCGGCTAAAATACTTTTTTTCTCAGATCCTCAAATTTCGTACCTGAGATTAACATGTGGTTTACTGTTAGCTCTTGGTTGCATTCCTCACATCTCGATTTGTCTTCTTTCATAAAAAGAAAGTTATGTGTCACATGTGTATGTTCACTGCAGAGACGGCATAAAATAATTTCTGTGAAGTGTTCTTCATGTTTGCTTGATTCGCAATCTGCCATAGTCGGTTTTACTGTGTGAAGTTTGTTGTTTGTTTCGTTATCCCATGATGACTGCCATGTTTCTCTTCGTTTTCTTTGTATAAATTTCATACGGTCGCTATGAGGAATATGTACTTGTGTGACTGTATTGCTACCAGCCTGAGCAACACATGCATCGGTACCCTCATTACCATTGATCCCAACAGGGCTAGGAACCCAACACAACCTAATGTCCTGTCTTTGTGTATTTGCTGTCACTAAATTGTGTAATATGTCTGTAATATGATTTGAGCTGCCTTTTGTAATGTAGGGCTGTGATCGCGCCGAGCGAGTCTGTGTAGATAACACTTTTTTGAATGCTATCCTTCCTTATTTTTTCTACCACCATAGCAATGGCATAAGCTTCCGTTGTGAAAACCGAAATGCACTCAGGCAACCTGATCAACTTCTCCCATTTAACTTGTAGTATTGGACTCCCAGCAAAGCATGACATCTCGAAACCGTCTGTGTAAAATGGGGTGTAGCCTTTGTGTTGTTCGTTTAGTGCCAAAAACTACTGTAATATATGTTCGCGCGGCGCTTTCTTTTTCTGAAACTGTGTCAGTATAAAATCGCACGCAGAAGAGAATGTGTACCAATTTGGTAATTGGTTTGTTCTTTGGGCAGTCGCAGGTAATGTGTCCAGCTTATAAGTTCTTGGCATTTCTCTTTAAATCGAAGCAGCAATAGTTTAATACCTTGGTGTCTGTTATTAAACAGTGTCCTAGATGGGCATTTCGCAACCGTGGGATAGCACCGATGCTTCGGTAGTGAACGGATCTTTAGGATATAAGAGCATGTCAGCATGGTTCTTCTCCAGGTGGGTGGTGGTTGATTGGTTTCAACATAAATGCTGCTAATGGGTGATGTCCTATATGCACCAGATGAGAGACGTAAACCTAAATTATATACGGGGTCCAGTCGTTTAAAGTAGGGCTGCCTTGCGGAGCCATACACAATGCAACCGCAGTCTAAGCAAGAGCCTACAACCGAACGATAAACTTGTAGCAGTCATGATCTGTCAGAACCCCAGTGTTTGCGTGACAGAACCTGAGGTATATTTAGAGCTCGGGATGCTTTCTTTTTCAAGATATTGATGTTAGGCAGGACAGTGATTTTTCTGTCAACTGTTACGCCGAGAAATTTATGTTCATTTTGTGTGGGTAAATTTATTTTATTTAGGTGTAGGGTGAGGTCGGTCTGCAGGTTTCGTTTGAATGAGAAAAGAATAACGACTGTTTTGTGTGGTGAAAACATGAAACCATTTCTGTCTGCCCATGTTGCTAGTTTATTCATAGTTAACTGTATTTGTCTCTCGCATGTCGTTATATTTGAGGATGTGCAAGCTGTTTTAAAGGTAATCAACATATAATCGACCGTGAAATTATTTTGGATATGGAGTTCATTTTTACGACAAACAGTGTTGCGCTAAGAATAAAGCCCTGAGGGAATCCGTTCTCATGTACAAACGTCCTCGACAGGGTTGAGCCCAGGCGCACTTGAAATGAACGATTTGTGATAGTCATTCAGGCAATTAAGCATTCTTTTACGGATGCCTAATTCTACTAAGTCCCGCATTATCCAAAACCTCTATTTAGTGTCATAAACCTTCTCAAGATCGAGAAAAAGTGCAAGACAGCGTTGTTCGTGTATAAGTTCTTCTCGTATTATTTTCCAGGCGGAAAATATGGTCAGTTGTTGAGCACGGCTTTTTAAAACCACACTGGTGAATGTCGAAAACTTCATTTGATTGCAGGACAAAACCTAACCTGGTATTCATCTCCGGCTAATTCAAAAGTTTTAGCTAGACAGCTCGTAAGGGCTATTGGTTTATAATTACTAGGGGAGGTTGGCTGCTTTCCGGGTTTTATTATTGCTACAATAAATGCTTTTTTCGAGGCTGCCGCCATCCTTCCCGATATCCCAATTTTGATAAAATACCTTAGAAGTGCTTCTACAGAAGGGGTCGAAAGATAGGACAGCATTTCATAATGTATATCATCTGGGCCGGGTGCAGTATGCTTACCGGCCGATTAAGCTCTCTTGAATCCTTGGAGCATTATAAACTATCATAAGGTTTTTTTGTGCCACTTGTGTTGGAAGTTTTTGTTTCTCTGCAGTGTGTTTGCACTTCAAAATGCTTCTGTTTAATGCACAGAACTGGGAACGCTGGAGAAATGTTCACCCAGTATACCCGTCTGCTCTTCCAGGCTACTTTGTACACCAGGTGCTATTAGAAGTGGAACTGTAAAAGGGGAGTACGTGCCACTGAGTTTCCAAACTTGCTCCTACATTTTTTCGGTGTGACCGAGCTGTTTATAGACGAGACATAATTTTTCTACGAAGCTTTCTAGGGCACTCCGCCGAATGTACTGGGCTTTAGCAAGTTTCCTTTTCAACTCTAATAAATATTCTTGCGTTGCATACCTTCGCAAGACTCCCCATGCTTTGCTTTGCTGCTTTTTGGCTTGATTACACTCTCGTGTCCACCGTCCTTTGTTGTTTTGTCTAACACTTCCCGAGGACTGTGGAATAGCTAGGCGTGCAGCCTTAAGAATGCAAGATGTAAACCTTTCATTCAATTCATCAATGCTCAGAGTGTCTGAAAAAATTGATCTAAATTTGCTTCAGAAGCAAAAAGTCCCCAGTCGGCCAACTGAAGTTTCCACCTTCGTGGTTTCGTCTGGATAATGACTTGTGATGAAGTTACGCTAATGAGTACTGGTAAATGATCGCTCCCAAATGGGTTGTCAATGACATCTTATTTAAAATCGCTTAAAACACTCGGTGAACTAAAGGACAAATCAATGAAGCTCATTTTCCCTGTGCTTGGAGGGCAGTATGTAGGTTTGCCGGTGTTTGAAAGACAGGCATTATTGGATAGAATAAACTCCTGTAAAATCCGACCTCTTGCGTCAGTTTTTTCACTCCACCAAAAAGAAGAGTGGGCATTAAAATCGCCTACTATTAGGAGCGTTTCTGGTAACTGATTTACTAAATTTTCTAGATCAAGCAGTGTTACCGTGAGTAGTGGCTTGCAGTACACATATCAAACTGTGATTGTTTAAATGCAATCAGGGTTACATCCACTGCTTTTAGCCTAGTTCTAAGTGTCTTCTCGAGCTGCTACGCCATTTTGTACAACTATTGCCACCTCGCCAGACAGCCTACTCGCCTGCTCTTGGTCACATCGGAAACCTCGTAACCTCTCAGTATATTCTTGTGTTTACGACCTAACTTTGTTTCCTGAACACAAACGGCCACAGGTGAGTGTGTAACGAAGATGTCCTTGACGTCATTTAAATTATTTAAAAGTCCTCTGCAATTCCAGTGGATTAGGAATGCCATGTTAAATTTGTATCAGGTGAAAAATAGGTTTTCGGTCCCGTAATACGGTTTCTGCCTTTCCTATAATTTTCAGAGTTCCGCCTGCCTCCTGAAGTAGACGGCTAAGAAAATCCCTCAGTTGTGTCCATTGTCTCATGGAGACATTGGAGGTTTGTGCAGGATGCACGTGTGTTACAGCGTTAGATCTCGCCGTGTGGGGGAGGCCTTCGGGACTGCCGAAACAGGGGTTCATGCAGCTCGCTTTGGGGGTGGTGGAGCAGAGCTAGCAGCTTCCACCGGACGAGCGGAGGAGCTTGCTTGAGCCTCAATCTGTGTGGCTTGGAGGTTGTCGAGGCATGGGGGTTGTCGAGGCATGAAGGTTGTCGAGGCATGGGGTTGTCGAGGCTCGATATGAGCGGGACAAGACCCCATACCTTCTATTGAGTCCACATGGTGATCCCCATCCAGGATTCATTTATATAGGCCTTGTTATTTATTTTTTTACACCCGTAGGGCAAGACCGTGTTATTTATTTACTTAATGCCCGGTGAAATATTCCAGCGTAACTACTAACAGGTGCTGTCCGCACTTCAGCAGTTTTTTTATGCGAAATAAGAGTAAAGTTCGGAGATCTACTGTAATTCGGTACAGAATTCTGGATGGCGGAAAGTTAATGTTTGCTCTTGGGAATACACTTGAGATCCAATTCAGAGCCTCGTTAGTCATATATGATAATTCAAATAATATTCTTATTTTCTCCAATGCTGTTGTTGGAATTTATGACATAAAACATTGTGCCTGAGAAATGCTGAGTCTTCTATTGAAGCTGTTGCACCTGTTTAGACAATTTTGGTGGGTGAGGAGCACTGCATACCAGCCCGCTTTCGTGTTTAGTTTCACGATCTTCTATAAAAGACTTCTGTTTCGTCTTTTCTTCCTCCATTTCCAGATAAGCAGCCGCGGGCATAGAGGTGGCGGAAGTGGGTGTGTCCCACTGTTTTTTTGTTTATACCTTTTAGTTTCCTTTGTATGGTACATTAGGTCTTTGCGTAATTTTTGCGTCTGTGCATGCATGTCTTCTAGTGTTTATGCATATTGAAATCCCGCGTAATAGACAAAGACTGGAGGTAAGGATAACGACAGGCCGACGCGTCGTTCCTTTGTCTTCGCTATCTCCTCTCTTTTATACCTCCGGTCAGAGCGCGTTCGGTATTCCTTGCTGCGGTGAGGGTTCTTGCTGGCACAGTCCGCACTTCGGGTTGCACAGATGGTATGGTTGTGCGTCATGCACAACTAAGCGTTCGCTTGCGTTTCCGGCGGCCGTGAGGCAGGCGTCGCAGCGGTGGCCTTGTTTGAAGAACTTGAAAACATACGGCAGTGTGTTTGAACCGATAACATCGTGTATCTGCTACTTTATAGTAGACTTGGTACGAGACTGGAACCATATTTATTATTCAGAAGCGAGCACAGCCCCACCGTGTACTCTACACTCCGCGGAATTGTATACGGGTATCCATTACATCTTAATAATTTTTCGATGGTGCCGTCACGTGGTATGCATGGCGAGAAGCTTTTATTTGAGTTGCCATAGAAGAGGCCGTAACTATTTCTATAATAGACTTAGTAACCTTGGAAGTTGAGCTCGGTGATCTTGTCAAGTTTACTTCGTCGATATTTTGAAGTTGGCTGTCCGTCGCCATATTTTGGTCTAAGTCCGTATTGATTTTTACTCTGGCTTGGCTTTATTCCATAAACTCTGAGCTGCATAAAAGGCTGAATTAATTTTCACAGCTCTTCGATCTTGAGGGCAATCGTCGTGCAGTCGAGTTTTTTTTTTGAATTCGGGGCGTTGCGCGACTTTTCCTGAGAGTATTTCGCGTGGCTCATGCCACGCGGGCGGGAGTAAAATCCACCAGTGAGAGCCTACCTACAGATAAGGTTGATAAGATAAGGCTGATAGTTGGTGAGCCGCAAAGAAATCTCTCCATAATTGGCTGCGGTCTGATTAAAAAATCGTAATTGAAATAGCGCCAAGCCCTTTAGGCCTGCTGAACAAAGGGGCTGCGCTGTCGGGGCTTCTCCAATAAAGTGCATGTTTGCCTACCTCGAGCATGAAAATAGAAGTGATACCTCTATTATTCTTGTTCGCGTATAGTGTAGGAACACATAAAAGTGGTGTGATCGTTCGTCCCGTGCATGTCTTCTGAACACTGTCCAATACATTGTTCAAAGTTTTCTTCAGAAGAAAAAAATTATTTGCCACGACGACTGCGTGATAGAAATATAGCCAGCCTGCGGAGGACGTCAGCCAGCTGGTCCCGATTTTTCGCAGCAGACTACGACATGCTGGCCACCGAACAGTGAAACTACCTTCAGCAAAGGCGTATTACAAACGCCAAGTTAGCCTCGTTCTTTGAATGTGTGAATAATCTTCTGTGAATAATCTGAAATGTGATAATAATCTTCTGCTATAACTTCTTATAATATAAAAGGGATCTGACGGGCTAGTTAGTCTAACATGATAAAAATGAAATTCCAATAAAGGCCTGAACAAACAGAAGAGGACACACCGCACAGCACAGACTAACAGACTGTGTGGACTCCATGCTCAAATATACTACTATTTCCTCAGATATACTAATATATATATCGCCTATTTGCGTGCAAGAATATAATGGCAAACTTGGTTTTGCGTTCTCAATTACGCAGGCATTTCTACAGGCAGGTATTTGGAGCTCCTAACCATGTACACTACGTCCACTTATGCTTGTTTTGATGATAACACCTTCCTTTGGAGGAATGGTGTATGTATTGGGTCAATCATTGCCCCAGGGCTTAACGAATTGTATCTCAAAAAACTCGATTGAAAAATGACAAATATCTGAATAATTCAACATAGTAAAAGTATTTCGATGCCTCGACGATTATCTTGTTATTGTACATCGTGTGGAACACAACCTGCAAGCCGCCGCGGAACATGTCATTTCGGTTTTTTAGCGAGAACCTGGAGCAATTGCTCATTACTAGCGAGTTACCCCCGAAGCTGCTATTCGGTTTTAAAGACGATCGTCTTTCTTGGACTTCTTAAACACAGAAATTTCGGTCTGTCTGTCTGTCTGGGACTCAATTCAGCCACATGGCCGAAGTGAAACAAAGTCTACGCATTATTCTTTTATACTCAGCCAAATCTGAACTTTTAAGTCTAGTTTATATGTTCATGCATGCAAACATTGTTAAACAAAACGAAGGCAGTATGCAAATATAAAACCGAAAATTCATACACAAGGAATATTTCCAGTATTCTTTTATGAAAATAATTGGTATTTGATTTTTTCGAAATAAAAAATTATATTCACTGCGGATAAAATATTCACACTGTCACCTGCGGTCTCCGGCGCGAGTATAGCTCCTGGCGGAATTTCAAGAAATCAAGCCGCAGCAGTTACGAAAGGCTCCACTAGATGGGTTCCAGTTTTTGCTTGCAACGCACGTGGACTAGCTCAACCCGGTTCTGGCGTCGAGGCACCCGGCCTGGAGCAGTGGAACGCCGTAAACATAAATCGACTTGTGCAAACCATTAGCCAAAGGAAACATCATGAGAGGTGAGCGCGTAAGCGAAGAGAGTCCTTTTCTTGGCACATTTCAACAAAGACTATCGTCGTTTCTCTACATTTGCCCCAGAAAAAGCAGATAAGCGGCCAATTTTTGTACTACTGAACGTACATTTCACCAGCGACCTTGTGTTCTGGTCTTACGCTCCTAGGGCAAGTGAAGGTTTTTTTACCTACAAAGTGTGACCACAGGCATATTTGCGTGAATATGGGCTTTATATAGAAGACAACTTGATGTTAACAAAAATGCGAAATTGTAAGATCCACTCGTCTCCCAAACGAGCGGTACGTAGGAAGAGTGCTGTCTTATTTGAAAGAAGACCCCTCATGTTACGTTAGCTGGGAAAGTAACGGGGCGGTGCTGCAAGCAAAAACTAAAAATACTTATAATTGTATAAAATATAAAACCGGATTGACGGTAGCCGACTCATTGAACAACTTGTGTTCAATATTGCACCAAAACTTATCAAGACTCACCTATAACAATTAACAAACACTAAAAAATCTGACGGACCACACATAATTGGCATAGCAGAGAAAAAAAATTCTACGTCAAAACACATTCAAGCAGACGCAAAAACCCAAAATATGCAGCACTTCGGTGAACATTGTCCTCTGCCCAAGCAGCCCAAGCATGTACGGCTAAGCATCAGCTGTCCATTTCTGGCCGTGTAATTTCTGCTCGGCCGTTGCTCCATCAGAGTGTGAAGGCCATACTCAAAAGTGGGCCTTCGCCGTGTGCTGGAAGTTCCCTGGTGTAAGCTGAACAGTTGCTCACTTTTGACCAAAGCATCGCCAAGGGGCCTACAACCACCCTTCGGCCGCCATACTTTGCCGTCATCTTGCCGTTCTTTTATTGGCCGGCGGCCATTCAACCTTTACAGCCCAAGGCCGTGCAACTTTTACAGACGACGGCTATTCATCCTTGCTTGGGGGCCAACTGTTGAACCTGAGCCGGTGAACCATGGTTGAATTTTAGCCATGCAACATACTCGTCCTGCCTTTCCACTGGAGGAGGCATAATAACTGTGGGGCTGCAGCTTTTATCCAGCCCTAGAATGCGTATAGTCGAGCCGTTTCTACAGAAAAAGTGCATAATTTATAACCTCGTTACAGCAATCATTCTTGCTGTAAAGTAAACAATAAATTCAGCAACTGACAAAGACTGTTGATCACAAAATGAGGTGCCGATTCATTTTCTCAATCGCTAAACTTACAGTGATTCTGCTTCCATTTGATGCAACCGCTACGGTGGTCATGGACAGAGTTCCAACGGGAACCACAGCTGCCATGCTCAGGACCACCTGCCACACAAAACAAAAAGAAAAAAAGGAGACGTTACAACTATGCACAGCTCACACAGTCAGCAAACTAACAAAGGCAGTTCGAAGCACCTACAGATATTCACACTGTTAACGTGCAATGTATCTTGCTTTCAAGGGACCCTGCAACACTCTTGGAGCAGTGGAAGTAAAGCTGCACGACGTTTAGATTACACTGCCAGGAATGCCTGAGCCAAATATTACACGTTCACGGGAAGCGGTGGGCGCGTAAATCACTGTCAAAGACGCGGAAAAACCAACCGCACTCTCTAAACGTTTGCTCATTATGCACCTCTGGCATGGCCTAAACAACGTCAATACGGCCATGGCTGTCCTATTTGCTGTCGCTGGTCAACATCGCGTCCTATTTCTTGCATTTCCTGTTCGTCGTCGATGAGTACCAACCTATTCTATGAGCGAACTTGTAAGTAGAGTTTTGGGGGTTGTGTTGTGTTTTGAGTGCGCAGAGAGTTTCAGTGTCTGACTAAATAGTCCGGGTTCAACGAGATCATTCGACAACAAACGTTGATTACACTGAAAGCGCCCTACCAGACTGAGCACGCGCTTCCGACTAGGCAGCGATGCCTGCTTTTTTGTGGCACCAGACGGGAAACAGACCACTCGACGTTGCGGAGAAAAGAAAAAAAAACTCCACGGCCTGTGATATAGCGTGGCCCCCAAAGAGAACAACTTGGGCCGCATCCCACTCAAGGTGAGAGCGCACAACTCTCGTGCGTTCAGCAGAGGTGCTTCTGAACTACAAATTTATTAAAGAAAAGAAATAGTTTCCAAAGAAACAGAACCCGAGAAAGCATTAGAAAAGGTTTTTTGCCAGAAATCAGATAAAAAATGAAATTGGGAAAACGCTTTTTATTGCAAAGTTCAGATTTTCAAACTATTCCCGTGTTTCCTTTTTTCCTCAAGATAAGTTTTAGCTCTGAAAAGTTGAGAAGTCGCATAATGTATTTTCCATTGTTCAAAGTGGTCCAGCTATCGAAGTGACACGATAGTGCGGTGAAACCGCCCAGCCGACGGGTTTTTTTTAAAAGTAGGCGCTTAGATATACGCTCCGCACTCTACAGTGAGGTTATGCGCCCAGAGGGACACATGAATAGGAGGTAATTATTGATTTTGGAGGCTTAATAACTAAAATTGACTAATTAACTTTTTCGTGGCTGTAGTAACCAGACATACTGGTAAGTTAGACGCAACCATGTTTCTAGGCAGTTTCAATTGGCAGAATTCTTCTGGTGCATCCGTAGTCCGAGATATCGAACGGCAAATTTTATTTGCCGGCCGCATGACCACGCATGCAAGACAGTCTGCACCGGCGCAAAGCTCCTCCATTCTGTGACATGCCGGCTGTGTACGGTGTTTAGTTCGACAAAGGGGTGGAGGCCCGGAAAAAAATAATAACTGGCACCCATTCATTCTTGGCTGGTGGTCTTGCAATCTGCAGTACTCGGAACCGCTATCGAAACACAGAACAAAAGGGAGGAGCTATGCGCCGGTCTGGACATCTAGCATGCGTAATCATGCGAACGGCAATTAAACTTCGCCGTTTCATATCTCAGACTTCAGATGCGCTAGAACAATTCTGTCAATTGAAACTGCGTAGAAACACGATTGCGTAAAACTTTTCAATAAAAACACGCCTGGTATTGCAGCCACTAAAAAGGTAATTAATCGATTTTAGGTAAAAAACCACCTACATCAATAATTACCTCCTAATTATGTGCCCCTCTGTGTGCATAACCTCACTGTAGAGGGGGTCTTCGCGTAAATCTAAGCGCCTATTTAAAAAAAAGACCACTTAACGTTGATCACGCTGTATAAACAGACCTCGTGTGATTAAAACCTGCATACGGTACAAAACACCTCCATTCCTCACGATGTCATCAAGAGCACTGGCAATTATTTCAGACTTCCTAGCCCCCTCCCCTGCGCCTACCACATGTCCATCAGCAACGCTAGACATATCGAGCGTCGTCAGCATCAGTAAATTGAATTTAGCTTCCGCGAACCATTCCGTGAGACTGAAGCGGAAGCGAGAAATCGAGCCGTACACGTTTCTGCACCGAACCTTAGTCGCGCAAGAACATGGCCAGCAAAGACGAACTTACCGAACTCTCTTTGTCCGTTCACTGGAAAACGCCGCCGCTCATCGATCGTTTGCAGCAGCATTGCAGCTTATCCGTAGCCTCCCGTGTTTCCAAAGTGGCAAGCAGGATATCCACACAGCGCGAACACAAGTCAGAACACAACACTGAAAATGTATAATTCCAAATATATCACTAGCAAGCCATTATTTTGTCTGCACCCTCCATTATCTTTGATTTAGAGTATTCGGTTAATATTTTTGTGTCCTGGTTCATATGTCCAGGAGTGCACATGTATGTAAAGCGCACTGTTCGGTGGGTGGGCGCGTGTCCACGCATGACCATCGGAATTCTGGTGATTAGGCACGGGCGGTGCGAGACCTGCGACAGACATCAGCCGTTCACCTTCGAAGAGCAGGAGCGTCCAGATTCATAAACGGACCGGATAACGTACGTTTCCAAAACACTTTTGAACAACGTCTGCCTACGACACACGAGTACTCTAGAACTGGACAACAGCCATTCATCATGTGTTCCCCGGCAAGCGGAAACAAAGCGGTCGGCTGGTGGCCGTGAACAAGCTAATCAGCTTTTGTAAACCCGCTTTCAAGCAACAGGTGAGTACTTGGCGGCGAAAAACCTGCCGCCTGTCTTTTGATTGAACGTTGCTGGAGAAAGTGCCGCCCATCCCAGGTGGCTGATCCACCACATAACTTCTGAGTAACTTTCGCCGAGGGGAAACCGTGCTGACGGTTAACGAGCGAAAGCTGACCAACCTAAGAACATTGGCTGCCAAAAACGTGCGCAGAGGATGATGGCCGTATTCAAACCGTTTATCTTGTGTTCAACGCTGGCCAGTTTGTTGCCGATGGCCAAACATTCCCGAGAACAGCGGATGATTGCCGGTCAATAATCGGACTTCCAGTGCTGTCTGGGTGTTAACCAAAGATGTTTACAATTGCTGTTGTGTGCTTTGGAGACATACCCACATTCAGATTGTCCAAGAATCGTGAGCTTTTTTGCCATTGACATAAACCAGTAAAGTATAATGTCTCAACATAAAAATTGTAGCATCCGTCATTCGCCGTAAATGCGAATGTTAGGCTAATGAATACGGCAAAAAATCAGCCTAAAAGCATTCGTGCCAAAAGCCACCACAACAAAAGTGAAGGAACACGTAGAGATAAATTTACGCGAGAAAATTCTTTGGTAATCGTCCTAATGCTTCCGGGTACAAAGCGTAATTGTGGATTTTAGGTGTCTTGATCAGCTTTTGTTTGTAATAACTACGTGATTCTGCTACGGTTCTACTTACTCGCTGGCATAAGAACGTATTTCACGAAAAAATTACGGTCATTCATTATTTGAGCAGTTTCAGATCTCTTAACACGAATTCCGTCTTTGCATATAAGAAATGCTTGCAAATAATTACAAATTCACTTCCGGGACCATTTTGCAAGTGCACGGCGATTATTGAATCATGGAGATTTTTCGAATATTTTTAGCTATCGGGCACAGTTTGTTGTGCGAAACTCATCTCGAAACTTAGGAACCCTTTTTCTCAAAATAATTCACTTAACATTAAAGGGACAGGGGGCCTCTTTATTTATTTGTATGTTAGATAGAAAACCGTAACAATTGCTGAGGCCCACATACACACCAAGTATTAAACGTTTTGCATGCTGCCCACCAACACTTAGAACATAATATTCGGTAGTAGATGTACAATATTTCTGTTGCCTGTCCACACAACCATCCGCAAGACAATAAATATTTTGCCGATGGTGTTGAGTACTACGTTCAATTTTTTAATACGAACTCACTATAGCATAGCTCATACAACTTTCCACGGTGAAAACAGACAAAACAGCGATTGCCACACAGGTACTAGAAAATTACGCTCGATTTCTGAAAATTCTCATTTGCGAGAAGAAGAATATTTGAAGGTACCCCGTCAATAATGAAAATTTTATTTTTTCAGTCTGCACAGGTAAATCGGCCGGTTATTGATCATTTTGTGTTTCGTCTCGTATTTAAAAATTTGTCAGTACTGCCGCGATGTTTAATGGCACTGTTCACTGCTGCTTTCCCACGGATTAAAACCGACACAGCTTCTTCTATGGAGTGAAAGTACGCTTGGTTGTATTAATCACACTGCAGTACGAAAGCAAATATAGCTTACTGAACAATTTGTTTACATTCTCCGCTATTACTGGCATTAGAAACATTATTGGGCTTTCTTTTTCACGGCGAATGTGTGTATATATTTGTGCACAATTTTGCTTGCCCGAAAATACCAATAGAGCCTTTGGCGACTGTGCTTATGTGTGCTTTGAACACTGCGGGGGTGTAAGCACATGAGAATGAAGCCGCAGTATTGATGTTTATTTGGGAATGTCTACTTGCAACAATGGCGTAAGAGAAAGTTCTTTTCTATACATATTTCTGACCTTTATTATACAATATATTTAAAAGTTTTCAGTTTTCTTTTCACCAAACCGAAAGACTGCATGGACAGTTGCCACCATAATAAAAGACAACACTTTGCGTAGTTATGCTGCTAACAAAAAAAATGAACCACGATTGACCTCAGCTGGCATGTTTATCAATTGCCCCGACGCCTACACTAAGTTTTGCGAGTTGTAAGGAGGCATAGGCGAAAGGAGCTGCTCACGCGGGGGTGACAACGCATGAATTTGCTCACGTAGGCCTGCTCACGTATGCGCGCCGCAGATGGTTGTCTTGGTTAGCGTTACAAAAGACTACGAATATTTCAAATAGCAATTAAGGCACAATAAACTCCTCAGTGCAATATCAGTTCCCACATCGGAATAAAAGACCTGGCATACCATTTTACCGCCTTATCAATTTACAGAAAATATTAGTGATTCCTCCTCCTTTACAATGACTGGAGGAAACATAACCCCGTATTGCTAATGCTTGAACAACAGGAATAGTTTTACCGTTTCTAGCAGTGGACAATTTCTAGTGTTCTTTCTTATAACCATCGCATGTGATCCTGCTTCCTTTGATGGACAGCAGTATTTTTCGGAATATTGATACCCTAAATCTGGGTATGTCCGTAGGTCTGTCTGTTCTATCTGTCCCTCTATTGAACCTCCCAGCTATAAGGTAAACTGCGACACGATGCATGGGCATAGGCAAAACTTGCCGAACCACTACATCTAGAAATACAATTCGTACTTTTCAACATTGTTGATAAGAACCAACAGAGCATGTTTGAAGCAGAAACCAAAGCAGACGTCGTATTTCTAGGGAGTAGAAAAGACCGTTATTCGGCCGAAGCTACAGACCGAGCATGTCGACTGGCTGGGCGACCAGTCCGCGCTTTTCTTCTTCTCCTTCCAAGCCAAGCCAGTCGGTCAAGGGGAAGATAGAAAGGGATGGGTAGGGATACGATTCGAATGGCTGAGCCACAGAGCAGTAAAATAGGCAATGAGCTAAATCAAGGTAGGCAGCGGGGCAGTTTAGACAAGAGGGGTCAGTTCAAACGAGAAAGAGGAATAGGCGGGAGGGAGGGATTAGGAAATTTATTTGGATGTGCCGGAGCAGTCGAGCTTCCGTTACCGTGAGTGATGGGTGAGAGGGCGGGTAGAGGCGCTTGCCTAGACGGAGCTCAATGTACACTTTCTTGATAATATGGCGCCGAGAGAGAGCCTCCCACCGTCCTCCGAGTTCCCGGGCCAGGGGATCAACAAGGCCCGGTGAAGAGTTTTGCGGGTACGTTGATGCGCCAAATCATTGCCGTCAATCCCGGAATGTCCACGGACCCAACGCAGGAAAACGATGGATGGCTGCGGAGCGGAGACCACTCGTTGGACCTCCTGCTGAAGGATAAAAGGTAGTGAGTGATTTTGTATGTGTATAATATCGGCGTGAGAGTCAGAAAATACTGTGTATTCGAGAAGAGGGGTACGGAATCAAAGGACTGAAGGGCATGTACAATGCCGAGAACCAAAAGAGGCATTGCTTCCGGAGTTTGAAGGTACGTGGCCGCTAGTGTGGCTTTCTGCTTCAGCAAGGTGAGGGTTGTACAGAACTTAAGCGCAAGAGGCTCGAGCCGCCAAAAAGGAGCCATCCGTGTCAGCAAGTTTCTGTGTGGCGAAAACAGGAGAATGCTGCTGTGCGGCCGCGTGACGACGACCTGCATGAAGGATGGGGACATGTTTGACGAAAGATGGAGGATACAAACGTTGGGCGCCGAAATTGCGTCGGGAGGGGTAATGTGAGAGACGAGAATCGGAGCTATACCCTCATGAACCAGTAACCATTGGCCTTTAGGGGCAGGGTGAGACGAGAAAGCTGGACATCCCGATTGAGATTGAGGAGAGAGTAAAGGGAATGAAAAAGCCCCGTGGCAAAAAGCTTGTGATAGGTAGGTTCAGTGCTGCCTTGTAGAGTCCCACCAAGGCGGTCTCAAGAGTATTGAGTTGAGTGTTTTTGAAGGAGATGTGAGTGAAGAGTGAAGGGAATGAAAAAGCCCCGTGGCAAAAAGCTTGTGATAGGTAGGTTCAGTGCTGCCTTGTAGAGTCCCACCAAGGCAGTCTCAAGAGTATTGAGTTGAGTGTTTTTGAAGGAGATGTAAGGGATAAAGTACAATAACTTGTTGAGGGCGAGCGCGTGAGCAACACTTCAGGCATTATCTTCCTGAATACCCGCACGTTGAGTGTCCAAAGGACGGAGAAGGTGGGTTACCGAGTGGCTGGTCGCGACAGTGCGGTGTTTGGCTTGCATGTTCTTGGCTGCATGCAAATGAAAGCCACGAGCCTTGCATTTGGTGGCGACAGCAATGGGAGCACCAGAAATGTGGAGAGTGATGGGGGAGTTGTGGGCGCGCTGGTAAGAGGAACGGTTGAGGAGAAGCTCGGATTTTTCGGAGCAGGGGAAAGACAAACAGCCATGAGAAAACAGTCGATGAGATCCAAGTCACGTTGCAGGGTACTCTGCACATGACCCAGTGAGTCTGACGAACATTATAGGGTGATGTCGTCCCCGTAAATCATGTGGTGAAGATAACGGATATTGTTAGTTGGGAAGCGATAGGAGACAAAGCAATATTGAAGAGGGTGGGGAAAGAACACCATGCTGGGGAGTGCCTCGAGTGATGTGGTGGCGGTCCGACAGACAGGATTAGAGTTGAAAGCGAGCCACTCGGTGATGGAGGACGGACCGGAGATAGGAGTAGTTGCTGGAGCCACAAGAAATTCTGGCAAGCAGGGCCGGGTTATGGTCATGGCTCACATCGTCAAAGGCTTTACGGATATCGACGGTCACGAGAGCGTGGATTTGGGTGGGGGTGGAAGAGAGAAGCGCATGCTAGATAAGCAAAAACATCCTGACCGCAGACACCGCGACGGAATCTCATGAGAGAATGATTGAAGAAATCCATCTTTTCGAGAAATTCAGAGAGGCGACTAAGAGCCATCTGCTCAAGCGTGTCACCAACGCATCACGTTAAGTATATAGGCCGAAAGTTAGCGATGAAAGGAGGTTTTCTATGTTTGTGAATCATGGTAATAAGAGAAGAAGCCCACGCATTCGGTAGACAGTCACTGTGACAGGCTTCCTAAAATGTGGAGGAGAAACTCTTTCGCAATGTTCGGGAGATTACGGAGAGCAGTCTATGTGATGTCGTCTTCCCCAGGAGCCATCACATACTCGGCTCTTGGCAAGTGATCGTATGGACAGAAATTTGCTTCTTGTTTTTAGGGGCAGAAAAACATGACGCCTTGAACAAAGCAGCTTACCTGAAATGCAAAACGGGACAGAGCTAACAACAGATGTCGAGAAAGCCTTCCAAATAAAACATTGAGAAAACGTTCTAGTAAAGGTCTCGCAAATCCGTGGGCCGTAAAAATTTTACTGACCTAAGCAACCCACCGTTGTGTTTATAGTGGAACAGTAGTAAGGGAGAGGACAGTTTTAGAGCTTGGTGCGAAAGGGACGAGATACATTTTCTTGACAATCGTGGCAAACAGGTTTCCTTAGTGGAAACCTAATTCGCGGTGTTAGTAGATATGCGGACACTATTATTTATCTTGTGTTTTGGAATGCCAACTCACGCCCTGTTTAGAGAAGGAATCGGAAGCTCAAGAAATACATGTAAGTGCTTTGCACCCACACCTGCTTTTTATACAAAAAGGGCGTGATGACTCCGGTATTTTTCTTATCGCGAGTTCACGGGCGTTTGTACATTAGGTAGGAAGCACAGACAATGATTTCAGGAAGCTGACGCAGAGTTTCTGAAGCCGGTTGCCGCTGGTTATAGCGTGTGATGGCGTATTTCACTTTGGGAGGGATGTGAAAGGCCACAGACCAGACGATCTCGGTCTGCTAGTTAGAGCGAGCTTTCAGCGGAAAGTTTAGAAATTTATGTCAGGTGCAACGGCCGCGTGTAGGGTACTTCGACTATTACACAAAAAAAGAACGACAGGGCAAACACTCACTTGCATGTAACATTTATATGAAACATCGTCACTTATTTATATCTATACCACAAGGAGAATGCGCACCTATAAAAACCATATGGAAAGCACCAAACAGAGGAAGGACACGATAAAATCTATGTTCCCAAAAATTTAAATTCGGTGGCACGCAAAAGCACACATGTATCGCTGACGCACTTGTCCCCTACTCCCTACACGAGGGTAGCATTTCCGCTGGGTTCGAACACGTGGAGACGGAAGTTGGGAAGCCGAGTTTCGAGGTAAGCGCGTACAGTGAAACCATAGAGTGGTGTAGTGAAGCGATGATAGAATCTGATGAGCAGCTTGGGAATAAAAAATTTAAGGGTGGAGCTGGAGTGCTTAAGGTAGAATTCGTTGTAATGTCCCAGTAATGCATAGACAGCAAGGTTGAATGCTTTGTTTATATTGACGCCTCGCGAGAACGGGGTAAGCGGTCGTGATTACCAACAGGAATCTTGCGGTTAAGCGCTGATATTGAATTGAAAGCGAGCATGTGGAGTGTTGAAGCCAGTTAGTCCGTCGAAATTGAAGAGTTGCGGTGTATGGCTGCTTCTCCAGCCGAACAGGCGCCAATTGCATTAGCATAAAAACAGAGATGCAACAGTTCGACCCTGTAGCATATGGTGAGTCCAAATATAGCAAGCAGGGGCAGATGGTGCCGTGCACCAAAGCCTTGGGGCGAGAAGCGTTCTAAATCCCTTTCAAAATTACATACGAACGTGAGCTCTTAGTTACCTGTCCAGGCCATGCTTTAGAATGGTGACGTTAGCCTAAATAGAGGGAGAGAAAACGAGAGGAAGGAGAGAGGAGTGCAGAAATTACCGAAGCAAATGACGCAAAAACGAGACTGAGGGGAAGGAGCTCATAGCACTCGAACAGGCCAGAAATTATATTCAGGCCAGAAAGCGGAAACGAAGAACGAAACGCAATGAGCAATCTCGCAAAACCGATGCATGAGACAAAGCTTCACGGCTTCAATGTTCTTTGGGTTTTTACATAGAGTTGGTCGGGAACTGCGCAGGTATGGTTGAAGCACAAACTCGGGGACCATGCAAGGTGTCACAGACCAGAGTCCTCAGATAAGCCAGGGTGAATGCGTGTCTGGGCAGAAGTAAAACTGAGGTTGCTCAAGCGCTGCACAGAATGCCCATAGCGAGCAAGAGTGGCATTCGTTAGTTATAGACGCTTGTGAGGTTCAAGCTGCAGGGCAAGCGGTACGTAAGCGAAAGAATGATACCGATAAGGTCGTCGCGTTTGCGGGCCACCATTCCGCTGCAACCCAAAACCATTCCCTCACCCAGACAGCGCTATGCAGTGCCTAACGATGGGGCATTTGAGAGGCATTATCATTGTGTTTTTGATACAAAATATTTGCAACATATAAACACACCCCTTTCTTGTTCTCTGAAATTGTGAAGACCTCACGAGGCTACATTATCAAGACGTGCGTTGCCATTGAAATATTTCAAGTTCAGCGCCAACTACAAAGGGGGCTTCCACGACGCGGGTGCACTGCCAGGTTTTCAGAATATCCGAACAGGAGCCCCGAACGGAATCGCCTCCAGCCTTCACAACGCCACGATTGACGTTGGCGTTCCGCTTTGCCCATCGTTTTCTTACAGTGGCGTACATTTCTGTGAATGCTGTGCGTTCGAGATGCGATGGCTTGCTGCAGAAGCAAAGTGCAGTGAGCAGAGGCAAGGCTGATCTTTCTCGAACGAACGCTATTGTGCAGTATCGTCGAGCAGAACATTTGCACTCGTGCAAACACTGACAATGCTTCCTATCGTAATATTTATTTTGTTGGCTGCAAAAGTGGCCTAGTGCGGTAGATGCCCAACAAACCACTAATATCTCTGTGACGTCCCAGAAAGATCCGAACGTCTATGTTCTAGCAGTATCTCTACTAGACATTCGTACAGCGTGCCACATTTTTATGAATTTTTTTTTTATTAGTGAGCTAACGGTGCTGGTACCCTAATGTTGGACATTCTTTCAACAATGCTAAAGACGTACTCTCGATGTTGCTGCTGCTTCATTTGTGGACAGTATTTAGACATATCTTGCTAACGTTGTTCAGATGTTGTTGGTATGTCTGTTTTTTACTTCATACATGTCTATCGCAGTTACATTTATTTTAGCTATATCTGTTAAACTTTTTTTTTTTCAAACTATCTGCAGGCGTACTGTTTTGAAGTTACCGAGGGGTTTGTATGTGTTTTGAATGGGTTCTTGTACCGAGGGGTTTTGTGCATGTTTTGTAATCCACCAATATTGCTTTTACGGAAATTAAAATGCGGAGGACTTCATGAATAAATTAGACTCAACATAAGCCTGAACAAAATTTGATGATCGCATAAGTTTTTATAAGTGAAACCACGAGTTTACTTGTCGTTCTACGTTCGTAGGGAAAATAGAAATGCTGACCTGACAACTCGCTGGCGACACTGCTCAGCCACTTGTGTTACCAATAAATTTCCCCAGCTTGTACCTGTGGTGAAAGGCTGGAGAAACAGGAGAGCTGGCAGGCTCTCCCCCGGTCACTTTCTTCACCGTACGGACATCTTACCCCGCTACGGCGAAAGAGGCGGCAATAGCCCTGGCCCGCATCACCAGGCTGCCACCACATTTTATAATCAGTTATTGGAAGAGGTCCATTCAAAACTTCATCCGTGGTAGCGTTTAAGCTATTCTCTAAAATCTCTATACTCAACCACTCGACGTTGTCTGGACCCCGGCCGCCACTGGGGTGGGAGGCAACGAGGAGGCCCACAAAGCAGCACTAGAACTAAGCAGCCGTGGTGGGCTTCCTTCTGCTCTCTAACACAGTGCTCGGTCGGCACGCGATCGTCTGCTCTCGTCTCAAGAATTCATGCAGCATTATCGCCTCTCCAGCCACCGTTTTCCCACTGCCCACACATCCCTCACCAACGCTAACAACCGCCTATGGCAACTCCTTCAGACCCACTTCCTCGCCCGTCGATCCCTCCTCCACAAGACCTACTCCTCTGAGTACCCTGCGCCCAACTGTCCCCTCTGTGACTCCCTGTACGCACTAAGCCACGGCATGTGGGCCTGTCCTTAGCCGTTTCCACCCCATCTCCAGCGTCGAGCAGTGGGTGGACGCGCTCGGCTGCTCGCAACCGGAGGCGCAGGTACTTCTGGTCGACCGAGCCTCCACTGCCGCCGTCAGCCTTTGGCCGGCACCCACCACAGAATCTTACTCAACTTGCATAGAAAATAAAGTGATTTCTTTCTCTTTCTCGACCCCTTCTTCGGATACCCTGTTGTTGCACGTGACAGATTTCCTAACTTGCTCCTTAAAACTCTCCATGAGTAGCAGGCCGCGATCGTTTCGTCTGTTGGCCTAAACATATTTAACGATTAGGCCGCCTAGCACGTGCTCCTAACGGCGGCTACTGGGTTGGAAAACTCGGCGTCTGTAGCGCGAGATGTTCGCTGCTGCCTACATCTGGCGCGAGCGTACGTGGACTGGGGACTAGAACAGCACGCGTCAGATCATGTCTCAAACGCTGGGCGGCGTGTTTTAGAGGGCAAGTTGGATGATTCCGGGTGCACCTCCCGAGGCGCACACTGAAGTGCACTCGGTAATTTCTTTTGTTTATTGAGTGTCCCTTACGTGGCGTAAGGCCACGCGCAAGCCTGGATGATGCCAGGGGCTCCTGACGGGATTCAAGCTCACAGGCGCGTGTATTTTCTGCGCTCAGTATTTTCCTTTTTCTGAGCCCCTGACAATTATTACCACATTTTTGGAAGGCTCATTGTCCTTGAAATTGTTCCGTGTGAGTGCTAACGTTTTCTAACTGTGCACCACTGTTCAGCTTGGTTCCAATATTAAAATATTCTTTGGCACAAACAGTAGTGGTCACTCAATAAAGAGGTGAAGCAAATATATTATGGTTAGTGATCTCAAGACGCCATGCACTCCCTGCATTCCGATCAGCTATTTCACATGGCTTTTTTTAGTTTTATGGAGATCTTATGGGGTTACAAGAAACAGGACCGAAACTCATCATGAACTCTGAGCTTATGGAGTTGCTCCCATAAAAATCTACAAAATTTTTATAGCTACTTCACAGAAATTCATTAAGAGCTAACTCATGAACACCTCTATAAAATTCTGTAGAATTTCTACAGTCACTTTTTATAGAATCTCTGTGAACTTAAACACCTCAACGTCTCTATAAAGACTCTGTGGAATTTTTGTTGTGACTTCACCATAAAAGTTTATTACGAGCGAACTCTTGAACACCTCCCTGAATATTCCGTAGAATTTATACCGTCACTTCTTCAAACACCTCCCTGAATATTTTGTAGAATTTTTACCGTCACTTCTTCCAAAGAAGCTATGTGAACTTAAACAACTCATGGCCTCCATGAAGACTCTGAATAATTTTTGTAGTTACTTCACCATAAAAGTTCAAAAAGCTTCCACTCATCAAAACGGCCAAAAAGACTATAGATTTTTTAAAGTTAGTTTTTTATAAAAACTCAGTTATCTTTAACTCAGTTATAGGCCAACTCCCCAGAACTTCTATGGTTTGCCATCATAACTCGTGGTGTGTATCAGCGGCCGTCCTTCCATCCAGGCCATACGAAATACGCACGCACACACACATACACGCGATTCACGCGTCGGCGTTGATCGGCGGCGCCGCACCATCACGCAGGAGAGCTACGAGAAGCCGCAACCACATGCAAACGCGTGGAACAGGCGAAGTCACGCGTCAACCGCTGCGTCGACGAACGTTGCTGGGCACGTTTTCTTCAAGTCGATCTCCACCATTTTCAAGTTATTTTTGATAGTTTATGAGCAGGTATTTCGATTGTTCAAATGCAGTAATTAGCACTCTGGATTTGCCATACACAATGCACTGCCTGAATCTACTCATTGCTAAGAATGCCTGCGGGCCATTTTTGAAATATTGCAAAATGTATTTCAAGTTATCAGAGCCAAAACTGAACAAAAGAACACGGCCTCTTTAACATAAACGCACTTCGAACAACTTAGGTCCTTACAACTTGATGTCCTACCTAGACGTAATGTACGGACTGCTTCATGAATTCAAAGCTTGAGCAAAACAAATTTTCAGCGCTGCCTTGCTGCTAAGATTAGAGTCAGACTTCACTTGTAGAATGAAATTGAAGGTGTCCTGGTACCCTTTGTTGACGCCGGTAAAAAAGTGATCTATCACCAAAAAATAACAAGGAGTTTGTGTGAAGATTACAACTTTTTACCTTCAAAACAGTAGCCCAATACAGAACGTCACGGAAAGAGGCAGGGACTTAGTGCAGAACTTCGTATACAAGCGACGTTGCCAACGAGCCTTTTAAGGTTTTTTTGGAGGGGTAGCAGGCGGGGGTCAAATCAAATCTGAACAACGTCAGTGTGTAGAGTACCTTGAAATTGGTAGAGTACCTTGAATAAAACTGAATGCGCCACTAGATTTCTCGCGTTGATAAACTGTTTTGTTACGCACCGATCTTGCAGACAAGCCCATCATGCTAACAGTACAAGCAATGTCGCCAGAGCTCCCGTATTTAACTCACAAAATGCTATCCCAAAGACCCCGATCTCCCCGATTAAAGCTAAGCTAGCCACGAAATAATCCGCACTTTCAACAAAAATAGCTTGTAATTTGACTG
This sequence comes from Haemaphysalis longicornis, assembly GCF_048455015.1. Taxonomy (NCBI): domain Eukaryota; kingdom Metazoa; phylum Arthropoda; class Arachnida; order Ixodida; family Ixodidae; genus Haemaphysalis; species Haemaphysalis longicornis. The sequence continues at coordinate 202,159,969 of NW_027526385.1, forward strand.
AAGGCACCCGATTTTCACAGGTTTAGGAGAAAGTGATTGTTTTCTGCGAAAGTAATGACCGCAAACCAGGAGATGAACATGGAATCCGGAGGATGTCGCCTGCTTTCGTATGCATTCTGGCGCTGCGTCGACGCTGATATCTGGCGACAACAGACATGGGCGTAGCTACCCCGTTAGCTCACGTCACGATGAAGTTTGCCGACACCAACGACGCGGGGTGATGTCGACGCTCGAAAGCGCGGAAAATACGCTGCACGTTTTTTAGGCCCTAGAACAAACGGTAAAATCACGGCGCCCGCAACCCCACGCCAGCTGTATTCTCGCCGTAGACCCTCAAATTGCGTTAAATGCCGTAACGTAGATTGTCGGTACAATTACTTTTCTTTTTAAAAATACCACGCCCAAGCTTTTTTTGTACATAATTGGCAACTAATCTATGTATTCACCAAAAACTTAGACATCTATTTCGCAATCTTTAAGGAACAGGTTTTTCCCTTGGACAAACATGAGACAGGAAAGTCACTGCGCGGCGGTCTCACCGTCCGAAAGTTGTATTAACTGCACTCCGTATCGATGCGCATGCTACTGGCCGTTGAGAGCACGAGTGTGCACGCCTTGAACTTTCGTTATTTCGGTGACTTGACCACCATGGGTTTATCCCCTGGACGAAGAAATACTGCCAAGTAACGAAGTTGAGTGAGTACTAGTGCACCTTGTTTTCTTGTCAGTATTTAACGTAGCAGAGTTTCTCTGTAACTTCGGTCCGCGTAAGCGGTTAGCAGTAGCATTTCAGTGACTCGATTTGTGTATTGCGCAGATATGTCGGTAGACCTTTGTACCTGGCTGCTGCGTGTGTAAACAGAATCAATTCTTGCGGAATGTCTAGCCCTGCGTTTTGTGAAGTGTTTGTGTCCTGTGCTGTTTTGCTAGCCGAATCTCTTGATTAAATTGAAATAAGGGAATCTGGAGAGTGGGAATATTAGTGCGCTTACGCGGTACACGCACATCGTGTACTTTAAGCGTGATTTTATCCACTCAGGACTTTGTTTCTTTTCTGCAGATGCTGTTTTTTCCATCAAAATATTTTTCGGTTAAAAACGTCACAATAAATTGAGTGATTGCCGTGCATGTAGCATAAAATAAAATAATAATTGAGTAATATCAGGGCGTTCAGCAATAAATAAAATGGCATTTGGATGCTTTTTTCGCATTTCGATTGGGTGTTCAATCTCTTCGAACGCTGAGTTTGGATCTAAAATGTTGGAATGAACAACGTGTATGCAACCCGAATTTTTTTAACGTCAGAACTACGGCAATGACGAACTGGTACAGTAGTATGAGCAGCGCTGGTTGCACTGCGTTCTCTTACTGCAGCACCGTGAACGTAAATTAACTATTCAGAACGTAGTAAAAATATTCAAATTGCTGTTAAATTTCTCTCACTTATTGAATTTCCAGCCTAATAAATATAGTGTGTAAAACATCTTGGTGATCAGAGTAACCAGAATTTGGGATTTCGCAGGTTTAAGACAGAATATGATTCTGGTGTCTGGCCGGTTGTTTGCTAGTAACTTCCATGTTGCAGGTTGCTGACTGGTGCAACTTAGAGATTGTGCAGTAAAAATGTCTTGCACTACTTTGATGCTTCCTTCTGTACAACGTATACTTCAACTAAAAATGTAGGCGTTAAAGGACCAGCGAACAGGACTACAGGGTAATTTTTTCAGTGATGCGCTTTTTGAATGCTTAGTTATGCTTATATACCAACTAGCCCACCTCGCCATTCTGCTGCAGGAAGTATACGTCCATGGCAGTGACACTGTCCGGGTTTGTGCATGATTCCTTTTGCCACGTTTTGTGGACATGGCTTCACCTGTGCATATATTGTCACTTCAATCAATCATGCGGTTAGGATAGACACAGAAAAATATTTTGCAAGTTCAGATGGGACCTGTAGCTGGGGGTAAATACCTTCAGAGTCCCCATTCAGGAAATTTAGTTCTTATAAATAGTAGTACCTCACATTATCAGTCATAGTTAGGTTTAAGGTTGCCTTGGTAGTGCCAATGCTGACATTAAATTATATCCACTCCGGTCTCTTCTTGTCCAATAATGTTACACCCATCATCTAGGCTTCGATTGCCTGCTAAGTCGCCCTTAATCTAGGTTGAACCCCCTTAGTGAGCCCCCAGGTCTCTGCCCCATAGGTGAGTACGGTTAAGATGCAGCTGTCATACCCTTCATTCTTCAGGGACAAGGGTAGGTGTCCATTCTGTATTACACCAGTCTTAAAAAGCTGTATTAAAACACAGATTTTCCTGTACTCATACCTAGATAGAACTGGCTTGCAAGGTGAGGTGCTACTGCAACAGTCTGCACAAGGCACCTGCTCAAGCTACTGTTGGCGGCCAACCTGGCGCATGAGTTTTCCTGGTGTGGGAAAAAGACAAGCATGCTTTTTTCCACCTGCGAGTGGCATCCTACATTGTGTGTAACTAGATATATTCGAGTTTTTACAGACATCAAATTCTTTCACCAGACAGTGTATCGGGCCTAGATTTTTATTCTCAGTCACATCCTGCGCAAATACCAGCTTTGTCGACAACCTGCGGCATCTTATTTATTGCTAGAAGAGGTAATAATTTTCGTCCAGCATTTGGACCATAAAATTTTTACTCATTTTCCAACCAATCCCGTCGGCAAATATTTTGGCAGTTTCTGGCACCACAACAAAGAACTCAAACTGTTCAAGAATCACTGCCATAGCTGATGATAAAGACATGCACCATTGAGCCACCATTGAATTATTTCCGTGCTCACTTGCGTTTTTGTTTTGTGTTATTGTTGTTTGAGCGTATCACTTGGTGTGAATCACGTAGTAGTGTCAATCTGTCTTGTTGTAACTAGTATTCAATCATTTGCGTCTTCCCCGTTTTTTCGTTTGTTCCCAAATCATGTCACTTTGAGTGAAATAGTGAAATAGTGTAACTTTGTATTCCTTTTCTAACCAGAATTAAATAGGTTCTTTCTAACCTTGTTTTTTGTTATGTTGTAGTCCTGTCATTACACAAAGTGTGAGTCATTTTATCGCGTAATTTTTCTGCTCTTGTAACCGCCGTGCAGTCTTTTCTGTATACACACTTTTTCTAGTGTCCATAACCACTTCCCTAGATGTTTTTTTGTTTAAACTAGCCTAAATTTGTATGAAACTCACAACCATCACTCAACACCACTTCTGTGTTTCCAAGGTGATTTTGTTTTATTGTTTCCCAAACTTTGCACTGGATGTTAACTATATAGTTTCGTAACTTTGCTTTGTTTTTGTAACCACCATTCAATCATTTCTTTGTTTTCACACTTTTCTTCCATTGTTTTTCACCCATTTCACTTCATGTGAGATATTTCATGTTGCATAAATATCTTGTGCTTGTACCCTGGGTTTACGTGTTTGCTTTTTTTCTGTTTTTGGTCAACCTTTCTGCTTTGTGTTACTTATATATAGTCATGAATATTTGTACTAATCTTTTGTAATATTCTTTTGTATTCTTTTGAATATTTCCACGTTTTGTACTATAAGCAGCTCCTATGCTTATGCTTCACAATGTGTGTAGCTGGGTTTCGCAGGCTGCAATGAGACAATGCAGGATTGAAGACAACAAAAAATTACTCTAGTCATTTGAGAGTTGTCGAGAAAATTGTCTTGTTGGGTGAGTTTTCAGAGCACGCGAAACCAAGCTTCATAAATACCGTCGAAAAACTTTGCAGTAGGATAAAAATCAATTAATACCCAATGTAGTTATATCAGCGATGACCTTACTGTTTGAAAGTTAAAACAAGTAGAAGTGTATAATTTCCTAAGAAAAGTTTCCAGTCGTGATCAAAAGACTACGGTGAAATCCTGCGCAGACTTCTGATCAGCTGATGTGCTCTTGTAAGGCACTGTGAAAGAATAACATGTATAGTACCCCTGTCACTGCAAAGACTAGGAAAGAGCCAATGGCCTCTGCGTTGATTACATAGCAGTGAAGATATTTCGCTTGTCTAGTGAACTGGAAATGAAGGTAACTTCTATCAATGGACATAGAACGAACGATGGTTGGATTAAACGTCAAAAAGAAAAAAAACAATCCTGTTAACCAGCGATAAAATGTAGCAGGCCTTGTAGTAAGATGCAGTTAAAACCCGTTGACCACAGTGGTACCAGCGTGGTCACCGGCCGAGGCCATTACTTCGAGACAGGCACGAAATGAAAAAAAAAGAACGAGCAAAATTATGGACGCAGTAAGCGCAAGATCAGCGTTGTTTGAGTTCTATAGAGGAATCTTTTATCCAGGACAAGACCACAGTTGCTTGATGATCAACAATATTAAGACATTTCTTGTGTAAAAATATGTACATACTGTTTTGTATATATTACTAACAATTGTGTCTTTTGGATTTCAACTCCATGTTTTACTTCCAGGCAATAGAATGCGTAAGCATTACTTCTGCAGATTTCACTAGATATCGTGCTGATAGTGCTTGTATATGCAAGAAATATTTTGTTTTTCAGTATATTTATGTTGTATTGTAACTGCTGTTACTGTATAAAAAATTCACAGGGCCACAAATTTTTTAGGTGGATAGTCCTGGCGAGAGTAGACATTCACACGCGTCTAATTTGCGGCGGTAAGTTAACAAAGAATGTTTCCATTTATAAAAGAACAAATGGGTATCGCGCACGACAGTTATCGAAAATTACGAAGAGAGAGGGAGAGAGGCAAAAACTTTATATCATCTTGAATAAGGAGCAGGAAGTCTACCGGAACCGGAAACAAACTGAAAACCGGAACCGAACCCGAATTTCTTCATGAAACAGGAATTGAACCGGAACCGTAGTTATTCCCCTATTTTGGAACTGAACCCCAACCGGAAGGAATCAAAGAAACCATTGCGAACCGGTTCGAGCGGTTCACTCGATTTGTTCCGAACCGGTTCCAGGGCCTCGAAACTGTGATTTGTACTTTTCCATTTCGATACCCTACCTTGCATCTGAACATATTTTCCTGCACTCGCCAGACGGTACCACAAAATATGTTGCATATTGAGCAGTTCCCAAGGCCCAGAACGTTCAATTTTTATATTGCCCTCAATGTAATGTAACGTTTTCTGTAAATAGTATCAGTTTGCGTGAGGTAGTGCCCGCCTCCCCCAGTAATTTTCTACATTTAGAATACCATAACCCAAAAGGCATATTCTGATGCAACATATTATGAAATATTCTTCATATTTTATATCGGCATGGTGCTTCAAATCATGTAAAGGTCTCAGCATTTCGTTATTTCGAATGCATTCATTCCTGCTTATGAAGGCCTTCTGGCACACCATCAACAATAAATCCATATCTTCCGATTATTTTAGTTTGAATTGGCAGTTATATGCAAACATCACTTAGATGCTCAGAGTTCTTTATGTCACCATCACTTTTTTTGTACAGTGCCGTTGTGTCCTTTGGTCACGGCTCCAAGACAACATGAGAATTGAAAAGCACTTTAGGGGCCTTCTAATGTCCGCTTTTAAATTATATGGGATAGCATTTTTATGCTATCTTGAGTGTTACTAGTGTAGTGTTTGTTTTTATTAGAGGAAGAAAAGTGCCCGTTATTGTGGACTAGTGGGTTGGGCAAAGCATGCTATCATTGGGGTAGTTTGCAATATGAAATTTTGCAATGTTCTTTCTCGACCAATGTTCTTTTCTCGACCAATCAGGAAATATATTTAACACAAAATAGCTGGACATGTATGTGATGACCACATGAATGCTACAAAAGGTCTTTCTTTATGCACGTATTGCGCAGTTATGCTGTTTAGACGCAACAATGACATCTCGCCCTGAAGTAATTAGCAATTGCCTATTGCATACTTTATATTCTTAAAACAGTTTTCAAAACGTGTGTATATATAGGTTAAGACTGTATGAAGCAAGTACGCTGAAAGAAAAAAATTAGGAACGAAATACTGGTTTGATGCGAAAGAAACCCAATAGCATTCTTCAATAGCTTCTCTTTCTTTGTGCTCTGCAGCCTTCAACCTGTCTGGCATGTTAACCGCCCAACCTAGCCCCCTCCAAGCCGAGGATGCGGCGGTAGCACGTGCCCTTAGCCAAAGCGGCGCCAATACTGTCACACCATTCTCGTAGCAGGCGTGGGGCAACTTTTTCTACCGTTGATTACACGTTAAAACTCTTCAATTGATCAATGAGAGACCACCAACGAGGTCAGGCAGGATTTTATGGGCACCAGCTATTACAAGCATTCCCTGCAAACAAGATCACCAAACTCGTGTGTCGAGATTTGACCTGCTTAGACAGCGCTAATGAAGCCGAGCCCGCGCGCATATTTCATGTAGTCCTATACTAGGAAATTACTCAGCAGTATAAGCTCTTCCGTAGAACATATTCTCTCACTGCACAAATTTCGACCGATTACCCAGGAACGATAACTCCGCCCCTTGCACGTTACAACTTCCTACATCCCACCAGACTTTACCTCTTTGGCAGGACACAATTCCGTCCATTCCGTCGCTTCTGTGAAGAGCCGGAGAACCTCATACACATAGTAGGCGGCTGCAACAAGTCTACCCGAGATCCACCCAACCTCTATGTTTCTAGAGATTTGGGATAGAGGTTCTGCCAGCTCCGGGCTGGAACATCTGCTGCTCTTGATGGAAACACCTGTCGATTCGGCCCTCTGAAATGAGGACACCTCTCTAAAACGTTTCCTCGATTTTTTTGAAGTTCATTTTCTCTCTCTCTACAAGCGTTTATTAGGGCTGCTTGTGACTTAGGAAGCGAATATCTTTCGTAGAGCCCAATCAATGTCACCTGGTGGTGAAGTGCCATTAGCTAGTTCCTATGTGCGGTGGTTCCCTAACCAATTCTGTCCTATACACGCCGTCCGATGAGTCATTATAGCCCTTCTTTTTTTCTGAGCAGTCTGTCAGCAGATAAAAGGTGAGCAGAAGGAAATCGATCTAAAAGCCACCTGCCACGGTTGACAGTCGAATGTTCACGCATACGCCGGACTGTTTTCGACTTGTAGCACTGCTAATGCTTTCCTGTTAACGCTAAAGCACCGTCGAAACTAGGGGTACATAAAAAGCTTTACAAACTAACCAATTTGTTTAGAATGCAAAATTGTTGGCCTTATTGCGCGAAAATAGGGGTGCGTGCGCGCGAGCTGGCGTAGACATTTAATGAATCCGAAAAGGATGGCGGGCGCGCGTGTTCTCCTGCCGGCTTGGCAGTAAACTACATGGTGATTTGCCTGCCGCCCCCCTCCCTGCCTGCCAGGCCGAAGGTTCTGGGCAGGATGCGTCATTTGGGGACCAAGGACAAGCCGTCAGGAGCCGACTAGGGGGGTGGAGAAGGAGACGCAAAATGCCGCTACAAGGCGACACTCAAGAGTACCACAAAATATTTGCGGAAGGACGGGTCGTCTGCTTAGTAGGACAGGTAAATGAGCAGCCTGCAGTGAGGCTGCCGATTTCCAGATGGTTCCATCGAGGATGCACAGATGGTGGAGGCGTCGGACGAACTGGGGCGGTGCCCACTGGCAAAAAGGCTACAGGTTTCAGGCCTATCATTGGTCGGCGAAGGGAGTGGATCAAATTGCAGCGCAGTGTCTGCGTATAACCATGCGTTAGAGCGCAGTCCTTAAGCTCCCGCTAATGTGGTGTCACGTAGTCCCTCAGCGTCGGCCTTGTTGTAACCGAGAAAACAAAGACGCCACCAATAATAGAGCGAGCAGGAAAGCAGAGGATGAAAGTATGACGAATGTGTGCCGGAGGGCGGAATTCTGAAACCGCGCGAGACGTGCTCAACAGTGGCGAAGCCTTACGAGATAACGACAGAGTATGCCGTGCGCCGTCATGCCATTTGCGGATGACACGATCCCTTCCTGAGACACAGCTCCTATGCGTTGCCGCCGATAAGACTACAGTTCGAGCTGTGCTCAAATTTAGCAATAGCGAGTATCGTATTCGTCTGCCTATATTTTTTTGTTTACTCAAAAACAGCTGCGGCGTATAGAGCTGCAGTGTTATGGGCCAAGAATAACATTAAATCATAAAAACGAAATAAATTCAAGTGGTGGCCGTAAGTATAGTGATTTCACATTCATGGAAATACGCAGCCTTCAGTTCCCAAGCGAACCTTTTATTTTGCTTCAGTTGGTGTTGTAATCGTTTACCTATCATAAAAGGGGCGGCTTTCATCGGTGTGGCGAAAGTTGTGGCAGGTACTGAAGCTTTCTATAACATTTACTCACTGTTCTCTGCTAGCTTACCACCTTTGTGCTTGATGTTTGCCGCTGACTTCACTGGTATTGCGTAAGTGCGAAATTGCCTTTCACAATGACAGAACCTGACAGTTGCATTGTGTGCCAAGAGCCAGTACCGGGTGAAAAAAGATTTATGAAGCGTTCCGCATGTCACCACTGTTATCCCTGTCAAACGTGCTCTGGCATTGGTGCTAACACGTTTCCAACAATGGGACAAGCAAAAAAACAATGTGTGGATGTGCAAGACTTGAAGCATCAGTAAGAAGCGTCATGGATCGGCCTCTCAGTCTGACAATACTCTGTTTGGCGAGTGTCCGGTCCCTGAGGCTGGCTTGCTCACCTAATTTCGTGAGATTTGAAAGAGTCGGTGGTCCGTGCCAGTGCTGCATTAAAAAGTAGATTTTCTGGTCTCACTAAAGGCGGAACTCGTGGGCTGTCTGGGCAATTTCAGGTTTGCAAAAGCCGGCTGATTTCACATCGTAGCAGTAGGACACTGTACTAGATCAGGCGATAGCTAACAAGCTGAAATTTTCTAAAGGGGAACAAGAACTGAACAGTTTAAAAGGCTGTGCTCGAGCAAACAATTCCGATTCAGTGACTGCAACAAGAGGTCCATCACAGCGAACATTACAACCGATAAAAAAACCTTCGAGGTTCATGGATTGCCACTCCAACCAGATGAGCATTTGCAAGAAAAAATTTCAAATCTAGCTGTCGCACTAAAGCTACAAAGCTTCTCCACCACTGACGTGGGGACAGTTAACCGACTTTCTGCTAAGCTTGAAAGAACTACAGTATTTCTGGTGCAGTTGGCGTCACTTGCGTTTAAAGAGACTTGGTTTGCTACACGTGGTAAACTTCCATCGTTGCAGCTGTCGGGGGCGTTGCCAAAACTGTTCTTCAAGGAAGATTTCACAAAGTTGAACCAGGATCGGTATAGGCACACAAAAAGGTCAGCAAAAGACCGAGGCCATCCCTTCGCTCGGACGACAGCAGGCCAAATCTATGCGAAAAAAATGAAGATGCTACCCCTAATCCAAGGTAAGCAAACTATCTGGAATTACTAAGATACAATAAATTGCGTGGCTCCTGCTTCGGCAGAGTTTTGCGAGTTTCTGCTGTTTCACAGATGAGGTGGGTAACAGCAAATTGGGACGGGATCTTACCATCGTGAACAATAATATTCGCAGCTTGCGAAAATATTGGGATCGACTCGTAAATATCGGTGAAGCTGCCACTTCGCCTATCGTAATTACCAATCTCACGTTTTAACACGACCAAGCCGCCATGGCGTTAGTATTGTTATTTTTGTCCGCTATAATTTTGAGGTATCGTACATTGATGCAGCTTTCACGCACGAAGAATCTCTTACTTTTAGAGGGGTCTATGGTGTTGTTTCTATTTTACTTTTGGCCATTTTCCGTCCTGCTTAATACAGCGTTGAAGGATTTTTTTTTGTACAGGAAAATTTTGAAACTTTCGCGCACCGGTCCAATTGTTTGGTCGATAACCTATATATATTATACTACGTCCTGCCAAGCACGTTGTTGCTGATTATCGATCTTTGGTGTCTTCCCATGGTCTTGATAGCAGTAATATATTTCACACACATGAATAAGTGGTATGCGAGAAGCTTGTAACTTCGGGCATCCGCCATATCTTGATCAGCGCCGCAAGTTCTTCTCTTGCCTCATACATCATCACAAGAAGTTGGCTGACCACTATACCGTGGCGTGCGACGTTTCGGCGAGCCAGAGTTTAATTAGGGTACATTAAAAGGAAGGTATTGATGATTATAACATTTGTTTTACTTTACTCAACAAAAACAGTTGGATGGTCTGACGTCTAGTTTTGATTGGTCAACCTTAATGTTGGACAGCTCTCTAGCTACCACGTATGAACACCTATGTCAAATGTTGAAGAAAAAACAGCACTTCAGCACGGTTTTTGTGTCAAGAAACGCGGTAATTGTTGCTGTTGGATGGATTCCGAGATAACTGAGGCTATCTGGTACAGGGATTGGCTGTGGAACCGCGCGAAATGTCCACGTGAAGACCATGCCTTACGTTTAGACCATAAAACTGCGGGAAACAGAATCGCCGCCCTTTTGCGGGCAGCCAAACGCCGATTTTTTTTTCAAATAATTCAATCAACACTGCAAGAATCCTAGACAGACAAGGCTTATTGTGAACAGGGTTTTATACCTTCCGTGACGATCCGATAGAGGTTGCAGATGCGTTCAATTGTGCTTTTAGAAACGTTCCTCAAAGTTTTAATCTTGTTGACAGGCCCTGCACGCTTAGGCGATCTTTGCCTTAGACAGCAGTTTTGCAGCGGTTACCAAAGTCTGACATTAAATCTATTGAATTCAGCTTTAGCTCCAATAAATCAGCCGGTTGCGACAGAATGTCGATTGATACGCTTCGTGAAAATTTTTCGGCTCTATGGTGGGTTGTTCTTTTCACACTAAACGGTTTTATCGATAGTCAGACATTCCTTCTCCTCTAAAAACCGCCATTTTCTTACCTCTTTACAAAGCCGGGCCCAAAAATATTGGTGAATAATATAGGCCCATATCATTACTGACAATCCTTTCCCAAATATTGGAAACATTCTGTAGTGGAGGCGTGTGCCGCCTATGTATGAACGACTAGATAACTTGGGTGCCCATCGGAACAAAAGACCCCTTTATTCCAACTTGCGCATGCTTATATACCTAAACAACACTGGCGTCACCTGCGGCAGTGATCGGGGAACCCAAACCAAATAGACAATTAGACAACACATTCCCTTCCTTAAAAAAGCTATATGAACTAGTAATGTAGTAGGTTAGTATGTTAGTACATATGCAAAAATACTATTCCAAAATACAAACTGTACAATGAACATAGGTATATAGTACTGAGAAAGCACATCGTTTACTTCAGAAATCCACCACACTGGATATGTCCGTTCCGTTCGCTTTAGCACAACTTAGCTTGCTACACGTTGTAGCCATGATGCTTTCGTGGTAGTCTCTTTCTTGGTGGTTGCACCCTGCGTTGCTGTGTGACTGCTCCTAGAGACTTGGCTGACTGCGTCGAAGCAGGCGACCTGTGCGCCTGCGCAGCCGAAGGAGCCCTGTGCGCCTGCGCAGCCGAAGGAAACGTGGGCGCCTGCGCAGCCGAAGGAGCAGCAGCTGAAGTCATCATAGCTATCTCTGGAGTGGCGGCCCTCACATGTTTGGCAGAGATCCTCCTCTCCTAGCTGTACCGTTTCGTCCCCAAGTATAAAGGGTGGCAGAGGCTCATGGCACCTTTGAGAACTTCGATGCATTCAACGTTTTGCCAACAGCCAGGCGGACAGAGAATGGTCCCTTCCTACTGATCACTTCTCTTGAGCGGCTGAATTCTAGGTCGCCTTTAAATCTAGTAGTTGGTTTCTTCACTCTGACGAAGTCACCAACATCAACTCTGGTTTCTCTTGCAGCCCTCCGAGCGTCCGTGTATCTTTTGCTGCTCTGCTGCTTTCGCTTCACCCGCTCACTTAAACGCCGAAGTTTCAAGTGAGGATCATCAAAGAAGGTGACCGACGGAGGCCCGACGACATCCAACGGAGTTCTTAGCAGCCACCCGTGTAGCAGAATAGCTGGAGCCCTTGCCGTTGTAGCATGCGGTGTGCATCGGTAAACACCCAGGTACTCTGTATGTGGGCAGCATCGGACATAGGCAAGCTTTTCAGTGGGACGGGATTCACTTCAGGCCCCGACTAGAAAACGAGGTGGGGTGGCGCTTAGGTGGGAGAGCGGTAGCTTTTTTAGGGGGCCCCGCGCAGCTAAGGAAGGCAAACTAGGAGACAAAGGGGAAGCAAGAGACACAGGCACACTCAACGCGGGGAGGCAGCCAGGCCTAGAGCTAAACGGAGAACCTACGGACGTAACTGAGAGCGTTGACAGAAGCCTTTTAAGTGGAAACAATGGAGCAAACAACTCTGTAAACGACAAAAACAGACCCCATAAGCGGAGAGGGAAAAACAAATGCAATAAATATTTAATCAGCTACATAAATATGCAGGAAGGCAGAAAGCCAGATAAGTGGGTGGAAATTCAAAAGCAACTTGAACGGGAAGGAATAGACGTGTACGCTTTAGCCGAGACTCACCTCCCGGACCTAGAAGCCCCACCTATCATAGACAATTATGTCTGGGAAGTTTGCAACAGGACCACAGGAATGAAGAAAGGGGGAGGTGTTGGCATGCTCATTAAACAAGGGACCGACTGGCAGAGAGTGCATGAAAGTTGTAAAGAGCATCTATGGGTTAGAGGCACCATAGAGGGGAAAAATACATGGTTAGGAGTGGTGCATCTGTGGACCGGAAGTAGTGCTAAGGAAGAAAATGAGGAAATGGTAAACTGTTTGAGAAGAGATATAAACGAGTTCAAAGATTCGAGCGAAATAATCATAGTTGGAGATATGAATGCCCATATAGAAGGTTTGGATGGATACACAGACCACAACGGTTCTCTAGTGATAGATCTATGTCAGGAAAACCGGCTTGTAATAGTAAACACGGAAAGCAAGTGTGACGGACAAATAACGTGGGAAAGCGGTAACAGGCAGTCCAGCATAGACTACGGTTTAGTATCCGAGACAGTATACGGAAGGCTGCGGGAAATGAGGATAGATGAAAATGGAACAGACAGCTTAGGAAGCGACCACAAGCGGTTTAGCTTGCACTTTGAAGGCGCAACCCGGACAAATGCAGAAATAGGTACAATAGGAGGAAATAATTTGAATAATGAGCAGTTAAAGATCATCGCTGATAGATTGGAAGATGAAATCAATAAATACCCAGGCAAAAATTGGGATTACGATGAAATAATTGCGTTCATAAAGGTTAAGATTAATGAAGAAAAGGAACGAAACCGATGGAAAGGGAAGAGAAAGCCGAGAAGCTGGTGGAATAAGGAAATAAAAGAGGCTATCTACCAGCGAAGGAAGGCGTCGAGAGAACATAGAGAAGCAAAAAGAACTAGTATGGAACCGGAGGTAGTGAAGGAAAAGTGGGATGTCTACCGTGGGAAAAAACTAGAAGTGCACAAAATGGTGCAAGCGAAGATGAAGCAGAAAAGCGAACAATGGATGGCAGAAATACGGAAGAAGGACAAAAGCGCATCCAAGAAGTTTTGGAACCATGTAAAATCACTAAGCTCAAAAAACGATAACCATCAAAAATTCCTGATTGATGAGGAGGGGGAACATTTAGATGGAGAGCACGCGTTGGCGCATATTCATCGAGTGATTAGTGAGAAGTTTAGGATAATAGTGGTAGGGAAACCGGCACCGATAACATCAGCGCCACAAAAGACTGAGGAAAGGGAAATAAGTTTGAGCAACCTTGATTGGAAAAAAGCAGAGCAAAAGGTTTCCCCTCAGACAGCAGTGGGCCCGGAAGGAATACCAATGCAACTGATAAACCTACTTGGACCTAAAAGTAAGGAATCGTTTATGAGGGCAATAGATAAGGTAATAGAAACCAAACAAGTACCAGAGGACTGGTTAGAAAGTAGGATGAATTTAATATATAAAGGCAGAGGAGACAAAGCCAGTATTGAGTCATACAGACCACTCACAGTAACGTCAGTGGTGTATAGATTCGTAATGCAGGCGATAAAATCAAAAATTCAAGCATGGATGGAAGAAAATGAAATACTTGGGGAACTGCAGAATGGATTTAGACAAGACAGGCGACTGGATGACAATCTGTTCGTGACAACGCAATGCATTGAAATTGCGAAAGCACAGAATAGACCGCTATGGATTACGTTCTTGGACATTAAAGGGGCACATGACAACGTAAACAGAGAACGGCTGTGGAGAATGTTGAAACTCCAGGGATTAGATGACGAGTTAGTACAGTTCCTTATATCAATCTATAAAGACAATAGAGTGCACCTTACTTGGGAAGCACAGAAATGCGCCCGGCAGGTCAACATCCATCGGGGACTGAAACAGGGATGCCCTTTGAGCCCAATACTGTTCATGCTTTTCATGGCAGGGTTAGAAAAGAAACTGGAAGAAAGTCAAGTAGGGTTTAGCCTAACCCATATGCTGCAAGGCGAAGTGGTACAACAGCATATTCCGGGAATGTTATACGCCGACGACATTGTTCTTTTACCTGATAACCAAACCGATATGCAGCGGCTAATAAATATTTGCGGCCAGGAAGCCACTGACCTCGGGGTTAAATTTCGGTGCAGAAAAATCAGGAATAATGGTTTTCAATGACGCTACCACCGACGTAGTGTCTATCCAGCAAGGCGAATTACCTAGAGTCAAGGAATATAAATATTTGGGAGTGTGGATAAACGAAGGGGATAGCTACTTCAGTACTCACGAGGAGCAACTTAAGTTTAAGGGAAAGCGAAACGCAGCTATAATGAAGCATAGATCTCTGTGGGGGTATAACAAATATGAAGTAGTAAGAGGAATGTGGAAAGGAGTAATGGTTCCGGGTCTCACGCTTGCGAATGCTGTACTCTGCTTAAAATGGGACGTTCTATCACGCCTTGAAGTAAACCAGGGAACGGTAGGACGTCTGGCCTTAGGCGCGCATGGAAAAACAACTAACGAAGCAGTTCAGGGAGATATGGGCTGGGCGTCGTTTGAAGTTAGAGAAGCTCAGAGTAAAATATGCTTTGAGATGAGGTTGAGGGCAATGGATCACCGAAGGTGGGCAGCTAAGGTTTTTAGGTACCTATACTTGAAAAGCGTGGACACGCAGTGGTTCAGAAAGACTCGAAGGCTAACGATGAAATACGGAAAGAACAGTGGGGAATCCAAAACAGCCAAGGTAACCAAAAAAGAGGCAAGGCAGATTGAAACGAATAAATGGAGGGAGAAAATGGAAGCCAAAACGTCGTTAGAGATGTACAGGGCTGAGAAGATGAACATCAGAAAGGAAAATTTCTACGATAATTCCCAGGGCAGTGCTTTGCTTTTTGAGGCTAGAGCAGGTTGCCTGCGAACTAAGAGTTTTGTGGGGAAGTATTCACAAAATGATGGGGTATGCGTGGTCTGCGGAAAAGAAACAGAAACTATGCGGCACATCGTGCTAGAATGTGAGGGTATCCATCCAAATCTACATGAAGGGAATATTGGGCTGTCAGAAGCCCTAGGATTTAAAGGTATCACAGAGGAAGTTAACTTCAAGGCTGTCGAGGGGACATAAAGAAGATTAGAATGCTGGTGGACGAAAAGCAGAGAGGGGAATATTGCCTAGGACAGTTACCACTTGTAACAGAAAAAAAAAGTATTTTGTGCCTAATAAGCTTTTTGTGCCTGCCCTAAGCAGCGCTAGTATTGAACCAAAAGTGTAAAACATAGGTATATTAGTCTTTTTTGGTAAGATGACATGTCATCACCCCGATACAAAGGGGAAACCAATAGAAATCATCATCATCATCATCATCATCTGTTACCGCCTGGCGCAGGTGTCGCTGCTCAAGAACTGTCACTTGAATGAAGGTTTTTAATACTCTGTTAAAGCGCTCCACTTGGCCGTTCGCTTGTGGATAGTATACTGACGAATGTTTGACCTGGATACCACGATCTTTAAGAAATGCCTCAAAACCCCGAGATGCAGACTGTGGACCGTTATTGCAGATAACCTCTTCTGGGTAACCTTCGCGCACGAACACGGATACTAAGAAGCGTAATACTGGGCTGGTTGTTGTATCGCTACAGAAATGCACTTCGGACCATTTGGAATAATATTAAACAAGCGTAATTGCATACCTGCAATCGTAGGGTGCCCTCTCAAATGGGCCTACAATATTCAGGCCTAGCTTGAGCCACGGCTGCTCTGGGAAGGGTTGCAAGGCGGTTGCAAGGGTGTGGCTCGCACCTTGACGCCCTTGTCTGCTTCCTGGCATACGCTACACGTCTGGATAGCTAGCTAGACTTGGCGGTCCATGCATGGCCCCCAATACTTTTCTCACAGGCGCGCTTTTGTTCGCACCACTCCGGGATGCGGCTCATGTGCTGCAGCGATTACCTGATGCGTGAGTGATGTAGTGGCGGCGTGTGCCGCCGATTAATGAACGACTAGACAACTTGAGTGCCCATCGGAACAAAAGACCCCATTATTCCAACTTGCGCATGCTTATATACCTAAACAACACTGGCGCCACCTGCGGCAGTGATCGGGGAACCGAAACCAAATAGACAAATATACAACACATTTCTATTGATGACGATCTCCTCCTTCCTCGAAAAAGTTTTCGTCGTTTCGCAAGCAGTTTGGATTTGTAGGTGGTCGAGAAACACTAAAACTTCGGGAAGAATTTGCAAACGAATTGAAGTGCACCTTTGATTGTATCCTTTTTGCCGGTGTTTTATGTTTACATGTAGCTAAAGTGTTCGACTCTGCACAAAATATTGTTACGAAAAAGACAAATATTACGTTTCCGCGGGCTATCTTCTGATCTTTCGAATCGATATCTTAGTGGTCGCTCTCAGGTCGCAGCTACATAAAACAACCTGGAATGTAGCAGCCCTCTTCGTTTACTAACTGGAGTGCCACAGAGGTCCTTCATCTCCTGTGAATTTCCATATTTACGTGAACGATTTTTCAGTCCGCAGTTCATAAATGCAACATGTTCCAGTACGCCGATGACACCGTACTAGTCGCTAAGCATCTTAATTATGAAAAAGCCATAACACTTCAAAAAGTGAAATACGTAAGGTGGTGGGTTAATTTTTATAAAATATAATTGCTATAAATACCAATTAAACCTAATTTATCTGCTTCTCGAACCCGTTAAAAGCTACATTGAATAATATTCCTGTATACTGGCACTGTAATACCCACCTTTGCAATTGTAACCCTGTTGAATGCGTCGAATATATCAAGCACCTAGGAAATCTGTTTTACTATGAATAAGCATGGCAACAGCCAGTAGGCGTTTGCTTAAGAAAACATCGTAAAGCGGCTTGTTTGTTGTGTAATAGAAAACATTTGTTATCATGTATACCAAAAAAGTGTAGCTCATGCACTCGCATGCAGTGTGTTAAGGTATGGAATCGCCGTTTTGGTACCTGTACCTCACGGTGAAAACGTGGCTAGATCCTTTACTGAAAAACTTCAAAATCTGTAGCCTACGGTTATTTTATATATAACTCCACCGACATTTTCTCAAAACTGTGTTTGCCGTCATTTGATGCTCTCTTTATTTGGCCGGTCGTTTCTAATCATTTTTGGGTTCCTGATTTCAACATTGAACTTATGTCTGTTCTACTTGTGCGTAATCACCCTCGTTTCCTTGTCTCGTGTTCTTCTACTCCATACGGTATGGCACGAAGATATAATTAGGTCCCATAAATGTTCAATGAATTGCCATATGATATTTTTGCTGAATCTTCTCAAATGCAGCTTAATAAAGCATTGAATGTATAATCTGTAGTATCTACACAAAAATTCCGCGTAATTATTGAAATTAACAAGCGTTTTTCTTCTATACATGATTATCCTAATTTGATGCATTCCCTCAGAGTTTTCGGCGACTACGTGCACCTATTTCCCTTTCATTCGTTTCGCTTTGTCTACTTGCCAAGCCAAGTCGCTCAAGCTATATCGGCTTTGAAGCGCTGGCTACTCTTTTTTGTCAGAACTGAGGGCCGTTAAGTATTAATATTATATTGTTATTTTATTATTATTATATTCCTCTGAATGTAATATTATTCTTATTAATATTATCATTATTATTATATTATTACTATATTAATAATATTATTATAGTAAACATGATGGGGTGACAATTCTCGCCCCATCACGTTTCTGGGCCGCTCTTGTGTGCGTCATTTCTTGCATGCTTATGTACTGTACATCTCATCAATATATCAGATATGTCAATAATTTGAAATCAGAGTTTATAATCAGATTTGAAATCAGTCATATATGGGCATGATCTGGTCTGCCTTTATACTAGGCAGAAAAGGCTTTTAAAGGTTGATGCAGTTACCAAAGAAATTATAATTTCTTCCACGTAGGTAATGTTGTTATGTGTTGTTTCAATGTCAAAGTAAAATTAAGTAGCTTGTGATAAAGAGATGTCCCAGTCGTTTTCAGTAAATTCTTTATAAATTATTATCATCATCATCATCAGCCTACCTACGCCCACTGCAGAGCAAAGGCCTCTCCCATTATTCTCCAATTGCCTCGGTCCTGTGCCAACTGTGACCAATTTATCCCCGCAAACTTCTTGATCTCATCTGCCCGTTAACGTTCTGCCGCCCCCTGCAACGCTTGCCTTCTCTAGGGATCCACTCAGTTACCCTTAATGACCAGCGGTTATCTTGCCTTCGCATTACATGCCCTGCCCACATCCATTTCTTCTTCTTAATTTGTACTAATATGTCTTTAACACCAGTTTGCTCCCTGACCCACTCCGCTCTATTTTTGTCCCTTAATGTTACACCTATCATTTTCCGCTCCATTGCCCGATGAGTCGTTCTCAATTTAAGTTAAACCCTCTTAGTGAGCCTGCAAGTTTCTGCCACGTAGGTGAGTACCGGTAAGATGCAGCTGTCATACACTTTCTTCTTCAGTGACAATGGTAGGCTGCTATTCATTATCTGAGAATGTCTTCCATATGCACCCCACCCCATTCTGATCCTTCTAATTATCTCTGCCTCATGGTTGGGATCTGGGGTCACAACTTGGCCTAAGTAGATATATTCGCTTACCACTTCCACTGCCTCGCCACCTATCTCAAACCGCTTTTATCAAACGTATTTATACATATAAATACCTTTTTTTCTAAAGGCTTAAATTGATGTTTTATGGACACTATTATTTTGCTTCATCGGCATTTACAAATATTGTCTCGTGTTTTGTTGTGCTAAGACGCACTACGCATTTCTAACAAAAAAGTATTCGGATAGCTAAGTCGCTGTAGTTTAAGTTTTCGATTATAATGGGAGTAAAAAACTGTTTTACTCGAATGTCCGTATTATGTTTTCTTTGCAACCTATTGATGTCCTGAATATTCAGCTGTGCCATTTCGTTTATTAATTTGGTTTTTGTATGTTACACTTGCTATTTCAATTTGAGAAGGGTCTGTTAAGCTCTTTCTGCGACCGATCTCTTATAATGCAAACAATCCTGGTGAGGCTCACATTGTGTCAAGGGTGCCACAGCTGGTCAGTGCAGGCTTGCTCCTATATAATGGCACCCATTTATGATGCAATGTTTTATATGGAGACAGGCATATGTTTGTCAGTGTGTGTTGGGGTCGGCTTGCCATTTCTGTGCTAATTAACGCAGTGCAGATAAGCGCGCACCCAATGCCACTTGCTTATGCACCTCACACGTATGCACCCACGCTTTGCAAAGTACAGAAGATACGTGATGGAAACCACATTCTCGAAAGGGCTTGAGGATGTGCCACACTGCTCTTGGTAGGTACTCAGAGTTCAAATGACCCAACTTATAAAATAAAGGGCTAGGGTTAGCGATTACAGGGTTTGACATTTGCAATGCCAATCCTGTACTGCATTACTTAGCATAGCCACTTCATCACATAATTGAGCAATATAATTTTTATTAGCTTGGAAATTCATTGCAGCGATGTCGACACAATAATTGGCACGCCCTATTAGTGCTCAGTTGGCCTCCCGCTGCTGAAATTTGATTAGGGGCACATTTTTGTTCCTCGATAGTGTATGTTGCAACTGTATATAGGGATGAGCATAAGCCCATTATTTCTTTCCATCTACCAAGAAATTCCACTGTCTTATTACGATGAAGAACAAACTGAACCGCATCGACCTTGCTTGCTGGGCTCACTAATTTCATGCTCCGGGGCTACCGCACCAGTGGCCGTATTAGCAATAGAACAAAGTGTGGCCCAGAGCTTCTGATTGGTCTCAGCCAGTAAGCAGCTTCGATTGCCCAGCCAATTTTCTGGTGTTGTCATACCTTCGAGCAGGCCCGTAGCCAGGAATTTTGTTCGGGGGGGGGGGGAGCGGCGGTAAGCGGGACACTCGCTGTAGGCCTTGACTATTTCGAGAAAGTACCCATTTTTAGTAATTATTTTCGCTAAAATGGCAGTATGTAAATATTTGTGTTTTTAAGGGCTATTCCGCTGTTTTATATCTTCAGTTTGAAAGGTAATCTTCCAAATAGTACAGTTTTTTTATACGGGCAATATGTCTCAACAAAGTGCGCTTATAAACGTAAAACTACGTTACTCAGGGTCAAAAATAAAAGGATGAATAGCCGAAATATTTTTTAAAGTTTTCATTTCTGCATATAACAGGTTAAAACCAGTGCGGCAGAAGTAAAGTGGGTTAAGGTGGTGGAAGACGGGGACCGGTGTACACTTCTTTAAGGTGGGGTGGTCCCGAAGCAGGCTCTGTGAACAAGCGGCCAGGTTTTTCTTCTTCCTTAAAGCACTGAAGAACGCCTGCCAACGATGGGCCGATGTGCGATCGCGGATCTATCCACTCCGGAAAGTACGAGGTCTATGTCCGCCGAGGGACTGAAGTGATCAGTCACGTAGCACTGTAAAAGCATGTCAACTCCACATTAGATGCTCGGTAGCCCCTCCTTTAGGTCATGATGGGCATGGTGGTGTGATGTCTCAGCGCGAGTTAATGAGATGCAACAGTGCTGGTGAGAGTCGTTATTAAGTCTGGGTCGACAAAAAAGTACGGGCGGACGGCGATATATTTCGTTTTATGGAAGCACGCTCAAGAGCTTTACCAGACGTATGGCTTTGAGCGCTATGGGGTGATCCTGCGCACTGGCGGCTTAAGATCGGGAGCCTAAAAGACAAGTATCCATGCCTTCATCGTAAACGCTGCAATGACATTGCTCACGTCAACGGACTCCCTGAACAGCGACATCAAAGCCAACTCATTCAACCGTCCCTCAACAGAGATGCTGCGAAGGTATGTCTTAAGGCGCTTCAGCATCAAAAAAAATCTCTTAGCTGCTGCGGTAGTGAGAGAAAGTGTAGCAGGTATCGTGATGAGAGTAGTGATATTTGGAAACAGGCTGGTGTTGCACAGCTTCATGGCAATGGTCACAAACCTTGACAGCTCTTCTGGAGGTGTTACTTGCCACTTCTCCTTCCATATTTCCCACTCCGCCTTGATCATTCTCTAATTTTCCCGTTCCATTTCCTACACAAAAAATTTTACTACCAGCGGTAACGACTCAAAGGTGCTCTCGGTGGTGTATTTTGGTAGCACGAGTTTTTTGGTAGCGCTCGGTCAATGCAGACTGCAGATCATCCACACAGGGGATGAAACAAGTCCGTCTGTGATATTCTACAGAAGAGGAAGCATGGCTTTCACTGTATTTCTGTGAACCGATTTTTATTGGAATCTTAAGCTGAACGACGAATCCTCTCGCCGTTGCTTCACATAAATCGAAAATATCAGTTCACTGGTCATTTGCATCCTTTATGATGTCACTAAGCTGTTTCAGCACAAAGTCGATGTGGTCGAGGGCGACGCTCATGTCGACGAAAATGCCGTGCATGTACTGGTGCAAACGAAGCGTAAGACTCAAAAACCTTTCGCTCACTGCGAGAGAGACGAGAAAGTTGAAGCTCCACAGGCGAGTGTGAAGCGCTGATGCAGTCGCATTTCTCCCTGTTTCACTTTCCATGAGTACTTCCAGTGATTCAACAATGTCAGGCGGCGCTTCACTGCAGAGAATCACGGGTTCGTGCTGCTCAACCCACCTAGTCTCGCAGTATATATTAAGGCGTGAAAATGCGCGGGAACAAGACTCGAGGTGCTTCTTGAGAACATCGGTTCCTTTCGAGTAGCAAATAAAATATGTGCAAACTTGCTGAATAGTTGCGAAAGCGTTTCAGATGTCGCTTACCTTAGATGCATCGTTCAAACAAAGGTTGTGCGAATGCGAAGAGCAGTGCGTGTGCACTGCTAAAGGATACACGTCTCGAATCAGGGCCTGCACTCCATAAATTGAACCACTGATGACGGCGGCTCCATCATAGCCTTGACTTCAAATGCTATGAATGTCTCAACCGAGGCGGACAAACTCGGTTTTCAACGTTTCCACCAGATCTGATCCACTGGTACGAAAGCAAGAAAATCTTTTTTGATGTCCATAGTTTCAAGCCCCACATACCCTACGCACGGAGAGAACTGTTCAGTTAGTGTCCCATCAGTTGTGCCATCGGCGAGAAAGGAGAAAAATCTAGACTTGTTCACAGCTTGAACTATTCCATCGTTGATTTGCTTGCCGAATATCGCAATCAGCTCATTTTGAATCAGCGGGCTTATGTAGAGGGCACTTCCACCAGACGGTTTTATGTGCCCAGCAAGAACTTGATCTCCCGCCTCCCCCCCCCCTCGCCCTGTAGCGTAGCAGTGCTTTAAAGTTTCCATCGTTTCTTGCGTCTTCTTCTAGTGCAAGTCTGCCAGAATCTGTCTCCTTAAGCGCGATTTCTTGTCGGCCACAAAAAAGTACCGTTCAATGACTGTATGCAGCATTACCTTGTTTTTTGTGATTTGATCTTCCGTTGGTCGCTCAACTGCAGCCGAATGTTGTCCATTTTTAAATGATTGTAGCGATTGTTGCGTCTCTGTGGTACTCTGTTTTCGAGTTGTTCTCGAATACTTCAAGGGCATTCTTCGACTTCGTGAAGGGTGAAGTGACGAGGCTCCGTGCAGTTTTATGGGCACCTTTTCCTGTTCCTGATTTCACGAAAAATAGGACGCAGACCTTGCTGAACGCGCCTTGTGGGACGTCTGAGTTGGCGAGCCACTGGAAACATTGTAGCCAGTTCACCTTAAATTTTCGTATTTTCCCATTCTTTGACACGGAAACCTCCCAATCGCGTTTTGAACAAGGTGTCAACGTGCTCGTGTAGACACGTTATTTTGTGTCTTTGGGAAGGGTCGAACAGCCTACGTATATTCCAATATCATTTCTTTTAGGCGGTGTATTCTGCTTCACGGGAAGTCTTTCTAATGAAGATGATCCAGCGACTTTCTCGTCATTGAATACTGCAGCTATAGGACTGGCCCCCGTCTCGTCCTCTTGGTACGACCGTCCAGGCACTGCATGCTAAAAATATTGCTGTTCGTAAGTAACAAGTAAGTTGCTCAAGTGCTCCTCAAATTATGCATCCAAACCATAAATTTTCTGTTAATTCCGGCAGCAAATACGGCATCAAAAATGCTGATACATTGTATACGCCTCCTATTACGTTCTCGCACTTACCGAAAATTGCGGAAATCTAGAAAGCTCACCTTCGGGAGCTTGTTGAAGTAGTTCATCAGTGTTGAAAGTGTTGAACCTTGCCCTTCTTTTTTGTGCTGATAATGGCGAACCCAGAGAACACCACACACAAGAGGGTAAACACGCGATATATTCCCGACCAAACACGGGCTGAACGCCAGTGCATCTTGGCCTCCACTTCAAAGAACCGCGCCACTGAATTTGAGCCGGTGGCGCCCTGTGTCGAACCGTGTCGCGTATTTTGCTTGGTGGGGGCGGCGAGAGAGAGAGAGAGACCAACATTGATCAAGCTGAGGAATGAGGGGAACGGGGAGGTGAGGGGTGGGCCACAAGGCCGCCGGGATTGCCAGGGCCTGGGTGGTCACTGTTGCGAACCGGAGTAGCATGGACGAAGTGGACCGCGGTTGGTGTTGCGACGGAGCACTCATGAGGACCAAGTTGAGGGTGAAAGAAAACTTCTGTAAAAGCATTTACATTATTTACCTGGGTGAACAGGCAGTGCCGTAGTTCCGTCCACTTTCTCCCGCTGTTATCAGGAACACACCCATCATAAAAACCTATGGCGCTCATACTCTCGCCCACACTTCACACAGAGAGGGCACGTTTCGCTCTCGCACACGTGAATGCCGGTTTGACTCCGGTGAGGCAATCTGCCTAAGGTCGAAGCCCTTCGGACCACCGATGTTGAAGCATCGGGAGGACATCTGGGATCCCTTCTGGTATCCTGGGGTTGGGGCTCGTTGAACAATGGTTTTTCCAGAGTCATCATCCGCACCGTAAACTTCAGGATAACGCTGCGCGGCACGTCCCCAAAGATGCAGACAGGAACGTCAAGCCTGCCTCCAAAAGTGAGTCGCCGCATAAAGCCTTTGTCACCATCTCTTCGGAACGTTTACGGTCATTAGGGCGGCATTCAAGGCGCTTGAGTGGGCTGGTGTGCCGCCGAAAACGGAATATGTCCAGCAGCAGCGGCACGGGTCTTCGACGCGTCAGTGTGTAGATGACGGGATGTTCCTCGTCGAAGAGGGGAGTGAGGAGAGGGGGCACTCGGTCGACGGCAGGCTTGTGTGGTCGACCCCAGGACGGCGAAGACGGCTTTCGCGACATCACCTAGACCTGGCTTGATGCCTCCGGGTCACTCAGCGCCTGCTGCCAGATAGTTTGGATGGAAGGGGTCTGCGGCGGCCTCGCAGAGAGAGTGAAGTGCTCGTCGTGGGCACCGCAGGGGTACAATTAATGGTGTGGGTGATCCGGGGAAACGCCGCCGTGGAGGCAAAGTCAGTAGCGCAGCCACCCTACTCTGTTTATCGGTCGCCGACTGTCACGAGCGGCTTTCTGTGCTCTTTTCTGATGCTCCGGCTTGTTTACGCGGCGTAGGACACGGGCACGGAATGATATGCTCCATTTTGCACATGGTCATCAGCTGTAGACAAATTTCTTGTCGCAGCGGGGTGCCGAAAGCCCTGCTGCTGAAGAACACCACCCTCCCCTCATTAATGTTTCGGGGGGGTGGGGGGGGCAGCAAACCGTTAGTGCCCCCCCCCCCCCTGGCTACCGGCCTGCCTTTGAGAACATGCTCAACTCGTGCCTGGTATTCAGTCGTTCGAACAGGGCCTATATTACATGAGTGCATAAAATAGAGTGCACGTGCATGCATGGCTACCGCTTAAAAAGCAAGTCACAATGAATAAAGTGAAGCCCCATACTATAAAAAGTACGTCCAAGCTACAGAAAGCGAAGAAAGTAAGCCGAGAATGCATAATTTCAAATTCTAGCAGCTAAAACCATCAGCAGGCTTACCAACTTAAAGGTCTAAGGCTTTAAATATTTTCGAAAGTATGCTTTAAAATTTTGAATTGGAATTTTGCATAAAATATTGGTACAGCAAAGTCTTTATAGTTTTTTTAAACACTACATTTTCAGTATAGACTGTTATACCTGAATTTTCGTCTTAAGTTTTCTATAAAACCTATTGATGCACCGAATATTCAGCAGGGTCAATTTTTTATCGTTTGTGTTAAGAATGATTTTCTTCCTATTTCGTTTTCAGAAGGGTCTCAACAGCGGTGTATGCGGGACTAATCTCTGAGGGGAGATTGACATGCGTGTCCGTCCCATTAGGTAGTGGTAATGCAGATTAAACGTATAGTCACAAAACGTGTATTTCTTCCACGGACATAGAAAGCATGTAGGATAGGTATACTTACAAATTTTGCATATGAACACCTCAAATATCAATATAGCACCACAATAGTATTACCTTATCAATAGCTTTAAAGGGAAAGGACAAGCGCTATAATTTCCATGCATTTTTTCTCCACCTGGACGTATATTACTCTCGAATCTAATAGATGCATCAATAAACGTAATGCCTAACCAGTTTGTTCCAAATCTTAGGGTCTTTATACAGTACTAGAATAATTAAAAGCACACTAAAATTGCAATTTCTGTTTTTTTCTTTGTCGCTACTGAAATATTGGCCTGATGTACAAATAAAAAATCTGTAACAAATAAAACGCTACGTGCATTTTTCTATTCTGGCTCAGTAGATGTGACAACTTTTATAGATGACAGTAATAGAGAATCCGCCCCTTGTCCTTGAAAATATAGGAAAATGGCGGCATTTATACTCTGTGGATGATGGAGAGGGTTGGAAGTACAGAGACTAGAAATGACATAGAAGGTACGCCCCGAGTGACATCCGATTTGCCCCTCAAACATCATTCGATTTGAGCCATGAGTTGCCCCTGGGTAAATAACGTGAGAGTATTGCGGTAATATTGATGTACTCCGCACCATTACAGGCGATGGAGTAAGCCGTTTGATGCTCGCGTACTATCTCAGGGTTTTCGCCCATTTGGTAAGACGAGTGACACTAACTCTGTCTGGTCTACTGGACACAGCCGCGAATCCTGCCGGTGCCTGTATAATTTTTTGCGATTGTAAATGGTATGCGCAAGGGCGCGACGTTTATTGTGACGTCATAAAGTACTCCGCACCTCAAATGATACGTATGTAATAAAAAAACACTGTTTTGAGATAATTTATTTTAAAGGAAGAAAAGAGATGAAAACAATACTTTCTTGCCACAAACACTGCTAGAGTAATTAAATTAGTGATCACCAGTTTTGTAATTACCGTCGAAGTCATTTTTTTTTGCTCTTGAGGCAGTCGTCTGTAAAGCCTTGCCTATTTTGTGAGTGGTACTGCAGCTCTATTCGCAACGTATTTTTTGCTTGTAGTCAAACTCTTGTGGCCATATAGTGATGTCGTTTTTCCCACGGTTCATTGCGAATTATTTTTACTTGATGGCTAACGCGATGCAAACATTATTAAATAAAAGAACATCATCCATTTTTTGCAATCTTGAGACTGTGAAGCCCAACAAACACTTCTTTGGCGTGTGGCTCAGAAGCAAAAATGTAGAAAAAACGTCCTGTCGTCTTTCTCTCCTAGTGTCCCCGTTTTTTACGCTGTTTCGTCAAGATGATACATAACCAGTACCAACTCGCCCAAATGTTGATCCTTCTGCGAAAACATCCTCAGCCTCTTTGCATTACGTTGGCTCAAAAATCAGCTATGCGTCTTCACCAAGTAATTTATTAATACATCCGGTTACAGACAAGTGCTCTGATCTGGATCTTGTGTTTCTTGATGGAAAGATTTGCAGTGAGCACGGGGAACATTCTAAAATAGAACGTTGCCACTTAATAATTGCTTACGAAAAAACTGTTGTTGAGCCACAAATACAACCTTCTAAGACGAGTGTGATTCTGAAAGTCCCTTATTTCGAATATAGAAAAGGGCGTCTGTTCGAAAAAATACGCCATACCCAGTGTCCTTAAAAGTAAGATGATAGGTGCATTTTAAAATATTCCCATGTGACTGAAACAGGTTCTTTGTAGTTGTAGCAATAAGGAACAGGAGGTATTTTGACCCAAGCGTTACGTAATTTGGACATCCGGATCTTCCATTGCACATATCTCCAAAATATCTGTACAACGTAAAGCGGTTTGTTGGGTCGTAACGGGAAATCCAAGATACATTCACCGGGGTGACCTGATGTCCATACAATGGTAGGAAACAGTCTCGGCTGTAGCGGTTGCTGTTTCTTAAGTTTATTCTGTGTGAATAGGTCCGGCAGAAGTGGGAGCGGCGAAGACGACTGGCGGCCCAGCTGCGCAATTCTGTGTAATCATTTCCGTGACCCAGGTAACGCAAACCTCCAGTCCGCTGCTTATGATGATGGCGCCAGTTCAAACCACGGTAATGCTGCCGCTGCAAAAAGTATAGGAAGTAACCGAAGAGATTCCAGAGGCGTCAACGGGAACAAAGCGCAAGCAATCACAACAATTCGTTATATAACATGGTACCTTCGGCTCTGGTGATCAGGTTGCCATCTCGAGTGCGTCTGGTAGCTAAGGCGTGGTTTATTTCACATATATTGCTGCCTTTTCAGCTTTTGGGGATTCTCTGCAGCATTGTTCGTAGAACGTGGATTAATTAAACCAATGCTGTTAATTCATCAAAGTTTTTTATTGCGCATTTACCGGCGATGCAAGGAGTTGGCTGATTACGGCCGTATTGGTAACGGAAATTTTATAACTAAAAAAGGTGTAAATGAATTTGGGTTGAAATAAAAAATGCATTGAATGAATGCCCGAAGAAAAACTGCCTACTGCAGCATTTTCCCGCGAATGTCGAAGATGCACGGTGATTTTGAAGTGATTGGGGTTTTGTCTAACAGTTTACTCTCAACTACATTCAACGGAATAAATTTTCTGTGTTCCTTTTTAGTTTCGAGGAAGGGACAATAAAAAGTTCTCACGTTGGGATCCGCCAGAAAAACGTTACCAAACATCATTCAACTACGGACTAAAATTATACATTTTTCCGGCTTCCCATAGGTTCAACTGTGATTTTCTTGTATTTCCAGCAGTCGCTGTGTGTTCCGAGGTTGCATCTTCCATTTTTTACAGATACATTTTGGAAATTCTGCCTTAGAACACTATTTCGTTCACATATGCTGTGCAGTTAAGCTTTCATTGTTTCTGAAATTTCGCCTTCTACATCACTGCGTACAGTAGGCTTTTTACATACCGCCTTTGTGAGCTACCTCCCCTAATGCTTTACTATCAGGCTGAAGATAATTTCAGCGGGAACGTTTCAGAATTTGGACGCAGCCGCTCATCCTCGCATAAAAGTTATTTTTCTTCTTTATTCCAAACGTTAGCGACGTTTTCGGCTTTTCACACTCATCCTACGTCAAAAAACTACTGCAGCTTGGAGAGCTGGCGCCACACTTGGAAACGGCGTCCTGCGGACCTATGCTAAAGAACTTCCCGGGACAATCTCATCGATTGAAAAGTCGTGACCTCATCACAAAAGCATTATAAAAAGTAGCGCGTATACTTCAGCCATGAGTGCTTGGTTCCCAAAGAGCATAACAAAGTTATGAAGAACGGTGTAATTAGCGTATTTTGTGTCGCGGATGAAAGTGTCTCTATACTTGGAATGTGAACAGGTCGCGTTGGTACGGCCCATCGACCCATTTTGGTATTGCTTCATTAGCTTGTCCGGCGTTCTTATGATTTTATACTGTACGTTGGGTATTTGCAGTATTCCAGTGCCCCCATTGACTGGGGTACGATTTTTTTTGACCACCCATACGGCCAACCAAGTTTTCTCTCCGATTCGACTAACAAATTTTGTTTGTTATTGCGGGAGCTGCAACACGGGTACCATAGTCACTTTTCCCTGGGCAGTTTATTTTGACATCTATTCTATAATGAACGTTTTTCGCCCGCATACAGTAACGCTTCCTCATGCTGTTGTGATGGTCAACGTTCACATTAAAATCCTTGTTGCTAACTTTTTTAATTTAAAAATTCCACAACATGCAATCTCCGCAGTTAACTCCCTCTTGATAAACCCTTCAAAATTTTTATTTTGTAGGTTACTTAACTCCCACTACATTCGCACTGCCAGCATCATTCCTGTGAATATAAAAACAGTTTACCTGGCATGACGGACGCCTATGTTGAGCCTGCAGAAGCGGACGACAGTCGGTGTAAGTGTATCCAATATTCTAAACAATTCTAATTTGAGCCAGCGCCTCTTATGCCACACCGCTTGCGTGAGACGCCACATTTAGACCGGTGGTACTGCCCTTGTTTAAACAATTTTAATTTGATCAATCGTCTCTTATGCAACACCGCTTGCGTGAGACGCCACATTTAGACCGGTGGTACTGCCCTTGTGCGTCGACAGACGACACACGACGTGGTGGCTTGATGGCGGTATCAGTGACACACCACGGCAAAGAAGGATGGCAACTAATAAGAATGGGCTCGAAGTCTATGATTCCATACCGCGTCAATGCCATGCCTGCAAGACCAAGAAGGCTCCAGTTATTTGGAACATCGTTCAGAGGTTGAGGCGCAATACATTAGCTTCCCGGAGAACAGCGCCCTGGCTAATTCGTTTAGTGAGAAAATTGGACCATATGACGCTACAGGCATAAGAACACAATGGCAGCTTTGTCGAACTGTGGGTACCAGACAGCCATGCTAGGCAATTGTAACTCAATCCTTAAACGCTGCGACATCTATTCTTTTAATACGTTTCTTGTATATTCTGCACGAAGCCTTCGCGAAACTCGGAAAAGAGACCTGACCAAGGCTTGACGACCGTGATTTGCATCTGAAGGACCCAGAGAGGTTTCCTGAGATGTGCACTACTGCAGGTTTGTAAATTCCGGATACGGCTTACCCTTTTTTTTAAAAAGGCGACTTGGTTCTTTTCTTCAATCTATTCAGCGCGGGGAGAGAAGGGGCGTCACGAGGACGGCGCGGCTCAGCAAATTAGCCGGAGACCACAGATCTTGATGCCAGTGTCGGTGAGGTAGTGGTAATTTGTAACACGGTGTGGGTCGCTGATGAGACTAGAGGATAATGGTAAGACAACAAGGGACTCTGCTTTCAGTCAGAAAATTTGTCTCACAGAAGTATCGCTCGTAGCGCTGGGCAGAGTAATAAAAGTAGCGGCGGTAATACTAGCAAAGTGTTCCGATTGGACGAAAATGGGAGAACAATGATTCGCTGAGGGCGAAGTAGTATTGAATTACGTGCTAGATTGCTTGAATGGCTCCTAGATAAGCGGTGTATTACACGACTTCCACAGATTGCGCCCCAAAACATAAAAAATAGCATGGAAAGATGCCCCAGCATTTCCTCTGTGTAAGGGAGTGCCAGGCTGGGGTGTATTGATTGCACGAGGAAAAACAACAAAAATCAATCACTATATCAGTTAGCTGATCCTTGAACTCAACCCCTGATAAATCCTTAAAGAGCTGAACTGTTACCCGGTATCGTTTGACAACATTGAGCACACTTTCCGGGTAGCCGATTTTAGGCGAAAAACGAAAATGTATTTGCTACGTTATTTGTAAGATATTCTTGCAATTTTGTGTTATAATGTGTGAATGTGTAGCTATTTTTGTTTTCTTTCCTAAAGCAAGGTGGTTGCATGGTGATTTCATTTTGTTGTTGTTACTCAAGAAAAGGGTGTTTTTTCTTTACTGATGAGTCTGTTGTATGTACTATTCCTGTTTATTATGCCAGAAGTTTGTATGTATATTGTTATTTATTTTCAATCAATCAATCAGTTGATCGATTGCTACTGTTGAGTGATTGCTTGCTTGGTATGGTTGCTTCTGTTCCCGTCCCTAGCACTGTGTGTTGCTTGACACCGGGTCAGCCCTCAGCACCTTGGCAATTTCGGAACATCAAAAGTTTTATAAATAAATAAACGTGTTCGTGAAAATGTGAAGTAAAACTGAAAGCCACTGCAAGAAAAGGATTTGCAGAACTGCTGTTTCGAATTAGGTATCCTGGTCTCATGATAGGGATTGCAAGCCATGAAATATGTCTCTTGAATTGCAGTTGCCGAGCTTCTTTGGTGCGACGGGTTTCTGTCGGCGGAGGGTCTTCGTTTCCATATTGAGCTTCATGAGTGCCTCCGAAAGGTGGCCATTAGGGCGATGTACAGACGGCGAAGTCTCGAAGGTCGTCAACTTCAGCAGTTTCCGTCGTAAGCGCTCCAACGATGTGCTCGACAATTGTAAACTACGAGTTTGCATGGTCAGGTCTAAATAAGGACATGACGCCAAGGAGCCCAATTCCAGATGGCTATTAGATGGACAGCGTCAGTGCTGAGGCTGCAAGCTCACATTATAGAGGTTAGAGTGAAGTATATGCGACTCGTCGTGGGAGAGATCTAGAGTCACGGCGTACACATGGAGTGGAAACCAGCGTAACGAGGGGTGTTTGAAGCCTGGATGACGGTACAAAAGAATACAGGACCTTGAAGTGAAGGCGGGACACCCAGGAGGCCGAATGTGTGCGTTTGAACAACCAGATAGACGTCAGTAGTTTTGAACGCAGAAATATATATATACATGCTGCAATCTGCTTACAATAGATAGGAAAGGCGCTTCGCTTGCATTATCTTGTCCCCGCTCATTCCTAACAACCGCAAGTTCATTTCTCACGTGCTCTTGCTCTTCATGTAGGCCTACCTTCCCGCGTACTGAACCGTTGATTTCTCATCCTTATCTTTCCTGACACACTCGGAGACCTCTAAAAAAGTAATTTAGAAAATAGTAGTACTTTACAGGAGGTCTGCTCTTAGTGTAGTTAGCGGTATTTCTTTTGCAGCCTGTGGTATATTGGTAATGTTTTATCTGGACATATATGACGAAAGGCAAATGCTACAGTTATACGAATCATGAATACAAAAAAAAAACGCTTGAATTTCGTTCATGCGGGAGCGGGTCGGGTAGGTTGACTGGCCTTATGTCTGCTTTTTTTCGATACTACTCACAATATTGCCAAAAATAGGTGTCAATGACATCGCGTAATATACCAGGGAACGTCGTTCCGTGAGGGGTGGTGTAGGTTGATTGGACATATTCCTGCTTTAGCGGCTACCACTCATAACATTGCAATACAATAAGTGCCAATGACTTCACTTGAGGTACCAGGTGATTATTGTTGCGTAGTCTGAATTCTTTTCTTTCTTTAGCGGAGACAGTCAAAATGGGAGCCGTATTTCTGGCTTAGTACTTCGTATGCATTGGAGGGTGTTTATTACGGTGTGCTGATGCCACATCATCGTGATTTTACACTTGTCTCTGTCTAGTTAAAATCCTGTTTTGGATAAATGTAGGGCGTTGTTTGAGAGCAGTAATACATTATTTGTTATTTGATGAGTTCGAAGTTATTTTTATTATATATACCTCGATAAACGAAGTGACATAAAACGGTTAATTTTTGTAAGCTATCATTTTGCTACCTATGCTAGCGATCCCAACAATTTAGGCAGCTGCAGATGGACAGTTCACATGATCATGTACCGATTTCTCTGTAAAACTGTAAATTGGCCTAGTGCGTGAGTCTTGCGGGAAGTAGGCACCACGGCTGCATTTGTTCACAATGACGGGTAAGTCTAAATCTTCACTTTTTAAATATCGAACAAAATATCACTGTGACGGCAGCTGCTAAGAACGGGGCCTTTTTATTCTTTTTTTAAGATAAAGGCAAATAGTTGGTAGTGTGCCACCTGTTTCTCTTCCAAATGTGCATTATGAACAAAAATTATTAGTAGCTGGGTTGAGCAGGTAAATGCCAAATGTTCTTTGCTCATTCCAGAGGTATCATTGGTTATTAGGTGAGCTCTAGTCTTGCGGGTGGTAGGCACCACGTCAGCATACGTTCCTAATGACGGGTGGCAGTAGATCTTCCCTTTTTAAATCACGAATAAAATATGATTTTAAGTGCAAGTTCTAATAACGGGGCCTATTTATTTGTTTACATGATCCAGGCAAATAGTTATGCGTGCCACATGTATGTTTTGCGAATGTGCATGTTGAACAACTGAAATTATTAGTGGCTTGGTTGACAGGTAAATGACAAGATTCCCTTTCCAGTTCAAGAGGCATCATTGGTTATTAGGTGAGCTCTTGTGAGCTGTTGTACAACTCGGGCAGGATGATAGTCATTAACTGTTAAAGTGGGGTTTACGCTAACGACAACAACGAATCATCGTAAAGATAGGTCACTAAATTACGTGTCCAGCTTTGTGGGCTACCGAGTTTGGACAGAATATTACGTGGCACAAATACTTAGGTAACGTATGTATGGGGATTTGATAATGATTGTCCTGTAGAGAAGTGTGTTTCCTATTATTCTTCAACAAATCTTTAGATCGAATGAGTAGTGCACCTGTTCGAAAAATTCAATGCGTATTCGAAATGTATTTTGTCTAAAGGCTCAGCTCTTAGATTTACTTCATTTTATGTTCAACACCCTCCGATTTTTGTAGCTTCCTGTGCCACTTGTTCAAATATCAAAACGTTTACAGCAAATGAAAACCTATGTCTCTACTGTACAAATACTCAGCAAGCACACGGTGTTGCTTTACAATATAAACTGACCTTTGCTTCTGAGTTAGAAAAACCACGTTGGCCCACATGACATAACGTCCAACGTACCTTGTGGAGTATACTAGTGCGTTACCACCGCTACATCTGCTCATGTTCGCAGCAGCTTACCACGAACAAGCATATGCAAATGTAAAATAAAGAATAACTTGGTCAGTATGACAAGGTTTTTTCTTAACGTACGTGAGCTGAAGTAAATATTGCTGAGATTTTGACGTAAGCATACACCGCGGCAATAAAAACACGCTTTCAATAGACTTCCAACTTTGGTAAGCATCCTGTGCTACCACAGCAGCAAACACGTCGGGGCACCTGAGAAAAAATTCCGCCATCTCCACGAAGTGAATGATGATCAGGGGGGCGAAGCTAAAATGCTTATCTGTAAAACCGTGACACATTCGCCCACACATCATATAAAGACTCGACACGTCAAGCTTTCCGCAGCTCCGTTGACAAGCCCGTGGACAACGTCGATGATTGTGGTGAATATGTAGGGCTTGTTTGGGCCGAAGAGAATCTCCATGGGTAAGTTGGCCTATTCGGTGTGTGACATTTTTAGCCACCTTGGCCGTCGCCTTCTGCACAGCCTCTTGTGTCGGTTACCGCCGGTACGTGTCTTCAGCTTGCATGCGACAAACGACAACCTCTTTTTCCTTTCCTCTTTGTTGGGTAGCAACGAACGCGTAGAACGTTGTGAGCTCTTCGGCCAATCTTTGGTTGGCCAATCCCTAGGGGGATCCTGCCACAATCTTCATCATTCTGCCGTGTATGCAACCAACGAGGGACGGGACAGGGCCCGAGCAACAGTATTGAGCTCGCAGGCGAGAAAGGACAACCTCTTCTTCCTCTCCTCCTTTTTGGGTAGCAACGAACGTGTTAAATGTTTTGACCTCTTCTGCCAATCTTTGGTTGGCCAATCCCTAGGGGGATCCTGCCACAATCATCATTATTGTGCCGTGTACGGCCGGGACAGGGCCCGAGCAAGAGGAGCTTCGCCCTTAAAAAAGTCTTTATTGTACTAACGATCGCAAACTTTTTTGCTGGCACTTTACGACTAACAGGATATTCATTATTGTGGTATAGCGGCAGGATCAACAATGGTACCATTGGTAGAATGTGAGGTAAGGTTTTATAAAAAAGTCGGACGTAAGAGACCCCACACTATTGACCGGTTACCTATCTTCGTCGAAATCGGTGCCCGTGCCAATAGCGCTATGCAGTACTGGTATCTTTGCCCTCACCTTGTGACAATATTCGAAAGGCAAATTAGACAGTATACCGGAAGATTTTTTTCTCGCACTGCGCGAATTCTACAAAAATATACACGTTAATTACAAAATAAAAAATGCTGACGAATGGGTCGGACGCGTGAACCATTAAGCAGTGCAGACTTGCATTTTGAACAAATGTCTGAAGATTTTTAATGTGCACCCACTCGGCAAGTGCTTTCAATATTAGAAAAAAGGTAATTTATTGATAAAAAGCATGCTTATAAACTTACAAACGCAAAACTGTGCGTTTTTGACGCTTGTGCGCCTTTGAAATGTGAAATATCACTTTTTATGGTTTTCTACATTGCCATAAAATTTTTGTGAATTTTATGACGTTTTTACAAATTGTACTTCACACTAGCTTTTTGGATTTTTTTATTTCAGGGCATTTATTCGGTGCGTGTTTGCACGGTTGTGTTTTGAAGCGAATTTTTTTTTTGTCGACTACTAATATTATTTTATTTGTATAGATAGCGCTCAGGGAGGTGCTAAATTGTAATTAGAGTCATTGATCACATACGTTAGCTAAAGAAACAAAATAAGCGTGTTCTCTTTCCTTATAATAAAGGCTTTTAAAATCTTTTGGTCGTCATCTCACTTTAATGAGGCTGATATTTGAAATTCTTTCGCTGCAGTGAAAGCCAGTGACCACTTCGATCCAAACTTTTAACCTACTACAAAAACAACACTAGCGTTCAAAAAGCCAGCTATATTCCTGTTACAAATCTGAGGACTTTGGGATCAATAGGGGAAATTTTAAGTTAATTGACGAGAAACTTCCTCGCTTTTACAAGAACTTTGAAAAATCTTAGAGAACGCGCTCGGTTAATTCTATTTTTGGGAATTTTATAAGAAGGCGTTACTGAGCGTAAAAAAATAAATATAATACTACAAGAATTGGGAAGCCCGACACCAGTAACACATGGTTTAGAAAAAGTTTTAAATCATTGCGCACACAAAAAAAAAACGTCAATATAGAACAGCGAAATGCAGAAATAGTTCACAAGCATAGAATCGCCACCACCTGTGTGAAATTGAATACAAAAAGGCAGTTATTGCTGCCAAGGATAAATGTTTTTCTGCTGACCTGATTACAATCCTTCGTTCAAACCCAAAAAAAATCTGGCGTGTAATTTCTGCAATGCCTCAAACTAACCATAGAAATCTTGTTGACTCTGATGATGAACTGATACGCTACGTGGAAACCGCTGCCTCTCTAAATATATTTTACCGTCCGTATTTCACATACCCAATACCTGCCCTGTTGAACCTATACCAGACTTCTCCACCCAGACCATAGGCCATGCCTGAAATACAAGTATACCTGGATGGCGTATGCAACCTAATCCACTTTCTTAAAATATCATCCTCGGCTAGGTCCGAAGACATCAATTCTAAATTATTAAAAACACTATAGCACTCTTTACCAAATTTTTGTACCTTATATTTACCAATCTTTAAATACAGAAACCTTGCTATATGATTGGAAGAAAGCCAAAATAGTCCCCATTTTTAAGGCCAGAAGGCACGAAAGCCCCGCTAACTACTGCCCGATTAGCTTAACTAGTGTTCCATCTAAGATCTTTGAGCATATCATAGCATGAAATCTTATGGCCTAGATAGAATCACTCAGTTTTTGCTACCCCGTTCAACATGGTTTTCGAAAGTA
Source organism: Haemaphysalis longicornis (assembly GCF_048455015.1). NCBI lineage: Eukaryota > Metazoa > Arthropoda > Arachnida > Ixodida > Ixodidae > Haemaphysalis > Haemaphysalis longicornis. The sequence goes on from NW_027526385.1 coordinate 202,196,989, forward strand.
TCTTTTCTACTAAACTCAACTGGCTGAATTTACAAATGACATACTGCAGCAAATGGACGATCACGTACAAATCGATGCAATTTTCTTAGATTTCTCCAAGAAATTTGACCGCGTACCCCACAAGCACCTGCACATCAAATTATCCGTTTTTGGTAACCCACCAAGCCTTATAAAATGGCTCGAACATTTCTTAACAGGAGGCGTTCAATTTACCGTTGCTAACAATTTCCAAACAACCCTTACCAGCGTCTCTTCCGTTGTTCCGCAGGCCGCCGGCGTATCACCTCTAATATTTCTTATTATGCAAATGTCCTTCCTAGTAACATAAAATCAGAGCTGTGCCTATTTGCAGATGACTGCGTTCTTTATAACCCCCTTCACTCCCCTAACGACGCAATCACACTGCAACACGACCTTGACACCATCACTTCATGGTGAGAAAAATGGCATATGCCCCTACACATCAGTAAATGCAAAGTCATGTCCTTCACGCGTAAACACAACACCTCACACAAAACCTGCTGCATTATTTCGGTTGCCATTGAACACACCCGCCCTTACAAATATCTAGGAGTTCATCTGACATCATCACTATCATGATTGAAACATATTGAAACCATTCGTTGTGAACCTTCGTGCACATTAGGCTACTTACAACGTAACTAGCGATCTGCATCTCCTCACAAAAAAAAACGGAAAATTTACCATACGTGCTACCGAAACTCGAGTATGCATCGTCCATCTGGCATACTTCACAAGCTTATCTCACCGATGATATAGAAGCCATTCCAAAACGGCGCAGCTCGTTTCATTACTTCACCATATTCAAGACACATCAGCGTAACCACACTAAAATAAACGTTGTCAGTCACATCGCTCACTTCACGTCGCATAACCTCTCGTATCTTCCTCTTTCACAAATTTTTTTACTTTAGCAGATCGGCACACCCACTTCTAAAACTCCCATTAACAACGTCATGTCGCCTGTCCCATACGCACCCCCTAATAACCATAAAATGCCGGATGACGGCGATGAGAAGCTCATTTCCCCCTGATGCCGCAACACTCTGGAATGCGGGGCCAGATAATATTTTTCTTGCAGGAACAGCAAAACATTTCGCAGAAAACTAACTGGTTTCCAAAATCCAAATACTACGTCCTAACATAACATTAGCTACTGCCTTTACAGTTGTTTTACTGTACTCCAAAAATTTATTTATCGCCTGTCATATTTTTTGTTTAGTTGTGCGTGTTCTTTTTGTTTGTGGTCTTCATTTGTTTATTTTGTTTATCAGTGTGTACCTTCGTTTTGTTAGATTGCTTAAGAACTTCTCACCTCGATGTACGTCCCCCCTTGTGTAATACCTTCGGCCCCTTAAGGTTTAATAAATGAAATAAATGAAATGAAATAAAATATTTCATGAAATTCGTAAGTGGCGCACACTCTCAACAGACCCGAACATTTGTTCTCCTCGAAAAGCAACCGTTTCGCATATCTTTGTGGCAACTTTGAGAAGATACTATTAAAGCCATTGTATACCGGAGACTTCTGCCGGAGAGCTCTACATCAGCCTTCTGCCGTAGCATGGCTAAGTCGCTGCGCTGCGGAGCAAGAAGTCGCGTGCTGGATTCCCGGCCGTGGCGGCCGCTTTTCTGGTTCAGGCAAAAAGCAAAAATGCCGGTGTGTGCGAGATTTTGGCGCACGTTGATGATCCGCAGGTGGTCGAAATCAATCCAGAGCCCTCCACTACCGTGCGTTGCGTTGGCGCGCTAAACCCCACAATCAATCAATCAACCTTCTGCCGTGACACTCTGCCGAAGCACGAAGTCTTTGTTCTCTCATCCAAGCCCATCTAAATGATTTACTCTTCTGCAAAAATACGGTTTGAATATTTCACTTCGGAGAACGAAAACTGCCTTGTTACCACACTTTGATATCTTTAGACATAGTCGTGGAACTATACTAGCCGGCGTAAAATCCGCTAGCCTTGAACTGAGGTTTACAAAATGCATAAAGTATCATCTTGCAAGGTTACTCGGGCAGGTTGCCTCCCCCTTAATGCTGATCTTCAATAATTAGCAGAATGTTTATGGCAGAAAAAGTACTTTATGAAACCCTAAGGTACACAATATTACTCGGCGGCTTTATTTTCACCAAGGAATACAATTCGGCGGCTCGAAAAAAGTCAAGAGATTCTGTGTGCATTGGAGATTTTGTTTTCTTTTTTTTTAGCCGAAGTTAACCTTGCCATGCACAAAGTATTTGAGGAGAAGTTATTCTTGCAAGCTTTAAGATATGTGGACAATATTAGTGTTTATAAACAAACATAACACTCTGAGGCACACTGAATCTGTTGACGTGATTTAAACCGCTTTTTGGCGCCATTGGAAGGGTTTAGTTTTTGCCAACCAGATTCCCTTACAGAACTCGTTGCAGTTTTTAGATAATAACATCCATTTAGGTACCGAGCATTTCTGTTGGCGTTATTCCCTACTAGCACAGAAAGGACTTCTCCCTGTTAGCTCTGCGCACTCCAAGATGGTGAAAACAGCACTGGCTGTGTCGTGCCTTGAATCTGCTGTCTCCAAGTCGTGTCCCCACTCTGTGCAGGCTAGCTTTGATAAGGAAATTTAAAGGCAGCTTTCAGCCGGCTTCCCGTGAACTGTTTTGAACTCGGCCGCTGACGCACTCCTCAAGAAGGAGGCACCTATAGAAAAACTCCAGCCATCGCAAAGTACGGCAAAACCCGAAGTGGTGCCGTATATCCACGAAGTCGCCCATTGCTTCAATAATGTGGCAACAGGCACCGGATTTCAAAACTGTTTTCGCCGCCGCGTAAGCTGGTCTGACTGTGCGCACGCACTTCTTCCAATGGGCGCAAAAAGCTAGGATGTGACAAGAAGCCTGCTAGGCCCTTTGTGGACTGCGCTATCGGCGTCGTATATGATTCCAGTTAAATGTGGGAAAGCCAATATCGGCAACACCAACCGATGCATGAACGACCGAGCAGGAGAACATGAGTAGTTGGTAAGGAATGATGGAAATGCGCCTTTACCAGCGAATTGCGATGCCTGCCAGTGTGAGTCATTTCTGGTTGAGGTTAAGGTTCTAGGTAAGAGCAGAGGTGCGAGAGCACGGGAACTCTTCGAAGTTTTTTTAAATCAAGCTAAAAAGCGATAACTGTATATCCGATACATCGGTGGTCCTCTTTAACTGGATAAATTCCTTTTCGAGCATTTCGGTAGTTGACGCTTCTGCGTAGTTGTGATACTCCTACTGTGGTGCATGCTTCCCATACTCCAGTGGTTTCTCTATTCACCGGCTCCACCGGTGAATAAAGTTCAGTATAAAGTTAGCGCTTGTCCCGACCCCTTTCCTCTGCGCCATATTTGGTTTATTGAGGTAAACATATTTAACAATCATGAACCAACTAGCCTCCAAGAAAACTTCATAAAAAGAAAATACATATCTCGCCTTTTAACAAGAAAATAATTAGGCTTTAACAAAGTATATAACAACATTCTAGGATTGATTTCTCTGAATTTTTTCCAGTGCTTTGTTAGGCGCAATTGCTAACCTTGTAAATTTAAATGCAGAAGACACTTTAGAAATACGTCTGCGCCATTGCAATTGCGGAATAATCACCATCCCCCTCCTATAAAAACCGTTTAGCCCGTGAGTAATGACTTTAAAATATTACAGTGGGGTGCCGCAATATGTAAACAAACTTGGTTCGGCCAAATATAGAGCTGCTGATAAACTGCGAAAAGGGCAATGGGAGAAAGCTGAACGGTCTCTTTACTGCGACTCTAGCAGATTATGGCAGAATGGTTTGTTGCAATTCTAGAAGACACTTTTACATAGTCAGCAATAATAGCTGTTACAACAGATTCTGTTAACCATCGTGCACGGGAGATAGGATGCTGCGCAAATTCCAAACCATTTTTTGATCCTAACCTTAAATATGAGCAGTAGGTACACCAGCTTACCAGCTTCGTGCTCTCGGAACTGCTACGACTGGGGAAATGGGCCCCTACGCCAGCCTGGATCCTGGATTAAGGATGCTTCTGATTGGGTGGAGCCCCCAAGGCCATTTTTTTGATGATTAGTACAATAGAAGATTCTCTCTCTCTCTCTCTCTCGCTCTCTCTTACTCACAAGCGCACAAGTGCACAAGCACAAGTGTGCAAGCGCAAAAACAACAAACAGGTGAACAAATCTTTGTTCACAAAATTATGCCTGCGCTGACCTGTCGATGTATTATAATTTCAAACTGTTTCGACCATTCATCTAGCATGTTCATGTGGGTTTGACCGAATTTATTGAAGGTACCCAACAGCACAAAACATGTTTGAATATTCATTTTGGCCGAAGTCAAAATATTTTCAAGTGCAAGTGATCACATTTGAATTCTGCGGCTGAAACTGTGTATACAGTGTATTCAGTATTCTGTGTATTCAATATAACGAATGGTTATCTTTATTTCAATTACAACCACAGCACTACAACTATACAATTACATATAACAATTATACAATTATACAAAACCGTTCGGAGCAACTCGAAAACGTACTATGGCTTGTTTGGTCGGGCTATTTATGTACCACCTGCTTATCTGCGCTGTAATTTTACGCCGATCGTAAAACTTAAGCCTCTTGTAGCGAAATATCACGCATTTATCGGTTCCTTAGGATTTTATAATTTTTATCGTGCATCGATCTTTATAGCTGCTATTATTCCCGGCCTCAGTACGATTTGCTAGACAACTAAGGAGAAGCAGCTTAGGAACGAACCGTAATTGCAAGAATCCCGTAATGCAGCTTATCTTCGTGCAATTTTTCGCAAACCGTGAATGAATACCGTAATCTACCTACCAATACCATGAACCACCAAAGGCTAACCAATTCCCCGAATTTTCTCAACTATCTTTTTACCCGATATGACAAGGAAGACATCTTGTTTTACAGTTCAGCGGGTCTTCATGGAGCCTTAAAAAATAAAAATAAGTAAAAATAGACCAGGTAATAAAGAAAAAAACATAAAAATATTTAACGAATACATTATTGTAGACAGCTAGAAAACTCATTATTACATCAGGGAATATTTCCGCAAAAAAGAGGGTCAGATAGAGTAAAATTTAAGGTATGAAACAAAGGCTTTGAAAAAATTATATAGATGGTAGGACTCAGCAAATCATAAAGATTCAAGACTGATGCTGAGAAAATGGCCTCTGCGTAGACCCTACATTGCAAACCTAGGATACGTGTGAAAGATGTGTTTGTCGTGTTCAAAATATTTAGCGTAACCAAGTCCTCACAGAAAATACTGTAATAGTGGGTAAATAATTAGGCAGTTTATATGCAGTTGAATTATGCAGGGTAATAATTATGCAGGAATAGTTATGCGGCAATTTCGTTACTTTCTAGGTGATCGAGACTGTGAGTAAAGACAAAAATATTTTGAAGTCTTTTGCAACATTCACTCTAAGACTTGCTATTTTCCTTCTACATAATTGATTCCCATTAAAATCTAGTTACGCAGAAACTTGAATACAGCTTTAAAACAAGAAAAATTAGGCTCTGTACAGTGTCCCTCGGTGGGACTGAAGCATTGAAGGGTATGACAAAAAAGGTGTAATGTTGACGAGAAAGTCATACAACTATAAAGTAGTACTCCTGATTTGCCAGTTTTGGCCGTCCTCACAGGTCGTCATCATCATCAGCATCATCTTCCACAGCCTACTCAGGCCCACTGCAGGGCGAGGTCATCTATCATTGACTTCCGACAGCCCTGGTCCTCTGCCATTCGAGTCCACTGTTTGACACCGAATTTTCATATCTCATTCCTTCATTGTGTTATTGGACGTCACCTTGTTAGAGACCCGTTTTTTGTTATCCCGTCAGTTATGCTAATTGTCCACAGGTTGTAGATTCACCTCACTACATGATTAGATGAAATCCTTTTCTTGTCCTTCACTTGAGCTGTGATATTATATACTCCATTTTGTTTCCTGAACCAGCAAACTTGTTTCATGTACTAAACTGTTACTCCTGTCATTACTCGTTCCATGTCTTATTAGGCTGCGGTAAATTTGCTTTACTATTGTTTAGCAAGGTGCCAAGTTTCCAATTCGTATGCCACCACCGCTGTTATGCACTGGTTGTAGATATTTCTGTTGAGTAAAGAGGTGGCTTACGTTTCATTATTTGGGAGGGCTTGCACAGTGATTCCCCGCCCTTACCAATTCCAAATGAGATTTCTCACACTGGGCGAGGGTCAGCACTAACCATAATTCGAAGGCACATATCTTTTATTTCTTTTTAGGGTTTCCTTTCGTAGGTTGAAAGGAACACTCGTAGAATACCTATTCCCTCTTAGTTCACATTTTTTATATTTATTTTAAGCTTGACCCCCTTGCTTTTTATTTGTGCTTCCTAAAACTTTTTTGCTTCTGAAGTCTCAATCATCAAGGTTATGCCGTCCACGAAACTCAAATGACTCAAGTATTTCCCGTTTCTCTCGAATCCCACGTATCCCCAGTCAAGCTTTCTTATTACCCTGCCAAGAAATGTTGTGAATAGGTTTGGAGAAATGTTATCTCTTCCTGTCTTAGTCGCTTTGGTAGGAGAAATTTACCTCTTTTCCTGTGGAGGGTAACCATGCCCGTGCTTTCCTTATATGTGTTTTAGATGGATTATGCACGTTTTCTTTATTATCTAGTCGTTAAGTGCTTTTAGCACGGTTGCGGCACGTACGAAATGAGACAGCTTCTGCAATGGAAAGGTGTTTTGGGAACTCTGCGGATTTTTCTATCGCCGGTTTGACAACATGGTAAAGAATCTTTCCTAAACCCAGTTTGCTCTTGTGAGTTGTTGTGAATCCGCAAGGTCACCTTTGCGGGTAACCATAACTTTTGTAAACAACGTCCAAACAACTGAGCGTAGACTAGTTGGTGTGTAAATCTTCATGGAGTCCCGAATTGTTTTCTCATAAATAAGAATGATGTTTGTGTGTTTTCAGGCTACAAGCAATGTTTAGGTTTTCAAGCAACATGAAAACTGTACTGCAAGCTTCTCAGTACAATATATTCCCGCTGCTTCAAAAGATCTACACTTGTGCCGGCGTCACCTGGAGCTTTCCTAGTTTTATGCCTTTGGGCGATTTTCCGAATTCTTCTTTAGTTACTAGGGGGTCATCGCACTGAGACCTTGAACTCTGGGTAGCGTTCCCTGGTCTAACGGCGCCGGCATACACCATGGTGTAGAATGGTTCTGCAACATTAATATTTTTTCCAGGTTGTGCGTAATGTTACCGTATTCATCAATGAGTGCGTGCCTCCTGTGCATCCTGCCTATGGCAAGCCTTAGCTTTGTTGCTTTCAAGCTTTCGCCTATTTGCTGCGTTTTCTCGATCACTGCCGTGTTATATGCATGAATTCAACCCTATTCGCAGTACTTGACAGTTTCATGTCCTTACGTGTGGCAATTCGTTTTGTCGCTTCCTTACTTGGTGTTTACTTTGTTTAGAGTATGTTGCCTTTCTCACAGCTGCTGGCAACTTACAGAGTTCCAATGCTAGCTTGCCAGATTGCCTGCCCAAACTGTTCTGCTTCCGCTCGTGAGGAAGCAAGAGTTTGTTTTGATTTTTCTATGCCTTGATTGAGTGCATGGATCCGTACCATGGTGGAGTACCCGTTCTTAAACCTAGCCTACTCCATCAGTATCTGAAAATTCAGGTTGCCTGCAAACGTGTTAGCTATTAATTTGGTAATGACCAAGTAAAAAAACTGAGAGTAGGCTGCTGGATCTGTAGTTTATAATATTATTGGTATCTTTCTTTTGATGAATCAGAATAATGCTAGCGTTTTTCAGGCTATGGGTACTTTTTGCGTGCATACGTATTAGGAAATTGTGCCACAAGTTCTTTCAGGGCTACATATCCCCCCTCCTTCAAACGATCCAGGGTTAAGCCATCGTCGCCTGCAACGTTTGCTCTTTTAATGACCTTAAGAGCGTTTCCTACTTATGGTTTAGTAGCTAGGAGGACACTGCTACTTAGTCTAGTAAGTTTTGCACTTTCTTCTTATGTAAGGTCTCTGGCATACAGTCTAGTCTTGAATCGTTCGGCTACGTTTAGTATCTCGTCGATGCTGTGCCTAATTTCACCCTACTCGTTTTTGAGCCCGTATATTTTGTCTTGGCGAACGGCTTTATTCCCTTTTGTTCTTTCAAATAGCTTCCTATTGGTAGGGTTCTCTCGATCAAAGCCATGTTAAATTCAAGAATGTCATTTTTTTTACTTTTCTAATCCATACACTCACGTCTGGTAACTCAACTAGATTCAGCGCTTTTAACACCTTCAGGTTCTCATTTTTTGTGTTTATTTGGTCCAATTTCTTTGTGTCTTTTCCAATTTCTTTCGTGCAATGTTTCTCCAGAGCTGGTGCAGATTCTGTGGTTGCCATAGTTAGGTTGTTTTTTGCCTATTTACTCTATGCTCATTCTTTTCGTTTAGAACCGCAAATTTGCTTTGGATAATTTTTGGAACTGCTTCGCCCGTCTCTGGCGGACTTCATGCCAGGTTTGTTGCTTTTCAAAAGTTTTCTTTTTTTCTGTCGTGGAATTCAGGCCTACCTTGCTTGTAACCATCTTATTATCACTACTCTAAACCTTCAGACCACAGCGTGTTGTACTTCACATGAGCTGTCACTTAAAATGAAGTCAATGTTGTTTGTGTTTTACCTTCATGAGTTTTCCATGTTCATATCCTCTTTTTTCCTTTCTGAAGGAAAGTGTTCTTCAACCGCAGATTACATCTCCTCGCAAATACAACCATCGTATCTTGGTAACTGGCGAATGTTCTCTGCACGGTTTCCAACTGACATTTCTCCAATTTGCTTCTAACCGGCTGTGTGTTAAAGTAATGCATCAAAATTGTGAATTGCGTTGTACCATTCTTCATTGCTTACTTCACGTCCTGGTAAAAAAATGTCTGCGGCATCATCATCGTATGTAGTTATTGGCGCAAATCCTTGTAATATGTTGAACCTGCAACAATAATTTACATTGATAACAATGGCTGCGACCCCGCCTTCAATGCCTTAAAATTCTTCCACGTTGCCTCCCAATTCTGTATTAACTAGGAATCCAACTCCACAGAATTTGGTTTATGGTGCCTTCTGTAGCGCAAGATATATTCGCTAATCAGCTGTGTAAGGAATTCTTCTGTTATAACTTCGCTTAACCTTTTGATGTCCCAACTAATGTCCGAGAGTTCATTTTGCGTATATCTAAGCTTCCCTCGCCTCTGCATTGAGCGTTGCCAGGGTCAAGTTCCAAAGGTGGCCTGTTCGTATCCAGCGGTTCTTACAGCCCTCCAGTGTTGATTCAGGCTGAAGAAACAACGTCTGCCATTGAGGGGTTTATATTAAAAGGGTTTAGTTACCAACAGTTGAATTTCATAGCACCCTGAATAAAATTACACTCCTGAATGCTGCAAATGTATTTGACGTTTTATTATTATCAGAAGACAGCAAAAAATAAACGTGAACACAAATAAAAATGGCCCACAGTGAACCCTTGTGTTTACCACTGGTAGCTTTGTGCGTTTTGCCTAAATAGCTCTGGGAGAAACAAGTGATCCACTGCACCAAATGCCTTACTCATATCGCAGTAAAAAACTTCACTCTGATTTTGTCCGACGGATGCAGAGACAGCATACCACTCGAGCCTCATTCAAATAGAACCACGCAGACATCAACAATATTGACAAGAAATAAGCACGTTGTAAACGTATTTGACCAAAAAAATTCTTGCCCAGGGTATGGTTGCTATGTAAGCAGTACACGAATTCTGACAATACTGTGACAGCTGATGCAGTAATTTTTGTACGGAAACAATACCGCAAATATTACTCCGGCAGAAGTGTGGCACATATTACTCCGGCAGAAGAATTCTGGCAGAAGTGTCGCAAATATTACTCCGGCAGAAGAATTCCGAAATGGCTGAATTTGTAGTCCGTAAACTTTTCCTTTGCGGTACTGGAAAATAACAGAGGTATTTCAAGATGACATCTGGTTTACGAGTGGCTATTCTGCTAGATGACGTAACCTATGAAAAGATATGTTTGGGAAAATTTAGTCATATGGTACGGAAGCTTTGGCATGGACGAGTATGTTTCAAATAAAATACATCGTTAATTAACCGGTTTAATTCACGTTCGCTAAGTTCCACAAATGAAATGAAAACAGTTTTGGGTACCTGAAGATGCAATGCATATACTGTTGCTTTTATTTCATTTTACGCAAAATCCAATAGCGAATCATTTGAATTTTCTCTGAATACAAAAAGTGAATGACAGAAATTGGAGAAGCACGAGATTCACATACAGTCCGAAGTTGCATCCACGAGTAGTAGATTTCTGATTTGCGTACTCAAGTACGCTCTAATAAAGTACTAAGACGTAAAATCCTTCCGAAAAGGCCAGCAAGAGAACAAACTATAAAACGAGAAGAGTAATACCTGTTCGGTGGCAATACGAACTACCATGTCCACACAGAACAATAACAAACATTTAAAACAAATCGGTCTAGGTTGAGTAAAGTGAAGTCGGTTCGCGATGAAATGAGATGAACTATAATTGCCAATATGCTTTGTTCAAAACGGTGCTCATAATAGGGAAAGGTGGTTGCCCAGGTTCAATTACCGGCAGGTGGTTTGAAGTAGAAGAATAGGCAGACCTAGTGGTATCAAATAATAAAATGCATGTGTATATTTTGGTAAAAAAATTATTGAACCAGTCACAAACAGAACCAAAGCCCGTTTGTCTTTGAAAAACGAATTGCACCAAGTTTGTACAGCGCCCAGATCACACTACCACATACTGCCGATTACAATATTTGTGAACGGAGAGAAATTCCATTCACCCTTCTTTTCCTTGCTCCCCTAGATGTCACAATAATTACGAAGTGCGCCGTGCATGGAAGAATTGCAAGTGATTGTCGATGAAAATATTCTGTGAACTTGATAACCGCGTACAGTTAACTTGCAGTGATAACTATCACCCGGATAAGTAGCCGTAGTTTAACCAAACAAGTGGGTTGCCTTGCTACACACAACTTACACAACATGATAAATATATATACTAGTCATCATATTTTGTATTTTATGATTAGCTGAGAATAGTGAAGTCTGTCTTAACAAGGTTATTGTTGACCCTCCTGAAAAAGTACTTCTCTTGGGAAAATAGCGGGTGTGAAGCTGTCAAAAGTGGTCTTACGTGTACGGGTTTTATTTGGGCTTCCCGTTTGGAAGGCTCAAATTGTGACTCCTAACCTGCACATAATGCTGTAAGACTAGGAAAGGTGGTGGTCGAACAAGACAGGTTTTCGAAAGTAGGGATTTTGGCACACTTCCTTTCCGAAGAACGATCGCTTGACCTCAGTTCGGCGGATTTACCCAAGGCGCGCGTTATTGCTTCTTACGATTAATAATCGGTGTCAACCTGAACATTCGCGCATGCACACAATGGAGACTGGTGGTGGATTCGGACGCAACAAAAAAGAAGCCGAATACCCTGCCAAAATCAGCACAAAGCTAACGGAAATAATTTATCCGCTGTGGGGTTTGCATAGGTCTTTATGAACAATGACGCATACCTTACGTCAAGCAGGCAACTGGTGAAGCTGTTCGGCAGGCAGAAGTCATACATCCGGCTTCAGGGAAGCGGCGGTACTCCTCTCAAGGAAGTGACACGAGGAGCAGTAGTTATCCCTCACACAAAAAAGGAGGTCAAATCGTTAAAAAACATCCAAGGGGAACTAAAATTTTGAAGGAAAATTGCTTCGTAAGGTTCGGTGAGAATTGGTCCTAAAGCGGTCAGGTAAATACCACGGAAGTATAGTTAACACTGCTGTAGTGCGAATATTCTGGCCGTTACTAACGAGGAATTGAAATGCACTCTACCGATAGTGTGGGTACACTCACGTGCACGCCATTTCCGGGCGGACCAGAAATATAGGCTCTTTTAATTAAATTGTACCTAAATGCTACACCCGGCATTGAAAAAAAGCACCTCATTGTATGTCTATATAACTTAGTACGCGTTGAAACTCTTTAGGACACACAAAAAGTTGCTTTTTAAAAAAGACAAAGAGCGCAATAATTATCGATGACAGGCGCAACGTTTCCTTGAAGGAAAGGTTTGTACAGTCACGTCTCGTTATTATGAACCCCGTTAATATGTACATGCCACCATATGGATGAAAATTTCGGCGATCGGTCTCTCGCCATGCAATTCTGCCACTTTAATAAAGAAACCCGCAATCCGGATTAAGGACCACTATTATGGGTACAAAACTGGGTAATTACAGGACTTTTTTCTTGTTATTACGAACACGCGTTTACAAAGCAAGAATATTAAAAAAATGACTGTCGACTCCCCGTGGTCGCAGCACGTACCGGGAAATCAGTGTTGTTCGTAGCATACAAAGCCGAACCATGCATTTATCTCGGAAAGCTCTACCTTCCAGTGCCAGTACAAGGGAACATCCGGGATCAGCAAACAAAGGCATACGGTAGTAAACGACCGGGTGACATCCATTTCCTATCAAACAAGATTGCCCGGTGCGCTATACGCGGTAAAGATCAAGTCCGGAGGCTGAGGACAAGAGGGTGGTACTAGTTCGTGCCAATATTCGGCACGCATGAAAGAGAAGGCTGTGTGCTTATCTGGTCAGTTCGGCGGAGGAAATAACGGATGTTAAGTGTAAACGAACAGAGGTACCCGCACCGATGAAAAAGGAGCGTGCCACTTTAAAAGCCGGACGCCTTCAGCACGTGTTCCTTGACGTTTCTGTTTTTTGACTTTGATTCGTTATTATATACAACTCACAAAATGTACGATTTTTCTGGGGAAAAGAGGCGTCCATATTAACGAGACAAGAGTGTATTTGGGCGTTTTAAGAAATGTTAGGGCAAATTCTAACACAAGCCACTTGACATGCTGATTAGTTTTGTTACTAAACATTTTCAGATAACACACGTACAAGAGTTACATGTAGAACGCAGCCTAAAACCGTGACTAGTGGAAACGGTGACCAATCAGATGTGGTGCAATACATAAAAAATACTGCAAATGATCTACAGCCTTGGCGAGTACCAGATTTCATTTCATTTCATTTACTTCCACGCTAAAAGCCCGAGGGCATTACATAAGGGGGCTCTTGGCCGAGGTAGACAGCCTATGAACAATAAACAAGGGCAAGCAAACAGGAAGGTCAAACTATTTACAAGATGATAAGAGAAAACACAACTCGTAGTAGGGAACAGCATTCCAGATGTTTTAAACTAAGTTTAAACACAGAAGTACTGGTAGGGTAGCAATATGACAGTTTGGCTTGCCCGAATCGTTCGGTTACTATATGAGGCAATATAGCGTTAAGAGAGAAGGAAGAGTTCATTGATGACGTATGACAGTTGGTTTTGGCATTGGAATGATTGTGATTCAAACGGAATGACGTTCATGGCGGTGGTATCGGTAAAGCGTGTCTCGTTTCAGGAGGGTAATAGAAAGCGTGAAGAAGGCACAGGTGAGAGATAATGCGACGAGAGTCAAGCTTGGGAATACCGAGGGTTTGTTTGAGCGAAGTGACACTTCATTCATTCGAGTACCCTGACGCGATAAAAAGGGCTGCGCGGTTTTGAACTTATTCCAAGTCATTAAAAAGCTATGACTTCGGAGGACTCCAAATAGATGATGCGTATTTCTGCTTAGGGTGAACGAATATTCGGTATGCAAGCTTTCTAATATCGAATGACGCAGACTGAAATTTTGGCGCAGGAATTCAAGTGTGCGTGAAGCGTCAGAGCACATGAATTCAATTTGTGGAACCCAGATTGACATTGTGTAAGGCGCACACCAAGGTACTTGAACGTTGTAGTCCCATCAACCGGGGTTGATTTGATGCTATATGTATGCTCGGTAATAATGAGCTTGCAAGAAAACGACATATACTTACATTTAGCAAGGTTAAGATGCATCAGCGCTTTATCGCACCATGAAGAACGCGAGTCAGGATCGCGCTGCAGGGTGGTGTTATCGATGGAGCTTTGGGTAGGGTTATATAAGACGCAGTCGTCGGCGAATAATCCCTAATTTGCTAAAATATTAGTAGATAAATTGTTTATGTAAATTATACAAAGCAGGAGACAGACATGGGGCCCGGTTTACTCCAGGCGGGACGCTGGAGAGTGTTGAGTATTTTTATTAGACAGAGTTAGCTGCTTGAGGTCAGTTAGGAAGTGTTCCAAATACCGCAGTAAGTTCGAGAGAATACCGAGGGTATATAATTTAAGCAAGAGGTAATTGTGTGGGACGCAACCAAATGTCTTTAAAAAATCTCAGAATGGGGCAGAACATGTACGGTAGCATTCATGCAGTGCATGATGCATGTACATTCAGCCAGTTCATTCTCACATGATAATAATTTGCGGAAACCATGTTTGTGAGGATAAAAGGAGTAATTGATTCAAGGTACTTCATAAGGTTTGATGCTATAATGTGTTCCAGTAACTTTCAAGATTCATGCGTAAGAGGAATTGGGCGATAGTAAGATGGTACTGCACGATTGCCAGACTTAGAGTGGAACAATTTGAGCTATTTTTCATATCGCAGGAATAATGCTGGAATCTAACGATTATGTAAATATTAAACAAAGTATCTGACTTAAAAAGACTGTGGTGTTTATTAGTAGTTGGCTGTTGATTTCATCAACACCGGCTGAAGTAGACATTTTTAGGGAGTTGGTATGGTTAGAACTATCCTCAGGGGTGATCCGAAGTACATGCATCGTGTTTAGGATAAGGAGTTCGCGGGGAGGCGATGATACAAGTGCTAGTAGGCAAAAATACGGGGCAAAAAAATCATTGAGGGAACCAGCGCCTTTCGCAGTACTTATAGGCATATCGTAGGGGCCCATAAGTTCTATAAGGCTATTTATTGACCTATTGCTAAAAATATTCTAGAATTTAGTCCGGTTCGACTGAAGAACTATGAATAAATCGGAAGGAAAAAAAATTCTCTTTGTCGCACTAACTGTGGAATATATTGTTTCGAACATAACTGCTATCGTTGCCAGGCTTCCGGACTGTTAGCTTCATTGGTTTTCCTGTAAAAGCGTTTTGTTCTATTTGACAGGAGATTGGAAAAGAATGTTAGGTACGTATTTTGTTCCGATTTACCATGATATTCTTGTATATGTCCCAATTATTTTGAGTACAGATTCCTAACGTCTTTAAAGAAATATTTTAATCCCTGTATAGGCTCCAAAGTTTGCTCTTTTAGAATCGAATGTAAACTTTTTTGAAGGTGACCTTTTAATCCCTGGCAGTGAAATCGAAATATCAATTATAATAAGGTCGCTTAATTCAGGTAGGAGAGTTACGCGTTTTACATCGTCAGGATTGTTTACTAACCGCACATCAAGTGTATTATCGCCGCTTGTAGGCACCTAATGATTTGATGGAGGTTGAAGGCCAGCGTTAAGTTAATCAACTGTTTGGCGTCACTAGATTGAGAACCATTAGGTGTATTCAACAGGGGCAATGCTATGTGCCGAAAAAAAGTCGCCGAAAAAGAATACTGCAACAATAAGAAACGTATCTTGACAGAAATAAGTGATGATTGGAGGCTCGCACATAACGTTGAAGGGTGATCGGGTGGGTGGTAACAGACACCAAAGACGGATTCGACAGTTTTGTTGGAGACAAGAACCCATGTTAGTCCTCTTTCGTCGTCGCGAAATATAAGTGAAGATGATAGTGTGTTTTTGATGCCAATGAGCCCACCTCCTGCTCGCTTGCCGTGGCTGTCACGACGGTACAGGGTTAAATTAAGATTTTCTGAAAAACATTCGTTATCAGGAATGTCATCGTGTAGCCATGTTTCTGTTAGTCAAACGACGTCAGCAGTGATATTTTAATGAAGCTGCATAATGAATCACGTTTGGGAATGAGGCTGCGGTTGTTTTTAACTGCGATGTTCAGGCGCACACAAAAGATACTGAGAAGTGGGGCGAAATAGGGAAATTTTGTTTTGTTTTGTGTCGTTTTCCAGCATCACTGAGCCTTCGTGGTACAGTATCTATAGTAGTGCATGCAAAAGAAGCTAATGTAGAGGTGATGGTAATTCTGTGCGGTTGTTTGTGCATTGTTTTACAGTGTCTGAAGCGGCGTCGTAGGAGTAACACTTCGGACCAACATTAAGGTTACCAAGCTGTAGTTTAAAAGCATATTTTTGGGGGAGTAGCAGGAATTGTAACAATTTGGAACGTGCGAAACGTGTCACCGATGCGAAAGCTTACCCTATGGCGTAATGTCTGTCTTTTAGTTCCCGGCCACATGCAAGGATGCTTTCTTTCGTTTTGTTGTTGGCCAGCTTGATTATAATATGGGTGTTTTCAGCTATCAATAAATTTACCAGCAATATAAGCTTGTTCTATATCCGTGGAATTCATTTGAAGATTTAACTATGTTGCGCAAAATTCTGGTATCTGTTTTATGATTTCTTCGCCGTTTCTTTTCCACAATCATTGAGGCCTAGGAAAGAAGGTTATTTCGACGCATGCGGCTGTTCGCATCAAGGTGTGCGGCTTTAAGAACTTCCAGTTCTTGTTTTATCTGACATGTTTCTACCATTTCAAAACTGAGAGTGGGTTCCGAATATTTTAGTTTGATCAGATTGGTGCATTCACTCAGCGATAAAATGAGTTATTCGTTGGCGGATTAAGCTGCGTTTATGTGTTTATGTGAGCCAGTTCTGTACGGAAATTGGTTTGGGCTCCTTCAAGGCGTTTAATGGAGGTGACTAGAGCAGCGATTTCAGGTTTATGGGGGTGAGCATTTCGCTTTACATCACCCGAAAGCAATCCAAGCAACTCCGACAACATTTGGTATGCAATCGCATCAGAAAACACAACAAACATGCTACAGCATTTGAAGTCTTTGGGGCATGACACTGCAACAAGGCTGCGACTACTCGTTCGATATTTCTTATAGCAGTGAAGGTAACGAACCTGCAACGATAGAAGGGCGTTCAGCATTATGCGCTGAACGATGTCGTGCCCCGAGATCCTCTCGCCTTCCCAGAATACGCACTCGGTGGTCGGTCCTGTGACAGGTGACGTTGATGATGGGTGGGGTTATCAGATCAAGACCAATTTCTGATCCAGAACTGGAAGTCCTGTCTTGGTTGCAATAATCGGCTGGTGACAGGGCGGCGATGCGAAGAATCCAATTGGATCTTGATCCGTGGTGAATGATGACAGTACATTAAAGGCGCGTGCATTTCCGATGACCCAGTAAACCAAAGCATGGACAGAGAGATGGGAGTTCTGCATGTTGCGGCATACGATGACGCAAACATTGACCCGGAGATTTATATTCTAACACTAAGGAAACTGCTTTCTTCTATATTAAAGGATATAATTTAAAAGTAGGAATTACATCATATCCATAATTTTATGCTCATTACAAACAGTATACTATGTATTTTAAATCCGTAAAATATTCATATTTTGGGCACCTATTGCAATCGTAGAAAAATCGGCGGTTTCTATATAATTACCGTTTGGTAGGAACAATATTTTTAAATTGTTTATTTTTAAATATTTTTAAATTGGTCCAAAATAAATTTCTCGGGACCAGTGTAGAAAAGTGACGTTAATGGTTTATTTTTATAGGTATGCATTTCCAACCTTAGGTTGCCATTTTCGTTAGGCGGCCCATTCATTACTATTAAGCAAATCATGTACTCTGGCAGAGTCGATTAAGTCGATGCGGTTACAGGCCCTGTTTTCGGAGGCCTCGTGGTGGTTGACTCGTGGTACACAACGGTACGCAGTCGAAGCCGGCAATTTATAGCAGTGTCGACAAACACCTAGTAGGCGCGGCTGGTACTCAAGCCTAGCAGGGTCTCCTCAAATCCAGTTGATGGCCTCGAAAGGCCATGGCTACCGCACCATTGTAATCAAATTTCAGAAACGTATATCCTTCGAATCTACCTTGCCTCGTCGGTATCGTTGTTGTTGTTGCTCGTTCACGGAAGGCACACAGCTACACAGAGGATTGGGAAGTGCGATGCTCCTGTTTGGGCCCAACACGCCCATCGCATTCGATTCTGTTTTATTGCTTCTGCAATTTTGATGGCAATACATTCTTCATGACGCACCCACCCCAACATACGATTGTCCATCTTAAGCCATCCCATTAGCTTGCTTCCGAAAAAGAAGGTTGCATTGGTGAAAGCATGCACACTTTCTCGAATGTATTTGGCATATATGTCAGTTAGAAACAAAAACCGTTCATATTTTGCAAGTAATTCACTAATAGTGTACACACAATGGTGCCGAAATATAATCAGACACTAAAAAAAAACCCTCGAGAGTTCACTTAAAGCAGTCATGTCCACGCTAAAAGAATTGTAGAAATTATGAATTCCTGGCTAGGTATAAAGCCAGGAATTCATAACTATACTTTGCTGAGGAGGTCTGCACCTCCGCTGCAACTACCATTTTTATAGTGCACAGAAAACGAGTATTCTTGTAAAAACAGTCTCTTCATGAGAGGTAATTCGTGGAACTCTTTTGCAGTTTCCGTTACTTTACAGGCTAATATTCTGTTTGTTTAACAATGTGCTTGCCCCATAGATACAAGTGCTACTTCCACACAGACCGGACATGCTCTAGAAACTCCTGTTCTGCAGTTGAATACCTGCTGTATTGAGGGGATAACGCTCGTCTTGCATATGATACAAGATGGAATTTTGCACTGATGTTGTAGCATAAATCCTCCAAGAGTTTTAGCAGGTTAGGCTCAAGTGACATATCTTTTCAAACGGTTCAAAAAGATTGTTCGTAGTTTTCTGCTCAGTCATTCGAGTTTCTTGCACTTTTACAGGTACCGTGCACAGGGTATGGGCCAGTTCAGCGTAGTGCGGAATAAACTGAGGGTAATAATCTGTGGGTCCCTGGAATGGCCATACTTGTTTATTCGTTTGAGGTTGTTTGGATACAAGTATCTTTTCCAACACCTCCCGCCAACCAATAACATCTCTGCAACATCCGAAAAAGGTCTGAAGTTCTATGACCGAACGGTATATCATTATACATCTGAAGTACACGAAATAGTTTTATCAAATATTGTTATGTTAACAATATCTTGCTGGCACTTTATATTCGGGGGTAATTCGACCATGTTAAGGACGTACACTCGAGGTTGCTGATATTTTATGTGTGCACGCTACTTCTACGTATTTTTCTGATGCAGTTCAGACGTTCCTGGTGTAACAGCTTTCTGCTTTTCTTTTTTTTTCTTTCTTCCTATCTTTCTTTCTTTATTTATTTATTTGTCTTGACAAAACTGAGGGCTGAACAGGGTAAAAGCCGCTCTCCGACGCCTTCAGTGTTCTTGGCCACTCGTTGCAACGACTGGCGCTGATCACAAGCAAGCACACATAGCCGGCATGAACAATTTTAGGAATTATCCCAGATTAAGCGAGAATAATTATCAAACAAGACTTACACAGGTACAACTGCGACTGCAAGTACGATAAATACGGGAAAAAGGTCACAAGTGCAAGCAAGTTTACAAGTGTACATGCTTTTCTCTCAGAACTTGATATAAATCAAGTAAATCACAATATACTTTTCTAGGAATTTCCAAAAAATACAGGCACATCATGTTCTGGTCATAAAAGGGGGGAAAAGAAAAAGAAATACAAGCATATAGGAAACGATGCAAGAACTACATAGGAATTCCGCGAATAAAAGACAAGACTTTCATAAAGATGCAAAGACAGAAAAAAGTAATAAACGCACCTTCGTGTTAGGCCGGGTATATATCAGTTATGTAAGCAGTGCTTAGCAATGTCAACTCTATTCCCTTGCTATCAAACCTATTCAGCAAACGTGGGAGAATATTGCAATCATTTGCATTCTATAGTTTGTGCAAGATTTTGGAACCTTTCGTTTCTCTGCATTTCTTGTTTTGTAAGACAGATCATTGATATACAAATCAACAATTTCAGTTTTTATGCTTTATTTTTTTAATGCTAGTAGATAACTCTCTGGCTAGCCGATTTTCATAGATATCATGTACTCTCATAATTTTGAACTCCCTAATAGTTGGGCAATAAGCTCGGTAGTTGCAATAATTCTGGGGCCTCCTTTTTAGGTATTTCGTAATTTTGTTATATTTGTTTCCGTAGTAGTACCCCAACTTAAATGGCCGTAATTTAGGTAGGAAGCAAATAAGGCATTATATACCAGAAGTTTAACGGTCTCAGGCAGAACGTGCCTGTTGCGGTTCAAAATGCCAGTAATTAAGCTCAACCTTTTCGAATAGATAATTTACTTGGTCATCCCAGGGCATGGTTGCGGTGAAATAAACACCAGGTATTTAACCTGATTTACTACTTCTATTTTTGATTACCTGAATAAGATTTTAGACTGAACGAACACCTATTTTCCTTAAATATGAAAGACAGCTGCTTTAGTTTTTGTGGGACTGATTTTCAATTGATTTTCGGTTGCCCAAATGTGCAGTTTTGACAAATTGTTATTAGCTCTAGACACAATTTCATTACTAGAAAATGCTGAAACAAGTATTGTGGTGTCATAAGATGTGTACAGTGTCATTAATATAAAGATTAAACAACAGCGGTCCTAGTATACTTCCCTGTGGGACTCCTGAAATTAGCTTTTATCTGTCTGAATTAAAATATTCATTGTCAAGCAAACTGGTATCTGTGCGCCAAACAGCTTTGCAACAATTCCAGAGTAGCATACGAATACCATAATGATGAAGCTTTTTGTTGAGCATTGAATAAATTATGTAATCAAAACCCTGGGTAAAATCCATATAAATGCCCATTGTTACCTGCCTCTGTTTAATCTTCGGGAGCATAAATTTCTTTTTGGTCCAACAACGCCAATTCCGTGGACCTATTCTTTGAAAAACCGTACTGGAAGGGAGCTTTGATATTCTTCTTCTTGCAGAAATTGGTTCTTTTAAGATTATCTTTTCTAACCCTTTGGAGAACACAGAGAGGATAGATATCGGATGGTAATTTTGAACACTTTGCCCATCTCCTTTTTTGTACAAGGTAGTAACACGTGAGATTTGCATATTACAGGGGAAAACACCAGTAGAAATGCTCATATTAAAAATATGTGTTAAAAAGGATGTATAATATCAATAACATATTTGACAGGCTTTATTTGTATTCCGTCGGCATCGATGCTATGAGAATTTTTAAGGTTCAAGAACGGAGAACACACTTCCATTTCGCCCGTTGGTTGTAGGAACAATGTATAGCAGCTCTCTGGGCCTAATGTTCTTTTGTGGGTGATTGATACTGTGTTAAAGTCCGTGTATACAAAGTAATTAGTGAATATATTAACCATAGATTCACATGTATGCGTCTGTTGTTCGTGGAAAATTTTCGTTTGCTGTTCTTGCATCCTACCCCGTCGCAAGAGTGAGTTGAGCTTTTTGTTTCCTCAGAACATCCAATTGTTGCGAACAAGACGTAAACTGACGTATATACTAACGTTCCTTCACTTCTTCATCTCCATATTTAAAGCATTTTGGAAACTTTTGAAAACACTCAAGTCTGATTACTCGCGTTATAACATAACATTCTTATATAGGCGGTCTTTCTGTTGATATTTTTAGAATGTCCTAAGTAATCCACGGTTTTCTACACCTCTTAGGTTCGGGCCTACTTTTTGATTCAAAATTTTTTTGATTCAAAGAGAAAAAAATAAAATTAAAATATTCTGTGTTACATCTGTAGCCTAGAGAGCACTAGCAAACGAAGTACAGCTTAATTATAAACAGAAAGCATCAAACAATAACTGTGTCACCAGTTGAAAACTTGGGTAATCATCTTCACCCAACACACCAAGAAATGCTTTCCTAATATTGCCAGAGGTTGCCATATGATCACCTAATGGGTGGGTGAAAACAAAGGTTGTAATGACAGAGGCATCAAAGTTTGTTATAAACAGGCCTCAAATTGTTTCCGACCACAGGGTTACTCTAGTTGGTGAGGTAATAAAGTTCTTGCAAATATCGCAAGACTTAACATTTCCAAGTACACCGTTCTTGCAATTTTTTCTTTGATATTAATATTGAAATGTCCAGAAAGGACCACATGAAAGTGATTATCAATAACATAGGCAACAAGTTCATCTAGGAAACTAAAAAAGTCTGGCACCGAACCGTCAGGTGGACAATAAATTGGTTCAATTACGAGGCTATTCAACTGCGCACAGATCACTTCGTAATCGACTGTTACCCAACAAAAGTTTAAGATTAGTACTGCATGTATAGTGTCTGTTATTGAGAAAAGATTCTCCTCCACCCCGATGGGTAGACCTATACGCAGAAAATGTTTTCATGTTGATACACCCAAAAATATATTTTCTTCACGCTGGCATGTTTCTGTAAACAATAAAATATCAAAACATTTCAAAGAAAATGAACATTCAAATTCTTCCACCTTGTTGCTCATAAAATGCGCATTTAAATGAAAGCAGCGAAGGTTGCTGTTTTTGTGGTACCAAAATTATGGGATAACTCCTTTTAAGGACACTTACCCCAGTGGACCATTTGTTTTGGGTACGGAAGAACACAGAAGCAGCTGCTTAAGTACTCAGAGCATGCAGGTCGTCGTCTGAACGTATGACAATGGAGGGACCACCAGGCTTTTTCGGACTGGTATCTTTCCATTTGAGTGCCACGCAAAGGCATAGCCTGCGTCCTCATCCCAGACTTCAGCTTACTTCAGAAGTATTCTCGCATGGTTGGTCATATTCTCAGTAATGCTTATTCCTTCCCGACGTTCCCTCAAAGCCTTCTTTTTCTCCAACCAGGTATCTCTGAGTCCTGCCTTGCTTATCTTAAACTCAATCCCCTCTCCCTTCCCGGTCGTGCACTCAGCCAGTGTAGGGAAACAACGTTGGTATGAGTCGGTTCATCCACATCACTTTTCTTTGCTACTTCAATAACTTAATTAGCAGATTCTCATCCTTGCTTTCAGCAACACCTTGGAGAATAAGGTAAGCCGTCTATTACGCCCTTCGAGGTCGTTCACAGCTTGTGTTAGCCCTCTTAAAGCCTTATCATTACCTTCCCTCTGAAGTTTGTCGACACGTCCTTTGACTGCCGTAATTTATTTACCTTTTGCCTTAATCAACACAAGGCAAGCGTTGGACTGGTCCCAGAGCCCTCGGGTAGACGTATCTTTTCAGTCTACATTTTCATTTAGTGGCAGCTGACAGGAAAGCGTCCGGTTAATTCCAATGACCATGTTCTTCAAATTGTCTCCCCTTTTCGCTCCTCCGCCAAGCCCTTCTTTTTGGCGCTTCCAGGCTTGCATGCATGGCATTTCCATGTTTTCTGAGCATTGTCTTTCTTTTTTAAAAGCTGCTTCAGTCATGCACGAACACACAGCATCATGATAATACGCTTCACACTCACTACAGGCATTGTCATTTCCTTCATCCTGAAGCACGGAATGGCAGATGTTACAACTTGGCATCTTAAAACTAGGCACAATCAATGGCAACACACACGCCTAAACTCCAAATCACAGTCTTGGCATCAGCTCAGCGTAAAGACAATTTTTCACCTTCAGGTAAAAAAGCGTTTGACCAAACTGCGAATTACAGGAGCAAGTTATCGCATGCGGTAGCGTCGCCGCCGCCGCTGCCGAAATGCCAGGCGAGGGAACGCCCCCCGCGGAGAAAGCTTCGGTAGCAAAAGGTGTCGCTTTACTCACACCCTTTATCAACGCCGGTTGTCACGCAGCACATGCCACGAAAAACGTCGTTTTCCTGGTAGGCCGTGCGATTTGAAGTTAATTTTCCAGTCTGGCTTGAGGGCATAGCCCGTGCCTGCGAATTACAGGAATAAGTTATCGCACGAGGTAGCGTCGCCACCACCGTTGCTGCCACCGCAGCTGCCTATGGCAGTTACATTTATTTTAGCTATATCTGCTATACTTTATTTTAAACTCCCGCAGATGTATTTTGTAAGTTTACCTAGTGTTTGGTACGCGAATGTGCGAGTTTGGTAATCATCGAACACTAAGTTTTTGGATATAATAATGCAGAGTCTGAATAAATAAACTAGAGTCAACGTACACATTAGGAAAATTTGATGCTCAGAACAGTTTTTTGAGTGAAACACCAGTTTACTTGGTCGTTCTACCTGCGGAATAAATGCTGGCCTGCAAATCACTGGTGAGACCATGAAGCCACATATGCAAGCAAAAACTAGTCAAAGCTGGCACCAATGGTGCGAGGGTGGAGGAACTTGAGCGCTGGCAGCCGTTCTCCCTCCGTCAGGGACACCGCTGTTGCATATTGTTTGAATTAGCACACTTGCAGCTTAAAGGTATCCATGAGTGGCATGCGTGGATCGTTTCGTATGCTGCCTTTACCATATTTTACAATGTGGACTATCTTAGCACACGCTCGAACTGGCGTAAAATCCAAAACAGCGGACCAATCATGGGGCCACTCATGGATGGATGTGGCCTAAGTGAACTTTCGCAAGTCTAATATTAAGTTACATTGCTTCAAACTATAGCGTCAGTGGAGCCTTTGTGTACAGTGCATGGTTTTTATGTTAACAACGGGAGGCATACACGCCCCACTTCGGTTATTATAGAAATAATTATGCGGACGACTCGGTGGCAGATACATATCAAAGAACACTATCCACCGCGAGGCTCGATACAGCAAATAAAACCCTCTCATTATAAAAAAATTTGAAATATAAAAGAAAATAAAAAAGGTGATTTATTTGCCTAAAGCTTTATTTGATAATCTCAATTTGCAAAACATTCACGAATGTTGTAAAATTCAAACAATGGAATCAAAAGCGCTCTTGTAGTACGTTCGATATCTGAAAAAAGTATATCTGCATTGGCCTAAATAGTAAAGGTAACGCATCAGAATAAGGTCTTACTTCATAATTCTCGTAATTCGTCATCCCACCAGCTTATTAGGCCTCGCGAACGGTCCTGACCGCGGCACGCGTTTTGCAAAAAACGGGCGCTTGTGTCAATATTGGCTAGCTCGCTTCATATTTTTGTGAAATGCACGTGTGGGGCGCTTAGAATGTTGTTTCTTCTACTGAGAGCTACTGCACAGGCGATGCCATACGATGCCAATAGTCTCGGCAGCAGTAATGCCTGCTGCTGGCTTTTCTGAGGTTGCACACATAAGAAACGTGTCTGCATTGCCAACTGTGTTGTTCAAATCCATTCAGTGATAACGGTTTAAATTGGTTTAAGATTTTATTAGATGTCTTGTGCTGATATAGCTGCCACTCTGACCTGTGATGCCACAGCATACTGCTTCGAGCTTCCTAGAAAAACAAAATAAAAAGTTCCCCACACTGTCATTACACAGTATTTTTCCGCACGTTGGCACCGGTACTAGTCTAGGCGCTGTGTGTGTAACATGGTTTGGTAACTTATATAGTTCTGTTCGGTGACGGCATAGAGTCCGGCGCAATATGTCCAAACTGGGAGACGGATAACCACGCACATAGGTGCGTTTTCGGATAATTTTTCTGTGGGTCGTACACTGGATCAAACTGTGCAAAATCCGGAAGTATCCTGGAAAATTTGAACAACCTCATAGGTGCGCACACCAAAAAAACGAAAACAAAATTTTGCGCGTAGCTTCCAACAAAGTAACATGGGTGTGGGTGGTGAGGCGCCGGCAACGGAAAGCAACTTAAAATAAAACAGAAGACATCGGCTGCTATAGCCTAATGTTTGACGATATTTTATTGGTAGGCGCTAAGAAACTTATTCAGCATACTTCCAGCCTGCCCTTCAAAGGTAGACGGCTATTACGGAATACCTTTTGTTCCGTATTCACAAGCCTTACCTCATCCAAACAGATTAAAAAAAGCAGAAAAAACAGTTGTTATAAAACATTTAGCTTGCTTCTGATAGAAATTGGCAGTAATTAGCTGAACAAAACAAATATACTGTGCGGCGATTTCGCTTACTGAAATAGTAAAATCAAACTGAAATGTAATCGCCCGATTTAATAAAAAATGGACACACAAGTTGACCTTTTTGGAAGAGATGCAGAGCAAGCCTTTGCGCATTTCGTACCCTTTGGGAACTTGAAACTTTAGTTGTGAGTGAACATGGTCTCGCACACTAGCACGATTCGTTTTTAAAAACTTTAAAACATCTTTAACCCCAAGAATATATACTTTATATTAGGAACCTCCGAAAAAAGCAATAAGAAAGAGAGAGCGAATCGCACTAAGAGACAAGTGGCATTGCTAAGGACAAAGTAAATATCAAATATTATTTTTCCAATAAAATGGCAAAACGACCCATCCCCCCAGCTTTCCACAGCAAAGCATCAGCGCGATGAAATGTTGATTATATATTAAGCCGCACAATAGAGAACGCAGAAGGGTTTAGATTTTCCCGTTTCAAGAATGACCAGTACATAAAATATTTTTGTAGAACCGTATGGCTGAGCGAAACAAATAATTGTTGTAAACAACGCAAAATAGCAAGGGTTTATGGCCCTAATGGCCACGTGTTGCCTCATTACGTCTGCAAAATGTACTATCCATCAAAAATATCCCTCACTATTTCTTACGTCGAAACATAAACACTTTTGTACTTTAAGTTCATTCTGCGTATTGGTTTTTCACTTGCAATTGTAAACAAAGGTTTTTAATAACAAGATTCATTATGAAATAACTGACCACTTTTCTTTCAGGAAGACCAACACGTAAGACGTACCTATTTTATTACAAATACGAAGTGATTGGTCACAAGAACACATTTTTACATAGGTTATTTCCCACCTCGCGTGTCTCTTTATTGCCCAAGGTTATTTACAACGTCTAGAAGGAATTTATTCTAATAAATGACACAACTTTTTCGTTGACGGTATGCTTATACCTTCATACATGCTCCTTCCGTCGTTCCTCTTAGCTTTTTGCACGCGCCGTTTTGTGCTATAGGTACAATTTCAAGGTAATAAATAGCTAAATTATAAAATGGTGTAATTTTTGGCGTGCTGAAATAATTACGCCAAATTGTTCCGGCTATTATTGTCAGCACAAACGTCGCATATACATCAAAACAAATACGAAAAAGCAATGATTTATTTTTTTTTCTAAAAATTGATTTATCACAGAGCAAAGTAAAAAATCGCACTGACGATGAATCCTGCCTTTGGTATTTTTGTTTGCGCAAATGTAAGGCATAAACCAGGTACTTAAGAGGATATAGCTTGTTAAAAATATACCAGTACTAAAGGTTTCTTTTCCTTTGGTTGAGTGCCAAAACCTATATGAAACAAATGGTGCACAAACTTTGGGTACAGTAAAAAACCACAAGACCTGACGAACGATCGAATAAAGGCTTTATTTCAAGTCAACATATAGCCGCGCGCATGGGTGATCCCAAAACGCTGCGAGAAGAAAGGTAAATGAAAAAGCAACAGCCATGGACTACGGAAAAAGAACACACTATAAATAAAAAAACAGCAATTCCTTTAAAGTACCACGATAAGGTATCGCCCGCTTCTAGGAAGGCGAACTCCACCTATCAGACCCATCCCTATATGCAACCCCCGATGTCTCGTACGCGTCACAAAGGCCGGCGTCTAGTCATTTTGGGAAGTTACGTATTTCATAACGCTTTGGATTGCAGCTGCTCTTAGCAATGTGTGTGTCAGGGTTGCACTAAATAATTTACAGCATGGAGCATTAACGCTCCTAAGACCTCCGTTGAGGTGGCTGGTCGTCTCGCCTATGTAGACCCGATTGCATGCAAGTGAGCCTACATACCAAGCCAATATGAAAGTAAAACCCTGCAGCAGTCCATATGGAAGCAATTGCTACCAGGCATGGATGCTGAATCCACTATAGCCACGACAACAGATTATGAGTCAAAGGCAAACTGGTATATCAAAGAGAACTTCAGAGTGCCCACAGCGGAAAAACCTATAAAGGCGAAAAAGGATGTCACTACGTTCCGGAGAACTAGCTAGGAAAAAACGGGTCCTTTCTGATTTCCCAAGCTGAAGACTCTAAACCTAATTGTCCCTTCAGTGTCAAGCACACAAGGACTCGTGCCTATTTAAAGTAATTGTCGCAGAAAGCAGCATTTAACAAAAATTGCTTCATCCACTTCCTCCGTCTCTTTCCAGCAAACCTAGGGATAGAACAGCCCTAATTGGCGAGAAATCACAAATAGGGCCACATTTCTTAGTATCACAGCCCTTTTGCACAAGGAAAGCCTTCCCGTGGATCTCCAAGCTATGTACTACTTTCTTCATAGTTCAGGTGATGATGATGATAATGGTTGTTGTTGTTTAGTGGCGCAAGGCCAACGAGGGCAAATAGCGCCAGAGAGGAAGTTATTTAATCAAGAGAAGTAATTACCACAAAAGTTAGGTATAAAAACGTGTAAACGTGTAAATCAATTAGAGATGTAGCACCGCCTACGCAGTGAAGACGACGAAGCACCACTCTGAGGCTGACTGAGCGAGCCTCGTGGCGCGAGCAGTCAGTGCTCCCGGGAACTCTGAGCGTTCGGACACGCCTAGGTACCGCTGGCCCGTGAGCGCTGCTGACGTGTTTCTTATATATGTGATCTGTGGCTTGGCGTTTTTATTTCCTCGTGTTGCCACAGAATTGTTGACCACGGCCATCGGATATGGCAACCGACAATCAAACCGCTTTTGATGTCCAGCTCGGAGCCACTGCTGCGGATGACAGCCATCGAACATCCTTTGCCGCTCAGGGGGATGTGGCTGCACTTTCGCTGAAGCTTTCCCAGTACTGGGCTGAGGACCCACAACTCTGGCTCGCCCAGGTAAACAGCCGGGTCGCAGTTGCTCGCATCACGTCGCAGAGCCAGAAATGCAATCACTTCGTGTATGCGCTACCTCCTGTGATCACAACCGAGCTTCGCTACCTGATGGTTTCACCGCCCCGCGACCGCACCGTTTGACACCCTGACGAGTGAACTCATCCAGCGGAAGCAGTGCCGGAACAGCGAACGTTGCACCTTCGACAATCTGAAGAACTCGGTGATCGCAAACCCTCACAGCTACCGCGTCAGCTTCAACAGCTCCTTGGACAAAAGGAAGCCATGTTCAATCAAGCTTTGCTTCGAGAGCTTTTTATTCAACGCCTGCCCACCTCCGTCGTCATGGTGCTGGCCACCGCGAGAGGTTTATCCGTTTCTAAGCTGGCCCAACCTGCCGGCTCCGTCATGAACGTTTCCACTCCGGCCGAATGTCACGTGTTCAACTTATCACTTCCGGAACGTTCCGGGCCCAATACAGCAGCACCCACAACGCCGTCTCCACCTCCGCTGCAGAGCCTGCGTGAGGAATTCCGTGGGGAGATCACCAAGCTATCAGATAAGATCGCCGCGCTCTCCCTCGCGCGGCCGCCCCTTCTCGGGCCGCCGTTCACCATCACCTTCAAGGCAAGACTTATGCTGGTATCATCGAAACTTTGGAAGAGCAGTGCGGAAGTGCACAACCCCATGCACGTTTCAGGGAAACTCCCCAGCGCACCACTAGAGGCTGCGAGTGGTGTCGGTTGCAAAGTATGCCGCTTGGTTTTTGTGACGGACAAAACCACCCGACGGAGTTTCCTTGTCGACACAGTCCCTTAGGTCAGGATAATACCATTCTCAGCCATGTTTCGCAAGCGCAGGGAAACCAGAAGCCGCTTACAAGCCGCCAACAAGGGTCCCATTGCAACCTACGAAGAAAAATCGCTGTCACTCAACATTGGCCTCCGGATTTCATTTTGATGGATTGTTCTTATCGCTGATGTGGCATACCCCATTCTTGGCGCAGACGTTTTGCGTCACTACAACTTGTTAGTTGACATGCACGGTAAGCGCCTCATTGATGCAACAACGCACCTTTCTGTGCTTGGTATGGCATCGAATGAACCGCTTTGGCGGTCGCAAGCACCTCGTCGAAGCATGTTTATGACAAGCTTCTTGAGGAATCCCGTTCATTCGGGGAACTGCCAACTTCATCCTCCCCATTTGATATTACGTCACTCATCCCATTGTCACTACAGGCGCAACCATTCAAGCTCGAGCTCGATGCTTACCGCCTGATCGCTACAAGATCGCATGTGACGAATTCGAACACATGCTTGAGCTCGGAATAGTTCGACCGTCGTCGAGCCCTTACGCATTCCCGCTGCACATGGTTCAAAGCGGTCACCTGGAGACTGCGTCCCTGCGAAGACTACCGGTTGCTCAACAACGCCACTGTTCCTGATCTTAATCCCTTCCGCACATTGCAGACTTTTCAGCACCACTGCATGGGGCGACGATTTTCTCTAAGAGCGACCTTGTTAAGGCCCACCATCAGATTCCTGTGGAGCCGGCAGATATCCCGAAGACCGCAATCATCATGCCGTTCGGAGTTTTCGAGTACGTGCGCATGCATTTTGGCCTTCACAACGCTGCACAAACTTTCCAACGGTTCATTGACACCGTGACTCGAGGATTACTTTTCTGTTTCGCTTACATAGATGACTTGCTTGGGTTCAGAAGCGATGCAGAACAACACATTCATCACCTTCGCCAACTCTTCATTCGCTTGCCTGATGCGGCGTTATCGTCAATATAGCCATTAGCGATTTCGGTGCTCACGAGCTGGACTTCTTCGGCCACCGTGTAGACGAGAATGGCATTCGTCCCTTGCCTTTAAATGTACAGGCCATCCAAGACTTTCCGCAGCCATCTTCCATACGCAAACACCGCGAGTTTCTTGGCCTGCTAAATTTTTACCGCCGTTTCATCCCGAACTGCGCCGCTCTCATTCGCCCACAGACAGACATGCTCAAGGGAAACAAACCAAAAGGAGCTCCACCAACTTGGTCTCCAAAAGCACTAACCGCTTTGAAGAATGTCAAGATCAAGCTGTCCCAGGCAATCCTTCTCGTTCATCTGAGACCGGGAGTTCCCCTTTTCATAATGACCGATGCTTCTGACGCAGCAGTCGCAGCTGTCCTGCAACAGTTTGTGGACAATGCCTGGCAACCCCTTGCTTTCTTTTCCCGCAAGTTGTCACCCGCGGAGGCATGCTACAGCACTTTCGGAAGAGAAATCCTTGCAATGTACATGGCTGTACTTCACTTCAGGCACTTCTTTGAGGGACGAGAGCTCCATATCCAGACGGACCACAAACCTCTGACCTTCGCCATCTAGTCGAACTCCACCAAATTTTAACCCTGTGAAACCCGCCGTCTGTGTTTTGTCGCGGAATTCACAGCGGACATACGGCACGTGCAAGGGCAGGACAACGCTGCCCCGGAGGCACTCTCCCGTGTCGCCACAATCTCCAGTTTGCAAAACTCGGCTGAGATCGAGTTCACCGCACTGGCATCAGCGCAACAAGATGACGCCGAAATTATACCGCTTCGGCGCGCTGCACCCTTCTGAAGTACCCATCCCATCGTGTGCTGCGCCAGTGCTTTGTGATGTTTCCACGCACACCCCGCGTCCACTCGTCCCGGCGAATTTCCGACGCATTGTTTTCGATGCCTTCCATAGACAATCGCACCCTGGAATACGAGCCCCACAACATCTGTTGACGCAGCATTTCGTTTCACCGGGCATCAACAAGGACGTACGCGAGTGGACGCGCTGCTGTATCGTATGCCAGCAGTGAAATGTTAACAGGCACACCAAGGCCCCTGTGGGCTTGTTTACAGCACCAACTTAGCGTTTCGACAAAGTGCACGTAGACATTTTGTGGCCCTGGCCTCCATCATAAGGCAACACATACCTACTAACTTGCGAGGATCGGTTCACGTGTTGGCCCGAGGCGTTCCCTCTTCCCGAACTCCGTAGTGAAACCATCGCCAACGTCTTCGTTGCTGGCTGGGTTTCCCGCTATGGTGTCCCATTAACTATTACCACCGACCGAGGTCGCCAGTTCGAGTCCGCACTCTTCAAGAACCTTCTGACCCTGCTTGGCACTTCCCGCATTCGGACCACAACGTACCACCTCATTGCCAATGGGCTTGTTGAGCGTTTTCACTGCTCCTTCAAGACTGCTCTCACGGCACAGCCGGACGCTACCCATTGGTCCACCTCCCTTCCGTTGGTTCTGCTGAGTCTTCGGGCTACTTTGAAGCACGGTCTACACTGCACGCCCGCACAGATGGTCTTTGGTGCATCGCTGCGCCTGCAGGGAGAGTTTTTCACTGATTCCGAACCATCACTATGCCCTGATCCCACCGACTACGTGACCAAACTACGAGGTTCGTTTCGTTCACTTCGTGCGCCCGCACCACGCTGTCAACAGCGTGCGGATGCCCATGTTCCCAGCGAGCTGACAACGTCCCCCTACGTTTTTGTCCGCCGTGACGCAGTGCGCAAACCACTTCAGCGTCCGTAGGACGGACCCTACCGCGTCTTCCACCGTGCTGACAAGCATTTCACCATGAATTTGGAATACAGACACGACACTAGTTCTTTTGATCACCCCAGCGTTCATTAAGAGCCGCTCTCTTCACAACAAGACGAATCCACAATACTAAGTGCGGATTACCCTCCCCAGCCACCCCAGTCGCAACAGACAACAAAACCCACACGACGACCTCCAAAAGTATTCTTCCGGCTTACCCCACGGCTCCGCCACTAGAGGAGGGGCCTCCTGTAGCAGCATCAACGCAGCGAAGACGACGAAGCACCACTCTGGAGCTCACTGCGCGAGCCTCGTGTCGTGAACAGTCAGTGCTCCCGGTAACATTGAGCGTTCGGCCAGGCATAGCTGCCGCTGGCCCCTCAGCTGCTGACGTGTTCTCAATATATGTGTTCTGTGGCTCGGCATTTTTATTTCCTCGTGGTGCCAAAGAGATAATGGTGATCGCTGGTGTATAGGGCGAGATTTGATTATGCATGATGGGAAATGAGGTTTAAAAATTTAACGACAAACAAATACTTACACACGCGTTTCACAAAAACCGTGGCATCGTCACCCAGAAACAACGATGGGTTTAGGGGAACACGTTGTCTATAGAGTTCTCTGAAGTGTTTGTGGCGTGTTATGCCGAGTGCATAGCATTGAATGAGGTGTATCACGGATAAGCCCTCCTCACACCTGCTAAACAGGGGTTATGGAGATCCCGCGAGCAGGTGCGAACGTGTTACATGTGTATGGCCTATCCGTAATCCAGCTAAGATAACTTCAATCTGCCGGTTGTGTGAGTCAGTAGTTTATTGTCCCAAGTGGGGTTTTATTACGGGTAGTTTGTTGTCTGCCTGTTCTCTCCAGTCTGCTTGCCAAGTTTTACGGAGTTGCTGTCTTATGTGTGGCTTGAGGTCTGTGTATGGCAGTGTTGTTATGTCCACAGTGTTTCTGACTGCAGCATTGGCGGCCATTTCATCCGCCACTTCATTTCTGACAATGCCACAGTGGCCTGGTACCCAACAAACAATCACCCCAAGGTTTTAAGAACAAGCTATCATAAATATTTTGAAGACAAGAATAATGACATGGTTGTTCGATGACTTTCCGGTTGATAATGCACGGATGACGCTCAGGGGATTTGTTTAAATGATGTGTTTAGGAATATTATGTTCAACTATGTGACATACAACCAGAAAGATGCCATATGCTTATGCCGAAAAAATATCTTCTTTACATTCATGGTTCTACCTGCTTCAAAATTGGGTCCATGAGCTGAACCACACAGCAGTGAACGTTTTGGAGGCATAACTCAAAAAACTCTGCAGCCCTGTATTTATCCTGCAGATACATGAAGTGCTGCAGAATCGCAATTCCTGGTACCCTGTTCGTATCAAGATGCCTAAAAGACAGGTCACAAAGAACAGGGCGCAGATTTCATGGTGGTATAAAATCGGTGACGGCTGTTTTTAGAAAGTCTAAAAAGGGTACCTCGTGCTCAGAGGCTTCCTCTATTACCCTAAGTGAAAAAGGCAGAAAGATGGAAGGATGATTTAAAAACAGTTGTTGTGAGGATGTATTATAATGGTGGAATTAAAAGGGTGGTTAGTCACAGCCATGATTTTCGAGGCATACAAGTCCACATTTAATCCTCTGGTGTTATAGATACCATTTATCACACTCGGCGTATAGGCTCTGGATTGGGCTCGTGCGTAAAGCGCTACATGCAAGGCGTAGCCCCGGAGTCCGCCCTTGGTCAGGCATTTTTAGAGCTGTTTTTGTTGCAGACCCATAAACGACTCTTATATAGTTCAATCAAGACCCCGCTCGGCTAGTAAAAATACGTAATAAGAGTTGCTTGCCGTTCTATAGGGCTGGTGTGACAACATTTTAAACATGTTAATTGCCATTAAACATTTATGTTTCAGTTGTTTAATGGGAGGGATAAACGTATGTTTTTCATCCAAGAACACGCCTAAAAAGTTGTGTTCCTTCCTCACAGGAATTGAACCGCCATTAAGAGTACTGTCTGGGTCTGCATTAATCGCACGCTTTCTGGACAAGACAACACAAGTGCTTTTTTTCTGTGTTGTTTTGAAACCGTTCTTATCTGCCTAGTTGGCACGTTTTTTGACCCTGAGCTGGATTTGACGCTCACAGATGGACATACTGCATGGTTTAAAAGATACCTGGACGTCGTCTACATACATTAAATAAAAAATTGTAGGTGGCAACGCCTTCCTAAGGGAGTTCATCTTAACTATGAACAGAGTGCAGTTCAGAACTCCACCTTGCGGAACGCCATTTTATTGCACATGAACCTGTGAGAGTGTGCTACCAATCCTCACAAGAAATGTTATTTTGAACAAATAAATAGCATGTGTGTTGGTTGATCATGTTACCTGAGACACCAAATTACTTTAGGTTACGGAGGATCCCGTAGCGCCAGGCAGTGTCATTGGCCTTCTCAATGTCTAAAAACACCGTTGTGCAAAACTTTTTATGAAAAAACCATCCTTGATGTAAGACTCAAGCGCGGCGAGTTGATCGTTAGTGGAAAGCCCTGCCCTGAAGCCCGCCTGGCAGCTCTCGATAAGACCATTGTACTGAGAAAAATACACGAGTCTCCTGTTTATCATCTTCTCGAGCAGCTTGCACAGCCAGCTTGTCAAAGCAATGGTCCTTTACCTGGCGGGACAGGAAGGGTCATTTCCTTCCTTCAGGAAAGCCGCTACTATGACCTCCCTCCAAGAATGTGGAATGTGCTCCAAAAGCCATATTTTATTCTATAGATGTAGAAGTGTTTCAAGGGTCTCTGAGTGTAGGTGTTGTATCATGGTGTATGTAATTTTGTCTGCACCTGGAGCTGAAGGCTTACATGTTGGAAGTGCTGGCTTCAGCTCATGAATTAAAAAAGGAGAATTGTAAGAAGTATTCGACTTGTTGCTATCACGCACGGAGTTTTTTTCAACAGATGTTTTGTGTTTCAGGAAAGTGCTTGTGTAGTGTGCTGAACTGGACAGGTGTTGGAAGTGTTGTGCAAGTGTGTTGGCCTGGTCTTCGAGTGTGTCCCCTGTCGTGCTAACGAGGGCAGGCTGTGTGTTTGTTGTCTTTGAGTTTATGTATGTGTGTCCAGACTTTGTATGTGTCCGAGTATGAGTTCATGGACGTGAAGAAGGTGTGCAAACTGTTTCGTTTTGCCCCACGGTGCACACGTTTCGTAAACGCCTTGGCCCATTTGAACTAGAGGAGGTTACCGGGCGTCGTCTACCGACAAAGGATACCGCACGCCTTATTCTGGGCCTCTCGGGCCCGCCTACAGTCCACATCCAACCACGGCCTCCGCTGGCTGCGTGGCGCACGAGAGGCGTGGGGAAGTGACTTCTCGCCGGCGTCGAGGATGTGCGCCGTGGGGAGTTGGGTAGCTTCTTCAACGTGTAGGTGTCCAGTAGATGTAAGGTGTAGTTTCGATGTCGCTTTGAATGTATTCCAGTTAGGTCTTGCTTAATTGAAGCTATTTTGGGGCGATTGACAGCATGGGCCTTTACCTGTATATGTTATTGAGGTGGGGTAGTGGTATCTGCCATATGGGTACGTGCCCACACTCCACTCGAGAAGAGGAAAGAGAATTGCCGAGCCTACAGCCAAGTCAAGATATGAGTGTGTTGTGTCCTATAATAACGCATGTGGGCTTATTTTTGTTCTAGAGGCATGCTGGTGGAGATGTAATTAAGTTCTCTATCGGGCGACCTCGGGAATCGGTGCCCGTAATAGCCCCAAAGAGAGTTTTGCACATTGACTTCGCCTGTTAGGATGTATGGTTCATGCAGCTGGTCGACCAGCACCCAGAAGTCAGAGCTTGTAAGTGAAAAATCAGAACGAATGTAAATGAAGCATGCTGTTATCAACCTATCAAAAATATTTGTGCGTATTGCTACAGCATCAAGGACGGTGCCAAGAGTAATAGGGTGGCATGCTGGGAATTTCCAGGCTCTTAAGGCCACACCCCGCGAAGAGCATGTGCAGCCATCCCTATCCTTTCTGAACACCACATAGCTATGAAGAATTTTGATTGATTGGAAGGTAAATGTGTTTCTTGGGCACACATTAAACTTGGCTACTTAGCATGCAGAATCTCATACACGTCGTCAAGATGATTCAGACGGCCGTTGCTTTTCAATTGAATAATATTTTCTCTTCCCAGTTTGATCATTTAGTTGTGTCTTTCGGTGCTTGCACTATTGCGAGGGGTTTTGAACCTCCTCTAGAAGTTTAGATGGAGGGACCCGCTCCTTCCGCTGTGAAGCAGGCAGGAAAGGTCCCACATTCATGGTCTGTTCTACAAAATGCATTACGAGGGTTCTGGCTTCAGCAGTCAGAAATGCCTTTGGCTATCCCCGACTTCCGTCCACGTCTTACGTGCGGCCGCTGGGAAAAGACGTTCTACGTCTTCCCGCGGTGGTCGAGGGGCGGCGGTAGTTGACCGGGCTCTGAGCAGTCGTAAATACAAAACCCCGCGGTATAGTCGAGAGGGGAGTCGCCGCGGAACTAGCTAATGGTAGAGCACCGCACGCGTTATGCGGAGGTTGTGTGTTCGATTCCCGCTTCCGGAAAAAACGGCGCATTTTTTCTCGACTTGAATTTTCAATAATTTATTCCTGCATTAAAAAAAAGGCAATCATACCTCATTCGGCACTGTAAAACACTGTTAAAACGCCAAACAGCACTGGCAATAGGGACTGCAACTTTGCTATGTGTCCTTACGGAATCCCTCGTCCCGTACGTCTCTGTTCGACAAAATATATATATTTATATACATAAATATATCTATATATATATATATATATATATATATGGATTGCCGCGAACCATACATCGGATTTGTTTGTTTGTGTTTTGCTTTTACCGCCCGGCTCCACCGGTATGTATTATCTCTGTGCCAAGGGGAGCGCGTGTGTTATCTGTTGTGATAGGTAGAGCATTCCGATCTAACGTGAACAGTCCAGAATAATCTTCTTGGATCTACTATGTTCTCGATGTGAATCGACGTTTCGAGAACCACGCGCGCCGAAAGATAAAAAGCCAGCAGTGCGGGCGCCGGAGCATTCGATTCTGCGACGCTCGCCGACGCAAGTCACTTTGTTGACCGCTGCTTCTCCGCCTCTGTATTCTTTTGAGTTGTTAGGGGAGCACAAGTTCGCTCCAATAAACTTGTTTCTACTGCAAGACAACTGCGTCGTCCTTGTCTTCGTGACATCTGGTGGAGATGCGGGGTACTCACCATTTATGCTCCCAACGACATCTGGAAGCCGCCAAGCCAGTCCAACCTGTGAAAGCCGCCGACTGCAAGGATTGCTACCCGAGTTCGATTTTATGCCAGACGGGCCCAAGAGAAGAAACGCTGCAACCAACACCATAGTGCAAGAAACAACGTCACCAATCGTCCTGCAGCAGCCCAGGGAACAGCCATCGTTCCGGGGAGCCCCCGCTGAAGGCCCCGAGGAATGGTTGGAGAAGCTGGAGCACGTGCGGACCTTCAACAGGTGGGACGATGAAGAAACCTTCCGGCACGTTTTCTTTTACTTGCAAGATTTGGCTCGCACTTGGTTCGAGAACCACGAGAGCTCCTTGACAAACTGGGCTCAGTTCAAAAGCGCGTTCACTAAGACCTTCACTACCATGGTCAGAAAACAACGCGCAGCGCTTTTACTGGAAACTCGAACGCAGCACCCCAACGAAGGGGTAGTGATCTTTGTTGACGAGATGAAGAGGTTGTTTCGACGTGCGGATCCGGAGATGACAGAAGAAAAGAAACTAAGTTTTTTCAAGCGTGAGGTTAAGCAGGAGCTTTTTGCTTCCCTTGTCCGCAATCCTCTTAAGACGGAGGCCGAATTCGCGCCTGAGGCGGCCGCGATGGAGAAGACGCTGGAAGTTCGAACGAGGCAGTACGATCGCCCGGTCAAAGTGCTGGTTTCCGAGACAATCCGTGCCGGGGCTACTAGCTCCGACACACTGTGTTAGACCATCCGAGCAGTGGTCAGGGAGAAGCTTCGGAAGCTTTTTCCGATGACGCCGCAACCTCAAGTGGCTTCCCTGACTGACATCATCCGCGTAGAGGTTCAACACGCTTTCAGCACTTCTATGCCATCCGAGGCACCACGCTAGCCACAGGCGATGACCTACTCCGCGGCTGTTTGTCGGACCCGCCCTGCTTGAACCCGTCTACAAGAAGCTCTACCGTACCGCCGTCCACTCTCGCCGCCGTCCCCACTCTCGCCACTGTCGCCGCTGTCGACCGTACCGCCATCCACAGCCCAAACCCAGACGCTGAGGAAGACGTACGTTTGGCGAACGCTAGATCATCTTCCGCTGTGCCACCAAGCGGAGAGGCTGATCACATCTATCGCCGCTGCCCCTACAGGAGACTCGGACTGTGTGGTTTCTCCGTCGACGCCCCACGCCCCCAACCCGGCCAGCTCCCTACTGAGATCGACGAATACCTGTCCAACACCAACCGAGGACCAGCCCGCTCACAGCGATCGCCGTCGCCCTACCCATACCAGTCGCCTAACCGCCGTAGCAACTAAACTAAAAGCAGCAACTTCTGGAGGTGAAGTTGCTCTACGGCGAAAAACTGGAAACCCTCAAACGACGCAAGGACGCGCCGAAGACAGTGATTCACGACATGCCCTGATCCCGAAGACCCGACCTAGCCCTGACGAGACTCCTGAACACGACGACAGCTACATGGCGCGACGCGTACCCGACCTGACCGAGGCGTCCTTTGAGAAGACGACGACAACGACGATGCACAGTGCCCGACCGTCAACACGTACAAGCAGAGATACGACGCCCCGACGAACCCGGAACTTGAGGAAGACTGCATCTGACGTCAAGGTGTCCATCGACGGCTTTGACGTAGTCGCCCTCGTAGTCATGGGAGCTGACTATTCGGTAATGAGCGGACCATTTGCGTCTAAATTGAAGAAAGTTATGACCAGATGGGACGGTCCGCACATACGCACAGCAGGAGGCCACCTCGTGACGCCAAGTGGAACGTGCACATCGCGCGTCACCATAGACGGCACAACGTACCCTGCGGCGTTCGTCATTCTGCCTAACTGCTTCCACGACGTAATTCTTGGAATGGACTTTTTGATGGACAACGGTGCAATGATCGATATGCAGACCAAGTCAATAACTTTTTCCCCAAAACACTCCGTGACGCCGGAACCGAACCCCGAACGCCGTGCTCCTGTAAGGATTGCCGATCATCATGTCACCCTGCCAGCCCGCGCAACCTTGATGGTCGCAGTCTACTGTGAAGATGCTGCTCCTGACATCGACGCTATCGTAGACACTGATCAAAGGGTGCTTCTCGACCGTGGTGTGTCGGTCGCAAGAGGCATTGCCCGCTTCAAGGAACACCAATCCCACAATTTGGTTACAAATTTCACCGAGGAGTAGCAGCATTTAAACAAAGGCGCGGAAATTGCATTCCTAGAATAAACGCAAGAAGCAAGTGACGTGATCGCGGTCGCCGACTTTGAATGCACACCCGTAGAAACCTTCAAGCTCGTGCAGCCCTTCTACGTGAATCCGGCGCTACCGCAAGAGCAACGGAACAAGTTATTTGCTTTGCTGCGTCGCTATAGCGAATGCTTTTCGCCGAGCGCAAAACTACGTCAGACCCCTCTAGCGAAGCACCCTATAATAACCGAAGATGGAGCCCGACCTACCCGACGGTCACCGTACCGCGTCTCTTCACACGAACGGGAAGCCATCCGCACTCAAGTCGACGACATGCTCAGCGACGACATTATACAGCTATCAAAAATCCCCTGGTCTGCGTCCGTCGTACTCGTAAAGAAAAAAGACGGCACATTAGGTTTTGTGTTGACTACCGCGACTGAACAAAATCACGAAAAAGGACGTGTACCCCCTCCCTCGAAACTACGACGCCCTCGACCACCTCTGCCACGCGAAGTACTTCTGATCGATGGACCTGAAGACCGGCTACTGGCAAATTGAAGTGGACGAGAGAGACCGAGAAGACTGCATTTATAACACCAGACGGCCTATACGAGTTCAAGATGATGCCGTTTGGGCTGTGCACAGCACCAGCGACGTTTCAAAGAGTCATGGACACTGTGCTAGCTGGCCTTAAGTGGCACACCTGCCTCGTATACCTCGACGACGTAGTGGTATTCGCCCGGACTTCCGACGAACACCTTGCAAGGTTGGAGTCTGTACTCGAGGCCATTCGTACGTCGGGGTTGACGCTGAAGCCTGAAAAGTGCCGTTTCGCATACGGGGTACTGAAGTTCTTGGGCCACGTCGTCAACGCCGCGGGAGTCCTACCTGACCCGGCAAAAACTTCAGCCAGCGCGAACTTCCCAAGGCCGAAAGACAAGAAGGGCGTGCGAAGATTTCTCTGGCTGTGCACATACTACTGGCGCTTCGTCGCAAACTTCCCACGTATTGCAGAGCCACTCACGCGCTTGACGAAAGATAGCATTCCTTTCAGCTGGGAAAACGACCAAGAAAAAGCATTCTGCGAGCTTCAAAAACGCCTGCAAAGCCCGCCCTTGCTCGCTCATTTCGACGAAAATGCCGAAACGGAAATGCACACGGACGCCAGTGTTAAGGGCTTGGGTGCCGTCCTTGTCCAAAAGCAAAGCGGCTGCGAAAGGGTAATCGCCTATGCCAGCCGTGGTCTGTCGAAGGAGGAGAAAAACTATTCTGCCTCTGAGAAAGAGTGCCTGGCTATTATATGGGCGATTTCAAAATTTCGTCCATACGTGTATAGAAGGCCATTCCAGGTTGTAACAGACCACCATGCGCTGTGTTATCTCGCCAATGTGAAGTACCCCTCTGGCCGTCTTGGGCGGTGGAGCTTGCGGCTGCAGGAGTTCGACGTTACAGTAGTTTATAAATCCGGCAGGAATCACTCCGACGCTGACTGCCTGTCCCGCGTCCCCGTCGACCCACCACCACAAGACTCTGATAAAGACAGAGCGTTCTTCGGGACCGTGACGGAGAGCGACCTAGCCGCCCAGCAGCGTGCCTACCCCGACTTACGCGTCATAATCGAGTACCTCGAGGGATGCAACGTTGCCGATCCAGGGACCTTCAAACGCAGCTTACCAGCATTGAGCCTGAGAAACTCTGCCCTTGTGAAGAAGAATTTCCGCCCCAGAACAAGAGCGAATTACCTTCTCGCCATCCCCACGGACATTCATGACGAAATATTGGAAGGCGCCACGACGACCCGTCTTCCGGACATCTCGGCACAGCCCGCACTATTGGAAAAATCAATGCGAGGTACTACTGGCCCGGCCTTACCTCTGACGTCACCCACTACGTCCGGAGCTGCCGATACTGCCAGCGACGAAGAACGCCGCCGACAAGACCCGCCAGACTTCTTTTAATTTCATTTCATTTCATTTATTTGTTCCTTAAGGGCCCGAAGGCATTACATAAGGGGGGGCAAATACATATAGAGAATACAACAAAAAAGAAAGGAAAAAATAGTGACTGACATGCATCAGTCAGCACAACTAACAACAACAACAACAAAAAAAGCAGATCAGAGAAAACGAATACCAAATTACCAAATACACATGTTCAGTTATAATACATAAAAGCACAGAGAAAGAAAAGACAAGCAAGACCCATTGTGCAGGTTCCAACTAGTAAGGGTCTATGCTATGATTCAGCATTGATGTTCGGAGTGGTGATAATGGCCGTCGAATTTTTTTCGAAAAGATGCGCGGTCAGTGCATGATACTATATTGTCGGGTAGCGAATTCCAAAGTGTTATTGCATTGGGAAAGAATGAACTTGTGAATGCCGATGTTCGACCGGGTGAGTGTGCTATTGGCTGGGTGTGATTTAGGCGGGCTGACGTGCGGTGGGCTGGTTTTAACAATTCATGCCTGGATTTTGGATGATAGTAGGCCCCATGAAGGAGGCATAAACGTGCGATATGACGGCGCGATACAAGTGACGGAAGAGAAATGGACTGTTTTAAAGATGTGACGCTGGTACCGGAGGAGTATTGGGAGCAACCGATCGGCGTCCCATTGAGACCATTTCAACAGATTGGAATGGACCTTTTAGGCCCGTTCCTTACGTCACGATCACACAACAAGTGGATTGTCGTAGCGAGAGACTACATGACGCGCTACGCAGAGACCGCTGCTTTTCCGAGGGGGACTGC
Source organism: Haemaphysalis longicornis (assembly GCF_048455015.1). Lineage (NCBI taxonomy): Eukaryota > Metazoa > Arthropoda > Arachnida > Ixodida > Ixodidae > Haemaphysalis > Haemaphysalis longicornis. The sequence continues at coordinate 202,239,727 of NW_027526385.1, forward strand.
ACAAGAAGTGGCGAAGTTCTTTATAAGCCAAGTTGTGCTGCGACATGGAGCCCCGGAAGTCCTAATCACAGACCGCGAAACGGCATTTACGGCGGAGACGATGCAAGGAGTATTACGCTACAGCAACACGGATCACCGAAGAACGACGGCTTACCACCCCTAAACGAACGAACTAACAGAACGTCTGAATAAGACAATCGCAGATATGCTGTCAATGTACGTAGACGTTGAACATAAGACTTGGGACGAAGTGCTCCCGTATGTCACGTTTGCGTACAACACGGCTATCCAGGAGACGACGCAGCTGATGCCGTTCGAGCTTGTCTACGGTAGAAGGCCGACTACGATGCTCGACGCCATGCTTCCGCACGTAGAAGACGACGACCTCAACGCCGACGTCCACGGATATCTGCAACGTGCGGAGGAGGCCCGCCAGCTCGCTCGAGTTCGTATAACGGACCAGCAGCTGGTGGATGCGGGCCGCTACAACCTCCGAAGCTGAGACGCCGAGTACCAACCAGGGGATCGTGTGTGGGTTTGGACTCCCATCCGACGAAGCGGACTCAGTGAGAAGCTCCTGCGACGGTATTTCGGACCCTACCAGATTCTACGACGTGTTGGCCAACATACCTAAGAAGTGATCCCCGATGGTGACTCCGGCACATCACGACAACGCACGCGGCCTGAAGTCGTCCATGTGGTTCGCTTAGAACCTTTCTACGGACGATAACGAATTTTATTTTTATTTTCGGACTGTCGCTTATGTTAGCATCGGGTCGATGCACTCTTAGAGGGTAGTTACAGCCGCGAACCATACATTGGATTTGTTTATTTGTGTTTTGCTTTTACCGCCCGGCTGGGCCGGTCTGTGTTATCTCTGCGCCAAGGGAAGCGCGTGACCCAGTCTTTCTTTCTGTGGCGCATGTGTTATCTGTTGTGATAGGGAGAGCATTCCGATCTAATGTGAACAGCCCAGAATAATGTTCTTGGATCTACTATGTTCTCGATATGAATCGACGTTTCGAGAACCACGCGCGCCGAAAGATAAAAAGCCTGCAGTGCGGGCGCCGGAGCATTCGATTCTGTAACGCTCGCCGACGCAAGTCACTTTGTTGACCACTCCTTCGCCCCTCTGCATTCTTTTGAGTTGTTAGGGGAGCACAAGTTCACTCCAATAAAGTTGTTTCTCCTGCAAGCCAACTGCGTCGTCCTGGTCTTCGTGACAATATATATATATATATATATATATATATATATATATATATATATATATATATATATATATATATATATATATATATTGATATATATAGATATATATATAAATATATATAGATATATATATAAATATATATATATATACCGCGGTTGACCACTTTCCCCCATTGTCTGAATTGCAGCCCGCGCGGCATACGTTGACCCGTCATGGTGCAACCTTGAACGCTGCATTGTTAACACGACCCCCTTTTTCTCTGTCTTGCCCCCCCCCCCCCATTTTTTTTTTTTTGTTGTTTGTTGGTTGATGTTGTAACGTAGGCGTAGCCTGACTGTATGCACACTCTCCATTTGCGAAACATTTTCCATTCCTTCTTACAGTTTTATGCAAACCTATATAAGAAATGTGTTCAATGTTTGCGACACCATAATCATGTAACTTTACTCTGATGAAGGCAAGTCCCATTGCCGCTACGTAAGTAAACATTGTTTGTTATTGTTCTTGCTGTGTATCCGACTCTTTACTTATACTATATATATATATATATATATATATATATATATATATATATATATATATATATATATATATATATATATATATTGATATATATATAAATATATATATATATATATATATATATATATATATATATATATATATATATATATATATTGTCACGGGACGTGGCGGACAGTCCCCGTGGCGCCATGGCCCACCACCAAGGATAGTGGCGACGAAGAAGCGCCGTGTGCGCCGCGCTGCCATGCCGGGCTCCATTTTGGCATTATGTAAATAGTTCTTTAACCATTATGTAAATACATCGCTTCATTGCTACATGGTCCGTGTCTTCTGCCGCCACGGAACAATATATATATATATATATAAATATATATATATATATCACGCAAGTGAAACAATTGCGTTATATCCCAAAGCATGTTCTAATTTTTTACGATTAGTAACAACTCTCACTTGGTTTGTAAACTGTTAAATAATAAAGGACATTACGCTGAACCAATCGTACCACTGTTTGCACCATAGACGTCATTCCGACGTCAGCCAAGGACGTGGAGGACGCGCATAGGACATCCCAGTTTGCTAAGCTACGTACATTATTCGATGCCAGAATTACAAAATCCCAGCCAAGTGAGAATAAGATAAAACCGAGTGGCCACGTACTTTCATAAAAAGTCAGGGATGTCACTATAGTAGCCCATCCTGTGGACGCGGTAGCGGTATATATACCGCCGGGAAAGCAAGCTGAAAATGTTTAAAAAAAAACCTCATTATGTTGCTTTCGGAAGCTCGCTTTTAACAACCAGGTTGGGAGCTTCATCATCCCATTGTCATATAAATATGATTATTTTACGTTATTTTCAGGCGTTTCGCCCCAACATAACCTGATAAATCTGCGTTTATTCTACGTATCAAAAAGCCCTCCAAAGACAGACATGTTCATTTCACCTCGGTGTCGCATTTTCACAGTTAGAAGTGAAGCATTTATTTTAAATCTCGTCCCTTCCATCAAGTCGTGTACAGAACCAATTTTAATTCTCCTGTTTTTGGCGAAGTTTCACATAAGTCCTTAAAGGCGTGTTTTTTGGTTATTCGTCAGTTCCTGCGGTGGCTTGCAGCGAGCAAAAACGGCAACGTGTAAAATCTGAGTCTTATTTGAACAAAATCTATGATTAAGCTTTGGCCGCGCCTTACTTGTTTTTCTGGCTGATTTCAACTGTTTCAAAGGTCCCTACGAAATACTCTTGCTTCTTCAATGTTCCAGGTTACTTCATGGGTGTCTTAGGAATGTTATCATCTTCTGTGTAACCGGAGGTTGCTGAAAAAGCTTTGTTTGCTGGTGCCTACGTGCGGTCACCAGCTACTGCAGGACTTCAATCGGCTTGTTGCTTATTTGCAAACCTCTGTTTTCCCAATCAATGTCTTTAAAAATGCCCTCCAGGTGTCAAGTGAGTTGGTTTGGCAATATGTTCTCTCTATGTCGTATTCCCGTATCTCTCCGCCGTTTATATCGGGAATGAGGCTGGGAGTTTTTGAAGTATTATTCTGCCCGTATGTGTTTTCTGCATTGAGCCTCGATCTCTTAATTTCGTATCCTCTTTTACTCGACCTTTACTGCTTCCATGGATGCTTAGTTTTGAACTCAGTGACATGGTTTTGTCTAGTCTTTAAAGGGCATTTAAAAAAATTTAGTCAACTCTGGGGATTTTTCAATCACCTGAATAATGACGTTGATGCAGTTTATTGTTCCAGGCTTTTCTCAGGGTTGGCTGCATGCACACACTTTCTCCTGTAATGTTAGCGGTACTTTGACGTGCTTCTTGTATATAACTGAGAGGAGGCTGATGGGTCGTCCTTTCTGCAGGTAGTCTTTCTCTTCTTTGTTTATGAAATTTATGTAGGCGTTCTTCCAGGGTCAGGACACTTTTAGTGCGTTTAAGCTTCGTTAAAAGAATACGTCATGGTTTTCCAGGACCGTATGTCTTTACTATTCAAAAGATGTACGCTTATGCCAACTTCACTTGCAGCTTCCCGTTTTTTATGGCTTCTGAGATTTTCCAACTTTGCCCTTAGTTAGTGGAGCCGATTTCAAGCGAAAATTTTCTGCTCAGTCATTTTCCCTGGTCTAACAGTTGTGTCATAGGACGTGGTGTACAATCGCTTTTCTACAGTCTATATCTCAACCCTGTAGGGTGTAAATTTCGTGTGCTTGACTGAAGCATGAATTTGTTGTGAAGGGTTTTTTTTTATTTCGTCGGCTTGGCTATAAAACACTTCACAGTGGGTTGCATAATTAGCACAAGATTTTTTTTTGTTTAGAGATTCAATCACACTTCACTTCTACCATACCAATGCTGTTTTAAACAATCCTAAGCAAGTCTATTTATTAAAAATAACTGGACTAGTTGCAATTTTTTCTCGTAAGATACAGGATACTGGCATTTCTGTCAATCCTGCAGGCTGCTTCCTTTACTCACTTAGTTTACTAGCTGTACTTGCTTCAACGACGACCGGTTTTATAAATAGCGTCCCCTCCGTCGCAGGCGGCGACAGTGGTAGCAAGCGTGCCGAAAAATTGTCGTGTAAGGACGGGGTCCTCGGCCTGTTAGGGCTAAGTGTAATGCTTAAAATCGCTAGTTTTCCTTGCCTTGCATAGGATCCTTGGACTTCTCACATAAAAGGTAGCGGCCGTAATTATCAATGCCGATTTTAATGATCAAAACCTTTATTACCAGGCGGCAACAATTATTTACGGAAAAATCTACAAGCGTTTCTTTCTATGCAAACTTCACCATAAAGAAGTGAACCAAACTGCTGCCATTTGCGCAGCTCGGCTAGCATTGTTCACATTGCCAGCATTTTCTGTCAAATAAACATGCCAAAACTTTTACTTTTTTCGCGTTACATCGAGTTTCTCTCTTTTGTCACAAAGCTCGTGTACGCACGTGTTAAAGTTCCCAGGGAAGGTTCAATTTTTAATTTTTTTAAACACCTCGACAGCCTCATTCTGTGCATGAAAGAGCCGTCATTTGTACGAAAAAACAAAGTTTTCCAAGCAAAGGCAGCACTACCACCCGTAAACCGTTTCCGCGGATGTGGCGTCTACCCTAATTCGGGCGTCGAGCTTGTAGGAGCTCTTCCCGGGTGTCTTGCAAGCCCAACAAACGCACACTTCGGTATGGCAGCCGTCCCAGCCTGAGAAATATTCATCTTCAGGGAATTCTTTTTAGCTACTGCCCCCGTACGGAAGCCATGCGAATCTGGTGAAGACAAATCGCGTTCGTTTGCGCCTGCCCAGCTTGGTTAGCTGTATACGCAACAAATACCATCACGTACGATAAGTTCATTCACAGTACAATGCTAAAATATTGCAGGAATTTCAAAATTTTTCTCTCAGTAATGTTTTTTTCTGCTAGGTTTATCGCCGAGCCTCCTGCCTAAGTTGGATGCGCACAGTCGAATGACCCTAAAGTTCGTAAATGGTTCCATTGCACACTCCGCAGAATGTGCTCAGGTTTTAAATTATGTTATAGTAGTTTTCAACTTTACCGAAGAACACCCATTTCACAAGTACTGTACCGTCGCCCCTAGTACAATAACGTAACCAAGGGCGCCCACCATCGTTACTGAAGTTTGTGTATTTCTTGGCATTGATAGGTTCCTGCTTCGCTCAAGGCCTGGACCTTACGGCATCAGCTCAAAAGTGCTGAGAAACGTGTAACGTATCGTCGTTTTTTATAATCCCACAATTTTCAGCAATCTCTTGGTTCCAGGTGCCTCTCTGAAGATTGCAAATGTGATATTGTCAAACCTTTTTATAAATCTGGTAAAACCGCATATTCGAAAATTACAGCCCGATTTCACTCACATCAGTTTGATAAAACTCTTTAAACACATTACTCCTACACAATGCAACATCTTAATACACATAGTGTTATTTGATAATTAGCATGAGATCAGGTACACGCGTTTATGAATTACCAACCTATTTACACTACTCTTTGCACAAACTGGTTCATGCAGACGCAGTATTCATTGATTTCTGATTCCACGTCGGCCCCGTACATTTTGTGTACTCTTCATAAAGGTTGACTATATATAATGTCTCGAAACAGCTTGCCACCCCCAAAAGCCCGTCATAGTGCTCGTTAGTGTAGAATTGTAAGATTTGAACATTAGGGATTAAGATAGATGACACGAACGGTGCAAGTTTTCGGAAGGCGGGATGTGTCAGACCGAATAACACAGGCGATTTATAAGATCTCCTAAGTCAATCGGTTGGGGCCGTAGTAGTCATGCTGGGGCCGTAGTAACGCGCGGGAGGCTTATTAGAACGCCCTACGTGGCGTAGAAGGTACCAGAGCAGCACGAGGAATCCGGCAACGAAGGGGCGGAGATGGTGGCGTAGATCGTAAGAGAATTTTTGGGAAACTTGGGATCCAGTTATCTCTGTGCGGGCTATGTGGTGGGCAAAGTCAGCCCGGACAATGCCATCATCTTTATATCCAGTAGGAGGCGTGGTTTGTTCTACGTAGGTGTCCTGGGGTACGGTGGCAGTCTGCAGACTAGAACGTAAAAATGAGAAACTCTGGCCGTATCCTGACTGGATGCGTTATATGCAACTTTTATGACAGATAATAAAATGTCGCTGTGGCCATGGTCGTCAGAAAGTACATGTAAAGCATATCTGCTAAAGTTCAGTTGAGGCGCTCGTAATAGCATTGGTCTTCCGATGGTAGGAAGCCGTAAGCTTTGTTGTGGTCACGCAGGAGTGCAGGATGTCGTCGACTACTCACGACAGGAAGTTGTGTTCGCGGTAAGTAAAAAACTGACGACGACCGCCATGATGTCCGTTCACCTCGTATACGAGCAAAACTGTAACATTGGATGCGCAGCTGGTTGGAATGGCTTCTATTGTTGCAATATGTGTCGCGTAATTGGTATTCACCTAAATCTCCCGATATCCTGAGGTAGACTGGGGAAAGGCGCCGACTATATCTGAACCAATGAGAGAAAATTATTCGAACGGTATGTGCAGTGGCTGAATAAGGCTGGCGGCGGCGTCGTTGCTGCTTTTAGATGTAGACCCTAGCCCCATGCATCGACGTAAATCATTACAGAGTGGTATAGCCCTGACCATCCGAAGGAGTCGTATAATCTGTAAACTCTTAAATGTACAGCTCTGGGAAGGTTATGCAGTGGCTTGGGGACATTCACACAAAGGTGTTCACGCACAACAGGAACAAGCTCTGAATTTTCCGAGCGGGCATTATTTGATAGAGCGCACCGTCCTGAAGGTTGAATATTCCTACTGATTGTTCTGAAAGGCGTTTCTGTGGCGGTAGCTGAAGTGTATATCCCATGTAAGCCCAAGTATATACTCATCTGATGTTCCAGCGCTTCACACGATATAAGCAAACTCAGTTTTTTTGACCGTGTGTATTTTTATTGTCTTAAAACTGGAAACTAATCAATCAAGCGGACCTGATAATACTCCAAACATCTTTCTTTCTAAGATGTCTATCTAAGATGTCTTCAAAGCTCCGTAGTGACTGGAAGCCTGCCCGAGGTGCACCGGTATTTTAAAAAGGCAGCCGCTTGTTTCATGAAAATTATGGTCCAATAACATCATCATGATGTAAATATTTGAGAATAAATTCCAAACTCTTATCACCGAATATCTAGAAATAATGCCGTCTTAACTGATTCTCAACATAGTTTCAGAAAGAGCTTTTCTACTGTGAGTCAATTGCTCAATAAAACTAATTCCTTTTTGTCAACTCTAGATAAAAACGGTCAAATTTATGTGGTATTTTTGGATTTTAGAAAAGCGTTTCACTGGGTTCCTCATGAAAGCCTAATACTAAATTTAAACAATATTGTTCTTCCTCGCATCTTGGTTTCCTGGGTTATTGATTTACTAAAAAAACCAATTCAGTCCGCTGAAATCGGAGATCAACGATCGGGCTGCTTTACTGTCGCCTCCGGAGTACCGCAAGGGGGTGTTTTGGGACCACTGTATTCCGGCTGTATTTTGGTGACATTGTAAGTCTGCTGTTGTTATCTGTGCAAATTCGCGTGTTCGCAGACGTTTGTGTTTCGCATAATGAAATTTGTTGCTCTGAAAATCCACATTCCCTTAATTACAGTTTTTTATTATTTTTCAACGGTGCAATTGCTGGGGAATGCCCTTAAACTGAGATAAAACTGTACATATGCGTAAAACCCGAAAAGAAAATAATCTTCAGCATACTTATACACTAAATGCGTTACCTGTACAGCAAGTTTCTGAGTTTACGTATTTAGGAGTAACAGTCAGAAATAATTCATCTTGGAATAAACCTATTTAAAATATTTCCGCTTCCGCCTTCTGCAGACTGTCTTTCTTAGGACAGAAAAATAAAACGCTCCTTCAGATGTTAAACTTGTACCTACCAATTAATATTCCGCCCTAGGTTAGAGCATGCATGTGTAATATGGGACGCGTTCACACAGAAAAAACGTCAATAAATCGGAAAGAATCAAAGAAAAGCTTTTAGGCTTACATACTCTAAGTTCCGTCCAACTGATTCACCTTCTGATTGAATTAGACTAATGACATTGAACTCCTTCAATCCCGAAGGAAAACATTTAGGCTTGATTTTTTTTCCCACCTTCTTCAGAGAAAAACAGCACTACACCCGACACAGTACCTGAGTGCCATATCGAAATAACATACGAGAGCCATCACCCCGGAAACCGTACACCTTATTTTGCATTAACAGATACAATCAAATTATTCTTTTTTCACTAAAATTCTCCTTATTATTATAATTATAAGAATTGAACTTCCTAAAAGGCTCATTATGAGCATTCCGTTAGGTTGTTTGCTGTGTTTTGTATGGGCCAGGAAACCTTTTCTTGTGTGTCGAATAATACGTCCCTTTTCATTTTTTTCATTTCTGCCTGACTTGAGTGCCTGTATGTGTACTTTTTTCTTGTATCGTGAATACTTGCTTGGAACGGCGAAGGTCTGCAGTATGCAATAAATTAAAATGAAATCAAGTGAGATGGTGTGTCATAAAATTGCACCCTGGTGCTCTTTTCACAAAGAGGGCGGAAATCACGTTGTGTGGTGCAATGAATTCATTAGGCTGGAAGCAGGAGGCGGCTCTCTTAGGCAATCAAACAACACTGGGCAGGCTGGCGCTAAGCCATAGTGGTTCCAATGTCGTGGGTGCTAGCATCAAGATGTACTTTGGTGGGAACGGACATATCAAAATCGCGTGAAGTGGCCATTGTTGCGCGGAGATCAATTAAGTTTGTGAAGACTTTCTTATGTTGACGTCACCACGCAAATGGGGAGCATTTTTTCCAAAGGCCGGTTAGAAGACAGGCTATATTAGCAAAGCTGCTTAAAGAACTGCACTTATACGAGCACAAGGCCACAAAACTGTGCGTCTTTTGATTAGCGGAGCACAGACGTTAAAGGCTTTTATCTTATAGGGATCGGGCTGCGCTCCTTGAGCGTGTACGTGGTGTCGTAAAATCATTCCTTTACGCCTGGCGAATGGAAAATTCGGCGAGTTGAGCCGCAGATTCACGTGATCGAAACGAGTAAGGATATCACGCTAGTGATGGGGAAGTGTCTTAAATGAGGGAGATAATACAGTGACGTCGTTATGTATTGTGTTGCAGGAAGCGGACTGGGCAGGGTGCGGTGACCTCCTACATTTTATTGGAGAGAGCGTAGGCCTGGCCATTAGTGGGAGTGGTGCAGACATGTGGCCACGCAGGCACTCGGTAGTGTTCGATCTTCTTGGCGCGTGGCACTGCTGACGCAGCCGGGTAAGCGCCGCTGCTGATGATGATTGTGGGATGCAGGGGTGATGATGATAGTGCGCTGTTAACGGGTGAAGCTGCCGCCACTCCAGGCCTCCCCACCCCCTAGCGCGTATCGCGTTAAGAAAGAAGCTGAAGTACAAGCTATGTGCAGATAAAATAGATAGGACTATACATGGTATAGGTCCTTAGACGGTCAATGCAAATCGCTGGTAAACTATGGGAACAGTCCTGGTCAGTCCGTTGCGGTCCTCCGGAGCGTTGATTGGCCTGAGGTGGCCTTGGCTGGAAGCACAAGGTGGGGCGAACTTGTGTACGGTGGAGTAATCCCGAAGTTAAAGAGGCATAAACCGCGGCCACAGTGCAGACTTGGCAGGGCTAATAGAACGGGCGCTCCATAACCCGACTCTTGCGGCTTGTGTACACTGGCTTCCGTGTCCCACTACGAGGAGGCTTATACTGCCGGCGGTGAAGGTTTGAGCACGGTGTCTGGTGCGACATCGTTGCTGATGCTCTAAGTGTGACCGCCGTATGACTCCTAGGGTGACAGCGGCTATAGCGAGGCCCCCACGCCCGGAACGCCGATGGATGTGAGCCCACAACGATGGTCGTAGCCGGCATGCAAGACGTTCTTTGGCAAGACGCCAGTGACGTCTGGTCGATGTGCGCCGAAGCAGTGGCAGGGACGAAACTCGCTTTCTCGATTGGTGCTGACGAAGTCGTTGGCGACGTCGGAGTCGAGATTCGAGAACGCGCTCCTCTGGCGGCGACATCGGTGAGTGATGAGGCTGGACGTCTGTTGCCAGTGGGTCGGGCTTTTCCCGGTAATCGTGCACGTCACGGTTGACGCGGCGGGCGCGGGGCGTTTTATGTAGAGTCAGGGTCGCGGCTGTGTTGTCGGGGTCCACGGAAGGTGCCACTACAAGCGCTGCACCCGAGTTATGCTGCGACAGGAGTGAAGCCGGGCTCTGTGTCACTGTCATGGTGGACTTGAATTGCAAGGATGGTGTACCGGGCCACCAGGTTGGGAAGGATGGATCGCTCACGGAGCACTCACCGGAGCCTTTGCATGTGGTGGTAGAAGGGGAGGAGTACTGCGGCGGGTGGGCGTCCGTTATGACGTCGGCTGTGAGCCTCGTCGGGGTATGTGTGGCTGCCGCGCTGTAGGTGGAGTCTACGATGGCGACACTCGTGGCAGGAAACGACGCCGATGGTGCAGAAGGTACGATATGCGGCGGCGAAGCTTGCACGGACGGCGCGGGTACCTTATCTGCTGCAGGCCGAAAGCAGTCGTCCCTGAAGCCGTAGTGCGTGAGCAAGGCAGCGCGAAGGTCGTCGTAGGGTGTTTCGCTGGGCGGTGGTAGGGCGAGGACGCAGGGGAGCTCGAGCGGAAGCGTCTCCAAGAGGATGGAGTGCTTCAGAGGCTGTGCGCTGACGTGGTGGAGCCAGAGGGTGGCCTAGAACTTGAAGAACCATCCTCTGACGTAACATGCGTCGAACAGCGGTATCGGTGGGTCCCCCCACGTCACCATGTCGGCGTGCTGCTGGCCGGGTATCAGGCGCGGAACCTGCGGATCACCACTTGTAGGAAGCAGACTCGGTAGGGTGCGGTGGCTTCCTATATTTTATTGGAAAGCGTAGGCCCGGCCAGGAGAGGCAGCAGTGCAGACATGCGGCCGCCCAGGCGTTCGGTAGCGTTCGATCTTCTTGGCGCGTGGCGCTGCTGACGTAGCCGGGCAAGCACCGCTGCTGCTAATTGGGGCATGCAGGGGAGATTATGATAGTGGCGCTGTTAGCAGGTGAAGCTGCCGCCACTCCAATGTATTATGTACGCTTTATGTAAAAATACTAGAGCATATCTACAATGGGTCCACAGCTACCATCACCCTCTATAATGAGAGCAGTAAAATACCTATATAGACGGGCGTCAGACAAGGAGACACAATCTCTACAATGTTATTCACAGTATGTTTACAAGGAGTATTCAGAACGTTGGATTGGGAACAGGTAGGGGAAGGGTTAAAGAAGAACACCTCAGAAAACTCAGATTTGCTCATGACGTTGCATTGCTAAGTAGTTTGGGGGACGAATTGCAAAGCATGCTTTCTGCACTATACCAACAGAGCAGAACCGTGGGCCTGAAAATTAATATGCAGAAAACAAAGTAAAGATAAAAACCTCGGAAAGCGCATCAGTTTGCGATAGGGGGTGAGGCAGTGGAAGTGGTAAGCGAATATATCTACTTAGGCCACGTTGTAACCCCAGATCCCAACCTGGAGGCAGAGATAATTAGAAAGATCAGAAGGGGGTGTAGTGCATACAGCAGACATTGTCAGATAATGAATAGCAGCCTACCATTGTCGCTGAAGAAGAAAGTGTATGACAGCTGCATCTTACTTACTCACCTACGGGGCAGAAACTTGGAAGCTCACTAAGAGGGTTCAACTTAAATTGAGAACGACTCTGCGGGCAATGGAGCAGAAAGTGCTGGGTGTTACATTATGGGACAAGAAGAGAGCGGAGTGGGTCAGGGGACATACGCGTGTTAAGGACATATTAGTAGAGATCAAGCAGAAGAAATGGACGTGGGCAGGGCATGTAATGCGAAGGCAAGGTAACCGCTGGTCATTACGGGTTACACGGTGGATCCCTAGAGAAGGCAAGCGTTGCAGGGGCGGCGGAACGTTAGATAGGCCGAGGAGATCAAGAAGTTTGCGGATATAAAGTGGTCACAGTTAAAACAGGACCGGGGTAATTGGAGAATAATGGGAGAGGCCTTTGCCCTGCAGTGGGCGTAGATAGGCTGGTGATGATGATGATGATGATGTATGCAGAAATTACAAACCATCTGGATCTGGGAAAGAAAGAGCCCATAATGTTGCCAAAGGTGGCTGGCACGTTTCACCCACCGAACGGCACAACCTTAAACTGGTATAGGCTCTCCTGAGTGACCAATGCGGTCCTTTCTAGGTCACTTATCGATAAAAATCTGCCAATACCCTAAGCCAAGATCTATGGCCGACACGAATTTGGTCCCGTGAATGTAATCTATGGCATCGCGGATCCTGAAGAGAAGGTAGACATCTTTCTTGTTTACCCAGTTCAAGTAATGGTAGTCGACCCATCAGAACCGTGAGCCATCTTCTTTACCAACACAACGGGTGAGGTCCCTGGTCTACAGGACCGCTCAATGATGCCTTTGATGAGCACTATCTCAGCCTGTTGCTGGATAACGCCTGGTTCGGAATAAGAAACACGATACAATGGGCGAGACATAGGCCGGAAACCACATGTGTTGATGTGGTGCGTCACAGTTGTGCATTGGCCGGAATGTTTGCCACCCAAGAAAATATTGTCAGCCAACGACAAGAAAAGACAGTGAAGTTTGCTTCCTTGCTTCAGATATATCCGGGTTTATCGTGGTTTTATGTTAACCTCGGGTGGTAGGTCTACTCAGGAAGAAACTTTTTTCTGAGTAGCACGTTCTAAGGCAAGCAGAAATTACAGAAGCCACTAAAGGAGAGGACACATTCTCTAATGTGATTCACAGCACGTTGACAAGAAGTATTCAGAACATTGCATTGGGAACAGGTGGGTCCAAGGGTTTATAGAGTATACCCCAGTAACCCTGGATTTGCTGATGAGGTAGCCTTTGTAAGTAACTTGTGGGACGAATTCCAAAGCATGCTTTGCGCACTGTAAAAATAGAGTAGCACCATGAGCCTGAGAATGAATATATAGAAAACTAAAGTACCACTCAATAACCTCGGGAAAGCACGGCGCTTTAAGATATGTGGCGAAGCAGTGGAAGTGGTAAGAAAATATATCTACTTAGTCAAAATGTGACCCCTGATCCCAGCCATGAGGCAGAGATAATCAGAAGGGTAAGAACTGGGTGGAGTGCACACGGCAGGCATTCTCAGCTAATGAATGGCAGCCTACCATTGTCCTTCAAGAAGAAAGTGTATGACAGCGGCATCTTACTGGTACTCACCTAGTAGGCGGAATCTTGAAGGCTCACTAAGAGGATTAAACCTAAATTGAGGGCCACTCAGCCAGCAAAGGAATGGAATATGATAGGTGTAACATAAAGCGACAAGAATAGAGCGGAATGGGTAAGGGCACAAACGCGTGTTAAGGACATATTAGTAGAAACTATAAAGAAATGGACGCGGGCAGGGCATGTCATGCGAAGGCATGATAACAGTGGTCGTAGATTGGCAGGTTATGATGATGTTGATGAAAAGGTATGGGGGTGGAGGTAATTACTTCGGAAACGAATTGGGTATAGAATAGAACGCTTAGGAGGGGCCAGCATACGCGCTTCTGCTTCATAAAAAGAAGAGTGTGGGGCACGGCCACATTTAAATTTACTTCGACAACCACGATGGCTGCAGCCTGGTGTTCATCGTCAGTAGTGCGCCATGTTTTCTAAAAAATTTCGGCCAAGAAACACGTCCTGAGGGCATTCATGGAAAATAATGAAAAGAACAGTGGTGATGTGGCCAGCTATACAGACGGCGCTGGTGCACATACCAGCGATCACTGCTCTTCCACCGTCCGCATCTTCAACATAAAAAAGGGTATGCGTAAAGATTTACAGGCGGTTCCTGACATCAGCCCTAATAAAAGAAATGTAAGCAATTGTAACAAACAACCCACAGAAAGCTACGCCTTCCACTTTGCAATGGACAAAATTGCTTTCTTCGGCAGCTTCAAAAGAGGGTCATCGTTCTCTCACCTCTGAGCATCACCTCTGAGAGTCGAGGCATCCGTAGTATGTGGGTGAGGTAGATCGGTGGCACATAGCACTGGTAAAGAGGTCGAAGCAGGCAGAGTGTTGGAGGTAGAGCAGTGGTAAAGCCAGATTGAAGGCGGTGGGGTAACGGGGAATGGCTAAATCGTGGGGATGAAGTAACACATCGTCGAGGTCGCGTTGCTGGAACACGGTGGTGGACCGGACCGCAGATTTCAGGACGTGCTTGTTCCTTGTGTATCGAGATTGAACTAAACCAGCGGATGTGGCGATAACGGGAAACATGACGAAGACGCCTGCAGTAAAAGCCTAAGGGCCGGTAATAGAGGATTCTCTACTGAATGGGATCTCTGGAGGACCGTGGTTCATTCTATAGGCTGAAAGTTGTCGCGGACGACTGAACTGGCCCATATCAGATTGGAAAATCGACGTCACCTACTAGGCGTTTGGCGGGTACCGGTGTCATCGCTTCTATCTCGCGGTGTATGATGCGGATCCCCATTTCTGCAGCCATTTTCGCCCGTTTCAGGCGTGCGGATAGAACTAGGGCGTCCAAAGAAGAGGTTGTGGTGTTACAGGGTGGATGCTTAAAGTACTGAGTGAATCAAGGGATTTTTCTTGTTTGAAGCGCTGGTACTTCTTCAAAATTGAGCAGAATAAAGGCGTCAGCTGCTATTTAAAATATTTAAAATTTTGGTCCTTCTCGGTAATGGGATCATGGATTTTGTGAAAAAGGGCCAGCACGTATTGAATGTGCGTGATGTTTGCTTCGATTGTCTTCCGCGCTGCGACGCAAGCTCGTCCTTCGGTGCGAGCTCGCAACCAGCCAGCATGGTAGTGAATATATTCTTCTTCTATTTGCAGTTATCTCTGCTACTATGCGTTGCTTTATTTGTTTTGTACGACCACTTCACACTGCCTTTTAAGTAACGCATGAGGTTAGCCAGCACAGGGTTGCGATCCCAGCAATTTCGGTCTTCACCAGCTGGTAGAGATTTACGCAGTCCTTATAGTCGACAGAGTTTGTGCCCGAGTGAAACCAGAGTCTGGGGGCTGGACTACGATGTCCAGATGATGAGCGGTGCTCGTAGGTTGAGAAGGTGGTGTCATGGTTGTGCCTTGGAGATGACGCCCGTTTCGCAGATGGGTGATCAGGACCTGTGACACAGCCTGTCGAACGCTCACTGGTGACAAAGAAGGGGTTAAACGAGCCGGACAGGGCTCAAGCATCAATCACTGTCAAAATATACAGGGTAGATTGGTATCCACAGACGTAGAACCAAAACAGAATGAACTATTGCAAAGCTTTAGGAATGCCGCAATCTAGGTTTGTTCTGAATAATATGAACATCCTCGACGACTTGGCGCTACTTGTAGCAATATGTTTTCGCTAAGTTGACTATTTTTAGTATGTATGCCTTCAAGAAAAAACCTTGGTACCGCCGTGCATAAAATTCGAGAAGAGTTCAGTCGGTTGCATTTGGATCTAGGGTTCACATACCGAAAATCCGAAAAACTGCCTGGAATTTCTCGACCACTTTATAAAAAAAGAATTTCCACACATGTTGGACCTATCGCACGACGGCAGAAAGGGGACTGCTGTGTTTTGACTCTTCCAACATCAAAATGATAGAGAGGAATTGCAACTTCCGGCATCACGCAGCAATCACAAAATCCTGCTCCCACACAGTGATGAACCGCCTATAGCGCCAATGCAGAGGCTTAAATAGGGTGGCCATCCGACACATCTTCTTGTATCGGTTGGAGACAAAATGATAATGAGAGCGAGGAACGCGAAAAACTCTGGGGAGACAAAGGAATGACCTACGAATAGACCACGTGTCATGAACTATATTTATATAGTTTTCAGCGGATAAAAAAGTGTGCACAAAATATATTAACCCGGTGGTATTTTCTGCTCCGTTGAAGCCAAAGTTTCTGTTCAAGGTTCCAAGTGAGAAGAAAAAAAGATTTCGATTGTGGCTCACGGCACAGGCGCAAGTTCGTCAACTGCTCAGAGGGCATTGTAAACAAGATCTCCCTCTCTTGTGGTAAGTATTACCGAGGGCAATCAGGCTGCTGTCTCAACGAAACATTAAACTAACAACGCTTCCGTGCAACCAGCGGTAAATGAAAATTTGGACCCGCATGGTGAAAGTTGCGATAATGATTGTTCGCCTGATTTTGAAATGACAGCCATCTTGTTACGATCCAAAGACAACATTACCCGCGAAATATATAAAGCACTTGCATTGTTGCCACGTGTGTAGGGGATCGCGTAAGTGCTACTTCTATCCTGCTTTGGACGTGTGAAATAGGTTTGATAAGTGACGAATAGATATGTCACGTGCTACATTTTATTACTTTTTGGAGTGTGTTTTTATGCTCTTTATATGTAATCGCCCTCTTCTCATGATATTAAACCGTTGATAGTTTACGCCTCACCTTGTGTGTTCCTTTGTCAGGCCCTCTTTTTCACGTTTTTGTGTCAGGCAGCGAACCTATGCCCTTCAAGTGAGAAACTATTTTATAGATTTCTTTACGGCGGTTTGGGTAGCTTCTAGCGATATGTACCGTAATACACAAAGGGTAATTTACCTTTTGGAATGTTTTTAGCGCGGTACTTTTCATTTCCGCAAGCAAATACTGCAACGCCTGACCTGAAAGATATGGGTACTTCTTGCAGCTTTTCACCGTAAGTAATATTCAGTATTTATGATCGGTCACATTCCTGACTAGTAGTGCACTGCTCCGCTTTGAATTGTAAAATTGCAATGAAGCACTGATATAAAGACAACAGATGGTGAAATAAAGTCAGTATCTGGACTGCGTGAGTTTCATGACGTACAGGGAGCTCTGCGTTTTAGAGACAACATGGCCTTAGAGAAGACGGCCAATTACAATGGTGTGGGTATGCGCCACGGAGAAGAGGAAGAAGCAGGGTATTGCTGCGACAGGCTAAGTATGACCAACGCCCAGAAGATTACTATTGGACGGCTTCATTACTGGCAAGGCGAAGACTAGAATGAAAGCAATATTGTTTTCCCATGAGTAGCAGTACGACCCCGCAAATAAGTTACTAAAGGACACGTTCGGAAGCCATACAAGAAGGGGATCTGCACATGCCGAACTGCTCAATCTTCCAAAGGTGATATTATTGATGGATATAGAAGTGCTCAGAAAGCTAATCGACGCCCTACAATCGAACATGCTCGCCCTCTATTTCTTTATGTAGAACCCCAGTGCTAAGCAGACAAGCTCATGCCAGTCTTGAGCATTGTTATCCCAGTTGAGTTTGCAGTGTAGTTCAAGTAGAATTAGATGGTTGAGAACAGACAGGACTGAGAAAGCAAGATGGAGACCAAATTTAATCAGCAGGCTAAACAAGTTCAGAAGTCCTAACACGACTGCTTGAATTTTTTGCCGTCAATACATCAAGCGAGGAGACAGAAAAGGAGCGAAATTTGGGACTCAGAAAGATACAAGAAAACGCGCGAGACAGCTTAAAGCAACAGCAAAGTTTTGTAGCTTATGTGGAGAGAGTGCCTCTTTTGCAAGCAAATACCCTGCGTGAGAAGATTCTCCGCGCAGCATGCTGATTGAAAAGGGAACGGCAAAGCTCACAGCCATTCGAGCATGCCTCAGGTGCACGCGGTCAAACCACGTGGCACGAGTCGGCAAAGCTAACGTGCAATAAAAACAATGCAAAGGAAGCCACATGACATCAGTGTGTAGAACGAAACAAGAAGCAATAGCGCAAAAACCCGTCGCAATGTTTTAACCAGCAGAGTGCAGCATGCATGCGAAAAAATGACACGGAAATCGATGCGTCCTACTACAAACTACAGAAGTTTGGATAAAAGGAGAATTTTCTGGAAATGATGTGCGACCATTTCTTGACATTAGCAGCCAAATATCAATAATTGCAGCCGCATTCGCTTAACCATTCGGAGCAAAGGTCATCAAACAAGAAAGGGTGACGATTGGTTCTGGCGGAGGTAATGAAACGGTGAATATTATAGACGTGAGAGAAGTGAACGTATGGCGTCAAACCAAAAGGTCGGAAATTGTTAGAGGGAATAAAAGCGGACGAGATATCTCATGTTTGTCTGCCGTTGACCTGAAAAAAAATCGCCACCGAGCTGAAAAAACTGCACTTGGAGGTTGTCGACGAGACGAAATAAAGAGGAACGATGGGTTAAATTGGGTTGCTAATTGGATCTGATTTATCTATAAAGTTCTTTAGGGGGTAAATAAAAAGTCTAGTTAATACTGTAATGGCTGTGGAGACAATGCTTGGATGCATAGTTAAACGACCATGCTTACAAAACTAGCTAAAAGTAAGAAAAGAAAAGGAAGTCTCGGAACTCCACGTTATAGCTACTAACACACGAATTCAGGATAAATGGCAGAAATTCTGCAGTTTACAGCCAATCGGCATTTTAATGAATCATGGTCAATCGTGTTCTGAAGAGAAAATTCTGCAATAGTTTCAGATGCAAAACATGATCGAAAATCCTAGGTACTGGGTATGCCTTCCATGAAAAAAAAATTTACATCTGGATACAAATAAATTACAATAAAAACGCTACAACTGTTAACGACCAGGTTTAACGAGAGTGATTCTCTCGAGAGGTATGACAAGGTGATCTCAGAAAATTTCTCCTCTGGTGTTGCCAAAACAGGTAAGGAAGAAACAATACAAACGAACCATTTTTTCTTCTATATGATCCGCCTTGCTGTCATTCCGGAAGACACAGAAACTACCAAAGTTAGCGTCAATTCTGATGCCTCGTCAGGCTAGACAAAAGCAGATCGCTCAATGAAACCTTCGAAGCAGGACCGAACTATAAGGAAGACCTACTGTCCGGTCTGATAAATTTCCGGAAAGAAAAGATAGCATTAACCGTAGTTGTAGAAAAAGTTTTTTTTATGGTAAGCATCAAAACGAAGAACAAGAATATCTGGTATTTAAGTGGTGGAAACATGATGCCCAGGGGAGGCTGACCGACGAAATGCAAGCATAGAAACTGAAAAGGATGATATTATGAACAACACCAAGAACTCTGGCAGTCATTATCGAACATCCCCTGACAAAAATGAACTGGAAATTCGCAGAAAAAAAAATCTACGGAGGGCAACTTAAGTCAATGTCACAATTTTCGGCGCGTCAACGATCGATGAAGCCCCCAAACTGTACAAAGAAATCGAACTTGTGTTTGAGAGAGCTTGAATGAACCTAAGAAAATAAATTTCAATGAAAACGTGAGTGTCAAAGTCTTTATGTTCCTTTTTCACAAAGGAGGGGGCAATCGCAATAAGCAGCTAGTAAATGAGATATTCGAAGAAAACTAAAAGCACGAGGGTTTGCAGAAGCATCTCTGGCAGAAGGAGCTTACGAATTACCTAGGAATGATATGAATACACCACGATAATTTTCTTTGTTTTCCAGTGAAGAAATCAGGTTCAGACGAAGTGATACTCGCATCGACGAAAAGAACAGTGCTGCAGAAGACTGCGATAGTATTTGATCCACTCAGACTGTTATCATCATTCTCCATACAACAAAAATAGGGTTCAAGAGCATATCAAAATTGTACAAGACATGGAATAAACCTCTTACCAGAGAAGAAAGTTGGTAGTGGAAGACTCTTATTGAAGAGCCATCGCATCGAGATGTATTCTCTCTAAATTCCCAGCCACTATTCTCAAAAGGAAGAAATAAGAGACGGCTCGATGTTGTATGCTTTCGCCGAACAAAGCCCCCAAGCATATGCGTCGGTAGTGTACATCGTGACATCATACAGTGATGGAACGAAGGAGACAACACTGATGGTTGCGAAAAGTTGAGTACAGTCAAATCTCGTTACTTCGAACCTGAGATAAACAATTTTTTCGGATTACCGAACATTTTAAAAAAACCCTATCAAATCCCCATTAGTTTCTACGTAAAAAGATTTCCCTACTACGCATTTCCCAACACCGAATATTTCAGAATAACATTTAGAATTGCATCATCATTAAATAAAACAATACTTCAAAATAACGAACTCCGAGTGTACGAAATTACCCGCGTTGTTGTGAACGACGAATAATGGTCGGCATGTACAACTATCATAAACAGCCTCCTTGATGCGAGTTAGCTCTATCGCCATCGCCTGCGGTTGGGGGGTCTCGCCGCAATGCTGGCCAGTGGAGGGGATAAAACAGTGAAGAATGCGATGCATGGGATGAAGTAGCAGAAAAGCTCGCCGTGGACGCTGCAGTCACCTTTGAATATTACGTGCAGTGCGACGATGAAGCATGCACATCTGCTGAACTGACGTCAGAAGGCAGCGTCAACAACGTTCGTCGCGATGACGGGAGCAGCGACAAGGACTCCGAGAGCGAAGACGATGAGGCTGAGACAAGGCCCACAAGCCAAGGCGAAGAAGCCGTGTTTATCGCCAATGTTTTGCAGTCTGGAGCAAAAATACGCACTTTTCTTAGCAGCTGCATCAATGCGAATGATGCAGTGCTAAGAACTTTGACAGCTTGGAATCATTCCCGTTGCAGCAACTGAGTGATACACGCCACGCAAAGGTCACAGGATTCTACAAATAAACGTGCATCCAGACCCCCGCTAGAGGCTAACACGATTGTGCACGTGTTCCCAGTAAAGGTAGTTGGATGCTTTTTTTACGTTCACAATTTTACCATGTATTTTTATTTTTTCAGTATAATGAATATTCAAAATAACAAACTATTTTTGGCGGTCCCTTGAAGTTCGTTGTACGGAGATTTCATTGTATAACCAATTAAAAGACTAACATTGGTATGACTACAACTGATGGAGGCAGTAATGGCACCATGACTAAGAAAGTGCTTCACAGAACACCACGTTTAAGACCCTTGAAAAAAAAACCCACTTTTGTTCTGATTTATTGATAGTATTGCGCTGGATCAAAGCAATCAGCAAAAAAGTGATATTTCAAGAAAACAGAGTCGCTGAAATCGGGGAGAAAACGAAACCACAGAGCTGGTAACTTGATCAAAAAGAAGATAGTCCTACAGACCAGCTGACACGAAGTATCAAAGCACGAACTCTGATGGAGTTGCGAAATGGGTGGAAAGGAGCTAGCTTGCTGGCTTCTAAAGAGATTTATGAAAATGAGAACAGCCGAGAAGACCACTAAATAGAAGTTGCAGAGCAAAGTTTTGGGTGCAACAACTGTACAGAAGAAACTGAAAAACTGGCATCATCAATATGGAACATCGAAGAATATGAATCCTGCAATTGGCTACTATGAAGGACTGCTTAGGTAATTGGATTCATCAAAAATCTTAAAAAAAGTATTTACTGGACCATTGCAAGCACATGAAGCAACCTGGGATAGAAAATTACTGGACTACGAAAGCTCAACAAGCTTTCGCATGGCCAACCACACATAAGCAAGGGAAGATGACGTTTGAAGCAGAAGGACAATACCTGTTTATTGGCAATTAGGAATTTATAGGCCAGAAAGGCCCACTGCAATCCATCAAAACGATAACAAAGCAAGTTATTGTATTACCTAATGACAACCATTCTACGGAAAAGCTCGTAAATTAACGTCACCGCATCATGATACATGGTGGTGTACTAGTAAAGATGGCCCATCTACGAACAGGATTTTAGATCTTGCAAGTACGTCATGGCGTCAGAAAGCAATAAGCAGATGCGACATTTCCAGAAGGCATAATGCGAGAACAGTAACCCAAGCTAATTCTGCTATAACACAAGCGTGGGTCACGCAAACTCTGTAATTAAAAACCAGCGTAAAAGACTTTACAGGACCAAGCTGTGGCGCAAAGGTAACGGCATAATACAGTATATAGTGGTTTTCTTCTGGTAGTTTCAAGAGAAATTTAACTGGAAGTGGGGAACAGCATGTCAACTCTAAACTTCATACAAGCCTTCTGCCAATTGATGCGGGGTGAGGAATTCAGATACTGCCAGACAAGGCCAAACCCTTGTGAAAATGTCGAATATTCAGACAGTTCTAAACCCTTAAAGAGGAGGGTGAAAGATATCAACAAAGTGCTCCAAACGATTCAAAAGGAGAGCCCTAATTATTACTGCAGCTCAAGGACAATAAACTAGAAGCTTCTACCTAGGGTACCCCATGGTAGAGAGGAATCTTTGAACGCAGTATACCTTGCGTTATGGCCTTCATGCGAAAAATAATAGATAGGCTGAAAGTCACAGTGGAAGAGCTGCGAACCAAAGTGATAGAGGTGGCAGGGGTCCTGAATATTTCACCCTTAACCAACGTTTACAGCGAGACTGGAGAGCCCATGGCAGTTCTGATTGCGGAAATCTTCGGAGTAAAAGAGCACTTCAAGGGTGAAAACATTCCTTTCAGTGATATCTGAACGGCCTAGAGAAGTCGGTGTCAGATAACAAGGGCTTGGTGGGTAAGATGGCATCAAGGGTACCTGAAACAAGTCCGAACAAAATCACGTACAAAGCAACTACCGAAAAAATGTTGGAACAAGTTACGTCGCTGTTCTTGGAAACAACGGACCATGGACGTTCCGGAAAATGTGCAGAATGTAGAAGCAGTGATGACCTGGACTAAGCCCGTATAACCGGAAATGGTGTACCAACGCCATCAATTCCCCATCCCAGGCTGTCAAAGCAGAGGCACTACACATGCCTAAGTGGGGTAGCGGTAAGAAACCCTGACATTGTGTGGCATTGAAGGCGCCCACAGCCGGAGCGAATAAAAAAACGAGTACTGGGCGCTTAAGAAGAAAATATCTGCGAGTGAGTTGAAACACAACCCTACTACGAATAAAAAAGAGCGTCGTGCAGGACTGAATGACAGCAAAATGCAGGTGTCAAGAAAAGTAGACAATAGAACAAAAACACATCAGAAGACTACAGCAGAAAAGAACATTCCCGAGAAAGTTATTATTCTGTTTGCCTGACACCAGAGAGAAAGAAGAGGCATCTCAAGCAAAAGCACACCAATCCACGTAAACTACCTAATTTCTGGTATGGTAACTCGGCCTCATGTTCACTTGTACTGCAGTCTCGTTATTGATAGGTTATAAAAAAGAATCTTCTGTCTGCCGGCTGGAGACTAGCAACTTCAACATACTCCTGGGCACCCTGCATTGCATTGTACGAGGCACATGTTAACGGGCACAGGATACTGCGCCAGACCTTACAAGTGACCATATTTTTTAAAAGAGGTGTCTTTTAAAGGGAATTGCATTTCCTGGCTATAAATAAAATATTCCGGCCTGTCCACAGTTGAATCGTTCACCGCGGTGCGAGACGCGAACTCAATCTGAGGCTGTTTAATACCGCAATTTTGGTGGTGCTCCTTGTGAGCCTACAGCATCTCCTTTTGTTTGCACTTCACGCGTCTAATAATATTTTGGGGTGGTTAGTAGTCTAGTGCTTGTGTTACATGCTTATGGATAGACTTTGTTTCTCTAACCACTTCCCCGCAAATATGTAGCATTATCGGTGACGAGTTGAACAAGAGAGCCAAACCACGCAAGAACGTGTATGGGGTATTGTCATACATTCTTAGTATTGACGGTGCGAGGTTGTGGTGGTATAGGGAGGTTGCATGAAGTGCTGAGTGAATCAACGGTTTATCCCTTGTTTGAAGAGCAAGCACTACTTCAAAATTAGGCCGAATAAATGCGTCAGTTACTATTTAAAATTGTTATTATTTCGTCGAGCTCGGTCATGGGATCATGAATTTTGCATCAGCGTGCCAGCACGTCTAGGATGTTGGTGACGTTCACATCGATTGTCTTCCACGCTGGCGACGCAAGCTCCTTCTTCGCGGTGAACTGGCAACCAGCCAGCTTGCTATTAGAGACAATCATCTCCGATTTGCAGCTATCCAGGGCTGCTGTGTGCTGCTTTGTTTGTATAGTACCACGTCTTCACTGTACCCTTCATGTAAAACACGAGGTAACCCAGCTTAGGGGTGGGATGCAAGCGATTGTGGCATTCACACGCTTGTAGAGATTGCCCTATTCGACATCCTTTGTGCCAGAGCAGAAACCAGAGTCTGGAGGCTGGACCATGATGAACAGCGATTGAGCGGTGCTTGTAGGTTCAGAAGGTGGTGCCCTGGTGGTTCCTTGGAAGTGACGCCAGTGTGGCAGACGAGAAATCAGTACCTGTGACCCAGCCTGTCGAAGGCTCTCTGGTGACAAAGAAGGGGTTAAGTAGATCTGGAGAAGAGTGAAGCAGCAACCACTGTCAAAATATACAGGGTAGAGTGGTATCCAACTACGTAGAACCACAACGGAATGAACTATTGCAAAGTTTTAGGAATGGCACAATCGATATTTGTTCTGAATAATGTGAATAACCTCGACGATTTTGCGCCACTTGTAGCAATATGTTCCCGCTAAGTTGACGATTTTTAGTATGTATGCCTTCAAGAAGAAACGTTTGTAGCACCATGCATAAAATTATAGAAGAGGTAAGTCGGTTTCATTTGGGGCTAGAGTTCACATACCGAACAGACGAAAAACTACCTGCAATTTCTCGACCAGTGTCTAAAAGAAGAATTCCACACATGTTGGACCTATCGCACGACGTGGGAAAGGGGCCTGCTGTGTTTTGACTCTTTCTATACCAAAATGATAAAGAGTGCAATTGCAACTTCCAGCATCACGCAGCAATCACAAAATCCTGCTCGCACACAGTGATGAACCGCCTATAGCGCCAATGATGAGGCTTAAAAAGGGTGGCTATCGGACACATCTCTTTGTATCGGTTGGAAACAAAATGCTAATAAGGGCGAGAAACGCGAAAAACTCTGGGGAGACAAAGGATTGACCTATGAACAGACCACGTGTCATAAACTATATTTATATAGTTTTGCAGCGGATAACAAAGTGTGCACAAAATATATTACCCTGGTGGTATTTTCTGCTCCATTGAAGCCAATGTTTCTGTTCAAGGTTCCAAATGAGAAGAAAAAAGATTTCGAATGTGGCTCACGGCACAGGCGCACGTTCGTGAACTGCTCAGAGCGCATTGTATACAAGATCTCCCTCTCTTGTGGTAGGTCTTACGAAGAGTAATCAGGCCGCTGTCTCAACAAAACATTAAACTAACAACGCTTCCGTTCAACCAGCGGTAAATGAAAATTTGGCCCCGCATGTTGAAAGTTTCGATAATGATTGTCCGCCTGATTTTGAGACGACAGCCATCTTGTCGCGATCCAAAGACAAGATTACCCGCAAAGTACTCGAAGCAGTTGTATTGTTGCCACGAGTGTAGGGGATGGCATAAGAGCTACTTCAATCCTGCTTTCGACGCGTGAAAGAGATTTGATAAGACACGAACAGATATCATATCAAGTGATATGTTTTATTTTTTTTTTGAAATGTGTTTATTATGTTCTTCATATATAACCACCGCCATCTCATAATAATAAACAGATGATATTTTACACCTCACCTCGTCTGTAGCTTTGTAAGTCCCTCTGTTCTATGTTTTTGTGTCAGACAGAGAACCACTTCCCTACAAGTAGGTCGTTTAAGCATTTTTTTACAGCTGTTCGAGTAGCTTCTAGGGATTTGTGCCTTTATACACAAAGTATAATTTCGGTATTGGGCTGTTTTGGCGCGGTACTTTTCGAATCCGGAAGCAAATACTCTACCGCCCAACCCGCAAGATATGGGTACTTTTTTTTGCAGCATTCCATCGTAAGTATTATTCAGTATTTATGATAGGTCACATTCCTGGCTATTACCGCACTGGTCCACTTTGTATTTTAAAATTGCAAGGATGTACCGATTTTAGGACAACATATGTCGAAATCAGCTCACAATCTGGACTGCGTGAGTTTCATGAAGTACCGGGAGCTCCCCGTTTCAGACACAACACGGCATTTGAGAAGACTGCCAATTACAATTGTGTGGGGTTGTGCCACGGAGAAGAGGAAGAAGCACGGTATGGGTGCGACAGGCTAAGTATGACCAACGCCCAGATGTTCAACTAATTGACGGCTTCATTACCTCGCATGGCAAAGGCTACAAATAAGGGAATATAGTTTTCCAATGAGAACAAGTACGACCACGAAATAATGTTTCGGAAGGACACGTTCGGAAGATATGAAATCAGTGAATCTGCAGAAGTCGAACTTTTCAACCGTCGAAAGGTAAAATTTTTGATGGATATAGAAGGGGTCAGAAAGCGATTCCAAGCACTACAATCGAACATGCTCGCGCTCGATTTCCTATTTGTAGAAGCCCAGTGCTAAGCACAAAAGCTTATGCCAGTGTTGAACATATTTATTCCAGCTGAATTTGCGGTGTAGTTCCAGTTGAAGGAAATGGTTGTGAACGGACAGTACAGAGAAGGACAAGAAGGCGACCAATTTCAATGAGCAGAAAAAACAAGCTCAGAAGCCTTAACCTGACCGATTGAATTTCTTTGTCATCAAGTCAATTCAGCGAGGAAAAAGAAAAGGAGTGGAAATTGGGGACTCAGAAACATAAACAATTAAGCGCGAGCCAGTTTCCAAAAACAGCAAGGTTTTGTAGCTGGTGTGAAAAAGTGTGCACCTTTTACTAAAAAATACCCTGCGACAGAAGATTGTCCGTGGTACATTCTGATGGAAAAAAAGGCGACACTCACCACCAGCATAGCATCCCTCAGTAGCACAGTCAAACCACGGCTAAGCTAACGTGTGATGAAAGCAATGCAAAGGAAGGATGAAGCGAGAAGCAAAAGCGCAACAACCCATCACAATGTTTCAACCACAAGAATCACCAGTGTACAGCATTCATGCGAATAAAGGACAGGAAAGCACTGCGTGCTACTGCAAACTGCAATGGCTTGCTTTGAAGGAGAATCTTCAGGAAACTACGTCAGACCTTTTGTTATCATTGGCAGCCAAATATCATTTATTGCAGATGGATTAGCGGCACAATTCGGAGCAAAGATCGTCAAAAAAAGAAATTTGACGGTTGGTTCTGGCGGGGGTGATAAAACGGTGAAGATCATAGACGTGGTAGAAGTTAAAGTATGCCATCAAACCAAATGCTCGGAAACTGTTACTGAGGCACTAAAAGTGGACGGGATATCTCGTATTTTTCTGCGAGGAACCACAATAAAATCTGCAGAGAACTGAAGAAACTGCAGTTGGAGATTGCCGACGAGACGAAAAAACAATGACTTCAATGGGGTTGATAATTGGCTCTGATTTTTTTGGAAGCTCTTCTCTGGGCGAAAAAAAAAAGTCTCGGTGACAAGTTAATGGCGGCGAAGACAACGATCGGATGCATAGTTCAAAGACCATGCGAACAAAAGAAGCTGAAAGTAAGAAAACGACAGGCACTCATTGTACTCCACGCTAGAGCTACTAACATACGAAGTCAGGACGAATGGCACAAATTGTGCTCTTTATAGTCAATCGGCAATGCAATGAATCATGGTCAACCGAGTTTTGAAGAGGAAATTCTGCAGTGGTATCACAAGCAAATAATGACCGAAAATCGTCGGTACTGGGTACGTTCTTCATGAAAAGGAAATGTGCATCTGGACAGGAAGAAATTACAATAAAAAGGCTACAACAGTTACATCTAGGTTTAAGGAGAATGATTTTCTCAAGAGTTATGAGGAGGTGATCTCGGAATATTTTGCCTCTGGTGTAGACGAAACAGGTATAAAAGAAACTGAAGAAACCAACCATTTTGTCTTACTATATGACCCGCCTCGGTCATTATGGGACACCGAGAAACTACGAAACTTTGAGTCAATTTCGACGATACGTCAGGCTCGAAAAAAAAAAAAACAGATCGCTTAAGGACAACTTAGGAGCAGGATGGAACTACAAGGAGGACACACTGCCCAGTCCTCTAAACTTCCAGAAAGAAAAGATATCGGCAACCGTAGCTGAAGAAAAAGTTTTTTTTTGAAGTTAAGCGTCAAGAAGAAGAATATTTCAGCGGTGGAAACATGAATCCCAAGTTAGACTGACCCACGAAATGCAAGCATAGCGAATGACAAGGGTGACAATCAGAACAACACCCAATACTCTTCTACTGGCAGTCTATGAAGGAAATTCTAAAACAAATGAATTGCAAATTTCCAGAACAACGAAAAACCTACAGAGGGAAACATATGTCAATGGTCTAATACTCGGTGCGTCAACATTCCACGATGCCGCAAAGCTGTTCAACGAGACCACAATTGTGTTTGAGAGAGCTTCATTGAAACTAATAAAACAGACCTCAATCAAACGGTGAGTAAATACGATGTTTGAAGAAAAAGAAAAGAACGAGGGTGTGCAGAAGCAGCCCCGCATACGAAGGTTACAATGTTCCTAAGAATGATGTGGACACACCACGGTGATTTTCATGTTCCCCAGCAATAAAAACGGGATTCACAAGAAGCGATGCTCGCATTGACGAAAAGAACAGTGCTTCAGGTCAAGGCGGAAGTATTTCATCCGCTCGGACTAATATAATCGTTCGCCTCATTTAAAAAATTGGGTTCAAGAGCATATCAAAATTGTACAAGACATCACATGACCCCTTACCAGCCAAAAAAAGTGGGAAGTTGTATACTTTCATTCAAGAGCCATCGAATCCAGATGTAGGCCTTAAAATAACCAGGCGCTATGCTCAAAAGGAAAAAAATA
This sequence comes from Haemaphysalis longicornis, assembly GCF_048455015.1. Classification (NCBI taxonomy): domain Eukaryota; kingdom Metazoa; phylum Arthropoda; class Arachnida; order Ixodida; family Ixodidae; genus Haemaphysalis; species Haemaphysalis longicornis. The sequence goes on from NW_027526385.1 coordinate 202,268,693, forward strand.
GAAGGCTAGACGTTGTATGCTTTCGCCAATGCAAGAACGCTAGCATATGTTGCGGAACTGCACATCGTGACATCACACAGTGATTTAACGAAGGAGGGTACCCTGAAGGGTGCGCAAAGTATAGTATCTCCGATTAAAGGACTCATGTAGGTACCACTATTAATAATGGAGGCAGTAATGGCACCATGACAAGGGGATAACATTACAGTAAACAACATTGGAGACCCTGAAAAACCCCCTTTTGTGCTCATTTATTGATTGTATTGCGCTTCAGCAAAGAATCCAACAAAAAAGTGACATTCGTATAAAACAGAATCGCTGAAATCCGGGAAAAAAACCCAAGAGCTGGTCATTTGATCAAGGCGAAGATAGTCATGCAGACCTGCTAACACGAAGGATAAAAGCACGCACTCTGATGGCGTCACAAAACGAGTGGAAAGGATCTAGCTGGCTTGTCTGTAAAGAGATTTATGAAAATAAGAACAGCAGAGAAGACCTCTAAAAAACGTTGCAGAACAATGTCTAGGGTGCAACAACTGTATAGACGAAACTGAAAAACTGGCATCATCAACACTGAATATCGAAGTATATGAACCCTGCATTTGGCTACTATGAACGATTGCTGAGGTAACTGGATTTATTATAAATCATAAAAACAAACATGTGACCGGACCCTTGAAAACAGATTAAAAAAAAGGGAGTAGAAAATTACTGGACAATAAAAGCTCAACAAACATTCGCACGGACCACCCACACATTGCCAAAGAAAGAAGGTGTTTCAAAGACAAGTACAACATGTATTTATTGATGATTAGGAAATATATGAAAGATAGGCCCACTACAGTCTATCAAAACAATAACAAAGCAAGTTATTGTATTACCAAATGAAAGCCATTCTACGGAAAAGCTCGTGAATCAAGTTCACCCCCTCATGATACATGGTGGTGTACTAGTAACGATGGCCCATCTACGAACAGGATTTTACATCTTGCAAAGACGTCATCAGGTCAGAAAGCAATGAGCAGATGCGTCGTTTGCAGAAGGAATAATGCGAGAACAGTCAGCCAAGCGACTTCTGCTATAACACAATCGCGGGTCAAGCAAGCTCTAATTCGAAACCAGCGGACTAGACTTCACATGACCATTCTCCATAAAGCCCGCTGCATTAGCCCTCTCCAATAAAGAATATATAGTGGTTTTCACCTCTGCAGTTTGAAGAGAAATTTAACTGGAAGTGGTGAACAGCAGAGTAAACTCTAAACTTCATACAAGCGTTCCGCCAGTTGATAGCGGGGCGAGGGAAGGTGGAATATTCAGACAGTGCTAAACTGTGAAAAGTGGCCAGTGAAAGATATCAACAAAGGGCTCAAAACGATTCAAAAGGAAAGCCTAAATGATTACTGCAGCTCATTTAGGATCAACTGGAAGCTTCTAGCAGAGGGTCCCTATGGTGCAGAAGAATTGTATGAACACAGTATAGGAAGCGTTTTGCATTCATGCTAAAATCGATAGATAGGCTGGCATTCACAGTAGAAGAGCTGCGAACGAAAGTATCATGCTGGAGGAGGAAGGACCACTGAATATTTCATCCTTAACCAAAGTGTACAGGGAGCTTGGAGAGCCCATGGCAATTCTGCCTGTGGACATCTGCGGAGTTTAACAGCATTCCAACGGTAAAAAATCAGTCCTTCTCGTTGATATCGAAACGGGCTGGAGAAGCCGGTGTCAGATACCAAGAGCTTGGTGGGTGAGTGGCATCAAGGGTACCTGAAAGCAGTCGAAACAACATCATGCACAAAGTCAATTACTGGCTAGAGTTTGGAACAAGTTTACGTCGTTCCCCTGGGAAACAACGGACCACGGACGTTTTGAAAAATCTGCAAAATGTAGAAAAACCGATGACCTGGACAAAGACCGCATAACCGGGAATGGTGTACCAAAGCTATAAAGTCACGAGCCGAGGATGTCACAACAGAGGCACTATAGATGCCTCAGTAGGGTAGTTGTGAGAATCTCCGACATTGTGTGGCGGTGAATGCGCGCACAGTTGGAGGGAATGCAAAAACGCGTGCTGGACGCACAAGACAAAATCAGCGACTGATTTCAAACAACCCTACTACGAAAAAAGTAAATTGCGTCATGTAGGAGTGAGCGACAGCCAAATTCAGGGGTCAGGAAAAGAACACAAACTCACAAAAATGCCAAAAACGACTTCAGCAGAAAAGAACATGCCCGAAAAAGTTTGTATTCTTTTTGCCCAGACACCATAGAGAAAGAAGACGCATCTCAGAAAAAACACACCAATCCACGTATACTATTAAATTTCTGGTATGATAACTCGATCTGATGTTCACTTGTACTGCCGTCTCGTAATTCATAGGTTATAAAAACTTCTTCTGCCTGCCGGCTGGAGACTGGCAATATCAAGATACTCCTGGGCAGCCTCCATCTCATCGTAAAAGGAACTGGCCAACGGGCACAGTATACGGTGGCAGACCTGAACAAGTGTCTGTTTTTAATAAAAAGAGGTGTCCTCAAGTGGAATTTGAACCCCTGACTACTTCAAATAGGCCATCCTGACTCCATTTGAAACATTCATCGTGGTGTGAGACACGAATTTTCTTCCAGGCTTTTTAGCATCCGAATTTTTGTTGTGCTCCTTGAGACTCTGTGGTACCTCCTAGAGTTTGCACTTCACCCGTATAAATATTTTTCTGTAGGGTGGTTAGTGGTCTTGTGCTTGTGTTTCATGCCTACAGATGGATTTTTTCCTCTAAACACTTGCCCTGTAAATATTGTTACTGTAAAGCCAGAGCAGAGTGTCCAGATTCACGCACGAACCAAGTCGAGAACGATCGTCGTCGACTTCCTCTTCTAGCTGCTCAGCTCTCATCAGACAGACACTGACGCATACCCGTCGGCTCAGTACATAGCCGAACATCCCCGTCACAATATGTTGCATTATTGGTGAGGAGTTTGACAGGAAAGCCAAACCACGCAAAAACTTCTATCGGATATCGTCTTACATTATTTCTTCTGACGGTGCGCAGCAGCAATTACCGCCTTGGCTTACGGGGTGAGGGCTCGTAATGTTGCCAGCTAATACAGTGGCTTTTGCTCTCAATAGACGCAGGTATCTGGGCAGGCAGCCTACTCGTGTTAACACTGTCCGACACAATTAAATTTCCTAGAATTCCTGAGCAAGTCCTCTCATTCCGCATCAATTTATAAAACGAAGACTTTCTTATATATATTGCTGCCAGAGCTGCGTCCAGCCAGTCCTGAAACATGAAATGAACGGATGAAAGCCCTTAGGAGCTTATGCAATGCAACAGCGTGGGAAAGTGAATTACCTTCTATAGGGTTCTTTGGAATATGCAAAAGCAGAAGACCGTCATCAACCAGCACGTAAGAATCAATCTAACCGCGGTTTTTGTGAGAGCAGCACCCTGTGGCCCAAGGTTCTCACTCACCTTACAAGAGAGTAGGGAGAATGTCTATCCTTCGGCCAGCGCGCGTCACATCCATTAATAATATCAGCGCCTACACTCTGCAGCCGAAGATGAAGGCCGTGGGGCATATAAAATTGCGTGAGTGACTTTCCTTTTGGACCTTTGCTGTGATGGGTGTTAAAAACGCAGCCCTAACAACTCCAAAAACTCATTGCGAAATATAAGAGGCAGGGTTCTGAAAACAATACAAGTACATTATTGCCATGTTGTCCAGTTTTCCAAAAAAAGCAACCGTGTTGTTAGGCATAGGTTAACGACACAAAGGGAGATTGTGGAAGATTAGAAAATCATCCGCGAGGGGTCGATGTCGTCAGTCATCATGTTGAGTCTACAAGACTGAGTTGGCGCTTCTAGGTCGACGCATGCGGTGAGAACACACTAAAATTGGTAGGTTGTATGTTAATGTGGAAGGTATTTGACTGCAACGCAGCAGATGTTGCACACCCCAGTTTGCTTTCCGATGAAGCATATTTACTCAGCACCGCTACTGTGCTCTTCCTCGCCAAGCCGACCACTTTTAAGTGCAATGCACTTCTTAAGCGACCCTGAACCTGCGTCCACCGGCGATGTCCGCGCACGTGCAGATGGGCGCGCGCAGCCTGGCCGCTGACATAACACATACCCACGTGGGGGATTGGCCAGGAATTTCCTCGTCTTCCTTGGCAACGGGGGGAGATGGGCGGGAGCTGCCTCGCCGCTGACATGGCACATACCCACGTGGGGGATTGTCCAAGAATCGGGCATGAGAAGGGCTAATGCACCTGCTTAAAGGAGTACAGACACGAAATTTCAAAGCTGAGATCTGTCGCGTCCGCTCCTTTGGGAGCGGTGATGCGAGCAAAAGACTGACGCCACTCCGATGTAGCCACAAACTAGAAAAAGCCCCGTGTTTATTTCACAGCCGCGTTTTATACAATCCAGCCAGTGACGTCACCTCGGCCCGCGCACCCTGGTGCGCAGCCGCAACACAGATAACAGATAACACGACATCTCCCTTTTTTTAAAGGGTTTTCAACACAACACAAAAGTAATCTGCAAAGCCCCAACAGAAACAAGTGAACGTATCAACTGTAGCCATATCGCTCTGGCGGTCTTATTTCGCGGCCGTAACAAGTCACATAACCGCCCGGCCTTTGTTTATTCAGCGGAGTGGCAGGCGTTAGCATCAACGTGAAAGGCTCTGAAGAGGCGTTGCCTTCCTCGGATTGCCCCGTAGCGTTGGGAGTGGCAGGAAAGTCGTAAGACGGGGCATGCCCGCTGGTTCGCTCACTGTACCTAACCAATGTCCTCCTGTTTCTCTCCAGCTCCGCTCCGTCATCGGTCCGCACCCTATACGACCGAGGCCTCAGGGCTGAACTCAACACCGTTGCCGGCTTTTTGCAGTCTTTTATCCACACCCGGTTTCCTGGTGCGAGGGGTGGCAAGGGGGGTAGCCGCATGGTGACGGTCGTAGTCGGTCCTTTGCTTGTTCCGAACTGCCTCGTCTCTGCTTTGAAGGCTCCTGAAACCCCGAGCATTTGATGGTACAAGTTTTTTCGGATGCACCGGGAGCGTAGAGCGTAAGCGCCTGCCCATCAGTAGCTGGGCTGGACTTGTGCCCAACGGCCCAGGGGAGTCTCTATACGCCAGGAGGGCTAGGTACGGGTAAACCGATTTTTCCAAGAGCCGTTTTACAGTTTGTACCGTACGTTCGGCTGCCCCGTTTAATTGCGGGTACCTGGGGTGGATGTGACGTGATAGAAGCCGTAACTGGCCGCAAACGCAGCAAATTCTGCAGACGCGAACTTAGGACCGTTGTCAGTCACTACAATTTCTGGGATCCCGTGCCTGGCAAATACGCTCTTCATTTGTACAATGACCGCCGAAGAGCTTGTGGAAGATAATAGGGCGAGCTCCGGATAACGAGAAAAATAGTCTGCGACCACAAGGTAGTCTCTTCCGCGCAAGTGATAAAGATCAGCTCCTAGCTTTAGCCAAGGCAAGCGGGGAGACTCTGATTGCATCATCGGTTCGGCTTTTTGAACGCGCAGCGTCGCGCAGTCCTGACAACTATTAACCAAAGCTGCCAGCTCGGCGCTGAGACCTGGCCACCACACCGATTCCCTAGCCCTTGCGCGACATTTCACAATGCCCTGGTGCCCCTCATGCAATGAACGGAGAACTTCGCTCCTTAGACTCCGAGGCACCACCAAACGAGACCCATGCAGAACACCGCCACATATCGTGAGGTTTGCTCTTTGCGACCAGTAAGGACTCAGCCAACTGCTTACTTTTGCGCAACGGGGCCAGCCTACCCTACAATACCAGCGAAGTTGTTTGCAAGTCTCATCTTTTTCTGGCGCCCTCTTCATTTTGTCCCAGTGTGCTGAAAATTTGAGTTCGTCAATACAGCCTTCTACGTGGCTCGACACTTCGCTGCAACCTAGCTCTCCCATCGCTAAAGCAGCTTCCTTGCACGGTGCCCGGGAAAGAGCGTCGGCGGTACCAATCTGCGTTCCTGGGACATAAGATACCGAAAAGCAAAATCGCATGAGCCTAATCGGAACCTTTGTATTCTGGGGGGCAGCACATCAATCGGCGACTGCCCCAGCAGCGATACAAGCGGTTTGTGGTCTGTCTCAAATTGAAATTCCAGCCCTATCAAAAAACACTCGAGCCTTTCTGCCGACCACGTCAGCGCCAGCGCTTCCTTTTCTATTTGCGCGTATCGTTGCTCCGTTGGTGTTAATGACCGAGAGTTCTACGCAACGGGCCGCCTTTCGCCGTCCGGCTGCACTTGCATCAGCACACAGCCGAGACCTACCGACGATGCGTCGGCCGACACAATGGTGCGCAATTTGGGGTCGAATTTCGCGACGCATTGCGCCGAGGTGATCAATGCTTTTAGAGCCTCTAATGCTCTTTGCTGAGGCGGGCCCCAATGCCACTCTCTGTGTTTCAAGAGCAGACTGCGGAGCGGTGCTGATACGTCAGCAAGATTGCTCACAAACCTTGCCAGATAGTTTATCATGCCCAAAAACCTGCGTACATCCACAACACTTTTTGGCGTAGCCATCTCGTTTATGGCGTGAACTTTTTTGGGATCTGGCCTGATTCCTGAAGAATCGACCACGTATCCTAAAAACGCTACCCGTGTGACACAAAAAGAACACTTTGCCCGATTAAGTGTCACGCCAGCGTTTACGAGCCTTTCGAGTACTGCGTGCAGCCGTTCGTCGTGTTCCTGTTCCGTTGATCCGTAACCCAAAATGTCATCTATTAGGTTCACCACCCCTGGGAGGCCCTCCAAGATTTCAGCCATTTGCTTTTGGAAGTATTCCGGAGCCGAGCTGATACCGAACGGCAGTCGCTGGAAGCAGTACCTACCGAACGGAGTGATAAAAGTTGTCAGCTCCTGGCTTTCTTTTGCCAACTTAACCTGGTGGAACCCGGAATTGGCATCCAATTTCGAAAAGCATATGGCCCTCGCCCATTGCCCAAGGGCGTCGTGTATAGTTGGCAACACAAACTGTTCACGTAGGACGCTCTTGTTGAGCTGGGTTAGGTCCACGCATATTCGCACTTCCCCGGATGGTTTTACTACTGGCACTATTCCTGCACACCATTTAGTCGGACCGTCAACCTTCCGAATGACCTCACTTTCGACCATTTTGTCCAACTCTAGTTTGATAGGGTCCTTTAACGGAATGGGTATTCGTCGAGGTGTAGAAATTGCGAAGGGAACCGCGCCCTCCTTCATGCGAATGGTGTATTCGCCGGGCATCGTGCGCAGGCCACGAAAGAGCTGCGGATACAAGTACTCGTACTGTTTATCATCAACAGCATCAACAAATTTGACCACACCGAGGGCTTCAATTGCTGGGAGCCCTAGCAAAACACACTGCAGTGACTCAACAACGTACACTGTTTGTCGCGCGGTTTTGCCTTTCCAAACTATCTCAGCAGAAAAGGAACACTTAACATCAAGGCGCTCCTCTGCGGCGCTTCTCAACACAGGTTGTGATTTGTCTATGCCAGGCGGAACACCGGGGAAATCGGGCGGAACGACAGTGACCTCGGCTCCCGAATCATTTTTTGAACATACGCGTAGATTGTTAATACACACTTCCGCGTATCAGGCATTACAGCTGCCGATTGTCCCGAGAAAAAAATTTTGTCCTTCGCCTTCTAGCACAGACACGCCCACCTGGTTGTTTTCCTTGGACTTCTGGCAGACCACGGCGAAATGTCCTTTGGTTCCACAAAGGTGGCACCGTGATAACCGTTCGGGGCACCGCGTTCTCGCATGATTCTCACGTCCACAGAACCGGCACCCTGGTAGTCGGCGGTTTTCTCGTGACCATGGCTGCAGCGACTGTCGTTGCTGTTCGGTGGTGCGCCCCTCCCGGTTGATAAACGGCTCGCTCGGTGTCCGTTGAATGGTGCCCAGTTCTCCAGTCGTTGCCTCGTTGCTGTCGGCCCGAAGTTCTAGTTGCTGTCGGTGGACTGTTTCCTTGAGTCTGGCCTTCGCTAGAGCGGTCGCTAGCGTAAGAGTGGCATCCATCTGGAGAGCTTCTGACAGCTGTGCGTCTCGGAGGCCTACGACAAATCTGTCCCTGATCATGCGCTCCCGAAATTCTGCAAATTCGCAGCGGTCGGCTAGCTCATGCAGGGCTGTCACAAACTTGTCCACGCTTTCTCCAGGCTCTTGCTTGCGGCGATGAAAATTAGCGCTTTCGTAGACTATGTTCTTGGCGGCCACGAAATGAGCGTCAAACTTTGTCTTCACCACCGCGTAGCTTCGGGACTCTTCCTTCGTCAGGCCGAACGTTTGAAAAATTTTCCTGTCCGGCCTGCCCATGGTGTACAACAGCGTCGTCACCTGGGCTTCCTCCGTTCTGTCGTTGAGCCCCGATGCGTAGCGGTAGTCGTCGAAGGACGTAATCCATTCTGGCCACTCGGAAGTCCTGTCGAAGTTAAACGGCGCAGGCGGTGGCAGGACGGCCGCTGGTGGGCTGGCTGCCGCTTTCTGGTCCGTCATCGTACGAACGAGTGCAGGGCGAATGCCGCCATGCCACCGAGGGAGAGGAGGCGCATCCCACTTCTGACACCATGTCGCGTCCGCTCCTTTGGGAGCGGTGATGCGAGCAAAAGACTGACGCCACTCCGATGTAGCCGCAAACAAGAAAAAGCCCCGTGTTTATTTCACAGCCGCGTTTTATACAATCCAGCCAGTGACGTCACCTCGGCCCGCGCACCCTGGTGCGTAGCCGCACCAGAGATAACAGATAACACGACAAGATCCGCTCTAGCAATCAAGTACAACGACAACACAAATAGGGGTCTGTGAATAAATGCATCTTTCTTTCTTTGTAGTGTGTGTGTGTGTGATCTTTCTTTCGCAAACATTACCGAACCGCGCAAATTCAACTCGTGCATTCGCACTTTCACATTCTTCCCCTCGGGGAAATGCGGGGAATTTTTCACAAAGTTTATCTGTATAACTATTTCCCACGCCACCTCTGTCTTTTCTACGAGTTGGCAGTCGGCTGAAAGCCGCCGTAGCGCAGTTTTCAGGGGACTGGAGAATCAACATCACTGCGGATATGTGTAAAGACGTCAGCAAGCCACCTCCACTGCCGCCACCGAGCTTGTAGTCGAGGCCATTGCCGCTTCAAATGCTACCTCGCCCACTATTTCCGCGACCCTGCTCTTTTAAAGGAACTTGCCCCGTGGGAACGCTGGCTTGAGCAGATTCTTTTTCTTGAAATATTTATTTTATTTTTTTGTTTTATCCTCCGGGCGCGAGGGCGTTACAGGGGGAATGGGAAAATCCCCCTTAAATCCATTTTGAATAAAAGCCATCCCGAAAAACATTGGCGCGTCGGCAGCCCTCGTTCACCAGCTGGTCCAAATTCTTCTGGCGGAAGAATCATAAGAATTCTTAGTCTGCTCGCTTATAAATTAATTCTCTCTCCAACCGCCAGTGTGTTTCAGGCATGATTAGGCACCTATCCCCCTGTAGGCGGCCGATGTGGTGGTGAGGCCTAGGCAACATTTATTCAGAGTTAGGCTGTGGGGACATGGGCCGAGTAAAAGGGAGCGCCCGTTAAAGTGCGGCCGAGCAGCACAGAGGCCATCATGCTCTGTCGGCGTCTTCTTCTGCATAACTGATGATTATGGGGAACGGGTGCTGACGATGATAATGCCGCTACAGGGCTCCCCCCTAGCGCGCAATGGGTGATGAGAGGAACGGCTATTTGAAAGCACGCGAAAAATCGATAAAAGAGCGGCCGATGGAGCTATGTACACATAAACAGGAAAACATGAAGTATGAAGCAAAGAGGCGGATGCGGTGTAGCACTATATACGAATGTGTGTCCATGGTCGCAAAAAGGTGGGTGAGAAGTCCAAGCTCAAACTGGAGTGAACGTAAGAGGGACAGTCCAGGTTGGCATTGAGGGAGGGTCTGGGGAACTAGAAGCTTCGTGTGCCCTGCACTGCGAGTTCCTTCGTGATCGCTGGAGGAAACAAGCTGACGGATGTGCAGGAGCAATTAAACATGCTGTCAAGCAAGGTAGAGCGCTTGCGAAGCACGGAAGACTCATTGTGACACGTAGCTTGCATAGGCGGCGAGGGTGCGGCCTTTCTACAGATCGTAATGGCAGTGGGGACGTAATTAGTGGGGGTGTTGTGAGCCTGCCATATCCAAGAGGGGTTGTTGGTGCGTGCTGTCGACTCTCCAGGAGCTTTTCGTCTTGGGAGAGAAGTCTTTGCACCTGGTGCAGCGCGAAACACCCGCGGATACGCTCGGGATGTAAAGTTGACGTGTCGCGTTCGCCGTCTGATGGGGCCAGACGTGATCAGCCCACGCAGTGCACGTGCCAGTCCATCAGCTGCGGCGTTGCTCTGATAATGGCGAGCACAGTTCTGCCGAACGCTTGGCGCTTGTTTTCCAGACCGAACGGTTATCTGCGCTAACAAAGGATGCTGACTGTTGGGTACCGTGAGGAGCGTCTGACCGGCGGCCTTCTGCAAACGCTGCGGTGCGCTGCACTTGGCCTCAAACGGAGGGGGGGGGGTGACACTAGACGAAAGTATACCGCGTGACCAGTTCAATGAAGTGGTCGCTGCCGCTACCACGTAGCTGGTGGAAATGCTTGGGACAACGACGTCTTGGACTGGCAACTCAACATGTGACCGAGCATGCTGTGCTAGGTTCCAAAGGGGCGCCCATGTCCTCGAGAGACGTTTGCCCGAAAGGTGACAAATTCGGTTGCCTCAAACCCCACGCTGGTGGTTCAGTAGGGCTTTGAGGCAGTGCAGCTGCGGTTGTAGACAGACTGCTCTAGGGGGGGGGGGCACAGTCCCCTCTACATTTTACCACATCGCTGTGGTCTGTGAGGCTCGATTCGGCCATCGATGCCCTGGCATTGTTGCTGGACGGCAACGCTGTCGCTCTAAGCAGGCTGGTGCGAGGCAGCCGGACCGGGACATCTGTGGAACAAGTCTCAGGGGCAGGCACGATTGGCTTCGGCAACCGACCGGAGCACGCCAGGACAAAGGCCCTAAGCTCGTCGTAAGGGCGGGCTCCAGGTTCGGCACGATTGAGGCTAGGCTGTAGGGAAGCAGCTCGTGGATCAGAAAGTAACGCTCCTGCTGCATCGTGACACCGTAGAGGTAAAAAAGCGCTCCATCTGGCAAAGCCACACTTTGGGGTTCTCAGGTTATAACAGGGGGCGAGATGGCAAGGCCGCTGTACTGAGCGATAGTGTCAACGTGCTGGGAGTCGAGTCGTTGGTCGCAGACAGCGTGGAAGGAGTCGAGACGGAGGCAGGATGTTTAGCGAAGCCGGGTGGTGATGTTTTGTAGCACTGTGCTCCGGCAACCGGCTCGTCCCAAGGACCCAGGCGACACTACAAGCAAGTGGACGCACTCCCCGTTCAAACTCTTGGCGTGTCGTGTGAGGACGCAACGACGTTGAGCGATGCCGACTCATTACAGCAAGCAAGGCTCGTGCCGGAGCATGCCATCACAAGGACCTCGAGGTCGTCGTATGGTTGCCCAATGTATTCTATAATTTCAATGCGCAGGTTGTGAGGAAGCAAGGCTGTGGCAATGTGGTACCGGTCAGCCTGCAAGCCGATGCGCTGTAGCTGGAAGTGCGTCGCAATTTCACGAAACCAGGCTCCGGGATGGCCGTTCTTCAATGCCGGATAGGGGGGGGGGGCATTTAAATGTGAAGAGGTGATCCACGCTGCCGACGTCCGGCACACCAAGTATGTAGGCGGCTGATGCGGTGGTGAGGCCGAGCCCACATTTATTCAGAGTTGCGTTGTGGCGACAACATGGACAGGGCACCTCTATCCAGTCCAGTCCAGTCCATGTTGTCACCACAACGCAACTCTGAATAAATAAGGGCAGCGATGGCGTAGACGTAGAGCATCCGCCTCGCGTGCAGAAGGACCGTGGTTCGAATCGCGGTACCGGACAATTACCGCCGGATTAAAAAAAAATCAGCGTATTCATGGAATTGCACAAAGATGCTTGGGGTGCGGCCTGACCCCAGCGACCATTGCCGGCAATGCACTCCCTCACCAGAGCAGGATTGGCCACCCTGGTGTAGTAACGGCCACAACCTCCCATGAATACGCCAATTAACCCTCGGGCCTCAGTCCCCAGCGGCTGCGAAGCCACTGATCACGGCGGCGGTCAGACCTGTGACGCAGCAGAGGGTGCTAAGAATCCCTGGATCCCGACAGGCCGCCAATGGAATCTGAACCTGGCAACGTTTAACGCGGGAACCTTATCTAGCGAAGCGAGGCTACAGGTGTTGTTCGAAAAATTACAGGGCAATAAATGGGATGTAATAGGGCTTAGTGAGGTTAGGAGGGCAGGAGAGGCATTTACGGCACTGAAAAAGCGACACGTCCTATGTTACCGGGGTCTAGAGGACAGAAGAGAAATGGGAGTGGGATTTCTAGTCAATAAAAGCATAGCTGGCAACACAGAATAGTACTATAGCATTAACGAAAGGGCAGCAGGTCTTGTAATTAGTCTCATTAAGAGGTACAAGCAGGGCTACACGCCCACATTCAGTTACGATGACCAAGCAGTGGAACGCTTCTATTAAGATGTGGAATCGGCAATGGCTAAAGTAAAAACACAGTATACCGTAGTTATGGCGGACCTAAATGCTAAAGTAGGCAAGAATCAGGCTGGAGACACGGCAGTTGGGAACTATGGTCTGGGCTGTAGAAATAGCAGGGGGGACCTACTGGTTGAGTATGCAGAACGGAATAACCTACGCATAATCAATACTTTCCTCTGTAAACGTGAGATTCGGAAGTGGACCTGGAGGAGCCCTAATGGGGAGCATAAAAATTGAAATAGACTTCATATTATGCGATAACCTTTGCGTCGTGCAGTATGTGGAAGTGCTCGGAAGGGTAAGGTGTAGTGACCACTGTATGGTAAGATCTCGAATTAGGCTAGATTAGTGGAGGGACCGCAACAAGCTAGTACAAAAGAAGCCGATAAATGAGCTAACACTAAGACGTAAAGCGGAAGAATTCACGATCGCGCTGCAGAACCGATATTCAGCACTTAACGATGAAGCCGAGTTAATGACACAGGAAGCCACCGACAACCTTACACTCATTATCACGGAGTGTGCAGTAGAAGTCGGGGGCACTATGGCTAGACAGGATACTGGTAAACTTTCACAGGAGACGAAAGATCTCATTAGGAAAAAGCAAACCATGACACTCTACCGTAGCTGACAGAATAGAACTAGCAGAACTTTCGAAGTTAATCAATAAGCGTAAGACAGCTGACATAGGGAAGTATATTATGGAGAGGATCGAATACGCTGTAAAGAACGGAGGTAGCCTGCAAGCAGTGAAGAGGCGTCTTGACACGGGGAAAAATCAGGTGTATGCACCTAAAGATGAGCAAGGCAATGTCATCACAAATAGGGATAAAATAGTCACAGTGGCCGAGGAGTTCTATAGGGAACTGTACAGTACCTGGGACATCCAGGATAATGCCGAATGAGGCAGTAGTTCCGAGGAGATAGACATCCCACCAGTAACAACCGAAGAAGTAATGAAGGCTTTGAAAGAAATGAAAGGTGGCAAAGCACCTGGTGAGGATCAGATAACAGCAGACCTCTTGGAGGATGGCGGAGAAATGGTACTTGAAAAACTGGCAAACATGTATACGCAATGCCTAATGACCGCAAGTGTACCGGAATCTTGGAAGAACGTGAACATCATCCTAATTCATAAGAAAGGCGACATGAAGCACTTGAAAAATTACAAGCCGATCAGCTTACTGTCAGTCGTCTACAAGGTACTTAGCAAGATAATCGCTAACAGAATTCCTGCAACCTTAGATTTCAGTCAACCTAAAGAACAAGCAGGGTTCCGTAAAGGTTATTCAACAATGGACCATATTCACACGATCAATCAGGTGATAGAGAAGTGCGATGAGTATACTAAACCCCTATATATACCTTTCATAGAATATGAGAAAGCATTTGACTCGGTCAAAACCCTAGCAGACATTCAGGCATTACGGTACCAGGGGGTAGATGAGAATTATGTAAGAATACTAGGCCCACATTAATGGGTCCACAGTGTGTCCACAGCTACCATCATCCTCCATAAAGAGAGCAGTAAAATACCTATACGGAAGGGTGTCAGGCAAGGACACACAATCTCTCCAATGTTATTCACAGCATGTTTACAGGAAGTATTCAGAACGTTGAATTGGGAACAGGTAGGAGTAAGGGTTAATGGAGAATACCTCAGTAACCTCAAATTTGCTGATGACGTTGCTTTGCGAAGTAACTCGGGGGACGAATTGCAAAGCATGCTTTCTGCACTGAACGAACAGAGTAGAATCGTGGGTCTGAAAACTAATATCCGGAAAACTAAAGTAATGATCAATATTTCGGTCCAGCACAGCGGTTTGAGATAGGTGGCGAGGCAGTGGAAGTGGTAAGCGAATATATCTAACTAGGCCAAGTTGTGACCCCAGATCCCAACCATGAGGCAGAGATAATCAGAAGGATAAGAATGAGGTGGGGTGCATACGGCAGACATTCTCAAACAATGAAGAGCAGTAGATAATCATTAGCAGATAAACAAGAAAATGTATGACGGCTGCATCTTACCGGTACTTACCTACGGGGTAGAAACCTGGAGGCTCACTAAGAGGGTTCAACTTAAATTGAGAACGACTCAGCGTGCAATGGAGCGGAAAATGATAGAAGTAAAATTATGGGACAAGAAGCGAGTGGAGTGAGTCAGGGAACAAACACGTGTTAAGGACATATTAGTAGAGATTAAGAAAAAGAAATGGACGTGACAGGGCATGTAATGCGAAGGCAAGATAACCGCTGGCCATTAAGGGTAACAGAGTGGATCCCTAGAGAAGGCAAGCATTGCAGGAGGCGGCAGAGGGTTAGATGGGCAGATGAGATCAAGAAGTTTGCGGGGAAAAATTGGTCACAGTTGGCCCAGGACCGGGGTAATTGGAGAATAATGGGAGAGGCCTTTGCCCTGCAGGGGGCGTAGCTAGGCTGATGATGATGATGATGACAACATGGGCCCGAGAATCAGGGAGCGCCCGTGTAGTGCGGCCGAGCAGCGCAGAGACCATCATGTTCTCTCGCGTCATCATCTGCGCTACTGATGATGATAGGGCACTGGCGCCATGATGCTGGCGCCACTACACCCTCTTGCCGGTTTAGGCGTGCACGTGTTGAGGGAGAACGAAAGGGGCATACACGCACAGCAGGGAGTAAAGCCTCTTCCGATGACGTACCCGTTGGGGTGGTGGGACATTTAAATGTGGGTGTGTCATGGGTCAATGCGCCCAGTCAGGTGTATTCCGCAATCGAGTGGTTTGAGATTAGGGTTGGTGTGTTGCTCTGAGACAACTGATGCCTATGACTGGGAAGCGAAAGAGACACCCATGTTTGGGCCAAATAGTTTAGATGTGATAGTTCTAGATGTGTTAACTTGCTATAGGACGGAACATGTCGCTCACTTGGAGGAAGATAAGCGGAAATATAAGGAGCCTCATCCCGAACACAAGCTTGAATGGACGATAACATCACGGAGAGCCTCTATTGGAGCCATTGCCGCCTGAAGTTCCAGCTAGTCATGTAGCTGCGAATACCTCCCGATGGACAACAACTGACCCACTTGGAACTGCGATGTGGGTCAATACCACTCGCATAGCTTAAAGGGCGTTCAAAGCGACATGTTCGACTGTATTTTTCACTTCTAAGCACTGCGCATGACCGGTTTCCGGTTTATGCTTGCACGGGTAGGGAAAGGAATGCAGGGGGGGGGGACCACCCAGCTGCTGGTTATACAGCCGTACTGGTGACATCTTCCGTGTGTTGGCGTGAGGTTGAACTTGGCCGTCAAAAAGCCCAATGCGACGGGACCGGTGTCGTTTGTTGTAGAGTGGATTGGGTAGGCGTGTTACACAAAGAGTAGCCTATGGCGCGGGCGGGAAAACGACAGTTTTACGGTTGTTTCCTAGGGTAACGCTCGGGTGTTTTGCAAATTTCATTCAGGTAGTTGACTTGGAAGTGTGCTCACTCATAAATTACAAACAAACGTGTTCTGTTTCGTGCACTCCTTGGAACTCGTGCTGCTTTGCAGGTCTTCCTTCTTTATAGAGTGGAAAGGCAGTAAATATTTTATGTTCCGGTGTCGAGTGTCATTATTCTCCCAATCCAAAGGAGGGTGATGGTTAGGAGCCTGTATACCAACTACAGTCAGAAAGCCATACACAGGGCATTATGATCCCACAATCATAAAAGCTATACTTCATCACAGACCACTTTGACTACATGCACAATAGAAAGAAAAATCTCACGCTATTTATGCACAGACTGTGTGATTATTTTGTCGAAAACAGATGTACAACTTAAACATGTTGACTTTATAGCTCAAAAACCTATTCAATGTACAGATTAAGATGCATACGCGAACACTTTACGCGAAATACGAGAAAAAAATTTTTTTTTGTCAAAACAAAAAAAAAATATGGGTAAATATGTGTACCCTTCGGCGGTGCATAGAACATTTGTGAGAATTGTTCAAGTGGCTTTGAAAACATGATATAATGAATGATTAGCTCCAGAATGGGCTACCAAAATTGTCACGTGTTATTTGGTAAATTGCTCAAACAAGGTATGTTTATCCTCGCCAAAACCCCGCTTGCGGGGTCGTGCAGAAACGGACGCGGTAACCGTTATTTCCCGCAGACATTGGCAGTTCAGCCTGCAGTCACTTGTCGTGGGACGCTATACAGTGTGAGCAGATGAGCGCAGCGCAGCTAACGCATTGCGTTCAATACGCGGGCAACATCAAGACACACAAAAACAAACGCAGTCACCAAAAAAAATACACAAAAACATACAACAAAACATAGCAATACACAGAGGGGGATGGAAGCCACGAAATAAACCTTCTCTTGATGGAGGCCCGCGTACTACGCTTTGGGGTGGTCAACGGCAAGACTTAGTTCAACAACCAAAGATATCGGCAAAGTCGAGACGGCAGTGCCTGGCAGCCACCTATGCTTTTTAAGGTTCATGGGTCGGAGTCTGGTCGGCTTTAGAACTTCGAAGGCGAGGCGACCTCGATGCTTCAGATGAGGCAGGGGTCGTAACGCTACAAGTCTACCAACGGACTTCTCCCGAAGCAGCTGCTAATGCGAAATTCCCTTCCCTCAAGCGTCTCCACGTTGTACAGCCACCCATCACCTGCCGACATCCCCTTGCTACCGTTCGCATGCCCATAAAAACCACTGCCCTACAAACCGACAGGCCGCTCTTCTATGCCCCCCCCCCCCTGCCCCGTTGCTCCTTTTCTGTTCTTGCAACCCCTCCTCTGCCCAAAAAACATCTCACGCGAGTGCGGAAATATGGTGGCCAGAAGAGGGCTGCTCCGTCCAGCACTGGCGTGGCCTGCCTGGATTCAAGCATCAGTCCGCGCAAGATATCTATGGTTGCCGTCACCCGCTGCCATCGCCTTCTGAGGAATCGAGCTATCCGCGAGGATGCACAATTGCCGCCGTCGGGCCACATGCCCCATTCGGAGCAGCTAGACGAAACAACCATCACAGAAGAGACTGCGTGATTGCTATGCGGAATATGCGGAAGGCGAGATCAAAAATTGCATTCTCCCACCCAGGAAGTCCCCATGATGGCCACCCGAAATGAAAGAATTGTGTGCCTAGACCAACGTTTGTGACACTGCGTCCCTCGCAAAAATATTCTGCCTCAATAGTCAAACCAACACCAAAGACCCGCCACTACACATACACAACGCTTAAACAGGCAACAATCAAAACCAGTTATAAGAAAGGAAAGGTTCGTGAAGACCGCCAGCGTTCCTTTGGTTGCAGTGTTGATGCATCGTTGAAAATGTCCGCCAACATAAAGAAGCACGGTATCACCAGAGCACTTTCGGTCAGCTGTACTGCGCACGTTAACTCCCCACCATATCGCACATGTTTCTGTAAGTGGTTTCAACACACAGTTGGTGCCCACTTACCCGCACTGCATATAGTAGCGCGAAAAGTACACCAAATGTAAAAAAACACTCCACACCTTGTTCTTTGTAAAAAGTTGAGAAAGACAACAAATGTCATGGCAAAACTCTTTCAACGTGCTTAGAGGAGACATACACAAAAAACACACACAAATACAAAACTCATCCTACAAGAATACTTCTTTCACGTGCTCAACCAAAAGAATCATCCTAGACGGAACTTCATTCACGTGCTTATATGGCGCACGCAGCATTATACTAACCAAGAAAAAACATGCAAAATGTGTCCGACTATGGCGGACACTAAAGCCAAGGCAAGCTGTCTCTGCATGCTCGGACAAATTGCCCTTCTCGGTAAAGGCTTCACCTCACCAGTCCCCTGAGATGGTACAAAGAGACCTTCGCCCGGAATATTCCTGAACCTGATGGGTGTGTGCGTTGCCAGCATGACCGAGAGTTACAGGCGCTTATCTCTCTCTTTATCTCGCAGGAGTCGAGAGTTCCATCGCTCTCCTTTACGCGCCTCGCGCATGGCGAGCATCGCTCCGCTACGCGCCTCTAGCAACTGACAGTCGGTACCCATTGTTGCCGAAACACCGCTGAAAATCCTCTGCACCTCGACACTGCAGCGATCTCCGGCAGATTCAACCTACCCTCCTCGACGACGATTCCGACCCTTACTGTCTTCTTGTCGAACTCAGGCTCAAACTGCTCTCGACTCTATGTCTTGTTGTCTTGTCTCACAATCCCCGGCTTCTAATCTCCTCGGAACCTTGACTGCACATACAATATTTTCTTTCGAGCCCCGGACCAACCTCAACATGGCTCCTCGACTGCGCATCAGTCTTTTGTCTGGAGCCCCGGCTGAAACTCCACTTGGCTCCTTGGCACATTCCTTTTCTTCGAGCCCCTGCTCAAATGCTTCTGGGTGGCTTATCTCCGCGCCTGTTCTAACTCTTTGTTCCTCCATTGACTCTCAAGTTCTGCTTGTTCCTCCCCCCAATTGTTTTTGTTTTGTCTCCAGAACGTCCCATCACTTTATCGTGGTCTTCCCTGAATCTCTGCCTTTTCTGGTGGTGCACCCCTTGTCACTGGTCAAATCTTTTCCCAGCTCCCTTCACTATTCCTGTTCTGTGAGCAAATCTAGCTGCTTGCAAATAATTTCGCGTCGTCGCTAGTCCGTCGCCTCTCTTCCTTGTAGTCCTTCTTTCGCCACTCGCGTCAAGTGCTCGCGTCACGTGCCATCGTCACAGAAGCGTCCTAGGCTGAGCCACTTGTCTACACTTGCCTGTGCAATGGTGGCAACCTGTTTTTTACTGTCTTGCCCTATCTTTTTCTTCCCCCGTCGTCTTTGTTTAACCTCTGCTTAACCTTGTCGAAACCACTCTTCGAATTCTTTTCTTACTGTGGCTGCCTGCATGAGTACATTCGTGTCTTACCAGAAACCTGTTCCGAGCACCACTCTCCATTTCTCTTCAATTCAAAAATATGTCTATATCAAGTAACTTCTTTTGCACGCTTGTCTGTCGACCGTCCTTCTCGTAATCGTATCACGCTGTTGGCGGTAGCGCGCAACTTCGCTATCCAAACGCGCGATGAAGTGCACTGCCTTCAAGTCACAGGATCGTCCCTAGGCCCTACCATCCATGGGCGCTACACAGCAACCTCTTGTGTCGTAGCAACCTCTACACTTGGCCTACACACCTGTTGTGGGCGCCACTTAATGTTGAACACCCTTGTTCGTTCGGGCAGAGAAGGAGGTGCGACTATAGTTATTATATTTACAGGTTAGTCGACCCGTGCGTGTGAAGGCGAGGCGTAATCGCTTCAGTTACTGAGGGTTATTACGTTTACCCCACTAGAGTCAAACCAAAACGGTTTGCTACATGAAAAAGGCGACATAACGGGGGCCTGGACAACGGTTAACAAAAAAAGCACGTGCAAAAAAAACATCCCGCAGACGAAGGCATTTGTGCGCACAAGGACTGAGCGTGAGGCGGTCCAGTATTTGAACACGTCCGAGCTGGGCGGCGAACGCACGGCGTTAACTACGCGAACAACATCAACACACACAACAGAACCAAATGTACAAGTAGAACATAGCAAGTAGACAAAGCGGGAACTATACACAAGTACACTCGAGGAGGAGGCCTACATAAGAATCCTGGGAGTGGGCTTCGTCAGCGTTTAGATGAACTTCAAGATATCTCGGCAAAGTCATGTAGGCGTTGTCGTGCCGCCGTTTACGATATTCGGGGTAGAAAGGGGGAAGCCTGGTCGCCCGTGGGACTTGCTCCGGCGCGGCGAAGTTGATGTCATTCGTGAGGCCCCGGTCGACCCTCCACGAACACGCGAACTGACTTCCACTGACGCAGCTGCATAACCCCGACAGGCTTCTCTCCCCCTCCAGCTTCTTCATTGTTGTTCCACCTTCAACAGGCCACTAATTGCTCCCTGCTACCACTCGCATTTCCAAAAAACATTCTGCCGGACTATCGGGCAGGGCCACAATTCTGTGCCTCTAATGAACGTAGTGACCTTTTCTCTTTGGGATGTCCACCTCACTCCCAAGACCACCTCATGCGGCTGTAGGTTTATGTTTACCAGAAAAGTGCTGCTCTGTATCTCGCTGATGTCGCCTTACCAGAATCAGCAGCCTGTCAACGCCAGAAATCAGCGGTTCCTCCCGGCGCGCATGCGTCGCCTCACAAGGAATTGAGCTGGCCGTGAGTGCCCAAATGGCGAGGCCCCCCTATGTCCCCTTCGGGGCAGCGACAACAAAAAAAAACACTTAGCATGCAGGGTGACTAAGGTGCAGAGTGCGAGGGAGCCGTGACCGAAAATATCATTCCCTTGCCCAGGAAGTGAATATGGCGGCCGTCCAAATAAAAATAAATGTACTGGCTGGACAGATGTTCCGTGACTTCCTGAAAATGTATATTGGTTATTGAAGGTTATTTTCTTTGTTCTCAGTAACTGTAGGGCAAGATCATAGTCTAAAAGTTATCAAACATTTATTGTCTGCAGAAGCACTGTTGGCTACATTCACAACTTGCCTGGCCCTGAAAAGACTAAAAACCCGTATATGGAGTCTGCATTTTTTCACCATAACTCTGATTTTTAAAGGCAGTACATGACACATACTTGCAAGTCTCAAACAAGTTGAAATGCTGCTTTAATTGTTCAATGCCACACACTGCCAGTCTAAACCAGTGGAATAAAAAAAGGCAGAATGTGAGCATCTATAGTGCATGTCTTCACCTTTCTGACACAGTATGTATTCTCGGTTGTGTAGCAGACCCTGCCTAAGAATGACCAACAATCTGCCGGATAATGCTTGACATTACCGCCTCCTGGAGAAAGCATTGTCACCATGCGTCGAAAACGCAAAAAAATTAAACACTGCACTGCTGGTGAATTGCACGGAATTATTCTACGTAAAGTTCAATGGGAGAAGTAATGTTTGAACCTATCTAATGAAGAATTTCTTAGTTGCGAACACTAATCTGTCGCTCAGACTTGTAGGGGCCGAAGTAGTGGCGCATTCCTCGTCTCATGAGCCTTGTTAGCGAATAGAAATGCGCACACATACTTGCTCTCCTGGCGTATAAGTAACGTTTGGGTGTCGGAGGTGCCACCACTGTGCGTCGTTTCCGTCTTAGTGTCGCATTCGGGGCTCGCCTGGCGATCTCTTCAACCTTCGTGGTTGTGACCGTAGGCTCTTCTGCAAAACCGCCGAATCCACCACTTTCAGCCCATTGTAAAATAAACGAAACGAAATGGGCACATGGGTAAAAGCGCGCAGTTTTTTGTGGCACAGTGGTTTAGCCGAACTTCAAATAACGTAGCATGAGGTCCTAGGTCTGATGATCGATATACCTGTACCTTGAAAAGTAATTGGCTATGGTGTTATTCAGTTGTTTCATCGGTCGATTCATTATGGGTAAAAGGCCGCAGTGCTGCTGTGGCGGCCCAATTAGGGTGCAACACATATTGGTTGAGTTGTGCTGTAAATGCTTTTCGTCCGTGAGTAATCGCTACCGTTGGGCACCATGTCCAAGTGGAATTTTTCGCTAAAATGCCTATCTTCTTCGGCGACACTTCTGCGAGAAAAATCCTTATTTTCACAATATGGCGTTAAGTGGTCTGCGGCCACCACGATCCATTGGCTGCATAGTCATGACAGGGAAGCTTCTAGCAGAAGAAATGGTGCCTTCGGTGGATCAACAGGCTGCAGAAAACAAGGTCACATGAAGGTGAGGTGAACCTGAACATGACCATGAACAAAGAATGAACGACAAATACGACGCTGAGATGGAGAACAGGAGGCACAACAAGCTCCACCCCTAAGGGGCTCCGCTTCAAAAACTCCGGATGAAAGCAGGGTTATAGGAAAGTGCCCAGCCACATTGTTCATGTCTCGCAATTGCTTTCTTTGTTTAGGTAACTTGTGTCCTGAAGAAACAAATTAGAGTTTGCCTTTTAGAAAATTGTACTTTATTCTTCCAGTACATGGCTGACCTTCATGCAACCAATAGTGGTATCAGCAGTGTCAACCGGGCGCAAACAAATATTATAAACCCTTGTTTAGGAATAAAAACAATGTAGCTGTTAGGATTTTGATTCGGCTTCTCAGACGTGCAGTAGCTGTTTTCCTCTGGATAGCCAGAAGGCACAGAAATAAATCTGTACTAATTGTAGTCTTGGTTGCTTGCGGTCTCTTGCGGGGTGGATGTCCAAGTCGCTCCGAGTGGGTGAACTGCTTAAAGTGTAATTGCTGGAGTTGTGGCACCGTGCGAGACGCTTCGAGTAACGTCAATTACACCTCCAGAGCTGAGATGCCTTGAAAACAATGTAATTGCAGCACCGTCTCACACCTGATGTTACTTGTGTCAATGACCACATTTCAACTGACCCATGCATGTTGGGGAAAGAAAGATGCTATGTATCCGCACTATAAAAATCTGAATGAATTAATCAAACAATCGAACTCCTTACTCCAACACCACCTGGCCACCTTCCATTCTACCTACCTGCCATCCCACGTAGCCACCTCCATACCCATTCCATACGTTTAAAAACAGCAGAACTACACTGGTACCCTAACTACATCCCAAATACCTGCCCTCTATTTACCCCCCCGTCTACTAACCCCGTCGCTACCCACGTACCAAACAACCCACTCACGTACACACCCACCAAGCAACCCATGTACCTACCCTTCTACCCATCCGCCTACTCTACAACCGAAAAATCCCACTGCCTATCCACTTGCCTACCGAGCAGGTTCTTTGAAATAGCTTACTTAACTGAGTTGCAAATTCAAAAAACAGACAATACTCCCACTGCCGCGTGTTCGTAGAACCATCTGCTAATGCACTAACGTATTTGTAAGTCAACCGACTAATGCAGTATAAAAAAAGCAACCCGTTGAGGGGCGTGATGTACTTGCGAAAAGTTATCGGCAACAATAGGCCAACCACTGAACACTAGGGAAATCTTGGAAGGAAGGTAATTCAAAAGAAGCAATTTGTAATCGATAAGCTTCCGTGTTTTCGAAATGAAAATTGCCAGGACGAAATAATAGGAAATTTATAAATAGACTGGACGCGATCATACAGTGGCTCCATAACGGAAACAGAACAACATGCATTCATAAGATTTCCAGTTGTTAGACAAAACAGGGAATAAGCGCAGGAAAGAGGCGCTTAGTAGGAACGTGTAAAACACAGGGCATCCGCTTTTTGTGCATATACACAACGTGGATTCACGGAATGCTTTTGTTGGCCTACAAACTACTCCTTATCTGTGGCGGGGCCTGCTTTCGCTCTTTAATTAACGTTGGCAATGGCGAGAGTGAACATTTTTTATTCATTTAGCCTAAATGCCCTTACGGGCGTTACATAATGGTCGCAGTGAAAAAAAAACACGCTGTAACATTACAAACAGCAACACCCATAAAAATGCGATTACAAACACATTCATGATGAAATTCATAGTTGCAAAAATAGGGTACACAAAATGCGCACAACAGTTATCTAATCTCAAATATGCTAGCGCTAAAAAATCACCCAGGTTGAAAATGCCAAACATCGAACATTAAACCAATCTAAGAGGTTCAAAATGACACAAACACTTAAAACTAATTTATACATTGAGGAAACGCGTTAACCCTTTATGAAGAAGTCGTGGTTAATGAGGGTGACGACGTTACCTCGGAGTTGATTCCAGTGACGAATAGCAAGTAAGAGTGGCGAAAAAAAAAATAGGTTGGAACGTGCGAATATTGTTTAACTTTTAATGCCTAATCTAAAGGGAAAAAACGCGAACAGCGGGTTTTATGTGCGAGGCAACAAAGAACGACTGGCTGTGGTATATCCCATTAAAAACTGATAAAACACTACAAAAACGACGTTGTTTAGGAGGTGATAAGTTCAGGGATTGTTTCATTTCGGTTATACTTGATGTTCGTGAGTAGTTCCTTGGAATAAATTGGGCGCCTTTATTTTCGAGTGCCTCAAGTTTATTTACGATATACGACTCATGGGGTTCCAGATTTGCGCTGCTTGTTCAATCTTTGATCGAACAAGGGTTTGTTGGGCTGGAAGATTTGTGGATGTGTAATCTGAATGCAGATTGCGCCTAATAGATCGGAGTGATTTAGAAGCATTGCTGATTATTGTATCGATATGGTGATTCCTGGTTAGATCAGACGTTATCTGGCCCCCAAGCATTTTACCATGGTTACGGTTTGTACAGGCATACTATACAGAACATAGGGACGGGCTCAGACGCGCTAGTTTTGCTAAACATTATGGCGTTAATTTTTTGCTCATTTACTTCCATCTGCCAATCCCTACACCATTTTTCAGTTGAATAAGGTCTGCTTGCAAAAATACAAGGTCGTTGTTATAGAAAAGAGGGTTCGTTCAGGAACTACAATGCGTGGAAATAAGGTTCATAATTTGCGTGCGTTACATACTCATCACACTGGTGTCAAGTAAAGTCCGCAGGCAGTATATAACAATAAATTGTTGCGTACAGAGTTCCCATCTCTGCATTGCGAATGTGGGACACCTGCTTTTACTTTATGGAAGCAGTTCAATGACACTCGAGAGTTTAAAATTCTGATGTAAACCCAAGCGGACGAAGCCTAGAAATAACCGCCAGGGTTCTCTTTTCTTGGCTGAAAATTTTGAATTTTGCATGGAGGTGAGAAATGCCCTTAGGGGAACCCATCTAATCATGATTACACTAAAAATCCGGAAAACAAGACGAGATTTCACAGGCAGCACGTATGTCAAGCTTCCGTTTGGGAGAATCATTGTTGGAAATTTTCCAATCATTGCTTTCTGAAAGCGGAGTCTCGGCAGACTGCTACGGCCATTTCACGGTGTGTCGCAACGTCAAAATAGTGATACTGGTTCTGGTCTTATGACAAAAAGTGTAATCGCCATTGGGGATATAATCCCTCTAGAATAGGTGGAAACAAATTTGCTGCAGCGCAATCCAGCGTTTTTTGTTGCGGGGGGGGGGGGGGGGGGAGGGCAGAAGTATGTCATGTCATTAGTTTTGTTACCACCGATTCGCAAATTCGGGTTTGACTTATTAGTAGAATAATAATACGGTAAGCTAATACATCCGCTTGCAATACGTGGTGAGTCCAAACACTGAATTAACTGGTAGCAAGTTGTACCAAAATACACGAATGATTGCTCCAAGAATATGGCAAAGATTTCTTGCTCGGTCTTTCGGGGTCACGGAGGTCGTACAAACTTTTTTTGATATAGTCCCTACACCCCATTTTAACATAAAAGCTGGCGAAGCGACGTTTTCGTTAAGAAATCGCAACTTGTGCCTTCTTCATCGTATCCTCATTTTAGGTGATACATCTGTGCAGCTGTATGGGGAAAATTGTAGCATTGGCGCGAACACCAATAAGATACAACCTTCTCTATGTATTTACACACACTTACAAGTTGCTAAGTCTCTAAAGGAGAACAACCGCTTGTAAATTTATGTGGGCATGCGATGGTGCCCAAGATAATTATTGAGCGTAAGCTCCTATGATCAAAAACCGAATGTCAATCCACCCTGGCTGATTTATCACTCTCTAAATAATGGGTTAAAGCCATTTAGGCAGACTGCAAATTTACGTAAAGGTTGCGTTTTCACCCGTATACAATATACAGATGCAGTAACTGCAGGAAGAGAATATTGTCATTAAACCAGGATGATATTTACATGAATCACCATTTAGCTTGACTTTATTTTGTAACAAATGGGCTATCGTTATATCTATTTAGTCATAGGCGCTTCCACGAAGATTTTGCAATACCGCGTCAGTTGCGTAAGTCATATTTTAGGCGCACGTTCAGCAAAAACAACAAAAAAACTTTCGCAGATATTTTATGGAGTTTCTTATTTATTTCAGAAAAAATAGAACCTTTATTTATTCATAAAGATGACCAATGGCCTTGATGCATTACCCAGTCCCAAGGATAGTCCCGCTCCCCAGTGTTTCAACATATGTTCAACGCATATGCACCTACAGGTTTTCCGCACTGTTGGGGGTTTTGCCCTGGAGCAGGTTGCTTGAAACGCATAGATATTTTCCCAGTTTGGGGAATTTCAATGACCCCTCTTGTTGGATAACGTTTTGGAATGATTTCATGCCTAGAGGTAAATTTCGGGCTTTGTCATTCTTTGTACCACGTTCTCTGGCCTACACAATAAGTTGAGCTGTTGCATACTGTCAGGTTCGGTGGACAACAATAAATTAAAGAAACTCTTTAGACGAGACTTTATTTGCATAACCCTGAAACACAACAATATGAACACAATTAACAGATACAAACGAAAGAGGAATGCGGGGCTGTGAGGACGGGGTATAGAAAACGGCAATTAGTTAAAATAGCGGAAGAGTCACAGTCCCGGAACTAAGAAATGAGACAAGGTACGTAGTTATTACCGACACCGGTCGAAGTAGCCTTGAAATGTCCAGGTAGTGTGTCGTGGCCGCCGTAGTACAGCGCGCCCCGAGATCCCGTCAACATCGTGGGAAACCCAGCTCTCTTGAAGCGCCGCTGTCATTACCGATGCCCGGCGCGACGACTTGCTTGTGGAGAAGATGTCTTGAAGGTTGTCTTGGTGGAGGACCTCCTGGGGCACGGCACGAGTCCGGTAGCCCGACCGCCGCGCTGCCCGGTCACCCTCCACAATTCACAGCCCATCTCTCTGTGTCTTTCTCTCGGGATCGCCTCTGCCCGCCGGTTGCTGTCGGATGGCCGCGCCCGATTGGCTGGTGGCGGGCGCGAGCTCGTGCCATGGTCGCGAGCACTCGGCACAGTAGCTGGCGTCAATCAACTTGGCGGAGTATGTTGCCCGTGTCGACTACTTCCTAGTTTCTTTTTGTGGTGTTCTTTAACCGGCGTTTCTTTTTGTCCTTGCGAATTCTTCGCATGACATGTCCCCCCCCTCAAGCAATTTTCCACGAAAAATGACTTTTTGTAGTCCTACCACGCCATGCACACAGGCTCTAGTCCTCACAACTGCACTCGAATTGTCCCCAAGAAAAAACCCGCTATAAACATACACTGATCAGAGTACATAATGAGTCAAAACACCAACCATCTTTACACTTGACATTCAAGTGAGATTTCGAACCAGACGTCAACCATAAATGCAAACCGGCAGGTGGCGCGTGCCTTTTTCGACAGTGGCTGCGGTGCCATCCTCTGCCTTTTCGATACACGCGCGTGCCAAAATTGCAATTATATCTACCATTACAAGATATCAAAACGCGAGGCCACTCGTATTAGCTCCCAAAGGAAATTTTACGGGAACTTTTCTGCCTACCGGTGGCGTTCTTTTCTGAAATTCTAGGCTTTGGCTGTGCCCTTCTTGCCACCCTGCCTATCTTTTGCTTTGTTGTTAAATGTCGCCCCTTTGTCCGATTGAAATTGTTACACCGCTTACGTGGCGGTTGCTTTTTCCCCAACTCTTTTTTCGCACTATGGGTGAAATTCTGGTGTTGCATGACCCCCCTGCCTCCGATCGGGGCACTTTCTTGTATTGATTTGCGTTCCTTGGGGAGATGTCATACATACCCTGCTTTATGGTCATCCCTACCCGCAGGTTCGACAAACTCGTCAACACTCAAAAGAGATGTCACTATTTGCGTTTCATTTGGAGCTTCTTCATCGCCCTCTCCCTGTCGTACTTCTCTTTGCACCGCTTCAAGCCACGCGAGCCGTAGCTGCAGCTGAAAAGTTTCTCTGTTTTGCGGCAACCTCTTTTTTATCTCGGCTAGCTCTTTGGCCGCCTCTAGCGCTAGAACTGTTTCCTCAAGCCAGCTATTTTGCTCCTCGAACACCCTCTGTTCAAGCTCGTCGCCGCTCAAGCCTAACCTCTTCTCTAGTTCATGTTACTCTGCGGTGTCCATTATGAGTTTGTTTTTTAGGGGTATGCGAAACAAACTAGCCTCGTTTGTCGCGGACTCCAATTATTGTCAGGTTCGGTGGACAACAATAAATTACATTAGAAACTCTTTAGACGAGACTATATTTGTATAACCCTAAAGCACAACAAAATGCACACAATGAACAGATACAAAGGAAAGTGCAATTCGGGGCTGCGAGGACGCGGTATAGAAAACGGCAATTAGTTCAAATGGCAGAAGAGTCACAGTCCGGGAACAAAGGAATGAGACACGGTACGTAGTGATTATCGACACCGGTCGAAGTAGCCTTGAAATGTCCGGGTAGTGTGTCGTGGCCGCGGTAGTAGAGTGCGCTCCGAGATCCTGTCACCGTCGTGGGGAATGCAGCTCTCTGGAAACGCCGCTGTAATCACCGATGCCCGGCACGACGACTTGCTTGTGGAGAAGATGTCTTGAAGGTTGTCCTGGTGGAGCACCTCCTAGGGTACGGCACGGGTCCGGTCGCCCGATCGGACCCGTGCTTAAGCTGCCAGTGGGCTTGCGCGTATGCTAGATTTGATAAGGCGGTGTTATCAAACATGTCCACCACCTGCGTTTTGTGATTAATTTATGAAACTAATTTCTGCGATAAATGTATTGGCGGCAGAGTATGTGCGATCCGTCATAGCCATTGCTGTATGAATATTTTTTTGAACAAAATGGGTTTACTGTGACAAGACAGCTCAGCCACATAAGACTTTTTCTTACAGCCGGCTTTTATAGTTATAGAAGTGTAAACATAACATGCGTTCCTATACGACCGCGTTGTAGACTACCACACTTTTGATGTTGTTGCAGCTACGAAGCAAATACAGAAAAACACAACAAATAAGAGATTGAACGTATAAGTAATGCAAATATTTTGTTAAACAACATATAAAAAATCCCAAGCACCTAATAGTGCATTTCAACTATGTGCGCTCTAAAAAGTTAGAAATTTTAAAAGTTATACCGGTATAAATGTTGTATTTGTCGATTATTGTGGTGCGGCTCCGGACAAACAAAATTATTCTTTTTCAGAATACTAACTCATATGTGAGTAATTCTTGTCTTTATTGTATGCGTAATTTTCGGTGATATTTTTTTATTCAAAACGATGTAGGTTCTGAGGCTAAGCGTGAATAAAAAGCCTCTATATGGCCCTTACAAAAGTCCTTCTTTACATTCCGTGGACGTTCTCTTGACATCCTACCAACTTTATTGCTATCCTACATACTATTACATTCTATTGACAGTTGTCTGGAAAAAGTCTATTGAACGTGTGTTGACACTTGTCTGCTGCCTGTTCTATATAGAGAGTACACTTAATTTACTTTGAGATTTGTCTGTTGACGGTTGTACATAGAAAGTTTACTTAGGTTACGTTGACATTTGTCTGTTGACGGTTGTATATAGAAAGTCAATCCAATTTATGTTGACATGTGTCTATTGACGAGCTTCTGTAGTATGACCACTGAAAGTGTTTTGAGACGCTTTGTTACAAGTTGAATTTCACGCGAACATCTGAATCCTTCGTCCTCGAGTCCGATTTGAATTCGTATTGGTTTTTGTTTAGATACCTGGACAGCTTCACAAAATTTGAGGGCAAACTATTTACTTGACTTTAACCAAATTGCGTTTCTTTGTTTGAATCAGGTTTTAAACACACACACACACGCATGCGCGCGCGCACGCCCGTACGCACACGCAGACACACGTATTTTTCTCTCTCCCTCCCTCTCGTCATGTATCTTCACGCTTTCGCACTCGAAAAGAAAGTACCAAAACGGAGTAACTTTCACTGTTCGGGCCTTAAGGCGCGCAGTTTCTTCGACGGAAGAACCAGTTCGTCCCTCAGCCGCACGGGTTGGTTCTTCCCCTCCATTGTCCTTCCCGACCCGCCCGCTTTGACTCTTCACGGAGGTAAACATGGCTTATCAGCGGTTCCAACTACTCGCGACTACTCGTCCCTGTGTTTTGATTTACGTAAGCTAAGTTCTACATGGTTGAAAGGTTGAAAGTAACGAATTATGTGCATAAATATTTCTCGACAGACTGCTGGACGTGTCTCTAACAACGGCGATAATCGAAAATCGCATGCTATGCTAACCTAATCCGGTAGGTGCAGATGCTTGGGCTGCTGTCGACAACCGCTACCAGCGCCCCTCCCTCTTTGCGTACCTCCGGGAGAAAAACGTAAATCACCCGAGGCAGCCAAACGCGCCGCCCGTGCCGGTGCAACGCTTTCTTCCAACCCATTCATGTTTTCCGTTTTGTTTGGTTAGCTTGCAACTATAAAGGAAAGGAAAATATATGCGTAATCGTTTACGTCCGAGTGTTTCCCGGTATTTTATTTTGGCAATAATACCTCGCCGTTTTGTAAACGTGCAATGACAGGAACGCCTCACGACGCCATCGGCATCCCGCGCATGACGGGTATATGTACATGAAGTTCACTGCTATCGAATGTGCGGTGACGATGTCCGCCTTGTTGGCGTTTGTATTTTTACAGCTGTAGTATGTTTCTGTGGTGGGTTTGTGTTGTTATGTTACATTTCAGGAAGTGAGCGTGTGAATGTATGCCTCCGAAATATGTGAACGCGTATTGTCCCTTGAAGAGCACAGTTGACCTAAGCTGTTATTTGTTTTTTTCATTTTTGCTGTCATTACACAATCTTTTAGAGAGAAATAATGATGACCTTCAATTAGGCTGCATTGACACCACGGTCTACGAATTGTCGAGTTTTCCTAGTGCATCACATTTTGAATATCCTGTCAAAAACGCTTGTGTTAGCAATGGCGATTCGGTATAAAGTCTACATAAAACTTTCTGTAGAAAGTTCACAGAAACGTTTCAGTTAAAACACGGCGGCCAATGGTTGACAAAAAGATGGCAGGCTGTTGCTAGGAAGTCTATAGACAGTAAGTAGACACTCTATTCAGTGTTGGTAGCTTTTGTAGACTTTTGTCAATAAACATTGAATTCAATGTCGGTAACAATTTTTATCAGGGGAAGGTAGAGAAATTTTTAAGGATCAGCCCTCATTGCACTAGAATTGATGGTAGCAATTCGAAGCCAGTGAGGGCTAGTCGTCTATCACCAAGAGAGTTTGACATTGTGAGGGCTGCGTACCTTTGCAAAAATATTACGGACTCCGGGCACCAAGACAATCTCTCTTCGCATACCCACACGACACCAGGACTACCTACCAGCCTTTGTCTTCGATTTCCAACTTTAGGGCTTCTCACTTTGAGCATTGAAGCAAAAGCAACCTCCAGCTGCAACAATTTTATATATTCTAGCAGGACGACCTAAAAGACGTGAAACCGCGCACGTTTGTATACATTTTCCCACGTTATATCCAAAGCACGGGACGGCGAACTCACCAAGGAGTCCGCTGACTCAGACAAATTATGCTAAAGCTCACACGTGTTTGAGTTTCAGTGAGCGCAGGACTAGTGTGACATGGTGAGTTTAGAGCTCCAGTGAGTTTGAGCCCAACGGTCGTCGTTGTTGTCTTCTCACCAGCAGGAGTTGTCATGTCCGGTACGCGTCGCACCGTAGGGTTGTCGTCGTGTTCGGGAGTAACGTCAGGGTTAGATCGGGCTGTCAGGCTAGGGCCCGGTGTTCGGTGCCTCCCTGCGCCCTTATAGTGTTTTTGTTTCTCTGCCGTTGTGAAAAGTCACATCTAGAAGTTGCCCCTTTTATTTTCCCCCGCGTGGCCTGGCCGACCTTCCACGTGCGAAGTGAGCATTCCTACAGCGGTTCGGCGACTGGTATGGGTTCGGCGCTTGCCAACGCGTGGAACTCGCTGGACCACGGCTGGCTTGGAAGAGATACTCGTCGATCTCGCATAGTATTTGGCCAGAGAGATGGCGAGGTGCGCCGTGAGAGAAAGTGCTCAGTCGGAGTATTTTGTAGGGGCGGCGACGATAGATGCGTCTCCATTTCCGAAGTGGTAGCAGAGCAAACTGTTATCGATGTTTCGCCATGCGTACGTTTTCTTCGGCATCTGGTTTTGGACTAGTGGGAGTTTGGGTGAGACTGGTCGGCGGTGCAGTGGTGTCTCTTGACCACGGGTGGGAGCTGGGCGGGGACGGCGAAAAGCTTCGGCGTAGGCCATAACGTGTGGCTCACGAGATGCTTCCTTTAAGCGCAGAAGTTACCAGTGCCTGTCGAACTTCTTCTCGGATCACGTCGGTCAGGGGTTGCGGGGTTGTTGGGGCAAGTTTGTGTAGTTCTTCGCGATCGACGGCACGGATTGTTTATTTATTTATTTATTCATATTACCTGCAGCGCCAATAGGCATTGCAGCAGGGAGGGTATATGCAAATACATGAATACGATTCATCACATGGGGAAAAAAGAAAAAAAAACTGACATGAGAATAAGTGGTACAAATCTGTACAATAGCGCGTCAAATGTACAAGCAGTGTCCCAATGACAAATTTACATGTGCGACAAAAACGTGCGGAAGAGAGCATCAGATGTACAATTAACAATATCACTTGGTAGTTTATTCCATTCCCCAATGAAATGGGGCAAGAAAGAACCCTGGTACACATCAGAACGACAATCAATTTCCCGAATTTTCCACTCATGGTCGCGACGCTTAGATACAAAGTGCGGGGGTAGTAAGAAATTTTAGGATCAATACCAGTCTTATTGAAATAAATACGATATAGTACAAGTTTGTGATGCCACCGACGTTTACTTAATGTTTCCAAGCCCAACTCTGCTTTAAGTGATGTAATGCTAGTGCGAAAACTATAATTTTTAGTTACAAATTGGGCGGCTCGGTTCTGGACGCGTTCTAGTAGTGCACATAAATTTTCAAATTGTGGGTCCCACAGGGCGCAGGCGTATTCCGCAATGGATCTTACGTTGGTGAAATATAAAAGTTCTGTAACTTTTGGAGGAGCATCACTGAAGTTGCGTTTTAGAAAGTTGAGCATGCGGGAGGCAGAAAAAGACACATGTTCAATCTGACGTTTCCAGGTTAGGTTATATGAAAAATAGACGCCAAGATATTTATAATCTAGGACTGTATCAAGATGCGTACTTCCCAGAGTGTATTTTGATAAAACAGGGCTGCGACTGCGTGTGAAGGAAACGTGCTTACATTTCGCAATATTCAAAGTCATTTTTCATTTTGCACACCACGTTTGGATATGGTCGAGATCACATTGAAGATAGTCCGTGTCAATTGGGCTTTTGATACTGCGATAAACAACGCAATCGTCTCCGTAAAGGCGTACTTTGCAGGACAAATTACCTACAATATCAATATTATATACAAGGAAAAGCAGGGGCCCTAAAACAGACCCCTGCGGAACACCAGAACTAACATTCACAGCACCTGATTTACAGCCGCTTATCAGGACACATTGGGTACGATTATGCAAATAACCTGTTATCCACTCGACAACATCATGATGTAGGCCAAGAAAAGACAACTTATGGAGCAGCAACGAGTGCGGGACAGAATCAAATGCTTTTTTTAAAATCCAAAAATACACAGTCTGTCTGTTCTTTCACGTCCAATGATGAGAAGAGATCATGGCTATATTCTGTTAATTGCGTTGTGCAGGAAAAACCTGCCCGAAAGCCGTGTTGGCAGTTCGTAAAATATCTATTAGATTCCAGGTGTTTTATTGCGTCGCTATATATTATATGCTCTAGGATTTTACTACAGACACTTGTGAGGGATATGGGCCTACAGTTTTCAGGATTGCTTTTCGGGCCACTTTTGTGAATGGGCGCAACGTTAGCGATTTTCCAATCCTCAGGCAGGTCACTAGAAGCGATCGACTTGGAAAACAGAGTAATGAGAAAGTGGGCAATAGTCTCACGGCAGGCATGAAGGACGTAATTGGGTATTCCGTCAGGTCCGCCTGAAGAATTAACTTTAACATTCTGGAGTAGTTTGAGTACACCATTATAGGTCACAATGACGGGATCCATTTGTTCATTTATTTGTTCTGAGACACTCGGAGCGTTTTCACAATACGTTGGAGAGAAAACAGACTGAAAGTAATTATTGAAACAATTAGCCTTTTCATGGTCATCAGAAACAGTTGTGCCGTTAACGTGAAGACAGGGTATTCCTGTATGTTCCTTGCCCTGGGATTTCAAAAATTTCCACATTTCTTTGCGATTTTCTTTTAACTGAGTTCCCAAGGAGCAGATATATTTGTCTTCAGCAATTTTGTTCCGAATTTTTATGTCTTTGCCGAGGAGCCTTACGGCATCCATTACGCTCTGGTCTTTCTTTTTTCTATAAGTTTGCAAAAGACTCCGCTTTTTGTTGATAAGTAGACGTACGTCACGGGAGACCCACGGCTTGTTGGCGCGCCTTTTGCGGGATATTAGTTTGCTAGGAACACATTTTGCTATTAATTGCTGAAGTGTGTCCTTGAAAGCTTCCCAAGAGTGTTGCAGTTAGAGCATCGGCTCATTTCGTCAAACTCTGGTAAAAAGGATGCAAGTTCCCTGGATAAGGAGACATAATCTCCTTTATTATAAAAGAAAACTTTACGTGGGTTATTGTGTACAGTTTTGAATGTGATTGGTGGTAAATAGGCAAGGACGCAGTGATGATCACTAATTCCAGGGACGACTACAGTATTTCGGACAAGTGAGGGCCTATTTGCGAAAAGCAAATCTAAAACGGAAGCGCGGTCTTTTCATTTCCTGGAAGGTTCGGTTACAAATTGGAAAAGATCGTTTGCTTGTATCAACTTGTAGAAACTGGCAGACAGCGCACACGAGTCGGTGGGAATGCATTTTTGATCCAACCACTGAACTTCCGGCATGTTAAAATCACCTCCAAGTATGTAATCGTGGTTCAATGTTAACAGAAGGCGACGGAAGGTCCTAGCCTTCCGTCGCCAATCCAGAGGCGTTGACGGAATTCACCAAAAATGTGTTGTGTGGCCGATTGTACTGCCTCTAACGCATTTACAGGGATCTCTCCGCCATAGAAGCCTTGTTAGCGAACTCAGTGACAGTTTGGAAGGGATGCGACTGTGTCCAGCGAAGAGCTCTTATGTACCTCCTAATTCTCTTTCGCCATTTTGGTGTCAGTGCATCGAAACAGCATCCTAATCTCTTCAACGAACACAACAACACAATTTAGGGTGTTGTATTAGCGTCTGCAACAATATCTCAGCGCGTTCTTTAAGGACGATAATTTGGAACGTTTTCAAAAATTCGCATTTAAAGGTAGTTCATGATGTTAGCGAGATCTTCTGGTTTTCATACCAAATTTGAGTAGAGTCTCCGATGTAAAAAAACACTTGTCCCAAGGTTTTATCATAGCTTTGGTTGAAGCTTCAGACGCGCTCCATGTTCTGCAGCCCCTCTTCCGGGTCTTCACCAAGGGATATTCGGAATAATGGGGCTGCCAGGACTACTGCAGAACGACTGGAACACTGCCTTGGTTGACCATGGTGCTGGTCGTGACGTCATCTTTTCTCACTTTCTCCGGTAGTAGACCGAGCTCGGGTGCCAGACCTTGATGTCGGCCGCTAGTACGAGTGGGGCTTGCCTAACGACTTGCCGAAGGTTGAGTTAGCATGCACCAAGCACGTCCATGAGCTGTCACGAAGCCAAAGATGACAACGTTAACTTGAAGGAAAAAGAAGATTGTTAGAGCGTAGTTGTGCTCTTAAGCAAAAAAAAATACAGAGGCGGCAAACTGCAGTCAACAAAATGACATGCGCAGGCGAATGTCGGCGATTGAAGTCGGCAAAACACTCACTGCGAAGCGGGAGTGTTTCTGAAACCGTCAAATTACACCCAGAACACTGTAGATGAAAGGTTATTCTTCGCTAGGGATGTTAGTTCGAAAGACTCTCCCTATCAAAGCAGATAACACGTGCAGCATTGAAAGTAACAAAGGGAACACGCGTTTTACGTAGTCCACGAAATAACAAAGACAACACTGCCCGGCGCAGCCTCTGTGAAAAAAACGTAATATACACCAACCCAATACGTGGTTCGCGGCAATATGACCTGGACATACAGAACGAGTTGAAGCTACTGTTTGTTTTCATGACGGTAAAGCAAGTGTTTTCGCGATCTTGTTTGCGGCCCTTTAAAGATCGCCGTCACTTTCCGAGCAAACTGTCAAACTCTGAAGCACAGCCAGCATGCTGACATGGCAGCATGATCATACGGTTAGTGACATTATGTTAAACTATAATAATATTCTTGCAAGTAGGCCAACCTTTTCGGAAAACGCACCATGACGTAGTGATCAAAGTACTGAGAAAACTCCTGTGATCACAACGATATTGCAAGGTGCTTGTTTTAAATAAATAATTTGCAAAGATATAAAGTCTACTCTGAAAACGTAACTGCCAAGCAAGTACAAATGCAACATCAGCCAATGATCGTAATCGCTTTCACTTTTATCCATCCATTTCACTGATTGCTATATCCCATCAAAATGCGAAGCCGACGTGTACGGCAGTCCGGATTGTGGTACACAATGTTAATATTGCGTGGACGCTAGCCACATCTATTGTTACTACAGCGGCAAACTACGTCCCATTGGGCATCTTCCCTTCCACTCTATCCGCCCTTTTTAGAGGCAGAACCAAAGGGATATTCACAGAGCCGTGTAGCACAATTACATCTTGATTGTAGTTCGTGACCGTATTCATGTGAATATCTTGGCTTGCGGGGAAAACAAGCTTATGCTCGGAAAGATGAAACAACAGTTTTGCTGGAGAAGATTCTCTTATGTCGCAAGACGAAAACTTTCCATCGGCTCCACTTGGAACCCACAGATGAACCTCCAAGCGCATTCCAGTCTGTGCCAAACCAGCGGAAACCAAGACATCTCGCAG
This sequence comes from Haemaphysalis longicornis, assembly GCF_048455015.1. NCBI lineage: Eukaryota > Metazoa > Arthropoda > Arachnida > Ixodida > Ixodidae > Haemaphysalis > Haemaphysalis longicornis. Next base: position 202,306,081 of record NW_027526385.1, read on the forward strand.
CGTACGAGACGTACAAGACACCGCCGTTTTATAACGGAGGTAGCAGTATGTGACCATCAACGCAAGCGCTAAGGGAAAATACGTTGTTATGCACCACAACCTCAAAAATGACTACTTCAGGCCTAAATCCGCGTTGGGCCTACTGGACCATTACAGAGGACCGCTATTGATGAATACCGGTGTTGTTTTCTCCCAATTTGTAAAAAAAATGTTACAGTATTGGGAACATGCGATAAACAGGAAGTTATCTTGTCACACCAAATACAACGCCACATTCCACGTCAAAACATGTGGAACAGGACGCCTTACATAGTTTGATGTTGCTGAACTGCTCTTGCGTGAACCTGCGTAATATTCGGCTCTCGGTGATAGAGGTTGTATGTGGACCAGCAGCTGCCAATCGCCAGATGCTGGGCCGCAGAACGTACTGGAGAAAGCTAACAGGGCTCACACCCACTTCTTTGGCCACCGCATCCAGGTCTTCGTCATCCGTGTCTGGCAGGTAGGCGTCGAGCGTGGTCGTCGGCTGTCGACTGTAGACAAGCTGGAATTGAGCCATCAGCATAGATTCCTGGACAGCTGCATATAACGTGAACATGACACATTAGAGTATTTAACCCCATGTTTTATGCAAAACTTCAATGCACATGACAGCCAATGGGCCATTGTCTTGTTCACGGTTTACTATAATCTTTCGGCATGAGGTTGATGAGTACTGCAATTCCGCTGAATCGTTTTCTGTAACGTAGGACGCTTTGAATAAGCTCCTCAGAGAATGCCTTTCAGCGGTCAGTAATTATTACATCAGCTACTTTATGTCACAGGTAAAATTGATGGACCAAAAAGTTGGCGACTTCTTGTGCAGTCCACATCACTAGACGCCTGTCCTCACCATAGCCAGTTAGGTAGTCAGTCCCTACGAGAATCCACTTGTTCTCGGATCGTGACATTGTGAATGTGCACAGAAGTTTAAGGGCCAGCTGTTGGACAGCATGACTACGACGGCAATGGTTTGGTAAAGTCGGGCGGTTCTCGTTGGAGACATATTGCGTCGCTGCCAGTCGCGGCAGCTCTGAACATTGTGGGAGACATCGGATGTAAGGCGGAACCAATAATACGTCTTCCTGATTTTATAATAGTGCTGGCTGTGCCAAAATGTTCGGAAGGCAATATGACGTGGCAGGCTTCCCAAATTTCGCCTCGAAGGTCACTCGGAATGAAAAGACAATTTGTTCTCGTTATTGTTTTGACACGTATCTTCGCAATGACTGAGGTTTTCGGTCTCAATACAGGTAAGGTGCATGTGAAGGCCCCTTGCAGGCTCACGTTGCGTCCGTCGAAGTAGACGGTCATGGCGCGCAACATGCGATCGGCATATTGCAAGGCGGCAATGTCGCTCTTCTATGTCATAGCCTCCGTAAAATGCGCTCTCTTCAGCTGAGACTTGCGGCATTGTGTTGACAGCGGCGCCAGGAAGGCAGTCGGCGTCGGAATGTTTCTTACCGGTTTACAGACTACTTTAAAGACAATTTCTTTCGGGCGGAAGTTCCAACTACTGTAACGCCCTAAGGGAACTTTCAAATTGGCAAATCAACAAAGAACATTGTGGTGTATCACGACGTTGATAAATCTACCAAACACGTATCTGCTGAATTTTTAGTTGTCCTTGTAAGAGCGAAGGAAATTTCTCTGTGGCTGTGTGGTTTGTCTCTTCCTTCTACAGGCGACCACTTGCAAGAGAGAATATTGTTTGCAGCCGCTTTGCATTTGTAAGATTAGAGCACCTATGCCTATAATACGGGTGTCGGTGTGCATTTGTGTTTCAGCCATTTCTCTGAAATGAGGGAGCACATGCTTTCTTCACAGTTGTTGCTGCTCGCAGAATTCTTCCTCCAGGGTGTTTTCCAGCTAGAGAGGGTAATATCTCTCATCAAATGCGTGGGTGGAGCTGAAATGCGTGATTTGTTTTTGACGAGACTGAGGTAGTATACGCATATTCCGAGAAATCTCCGCATGCCCTTCTTGTCTTTCAGTCTTTGGCAGTTCGCTATGGCCGAAATTTTCGCCGGGTCAGGCAGGATGCTGGCGGTGTTGACGACGGGGGCAAAAACTTCAGTTCCCCGTATGCAAACCGGCACATTTAGGGTTTCAGTTTTAACACCAAAGTACGATTAGCCTTGACTAGAGGTTCCAACCGTGCCAGGTATTCTTCCAAACTCCTTGAAACTACCGTAATGTCATTGAGGTGCACGAGGAAAGAGTTTCACCTCAGTCCAGGTAGCACAATGTCCAAGTATCTGAAACCTTGCTGCTTCCATGGAGTGCACGAACGGCATCAAAGGCCATCCGGGGTAATCAATTAGGTCTTCTCTCGATCTCTTTCCTCCACTTGAGCCTCTTTTGAGATCCATCGCCGATGGAGTTGAATGCATCGTCATTACTTGCCAGGTGGCGCACGTAATTTCTGGTGATTTCATTCACTCGCTGCACTTTTTCTTCACTAGTGTACCGGCCCAGCTCATGGTGCCCTAAAGGCTATACAGTGTCGTCGCTGCGCATGTCTTCGACTTGTGTCTGGATGGCTGATGGTGACTTTGGCAGGGAGTATGCATTTTCGGTGATAATTCGGTACTTCGCTAGTAGTGTGTGACGTAATTTTGTGTTACATGAAAAGCACTCGTGCAGTGACAGAGCTAGGCCAAGATATTTTTCTTCCGGTATCGGCGGGTGTATGTCTCCCGAAGGAACAGAAAAAAACCTCAAGGCACTTTCCCCTCAACAAACGTCGCCGACCGCAGTTTACGTCACATGATTCTAGCGCAACTTCCGTGAATGCAATTGCAAAACTCTTGTTTATATGCTGGTATTGTTCGGCGATAGTGCAGCGGTGGAGAAGAGGTAGAGCATCCGCCTCGCGTGCAGAAGGACCATTGTTTGAATCCCGGAGCAGGACAATTCCCCCCAGATTTTTAGAACAATCTACGTATTGATGGAATTGCACAAGAAGGCTTGGGGTGCTGCCTGACCCCGGCGAACATTGCCGGTAACTCACTCCCTCACCAGAGCAGGATTTGCCACCCCAGTGTAGTAACGGCCGCAACCTCCAAGGAATACGCAAATTAACCCACGGCCCTCAGTCTCCAGTGGCTGCGAAGCAACTGACAACGACGTCGGTCATCGCCTGTCCTCCTAACCTCACTAATACCTATTGCATCCCATTTATTGCCCTCTAATTCCTCGAACAACACCTATAGACTCGCGTGACCAGATAAGGTTCGCACGTTAAGCGTGTCCAGGTTGACATTCTATTGGCGGCCTGTCCGGATCCAGGGATTCTTACAACACCCTGCGGCGAAGCAACTGACCACGGCGGCGGTCAGACATGTGACGCAGCAGGGTGTGCTAAGAATCCCTGGAACCGTGCAGGCCGCCAATGGAATCTCAACCTGGACACGCTTAACGTGCGAACCTTATCTGGTCACGCGAGTCTAGAGGTTTTGTTCGAGGAATTAGAGGGCAATAAATGGTGTAGAAACAGAGGTAGAGGAAAAAAGAGAAGAAGAAGAAACTGCTCGGAACGGTGGGCTCCTGCCTCTCTGCTTCTCTTCGCCCGCCCCTTTCTTAACATTTGGTGCCGAAAACCTCGTGCGGCAACGATTGACTTCAACGCACGACCTCAAGGGCCCGTCTTTCATCTGCTCCGCCCCTTCGCGCTGCGAGTGGGGGAGGAATCGTTTAACGAAGTGGTCCTGGAACGTCACGGCTGGGGGGACGATTAGGTGCAGCCTACCGCGTAATGGAGCGACTGAAGAGCAAGATTTCTCCGCGAAGAGCCAAGAATACGAGGCTTATAAAGGAAGCTCGCTCGTTGCTCGACGCTGGATGTCAAGACATCGCCAAGCTCACGGGCTTGCAAGATCGACTCATGGCCAACCACGCCGAGCTCTTGAAGATCAGCGAGGAGCTCGAGGCCTTCCTTACGGCGGAGGAACAAGACATCGAGTATCAAGCGGCCGAGGAATACAATGATAGGACCCTCGACACGTTGGCGGAAATTCGATGCAAGATCGACTTTCTTGAACGAGCCGCTCAGAACGCCCCACATTCGCCGGCTGTTAACGAAATGGTCCCGTTCAGACAGGAAAGTGCGGCCACGACCTCGGGACCTCGGCTTCCGCCGCTGGACGTACCGGTCTTTCGAGGTGAGCTTCAGCTTTGGACGGGTTTCTGGGAGCAGTTCGAGCAAACCATCCACAACAACAACGCTCTTACGCCCACGTCGAAGTTTTATTATCTGCGCCGTTACGTGATGGGGGAGGCGGCTGCAGCAATCGCAGGCTTACCGACCACAGACGCCTGTTATGCGGATGCTATAGAAATCCTCAAGCAGCGATACGGGAACAAGCGAAGGATTCAGCAGCATCATCTTTCCGCACTGAGGAATCTGTCGCCTGTAAAATCGTCTGCTGACATACGGGGGCTCAGGCAGCTCTACGATGCGGTGCAGCTGCACAGCCGCTGCTTGAACTCTCTGAAGGTGCCCACCTGCAGCTTCTCTGCCATGCTCGTAGATATATTGCAGCACGCGCTCCCACACGATATTGTGCTGAATTTTACTAAAGAGAAGCGGCATCGAGAGCTGACCTCCTCCCCAGGGTACGGCCCTCCTCCAGCCAATTCATCGGGAAAGCTGAACCCTTCCCCAGCAGACGAGAGACTCCCAGCCCGCTCATTGGCAGTGACAGCTGAAGCGGACGATGAATTGAAAGAGCTGCTCACCTTTGTGAGGATGGAGCTAGAGAGCCGCGAGCAGTGCTGCGAGTTGCCCCAGCGACAAGTTGCTGGCAACCGACCAGAGAAGCAGCGAAGTTGCCCCTTCACGGCGTCGGCATTACACGTCACTGCCCACAAAGACCGAAATGAGGAGTGCTTCTTTTGCCATTCCCCGAAGCACAGCACGCGTTCATGCACCGCCGACCTCTCGCTGGCTACTAAGAAAGAGCATCTCGCAAGGGACAGAAGATGTTTTAGGTGCACGACCAAGGGTCACCAAGCGAGAAACTGCAGGGCCAGATTGAGTTGCGCGTCGTGCCACGGGAGGCATGCAACCACCATGTGCGACCCTTCGTTCAAAGGCAATAATGCAACCGAGGGTGCACCGGGAACAACGGTCTGCGTATCGGCCCCGGTTCAAGCGTCTGGAGAGAGCAGCAACGAACAGTCGAACGATCGTTCTAAAGACAATGGGGTGTACCTTCAGACGTTCCGATCATTGTTGAGCCACGACGGGAGGAGCCGACTCGTTCGAGGTATACTCGACGGCGGAAGCCAGAGGTCGTTCATCACCGAAGACCTCGCAACCAAGCTGCGTTTGAAGGTTGTGAACGAGACGACGGTCGCATTCAACACGTTCGGCAATGCTTCTACTCCGTGTGCGCAGAAGCGAAAAGTCGTTCAAGTTCCCCTTCGGAGCCAACACGCTACAGATGTCCACTCCATCGAAGCGATAGTGGTACCTGTCATCTGCCAAGATGTATCAGCACCATCAGCTGATATCTCTTTCGTAGAAGATCTGCAAAGGCAGGGCAAGGTCTTTGCTGACCAGCAGATGTTCATAGGAGTAGATTCAGAGCCCGGCCTCGGTCTGCTCATTGGATCCGACTACCTTTGTCGTTTGCTAACGGGAGAAGTTATTCGGAGCCCGGATATCGAAGGCCTGGTGGCGATAAACACTATTTTTGGGTGGACGCTTCAAGGTCCGTCTCGGCAGAAGGCATTCCTAGATGGGGGAACTCACCTCATGGTCTGCGTTCTGAGCGTGAGCAGCGTCACGGAGGACGAATCCGCGTCAGAGCTCTTGCAGGCTTTCTGGCAACTGGAGTCAATGGGCATAGCGGACTCGAGCGAACAATCTACTGATTGCCTGGTACAGTTTAAACAAACAATTCAGAAGAACAACGGAAGGTACACTGTTGCACTCCCCTGGAAAGAAGGTTGGAAGAATTCCTTGACGGACAATCGTGACATCGCACTGAACCGGCTGCAGAGATTAGTAAAGCGGCTTTCTCACCAAGAAGGGCTGCTACAGAGGTACGACACAGTGATCAGGCAGTACTTGTTGCTCAACCATGCTGAAGTCGTACCCAAAGTAGTTCCTGACGATCGGGTGGTTTACTACATGCCGCATCGCGAGGTCGTGCGCGAGGAGTCACTGACAACCAAGCTGCGAGTTGTTTTTGACGCGTCCTCGCATTCACAAGGTGTAGCATCCCTCAATGACTGTCTCGACAAAGGAACGAACCTCAACCCAGAGTTACTTCAGGTTCTGCTGCGGTTCAGGTGGTATCCCATAGCTATAAACTCGGACATAGAAAAGGCATTCCTTAAAATCGAAGTGCAAGAAACGGATCGGGACGCTTTCAGATTTCTCTGGTTTGAGAACATTCCCACCAGTTCCACGGAAAAGATGGTCGAATGGAGAATGACGAGAGTGCCATTCGGCTCAACCTCAAGTCCCTTTCTGCTCATGGCCACTATCCACCATCATCTGGATACGGTGAGCGAGGACGACCGTGACTTCGCCAGAAAACTGAAGAAGTCGTTTTACGTGGATGACTTACTCATAGGAGCGGACACATAAAACGAAAGATTGGACGTTTACGAGAGATCGAAATCTATAATGAGTAAAGCTGCTATGAATCTTCGTAAATGGAAGACTAATAACAAGCAGCTTCAGAAGGTTTTTGACCAGAAAGAGGAAAACGTTGACGGAGCATCAACTTCTGGGACCGTGCTGGGAATGCTTTGGAATACAGAGCATGATTGTTTTGACTTATCGCCCAAAGCAGTAACCCAGTACTTGGCTTCGGTCACATCTAACTCGAAGCGTTCTTTGCTGAAGACGGCGGCCAGGATCTTCGATCCACTTGGAGTTCTCGCGCCATTTACTGTCACAGCTAAGATCCTGTTTCAACAATTGTGGATGAGGCAGGTGTCATGGGATGCTGAGCTACCCACCGATGTAGCTATGTTGTGGAAAGCCTGGTGCGCCGATTTACTCCAGCTGGTTTCGATTAGGATCCCACGGTGCGTCAGACATGGGCTTGACACAGTAGTGAAAGCGGCTGACATTCATGTTTTCGTAGACGCCAGCTTGAAAGCATATGGAGCGTGAGCATACCTCAAGGCTTCAGACACCACTGATCATGTTGTCACTTCCTTGATTATGGCCAAATCTCGAGTGGCACCGATGAAAGCCTTGACTCTTCCGAAACTGGAACTGATGGGCGCAGTGGTAGGATCGAGAATGGTGAAATACCTGCGAACATCGTGGGATACGTTGTCGCTGAGCGTTGTCATGTGGACGGATTCTCCAACTGTACTCAACTGGATCCGAGGGCATCTGAACAAACAAAACCAGTTTGTCCGGAACCGAATACTTGAAATTACAACTGTAACCAAACCAGAGGACTGGATATATTGCCCAGGTGAAGATAACCCTGCAGATTTGTTGACGAGAGGTGTGTCGGCGACTACTCTACGTGAGAGTCGAATATGGTGGAGAGGCCCAGAATGGCTGCCGAAACCGCGTTCTGACTGGTCTACTGACCAAGCAGATTGAAAGGCGCTTGCGGGGAGCAGATGGTGCCCCCACAGCCGGGTGATAAGGTCTCTCAGTTCGCAGGGGTGCTTCTTCAGACACAGGGAAATTCAGAGCCCATTTTATGCCTCGACAGATTTAGCAGTCTGCAAAAGCTGCTGCGTATCACAGCACAGGTCTTCAGGTTCATGGAACGTTGTCGACGTACGCAAAGGTCGTTTCCTGCGTCGATCACCGCCGAGGAGATGGACAGGGCCGAGATTTTCTGGATAGGGCATACCCAAAATGAAGTTTTCGACCGAGAGATCGGGCAACTTCGATGTGGCCATTGTGTCGACAAACAATCTGTCCTGCATAACCTCCACCCATATTTCGACAACAACCGAGTTCTTCGTCTAAGTGGTCGTCTTCAGGGAATGAAAGCTGCCTACGAGGAAAAGCATCAGGTCGTACTACCCAAGCGGCATGCCTTCACAAGTTTAATGGTTGTTGAAGCCCACTTTCGTGTATTTCATGGTGGCGTAGCGAGCACTATGGCCCAGTTACGTCAACGTTTTTGGGTTATTCATGCTCGGCAGGAGGCGAAGAAGGTGATTCGTGCTTGCTTCCTCTGTAAACGATTCGGCAGCAGACCTGTTAACGTACAACATGCTCCGCTGCCTGAGGACAGACTACTGGCTTCCAAACCATTTGAGATAAATGGACTCGACTTCGCCGGTCCACTTTACGTGAAAAACACCCCGGGCGCAACTACTTCAAAGACTAATGTATTGCTGTTCACGTGCTCTACCACAAGAGCTGTGCACCTGGAGTTAACAACCGGACTCTCTTCGGACGCTTTCCTTATCGCTTTTCGTCGGTTCCTGGCGCGCCGAGGGGTACCGTGCACTTTGTACTCCGACAACGCGCTCGCATTCAGAAGAGCTTCAAGAGATATCAAAGAGGCACGGAGGATAATGGGCACCTCTCCATTATCCTCATTTCTCGCCACCAACCGGATTAAGTGGAAATTCATAGTCCCAGCAGCGCCGTGGTGGGGAGGTTGGTGGGAGAGGCTGATTCGCTCCGTAAAGTCAGCCTTGCGGAAGGTGCTTGGAAAGACGAGCCTGAGCGCAGAGGAGCTGACCACGCTTCTTACAGAAGTAGAAGCTGTCATCAATTCAAGGCCTCTTACTTATACGTACACCAGTGCGGAGGAGCCCTCGCCTATATGCCCTGCGCACTTTCTCATTGGAACTTCCTTGCTGAGCATACCTGGCCCAGGCAATGAGGACGACTCCTACATCAACCAGGTAACACGTGAAACCACAATTAGCAAGCTTCGGTACCGGCAGAAGCTTTTGGACCACTTGTGGAATCGCTGGAGAAGAGAGTATATCCTTGAGCGGAGGTCCTTTCATCATCATCCAAGTGCGCCCAACCGAAGTTTACAAGTTGGGGACGTGGTCTTGGTGGAGGCAACTGGCACCCCCAGGAGCCTTTGGTTGCTGGGCCGTGTTACACAAGTTTTTCCTGGACGAGACGGGCTCACTCGGGCCTGTAGCTTGAAGACGCAGGATGGGAAGATAATTAAGAGACCGGTGCAGACACTTTATTTCCTAGAAATGGGACCTCCATCTTCTGGGGGGGGGAGAATGTAGAAAAAGAGGTAGAGGAAAAAAGAGAAGAAGAAGAAACTGCTCGGAACGGTGGGCTCCTGCCTCTCTGCTTCTCTTCGCCCGCCCCTTTCTTAACAAATGGGATGCAATAGGTATTAGTGAGGTTAGGAGGACAGGCGAAGCCTTTTCGGTGCTGAAAAAATGCATTTCTGTTACCACGGTCTAGAGGACAGAAGAGAACTGGGAGTGGGACCTCTAGCCGATAAAGCGATAGCTGGCAACATAGAAGACTACTATAGCATTACGAAAGGGCAGCAGCAGGTATTGTAATTAGGCGCAATAAGAGGTAGAAGCCCAACGTGGTACAGGGCTACACGCCCACATGCAGCCAGGACTACCAGGTATTGGAATGCTTCTATGAAGAAGTGGAATCGGCAATGGCTAAAGTAAAAACACAGTATACGGTAGTTATTGATGACATCAAGGCTAATGTAGGCAAGTATCGGGCTGGAGACAAGGCAGATGGAAATATGGTCTGGGCTGTAGAAATAGAAAGGGGAGACCTACTAGTTGACCCTGCAGAACGGAATAACCTGCGCATAATGAGTACCTTCTGTAAACAGGAGTGGTAAGTGGACGTGGAGGACCCAGAATGGGGACCACAAAAATGAAATAAACCTCAAATATGCGATAACCCTGGTGTCATGATGGATGTGGAAGTGCTCGGAAGGGTAAGGTGTAGTGACCACCGTAAGGTAAATTATCGAATTAGGCTTGATTTGAGGAGCGACATTTAAAAGATAGTACAAAAAAGCCCATTAAGGAGCTAATTGTAAGACGCAAAGTAGAAGAATTCCTTATCGCGCAGCACAACCGATATTCAACTCTAAACGATGAAGCCGAGCTTACGACATAGGAAGCCAGGGACAACCTTACACGCATTGTCCCGGAGTGTGCAGTAGAAGTCGTGGGCACGATAGCTATACAAGATACCTATGACTTTGCACACGAGACGAAAGATCTCATTAGGAAACGGCAACCCATGACAAACTCCACCCCAGCTGACAAGAGTAGAACTAGCGGAGCTTCAGAAGTAGTGAATAAGCATGATACAGCTGTCATACACATGTATAATATGGAGTGGATCGAATACGCTGGAAACAACGTAGGTAGCATGAAAGCAGTGAAGAGGCATCTTGGCGTGGGGAAAAATTAGATGTATGCACCTAAACACAATCAAGACAATGTCATCACAAATAGGGACAAATAGTCACAGTGGTCGAGGAGATCTATAGGGATCTGCACAGAAGCCGGGAGATCCAGGATAATGCCGCACGAGAAAGTGGTTACGAGGAGATAGACATCCCACCAGTAACGACAGACGAAGTAAGGAAAGGTTTGAAAGAATTGAAAGGGGGCAAAGCACCTGCTGAGGATCAGATAACAGCATACCTCTTAAAGGAATGTGGAGAAATTGTGCTTGAAAAACTGGCAAGCCTGTATACGCAATGCCTAATGACCGCAAGTGTACTGGAATCTGGGAAGAACGCGAACATCAACCTAATCAATAAGAAAGATGACATGAAGAATTTAAAAAATTACAAGGCGATCATCTTACTGTCAGTGGTCTACAAAATACTTAACAAGGTAATAGCTAACAGAATTTTTGCAACCTTAGATTTCTGTCAATTTAAAGAACTAGCAGGGTTTCGTAAAGGTTATTCAATTATGAACCATATTGACATGATCAATCAGGTGATAGAGAAGTGCGCTGATTATCGTGAGCTCCATATATAGCCTTTATAGAATATGAGAAAGCATTTAATTTGTTCGAAACCCTAGCAGCCATTCAGGCATTACGAAAATAGGGGGTAGATGAGCTTTATATAAGAATACTTCAGGATATCCACAATGGGTCTACAGCTACCATCATCCTCCATGAGGAGAGGAGTAAAATACATTTAACAAAGAGTGTCAGACAAGAAGACACAATCTCTCCAATCTTATTCACAGCATGTTTCAAGGAATGTTCCAAATGTTGGAATGGGAACAGTTGGGAGTAAGGGTTAATGCAGAATACCTCAATAACCTTAGATTTGCTGATGACTTTGCCTTGCTAAGTAAGTCGGGGGGACGAATTTTAAGGCATGCTTTCTGCACTTGAAGAACAGAGTACAACCGCGGGCCCGAAAATTAGTATGCAGAAAAAAATTCATGCAGAAAAAAAAGCACAGTAGTTTGGGATAGAGGGCGAGGCGGTGGAAGTGGTAAGCGAATATATATTTTTAGGCCATGTTGTTACTCCGAGATCCCATCCATGAGGCAGAGATAATTAGAAGGCTAAAATGGGGAGGAGTGCCTACGGCAGATACTCTCAGGTAATGTATATATATAGGACTATTGAACTATACATATGAATATATATTGGAATATATGACTATATATATAGTGAGTATATAGGACTATTGCACGAAATCTACTTTGCTTTGCCCGGTTGGCTTAATCGAGTCACAGACAGACATACAGATAGAACAACATGCCTGCATTTAGGTTTCCCAAGAAAGAGCATCGTCTTTAAAAAGTAATGGACTTGGTCGGCAGAATAAATTATTGCAGCATTGTTTCTCCATTCTGGGACATATGTCGCGCGCAACAAGTACGCAAAATGACCAACGTAGCCGGGTGCGTGGTACATGCTATAGTGACGCGAGATGTCGTCTTTGCATTTGATGGGATGGCCTCCAGCTGTGCGTATGTGTGAGCCGTTCCTTCTGGTCGTAACGTTGTTTAGGTTAGACGCGAACAATTTGCTCATTGGTTTGTACTAGGTTCCGTGTCTATGAGGACTACTACATCAAAGCCGTCCATGGACAACTTGACTTAGAACGCTGTCTTGCCCGAGCTCAGGGAGCGTCGGGGCGCGAATCTAGGCCTGTGTGTGTTCATTTTGGGTGTTATTGGCCGTCGCTGTGTTATTGTTCTCAGTGGAAGGCTCGGCCAGATCGGGTGTGCTTCGCGCCGTGTGGCTCTCGTCATGTTCGGGAGTCACGTCAGGGTGAGGTGTCGTCGTCGGACTAAGAAAATTTTGTGAATCACGGTCTCGATGCAGCAACTTCATCTCCAGAAAAGGGTGCAAATATTTTCACCTACCTGCTATGGGGATCTCCCACGCGAGACGTTTCCTTTGCTTCAACCGTTTTGCAACTCTTATTGGTAGGGGACAGCAAATGGTTCAACTTAGGATGGTGCTGTACACGTATTTTTAGATCTCAGCAGATCGCTGGCCTGGAAACGGACGCTGTGCGTCGACATTAAACCCGCGCCATCGTGGATTTTTTTTTTGTACAGCGATGGTAGGTGCGGTCAGCCTCTCCATAGTGAGAGCACTGCCTACAGTTATCAGGGTTTCACTATACCTGGGTCTTTCTCAGCGACCTGGTTTAGACTACAGGGGTTTGTATGGCGCAAAGTAGACATCGTTATTGTGGGGCTTCTTGGCGACGCGTTCGAGCTGGGTGCGTCAAAAAATAGCTGCGGAGTAGGCCATAGCTGTTGGCTTGGGCGGCTTCCGACGGCGTATAAGTGTGCCAAGCCTATTGAACTTCTTCCTGCATCAATTTTGTAAGGCAGGCGACTTGAGGTTGCGGCATTGCTGGGGAAAGTTTCCGGAGCTCGACCCTGAGGACTGCGTGGATTGTCTCAAAGAGCATATCACGGCTATGAGGTCCTGTGCAGATCTTCTGCGGAACGAGTACATCGATTGGACAGTCGTATTTTGCCAAAACTATTTGTAGCGTCTTGTTCATTGCAGCATAAAATTCAAACACCGTGTTAGCGCGTTGCGACGAAGACAGGCGAATAACTGTTCAAAATGTAGTTCTTTTCCGTCATTTCCATGTCCGCAAGGAGATGAGGGCCCTTCATTTCCTCAAAAAAACATTAGCACACTTTTTGGCATTCCGCGTGTGTGTCTATAGCACCTGCCTAGCCTCTTCCCTCTATACCATAGTAGGGAACGTTTTGAGAGCTGAGCTGTTGTTGCTGGTCGTAAGTTCAGGGTTTGTGCGCGCCGTAAACTGCCCCAGAAAAGGCACACAGCTCGTACACACGTATCTCGAGCTCAGGTCCGTCAAGCTAACCAATATCACTTAGGGATATTGGCAACCATTGTCCAAACCGAAAGCTCCAGCCTTGGCCGCGTGCCTGAAGAGCACGCTCGTCCGTCCAAGCATACCCTCATTGGCCACAAAACGCTCCAGGTTTCACCGTATCGCGGCAAAACCTGCCAAAATGAGGAAGACTCCTACGCCTATTAATCTTTCGGCGTCGTGTCGTTGCGCGCTTGCGCTCTTTACCGTAGAAGAGTGGCGACTTGTATGTCGAAGCTGCTGTAGGTGATCAATCATTCCACATGGCCCAGCCGCAGATATTTCGCCAGGCTGAGGAAGAAGCCGCTTTTCGAGAGGCTCCGCGTGCAAAGCATCCGCTAGAGACGATAACTCGCACATGCCAACTTACGTACGAACACGCCTACCAAAACCACGAGCTCACTCAGGTCTTGTTCAACACGAGGTCATTGATATGGTAAGCCGTCTACGTCATCCACGACACAACAACAAAATATAAACTCAACTTTGTGTCCATCAGTGATCACCTACAGCATTTTCGCCATTCCAGTCTTGCTTGTAAGTGCACGTTTCCCTAAGTTTTGTTATAAAATAAGACTTGAATAACCCGCAGGTGGTTAGAATGCACTCGTGGTTCTCGAAATAAATGCGAACAGAGCTTTCGAGGTAAGACTAAACTTAGCTTAATGGTTCGTCATCCTCCCGTCAGTTTTATGTTCGGACCCGTTAGAGAAGCTCCAGAATTTTTTTAGGATCTTCTGGTGGTGACCGTAAACTGATTGCGCTTCCCGTGGAAGCTGCATAACGACTGGTGACGTAGTTGAAATTCTTGCATAGTCGCAGCGTGGAATTTTTGTTGGATGATCTTCAAGAAGACCGGTCTGTGGGGAAGACCTTAAAGTCGGCGGCTGGCGGCACTTGGACTTATGGGGGTTAGGTTACGTGTAGCCACCATCTCTACCACATGTCGAGTAGCCAAGGACGACGCAGCCTTTCTTCAAGAAAGAAACGTTACTGGAACGAATTTGAGCTCCACAAAGACTGCCAACAAACTGAACTTCGCAAAGTGCTCAGGCGGCTGCAGTGGTAGTATTTAACTTTCGCCGTGGTATTTCCTGCTAACATGAAATTACGAAGAGAATACTGGAGATCAAAGAATTCTTCACAAGGCTAGTGATGTCGGAGGCGTATACCTTCCCTCTGAATTTAGAACACCCCCGGGGCATTAAACTAAAAAGATAGAAAATATCAACTTTGCTGGAAACACTGATAACAGCGCCAGGCAGATCGGGTTGATAAGCAATGGAAGTATCAAAGGAAATGTGCGGTTCGCGTCGCGACAATGTACATATATTCACATGGTATCAGATGGACAATGCCTCACAGCTCCGTCCACCAAGAACGATGATGACGACGACTTCGTTCCTGGCGCCAATCTTGCGCTAGCCGCTATGTCCATAATGGCCGCTATGTCCTTAATGTAAACAGATCGATTCACTCATCGCATCGTTCGTGTCATCTGTGTTCTGCTGCCAAGTAATATTTTGCTATAGGATTATAATCCCCATCCCGGCATCCACATCTTATAATATCAGCCTGGGCAAAATCGTCGAGCGGACGTGGGCCGTGTCGGGCAACCCCAGCCCACTGCGAAGAGCATTCCACCACGTCCCCGCCCTGTGTTCCCGGGAGCAGCCTATCAAGACCGGCCATTACAAGCCGAGACCAGACGAACAGAAGGTGCCGCGTCCTCAGCCCTCTCGTCTGAGGTGGTTCGAGTCTCTCCGATGGTAGGCTTCTACCTCGACGACATCGCTGTTCTGGGGCCAGCCTTCATAAAGGACATCATCGTGTGTGGTTGCAGGCACATCTTCAGTGTAGGTTTCACCCGCATTGCACCTCCGCAATGCCATCATCACAGTGCATCGGCTTCGACTTGGACGGTCGTGTTGGACCCGAGGGGTTATGTTACGGTCATCAGATGGGCAATGTCTCACAGCTCGTTCAACTCAGAACGATGACGGCGATGACTTGGTGCCCGGCGCGCACTTTGCGTGTGCTGTCATTGCCGCTATGGATATAACGTAAATAGATCGATTCACCGCATCAAATTGTTCGTTTATCTTCTTCCCGCCGCCAAAAATCTTGTGTATATATATATGTATATATCTATATATATACATATATATATATATATATATATATATATATATATATATATATATATATATATATATATATATATATATATATATATATATATATATATATATATATATATATATATATATTTGTCTTACCGAAAAAATACCGGTAGGCGCACTGGTTCGGCAGCCTGAACCTGTTCGCAAACCAGTTCGATGAGTTGAATTATCACTGAAGGTAGTAAAAACCTTTAGTCGTTTCACTACAACAGTCAAATAAAAATACACACTAAAATTCAAAATGCTGCTTTTCCCAAAGGTCAGTGGTGCAACTGCAACGTAAACTTTAAACAATTAAACAATTGCCAGATAATAGAAAAACATATGAACTGGCAACGTTTTCTAACCTACTTTATCACCTAGACTTTATGTATTCCTAGCGACTATTCATAAAGCCACCGCCAAGAGATATGACGATGGGATATATTTTATGCCCTTTCCTTTTGAGATGCAAAGTATCTCTTAGTCGACCAACCGTCGTCCGTCGGCGTCCGGCGTGCGCACTTCTATTCCTCTTCAAACCACCTGTGATAACACCACTCTCTCCCCTCCTCCTTTCCACACCACCTGTGCGCTAGCGCGTGCTGCTGTTGCTCTCCACACCACCTGTGAGCTCCGCGCGCTGCTCCTCCACTCCCCTATCCACACCAGCTGTCCAATCACGCGCATGTGCGCGGCTCTCCTCTCCACTCCTTTTGCTCTGCAAATAACCCCGGTCCGCACTCCGCTCAGTTGCTTCTTCGGTACTGCACCGTCCGATGAGCTAAAATGGACGCCAACGATTCCGTCAATGAACCGGCTGTCACACTTTCAACTAGCGCCAGCCAGCGCACTGTCAGAACCGCGAGCCCCTCCGAAGACAAGGCTCCCCAGAGGAGAGCACGCGACGCCGAACGTAAACGGCAGCGTCGAGCCGCGGATTCCTCGCTTTGAGAACGAGAAGCCGCTTTGAAACGCCAGCGGCGAGTAGCTGATCCAAATGGCGTTCGGCAAAGTGACAACACTTCAAAAGGCCAGCGTATGCGTTGCATCACCACATCGTTTCCTTCGGTGAGATGGTGTAATTGTTTTGTTGAAATCGACATCGTCAGTATAGAATCGCCAACACACTAACATTGAAGCCCTAAATATAGACCTGAGTACAGGCGCGTTCGCATTCCAGTGCCTAAAACCAATGGCGCACATTATTTATATTTGTAACAAAACAAAATTATCATACAACAGGCACATAAATACTACGCTTCATTAGATTATTTGGTCACCCTGAATATTAAATGCAGAGCATTTCAGTAACTCACGGTGTCACCAGCGTTGTCGTCCACAGTCCGCGTCCGCATCACTCCCCCTACCCTATATAAAATTTATTATAATACTTGCCGGCGCCAGGTTTCGATCCTACGACTCTGCGGGCGGAACGCAAGGTACACGGTACTCTACCAACTGAGCGACAAAGCCGACACAGAACGGTAGGTTAAGAACGTGCCTTATATCCTTGACTCATTCAACCGTCGGCCAGATGTGCGCCCTCTCCCCCGCGTCCTCTTCGCCTTCTCTCCGCTCGCAACGCCCTGTCTCGCCGCGGCAGTCGGTTCGGGCGCACAACAGGTGGGGACCTGCGCAACACCCTCTCTCGCCGCGTTAGGTTCGCGCGCAAGAACAGGTGGGGCGCTCGCATCGCGCTCACTCGCCGCGGTCGGTTCGCGCTTAAACCACATATATCGTTCGCGCGCGCTACGGTCGCTAACATCTGTGGCGTGATCGTGACGTCAGCATCAAGCGTTCGCGTGGTGGCGATTTCGGCGCTATAACACTCTCTCGCGAGGGGCATTGGATTGGATTCGATTGGATTGGCTTAAATTGGCTTGGATTGGCTTGGATTTGGATTGGACTGGATTAAAGTGAATTGTGTTGGATTGTGTTGCGTCATAGCCGCTCCACGTTGCGTCATAGCCGCGGCAGGGGGTTCACGACACGTTTCACCATCGACTTCATCGACAATGTCTACGCTGGAAGACAACAATTACAACAACAATAACCAATACGTAATCCATACGAGTTGCAGGCGCCCCACCCCCCCCCCCCGCAGACATGCTCTGCATTTGATCATGCCCCTCGCGAGGGGGATGTTTGAAAGTTCGTGCGTTGTCCGTGTAGATAATAGGCGGGAGTCCACGGCGAGACGTGAATCTTCGTAGGGCTAGAAGAAACGCTTCACTCGACAGTCTCGAAACCAACTCCAAATGCAGGGCTCTCGTAACTGCACATGAAAACAAGGCAATGTAAACTTTCGTAGATGAGGCTTCAGTGCGAGCATAAAGAAGTCCAGCGAAGTCTATCCCTACTACCTCGAAGGGATCTGAGCGGCGCACGCTATCACCAGGTAAAGGGGCTACAGGTGCACTGGCTGGCCTTAGTCGTGTCCTTATGCAAGCATTGCATCTGCTGATTACATTTTTTTGCTAGCTGTCAGCTTATCGAATGGGTTCACCACATTTTTGTTAAAAGTAAGCTTTAGTTAACGAACATTCACTGCATTTCAGCTCTGACCACTGCAATTTCCTTTTGTGATAGCTATACCGGATGTGTTGGTTACATTCAGTATGTCCTTCGCCCAGGGCACCTTGAGTAATCTTGGTGATGGCGTTGGCAACACAGCAGATTCTGAGCCCCCATACCTAGGCTGGATCCAACCGTGCCGATGTGTTTTTAGGGTGAAGGGTAGAAACCCCAAACTGTGGCCATCGGAGTCCAAGTCAAGCGTTGGCGGATGCGCTGCTGGACCTCTTAAACTATCAGGGTAAGGCTGACAAAGAAAGTACCCCCGTCCCCTGGTTGTACACTATAGCAAATGGTATTTTCAAACACCCCTACAAACGTGATCGGTCCCTGAAAAGGTGCCGCACCGAAGTTTTTTTTCCTCCTTTGCAATCAATCTCGCTCCCAAAGCCTGATAATTTCTCGCCGTTCTTATTCATGCAATCTCTTGACAATACAAAGCTCAGTTTGGGTTGTCATCTCTTCCCAGTCTGTGTTTCTAATCTCGAAGTTTCTCCTTATCGGGAAGTCGTACAAGGCTAAGAAACTCACATAGGGAGAAGTTTTGATAGAAGTAGAAAATAAACAACCATTCTCTAACCTCCACATGCAAGCCCGCATGGTCGATGCTGACATCAAGATCACGCCCCATCGCAGCCTCGATAGCTGCCAAGGCGTCATCTCTGATCGGAATATAATAAATCAGACTGAAGAACTCCTCGAGAGCCTCGATATCATGGCGTAGCAGCAGTAACGCGAATCACCTTACGCCGAGATGAGCACATATTACCAACCAAGCACATAATTTTGACGTTTGCCCGCTCAACACTTTCTGAGTCGTTAACGCAGGTTTTTTTAAATGTCCGCTCCGACCCTACATGCCGAACCCACGCCGCAGCTCCAGGTGTCAGCGGTTTCCGCAATTGGTAAACTCATTGGCGGAAAATGTGCAGCACCTGACCACAAAACCGACAACTGCGCATCCGAGAGCTTCACCTGTGCGAACTGCCAGGGACCACACGCGGCCTATTCTATAAGTTGTGAAAAGTTCAAACTAGAACAAACAAATCATTGCCTTGAAAATAAACGAAAACATCAAGTTCCAAGAGACGCGAAAGAGGTTTGCCTCTTTTCCCGTGGGGAGATGCACCGACACAGCTTGCCAGCGGGCGGAGTTGCGTCTGGTTTCAGGTGGGACCCAATACCTTCTGTACTACTTGGTCCTGCCTCGGCCGCCACCTCGGGTTGCCTCCGGCCGCCCAACCTGTCACCACCCAGCCTGCCCAGTCAGCAGCGGCTGTGGTGGCAACTACGTCCGTTGGGGATGCCGCTGCATCCACTGCTTCCTCTGCGCCGGCACATAGCACACGTGAGGGCACGGCGGAGATAGTGGTGGAAGCAGCGCAGCAGTTCGTACCCCCTCCACAGTAACTGTGCCACCAGGGGGCTCCTGACGCCCTCGGCGGTCGCGTTCGAGCGAAGGGCACCGGAAACAGTACGAAGTCTGGGGGGTCTGGTCAGCCGGGTGCGCATTCCAAATCTGATGACGACATAGATGTGGGAACTTTCCTGTCTGCTTCGTAGCGGAAAGATCGGGTCCCTCCAATTAAACATCCAAAGAAGGTAAAAAACATTCCCCAAGATCCCGAAAGACCTTACGCAAGTACTAACACTGCAGTAGCTCTAACACATCGTGCGAAGAAAAAATATTGTTCAATGCAACTGCAGGGGCCTTCTCAGTATTATTGACGACGTGTACGAGATCCTGCATGC
Source organism: Haemaphysalis longicornis (assembly GCF_048455015.1). Classification (NCBI taxonomy): domain Eukaryota; kingdom Metazoa; phylum Arthropoda; class Arachnida; order Ixodida; family Ixodidae; genus Haemaphysalis; species Haemaphysalis longicornis. The sequence continues at coordinate 202,325,918 of NW_027526385.1, forward strand.
TTATCAGGCAAGTTTAATGTGTGTCCAGGAAATACATCTGATTTCAAAGAACACAAATTTCTTAAATAGTTACGTGGTATGCAAAAAGAAAACGGATGGCTTCACACAGTGTTCTGCTGGTGTGGCACTAATTCATAAGAAATCCTTTGCATGCTACCCAGTCACTTTGAACACTGTCATTCAGCCTGTAGCAATTCACACAATAATTATTATTACGCTAATAACGGTACTCTCCATTTAAATTCCTCCTGATCTTGCACTTTCGAGCTCTTACTTCGAGGTGCTGGCGTACTAGCTGCCCACACCATACATATTAACAGGCCAGCTTAATGCACATGATTCTCTTTGTGGCACTTCTCGCACGGATGCCCGATGTCCCCTGATAGAGGAGTTTTTAACATACTCTGGATCATGCCTTTTAAACAGGAAACAGCCTACATACATCACCATAGGGCACAACAATATTATTATCTTGAGTTGGCTATTGGCTCTCCAGGTCACTTTTTTGTATTGAGTGTGCCGTGGGCACGGACTCATATGGTAGGGACCACATCGCCCCTCACTAACATATGTAAGCAAAGGGCTATAGAGTCTATCTTCCGAAAAAAGGTTCAGTGTGAAAGAACTAACTGGAATACATTTACAGAGACATCGAAACTACACCACACAACCACAGGACACCTACATGTCGAAGAAGTTCCCCAACTTCTCACGGCGCACATCCTCGACGCCACCGAAGTCCATTCCCCCCCCGCGAGTTGCCCAAAACAAGGCGGGGGTATCCTTCGTCGATTCCCCACGTCGAGTAACCTCCTGGTATTCAAACTTGCCAAGGCGTTTGGAAAATGTCTGCACCGTGGGGCAAAACGAGAGAGTTGGCAGACATTCGTGACATCCATGTACTAATACAGAGACACATACAAAGAGTGGACACACATACGTAAGCTCAAAGGACAACAGACACACAGCATGCCCCTAGGTAGAACAACAGGGACACACTCGAAGACCAGGACAACACACTTGTCCAAAACTTCGAACACCTATTTAGTCCACCACACTACACAAACACTTTCATGAAACAAAATATCTGTTTAAAAGAAGTTTCGGCATGATTGCAACACGTCGGACACTTCTTACAATGCTACTTTTTAAATTCTTGAGCTTAAGGGAGCCCTGACACCATGTAAGCCTTCAGCTCCAGGTGCAGACAAGATCACGTACACTATGATACAACACCTACACTCAGACACCCTTAAAACACTTCAACATCTGTGCAATAAAATCTGGCTTTCGGTGCACATTACACGCTCTTGGAGGGAGGCCATTGTAGTGGCTTTCGTGAATGAAGGGAAGTACCCTTCCCCTCCTTCCAGTTACTGCCCCATTGCTTTGACAAGCTGCCTTGCAAGCTTCTCGAAAAGATGATAAACAGGAGAGTCGTTTACTTTCCTGAGCACAATTGTCGTCTCGAGAGATGCCAGGCAGGCTTCAGGGCATTGCGGTTCACTAACGATGAACTTGTCGCGCGGTAGTCTTATACAAAGGATGTGTTTATTCATGAATAGTTTAACCCAACGGTGTTTTTGACATTGAAAAGTCCTATGAAACCCGCCGGGCGCTACGGGATCCTCAGTGACCTGAAGTCATTTGGTGTCTCAGGTATCTTGTTGAAGATTGTTGCTAGTTATTTGTCAGAAAGAACATTTCGTGTGAGAGTTAAACTCGCACTGTCAAGTGTTCATGTGCAAGAAAACAGTGTGGCGCAAGTGTTATAAAGTGCACTCTGTTCATAGTTCAGATGAACTCCCTTGGGAACGCATGTCACCTACGATTTCACATTCAATGTGTGTATACGACGTCCAGGTATCTTTTAAAGCATGCATTACGTCCATCTGTCAGTGACAAGTCCAGCTCGGTGTCAAAAACTTGCCAGCTGGGCAGACAAGAACGGTTTTAAACTTAACCCATGAAAGAGCACTTGTGTTGTCTTCTCCAGGAAGTGTGGGACGCATCGGGACCCACACATTATCATTATTGGCGTTTCAATTCCTGTGACGAAGGGACACAAGTTTTAGGGTATGGTCTTCGATGAAAAACTTACGTTCATCCCTCACAATAAGCAACTGAAACATCAATGCCTAGAGGCTACTAACATTCTTGAAATCTTGTCACACCACTAACGTTGAAAGGACAAGCAACTCCTGTTATGTATTTTGACTAGCCTAGTGGGGCCTCGATTGGACTATAGAAGTGTCGTTTTGGTTCTGTAATAAAACAGCCCTAAAAATGATCGACCCAGTGCTGCATCTGCGGCTACGCCTTGCATGTCGCACTTTTCGCGCGACCCCAGTTCAGAGCCTCTATTCCGAGCGTGATAAATTGTACTATATCACCAGAGGGTTTAAATGAACTAGTATGCCTCCAAAATCATGGTCCTGACTAACACCCCTTTCAAATCCACCATTATTAATACATTCTCACAGCAACTGCTTTTAAATCGTCCTTTCATCTCTCTCTTTTTCACTGAGAGTAAGACAGAAAACCTCTGAGCTCAAGGCCTCCTTTTTAGACATTCACAAGACACCCATCACTGATGTTATACCACCACGAAATCTGCCCCCTGTGTTCTGTGGCCTGTCTTTTAGACAGACTGTAAGAACGGCGCACCAAGAATTGCGTTTCTGCAGCATTTGTTGTTTTTACAGGATAGATTCCAGTGTGCAGGATTTTATAGTGATCCGGCGAAGACGGCTACCCCTGTATCTTTTGCTGCACACGGTCAGAACTTTCGTATCTGTCAAAGGAAGAATTTCCAGAACAGTATTTGTATTGCTGAAGCATACGGTATCTTAGTGGTTTTAGATCACATGGTAAACGCAAAATTCCAATGTCCATCTTGTACATGACTCCCTCAGCGTTGTATGTGTGGTGTCCTCAGACAAACTATCTAAAACCTATGCAGTTAATCTTTTTTTAAGGGAAGGTTGCCGATGAAATGGCTGCCGGTGCTGCACTAGTAGGCACAGTAAATATAACAACACTACGGTACACAGACATGAAACAAAACATTACACAGCAACTTCATAAATCATGGCAGCTGACTGGAGTGAAGCGCAAGACACGTTGCACGTAAATAAACCACACAAGACGATACACCACCCACACACGAAGCACATACACAGAAGACGTTTTGGATAGCCTACGCATAGGGTACACACAATCAACCCAATCGTATCTGCTCACGGGATCTTCCAGACCCCTGTGCAGCAGGTCCGGAGATGCCCTATCAGTACTCCACATACTCGTAACATGAAAAGCGCTACACAAACGCAACACAGATTTCCTTGAAATCATCCTCAACTCATTCCACTCAACCAATCCTTGTTTTTGGGGGACGATGCCATGATCCCTCTCAAATGTTTTCTTAAGTATTTCTCGGATATAAAATTTTTAAACATCATTTCCTATCATGCATAATCAAATCTGGCCCTATACAAAGCCTTCACCATCATCTTTAGGTGATTTTACCATGTCACTTTTACACGTTTTTATATATACCTTTTTGTGGTAATTACTTCTCTTTAACCATTAAATAACTTATTTTCTGACGCTCTTTGCCCGCGTTGGCCTTGCGTCATTAAACACCAACAATCATCATCATCAATCAGTATGTAATCGCAACGCCTGACCCCCGGCCATCGTTCCATCGTTCGGAATCTTATAACAGATTATGCTGTTACAAAGTGAAAGGCAAATCTGACGCGCGGAGCATGATATGAACTTCTTTGGGTGGATGCTCTTTAATTCGTCCCAGCAGTACTCCCCTCCAGAACGAGTAGCAGTAGAGGTAATGTAGCGATTTGGGCAGTCAGTACAAGTGCACGTTCAAAAAAAGCAGATCTGAAAGAGGCAAAACTGCCGAATAAGTAGAAAAGATGATCGCTGGGCGAATGGGGCAGTGTGAGGTACCGGCCTGCCTTTCTGCACGAGTCACCTGCTTTCATTACTGTTTCTGCTTCCAGGACAAGGTAGAGGGCTACAGTTTCTTGCCGAGGGATTAGGTTGAACCTTAACCGTTTTCTCTTGCACATTTGTTGTTATTTCTATGTGTAAAAAACGGAATTTGTCCACTATACTGTCCTGCTGACACGTTTCGTTGTGAAACGTAGGGCAAATAAAAGAATAGAGCCATATCCACGTTTTGTTGCTTTTTTTACTGATTCAGTTTTACTGAAATTTTGCGTTATATTTAAAGCAACATAATTCCCCTTTTCCTTTTTTATTTTCTGGGTAACCACAATTAAAAAAACCTCCGCATTTGACTCCCGCTCCTATATTTCGGTTCCGAGGCGCAGCTAATGTTGCAGGCTGTCAGACGTATTTTAACCAGCTGGTGATAATAAATGTAGATGAAAATCTAGAATCACGGACGTTGTCGTTTTCCATCTACTTCAAAAACAAACGGTGTTGGGGAAGGGAGATCCAGGGCACTTGCGGTCAGCAACAAACGGCGTAGCCACTGAGCAGCTCCTGCGGTCACAATTGTCAAGTACTAACAATTTCCAGGTGTCGGACATTTTAAACAGATTATGACATGGAAAAAGTTCGCACATATCGGGTGTGGGTTTTCGCTCTTAAGAAGTGTAGCAGTCCTGCAGCCAGACTGCTGCAATAACGTCGAAGCAAACGAAAGGAAAAGTCGTTTGCGTCCTGCAAGCTGCCGAGAATGCCATTTCGTTTGGTCAGCTTGCACTGCGCTCGCGCTTCAAGCAGCAACAGACCATTGCAACATTGGTGCTCAGTCATTTCCCCTGTTGCTACATACAGCGTGATGGGGTTCAAGTGTCTCAAGGGGAAGGGCTTGAGTGTGTACGAAGTTTATGTTCTGTGAAGAAAAAAAAGGCCTCAATTTAATTTTCTGTGGAATATCAATAACGGAGGGTCGAAGCATTGGCATGAACCGGTAACCGTTTTTTGTCATGTTTCGGTTAGTTCTGGTTTTCGGTTCGCTTCCGGTTGAACACACTGATATATATATATATATATATATATATATATATATATATATATATATATATATATATATATATATATATATATATATATATATATGGTTAGGAGAAAAGGCTCCTGACTGTAAAGTTAACTGTACGATAGGGAAGTCACATTTAAAAACATAACAATATTAATACTAGCGTGTCGAGCCTGGTCCGGTCTTTTTCAAAAATACAAATATTTCAGGTCAGTTGGGTTTATATACATTTCAGTTGTTTCCGGGGCAAGAAGATATCATGCAAAACGTACGCTCTACGCGACACACAAGAATACGAAGCCGCAGAACGCAAGGGGCTGGTGAAAAAAGGGTGCCGTTGGGGTGGTGGAGGGGAAAAGACTGAAAAAGGGGTCATTATCAAGGCAGGCGAGGCTATAGGATAAGAGGAAAGCATTGCAAGGCACGGGAAAGCAAGAAAGTTAGGCACTAAGCAGGTGCTCGTTTCCTGCTCGTTTCTTGACCTTTTCTGGCAGCAGGTGCCAGGTACGGCAGCCTGCAGGGTATGGGAGTTTCAAAAAATACAGAAAATATGCAAATAACCAGAGGAACTTGACTGGTGAAGAGAAAAGGGTTGGAGAGCCCAGAAACAATTACGGACGCGTAGTGCAAGCATTAACACACATACACATACAAAGAAAACAAAAAAGAAGGAAGAGGTGGATTGACATTAGCGGGAAGGGTGCGGAAACCGCGAAGGGGGGGATAGCGGGGATGAAAAAGGTTGGAAGAAAAGCCACAATCGACACGTGGTTTTACATGACGTGAAAGGCATCAGGCTTCATCTCTGTCACACGGTTTTTATAGATCAAGATTGAGTTGGGGAGAGAGAGGAGTAAGGTGTCCGGAGTGAGTGTAGCGGGGGGAGACTGGGTATGAAAGGAGCGAAATAGTAAAAGCGAAAAGGAGTTGTAAATATTGCGACCGGACACCGCAAGCTAGAAGGAGTGAAGACTACGAAAGGGCCGCGCGGACAGAAACAGGGAGGAAGGTTTTAAGGTGTACTACGGTGGCATCTCAAAAGAGGCATATGGGACGTGGGGGACGAGGGGGCCGTCTTGCGTGTTTTATTGTGAGGATACTCGACTGTATGTAAGAGAGCTAACTCGCCATCAAAAGCAGCGGTATAATCCGAAGTGGAATTCCATATAAGGAGGCCAGTTTTCCTAGACGAATAGAAGGGATATAGGCGGTCCGCTGCGCTTGGAATTTAAGTGGGTTTAAGTGGGCTAAACGTATGTTTTTGCTGTATGTGTGTCAACTAGAAAGTAAAGAGACACCCCAAAAACCAGAACATGCTACTACGCGTGCTATGCGGAATTAGGCTAGGAGAAAGGCAGGAGAAAAAAAAAGAGTTGCATCAAAGTAACAGCTTTGGAACTGGGCAGGTAGGGTTGTTGCAATGCGAGAAGCTCACCTTATGGTACTTTTTCATTAAGATACCGTAAGGTTTCTAAGCTGTCTTTAGAAGTATTGATTTTAGCCGGCTCAAGGCAATTGAATTTATAGAGTAAGTACGATCCTCTGTATTTCCTCTCCATTGCAGACAAAGCTTGACTGCAGAAGGAGCTTGAGATGATCAAAATAGTGGTTCTGTTAGTGGAAGCGTTGTTTGACTGCTATGAAAGCCCTGTTGTGATAGTTGACCTGATTTCCATCCAGTAGAAAGTTGCAGGCTGACTCGTTTCTCGGATGTACTACGTTTGAGAGAATAAATATCCTACCATATACACAATGTTAGAAGGATGGCACAGTGAACTTGAATTATTCTTGTGAACGTATTGGCTGTGAGAGCTGTTGACAATGTATTCCATCTGCAGGTCTTTGGAATTCTTGCATCTAGGACGGATGCAGGGGCTTATGATAGGCTGCTTAGAAGCAGCGATTTTGGCATCCACTAATATGCCTTTTAGGATTTTATTTCGTCTGTACGTGACTCTCGGGGCTTGGGGGAATGTCTTTTGAAGTCGGTCGTTACTGGCTAAAAGCGGTAGTAGTTTCGTAGGAGGTTGTTGATGTTAAGGAGCGCGTTTGAAAATTTGTTTATTAGGCCTGGTCACCGCGGGCTTTCATCGCATGGCTGTTGCTTGATCACCTCGTCCTTTACTATATACATATATATTTGTTATAATTAGGCAGTTTTACGCATGCAGCGGCAATGCGACTTGCCTTCATCAGTGCACAGTTACATAATACGGCTGCAACAAATATTAGGAATTCAATTCTAATATAGCGTTGCAGTAAACGTGTGAGAAGGAACAACCAGAACAAGAAAAAAAGTTGACTTAAAAAGGCAGGTTTCAAGATTGCATGGCGTATCGCAACAAACGCGGAGCGGGCTGCAAGTGGAAGCGTGGAAAATTGTGAATTCAAAACGAAATAAAATATACACTAATCGTATTCACAAGATGCCCAAGGCAAACAACCCAGGTCACCCCATAGTTTCTGGCATTTGCACTGTTACCTAAAACCTCTCGCGCTATGCCGATCACCTCATTGGCGACATTCCGCCAAGATTTTCTCCGTTATTAGGCATACTGATGATTTTCCCTCAGACATTAAAACAATTCAAATTCCTGATAACTTGCTCCTAGTCACCCGGAATGTTGCATCCTGTATACTAACAACGCTCATGAAGATGGCATCACTGCTGTATCTTTTCCTTTTGAACAGTCGTTGTGTGGGAAACCTATCGAACCTTTACAACCAAAACGTTTCTTAGACCTGTTGTGAAATTTTACAACTTTCGGTTTGACGGGCTCCATTACGAGCAAGTCTGCAGAGCGCAAGAGGAAATAGAGTTGGAACCAACAATGGCAATATCCTAATGGCTGGCCTCGAAGCAAACTTTCCTCGCACTCAAAAATAAAGTAACCTGACTATATGGTATATTGACGACATATCCATGATCTGGTAGCGCGTTGATGCGGAGCTTCTCACCTTAATTAACGCATATACCTTAGCTCATCGCTGTATTTCTCTTGTTTAGACCTTCTCAAAACACACTCTAAACTTTATCGATATTAGCGTTACTGCTTCTCACAGCGTGCTTTAAACTACAACGTACAGAAAACCGACCGATACGCGGGCAGTATTTGCATTTCCAAAGTAGATATGTCAGGCACTGCACGAAAAAATCTCTCATTATCAAGCCAACCGTTTAGGAGAATTCGCACAAAGCCAAGCTGATTTTTACTGAAACGTTCGACAAATAAAAGCACCCTCTCGAATACAAAATACCCGGAACATAATATCGACGACGCTAATATGCGAGCCAACTAATTAGGGCGTAACGAAAGATAAAAAAAGGCTCCCAGAAGTAATCCGCAAACCTAGTTTTAAACCACCCAGCCTCCGCTCCAAAAGTTTGAGCAGTACTAAGAAAACATCGCATTACGTATTCCAAAGTGAACGCGTAAAAACTACATTTTCCGAACTACCAAGCGTTGTGTGCCGACGTAATAAGAATTTAGGCGATGTTAACACTAACTCTCTTTTTAACCAACCGGGAATTACAGGTTGCATGCCCTGAAATAAACCTCGATGTAAAATATGCCCACAAATGACTACCATCAAGCGTGCCAACAGAATGGCTTCAGACTACGTAAATATAAAAGGCAACTTTAATTGTTACCCCGCTTATGTCGTATATCTTTCTGAGGGCACTATTTGTAGGAAACAATATATAGGCAAACCTAATAGGTCCTTTCAAATACGGTTCATTATTTTGGCTCCTTGCACAAAAGTTTCCCTATTTTTCTCACTCAATACTTGTGGGCGGTGCCTGTCATGCCTTTAGACATCTTAAAGCAACCACTTTGAAATCCGCTTTTAAAACGCACCATTAACGCGCGCTTCTAGAATTTTTAATGTGAGCGACGCGTGGAGTCTAAGAAAGCTACGGAAAACAAATGTGCTTATCCCTCGATTGAAACATGTGACCTCATTAGTTTTATCATATTGCTCATTTTTCCTACCCTTGGGTTTAGCATTAAATTTCGCCCAAACTCTAATCCACACACAAAATACTTTTATTGTTACATTTTGTATTATTTTCTCTCTCTCTCTCTCTCTATATATATATATATATATATACATATAAGTCATCATAAAATACACCTATGTATCAATTTATCCGTCTAACCATTCGTCTACATGCATTCGACCGTCCCTCCGTCTGTAGTTCCATCAACCCACCCATTCAACCATCCATCCGTCCGGCTGTCGGTGCGTCCGTCGTTAAGTATATGCACATACACACACACCAATTCCGTTCCCTTGAAACATCGCCCATATTGTGAGTCGTGCTGAATAAAGAGTCAAATTCAAAAACACAAATGTGATAAAACAATCGCTCCAGAAAAGAACACGGTTTATTCAACCGCAAAATTGGAGGTATATGGGTTTGCAGTTCTAGCTTTGATCACACTGTTGCATCCAGGAAGTACACCCGTCGGGTACTTGAAGTGCGCGTTTTGCTTGTCCTTCTGGTCAATGGATGCGACACCCGTCTCACAGTCACTGCGACCTTCACGTCCAGTAACCATGGTTTTTCTTTGTCGTCGGCTGCTTCTGTAGGCGCAGCACTTTGTTCGAGTTGATATGACTTGCGTGGATCCTCCCAAAACTCCATGATTTGCTTGTCACTCATAGGCTCCCAGGCTTTGGTGTCTTCCTATATTTTAAAGAAGGCTAATGCTTCTTCACCTCTTTCTTTTTGTTTTGCAACCAGCTGTCGAGGAGCACTGAGAAGCAGAGCTGTCGACAAGAATACCGGCGCGCCGCGAGCAATTCATTATTGGTTGAGGCGTCACTTCGGACCAGCTCCACTTCTACGCCCGTGTCTATAATACAAGACAAAAATGCATGTATTTAACCGTTTCGACCCAAACAAAGCAGTCTATTGTTCTGACTGGGGGTTTCTATTTAAACGGGGTCCGTATTAACGAGACATGTCTGTATACACACACACACACACACACACACACATATATATATATATATATATATATATATATATATATATATATATATATATATATATATATATATATATATATATATACATATATATATATATATATATATATCAAGGTTGCAGTCGTCATTGCCAGTGCTATTCGGCTTTTTTCGAAATATTTAATAGCGCCGAATGACGTGTGTTTGTCACGTTTCTTTAATACATTGATAAAATAAGCGAAAATATAAGTCGAGAAAAAATCCGCCGTTTTTCCGGGAGCGGGACTCGAACCCACATCTCCGCATAACCGGTGCGGTGGGTTAGCCATTACGCTATCCCGCAGCGGCTTCTCTCTCGACTTTAAAGCGGGGGTTTATATTTACAAGAGCTCTGAGGCCGGTCAACTAGCGCCGCCCCTCTTTTATCAATGTATTAAAGAAACGTGACAAACACACGTCATTCGGCCCTATTAAATATTTCGAAAAAAACCGAATAGCACTGCCAATGACGACTGCAACCTTGATATGTATCTTTACCGAGTCCCTCGTCCCGTATCTATATATATATATATATATATATATATATATATATATATATATATATATATATATATATATATACAGCTACCGGCCCTCACCCTACCAATTCCTTGACGCAATGCCCGCCAGATGTGTGCAACTGCTATCCCTGAGACTCCAGCTCCACAACCGGAGGTACTTTTCCAACACACACCACGACGGCAGACTGCCATCCCTGAAGCCGTTCGAGTGGACCTGACGCCATGACTGGAGTCAACCTTCCTACGCCTCCGACGATGACATTTTCCCAGCTCTGGCCACCACAGAGCTCCGGCGGGGTAATGGACGCACGTCACCCCAGTTACCCACAACCAGCACCCACCAGACAACACCGCAGCAACCCCCTGTCAAGGATAGCACCGCTGGATCGCGCAGCGATGCACACACTTTCACGGGGGACAATGGAGACTCTGTGAAAACTCCAGCTCCAAGGTACAGCCTCAGGAAATGCCCAGGATCGGCCCGCCGAGTGCAGAGTGATGACGTGTTGACCCCGAGCTCCAGCCGGCTTTGTTCTGTCCCGGGGCTCACATTTTGGCCGAGCAACTAGAAGTACTCAAAATTACCACTGCTGATGGATCTAGATAATTTTGCCCGTACTCTGATTTTACGAGAGTACTTCTTAGACAAAATTGGTGGGGAGAACGCCGAATCTTCTTTCGTTGCCAAGTACCACTGGACGCCCAGTGCACACAGTGCATCTATCGCACTATTTCTTCACCTTACGATCGTGTACTGCTGCAAAATGACATCAACGCAGTTCCTGCATGGTGTGACTGCAACTATTTAAAACGTAACCTCTCGAAAACCATCCTAATATCATACACTCGCAAGTCTTCCCCGCTCACTTTTACGTACTTGCTGCTCGGTGAACCTGTAAAACGCGCTACCGTGGTGCGCGATTTCGCCGTAATGATGAATGCGAAACTGCTTTTTAACGCGCATGTAAACTATCTGACCAACTCCTGTCTCCGTACGCTTGGCGTAATTTCCCGCGCGACCAGGGATTTCACCGACCAATCATGCTTTGTTTCACTGTATCGAGCTCTCATTTTGCCAAAAGCTCGACTTTGCTAGTGCAATTTGGAATTGTTTCAGCTTTTCGTCCTCCCTTCGACTAGAAAGGATTCAGAAGCGCTTTACTAGAACCGTATTTTCTCGCCACTCACCTATGAGCCGATATGAGCACGGTGGGCTTCTGAAGATCTTGAATTTTGATGAGCTATCAGCGGGGCGCTCCAGGCGCGACCTGGCTTTTCTGTTTAATTGTATTCAGTCGAAGTTCGACTGCCCTTGCCTCGTAAGCTCTGTCCATCTGCTATTGCCAAGCAGACCACTACGGCCGCATGGATGCTTTGATGTAGACAGATCAATGAGTTTGACACCAGCCAGGCGGTGTCAGCTCACCTATAACAGTCTGTTTCTATCTCCTATAGACGTTTTTTGGAGCGATTTGGTACTGCTTACGTGCTCTCTGAAATGTATGATATTTTGAACACGCATGCTGTGGAAAGGTCGCTCCTGCAATTCTCTGCCTGCTCTCGTGTTTCCTCACTTACAGCGCTACCTTGCCCATGTTCGTACGTGCTCTCCTGTGCATACTCCAGACACGTCCTCCGAGCCTTTACCGTTCAAAAATGTTTGTGTCTCCTTCGATAACACTACACTTTTGTATATATCTATCTCCACTTCCACATTTTCCAATTTTTGATTTATACGCTGCCCATATTTGTTCTGTTTGTATTCCTTGTACCCATGCATTTATGTATGTTGCCTGTTCGTATTCTTTGCACCTATGTGTGCGGTGCATCACCCTATAAGGGCCTGTGCTGTTGCTGAGCACTTCAAATAAATAAAAAAAATATCCACTTGTATATTCACTTGTACAATCACCAGGCATACCAATCACGCCAAACCCGTCATCACAACATCAGATAAAACGAGCATGATGCTCTCAATGCATTTAGTGACCGACAGGACATTGTAATCAAACATGCTGACAAGGAAGGGGGGATTGTTATTTTCTACCAGAATGATTACGTCAAAGAAGGGGATCGACAATTACGTGACCGGAAATTCTATAAGCCCCTTCTAACAGAACTACAAAAAAACAGCAAAAAATTGTAAATAACTTTCCTGAGCAACTTGTGGGGGCCCGAGAAATTGATAGAAAACTTGCCACGACACTAACCTCGGCTAACGCCGTTGTTGTCCGCTTTTACATGCGTCCAAAATTACACAAATTGGAAATCCCAGCCGACCAATTATAATGGGAATTGTCAACTTCACAGAGCCAATTTGAAGTTATATAGATTGCCTCATTCGCGATATACTCCCTCAAGTTCCGTCATACTTACGGTACACAAACCATTTTCTCCAAGAAATCCATATCATGGTTCTGCTGGACGGTGCGTTTCTCGTAACATTGGACGTGACCTCCCTTTATATCAACATTCCGCAGAGCCATGTCATCAATGCCCTTATTCAGTCGTACATCGAACAATGCGAAGCCAATTTTCCAAGCCCGAGGGTTATTGAGGAATATAATGTGTCTCGTATTAGAACTGAACAGTTTTGAATTTGAAAACAAATACTTTCTACAAACAAGTGGTACTGCGATGGGAACAAAAATGGCACCCAAGTATGCCACCATATTCGTGCACAGTATTGAAACGAAATTTCTCTCTACATCAGACAGTTCACCTGCACTGTACAAGAGATTCCTTGACATTTTCATGTTCTGGACAGACACTGAGCAAGGACTTATTTCATTTATAGACAAATTAAACACATTTCATCCTCAAATATATTCACCTACGAGTACTCTCTCACCGAAATTAGTCTCCTGGACGTTCAGGTTGATGTGTGGGCTGGGGTCCATGGACAAGAGTGTGTACAGGAAACCTACAGACCACCAACAGTACCTGCACTTCGACAGCTGCCTCCCACGTCATTCCAGGATGGCCATCCCTTATTCCCGGGCACAGAGATTTAGAAGAATTTGCTCCAGGGATGGGAGACTGATTCGAACGCCAGCCGAATGCGGGGCGTCCTCGTCAAACAGCATTACCCGCCGGCTCTTGTTGACGATGCCATATCAGGGCGGCAAGTTTAAATCAAAACACACTGCTACAGAGGTCACATGTGAATGATGAATTAATTCCCGTGCCATTTAATCTTAAGTTTAACTAGTAACCCGCCAAACTTGAATCAAATTTTAAAGAAGGAATTTAACAATTTCCAGCAAAGCGAGCGACTTTCAAGAATTTTCAGTGATCCTGCGCGTGTAGTATAGAAGCGCGCAAAAAGCATAGAAAAAATCCTGTTCACGCCAAAGATAAGCAAAGCCAGCAATTACGCTTCCAGCCGTATGGAGAAACACACGTTTGGTGTGTAAACACAAGCAGACCACGAGGGCGGCAATCAGCACACATTCGGACTCCTCTGATAGACCATTTAGAATGCGGTTTAACAACCACCGCTATCACACCAAAGCACTCTCAAACCTTCCCTTGCCCAGATACCTAGCCATGCAAAATAACCCTTTCGATGACAATAAAGTCACACTTCTACAGAGCAGATTTTCTAGCTGTAGGGAGCGAGTACAACGTGAATCTTACTTAATCTATAAATTTATTTTTCTGAAGGTGGGCCTTAATGAGAGGCCTTCAACGATGACGGTTTTTCGTCCGCTGCATGACCATTGAGGCATTGTGACCCCGGTATATACGAGACCTTGTAGTTTGTTGTCCCTTTTATATGCTACATTAAGCCCTTCGTGCCCATCGGCCTTTCTCGCACAGAGAATTGCAGCGTCTGAAGTGCACAGGCAGCGTGTTTTTCCCGGTGTGAGGTTGTGCATTGAAACTCCAACAACCTAACGCTATGTTCCACGGTTACTATAATTGTCTCGTCCAATTCAGACCCCCTACCAACACTTCCCTTCCCTCCCCCGCTATTAGTGATTTTTTCTCTCTAGTTTCCTTGTCTCAGCGCTTAGCAAGCATAACTCGCCTCATTATCATCCAGATTGCACCCATTGCCTGTTTGTGTCACCAGATGTCATACCCATTTTATCCTTGGAAAATGTGAAACTGAATGTTGAGCGCCAGGTCGCGGGTTCGATTCCCTGCCGCGGCGGCCGTTTTTCTGACGGAGGCCAAAAGCGAAAACGTCGTTTGTACGAGATTTCGGCGCAGGTGTAAGATCCCCAGGTGGTCAAAATTGTAAAAATTATTCCGGAGCCTTCCACTACGGCGCGCTTCACCGCCTGCATTGCGTCGGCGTGTTAAACCCTACAATAAATCAATCAATCAATCAATCAATTGAATGTTGAAGCTTCCAATTTCAACCGAGTGTGTAAGAAGTATTTTATTTTTGGGTGTAAAAAGTATTTGCATTTTTTGTTGTGGCTTATGCCTCGGGTGTGTAATTAGTGTGAGAAGAGCGGGTAAGAAGAGCGTGTAAGAATTTGGGCTTATGCCTCGGGTGTCTTGTACTCACATTGTGATTCCAAATGTCACTGCTCCCGGTGTGCGCACGTCCTTCCTGTCTTTTCGCTCTTGTTTTGCTTTGGTTCTCTTTTCTATTGTTTCATTCTTTGTCTTTAAGTTTGTATTTTAGGTTCCTCCGGAGGGGCGGCACACAACGACTGTCGGCTCTCTGTTCTTGTTTTCATGTTTTTATAATTGCCGCGCTCTGCCTTATTTTCGTGGAATAAGCCAGGGGTTCACGCGTGCGCGCAGCAGGCAGAGTGCTAACAGTTAACACGCACTGCATTGTCCTTTCGCGACACGACGCGACGCCGCGCATAGAGGGAGGTGAGGGCGGGGAAGGGGACGCCTCAAATGGGCTCCCCCAATTGGCTTTTGTAGGAACTCCAATGTCGCGGAAGCTGCCTGGGCTTCAGATCCAGAAAGGGCCCCGCTTGCATTCTTGACCTTGCCGCTCAAGACGGTCGGTAGTTCATCCTTGTTACCGGTGACGCGCATGTAAACTCACTCCTCGTTCCGCCATGTGCTTTGTAGTTTTTTTTTTCTCTTGGAGACACCGCATGTTGTTCGGCCTTTCGCCACCCGTGAAGACGAATTTTCTGTCATCCCCACCACTAGCGTTCAGGCATGTTCCTTCCTACCCCCTTTTTTCGTTTTTATTGTTTTTCGATGATTTCTTTGTTTTGGGGGTTTTTTTCCGATTGCCTTTGGCGGAATAAGCTCTGTAATGGTCTCTGTGGTCGTTTGTGTGTGTGTTTCCCATGTGGCTTGTGTTTCGAGCGCCGACCCCACCCTATCCTCAGTCCGTACGATTTTTTCCGAAAGCTTTCATTCCTGAAGAAGGCCTGTTTTAGGTTAAAACATTGGAAATAAAGTCTCCGAAGAGCGCAATTTTATTTGTGCGTATTCCTGCAGCTCCTAAGGGCTCTCCTTCGCAAATATATTTGTAGATCTATCTATCTATCTATCTATCTATCTATCTATCTATCTATATATATATATAGATATATATATATATATATATATATATATATATATATATATATATATATATATATATATATATATATATATATATATATATATATATATGTATATATATATATATATATATATATATATATATATATATATATTTAGGAAATGAGGGGCTCGTTGAAAATAACACAGAAATAAGGGTTGGCAGTCGAGAAAACCTCGGAAAGCAAAGGGGAGGATGTGGTAGACCATTGAAACAGATTAAGAATTTGGAAAGAAAGAAAGAAAGTGAAGAAAAAATGCCCGCCAGGTGGGATCCGAACCCACGACCTCCAGAATACCGGTCTGGTGCGATTTTTCTTCACTTTCTTTCTTTCTTTCCAAATTCTTAATCTGTTTCAATGGTCTACCACATCCTCCCCTTTGCTTTCCGAGGTTTTCTCGACTGCCAACCCTTATTTCTGTGTTATATATATATTTATATATATATATATAAATATATATATATATATATTTATAAATTCTTTGGCGTTGTAGACTGCCCGCATTTCTTTCTGTATTTCCTAACGAGCCCCTCATTTTCCTAACCATATTATCCTGCGAAAGCTTAGCGAGGGACTCGGTTGTGGCAGCCTTGATGCCAAGGTAGCATAAGAGGGTTTCCCGCCAGTTACCCCCTTATGACAGGCTGTAGACGTTCGCGTCACGCCCCGGGGGTTGAAAAGAAGGTCCCCTTCTCCCCGTGTAGTCTGGGTGGCGCTGGCTACCACCCTCAAGCGTCAGATACACTTGTAGTAAATATAAATACCCCAGAAAGTGAAGCAGAACACAGTCGCCCAGATAGCCGAATTGGTAAGGCATTCGAGATTTAATCGAAAGGCGTGGGTTCGGTCCCCACTCTGGGCGCGTGTTTTTCTTTCTTTCTTTCTTTCTTTCTCGCTTCAATTAATATGAAAAAAATATAGTCCAACCATTCCCCTATGCCTTCTTTGGCGTTGTAGACTGCCCGCATTTCTTTCTGTATTTCCTAACGAGCCCCTCATTTTCCTAACCATATTATCCTGCGAAAGCTTAGCGAGGGCCTCGGTTGTGGCAGCCTTGATGCCAAGGTAGCATAAGAGGGTTTCCCGCCAGTTACCCGCTTATGACAGGCTGTAGACGTTCGCGTCACGCCCCGGGGGTTGAAAAGAAGGTCCCCTTCTCCCCGTGTAGTCTGAGTGGCGCTGGCTACCACCCTCAAGCGTGAGATACACTTGTAGTAAATATAAATACCCCAGAAAGTGAAGCAGAACACAGTCGCCCAGATAGCCGAATTGGTAAGGCATTCGAGATCTAATCGAAAGGCGTGGGTTCGGTCCCTACTCTGGGCGCGTGTTTTTTTTTTCTTTCTTTCTTTCTCGCTTCAATTAATATGAAAAAAATATAGTCCAACCATTCCCCTATGCCTTCTTTGGCGTTGTAGACTGCCCGCATTTCTGGCTGTATATATATATATATATA
The DNA here is from genome assembly GCF_048455015.1 of Haemaphysalis longicornis. Lineage (NCBI taxonomy): Eukaryota > Metazoa > Arthropoda > Arachnida > Ixodida > Ixodidae > Haemaphysalis > Haemaphysalis longicornis. The sequence continues at coordinate 202,343,477 of NW_027526385.1, forward strand.
TATATATATATATATATATATATATATATATATATATATATATATATATATATATATATATATATATATATATATATATATATATATATATATATATATATATATATATATTTATATATATATATACATATTGTTGCGTCCTGTCAAAATGCGACACAGGAAAGTTGCCTTGGCGTAGACGCAGGGGCAAAGTATTTATTAGGCGAGGTGCCTCATTTGGGGGAAACATACAGAGAGCACCAGTTGGTGGCTAGCAATATGGCGAACAAGAACCGAGCACCCGAGCCGCTAGATAACGCGCTCCTTCATCGTCCTCTGCTGTGCCCATCACACGGCACGTACCCACTTGGTGGATTAGCAAGTCCTTTCTGCTTAATAATGCTCTCATCCCACAGACTGGCACGTGACACTATATATCTTTATATATATATATATATATATATATATAAATCTAGAGAAAGATAAACTCACAAAGCGCGCAGAAATAGTATAAGTAAAGAGTCGGATACACAGCAAGAACAATAACAAACAATGTTTACTTACGTAGCGGCAATGGGACTTGCCTTCATCAGAGTAAAGTTACATGATTATGGTCATGTAACTTTACTCTGATGAAGGCAAGTCCCATTGCCGCTACGTAAGTAAACATTGTTTGTTATTGTTCTTGCTGTGTATCCGACTCTTTACTTATACTATATATATATACACATATATTCGCGGTTTGAATACGCAGTTGCTGAGCCGGGGTCCTTCAAGGTGACGACCAGCTCTGTAGCCGGAGCCCTTTTGGGAGAGCTCGAGCGCAGGGTTGCAAGAGCGAGCGCCAGATCTCTGAATGACAACGATGACAGAGCACGCGCACTCAACCACTCCTTCATCCTCAAAGTGCCCTCTTGTTGCCAGTGTTAAAAACACGTACAATATACACTCATTCCAGGTGATGCATCGCCCGGATCATGTGTGGATATAGAGAAAACCAGCGCAGGTGTTGTATGTCCTTGAGAAATAAGGCTACATCCGAATTACGTACTTTACGTCTGGCCGCAGGTGACACAGTCACATCGATGTGCAGTAATGGGTAATCACGGTGAAAGTAACGTCGCTGATTGGTTCAAGCACCCGTAGTGACCGATGTAACGCTTAAGAAGCTTCTCCGACAGCCTTGGACGTCTCGTTGGGATCCACACACATACATGGTCACCAGGATCTAAAGCCGCGTGCCTGTGGCAGGTATTGTACTGGAGAGAATCCCGCAGCTGCTGTATTATGATTTGATGGTACGGAAGCGCCGCGATTGTTGGGCTTTCTGGATTAAGTTCAGGAGGTTCTCGTCGCCATCGTCATCATCGTGAAGCAGCATTGCATCAAGCATGGTTCTGCCTCGTGTTTATAGACAAAAGCAAACGGTTTCATGCACGTTGTTTCCTTCCGGGCGGGATATAAAACAAATGCCATATAAGGAAGAATTTTGTCCCAGCAGCTGAGTTCTTCATCAACGCACGTGCTCAGAATGTCAGAAAAGGTTTTGTTCAACAGCTCAGTCAGGTCGTTTGTTTGCGGGTGGTCAGCGGTTGATTGCCGGTGGGAGGTACATGTGATGTTCGTTATGGCGCGTACAAGGTCGTCATTGAATGCGGCTGCCCTGTCTGTAATAAGAATCGGTGGAGCTCCATGGTGAAGAATGATGCTTTCAATGAAAACGGAGGGTGCTGTGCAGCGCTGAAGCGCTTTCGTTTCTTCTCACCACGTAAATAGTCGGTGGCGACAATCTCCCACTTGTTGAATGCGCCAGAAGTTGGAAAGGGTCCCAAGAAATCCATGCCTATCTGCTCAAATTGCCTTTTCGGTACTTCAACCGGTTGCAGTAATCGAGCTGGTCGGCCCTACGGTGTCTTGCGTCGTTGGCATCACCGCGCGCCCGTATATACTGCTTCACCGTGGCTTCAAGGTTTGGCCAGTAATACAGTCACGTCTCTTTATTATGGACCCCGTTAATATGTACACCCAACAATATGGATGAAATTTTCGGCGACCGGTCCATCGCCATGCAATTCAGCCACGTTAAAAAAGAAACCCGGAGTCCGGATTATGGAACGCTATTTTGGGTACGAAACGGGGTAAATACAGGCATTTTGTCTCGTCATTATGAACACCGATTCACTAAGCGAGAATATTAAAATGAGTGCCGACGCCCAGCGGCCTCAGCACGTACCAGGAAATCACTGTTGTCCGTAGAATACAAAGCCGAAACAAGCATTTATCTTGGAAAACTCTACCTAATATTATCATCGAATTAGACAGAGAACATTCTGGATCAGCGCCACATGAGTAGTCCAAATCGGGCTGGAAACCACCCCCAAGCGCAGGAAACAAAAATACCTAACATAAATACCCAGAAATTGGAGCTGGAGGTAGTGGGTTCAGATCTCACCTGGCGGGCACTTTTTCTCCACTTTCTTTATCTCTTTCCAGATTCTTTATCTCTTTCAATTACCTATCACGTCCTCCCCTTTGCTTTCCGAGGTTTTCTTGACTGCCCACCCTTATTTTGGTCTTATATATATGTATATATATATTTATATAAATAGGGTTTGGAAATGAGGGACTCGTTAGAAAATACAGAAAGAAACGCCGGCAGTCTACAACGCCAAAGAGGGCATAGGGGAATGGTTAGAATATTTTTTTTTACCGTTAGTGACGTTAAATTATTATTTTTATTAATTACGTGAGAAAGAAAGAAAAACACGCGCCCAGAGTGGGGACCGAACAGAGTGGGGACAGATCGAAAGGCGTGGGTTCGGTCCCCTACTCTGGGCGCGTGCTTTTGTTTCTTTCTTTCTTTCTCACGTAATTAATAAAAAAAATAATTTAACGACACTAACGGTAAAAAAAATATTCTAACCATTCCCCTATGCCGTCTTTGGCGTTGTAGACTGCCGGCGTTTCTTTCTGTATATATATAAATATATATATATATATATATATATATATATATATATATATATATATATATATATATATATATATATATATCGTGTTAAGGTACCAAAGGATATTTTGTTTTTAACTACGCGATAAATACTTGTTGTCAGCTTTTGCTGGAAAAGATGTAATGGTAGTACACTGAAGGTCCTGAAAATTGCATTTGCTTCTGAAAAATGACTGTTAAAGGCAGTTAGTCTTACAGCCTGCCTCTGTAGATGCTGTAAGTGGGACAAGTGGGTTAAGTTAATATTTCCCCATGATGAAAGACAATACTGTAAGTGGATATGTAAGAACGAGTAATATAAGGACAGTATAATTTTTTTCGATACCAAATAATATATTTATGAAATTTGAGATGAGTGTGTAGCAGTACACCCAGGAATAGGACGGCAGATGATGCATGAATGACAACGTTTTGTAACGTTATTGATGGTGTGAGATTGATATTGCGCATTGGACTGTGAAAAAGCATAAAATGGGGTTTAGCAAGGTTGATGCAGGGTTGATTAAGTTGGCACCAGGATGCCAAATTATCTAGCTCTGAATTTAACAGGGATATTACTTCAGTTACAGATTTTTTTTTTCAATTCAACTAAGACTAATTTCAAACCACTAAGACTAATTCAGACCAACTCATGACATCTGACCTGAATGAAAATTTCCATGCACGGCCGTTCTCGTTTTCTATGTAGTTCATATTAACGGCTGCCAGAGGAGGCGATCGAACCCCCTTGTAACAAGCTGCAAACAGCTTAGCCACTGAGCGACTTCTGCGGTCACACTTGTCAGGTATTAGCACTTTCCAGGTGTGGAACTTTTAAAACAAATTACCTAATGCAAAAGTTTGCACTTTTGGTTGTGGGCGTTCACCGTTTCGCAGTGGAGCACCCTTGCTACCCGAATGCTCCTTTAATCCTGCAGAGAAGGAAGGGCAAAGTCGTTTTATGCGACCTACAAGCTTCCGATTACAACATTTCGCATGGTCAGCCTTGCACTCTGCCTGTGAAACCGCCAGCAACACACAATTGCTGCATTGGCGCTTCATCCTTTCCCAGTCCCCACAAAGCGTCTTTGGTCAGTGTTTAGGTGGCATGGATGGGGAAAGTACGCGACCGGGTACGAAGTTGATGATACCCGAAAGAAAAAAAAAAGGCCTGAATTATCCCAACTCCGCAGCATCAACAACGGATGGTCGGATTGTTTTGTTATGAGGCGGTAAATGTTACCCATTTTTTTCAGCAGTTCTGTTCCTAGTTGGGGTTCGGTGTGCTAAAAAGATACGGCCGGGGTCTGGTTCAGTTCTGGCAATAATGCCTGCTCAGTTCATGGTTTCGGTTCGGTTGGGTTCCAGTTCGACAACCTGGTGTTTCTGTAAGTATAAAAGACCAAAAATGTTTTGTAGAGTCGGCCGATGGGTAAATTTATGAGTTTGCATACCAAAGTGGCATGGAAATGCAAGAATTTCTTGACAGGTTGTCGATGTATCTGGTGCTCTCCTATGCTTCCTGGTATGGAAAAACCTGCATGCAGAAATAGTGGTCGTATAGCGTGTTGTGCTTTCCTACTTTCTTGCGTGTTCTTTTTCTGGGCCATCTCGACCGATGCCCGTTTATTACATTGAGGGCCTGAAACGTTATCAAAGTGCAGAGTTCCTTGATCATTTCAGAATGCTGTTCGAGTGGTGCAACTATTATTAGAGGGGTCTACACTGACACCGTACGTTTCCTGAGTCCGGTTTGCATAACGGAGGGTATTGGTTATCTTTGCGTCAGCTCAACGTTTTAAGGAAACAGTATTTGTCAGAGTTACGCCCCACGCATCAAGAAACCCGTGTTGTCATTTACCTCGGCTTAAGCAACAATACGGAAATGCTCAGTAGTGAGGACGTGCTTCCAAACTACCCTCCAAGAGTCTTGCGTAACCATGAGCACAGCGCTGTCCAGGCGCAAGTTTCTGGACTAGGAGAATCAGAGATTCTGAGCATGTGATTGGGGTAGTTTTTGAGGTTGTCAACAGGCAGAAACATCAACCAGTGAAAGTGATTGGAACTAGTGCTCATAACGGCAATAAGCAGAGTAAGCTCGTAGTTATATCGCATCTGGATTGCGTCGCACGTAGCTTTATTAAACTGGGACAGAAAGCTGATTTCTAGTTGAAACGTCCGCTTCAATGAAGTGTGTAGACCTCTGTAGAGAAGCATGTGCAGTGGAAAACGCGAATAGGGGTTGGAGTGTTAGGTATCACAAATGCACCGAAAGTGTTAGCGGTGTTGTACACCATGTCTCTTTCACCAGTGCAAGGTATATGTCGATTGATTATACATTGTGTCAATTTCGTGCAACGCAAGAATCAGAAAACAGACGAAAAGCTATAAACGAAGAACCCCTCAACAGGCTGTGGTGGCTTCCTCTGGTTTGAACCACACTTCGGATATTAAATGCCATTGTTTTATGATTTTAATCATAAGTTTGCAGAGACGGCAGAAAGCCAACCACTCTATACCAAATGTTTCAGTACAACATCAATAGCCATTCAGGAACACGATGCAGCATTGACAATAAGAACTGGTCCCAGTAGTGACTGATGCGTACGGAACAGCAATACGTTGGAGTGCTCTTTTAATATATTGTATAATTTTTATCTTTTGCGTACATCTTTTCATCCTTATATTCAATTCTACCTATCTCACACTCGTTCAAAATTCTGATTTGCAAGTAGCACCGATTCTTTTCTTTGTACGTGTCATTTCTTGCGAGCTGAATTAGTACCCTTAAGCATTACACTCGCCGAAGTAGGCTTTTTATGAAGGTAATGATTCCAATATCGGCGTTCTTGCAATGACAGACAAAATGCTAATGAATCATTTGTGTGTAACTGAGCAATTCAATAGAAATAATAATAACATAAATAAAATTTCAAGATCGTTGTGTATATACTGAGGCAAATTAGGCGAATCTGAAATTGACTTGCGAGAGTTTTTTGCTTTTGTAATAAAAATCCATCAAAAGAATGTAATCAGAATTGCTTTACCACAGAACAATGAAAGCTAGCGCGTAAGCAATGTGTTTTCATAGGCACGCAGGACACAGAGAACGCCCAACAGAAAGGACTGCACAAGCACCTTGTAACAGTGCACACCAGAACTAAACCATGCAAAACCCATTCAAAATGTCTGATCTATAAAGATCTTCGGCACTCGTACAATTGACACACACGTCCTTGATGAAACAGGCCGGAAAATGAATCACAATTGTACGTGGTTGGGACCTAAGAGCAATGTTTGTAAAAACACATTACTATAAACAGCGGAACCTGTATGTGGAAACACACACAGCGAAATTTCTCAACGATAGGGTTACAGTTTCCCTACTACCACGTAAATAAACGCCCACCTTAATCTAAACAATCGCGTTTTCTTCGGGATATGACATCAGTATTTTGACTTCAGCGTACTAATACACAACGCAGAAAGAAAGGCAGCTGCTGACATCATTCATGTGCGTGGTGAACCGGAGGGAGACAACTTGCACCCCGAGGAAATACTGTCATACAACCATTTTACTATATTTATAATAGTAGTACAATTGGCCGCAAGTGCAGCGTATCCCCGGAAAACTATAGGAAAGGACCGGGAAACTCCCTCTTTTTGCATCGTGTATTACGTTTTTCGTCTCTTCACGCAAACGCCATTGTAAGGACGATACATGAGATACAGGATACTAAATTTTGGCCAAAATACCGGTTCAAACACAAAACAATTCATTGTGTGCAAGCTATGCGCTTCAACCAATACCAAAACAAAAATTATTTTTGATTACGCATTTGGTGGTACAAAAACGCCCTACTTAGAAGGAATGTTTTAAGATAAGAGCAATGTTCGAGTGTAATGATGTGTGAAGAGTGTGGTCAATGAGGTCATGTGGTGCTTTGTATTTATTATTACATGGAATGAGTATTTAGTTTCACTTGAGGACGAAGGCCCCTCGGCTCCACATTTACCCGCTTCTGTGCTGCACTGGTGCAGTCTATTTTTTGCCTCTGAATTTTGTTATTTAACTGATACAGCCTTCTCCGTTTTCTATTCTCTCCCATCGCTATCGATTCCTTTCCGTCGCACGTAGCTATAAGAAACTATGAGAGAAAGCAGGTCCACCTACCGTGGTCCACCCATTGTCAGGTCGTCGTATTCCCTCTACAGCTCGTCTGCGTTTTTCTGTATAATTATGCCAGGTTTTTCGTTCTTTTTTTCCAATTTTTACTTCTTTTATTAATGAATAAGAAACACCTGAATAACTACAAAATAGTGGGCCTCGCGAAGAAAAACCTTGAAGTTTGACCGAGGAAGCAGCTCCATACTGCTCCTCTGACATTTTATAGACTTTCCTTTGTATCGTAATGGCTTCACGGGTGTTTTAAATCAAATTTATTTTTGAAATCGTGGATTGAAATTTCGGTAAAAGCCACGAGGCGAGAAAATAATTCTGATTGCGAAACAAAAATGGCTCATTTACAATCTATGCGTCCCGTTATAACGCTGGTAATTATAAGGTTGGTCGTAAAACTACACCGTAATCAAGAGATATCTCAAGACTTTTGTAGCGTAGTTGCAGGGGCAGGAGTGATGAAACATAGTGGCCCTTCAGCGAGCACAAATTTGAGAGCCTTCAAAAGACTTATACCATGAATGTTTTATTCAAGAATCACGCATAAAATACATGGCGCGTGGCTATTACCCTATCAAATGATTTAAACAAACACTTCGTCATATGCAACGTTTAATAAGGAAGCGCTGGTGCAAACATTGTAAGTTGTGTCTCACTAGTACTAACCAATACCGCGCGGTATTTAGGCGGTCTCACCGAAGAAAAATAGGCTATCGGTTTTGGCCATTCTGGTATCCTCCTTCGGGCGATTTTGTCGGGAAAATGTAAAAGTTTTAATTGGATATCAGGTGCATACGAAACGCCTAATTGCAGCAATCTTTGTAATAACTCTGAGTGCTAATTATTATTTTATTGCCTTTCGTTACAGCACCTTGTAGAGAAGACTACAAAGAAATAAAATTTTACCAATCTCTTGTAAACCCCAATTAAACCTTTATTCTCCATAAATCACTTTTATATATAAGCTATTCTTGTAGTGATTTCGAAGGCTTTTTTACCCGCAAAGGTGTCTTCACGGCTCAAAGATTTCCAGAAGGGTTTTCATTTAGAAGCTGCGGAAAGAATATGTTTTTGCATGTAATTTCCGGAGTCAATTTTGTGCTAGGAAATAAGTATTTACTTCAATCATATCGACGTCGTTTAGTTTTTTTGCGAGCAACTGAATAAACAATGGCTGGTTATCGTCGTCAGGTTTATTTTGTTAGTTTCTGTACAGAGCCTGGGTTCCTACGACAACCTACTTGGAATTTCTCTACAGCGAGCCGCAGGTGCACTGGTGTGATTACTTATTTTGCATTCATTTTCCTTGGTACAGCAATATTTCTAGACCACTGTCAAGGAGTAGGCGCCAGTATCATAGAGCACCTGTGAACGCCGCAGTAATAGTATGGCCGGCTTGGGAATAGCTTAGAAGAAAGTTTAGGCATGGCGCTTTATGCAGTTTTGATAGTATCTTAGTAAAAAACAGAGGGATTATTCAGAGGCCTTACATTACCCCGGCCTTGTATTCTGGTGAGAATCACCGTAGCCATGATATTCATACGAACAGCCGAATACATAATAGGCCACCTATGTCGTGTGATTTGAGAACGTTTGTCCGGTGGCCAGGCAAAAAACCAGCAACAAACATATTGAACGCAATATTTGTATCACTTAAGAACGCATGGGTGTTACATGCACTCGTGGAACAGCAGAGCCAGCGAGATTCACACGCTTACTTTCGCAGTTTCCCATAGTACGCCGAGTGCATCGTTCGGTTTCTGGTGAAATAATATCAACAGACCCTTTTATCCACAGCAACAAGCATTTTACGGTAAAAAAGAAAACAATTAGCACCGTGATTCATCTGCTGCTGTATGGCACACTGGTAAAGACTGCTTTTTCAGAGACAATCATATACACAATGAAAAGACACACACTGTTCAGGCTTGTTGATTATAGAATCAAGTGCAGTGTTGCGCCAGAATCACAAATTACATCTAGTGGATGGCGTTTTACTGAAAGATGGTGACTTTATCACTTGGATTTTTTTCAGTACTGGATCGAAGTAAGTCATACGACTACTAGTGCATGTTCTCAGGGTAATTTTCGCCACATGAACGCTTTATTTGTGTGCTTCAAAAGTATATGAACCGTATTAGTGCCAGGAAAAGCGAAACTGCCACCTGTGGTTATAAAACATAATGTAGCGGGAACTACATCATTGGGAATACCAAGAAGAGCATATCTAGCAATGAATATTGGAGAAGTGGGTGGCACAGATCCCTAGCATCCTCGGATCACTGAGAATGGTAGATCGCGAGCTTCCGAAAATCGCACATTTCAAATTTTGGTTCTAAAATGTGCGCGGATGCATCAAGACACACTTTGAAAACCGTGGTTCCATCCAGCAATTACCCCTTAAAACCAGGATATTTGTGGGAACAATTAATTTTTCACATTCTTATGCGTATATATATATTTTTTTACATATATAAATATTTATATATATATATATATATATATATATATATAAAAATTTAGACAATGATAAACTCACAAAGCGCGCAGAAATAGTATAAGTAAATAGTCGGATACACAGCAAGAACAATAACAAACAAGGTTTACTTACGTAGCGGCCATGGGACTTGCCTTCATCTGAGTAATGTTACATGATTTTGCTGTCGCAAACATTTCGAACACATTTCTTATATAGGTTTGCAGAAAACTGTGAGAAGGAGCGGAAAATGTTTCGGAAATGGAGAGTGTGCATACATTCGGGCTACGCTTATGTTACAACAACAACAAACCAAAAAAAGGGGGGGGGGAGCGGGAGAGAGAAAAGGGGTCGTGTCAACAATGCAGCGTTCAAGGTTGCACCATGACGGGTCAACGTATGCCGCGCGGGCTGCAAGTTCAGACAATGCGGGAAACTGGACAACCGCGGTTTGAAAAGAAAGGGAAGAGTATACAGTAAGGTATTCAGTGGCTGGGGAGACTGGTTGGGGCGGAAGCAAAGATGGGTGTGCCCCCCGCGGATGAAGAGAATAGATAGGGGGCACAAAAGAGCATTTCACAGAAGCTAGCAACTTAACAGGAAATAGGTAGGCTCACAAAGGGTTAAACATGAATAGACCACCAAGAGTTAAACATTCTTAAGTGGTGGTGGGAACGAGGCCTTGTTGGCATTGTTGAGCCGCATTAGGCTAATAAAGCTGCTGTATTAGGAGAGTTTCTGCGAATTCTGATGGGAAACTCGAGGGTAGGAATAATGAAAAAAATTACGAAGCCACTAATTCTAATCGAGGGATAAGCACGTTAGTTTTTCCGTAACTTTCATTTATTCCAAGTGTGGCTGACCCAAACTTATAAATGAGATAACATTCCCGAACCCCGTGGTCGTGGTGCGTTTTGAAGGCGGATTCTAAAATGATTGCTTTAGGATGTTCAAATGCATGCCCGGGACTGTTCACATGTCTTGACAGGGGCAAATAAGGGCAGCTTTTTGCATGAGAGCGGTGAATATTGAACCGTATTCGGAAGGGCGTTTTAGTTTTGCCGATATATTGTTGCCTAGAAACAGTGCACTCTAGAAGATATACGACAATAGTGGAGTCACAGTTAAAGTTACCTTTTATATTTAGGTAGTAGTCTGAAGCCGTGCTGGTGGCGCGCTGTGTAGATGTCATGTGTGGGAATACTTTACATCGGTGTTTATTGCAGGGCATGAAGCCAGTAGTTGCCGGTCGGTTGATACGAGAGTTAGTAAGAAAGTCACCTAAATTCTTATACGCCGCTAGACAACGCGTGGTGGTTCGGGGAATATGCTTTTTAAGTGGTCACTTTGCATTAGGATATTGTGATGTTTTTTTAGCACGGCTGACACTCTTGGAGCGGAGGATGATTGGTTTAAAACAGTTAGTTTGCGGGTTCCCGTTCGGGGCTTTTTTCTTACAGATTTCGTTACGGTCTAATTGGTTGGCTCGCACAATAGCATCGTCGATAACTTTTTCCGGGTATTTTTTATTCAGGACGGCGGTCTTGAGTTCTCGACAGTTTGAGTCAAAGTCGGCTTGGTTTGAGCAAATTCTCCTAAATCGGTGGGCTTGGCTGTAAGGTATTGCTGTCTTGCAATGTCTGACATGGCTTCTTCGGAAGTGCAAATACTGCCGCGGGTGTGTCGGTTTTCTATACAGTTTATTTTGAAGCCGACCTTGGAAGGTAGTAACGGTGACATCCAGAAAGTGTACAGTGTGTTCCGAATAGGAATGAGCAAGAGAAATACTAGGATGGGCTAGGTTAAATGCCTCAATGAAGGTGAGGAGCTCCGCCTCACCATGTTGCCAGATCATGAATATGTCATCAATATACCTTTTATAATACATTGGCTTTAAATTTTGGTTGTCAAGAAAGATTTATTTGAAGTGAGCCATAAAGGTATTAGCGTTGTAAGGTCCGATTCGAGTTCCAATTGACATTCCGCTGACTTGCACGTAATAAACTCCGTCGAAATCAAAATTGTTAGGTTCAAGAATAAGCCTAAGGAATATTTGGAGAGCAGAAGAATCGATAGGTTTGTCGCACGATGACTGCTCATACGCAAGGGATAGAGCGGCATAGCCCGCTGTATGCACACTCTCCATTTCCGAAACATTTTCCGCTCCTTCTCACAGTTTTCTGCAAACCTATATAAGAAATGTGTTCGAAATGTTTGCCACAGCAAAATTAAGTAACTTTACTCTGATGAAGACAAGTCCCGTTGCCGCTACGTAAGTAAACCTTGTTTGTTATTGTTCTTGCTGTGTATTCGACTGTTTACTTATATTTTTTCTTCGCGCTTTGTGAGTTCATCTTTCTCTAGAATTGTTTCTACCATGAGCGCTGACAGGACCATCGCAAAGAGCATAATCTGGAAATTTCTGCAGACCGAAACCAGAACAGTTGTGATCGGGGACTCCCAGACCAAGTATCTGTATCATCACTTCAATCCCCTCTCCCCTGGAACCCCCGCTTTTGTTTCTTAGCCTGGCCCATGCACTGCCTGACGCACGCTCACTGATCGACTTTATCCCTGCCTCTGCCAATACAGTTTTTCTGCTTGTTGGTACTAATGATCTCAGCTCTACTTCCGCTTAACATGTGTCTCTGACTACCGCTCACTGACTGACCTCATTCTGGAATCTCGAACGAACATTTCCACTATTAACGCCAGTCTCATTCTTCCCCGCTCCGCTTACCGCCGCCGCGACTACCGCATCTCTCCCTTCGCTCGCTTCTGCAACGAAAAGGCACGCCGTTTGAACTCACTTCTCCGCGAATTTCGCCGCCACTCACGCTTTGTCCGCTTCGTCGATCATGGCTTTGAGAACCTTCCAGCCTGCCGAGTACTCGCTGCGGACGGCTTACACCTGAGCTTCGAGGGTGTGGCCTTGCTGGCCGGCCACATTCGTGCACTCTGCTTCAAGCAACCGCGCTGCAATCCTCTGGGCTGGCGCGACTTCGCATGCACCGCCGACCCAGTTGCAGCCCGGGCTATATTGCCAAATGACAGCGACTTTCCACCACTGCCTCCAATTCTATCCAGTGTAAGGACGCCGGAGCAGTGTCGGGCCAGCATCCACCGCAACCACGGCGCCCCGTGCGAGCGCCAGCGCGCCAACCCCGAAGTCCAAGGACCAGCGTCGCGCCAGCGACATGCCAACCCCTAATGGCAAACCTGCAGCGGCCACAACGCCCCGAGGGAACGCTCGCGGCGACACTAAGAAGCTCCCTGACCGGCGCCGCACCAACAGGATGCCACGCCCAACCTCCGCATCTTCAGTGACCGCCGAGCCCACGAAAACCAACAGCAGCGTGTCCGCCGGACCTTTCGGGGTCCAAAATCCAGCCCTCCATGCCACATGCCCTTACAACCTTCGAAAGAATCGGCATAGCAGCAACTGACTACAACACAAAAAAAAACAGGTAACGCGGCCTCCTTCCCCGTTTCAAGACAGTTTTTAAAGCTAAGAAACACACCGAAAAGCGCATACGTTCCGAATTGCACGTTTCCGCTCTTGCACAGTACTTGATTGCCGCGATCGCTCCCAGGGCTCTTAGGATTAGAATAAAACCTGCTACTACCGAACTCTCCCCGTCCAACATGAATAAGTGGAAACAGGTACTCGATAAAGCATCTTTACAATTAACTGAAATAATCCTCGATCACTACGAAACTACAGCCCATTCTCTCCGAAAGAAAGAGAAACTACTTAGTCAGGAACTAAGCAAAAGAGAGTTGAACCTTTTGAGCAACTACGAATCTAAGACGGTCTTCGCCATATCCAGAACAAGAGACCGAAAGTTTAACCGAGATAAGATTTCTAACACTGGCCACATGCATAAGAACCTAACAAGATCCGGGACTAGTAAATGCTCCAACTCTGACAATACGGCCGATAATGTCACTACGACTGTAATAAATGCTTCGACTGCTGCACCCCAAACAGTTCAGTTAAACCCCTGTACTAATATTTTTCCCTCGCCTGCCGTCACAAAAGAAAACCTTACCATAAATTTAATGAACCTTTCAAGTATAACCCTCTCCCCAGCTCAGATGAACGTCTTGTCAAAGGGCCTTAACTTTTGCCCGGCTACTGGTGGTTTCGATGAATTTTAACTTTTTTAAGGACTTAGATAACTTCGCCAGAAACATGAGGCTACGAGAATACTTCTACGATCACCCCGCGATGGAAGAAGCCCGCAGAACCCTACCTAGCTATAAGCACTGGACCCCTCCCACACAGCGTGATAGTTGCCTCGACATTTACATCAAAGCTGTCCAACGCGATGTGCGAAAAGCATACCAAACACAACTTTCTTTCCACCACAACATGACAACCAACGAAAAGAAAGCCCTAGAGGAACTTGCAAGCTGTCCCGACATAATTATTAAACCTGCCAACAAAAGAGGCGCAATCGTAGTCGTTGACAAAACCGACCATGTTACGAGGCCAAAATGCAACTATCATTATCGACGTTCTATAAAGCACTAGCCAATAATCCCACTCAAGATAATAAGCAAATTGTCAAAGATAAACTTGCTGAGCTTGTTAAAAATAAAACAATAAATGAAACCACGGCTCGTTCCCTGATAACCTTAAGCCCAGTAGCCGGTAAATTCTATCTTCTCCCAAAGATTCACAAGGTGAACAACAAAGGGCGCCCCATTGTTTCTGACATTGGCACTGTTACTGAAAACCTCTCGCGCTATGTGGATAATCTCATTTGCGACATTCCGCCCAGCTTTCCCTCCTTCATTAAGGATACCAATGACTTTCTCTCAGACATTTCAAAAATTGAAATTCCTGATAACTGCCTTCTAGCCACCCTTGATGTTGCGTTACTGTATACCAACGTCCCCCATGAAGATGGCATCGCCGCTGTATCCCTTGCGTATGAGCCGTCATCATGCGACAAACCTATCGATTCTTCTGCTCTCCAAACATTCCTAAGGCTTATTCTTGAACTTAACAATTTTGAGTTCGACGGAGTTCATTACGTGAAAGTCAGCGGAACGTCAATGGGAACTCAAATCGGACCTAACTACGCTAATATCTTTATGGCTCACATCGAATCAAACTTTCTTGACACCCAAAATTTAAAGCCAATGTACTATAAAAGTATATTGATGACATATTCATGATCTGGCAACACGGTGAGGCGGAGCTCCTAACCTTCATTGAAGCATTTAACCTAGCCCATCCTAGTATTTCCCTTGCTCATCCCTATTCGGAACACAGTGTAAACTTTCTGGACGTCACCGTTACTACCTTCCAAGGTCGGCTTCAAAATAAACTGTATAGAAAACCGACAGACCCGCGGCAGTATTTCACTTCCTAAGTAGCCATATCAGACATTGCAAGACAGCAATACCTTACAGCCAAGCCCACCGATTTAGGAGAATTTACTCAAACCAAGCCGACTTTGACTCAAACTGTCGACAACTCAAGACGGCCGTCCGGAATAAAAAATACCCGGAAAAAGTTGTTGACGACGCTATTTTGCTAGCCAACCAATTAGACCGTAACAAAATCTTTAAGAAAAAATCCCCGAACGGGAACCCGCAAACTAATTTAGTTTTCCCACTCATACTCCGCTCCAAGAGTGTCAACCGTGCTAAAAAAACATCACAATATCCTAATGCAAAGTGACCGCTTAAAAAGCATATTCCCCGAACCACCACGCGTTGTCTACCGGTGTGATAGAAATTTAGGTGACTTTCTTACTAACTCTCGTATCAACCGTCCGGCAACTACTGGCTTCATGCCCTGCCATAAACCCCGATGTAAAGTATTCCCACACATGACCACTACACAGCGCGCCACCAGCACGGCTTCAGACTACTACGTAAATATAAAAGTTACTTTAACTGTGACTCCGCTAATGTCGTATATCTTCTAGAGTGCACTGTTTGTAGGCAACAATATATCGGCCAAACTGAAACGTCCTTCCGAATACGGTTCAATAATCACCGCTCTCATGCAAAAAGCTACCCTTATTTCCCCGGTCAAGACATGTGAACAGTCCCGGGCATGCTTTTGAACATCTTAAAGCAACGATTTTACAATCCGCCTTCAAAACGCACCACGACCGCGAGGTTCGGGAATGTTATCTCATTTACAAGTTCGGGTCAGCCACACTTGCAATAAATGAAAGTGACGGAAAACTAACGGGCTTATCCCTCGATTAAAATTAGCGGCTTCATAATTTTTTTCATTATTCCTACCCTCGAGTTTCCCATCAGAATTCGCAGAAACTCTCCTAATAAAGCAGCTTTATTAGCCTAATGCGGCTCAACAATGCCATTTGTCCTGAAGAAGGAGGCATCGTTCCCACCACCACTAAAGAATGTTTAACTCTTGGTGATCTATTCATGTTTAACCTTTTGTGACCCTACCTAATTCCTGTTCAGTTGCTAGCTTCTGTGAAATGCTCTTTTGTGCCCCCTATCTATTCTCTTTATCCGCGGGACACACCCATCTTCGCTTCCGCCCCAAACAGTCTCCCCAGCAACTAAATACCTTACTGTATACTCTTCCCGTTCTTTTCAAACCGTGGTTGTACGGTTTCCCGCATTGTCTGAACTAACAGCCCGCGCGGCATACGTTGACCCGTCATGGTGCAACCTTGAACGCTGCATTGTTAACACGACCCCTTTTCTCTCTCTCGCTCCCCCCCCTTTTTTTGGTTTGTTGTTGTTGTAACATAGGCGTAGCCCGACTGTATGCACACTCTCCATTTCCGAAACATTTTCCGTTCCTTCTCACAGTTTTCTGCAAACCTATATAAGAAATGTGTTTGAAATGTTTGCGACAGCAATTCATGTAACTTTAATCTAAGGAAGGCAAGTCCCGTTGCCGCTACGTAAGTAAACCTTGTTTGTTATTATTCTTGCTGTGTATCCGACACTGTACTTATACTTTATTTATATATATATATATACATATATGTATATCTATGTATATATATTTATTTATATTTATATATATATGTAGTTGCAGATACAAAATAAATACCCCAGAAAGTCAAGGAGAACATAGCCGCCCAGGTAGCCAAATTGGTAAGGCATTCGAGAGCAAATTGAAAGTCGTGGGTTCTGTCCCCTCTCTGGGGGCGCGTTTTTCTTTCTTCCTCACATAAATTAGTAAGAAAGTAACTTCACTAACAGTAGCAATCGCATTAACATTCTCCTAATCCTACTTTGACGTTTTAGACTGCCGGCATTTCTTACAATATATATAAAAATGGATCGCTTCTGTCACCGTCGTCAGCAGCAAGTTCCGCGGTTCTTTGCTCCTTCTTCACCCAGCCAACGGAATGGCGCAATCTACCAGGATCCCCTTTTCCACAACCCGGCTCCCCTCACCAACCGCAATGCGTCTGCCGCCGTCTCTGACCATAGCATTACACCACCGCTTCGCCAGGGCCGGTCGCCGTCGCGGAAAGGTCGGTTTTACAAAATCCCCTGTCAGTAGTGATGATAGAGGAAAAGGTGTGTATTTGTGTCGACGGTGTGAACGCAACTGCTTTGGTGGATACTGGTGCTAGTATGTCATTGATGAGCTCGTCATTTAAAGATCGCCTTGGACATAAAGTAATGTTTGAGTGGGATGGAACTAGACATTTCCATGGGGTTGGTGGTGAGCCTTTGCTGGTAGTTGGAATTATGTCGGCAGACGTTGTGCTTGGCGGAGATACCTTCACAACTGAGTTTACCGTATTAGAGTACGCAACGCACAATGTCATTCTGGGTATCGACTTTTTGAAAGTATGTGGAGCAAAGTTACATTGCGGTGCTGGAGAGATTTCATTGCGAAGTATATTGCCTGTCTGTATCGAGCAAGCCAGCGAACCCGGCCGAGGAGTGTTCGCTGTTGCCGATGATACGCTATTACTCCTATGGCAGCCATGTTCGTTCCGTGAACTGCAGCCAAATGAGCAAGGGTAGCCCATGTGGGGCGTTAGTTAAGCGAGAACTGAACACAGCCATGAACAAAAATGTGTCTGTATTTCGGGCTTTGGTTCATGCGGAGGGTGGCTTTACTCACCTGTGGACAGTGAACGCAGGCTCAGAATCCCTACTTCTCCCTCAGGGCCTCCCACTCGCCAATTATGCCAATAATTTAGAAACTTCACTGAACGCTATTTCTATGGCTGGCCCTGCGACTATTGTGGAACCGGACTATACAGCCAATTTCATCAAAATGGTTAACAAATCGTTGCCGTCTGAGCAACGACACGCATTGCAAAAATTGGTGGCTCGGCACGCTTCGGTGTTCGATTTTGTGCAGGGTAAATACCCTCCTGCACCGGCAGAGTCTGGGAAGCAACATAGAATTTACCCCGGCGATGCACCACCCATCCGGCAGAAACGTTACCGCGTGTCTCCTGCTGAGCGCAGCGCTTTAAATGAGCAGACTGAGGAAATGCTCCGGAACGATGTAATTCAGGAATCTTCCAGCCCATCAGCCACTCCTGTAATACTGGTCAGAAAGAAGGACAACACGTGGCGATTTGGCGTTGACTACCGTAGACTTAATATAGTGACGAAGAAGGACGTCTACCCACTTCCGCGAATTGAGGATGTCATCGATTGTCTGCATTCTGCCTCCTACTTTTCGTCGGTAGATCTTTGATCGGGCTACTGGCAGATTCCTATGCACCCGGACGACAAGAAAAAGACAGCATTCGTCACCCCAGATGGCTTGTTCGAATTTATTGTTATGCCGTTCGGCCTGTGCAACGCGCCCGCAACATTCAAAAGATTCATGGACTCTGTCCTTCGGGGCCTGAAGGGGAAGTCTGCATGTGTTATCTAGATGACGTCATAATTTTCGGCCGGACGTTCAACGAGCATAACCAGCGGCTTGGTGTTGTTCTCCAGCGCATCGCAGAGGCTGGCCTGGCCCTGAACTCAAAGAAGTGCCATTTCGGAGAGCGCCAGGAGCTTGTGCTCGGCTTCCTTGTTGACTATGATGGTATCAGGCCTGACTCACAAAAGATTGCTGCGGTTTGTGATATTCAAAAACCCCGATCACTGAAGAACCTGCGGAGCTTCCTTGGACTGTGCTTCTACTTTCGTCGGTTTATCAAAGACATCGCCAAGAACGCCTGTCCCCTCACAGCTTGTGTAGTCTCCCGAATGTGACTCGTCTTTCCCGGATTTGAAGCGTTTGTTGACATCCGGTCCTGTATTGCGCCACTTCGGCCCCTCGGCCCCCGTTGAGATCCACTCAGATGCCAGCGCCATTGGTGTTGGTGGCTGAGCTTTTCGAACCGCATGAAGGTGCGCATAGTGCTGTCGCCTACGCAAGTCGTACCCTCTCGAAAGCAGAGCGCAACTACACGGTGACAGAACTAGAATGCCTTGCGATGATTTTTGCCATTCAAAAGTTCAGACCCTAAATTTATCGACGTCATTTTACTATCGCAACAGACCATCATTACCTGTGCTGCCTTGTCGGACTATGCGACCCCTGGGGTCGGCTTGCTCGCTGGTCTTTACGGCTTCAGGAATTAGATTTCACTGTTGTCTACAAGAGCGGGCACCGCCACACCGACGCTGACTGTTTTTCACGCCTGCCTCAACAAGCGCAGCTATTTGAGGGAGAGCACAATTCCGATTCCTAAGCTTCCATCTCGACCACGCTCCCCGATGCACTCGTGTTTCAGGAAGAGCGACAAAAAGATAGCAGCTTGAAGCCATTTTTTGTCCCCGCACAGGCGTCTCAAGCGTAGACTTCACGTTTCGTCGTCCGAGATGGCTTGCTCTGGAGACAGAATTACTCGTCTGATGGTGCTCGCTTTCTGCTTGTCGTGCCTGAGAGCCTCCGGCCTGTCGTCCGGCATGCTATGCACGGCGACGTCACCTCAGGACATCTTGGTTTTGCCCGCACGCTTTACCGACTCCGTCAACATATCTACTGGCCTTGCCTCCAAAATACGACGAAGCAGTACGTCGCCGGATGTCAGGTGTGCCAGCGCTACAAGCATACCACAGTTCCTCCTTCCGGGCCTTTACATCCGGTGAGTCCAACAACATCAGCTTTTGAAAAAGTAGGAATTTACTTGCTCGGCCCGGTTCCTAAGTCGGTAGCCGGGAATTGATGGATACTTGTCTGTGTCGATTACCTGAGAAGATATGTGGAAACGACTGCTCTACCATCCGCTATAGCTTCCGAAGTCGCACACTTTTTTCTGCACTTCATCATACTGCGCCATGGTGCCCCTCGGGCGGTTATAGGTGATCGCGGACGGCAATTCAAAGCGGATATCGTCGAAGAGCTCCTTCGTCTTTGTGGGTCACAGTACCGACATAGCACGCCATATCACCCACAAACCAATGGCCTTACTGAGCGCACAAATCGTACACTGACAAACATGTTGGCCATGTACGTATCCTCAGATCACAAAAACTGGGACGATGTGTTACCTTTGAGCTTTTCGAACCGCATGAAGGTGCGCATAGTGCTGTCGCCTACGCAAGTCGTACCCTCTCGAAAGCAGAGCGCAACTGCACGGTGACAGAACTAGAATGCCTTGCGATGATTTTTGCCATTCAAAAGTTCAGACCATAAATTTATGGACGTCATTTTACTATCGCAACAGACCATCATTACCTATGCTGCCTTGTCGGACTACGCGACCCCTGGGGTCGGCTTGCTCGCTG
Source organism: Haemaphysalis longicornis (assembly GCF_048455015.1). Classification (NCBI taxonomy): domain Eukaryota; kingdom Metazoa; phylum Arthropoda; class Arachnida; order Ixodida; family Ixodidae; genus Haemaphysalis; species Haemaphysalis longicornis. Next base: position 202,363,814 of record NW_027526385.1, read on the forward strand.
GTCTTTACGGCTTCAGGAATTAGATTTCACGGTTGTCTACAAGACTCTCTGTCGTGAGGAAGAGGCACGCCGCCTTGCCCGACTACGGACTTTGACGTCCCAGGCGAAGACTAAGGCGCAATATGACCGACGACACGCACCAGCTTCATACATTACAGGGGACCTAGTCTGGCTCTGGGCGCCACTACGCAAACGTGGTTTGTGTCAGAAGTTTTTATCAACCTATACCGGCCCGTTTGCAGTTGTGCGAGAATTAGGCGACCTGAATTATGAAACCGCTAAAGTGATGTCCCAAGATCGTCGGTCCCGCAAAACGCAAGTTGATCACGTCGCCCGCCTGAAGCCTTGCCGACACCAACAACTTCAACTCGCTCAGTGAGCTTCGTCTCGCCCGGGGGAAGTGTTACAACGCAGTTTCTCCGAAGGACATTGTCTTTGGGTTTTCTAATGGAAATGGAAAGGGATTGACCAAGCCCATGTGGTTTGGTAGAAGAGGAGGTTGAAGTGGCTGCTTCCCGATATTCCGGTTTCATTCTCAACTAAGTTTCTTTTTAGAGCCTCTTTCTGCAAATATATATTTTGAAGTCCCCACGTATTTAACCGGTTTAGCCCTGGCCAATCCCCCTCTTGTGGGTACGCGCGAAAATACTTGAGGACATCATCATCATCATCATCGATCTGTTCGCTTGGCCCTTCGAGGTCCACACAACTGGAAATAAAACTATTCCATTCATCAAGACCGTGTCAATATATATATACATATACATGTATATATAAGTATCGCCAGTAAATCTACATCAGTAAATCTTTTTTACACATGCATCAGACTCTAATTTTAATACATTTTGTAACCGAGATAGTGTTAGACTGGGCCGCAGTGTGGGCACAGGGCTGTTTGCCCAACTAAAGCCGAGGTCACTTTCAAGTGGCGTCAATCCCCTCCTACGTCTACGTGGAAAGCACAGTTATCAGAGCAGCGCCATTGATAACGCCTCTTCTCGACACGCGTTTGGACTCCCGAGCTGGAGTGGCCCCTGGAACGATTAGATCTTTCTTCCACAATCTGGACGACTTCTGATAAACCCTATTATATTTTGGTGAAGGTTGTATTCTTTGCAACGTACCACGCCTAGACGTAGGAAGTAATCAAGTGCTGTCTGCAGTCTCACGAGGAATTGAGCGCAATAGTACCTCGCCGCAGCCGCGCCCGTCATCTCCTCCGGGTCTCTCCGCCAACGCGATCTCCTGGTTTCACCGGCAGCGACGACAACGATGTGGAGGATTGGCTCTCAACATACGTAAAGGTGAACGCACAAAACCGCTGGGATGGCATTGGCAAACTCAACATCTTTTTCTCGGTCGTCAAACTAGCTGAGTCCTGGGTTTGTAACAATGAACCCAAGATACTGACTCGGTCAGCCTTTAGGACGAGGTTCATGGATGCGTTGGGTCAACCCCAAGTGCGCAAGCTTCGCGCCGAAGAGCGCCTGCGCGTACCAGGTGAAAGTGACAATGAGAACTGCATGAGTAAACATCTGGGACATTGTAGACCTTTGCAAGCCATTGGACCCTGCGATATTGGAGATCGGCAAGATCTCACATACTTTCAAAGAGATAGAAGAGTTCGGCTTTCAGATGGTGCTTAAAAAGAAGCCACAGAGTGTGGAAAAAATTAATAAATTGTGCCTGAGCTACGATGGACTGTGTAAGCAGCGTGTGGCCACTCGTAAGTGCACGTCGCCCAATGAAAAGTGCTAACGGGGATGCGTGTCATCACTGACGATGTATCATAACCACTGTTCTCTTCGGCCGCACATCAAGGAGTTCGTGAGAGCAGAAATTTTACGACGGCTGGCTCTGCTTCCAAGTGCTCAAGAGCCTGTGTCTTCGCCTACACTGCCTTCGAATGTACTTCGCGTCATTGGGGAGCAAGTCGCCGAGGCGCTTCTTGCAGTTCGCGAATTCAGAATTGGGCTGGCCCCTGTGTAGCGCCCATCGCACCACCAGTGGCGCGCCCGTTCGAACCACACGTGGCAGTGCCCGTCGAACAACCGGCGGTAGCGCCCGTCGCACCTCAGGGACAATGGCGGCGCCCCCAGCCACTCCTGGAGCGCTCCCCTTAAGTTACACTTCAGTGCTGAGGCAGCTACAGGCAGACTCTTCCGAAGCGTACGAGTACGAGAGAACACTGGGTGACGCCTTAACTCTGGCTACCACCAGACCCGCTGAATTGGCGCCCACCCTGCAACCACCATTTCTGTTACGCGTGCTGTATGCATGGACACCAAGCTTGGTTGTGCCGTCGGCGACGTCTGTCGTGTTCTTCTCGTGGACCACAACCGTAGTACCCCCATGGAGATTTGAGTCAGGCACCGAACTCGTACTTACCAACCATCCGCCATTTTTCCGACCGTCGCTCCTCTTTCCTGCGTCGCCGTTCGCCGTCCCCCATGCGTCCCCGCCAGAATCCGACCGCTGAGGGCAACGAACGGCTTCAGTTGGCGACGGAAGAACTCCTGCTCTGTCGAAATTCCGAAGTCATCCCCTCTCTCGCGCCAATGTTATAGACGTGAATGTTGATGGTGTCACCTGCCTCTCGCTTACTTATACTGGCGCCGCTGTGTCAGCGTAGAGTCTCGCTTACTTATACTGGCGCCGCTGTGTCAGCGTAGAGTGAACGTCAACGACCCTCATTACGTAGTTACAACGCCTCTCTCTGACCTTGCCGTTTGAACTTGGAGAGCGCGGGAGAAGACACCATTGGCCATCTGAACCACTCGGGTTGTCATCCAAGACGTCACATACGTCATCGTATTCATTGTCCTCCCATCATGGTTCTATAACATCATCCTCGGCTGGGACTTCCTCTCCTGACATCACGGCACAATATATTTGGGAGGTTTTTGATTTGAACATCAACCATTGTACAGCTGCCGCCGAAAGAGCAGTCGACCAAGTGAACTGTTTCCGAAGATTCGGACATCCCCCAAGATCTTCCCTGATAGCGCTTGTTTCTTGCTAGGTGGCCGACACGACTGTGGTTTTCGCGCCTTCCAGGTCCTTCCTCTCGTGCCAATGTCTTCTTTGCCCTCTGCTGTCGTCGAGGGCAAATGCAGACAATACAGCGTATTCTTTATCTGTAACCTATCTTCTTGACCGAATGCCTTGGAATGTCTAGGATTCGTGGAAGCTGTTCACTCTTCTCTCCTGAAGACTGTGCCAAACGAAGCAACACTACTCACCGTTAGCACACTTATTCCTGTGCGTCCGTCGAGCCAGGAAGCGTTCCTGCAGTACGTCGAGAAGGGCCTTACCTCGAGCGAAACGACTAGCACAATGCCCTCCTTCAGAGTTTCCGCGACTCATAGGATTGCGCGCAAAGTGCCTTGTCACGCAAGTCGGCATCTTCACATAAAACAGAAACCGCTTCCACACCACACTGTGGCAGAGATCATACCGCGCGGTACGCACGGAGCGCCACGCGATAAATGGGTAAGTGCCCGATATGCTTACCCGTAATGTCTTCCTACCCTCTACCAGCCCGTGGCCGTTTCCCATGGTTCTCGTGGAAAGATGGGTCAATCCGGGTCTGTGGGAAATATTACCGTCTCAACACCACAACACGCAATGAAGTTTATCCGCGACTCCTTATGTACAATGCTCCTGATGCCTGCAGAAAGCCGAGTTTTTGTCCTCAGTAAAACTGCGGTCTGCTTAATGGCACGTGCCCACCCGTTCGTTACACCTGACAGTATTATTGAATTTAACCTGATCCTGATCGGGCTTTTTAATACACCAGCTACTTTCCAACGAATGATAAAGCGCTTTTTATAGGGCCTTATTTTGAAACCGTCTCTTTGTTATCTCGATGACGTTGTTTTCATCAGATTTAGATACCCAGCATGAGCGTCTTCAGCAAGTGTTGACGAGCTTCACGTGAGCCGGCTTGCAACTGAGTATGAATTTCTGCTTCTCTGATCGCAACCTAACCATTTTGGTCATGTTGTGTGCAAAGACGGCTTCCTCCCAGATGCAGACAAGCATCTTTCAGGGGCAGAGTTTCCCAAACTAGCCACTCTGAAAGCCCTCCGAAGCTCTATCGGGTGGTGTTCGTATTTTCGCCGATTCGTTCAAAAACATATAAACCATCATAACCCCTTTAACGCTCTTCCTCAGCGGACACAACGAACGGCTCAAGTTGTCGACTGCTTGTGAAACCGCATTCGTGACCATGCGACGGCTACATACGACGCCCGCAATACTGTGCTATTTTAATCCCCTTGCATTTATTGAATAGCACACTGACGCGAGTGGTGTCGATGTTGGCGCCGTGTTCACGCAGCGGAAAGCCGGCTTCCATGAATACGTCGTCGCATACGCCGGCGCCACTCTGACGAAGGCGTAACGTAATTATTCCGCAACCCAGAAAGAATGTTTGGCGATTGTTCGGGCAATCAACAAGTTTCACCCTTACCTCTACGGTCATCAATTCAACGTCGTCACGGACCACCACGCCCTCTGCTGACTGTCTTCCCTAAAATACCCTTCCGGCAGACTCGCTCGTTGGATTCCTGGCCAACATAAGCACGAAATTCGAGTCGTATGCCGCTCCAGACGAAGACCCACGGATGTTGATGCCTGTCCATATCCCCCGTTTTGTCTCGACAATGACAACTCACATACACCAGATACTGCCGTGGCCTGTCTGGACTCCCTTGACATGCCTGCAGATCAGCGTAAAGATCCCTGGATCGCCTCTGTCCGTCAATATTTGTAGAGTAAAGCAACAGTTGCAGCCGCTGGTGCAATGCCCCGCCATGCTTCGCACTGCGCCTTCAGGACGAGTTTCTCAACCGCCGCAACTGCTCGTCTGAAGGTCTGAATTGGTGTCTCGTCGTTCCTGGACATCTGCGCTCTCATTTCTGCCCCCACTAGCACGTTCACGCTTCGTGCGCGCACGCTGCTGTGCTCGGAACGTACCAGAGTCTGCGTTTGCGCTATTACTTGGGTGGCATGTACACGTTTCTAACGAAGTGCATCCGCTGGTGTTCAGATTCCAAGCAACGCAACTCCCCCCCTTAATACCCAACCGGTCCGCTGGAGCAACTGGCACGTCCGGGTCGCCCTTCCGACCGTGTCGGCATCGACGTGTATGTTCCGCTTTCCATTACGACTAGAGCGAAGCGATGGATTATCGTCGAGGTAGTCCACCTCACGAGTTATGCAGAAACAGCCGCCCCACCAACTGCTATCGCCCGACGTAGAACCCTTCCTCCTTCATTGTTTTATACTTGGCCATGGAGCGCCGACAGAATCGTTAAGGGACAGGGCACGTCTCTTCTTTTGAGACGTTCTCGAGGCGCTGCAGACCGAATGCCGAGTCAATAATAGAAAGAGCTCCTTCTATCAACCGCAAACTAACGGACTGACTGGGCGCTTTAACCGTACTTTAAGCGACATGATTTCAATGGTAGTTTCTCCCGACCATTAGAACTGGGGTTTAGTCCTGCCTTAGGAAATTACGAATACAATTAGGCGATAGAGACAACCACAAGCTTCTCGACGTTCTTTTTTTATTATACGGACGTGTGCGATCGTGTACAGTGCACACTATACTTCCATACCACCCGGATCCGTCATAGTGAGCACCAGTCACAGAATTTGCAAAGCATTTAGAAGAGTGAGCAAAGATTATGACCTGATGAAGGGCAATGGGGCTCAGCTAACAGCGTCGAACAACAAGCTTTTGGCATGCAAAGCAGCACTTAAAAAGAGGGTGGCCGAGCTGAAGTAATACTCTAGTGTCAACAACATTAAAATAAGGGAGCGCCTCTGATGGAAGGCGAAGACTGCCATGCAATTTCGCAGTGCATGGCGAATACTGTCGAGTGCCCAGTTGAGCCAACTGACTTTGACATCATACGCCAGGTGCCTACTACATCAAAAAAAAAAGAGAATGAAAAAAAAAAACATCGTTCGTTCTTGGTCACGTGAAAAGAAAAACGACTTCCCTCGGAAAGCGCGGACGGCAAGCTGTGCACTAGCCGCACTGCGTTCTTTGGGAAAAGTAATGTTTCTCTGTTTGTCAATGAGAATAACACAATCGATAACAAGAAATTGTTTGCAAATTCTTTAGTGGTTAAGAAAGAACATCACTGGCAATTTCTGTGGACAGACAATTGTCGTATTAAGGCACGCAAAGCACAAGGCAGCAAAGTTTTTTCCATCCCGAAGGTAATGACTTGTGCGTTTTCACATCATTCTGAGCCATGGCCCCTTCTGACAAACTGCTAACACCTCGCAGCTGTTGGCTTTGCTGTCCCTCGAAGATACGAAATTCCGCCTTTCTAACAGCAACTATTCCATAATTCACTTTATTGCAAGAAGCCTTAAGAGAAGTGTTGACACCATAGATAATCACATCTCTGCGCTGAACCATTCATTTTCGTTCATATGCATATCTGAAATTTGGGTCTCTGATTCTGACAGTCATTTATACAGTTTCCCATTTTATAAAATCGAGAACTGTCATTGCACTTGTGATAGCCACGGACGTACAGCAGCTTTGGTTTCTCCTTATATTTCCTTCACCCGCCGACATCATCTATCGTTTACCACCAACCAGTGCGAATCGGTGTGGACTGAAAACAACACATCAGATAACAAAATTTTATTCTTCGGTTGCATTTATCGTTCCCCTTCATCTTCTCTGACTGAATTCCCACTTAGCCTTGGTTGACATTACGACGCCCGTCTGCAATGCTATCGGGTTCAGTCACCCAACGCTTCCGTCGCCCCATTATCGCAAGTTTTCCTCTCCCCTACCCTCATCGATGGGGAGCGACCCGGCTTTGTATGCGATGACGCTCGTGTTCTCTGTTGGTACGAAGTTTTCCAGCGGTAAAGCGCGAATCCATTTTTGACGCAACTCTTAATCCTTCGGGAATCGGAATATCCGTACTTTGAACCGTTCTTGTAGTTCCCGCGACAACGAGGTACACAACACTTGTTCAGCATGACGCACTCACGTGTTCACACACAAACACACACACACACATTGTCGAGGAAGAAAGGCTCTATGTACAAATGCGGAACAAAGTCACAGTGTCGCACACGCGCTGATGCACATATCCACGCTCAGCATGCTGACTTCGTAACTAAACAAACTCTAAACCAGCCATTACTTCAATATAAGCACGTTCTGTTAGTAGGTGATTTCAACATTACCTTCCTTTACACAGAATCTAAATCGTATGCTGCATAATCGGATTGTTTTTCTGAATTAGTACATGAATATGATGCATGCTCTCACGGGATGCCCGCGCAATGGTTCACAAACTTTAATAGACGATGCGCTATCTAACATAAAAACCCAACCATTTTCTGCCGTCAATGAAACCGGTATTATAAATCATTTTTCCAGTAAGCCTAATTTCGACGGGTGCATGACGAAAAAACGCAATTCACGCATTCACATCTCTTTTTGATGCAGTTAAATTTACAGAAGGTATACAGGCTATGGATTGTCTATCATTATTTCAATAAATGATGCACATGCCACACATCATAACTTTACATCTGCAATTTTAAAAGCCGTATCACGAAGTACTACCATGGATAAATGTAAAAAGAGATTTAGCTGTCTGAAAAGTGGTGGGACGACTAGAGGATTCTTAGAAAGCATGCGGAAAAACGGCAATATTTATGAAAAAACCAACCGACAGACCTAATTTCTAATTTAGCTAAGCGATATAAGCAGTACTGCTGCCTCCTGAACAACCGTTTTGAACAGGCTGAAAAACATAGTGATAAAAATGAATTTGCTAAACAACAAAACCCCCAGCCCCCCCAAAAAAACAATAAAATCTTTTGCATATCTTCCTTAAAAGAACTGCAGCTAACGCCTCTATATCAAAAATTAGATACAATTGAGTAATCCTGAGGGAACCACCTTACATTGCTGATATCTTTTGCGAATATTTTTTATCCGCTTATCACATTACCCCTCAAGCTTTCAATGTGGGGCTTGGTCTGCCCGTTCTTCCCAAACTTTCTTTTTGTTCCCTGTTACACCAGGGAACAAAAGGAGTGCTGGCGACGCTTGACATGATGTAAATACGAGCCCAGGCCTAGATAACAGTTTTATTCGCCATTAAAAGTAAGTTGCTAATTTAATCATAAATACACTTAGCCATATAATGAACCTTGTTTCATGGTCTGGTACTTTTTCAACATTTCTAGAGAAAGCTAAAATATTACCTGTTTCAAAAGGGGTCACCTGCTATAATTACATAATTACCGCCCAATTTCCATTCGGTCTTGTCTTAGTAGAATATTGAAAGAGATGTTTTGCGAACATCTCAACCGCTACCTCAATAAATATCATCTACTGAATCTATGTCTATTTGGTTTCCGGTCTGGATGTTTCACCAACCCTAGCATTGCTTTTACTAGCAGACTTCATTAAAATCAATTGTCGCTAGACATTTTGTGGGTCCATTCAATCTTTTTAAATTTTAAAAGGCACTTGATACGATCATTTTATTATCTTGTTTAAAAAATTAGAACCTTATGGCATAACCGGTCGGCCACTAACATTTTTAAGAGTCTATTTACTTATCGGAAAACATACCGTACTGAGGAAGACACTTTTCTGAAGAAAGAACCTCTACCGAGGTGTACCTCAGCGGTCTATTCTCGGTCGTTTACTTTACATATTGTATATCAATGATCTCCCATACTGTCCTAATTCTTCTCACTGCCTCTTGCATACGGACGATACAACTATTTTTTTGTGTAATAAATTAATAAATGGTCTTACCACCATCTTGAATGCAGTAATTAACGACGTTGTAAAATGGTGCCGCGTCAACTAGGAAAAAAACTAAATTTGTGGTCGTACATTTTATTAGAAAAACATCGCTTTTCTTCCCGAAATATATCTTGGGCCTAATTTATTCACACCTTCGGACCACGTTACACTTCTTGGCATCTACCTCGACCACCGCCTTACACTTAGTTTTCACTTTTCGCATTAAAGCAAAAAACAGCTTTTGGGATACGAGCTTTATTCATGGCTCGGCACTTTGTCCTCACCCAGCCTTGCTGTCTTTATATTTTGCTTTTGTCACACAGCCATTTTTATTATGGTGTTGTTTAATAAAAACAATTACTCCTCTCATGTTTAATATATTAAACATCTACAAAACCTGTGCATTCGCATTAATACATTCAGTCCATGTCGTTCCCCCAGCACAAGACTTCTACATGATAATAATATATTATCTATTATTATATTGTTCGAACCTTAACATAGGTATTTGTTTTACAAATTATTGCATTGTACCTCTCTTATAACCTCTGATGTTACTGTATTATGGAATAAAAGCGTAACCAGGTTTCTAGCAATAACAATTTGTTACTACCACCTCTTCGCCCTAATTACGGCAACAAAACTACTTGCTTTACGGCAGTTAAATTTTGGAATTATTTTCCTACGGCTGTGAAATCATACCCAGTTCTAGCTGACTTTAAAAAAACCTTCGAGGATTTCTTTTCCTTTGTATAAGAATATTGTTATCAGTTTTATTTTTTGTATTATACCCAATTTTCTGGTGTGCTTTTGCTTCCTCGCTGTCATTTACAAACTGATGGAACAACTTTTATAATAAATATCTGAAATTAGAGCTATGACTCGAATTATCTGGACACAAAATGCTAATTTCTTGTGGGTTTTATACTTCATGATAATTGGCTGGGCTCTTTCACCAATTTGCTGCTTCTACGGAATTCATTTGATGCATTTGTAATCGATGGTCCCCTTTTATTCTACTGATTGTGGGACCTCCAACTGCATACTAATAAGTTTGTATTCTTTTTTTTTGTGATAACTTTCTCTTTAAAAAAAGAGTGCCGCCAACTGGCGAGATGATGATGATGGTGTTAGATTAATGGCGCAAGGGCGACAAGGGCAAAAGGCCAAACACCGTTATTTTATAAGGAGGGAACACAAATAAAATTAGTTAGAGACTATGCCCACGGCTGGTGTAAAAGGCCATGGTGAAGACCATCAGTAGTCAAGAGATATTAAAGGCGACTGGTGTGCAGGACCAGGGGTAAAACTATGGGTGGTATGAGATGAGTTGTAAGAAACGTACTTCTGATAAGAACGTAAAGGTGCGCTGAACGCAAAAAATGGCGTCGTCTCCTAAAAGGTATGAAGAATGTATGGAACATTTAGTCTGTTGAGTTCTTTGAAGTGTGTGCGTAGTTTAATATCGAGGGCCTTGCATTGAATGAGGATGTGTATCACAGATAGGCCCTCCCTAACACCTGCTACGCAGGGGTCTTGGATATCTTGTGAGCAGGGGCGAGTGTGTTACATGTGTATGGTCAATCTGTAACCTAGCTAAGGTAACTTCAAAGTGCCGGTTATGTGAGTGAGAAGTGTATTGTCCCAAGTGTGGTATTATTACGTGTAGTTTGTTGACTGTCTGTTCGCTGCAGTATGCTTAACAAGATTTACGGAGTTGTTGTCTAAAGTGTTGCTCGAGGTCTGTATCAGGTAGTGTTGCCATGTCTACTGTGTTTCGGAGTGCACATTGGCGGCCCTTTCATCCCCCCTCCATTTCCTCCATTGCCACAGTGCCCAGGCATTCAACTAAGTCAACCCAAGGATTGAATAATAAGCTATCATAACTGATTTTAACACAAGAATAATGCCATGGTTTTGCGATGACTTTCCGGATGACAATGCACGGACGATGCTCAGCGAAAATGTATAGATGATGGATTTAGGAATATTATGTTCAACTATGTGACTTAGAACCAGAAAAATGCCATATACCTCTGACGTAAATATATTTGTCTTTACATTCATAGTTCTATCTGCTTCAAAATTGGGTCCATGCGCAGCACAAGACACCGCAGTGAACGTTTTAAAAGCATCACTGAAAAACTCTACAGCCCTGTATTTATCCTGCAGATACAGGAAATCCCACAACATCTCCGTTCTTTGTGTGCTGTTCCTACTGTATTGTAGGAAAGACAAGTCACATGACACAGGATGGAGATGCCATGGTTCTATCAGAGTGAGATGATTTGAAAGTATCTAAGAAGAAGACAATATGAGCAGTCACCTCGTCCCTCAGTCTCTCCGATAAAGAACAGAAATTGATGGGCTGTTTAAAAAGAGTTTAGTTGTGGATGTACCATTAACAACCGTTTTAAAGGGATGGTTATTCATTGATGAGAATTTGGAGGCATAAAGAAGGTCAACGTAAGTTTGCTGTTACGCTAAGCACTATTTGTCGCACTCTGCATAAAGACTGTTTACAGTACTGGTACGAAATGCCCGACAAGTCATGCAAAGCCACAAGAGAAGCACTCGGTCGAGCATTGTAAGTGCTGTTTTTGTGGCTTACCGTACACAACACTCCCGTAATCCAACGTGACCCTACCAACGCGGCATACAGGCGAAGCAGAAGTTGTTTGTCTGCACCATATAATTGGTGAGAGAGGACTTTCAGAATATCCATTGTTTGGAGGCAATTTTGTTTCGATCGTTTTATGTGAGGGATGAATGTTAGTTTCTCATGAAACCCCACACCCAAAAACATGTGTTCTTTTTACTGAAAATAATTCACCATAGAGTATATTCAGGGTCACGCAGAATGCCCCGCGTTTTTGAGAATACAAGGCAGCTACTTTTAGAAGGGTTAAGGTTAAATCCATTTCCATCTGCCCAGCGAGAAAGTTTGTTCACCCCAAGTTGGACCTGACGTTCCCATATAGACAAAATACATGATTTCAAAGATATTTGAACGTCATCTACATAAACTAGGCAAGAAATAAAGGACAGCAATGTGTTTCTGAGAGAGTGTATTTTAACGATAAACAAAGTGCAGCTCAAAACGCCACCTTGAGGCACGCCGTTCTCCTGTGCGTGAACATTTATTCTGCCGACAGAACTCTGACACGGAACGTTCGTGCAGACATGTAACTAGTAGGAGTGTTCAGCATGTTACCTGAGATACCCAAAGATTTTGTCTCTAAGAATGCCGAAGGCCATTCCGTATCAAATAATTTTTCAATATCAAACATATTGTCATACAGTATTGCTTATGAATGAATGCGTCCTTAATGTAGGCCTCTAGAGAAACCAGTTGATCATTTGTGCATCCCCCCGCCCGGAAGCCTGTCTGGCAGCTCTCCAGAAGACCATTGTACATTGCACTGCAGAAATTACACGAGTCTTGTATTGATCCTCTTCTCGAGGGGCTTGCACAGGCATTTTGTAGGGCAATGGGACGATAACTAGCAGGGGAAGAAAAATCCTTTCCTTCATTCAGAAAAACCACGACGATGGCCTTTCTATAAGACCCTGGAAGGTGCCTCGAAAGCCATATTTTGTTGTAGAGGTGCAAAAGTGCTTTGAGTGTGTCTGTGTGTAATTGTTGTATGATGGTGTACATAATGTCGCCATGTGGTGCTGAAGAATTAAAAGTACTGAGAGCCAGCTTCAGCTCATGAAGTGTAAAGGCGAAGTTATAGGAGGTTTATAAACTATTATTATCCCACAAAGACTTCTTTTTATAGATATTTTGTATTTCATGAAAGTGTTTGTTTTGTGTGCAGAGCTGGACACGTGTTGGGAATGTTGTGCAAGTGTGTTGGCTTGATCTTTGAGTGTTTCACCTGTCGTGCTCACCAGGGGCAGGCTCTGTGTCTGTTGTCCCTTGAGTTTACATGTACGTATCCATACTTTCCGTGTGTCTGTGTATCAGTTTATGGATGTGAGGAAGGCATTCTAACTCTCCGTTTTTGCATCATGGCGCACGCGCTACTCGAGCTCGCCTGCAGTCCTCGTCCCACCAGGGCTTCCTAGGGTTGCGCGGGGCACCAGAGGCTTGGGGAATAGATTTTTCGGCAGGCGTCGAAGATTTGCGCCGTGAGCGGCTGGGTCGCCTCTTGTACGTGTAGGTGTTTTATGGATGTGTAGTGCAGTTAGGATGTTTCTGTGAATGTACTCCAGTTTGCGCTTCCTTCATTGAACATTTTATGAGAGGGGGAACTGTTTGTACCTTTGCCTATGTATGTCAATTTGGTGGGAAAGTGCTCACTACTATAGAGGTTTATACCCACATGCCACTCAAGAAATGGCAACAGAACTGCAGAGCCAAGAGCCAAGTCAAGATGTGAATAACTGTTTTGTCCTATGTTATAATATGTAGCTTGGTTTTTGTTAAAAAGGCATGCTCCCGATGATGTTAGAAATTTTTCAATTAGGCTACCTCGGGCATCTGTGCGAGAAGAGCCCCAGATTGAATTATGTGCATTAAGGTCGCCTAAGACTAAGTACGGTTAAGGTAGTTGGTCTATCACAGCCTAAAAATCAGTGTGTGAAAGTGTGTAATCCGTAAGGATGTAGAGGGAGCCTACCATTATTAACCTATTATAAATAATTGTTTTAATTGCGGGAGCTTCCAGCGTTGTGTTTAGCTGGATGGTGTGACACGCTAAGGATTTGTGGGCTCTTATGGCCACACCACCTTAAAAATAATTGCAAGTTCGCCTGTCCTTTCGAAATACCAAGTAATTATTGAAGAAGTTAGTATGTTTAATATTAAGGTGTGTTTCCTGAAGTCACGTGAGACTTGGGTGATAAGAATTGAGTATCTCGTACACATCATCTGGATTGTTGATAAGGCATCTGCAGTTGTATTGAATGATGTCTGTTCCCATTATTTACATTTAGGAATGACTGGAGTGTGTGTGGGAGTGTTCATGTGTGGTCTTTCGTTGCTTGCACTCTTGGAAGGGGCTTTTTGGACCTTTCGGCTAGGACGTCGGAGGCCGCTCCTAGCGCTGCGTTGCAGACAGGAATGGCCCGACATTCACCTTGTCATCAGATGTGCGAGGGGTGCCCGACGCAACGCGCCCCCGGATTTGGCCCACTTTTGGGAGCTCTTCGTTTGGCCCGCCACCGCCGAGGGCTTCGGAAGTGCGAGAGGTGGCACGGGCTGTGCGGTAGAGGTAGGAGCCGATGCGGGGCTCTCGGTGTCCATCCCCTCGACAACCTCCAACGCATTTAGTACTTGTAGGCAGTTGCGGGAGCGGCACTTGTCTCGACAAAGTGGTTGGCACCTCATCCGCTGCTGCCTTAGCAGGCCGGTGACCGGTTGGGCTGCCTGAGGCAACCAAGCGGCGGGCGGGGAGGGACCAGACTCACTGAACTGGGTCCCTGTGGAAACCAGACGCCACTCCGCCTTCCTGCGAGCTGCGTCGGCGTACGTCTCCAGAAAAAAGGAGGCAAACCTCTTCTGCGCCTTTTGGATGGTTGATTACCGTTTTATATTTCAAATGTTTTGTATTTGGGGGAGTATGCCGCATGCGGCTTCCCGCAGTTCACACAAGAGAGGGTGTCGGATGTACAGTTGTCGCTCAAAAGATTGTGTGTCCCGCATTTTAAACAGGTTGTTCGGCCACGGCAAGAGTTTCTACCGTGCCCGAACCGCTGGCACTTACTACAGCGCGGTGAGTTCGCGATGTGCGGACGGATGGAGCATCAGATGAAGCCGGCATTCATATATTGCGAAAGAGTTGATCGGTTAAAGGTCAAGATGATGTGCTTGGTGCGAATCTGCTTGTCGTCTCTGCGGATGGTGATGTGTCTCAGGGCACTGACGCCCTGATGCGCCAAGCCCGCAAGGAGATCAGCATCTGTTTCGTTCAGAAGATCTGTCTCGGATATCACACCCTGCGAGCTGTTGAGGCTCCAGTGTGGTGTCACCTTGATGTCTAGATCAGCCAGTCTACTCTGAGCAAGAAGCTTTGTATACTGCTGCTGGTCATTTACCTCAAGGAGGAGTTCACCAGACTTTTGTTTTTTGGCCATATATGATTTCCCTTTCATGGCTTCAAGCTGTTTTGCGATCAAGAAGACTGAGAGCGATGCAAGAGGGTGGGCTTGACTGAGGGGTTTCATGACAAAAAATCGAGAGTAGTGATCCGGTTCAGAAAAGGTTACCGATGGCTATGGGGGAAAAATACTTCGGTGCGGCCCCTTTTCAGGAACCGATTATGTTTAGGGGTATTTTTATAAAATGCCATATTGCACAGTATAAAAGCAGGGGACGGGGGTACTTTCTTCTTCAGCCTTACCCTGATAGCGGAAGAGGTCCCGGAGAGCCCTGCCTCGTAAACAGACAGGGAGCGCATCCGCCGTAGCTTGACCTGGGCTCTGATGGCAACCGATTGAGGTTCTTACCCTTCACCCTAAAACTCATTACCACAGTCGGTCACAGCGTGAGTATTGGGGCTTTGGGTCCGCGGTGTCGCCAGTGCCATCACCAAGATTACTGGATGTGCCACGTGCGGAGAATTGACGAGATCGTTCATAACCCGCAGACCAAGGACGTACGAAGTCTGGCCACCGCGCCTTCAATAGAAATATTACAAACACTGCTGGCTCTCTCCTTTTGCTTTGGACACCGTCCAATACCCCCGTTCTTTCGTGCAAACCACAAGCTAAATACAAGGTAGCCTGCCCAGCTATCGAGAGAACTTCGACCCTAAATTATGTCATTCAACCAGTGAGTCCACCTAGAGATCGTCGTCGCCCTGCTGAGCTGATGTTCAGCGCGGTAAGGTGTATTACGACCCACTCGTCCTCGCCTCACCTTCATCCGCAAAGGAAGGCTCCTTTTTTTTTGCTGAGGGGGCGATTGAAACCGAAATTGTGTCTGTAAGAGGGACACCAGCATGGCCGAAGGGGTTTGTGCTCAACTGAACACAAGGCTGACTTTCGATTGGCGTATATCCCCACTACGTCTTTGGAAAAATCCGTGTCATCAGAGCAGCGCCATTGTTAACACTTCTTCAGGAGTCGTGCGTGTGGCCTCCCGAGCAAGCTTGCACCGTGGCATAAACAGAACTTGTTACCATGTTCTGGACGCCCGCTAATACACCCCATTAGAACAAATATGTATATATTTATATATATATATATATATATATATATATATATATATATATATATATATATATATATATATATATATAAATATATATATATTTATATATATATATATATATATATATATATATATATATATATATATAAATATATATATATTTATATATATATATATATATATATATATATATATATATATATATATATATATATATATATATATATATATATATATATATAACATCGCAAGTGTCAACTGAAATTTTAGCAACCATCGTTCTCCGCAATCTCCTTTACGTATACCTATATATATATAAAATACACACATACACGCCCAAACCTACATATAGATATATATATATATATATATATATATATATATATATATATACAGCAAAAGACTAAAGGGTAACGAACGAACGTGTATTACCGTTTCAGCTTGGGGCAAGCATTCGTAAAAATAAAAAGAAATGGCAACAAAAGTGGCTTATAAATAATCAGGAGCCAATCACTGTAAACATGGTGACACGTGTTGTGTTGGCCACGACGACAACAGTTGATGAGTGTTTAGTTCTATATGAAGGCTAGCAGGATTTATAAGTGCCAGGTCACTTCCACTGGCAAAAACAGTGACAGCTGTACAAAGAAGGTAGATAGAGTAACGGGAAATGAGTATACAAAAAGTGCAGTGAATGAATAACAACCGTTCCACTGAACAGCGGAGTAAGCATAAAATATACAATGCAGAGCGGAAAAAAAGAAAAAAAGATAAAACAGTAACATCTGAACAGTCAGCCGGTCGTAACGAATGCGGTATCGATAGCATCACTGGTGAGAATAATGCCGAATATAAGATGGAAAAAATGCTAAAAATTGCCTAATTGGGGCACGCGCGCAAATAAATACACGCTGGCCAATGCAAACACATATAGGTCTACGTATACAGCAGTACAAAGGTTACAAAGATACAATCCGTGCGACAAGAAAGCTAGCGCGCCAACGCTTTCATTTACCTCTGATTTCATAGATTTGAATTTGTGAATGATACTATATCCTGACTTCCTTATCATAATGTGAGCGTGACGTGACCTGTGGCAGTAGAAGCAACGTCCCGGTGTGAAGTCGGTAGAAGTTGAGTGCTAAACTTTATCACAGAAGAAGTATGGCTTCAGGCGGAACATTTGCACTATTTGAGACGCTGTTTCCAAAGTTGACAGCGAGGGCGTGGCTTGAATAATTTCGTGCCTCACAGGAGTAAACAAGCGAATGAAGCGGCGGCGGCCTGTGAAGCGGGAGAGTAGTTTTTCAGATAGCCCAACATGGTGGGAAGGCGTCCGACGGAGGACCAGGGAGCCAGGTGGGAAGCACACATCACTGTGGGTCACGTCGTAACGGCGCTTCTGACTTGCCCATGACGGCGAAATATTGGCGTGGGCCACCTTGCGGGCCGCATCAGCCTGGGCAGTGAGATCACGTCCCTACTCAGTTCGTGGCGTGGTCGAGTCAGGCAACATGTTTTCCAATGGCACGGCAGATTCACGGCCGAAAAGGAGCAATAAAGGAGACATGCCTGCTGTGTGAGATTCGCGACGAATTGTATGCGAAAGCAACGTAAGGGAGAGGAACGTCGCAGTCACGGTGGTCGGTGGACACGTACATAGCGAGCATTTCCGGGAGCGTCATGTAAATCTTTAATCAACGCCGTTGGTCTGCGGATGATGGGCCTTGGTGAGGTTGTGCCTATTGCAGAAGTACCGAAGAAGGTCGTCGACGACCGCAGATAAGATGTACCGACCATAGTCTGTGATCAGCTCACGACGACCGCCGTGATGCAGAATGACAGCGTGTAGTAGAAAATCGCCGACGTCGTGGCACAGCAGGTATGAAGTGCAAGCGGGACGGCTTAACTCGTGGTGTAATCGGTGGCAACGGCGATCCACCTGTTACCAGAGCGGGATATGGAGAAGAAACGAGAAGGTCCAATCCGACACGGAATAATGACTCAGGAGAAAAATCAATCAGTGTAAGAAGGCCTGCGAGGAGTGAGTGGCGTTGGCAAAGGTGACAAGCCTGGAGTTACCTTCGGACGACCAGTAAAGGGCGGGCCAGTAGAAGCGTTGCCGCAAATGGTCAAAGGTCCGAGTCACGCAAAAATGGTCAGCATTCAGCACGTCATGAAGTTTGTGGAGTATGTAAAGACGGAGACGCTGAGGTACGGCGAGATGGGCGTCAGGGCCCTCCGCCCAGAAGTTGCGGCGAAATAGGCCACCATTAAGCAGTGTGAAGGCATGCAGAGATGCGTCGGATGGCTCTGCGCTAAGACGGTCGATAACCTTCCGAAGGAATGCGTCGAGTCATTGGTGGGCAGCTATATCGTGCAGTCAGACAGGGCAAATGCGCAGGGGTTATGATCATTCCACATTTGATCAGGCGGACAAACAGGGTGACGAGACACGCAGTCGGCAGCCGGTTGCACGTGACCAGACCTGTAGAGCATCGAAAAATCATACTCCTGGAGTCTTAACGCCCAGTGGCCAAGTGGTCCGGACGGATCTTTCAGCGAAGAAAGCCAGCATAGGGCATGATGTCGGTACTCACTGCAAAGGATTGGCCGTACAAATATATAGGGAATTTGCTGGCGGCCCAGACGAGTGCGAGACATTCACGTTTTGTGATAGAATAGTTAGGTTCAGCAGGGGACAAAAGTCGGCTGGCATAGGCTATCACTCTCTCGTGAAAAGTCTGTTTATGAACTAATCCTGCCTCTATCCCGTGGCCACTAGCGTTCGTGCGAACGTATGTGGGAGCCAACGGATTGAAATGGGCGAAAACTTGGCGACGAGTGAGGCGGTGAAAGTGAGCGGCAAGCGCTGCGCTATGCGCGTTGCCCGAAGTAAATGAGGTATCGGTCTTATGCACATCTGTCACTGGCCGAGCTATCTCAGCAAAATTCTCGATAAAACGACGGAAGTAGGAAGAGTCCCAAAATGATAGGAACATTCTTTGCCTAATGCGCAAGTGCAAATTCTTGGACGGCACGTACATTATCGGGATAAGGTTGTACACCAGCCGCATCGCTTACGTGGCCGAGGGTCTTGAGTTGCTGGCCACTGAAATGGCATTTTGAGGAATTCAGCTTGCGACCGGCATTACGGAAATCCTCTATGATGTCTGCAAGACGATGAAGATCAGTTTCAAATGTCGGGAAAAAATGATGACGTCGTTCACGTAGCAGATACTGGTCAACCACATGAAGCCATGTAAGAGGAAGACGATCACCTTTCGAAGGTAGCCGGCGCATTGCAGAGACTAAAAAATGACCTTGAATTAGTGAAGCCCGTTGGGCGTTACAAATGCACTTTTTATGGTCCTGGGCATCAACAGCAATTTGGAAATACCCGGACCGAAGGTTAATAGAAAAAAAGTACGATGCCACATGGAGGCAATCGAGGGCGTCATCAATCCAAGGAAGCGGATACACGTGCTTGTTAGTGAATTTGTTCAAGTGCCGCTGCCAGTATTCAATGCAAAGGTGGCACGGCCCATCTTTATTATTCACGAAAACGACTGGTAACGCCCATAGACTGGAAGACGGCTCAATTACAATACTTTTCAGCATTTTATCGACTACATCCTGAATGAATTTACGTTCTTCGGGAGAGACCCGGAATGGTCGCCGGTGCATGGGGCTCGCATTCGCATTGTTGATGCGGTGGGTTATCATCGCTGTCTGGCCCAAAGGGCGGTTGTCCAAATGAAAAGATATCTCGGTACGACGATAGAAGGTGGTGTAACGCGCGAGCTTGTGATGATGAAAGGTCCTCCGCTGTCATTTTTGCGATGTCGCTACGGGTGGGCCAATGGTCCTTGGAATCATTCGGCGCAGCTATGCAGGCGCCAGAGGACACCACAGCAATTTGGCATTAATCCAGGGGGAAAAGCGTGACCAGCGGCATCCGCTCGGGGAGAACATTTGGCAGAGAACCAAAATTAAGGAAAGGCAAGCGGAATTGGTTGTTGGCGAGGGTGACACAAGTGTAAGGACGAGCCACGTGATGACGGAGGAGGATGTCGGGTATAGGTGAAACGACGTAGTCGTCATCGGGAACTGGTGGCCATGGTGACAAAGCAAGCGGACATGTTCTTTGGAGCAGAGGTGGTTGGGGAGATTGATGTCGGAAACTGGACCCATCAGCAGGTCAAGCCAAATAGTACTCGTGGCACAGTAAATAGCCTGTCGTGATCGCTTTCAGTCAACGTAAAGAACAAGAAGGGTTTCGTAAAGGTTATTCAACAATGGACCATATTCAAACGATCAATCAGGTGATAGAGAAGTGCGCTGAGTATACTCAACCCCTATATATAGCCTTCATAGATTATGAGAAAGCATTTGACTCGGTCGAAACCCTAGCAGTCATTCAGGCATTACGGAACCAGGGGGTAGATGATCATTATGTAAGAATACTAGAGGATATCTACAGTGGGTCTACAGCTACCATCATCCTCCATAGGGAGAGCAGTAAAATACCTATAAGGAAGGGTGTCAGACAAGGAGACATAATCGCTCCAATGTTATTCACAGCATGCTTACAAGAAGTATTCAGAACGTTGGATTGGGAACAGGTGGGAGTAAGGGTTAACGGAGAATTCCTTAGTAACCTCAGATTTGAGGATGACGTTGCCTTGCTAAGTAACTCGGGAGACGAATTGCAAATCATGCTATTCCGCACTGGGCGAACAGAGTAGAACCGGGGGCCTGAAAATTAATATGCAGAAAACTAAAATAATGATCAATAACCTCGGGACAGCCCAGCAGTTTGAGATAGGTGGTGAGGCAGTAGAAGTGGTAAGCGAATATATCTACTTAGGCCAAGTTGTGACCCCAGATCCCAACCATGAGGCAGAGATAATTAGAAGGATCAGAATGGGGTGGGGTGCGTATGGCAGAGATTCTCAGATAATGAATAGCAGCCTACCATTGTCGCTGAAGACGAAAGTGTATGGCAGCTGCATCTTACAAGTACTCATCTACGGGGCAGAAACTTGGAGGCTCACTAAGAAGGTTCAACTTAAATTGAGAACGACTCAGCGGGCGATGGAGCGGAAAATGATAGGTGTAACATTAAGGGACATGAAGAGAGCGGAGTGGGTCCGGGAGCAAAGTGGTGTTAAAGACATATTAGTAGACATTAAGAAGCACCTACATAAGGAGCACCGTCGCTCACGCATGTGTTGATCATTACGCAGGTCAGTCATTGTTCTGCTTCTAGTGATACAGTGCTGTGTACATTGCCGGTTCCACCCCGTTTGCTGTTTTCAAGTGCTTGTTCTCATTCATGCTCCCGCAAACATGTGCGTAGCAGAAAACATCGCTTTGTGTTGTTACGTCGAGCAGCATTCTATCTCTTGTTGCTGTTTGTGTGCGGTGATATTGAACTTAACCCTGGCCCGATGGAGGCTGCTCTGGAAAAATTGATTGAAGGCCAGAATGAAATCAAAACAAAACTGTCGGCAATCGAGTCATATCAGGTAGAAAACAAGGTTGCTATGGAGGCCGTAAACAAACGCCTAATTAACCTAGAGGAACACATTCGCAAACTTCAAGAGCTGCAGGCTGGCGTAGAGGAGCGCACCAAAACAATTCAATTGCAACAGACCAAACTCCAGTTTCTGGAGAGCAAACTAGATGATTTACAAAACCGATGTATACGATATGTCGTGTAGCCGGCACGGCGACACGTAAGAGTAAACACACTACACCACTATACGATCCATGACAATAACCCCGTTTAATCAGCGCGTATCGTTTATATACCCACGAGCGCAGTGGCGCCGAACAACACTACATCTACCCCCTCCCTTAACAGAACACAGATTATGTGCATGAAGAGAAATAGTCACTACCCGTGACAGTAAAATTATAGTAAAGTCTCCACTGTAAACAAGTCACCGCACATAGTCCCTGAGTCTCTCTGGTGGTCTTCGCTCCCGTGTAGAGCGACGGAGGGGCACCGGCTGCTCCTCTGGCTGAAGGCCTGTGGTTTGTCGACACGATCACCACCCAGTCCTGAGGTCGTGGTCCCCGTTGGTGGAGGCCGTGGTGGGCTTGGCGTATGAGGAGGCAGTGCTGACCCCCCCCCGGAGACTGTGCAGCTTCCTGTATTGGGGTATTTTGGGACGTGTTGCTCTTTGCCTTCGAGGAGAGTGTCCGTGCTGTGGTGTTTCCTGCCGACCCGTCTGTCCCCCTGTCCTCCCGCAGCGGTTCTTGTCTTGCCCCTGTTTCTTCGTGAACAGCTTCGTGTGGTACAGCAGAAAGTTGGGAGGCATTCCAGGTACGGCCGTCCTCCAGGTGGAATGACCATCGTCCTACCCGCTTCAGTATTTTGAGTGGAGCACCAAAACTAGGGGTGCCTTTCATTCCAGGTACCGGGCATTTCACCCGCACGTAGGCCCCCACTTTAAATTTGGGCTCCCTCGCTGCTCTTCGCTTGTCTGCATACACCTTATTTCTCTGTTGGTATTCGCAGACACGACGCCGAAGTCTACGCAGTTCACTTGCGGGATGGGTGCCGAAATCCGCTGATGGCTGGCCAACAACATCTAATGATGTCCTCATGTGGCGGCCATGAAGCAACACTGCTGGGGAGATGCCAGTGGCGCTGTGGGGTGTGGCTCGGTAAATACCCAGCTACTCTATAACAGTGGTCTTGATTGGTCGCTGCTCTAGCAGAGCTAGTTGTATATACGATTTCAAGACCCTGTTGAATCTTTCCACTAAGCCATTGGCTTGAGGGTGGTAAACTGCCGAGAAGAAATGCTTGATGCCCCTGTCCGCAAGGAAGCACTCGAATTCACTCGACGTAAACTGTCGGCCGTGATCCGAGACCAGTTCAGTAGGGTAACCCGCTCGCGCAAAGACAGCAAGCAGGAAGTTGATCACCGTGCGAGAAGTGATGTCCCTGCAGAACGCAATCTCCGGCCATCTGGAGTAGTAGTCCACTACCACGATGACAAATCGACAGTCAGCCGGTGCACGTTCAAAGGGGTCCATTATGTCTATGGATATTTTGTCCCAGGGCCTGTCAGGAAGCGGGACAGGCTGGAGTGGTGCTTGCCAGTTCTTGACACTCTTGTCCGAGGCTTGGCAGACGCTGCAGCTACGAAAGGCGGCCTCCACATGCTTGTCAAGGCAAGGCCACCAGTACTTTTCCCTGATGCGCTGTTTAGTCTTCACAATTCCCGGGTGCGAATCATGAGCTAACTGGATGAATGTATCCCTTAGCTTGGCAGGCACTACAACGCGTTCGGTGCGCAGAACCAACCCATCTACTACCGAGAGCTCGTCTCGTATTTCGTAGTACGGCGTCAGTTCTGCGGCAAGTCTTTTCCTTGTTGGCCATGATGACTGGACAAAGTGCACGACCTGCCGTAGTATGTCATCCGCAGCGGTAGAAACCTGAAGATTGCCCCAGTGTACAGATGATGTAACCAAGGACACAAGCTCTTCATCAACCTGGAGGCCACCTTCTGTGTCTGGCACGGGCAGTCTGGACAAGGCATCTGCTACCTGGTTGTGGGCTCCGCTGCGGTACTGTATTTTGAAGTTGTAGCGCAGCAGTCGTGCGGTCCACCTTGCGTTACGAAGTGGCCGCTGTCCTGTGCTACGGGACGAGAGCAATGCCACCAAAGCCTGGTGATCCGTCAGTAGCGTAAATGATCGGCCCCAGAGGTAAACGTGCCACTTCTCGCAGACCCAGAGACAGGCAAGGGCCTCACGCTCTCCAGCCGAGTATTTCCGTTCTGTCTCTGTTAATGTCCGCGATGCAAATGCCACAGTCCGCACATGGGACCCCTCCACTTGCTGCAGTACGGCACCGAGACCGTACGCAGAGACATCTGTTGCGACAATGACCGGTAGCGTCTGGTCAAACATTCGGAGGACCTTGTGGGATGCTAGAAGTATTTTAACTCCCGCGAAGCTCTCTTTCGCGGCGTCGTCCCAGTCGAAGTGCACGTCTTTGCGAAGTAGACGGCGCATTGGCTCTACTTCCTCTGCCAGTCGCGGCACGAATTTAGAATAGTATTCAACTAGCCCCAAAAAGGAGCGTAGCGTGGCTGCATCTTTAGGCGCAGGAGCATTATTGATTGCATCACCCTTGGCCTGGAGCGGTGCTATACCCTCTGCGCTGACGCGTTGTCCTAAGAACGACAGCTCCGACGTGTTGAAGACGCATTTTTCGTTGAGCTTGAGCCCAGCTCCTGCTATTCGTTCCAGCACTCCCTCCAGGTTTTGCCTGTGTTCGCTCTCCGTCTTGCCAAAAATGATTATATCATCCAAGTAGCACAAGACCCCTTTGCAACCTCCAAGAATTTGCGTCATGATCTGCTGAAACGCAGCTGGTGCCGATGCCAACCCGAAGCAGACCCTCTTGAATCTAAAGGGGCCATCGTGCGTTATAAATGAAGTTAGGTCTCTGCTTTCTGGGTGGAGTAAAACCTGGTAGTAGGCTGATGCCAGGTCCACCTTGGAAAAGCAGCGTGCTCCATTGAGGGCATGAAGCAGCTCCTCCATATGAGGCAAAGGGAAGTTGTCTGCTACTATAGCTTTGTTGGGTTCCCGGAGATCGACACACAGTCGAATGCTACCATCTGCTTTTCGGGCTGCTAAAATAGGAGATACCCACTCGGAAGCATTGACTCTCTCAATGACATCAGTAGCAAGTAGCTTCTCAATCTCGTCAGAGACAGGCTGGCGGACTGAAAATGGTAGGGGCCTCAGCTTCTGTGCGACTGGTTCGATGGAGGTTTTCATCTTGACTTTGTGTTGCACACCTCTTACAAGTCCCAGGCAAGGCAAAAACAAGTGGCCAAACTTGGTCCACAGTGTTGGCGGCATACCAAACTTGGGAGGGCCGAGGGGTTTTGTATGCATGGTGCTTTGGGGAAGGCCTGAACTCATAGCTGGAAGCTCTCGGCATTCCTGCGTGGACATTTGCAGGCAGCGCAATTCCTCTCCCATGATGCGAAGACCAAGGGCTTGAACAGCATCCAGGCCAAGGAGAGATGTACCACATGGCGTAACATGAAAAGGTACAATGGCTTCTTTCCCCTTGTACGTGACTATGGCGTGAAATGACCCGAGAACGGGAATCTTCCTGCGCGAAAAATCCAGCAATGTAAGATGGGAACTTGTCAGTTTTATTGCGCTTGCGAACAAGCCTTGGAATTGGTGCTCATCCATAATAGACACGGCCGAGCCTGTGTCAACCAAGAAGTTCATGGTATGCACCCGTGTCGTCGCGGTAACTGGCGCGACCTTGACATCCACGTAGACGCCTGTACTCTTATCAGTACGGACCGCCAAGATGCTAATGACACTGGCAGCATCATCTTCCGGAACGATTTCATAGACCTCTGTAGAATACCCGTCTTGGCCGCGACGGTAGCTGCGACATGCTCTCTTAAAGTGGCCGCGGCGTCCGCAGGCAAAACATGTGCGTTCGCGCGCGGGACATTCCGAAGGCGAACACCCTGCTGCGCCGCAGTTTCCGCAGGCATTTGCATTTCTAGGCCCGGGGACAATAGCGGCGGCGGCATTCACATCAGGTGAAGGTGCGCTGTACGCGCGTGAGCAGCTGAAGTGGCGACGCCCCGGGAGGCGTGTGCCATTATCGACGTTATCTCGCCGACCCTGCCTGGCTGAGCTGTCTCGCAACTGCTGCTGAATGCGCTGCACCGGACTGGCGAAGGCTTCGGATTCACGCTGGGTTTGTTCACGAAGCCGTGCTACCTCGACAGCATGATTGAACATAAGGTTATCGCCTTCCAGCAGCAATCGCTCTCGTAGCCGCGGGCACGTGACGCCTGCTACGAACTGTTCACACAGGTTTTCGTCCGTTTGGGTGGCGAAATTGCAAAGAGCTGCTAACTCCCGAAGCGCTACGGCGAAATCAGTGATGGGCTCACCCTGCAGTTGACGACGCTCCCTGAATCGATGGCGTTGAAGGCGGACGTTGCAAGGGGCGGCGAAATGCTTCGAAAGCATCTCAATGGCTACGTCGTACTCGTCGGGTGGGCGCGGGGCTCCAGTGGTCCCGTCTTGTGTTCCAGTAGCTGCAGTGGTTCCGATGATTCCAGCGGCGGCATCTGGCGTGGGCGTGACACCGGGTGCAGCACTCGTTAGCTCTGCCTTGGTTTGCGTCGTACTAGGTGGAAGCGCGTCGAAAATGCGCTGTCCTTCCGTACCTAGACAGTGCAGCAGGATGGCTCGGCGACGGGGTGCGGGTAGCTCGGTCGCTCCGGACGCCAGCAGAAACTTCTCGAAGAGGCGTAACCAACGGGCCCATAGAACATCGGGCGTGCCGGGGGTGGCAAGAAAAGAAGGCGGTGGCAAAATGCCCGTGGAAGACATCCTCGTCGCCAGAATGTCGTGTAGCCGGCACGGCGACACGTAAGAGTAAACACACTACACCACTGTACGATCCATGACAATAACCCCGTTTATTCAGCGCGTATCGTTTATATACCCACGAGCGCAGTGGCGCCATCCATTGTGTGTCCAATGACTCAGAAGGCCATCTGGTGTAACCGAACAACACTACACGATGCAACCTGATTTTCTACGGTATAGAAGACACTGAGGAGCGCGAAACCTACGAGTCGGCTGAGCAACGCGTACTAGATCTCTGCAAGACAGTCTTATCTGTTGACGATGTACATATTGAACGCGCACACCGCCTGGGTATATTTAGGCCTGGTAATTGCCGCCCCATAATTGTTAATTTTGCGACCTACAAAGGCAAGGAATGCGTTCTATCCAACGCCAAAAAGTTGAAAGGCAGTCCCATTAGCATCTCGGAAGACTTCTCGGAACCTATTAGATTGAAAAGAAAACAGCTTTGGGAATATGCTAAGAAAGTACGGAAGGAAACCGACAAGGTAAACCTTAGATACGACGCACTTTATATCAACAAAACTAAGTATATTTATGATGAATCAAGCGGCGAAGTACTGCGAGCTACCTGACAAGAGAAACAAAAAAAAAATGCAACCTGTTATTTTTTGGTCGTCAATTGCCGAAGCGTCAAAAATAAGGTGGATGAGCTTGCCAGCCTTATTAACATGACAGATCCGTCAGTAGTACTTGGTACAGAGTCATGGTTAGATGCTGATATTAACGATAACGAAATATTTCCTCCAAATTATGTCTGTTATCAGAAGGACCGGAACGGCCATGGTGGGGGCGTGTTCATTCTTGTATAAAACGAAATCAACTGTCGTCGGCTGGAAGTTAACGTGGGATTTTGTGAAGCTGTGTGGGCCCAAATTAACCTCAGAAATGGTGTGAGTTTATCGGTGTCTTGTTTCTACCGTCCGCCAGGTAGTTCAGATGAAATGCTTCGAGACTTCGTAAAGGGAATTAAACTTATTCATGCAGTTAACTTGGTTATAGCAGGCGACTTTAACTTACCTGGTATAAATTGGTCCCACATAGCTGCTTTGCAGGAAGGGCGAACCGCACTGGGTATTGAGGTGTTTAAAATGTGCAGCTCGTTTTCGCTCTCTCAACTGGTGTCCCAACCGACGCGTGGCGAGAATATTCTAGATTTATTTTTGACAAATATTTCGGCAGGAGATTGCTTGCCGCAGGTGCTGCCCGGTATAAGCGATCACAAAGCAGTTTTTGTGAGATGTCTCTTGAGAACGCGCGATTCTCGGACTCCGGTAATCGACGCATTTATAACTATCAGAAAGCTAATACTGCTGAGATTTCCCTTTCCCTTGACAGGTATTATGACGTTTTCGAAACACTTTCCGAAAGTTGTGGTGTTCAAGAGTTGTGTTAAGTTCTCAAAAGTAAAATTTTTGAACTGCGTGATCAGTACGTACCATCATGGGTATTGACATCGCGCCGTAATAAGAATAAACCATGGTTCACTAAAGCAGTTCGTCAAGTCAGTAATAAAAAGAAGAATATTTATGCGGCTTTCAAAAGAAATCCTAACTTGTGTAATAAAGTAAAATTGGAAGCTGTTACGAATGAGTTTAAAGAAGCCGTTAGGAAAGCCAAAAACTCGTTCTTTAATTCTTTTAACGAGCGTGTTGTGAACCGTCCGAAGGAACTATGGCGATATATTAAATAAAATAGAAAGGACCAAGTTTCGACTCCTACTCTGGAAAGTAATGGTGCATTGGTGTCTGATAGTCGCGAGAAAGCTAAATGCTTCAATGCGTTTTTTAGTTCCGTTTTTACCGAACGGCGGCCTGGTACTGATAACTTTAGATTTGGCTCCCTTTGTGCTGAACCCATGGGTGATACTGAGTTTGATATACGCGGGATCGAGCAGCTGCTTTTACGTTTGAAACCTTCCAGTGCCATGGGACCCGATGAATTACCTACTGCGTTGCTATCGTCATGCGCAGCCGTGTTATCAAAATATTTCCGAATTCTTTTTTCGAGATCATTGAAAGAAGGAGTTCTACCACATGACTGGAAACTTGCAAACGTTGCGCCGTTGCACAAATCGGGACTACGTAGCCTCGTACCCAATTATAGGCCTGTTCTTTGACGAGTGTAGTATCTAAAATATTCGAGCACCTGCTTTTCACTCGCATTATTAATCACTTAAATCACTTAATTCTCGCTGCTTTGCCCCCAACAGCATGGTTTTCGAGCTAGATTTTCTTGTGTGACACAATTAACATAATTACCTCATGATATTGCTGGTTCATTGGATCAAGGTTTCTCTGTGGACTGTATTTTTCTTGATTTATCAAAGGCGTTTGAGGTTGTTCCTCATTCACTCCTCCTAGAAAATTTGGCGTGGTATAACATAAACCCTGAAATTCTTCGTTGAATACAAGAGTACTTGAACTGCCGGAAACAGCGTGTTGTCGTAAATGGTCAGCAGTCCGAAGATGTTGATGTAAGTTCGGGAGTACCGCAGGGTTCTGTTTTGGGCCCACTATTATTTTTAATTTTTATGAATGATATTTGTAATGGTATTTCTTCTACAATAAGATTGTTTGCGGACGACTGTGTATTATATAGAATTAGTAATCACTTAGACGACTGCACTGCGCTTCAAGATGATCTGAATAGGCTGGTTGATTGGTGTAAAACTTGGGGAATGCAGATATATCTACAGAAATCGGTGTACATGTGCTTCACGAGAAAGAAGACGCCTCATGTTTATTCCTATACCATTATTGGTACATGTCTTCACCAAACGTTCGAACATAAATATCTTGGTGTATATCTTACCTCGGACCTGTCTTTGCGCCATCATGTAAATTATGTATGTGCGAAAGCATGTCGTGTTTTGGGCTTGATACGTCGCAACGCGAAACGTTTTCCAGTGAAGACAAAAGAATTGTTGTACAAGACCAATGTTCGCCCCATACTCGAGTTTGCTTGTACGGTATGGGATCCACGTATCAAATCTTATATCGGGAAACTAGAAAGAGTTCAAAACGTGGCTATTCGTTTTGTTCTTAAAGACTACTCCAGAAATTTCAGTGTGTCTACACATAGCAAAACAGGGATAGACAAAAGTTGTTATTTAATGAGCCCAGACTACGTTTCACTAAGGACAGATCACTCCTGTAAAATAAAAGAAATTAGTTGTAGAACGGAATTGTTTAAGCAATATTTTTTTCCCAAAACTATTAGCGAATGGAATAAGTTACCCAAAAATATTGTGACAGTCATGTCTAATGATGTATTTTCTTGTTCTTTGTAATGTATCTTCGTTGAACATGCCGGGTTTTGGCTTGTCATTGTGCTTTAAGGGATATTTCTGGTATGCCTGTATTTTGTACGAATTTCTACTTCTTCCCCCGCCCACTGTAATGCTTTGAAAAGGCGCTGTGGGTACTATGATAAATAAATAAATAAATAAAGAAATAAAGAAATCGACGTGGGCAGGGCATGTAATGCGAAGGCAAGATAACCGCTGGTCATTAAGGTTAACAGAGTGGATCCCTAGAGAAGGCAAGCGTTGCAGGGGGCGGCAGAAAGTTAGATGGACAGATGAGATAAAGAAGTTTGCGGGGATAAATTGGTCACAGTTGGCACAGGACCGAGATAAGTGAAGAATAATGGGAGAGGCCTTTGCCCTGCAGTGGGCGTAGATAGGCTGGTTATGATGATGATGATGATGATGATGATGATGATGATGATGATCGCTTCGAAATTCAAGCCCGAGATCGATGTCATGGGGGCATGGATCAAAGATGGTGAACACGACAGAAGTTTGATGGTCACAAACGCCAAACCGAGCGGTGCACAGTCCGACGGTGGGCATAAGGCAATCGGCCACTCTGACGACAGGAGATGGTGCAGGCGTCAGGAAGTTACTATGGCAGCAGCGAAGTTTTGAGCTCATGACGGAGAAACAGGAACCCGTATCTATTAGGAGCGCTCACATGAACACCTTCAACATCAACGTTACACAAATTGCGTCTCGTCGTCTTAGTAAAATGCACAATTTCAGTCCGGGTGGGATATGCAGTATCAACTCGGGGAGCGGCATTGGCTAGTTTCCCGGAGAGGTGCGTGCGTATGAAGTGGGTGGCTAAAGGCGACGAGGCTGCGACGAACGATATTTACGACGTTGTGCGGACGGCGATCTGCCAGGGATGCTGATGTGGGAGATGTCCGGAACATACTCGGTTTGAGTAGCAGGGGGGAATTGAATAGGCGGTTCGTCGTGGGGAAAAACGCATGGAGGGGACATCCAGCGTTGTCGGCAATAACGGGCGACGTGATAAATGTTGACAGCTCTCGAAGCAGATAGGGCGGTCGTCAGGGGTTCTCCATTCTGCAGGGTTGCGAAGGCGGTAATCGGGTGGTGAGTCATAACGCCGTGGGAAGCTATTCCTGGTACATGAAGGCGGAAGCTTCTGGCGGATGCCCGGACAAACCATAGCGCACACAGGGTGGATGGCAATGTTGGCTACTGCCTCTAGGAACACGGCCTGTAAAAGTGATATAGTCGGCATAGCAGGGTCGTGCCCACGTTGGTGTACAGGGCCCGAAGCCATGGCATCAATTTCGCACCACATCGTCTTGGTCAAATTGCGAGAATGTGGCACCGGACATGGCGCGTCGGTAAGCTAGGAAACGCTGCCAGATCCGCACACGACGAAGCGGCTGTGGTGTGAGGTAGCCGAGTGAATTGCTCAGCTATGCGGCGGCATTTATCCTGCTCAAATGGGCGGCATTCCTTCAGTACCGAGTCAATTGTGGCACACACTTTACACATGAACATATTCAAGGAATCATCTGCAATGGCCTTAAGTACACGTCTAATCTGGTCAGACTCAGGCGTATTGGGAACCACTTTGGCGCAAAGAGCAGATATGTCCTGAATGTAGGTGACAGAGGACTGAGTTCAGTACTAAGTGCGTAAAGAAAGATATTTATTTGCAGCTTGCTGACGGGCAGCGGTCTCACTGAACGAATCCAAGAACTCCTTTCTGAAGATGTCCCAGCTTATGAGCCACGCTTTGTTGTTTAGAACCAAGTCCTGGCCGTCTTCTTAAGATGGTAGACAACATTCGCCAGCATGATTGTTTCACCCATCTGTTGTGAACCCTTATACGTTCATGCATGCAAAGCCATTCATCCGCGTCGAGGTTATAAGTACCAGTGAATTACCCGGGATCACGAAGGTCAGAAACGGTGACCATCGGCGGAACAGATCCAGGCTCACCGGGAGGCGCCATCGTGCAGATGTGAACGCGACGCGTGCTTCGAAGCTCCGTGTTTTCTCAGAGTGGCCCGGCTAGCGCTACGAAGATGGGAAGAAGCACTTTCACCACAAGATTTGACGTGAAAAGAAGGAAAATAATTTCCAGACTAAAATTACAAAAAGAGATGGGATTGTGAAGACAGACAAGACCTTGTCCCAGACACTGCGAGCACAGCAACATCAGCCAGCGTGTTCTTCTGCCACAACTTATGGCCTCACTTATCCCAGAGGGCGCATACTCACAGAGCAGGGTTGGCCATTGGTTCCGTTTGGAGTAAGGAGCCAAGGGACTGAGCCTGTGACAAGATAAATTACCTGCCTTCCACTATTACACACAATATTCGATTATTTGCGGACCATTGCGTTATTCAGCGGCAAATGAGCATAGTAGACTAATATCTGGTCCCACAACCTGCATTAAACTCCGTTTATTACTTTTGTATTGTCTGGCAAATGTCGGTTACTCTAGAAAAATGCGCTAATTTATCGACAATGAGGGAAAACAGGTACGAACACATTTATAACAAAAATATTAGTCCTATAGACCAGTAGCGCGAGCTCAAATACTTGGAACTGGTCTTTACGCAAGACTTCCGATGGGATGCCCACATAAATTACGTCGTATCGGCAGCACTAGGAAGGCTGTTTTATCCCAGAAGACGCTCTCGGTCAGGACCACCAGAAACAAAGCAAGTATCCTACAATGCTTTTTGAGATTCTTGCTCGAATACTCTAACATCACTTGCTCGAATACTCTAACATCACCTAATGTGCACACTAATAAACTGGAGCAAATAAAACGAAAAGCAATTAGGTACATTTATAATCTCTACAACAAAACTACTTCACCAACGGAACTACTGAGGAAAGCCGGAATGATCACCCTGCGGAATCGTTCAAAACCAGCGCGTTTAAACTTCTGTATCAGCTCCTTCCTACAAATGTAAACCTTTATACTGAAGTGCATTACATGATCATAGCAAAAAAGGCCCATGCGGCATAATCAGACTATCTTTTTAACATACAAGTGTCGCACCGATTGGCGCCTTCTTCTCACTTATATAGGAGAGTAGAACGATAAGCACTTATCAATTACTGGTACGAATCCATGCAACAATTTGTAACACTAGACGAGAAGCACTTATATGGTAACAGAAACGAGCATGGAGAGCTAACGTGGACCACGTGGCCACAAGCATTGCTGCCAAAATACGAGGGTGTTCCACGTAAGTAGCGAAGAAGCAAATGTGCTGTAATAGCAGAGAAACCACAGTGATGGTCGTGAAAATTTCGGAAAGCTTCACTACTTTTAGGTCTTAGGCGTTATTGTGAACTTCCTGCATTTTTTTGTAAGTACTTGTTTTCTTACGAAAAAGAAACTGCGCATAAAGCAAAGACGCAAGAGAAGACGACTAGACACACTGGGTGTGTTTCGTCATCTTGTAAGGGTGTCTAGTCGTCTTCTCTTGAGTCCCCACTTTTCTTTTTCGTAATGTACCATCTAGGCCGAGATTGTATAGTACGAACAAGTATTATACAACCTCACCGTGACTTCAGAGGACAACCTCAAATAACGGTGTTCCAAGTTGGGAAAAAGTTTTTTATCTGATATTTGTAGTATGAGTGATAGAAAGAAAACAGGTTTTTCGCATTTGATATTGCTTTACTACATGATTTTGCAGTACTGAAAGTTTATTTCTACTGGTTAGTCTGTTGTTACCCCAGAAATATTTACACTATATGTGACACCCAAATATTTCAAAGTATCAAACGAGCTATGGTTTTACGGGTACCATCAAAAGCAGTTTCCTATGTATCCCTACGGTGCGATGTACCCAGGCAGCACGAGCATGTGCGGCCAATCTTTGCCCGAAGAACATTGGCCAGCCCTTTTCCCCCCAGCCAATCTTCGGCCAAAGTGTTCGGCACTTAATCCAAAATGGTCCTTGGCCGTGTAAGGCTGGAGCTTGGCTGTCATTCATTGGCCAATGTGCTTTGGCCGCTGATACCATTGGGTCACCGACCATTGGCCGAATACGTATGGCCTACAATTGGCCAAAGAAGAATGGCCTACTATTGGCCAAAGACATATGGCCTACCATTGGCCAGGCATGTATGGCCTACCATTGGCCAAGCATGTATGGCCTACCATTGGCCAATAATGTATGGCCTTCCATTGGCTAGATTGTGGTTATTCTATGCAGGCCAGAGGAAGCCCGCCCAAGGCTGCTGCCATGCATGCCCCGGAGCAGGCCGTTAACCTTGGCCGTGTTAATGGCACACAGGTCTTATGTAAATGAAACACAAACCAGTCAGTTTTATGTCTTTATTTGTCCTTACGCAATGCATGCAATTTCCTTTTGTTGGCTTTCAGAGCACTTAGATGGCATTCGCGGAGTATATTTATCAATTTCTTCATAATCAGCATCGTCCAGCGTCGTGCTTATTTATATAGCCTTTCTATCGGTGTCTTCGTCTTTCCTTGCAATGTTTTCCCATGAATTCTTCATAATGGCTGCCCCAATTCTCTTGTCGGCTTCTTGGTCTGGCTTTGCTGGTCCTGGAAATGAAAAATGAAATAATTATGAAACAAACAAATGAAATCAAAGCAATAAGCAGATCTGCCTACTTTCCCTGACTGTGCGCGGGGACCCTTGAATTTCAACCCCATCACCATTGTACGAATGGTATCTCAAATTTCCCTAAAAGTGGCCGCCACAGCACAGATGTTTTTATTTTAATGACGCGTGCACGTTGTTTTGAAATAAAATGGCCGCCACAGAACACAGCTTGTTTTTTTTAATCACGCGTGCACGTTAGTTTTTGTTGCTGCGACAGTTGCGGTGCTGCGAATGAGCACTCACCGCCATACTTATAGAACATTTTAACCATAATGTAGAGTACCACTAAGTGCAACTAGGTGCTGCTCAAATGGTGTTTATGGCTTCGAAAAGCTTCCCACAGGACGCGCTCACCACAGTACTCCCTAAAAGTGTTAAAATGGGTACAACAACGGCTGGGTCTATCTGTTGTAGCTATCGTTGAACGCATATTATCGGCAGGAAGCACTGATTCAAGTTCGAAGGGGAGTGTGGGCAAACATGCGCTATAATGGCAGTGCAGATTGAGGCGGGCGTGTGTGCATAAATGTGTGCTTTACTTATGGTGAAGAGTCACTCAACCAGACAATGTCTTGAGCACATGCATTCTGAGCAGTTTTGAAAGGATGCGAAGCCCGCAATAGACCTTTCCAGAAACTGCAGCGCCGCTCCTTCCCTGGCGGGCGCGCGCAAGGCGTCATGGGAACTGCGTGCGCGCGCGGGGCGAGCGCCGACGGGGTGGTCGCGCCGCGCGCCGCTTTCGCGGCGTCCGTCAAAGGACCAAGTTTAAGTAGCGCGAAAGGATCGGCTTGCAAAGTTATGTTGCGCATCAATTAAATCATCTTTAAACCATAGAACCCAAAATAAGAAATAAACTCCGCATCCTTCTGAAGCTGCCTGCACCGCATGAGAACCTTTTGTCGTCTGCTAGCAACGTCGTCTGCTAGCTGCTGGCAGTTGAAAAGCGTCTTCGTGCTTCTTGCTGCCCGCGGGAAAATAGAAATTCCTCAACACGAGGAAATAAAAAACAAATGTGCACTTGAGCTCCCAGAGAAAAATACAAATAACCAGCTCTTGCCTCCGGCAGCCCGCGGGGAGCTGAGTGGGAAAACGAAGAAGCTCATATCGTGTGCACACGTTATTTGTGATGCATTTCCGCGTGTGTAAAGCTACACTCGTTTACGACCTGCCTTAGCGTTTGTAGTTCACGCGATACTGACGATATGGCGCCAAGGAAGCTGCAGGAGGCGGAAAAACGTGCTGTATGATCGGATGGGACAACAATACGCTACGAGACCGGCATGTTTCATTGCACAAGTTTCGGAAGGACAAGAAACTTAAAAAGGAATAAGTTCGCCAGATCAATCGCCAGGGTCGTGATGGCCGATTCGCTTTGTGGGAGCCGTCCGAACATCACAGGATATGTGGAGCCCATTTCAACGCGAGCAGACGCAAATGTTACATGGACCGTATGCGACCATTTTTCCACACCGGGTCTTCTCCGAGAGGTGTCCTCCGGTAAAGACAGGTACGCCCAGCATTATAACGTAAATTCCAGGCATCCGCTTCCAGGCATCCAAGACGAACTAGTGATATGCAGCACTGTCGAGATACCCCTGTCAGCTCAGAGTAATCAACGCCCGTTTTGTAATGAATTTTAGCACAAACGGCGTAACAGGGCATAAAGCAATATTTTCACTCCAGCAGGCAACGATGCGGTTTCTCCAACGACAGCGACTGCCTGCAGCCCGTTTCCTGCGGCATTGGCGTAACGAAGTTTCTCTGTAGTGAGGTCAGCATTTCGACTATTTCTTTTCGGTCGCTCATTGTGGAATTATTATTTCCCACTTTTAAGGTGTGGTGTACTTCCTGTGAGAAAAAAAAGGAGACAGCTCGTCATAGCTGACCCAGGATTCTTGATCGAAGATGAGCTCCGTGAACTTGGCGTTAAATTGAACAGACCCCCCATGTTAAATGGTCGGCGTCAACTTACAGTAACGGAGGAAACACGCACACGGCAAATCGCCAACCTAAGGAGACACGTTGAGCGAGTTATTAGAGAAGTGAAGAACATGAGAATACCGTGGTATGTTTTCCCAAATGCGATGGCTGACAGCCAAACCGGATACGGAAAATTTGTTGCTACCTGAGCAATTTCACACATGAACCACTTCTCAATTGATAATTAAGCAAAATGTCAACTATGCGTGTTTTGTATTAGCGCCCTCTGAACAGTTTTACCTTTTAGTCGGTATTGGTTAGTTTTTCTAACGGAGTAATTAAAAGTGTACGTGTCTTTTTTTCGACTGAAATAAACATTTCTATTTTCATATTTACACACAGACGAAAACATCAAAAGAGCTTAGGACTGCACAATAAGACTCGCCACCTCTTGGGCACCAGTACTTGAAACAAATGCAGACATAGTGTAGCATGAATGGACGGGATACACACTCCAACTCCCCAAAATGCAGCAGTTTGTTGAAGAAATGCCGGCGGTGGTAAGAACGCTGAAGTTTGAAAAAGAAGCCAGTGAAGAAAACAGCTGTCCAGGACTTGATTGATTGATTGTGGGGTTTAACGCGCCGACGCAACGCAGGCGATGAGGCGCGCCGTAGTGGAGGGCTCCGGATTAATTTTGACCACCTGGGGAT
Source organism: Haemaphysalis longicornis (assembly GCF_048455015.1). Taxonomy (NCBI): domain Eukaryota; kingdom Metazoa; phylum Arthropoda; class Arachnida; order Ixodida; family Ixodidae; genus Haemaphysalis; species Haemaphysalis longicornis. The sequence continues at coordinate 202,400,799 of NW_027526385.1, forward strand.
CTTCAACGTGCGCCGAAATCTCGTACACATGGGCGTTTTTGCTTTTCGCCTCCATCAGAAAATCGGCCGCTGCGACCGGGAATCAAACCCGCGACCTCGTGCTCAGCAGCGCAAAGCCTTAGCCACTGAGCCACCGCGGCGGGTCAGCTGTCCAGGACAGCAGATGTTCTGCATGCATCACACAATGTTAAACGCCGAAGCTGCACCGTCAACAAATGCTCCCTCCACAGGCGCTGTCGCGCACGGCACGGTTTGGCACGGTAGAGCTACATGAAGAGCGGCCCGGGCGGCAGCGGCGGCGGCTGCTGCGGCGCTCACAGTTCCCAGGCTGCTTTGCGGCCGCCGTTTGGGGGCGCGCGCAACTTTCCGGAAAGGTCTATTGCTACCGTAAAAGTTGGAGCAAGTGTTCTCTTGCATGCAACTCGAGATCACCGGCAAAGTTGGGAGGCAGCACTATCCCGAAACACCAAAATTCAAGATGGCAGCAACGATCCCTCACCAAGAAAAAAATACAGGAAGCAAATGCACCTAACATTTCACCAATGTTAGTCATCGCTTTCAAAACCACCGAGACAGTTTCACCCAGTCAGTTTCAAAAAAAAAAAATTCGCAGAATTCCGCTTGAAGTCCGCCCCAATCTCATGCCCTGACAGTAAACCATGCAGGCTACCTTCCTCCCAACCATCCCGTGCATTCCTTATGCCATAGCTACCAAAGGACCCTCCCCCCCTCTTTAAGTTTTAATCATCCCCAGATTTCGTTTTCAGTCATATTAGGTATGTTCACTTTCAGGTTAAAATCTTGCAGGCATAGAGGAGGTCGTGGTCTCCGAAGCGTCACCGCATTGATGCAAGAAAAGCGATACATTCAGCATGAGCTCACAACCTCTCTAGTGCACAACAAAAAGCCACCCGAAAAGCCGCTGGGGACACAATGACCAGGATCGTTGGCGCCTGTCGCCTCCATGGAGGAACAAGCTTGCTGGCCGCACTCTTCTGCGCGTCGCGGTCCACCGAAGGCGCCCCTCTCCAGGATAGCTCTTCCTATGCTTTCGGTCGACCCTTCCGCAATTACCTCTTCAAGTTTCGCACGCCACGGACAGGCCAGACATTCCTCCCTTTCTTCCATTCTAAGAGGGGAAAATTTTGAATAGGCTGGTTTGGCGAGGGCTGCGACAGTCGTGTTTAAGTACTTTGGAGAAGCACAAGTGACACCCCCCCTCTCTCTACCAAGGGGGCTGGTACCCGCGATGCTCAGCCCCCCGCCCCGCAACCCCAAACCTTTAGCGATGCCCCTGTAAACACGTTTGTTGATAAGCTTATAAATAGAACTGAAACCGAACGCAACGAAGACGACATTAATACAGAAAGTAAGGATGAGTAAATGCACACGCGCTTAAGCTACCTTGTTTCCTTTCTTTCTCTCGCGGCAGTTTTGCTGTGGGTAGGGGGGGAGGCAGGAGATATAGGAATGACCTAGAGGCAGCAACGTCTCGCAGCGTTTGGTGAAGTGAAAGCACTGCGCTTCGGTAACACTTATTAGGGTTCTTCACATGAATGTTAAAATAAAAAGAAGGTGGAACGGAAGTAAATTAGCAACGTTAATTTTTCACATCTACTATCGAAATGGGGCTTTACATGCTGATGTTGCGCCTCTATTTACATTAGTTTCCGCGCAGTGTGGCCCAAACCCAACCCTCGAACGTAATGTCATGTCATCCGACAAAAAAAAAGGCAGTTTTAGCATATCGTTACCGTGTTTGCGTTACCGTTTACCGTGTTACCGGAAGCGCTGGCGACGGTGAAGCCTGTGCCGGTAAGTTACCGTTCGCGGTAACTCTCGCGCTGCGAAGCCTACTCCCGCAAATACGGTAAACGGTAACGTAAACACGGTAACGATATGCTAAAACTGCCGAATATAAAAGCTAAAGCGTTAAAATAATGTCTGGGACATCCCGTGCACCGAAACTGCCACACCGAGACATCCTGCAACATGTGCGTGCTCCGAAATGTAAATGTAAGTACAGTTCTAATATACAATGTTTAACGCCGAAGTATGAACGAACAAAGGAAAAAAAAGCATTCAGGAGCAACAAACAGCAACAAAGAGTGCATGAAAAAGTTAAGAAAGAAAAACGCAAAAAATTGCAGGGGGTGCTACGACTCTGAGAATGTGAAGGCGAAATTTTCTGTTGATATGCCTTGAAATTTCGTACGAAAGATACGGCCACCCCCGCCCACACTTTTTTCCTGCCTTGGCTTCGGGACCATTTTTCCTACACCCCTGTCAATACATGCATAGCACAACAGGGCTAAACACGCTTGCAAATACATAAAATAGAGTAAAGGAGGACCAACATACCTTCAAACACGGTCACCATGCACTGCCCTAGAGGGCACTCACGACGAATCGCAGGACGCCGCTTCGTTGATGTCCCTCGTTGCACCGAAATTCCAGTACACACACACAATCATCCCTCAAACAAAGACCGAGCACATAGTACGGTAGAAATAGGCGAGTCCTGGCTTCCTGCCGCGCATAATACACGTGACGGATGCTGCTCTAAAGTTGAGAACGGTAGTTTAGATTGAAAAGCATCGAACAAATTAAATAAACTGAAATTACGCGTGGAAGCGATCGAAAATTACCCCAACGTGCCTGCCGCCCAACTCTTTTTCCAACCATTGCTTACTGGCTTTGCTTTGGCTTGAGCTACTGTCGTCTTGCTGCTGGCTGTGGCTAATGTTCAGTTTCGGTTTCAGTTTGTTTTTTGTTGCTGCTGAGGTGCTTTACAAAATAAATAACTGTAGGAGATCCCATAGTCATACACCATAGAATTTCTCGAAACTCCTGAGCAACTTTATGTCATACACTAATACACTAATATCGGCGTCAAATGAAACGCGAGCACAAAAATATGAACCCATAACGTGCAAAATTGAAAAATACTATTCGCAGAGTTCATATATTGGCTTGCTGTTGGTATGTTTGGAAATCCACTTTTCCAAATGTTGTTTTTGTAACTAATGCACGCGTCATTTTGGCTTTCATAGAAAGAAATTGCGCTATTTGTGGGTTCAGGTTCATATTTTTAGGTTCGCGTTTAATTTGACGCCGATAGTACGTCGACGTACATTTGCTAGATCTATTTTGGTTTCACCCGTTCTTGCCAAACCTCCCCCCACTGCTGAGCGCAGTCGCTGCTTGAAAACCTAATGACCTCATTAAAAGATGTCAAGTGAACTTCACAAGTTGAAGAGAAACGTAGATTTTTCTATGCGCTACCTTGAGCTTGTCAGCTGCTTTAAAACGAGATTGAAGTTAAATATTGGCTTCTTTCTAGCATGAGGCCGTTGCTTAAGTGGTCAGTACGCCTATATGTAATTACAACAGATCTATTAGGGTTGTTTAGCCACCTAACCAAAAACAATTTTTAAAGACGTTTTCGCATACTTTAGGCAGTGACATTTTTGTTAATAAGAGCTTTCAGACGTTCACGCGCGGATTAAGGAAGTTTAGCTGTAACAATTATAAGCAATGTGAAAGGTGCAACATTGCAACAGGCGGGTGCAGTACGCGAAGCAGCAACTTACAAAAAAATAACAAAACCGGAAAGTAAAAAAAAGGCTGAAGGGAGAGGGGGAAGGCTAAAGCCAGCAAAATTAGAATAGGTGATATCTCAAACACTGATGGCGTGGCTCCTGTTTGTACGTAAGGGTCACAAGTTTTGTATTTATATAAAGCGCGCGAAACGGGCGTGTGGCTGCCTTCAGTTACAGGAGTGTAGGGGGGGGGGGGGTAGCCTATGAGGAAAATTCCGAAATTTTATTAGACCACCAGCCGCATCGTAAACAAGGGGTTTCAGTTAGAGTTGGAACTGCGACTCACCGCTGCGTCGTGAAATGAGTGGCGAACACAGCTAGAGGTTTACTTTCTTTTCCCATCAGAAAAACAGGGATGGACGTCCGCATGCCGACGTTTATTTTCTTTGCTCGGTGGAAAGATTGCCGAGCAAGTAAAATAAATAAAATTTTGTCATACCTTTCCCCTGAATTCTGTCACCCCTATGTCTAGAGCTAAAACGTGTCACTGACAATCCACCTCCACAGAGTGGAATGCCTAATGATATTTATATGGATAAAAAGTTCCCGTTACACATTGTAGTGTGTAGCGTTAACGCTACACATTGTATTTAAAACTTTGTCATAACGGCCATTGTCTGCTGCATATTATGCATTATCTTATCCACAATGTGTTAGGAGGTCCCCCCGACAGTTCGTACTCTGGAACCTCCTCATGTACTCCGCTTATCTATTCCTTTATATGTATGCTTACCCTTCAATAAACTTCAAACTTCAAAATGCACCTATCCCCTTATCCCCCCTCTCCTACCCCTCCTCTTCCCTCAGTTACATTCAGCCCGACGTTTGAGCCGACACTAGACCTTCGATTGATTGATTGTAGGGTTTAACGCGCCGACGCAACGCAGGCGATGAGGCCCGCCGTAGTGGAGGGCTCCAGAATAATTTTGACCACCTGGGGATCTTTGACGTGCAATATCGTACACACGGGTGTTTTTGCTTTTCGCCCCCATTAGAAAAGTGGCCGCCACGGCCGGGAATCGAACCCGCGACCTCGTGCTCAGCAGCGAACGCCTTAGCCACTGAGCCACCGCGGCGGGAGACAGTAGACTTTCACTTCCTGCCTCAAGTTTTAAAACAAGCATATCGTCCCGCACAGAAGCGATGCTAATTATTTCTATCTTTCGAGGGAGAAACAATCTATAGAAGAAGCTGAAAAGCGTTTAAGAAAAACAAATGTCCGCTAGGCCGAAAATGTTCGTGAACAAATTGGAAGCGACCGGTGCAAGAGTAGAGCGCATGTGAGAGAAACGGGATGGGAGTGACGGCGGCGTAGGGGCAAACATTTCTGTTTAGGCGAGAGGCGACCTCATGCCGGATCCTCCTTCAGCAGTGTCACCCGTAACCTCCATTGGTGTGTCGTTCACTATATAGATGGCTTGTTACTGGCGATATAAAATATACTATTCAAGTACTTGGCCAACTGATATTCTCACAAGAAAATTGTAAGGATGTAACTATTTGTAATGCTGTTGTACTAATTCATTTTGGAGACAGATTGATCACCTCGGCTGCGTAAAAATGGCGGCCGTCAAAATCCTGAAGGAACAGTTCAAATAAGCTACATTCGCTACTTTGAAAAAAAAAGCCGTGATACGCGTTGCCTGGGTGAGAATATGTTTGTGGTAACGACATGCACAAGATTATTAAAGCGATAATTGAAAGCATGCTATGACGTTGCAGGGAAACACCGCGTAATGTTCCTTTAAATCTCCATGTTATAACACGCATACGCATTTCATCACAACCACGGAATATATTATTTCCAAATTCAGGACGCTCCCAGCACGTGATTTCGTAGTATGAGGGTATTCACAATCGTATGTATAGCTTGTATTCAACAACCTACGTGCAATTTCTAATACCCGAAGGGTTCTTTTTTTTGTCCAGGTACTGAATTATATAGGAAATATAACCGAAATGAAACGTCAAGGATGTTCCACTCACCTGTGACGAAACGTGTTTTCGGTGAAGCAGCTGGGTCGCAAGACATTTTGGCACAGCGAAGTATGCAGTCATGCATAGTAGGGCTAAGGGGTATGTTGTTATTACGCCGCAAATTTAATAACATTTATCAACACAGCACATGTCTCCAATGAAAGGCTGATGTGAATCAGTAGGGCCACGTGTCTCACGGGCACTTAGCTGTATGCTAGGAGCATATGCATGTGCGTGGTAGGCTGGGAGAATGAAAATGAAATGACTGGTCTACATGCTCATTGCCTGTTTTTGCTTTTATTCATGGGTATCACGCCTAAAGTAACCAGAGCGGTGCGGTGCTTCCAAACACAACACGAATGCTAGTTAGATCCGTTGCAACAGCTGCCGTTTTTTTTTTTCGTTTTTTAAAAAAGAATGCCCTTACGTCGCCTTTGCGGAGCTAACTTAATATCCTCGTATTGGTGAAAATGTAGCATTTAGGGGTAACTTTTTGTTTAGGCAAGCTTCGGCGCGAAAAATATTTGAAATTTAAGTTAGCATCCTACACACCAATATTTCAGTTAAAGCAAGTCTGATGTCAGTAGCCGTACCTGCTTTATCAGAGGTTATTAACTAAAGGAGAGATCTTTGGCCATCATTAGCTGACTCAAAGAAAGGGGTATTCGCTGAAGAGGTCACTGCCACCGCCTGGCACTCGCGCAGCTACATAGCATGCTACTGCATGCCACATAGTCCCCGCGGACAAGCGGCTCGTTCCCCCGCACCATTGTATTTCCCGTCCACCGCGACCCCTCCTTCTAGAGGTCGTCACGTACACACACGCAATTCTCTGGCCTGAGATCTTTTCTAGATGGGTGGCCGCAGAGAAAACGAGTATTCCGTGTCCAGATTTTTGTCGTTCGTCTTCGGACCTCGGCTGGCCAAACAAACAACAAGCATTCCGTGGCCAGATTTTTGTCGTTCGTCTTCGGACCTCGGCTGGCCAAACAAACAACAAGTATTCCGCGGCCAGATGTGTGTCGTTCGTCTTCGGACCTCGGCTGGCCAAACAAACAACAAGTATTCCGCGGCCAGAGTTTTGCCGTTCGTCTTCGGACCTCGGCTGGCCAAACGAACAACAAATATTCCGCGGCCAGGTTTTTGCCGTTCGTCTTCGGACCTCGGCTGGCCAAACAAACAACAAGTATTCCGCGGCCAGATTTTTGTCGTTCGTCTTCGGACCTCGGCTGGCCAAACAAACAACAAGAATTCCGCGACCAAATGCATGCCGAAGAACCTAAGTTCTCTGGCAGCCCAACCTTTTCCAATGGCCAAACAGGCCAAGCATCGGCCAAAGATAAGCCAAAGGCTGGCAACGTTTTCTGTGCTGCCTGGGTAGCTTAGTCTGCTGGTTGTAAAAATGACCATGGCAGAGCGTTACACATTTACCGAAGGATCTAGAGATTTAACTACAATATTTAATTGTATTTCATTGTTCCCGAGCTAGCTGGCAGTGCTAACTTTGTAGGTGGAGTTTGTGACTCTGAAAATATGGCTTTTACTTATTTGAGGTGACTAAAGAAACAATTTCATAAATACACCATGTGGGCTGACAGACCACGAGGCCGTAGTAGGTTTCTACGACGAAGTTCAATCAGCAATTAAAAACGACACATTTTACGATCGTGATGGAAGACCAAAGCCGTTAACAAGCAAATTTGATAACCATGAGCGGGAAACTTTGCAAAAGCCAATCATAACAATCGAGAAGATACACTCGATACAGAGGACATTCGGCGAAAAATAACCTGGAGTGTATGGATAAATTATTCTACAGACTAAAAGTTGGTGAATAGACAAATAAAAGGACAGAGAGTACAGCAAAAAAGAAAATTTACCTCACTTTTGGGGCATAGCCGAAATATTCTGCAGTATATAAAAGTACAAAGTAGCGTTCGGAACAGCGATCATAGGATGCCTGAATGCTAGGCAAGGTTGAGACTCACAAGAGAAAGAAACTTATTAACAGTTATAAACCAAGTAAAGAGTCAGTCAGAAGCTGAAAGGGGAAAATAAAATAATTGTTGCATTCGAATTGTTGCAAGCGAGGAGGAATATAGTGCAGAGAGGCTGAGTGAGAACCTGACAACATCAATAAAATAATCTGCAACAGCTGTGGGGGTAGCCACGCGTAAAAAAGAACGTGGAACTCTAATGGCGCAAGCGAAATATCACTTTGTGAACGGTAAGAACAAAACGTATCATGCAGGTATGGTGATTTCAGTTACAAGTGCTGTCAAAAAACATGAACAGAAGTAAATCAATGACATAAGTGCTTGTACCATGACGGGTTGAAGAAACAAACTGAAAAGCCATTGGCAGACAGAATTTACACACTCAGAGACGATCTCGTTACAGCACGCACAGCATGAACGAGATACTACACGTAAAAGTGCGATTTCACCCCGGCATCTAGGCCATTGAAGCTGACCAGGAGAAAATATTAAGCATGCAGTCTTAAGTTGCTATATCTTAATAATCGGAAGGGCATAAATAGGCGAAAATCTGCAGATGTCGAATACTACCCCTTTTATCTTCTCAACAAGGAGATCATAGAGTGCTAGAAAAGATTTCTCTACTAAATTCGAAATGCTTAAGATTTGAAATATTGCCCATAGCCTAACAAAATACCAAAAATATTCTGATTTACAAGAGGAGAGATACCACGACCGGAAGACTTGAGCAAGATGGCTACTGTCACTTGTTAGTAACCTGTGTACAGTTATGTTTAGCCACATAGCTTACAGCTGAACGTCGTTAAGTCGTTCCTGAAAATTTCGAACATGGTGATTGGGCTCATGAATTCAGACAAAATCTATATACTAAAAGCGATGAGAAGCTCCTGTGAAACCAGTTAATCAAATAACCTAAACCGGTATTCTAAAGAAATGTCTGCAATTGCCTGAAAAAGCGTGTGGGTTAAAGAAGACTTCTACGTTTAAAAAATCATAAAAGCATTGTTGCTGATTTTTTATTACTTTTCATGTGTTGGTGTATTCTGCTGTGTGTTCCGTTTCTTAATGCACGTTTTTGTTATTTTATAGTGAGAAAAATTAAATTCCGTAATAGAAGTGTGCTTTGATGTAGCGTTGGACTTTTGGTACCGTCAACTGAAACAAAGTGTTATTTCTTTAAAATGCTGCATAGAAAAGATAACGCTCACGAAGCGAGGCCCAGACTTGCATCACGTAGTTGTTCGTCTGGGCGACTATGGCATCAGAGTGTATTTCGCAGTTTTTTTGTTTACGAACTATGATTATAAACATTGTCAGAAATGAATGTAACTTAAAGATTGTGTAAGAAACCGCAACTCAAAAGTATGACCACGCGGGAAAATCAATACTGAAAAATGGAAAGTATTGAGGCATAAGAATGCATCTGGCAAGGGGTTCTGGAAAAGAGTATGACGCGTCTTCACATCCCAATGGGCAAAGCCTTGTCTGCTTAGATCGCTGCATCAGTCAACTCGACGGAAACATCGCGGAATAGTGGAAATCATAGGAGTGGCCGAAGACGAGGACTAATACCAAGAACGTGAAGGACGCTAAGAACAACTACGGTGGCTACGAAGCTTGGTCGCTGCGGTGGTTCATGACTTTTTCCGGTGAGCCGTGAGCATTTCTGGTGCACCTCTGGTTTCATTTCTGAAGATTTTGACTACACCCCATTTGTCTGTTTTCTTCGCAGCGTAAGCTGAGTTCACGGGCGTGACATTTCGTTGTATACCCGAGGTGTAACGTTGACGTAGACTGCTCTATTAGAGCGATGCTTTTCGGCAGTTAGAAACGAGAACGTCACTGAAGCAGACACAGCGTGCACCTCGCGGCGTATGCCGGAGCAACACCACGTCCAGAACATTCCTCCGCCCGGTGCCGGGCGCATTCACCCGCACAAGCCACCTTCACTACTAGAATGATAGATGTTGTGAGAAGTTCACGAGACTTTTCACTTAGCGCTTTTTTCATAACCGTAAGCGTTTCCCTCTTCTTTCCGAGGTCCTGTCTTATTACCCGCAAATTTGTTGCGCAGTTGGTTTCTGGTGGGTCGAAATGCGCGTGCTGGCAATGTACAAAGGAATGCGTCGTTAGGTCTGGTGCAAGATAATAGCCGCACATAGGTAGAGCGTAAGAAACTACAAATGGTGGTCGTTAGACCCAGTGGTCGAGCTCCCGTAGATGGGCTCGATGTACGTTTACCAGGAAGGGACCACAGGCACCTCTTCAGCTAACAGGAAAGGATGCTGAAAAACGTATCCCGTCCCCGTCTTCTATTCTATGCTGTATGGTATTTTCACAACCCAGCCCCCAAGCATGATCGGTCCCTCTGAAGGGGAGTCACCGAAGTATCATTTCCGTACCTTCCAACAACTTCGTTCCCAAAGCCAGAGAACTACTCCTGTGCGTCATCATTGAATCTGTTCCTAATAAAAACCCTGTTGCCTCACTGTCCCTGTTCTTGATCACGGTGTTCTTGGATGGAATAATTAGAGTCCCACGAAGAAAAGAAACATAGAACTGGAGAACTGCTGGTGGAAATCAATTCAAAGCAGAAGGCAACAAATCTCCTCAGCAAGAAACGCAACGCTGATCTTGACATTAGGGTCATGCGCCTTTGAAGCCTGAACAGCTATTGAAGCGTAGATTTGGCATGGTACTAAGGTTTAAACATCTTACTAACTCCCGCCGTGGCTAACACACCTGTGCAAAACGATCGCCCATCTCAAACTGGTCCATTGCAAACCCTCGCCTCAACCAAATGCACGGGTTTCCACGTGACCTACTGTCATCACGAAAAACTTATCATGGTCCGAACACATAAAAAAACTTGCTGCTGATTCATCCAAATCCCTCGGCTTCATTAGAAGATATCTTGCCTCATGTCCTTCATCTACCGGGCACCTCGCCTATGAAACGTTCGTCAGGAGCAAACTAGAGTATGCATCATCCATCAGAACCTTCACCACGCGTACCTAATCAACTCTCCAGAAAGTGTGCAGAACCACAACCCTCGTTCTATCTCTGCCAAATATGGCCCTCACCACCGATGATGATGATGATGGTTGTATGTTTATGGCGCAAGGCCAACTGGGGCAAAGAGCGCCAAAACAATAGTCATATATGAGGGGGGGTGAAACCTTAAACACTAAGTAAATTTAGCAAAAACAAAACTACAATCACAAAACGAGAATGAGCATGGCTGGTGTATAGGGTCAGTTTTGATTTTGCATGATAAGAAATGAGGTTTAAAAACTTAATGTCTGACAAATACTCAAAGACACGTTTCACAGAAACCATGGCATCGTCACCAAAAAACAGCGATTGATGTAGGGGGCTATGTTGTCTGTAGAGTTCTCTGAAGTGTTTGTGTAATGTTGTGTGAAGTGCCTTGCATGTTATTAGTATGTGTGCTACGGATAGGGCCTCTCCGCACCTGCTGCACTGGGGCCTAGGAGATCCCGTCAGCAGATACGAGTGAGTTGCATGCGCGTGCCCTATCCGTAGCCAACCCAAAGCGACTTCCGTGTGTCTGTTGTGTGAGTCATATGTGTACCGTCCCAAGTGTGGCTTTATTACATGTAGTTTGTTGTCTGTCTGTTCATCCCAGCGTGTTTGCCATGTTCGGCGCAGGTGTTGTCTTATGTGTGGCTTGAGGTCTGTGTAGGGTATCGTTGTAATGTCTACAGTGTTCCTGAGTGCAGCAGCAGTGGCCCTCTCGTCTGCCAACTCATTCCCAGTGATCCCTGCGGGTCCTGGGACCCAGCAGAGGACCAGCTCATGCTTTTGTGCATACACGGACATGATAGTGTTGAATACAAGATTAACTATGTGGTTTTTTGGGGGCTTGTGCGATGACAGTGCGCGAACAACACTCAAAGAATCTGTATAAATAATGGAATTGGGAATTTGAGTTTCAAGAATGTGTCGTACAATCAGTAAAATTCCATACGCTTCTGCTGAAAAAATTGTTGTGTGCACGTTTATGGTTCTGGCTGCATTGAAATTTGGACCATGAGCAGCGCACAACACCATAGTGGAGGTTTTAGAAGCGTCACTATAAAATTCTGCAAATGTGTATTTAGACTGCAAAGACAGAAAATGCTGCAGTATTGCAGCTCGTGGTACACGATTTTTGTAAAGTCTCATAAAAGAAAGGTCGCACGACACAGGGCGATCTTGCCAAGGCGGTAAACTGTTAGCAAAGGATGACCTGTACACATCTAAAAACGAAGCGCTCAGATCCGAGGCTCGCTCTCTCACTCTAATGGAAAAGGGCAGAGGAACGAAAGGGGGATTTACAAAAAGCACAGATGTGGATGTGTCGTTAAAGACAGGATAAAACGGATGATTATTGAGTGATGAAATTTTAACAGCATAAAGCAAGTCCATATACGTTCGTTGGTTCTCAAGGCTCTACTTATCACACTCGACATACAGACTCTCCACGGGGCTAGTGCGAAAAGTACCAGAGGCGAGACGAAGCCCCAAGTGCAGCACTGGGTCAAGCATTCGTAACGCTGTTTTACTCGCCGACGCATAAACCACACTGCCATAGTCCAAACGAGACCCAACCAAAGCAGTATACAAGCGCAGCAGGAGTTCTTTATCGAAACCATAGGATTGGTGGGAGAGAACCTTAAGGATATTCATTGTATTAAGACATTTTTGTTTTAGTTGTTTCATATGAGGGATAAAGGAAAGTTTTTCATCAAGAATGAACTTCTGTTCTTTTTTGACCGGAATCGAGACACCATTCAGTTTGATGTCTGGATCTGGCCTGATCCCACGCCTTTTGAAAAACACAACACAAGTGTTCTTGACTGGATTCAGCTTAAAACCGTTCTGATCTGCCCAGCCTGCTAGTTTGTTGACACCAAGCTGGACTTGGCGTTCCCAGATTGACATATTGCATGATTTAAAAGATATTTGCACATCATCTACATATATTGTACACGAAATGGTTCGTGGCAACGCCTTTCGAAGTGAGTTCATCTTGACAATGAACAATGTGCAGCTCAAAACGCCGCCTGGAGGCACGCCGTTTTCCTTCAGGAAAACATTTGAAAGGGCAGTGCCAACTCTCACACGAAAGGTTCGCTCCGCCAGGTATCTACGAAGTGTATTAAACATATTTCCCGAGACACCGAAGACTTTTAGGTCGCAAAGTATCCCGTGTCGCCAAGCGGTATCGTAGGCTATCTCAACATCAAAAAACACCGTAGCACAAAACTGTTTATGGACAAACGCATCCTTGATATACGACTCAAGGGCGACGAGTTGGGCGTTTGTGGATCGCCCAACCTTGAAGCCGGCCTGGCAGCTCTCGAGAAGACCATTGAACTCTAAGAAGTACACAAGTCTCCTGTTGATCATCTTCTCGAGAAGCTTGCCCAGGCAGCTTGTGAGGGCGATGGGTCGATAACTGTCGGAAGAAGAAGGGTCCTTACCCTCCTTCAGGAACGCCACTACAATAGCCTCCCTCCAAGATTTTGGGATGTGCCCCGAAAGCCATATATTGTTGTATAGGTGTAGGAGTGTTTCAAGAGTGTCCGGGTGTAGGTGTTGTATCATGGTGTAAGTAATCTTATCTGCGCCGGGAGCTGAAGGTTTACACGTGCTCAGTGCAGCCCTCAACTCATAGAGTGTAAATTCAAAATTGTAACTAGATTTGGACCTGTTATTTTTATGTAGGGACTTATTTTCACAAGTATTTTTATGTTTCAGGAAAGTGTTTGTGTAGTGTGCAGAGCTGGAAATGTGTTGTAAGTGTTGTGCAAGAGTGTTAGCCTGGTCTTCGAGTGTGTCCCCTGTTGTACTGACCAGGGGCAGGCTATGTGTATGTTGTCCTTTAAGTTTGCGTATTCTTGTCCATACCTTGTGTGCATCTGTGTATGAGTTAATGGATGTAAGGAAGGTGCGCCAACTCTCTCGTTTTGCCTCACGGCGCACACGTTTTCCGAACGCCTTGGCCTGTTTGAACAAAATGAGGTTACCCGACGTTGTACCGACGAAGGATACCCCACGCCTTGTTCTGGTCCTCTCGCGCCCGCCTACAGTCCTCATTCCACCACGGCCTCCACTGGTTGCCCGGGGCTCCAGAGGCGTGGGGAATGGACTTTTCGGTGGCGTCGAGGATGTGCGCCGTGAGGATTTGGGTAGCTTCTTCAACGTGTAGGTGTCCTATAGATGTGTGGTGTAGTTTGGATGTCTCTGTAAATGTATTCCAGTTAGCTCGTGCTTCATTGAACCTATTATGGGAAGATGGACTGCTTGGGCCTTTACCTATGTATGTGAGTGAGGTGGGGAAGTGGTCACTGCCATATGGGTCAGTTCCCACTCCCCACTCGACAAGAGGAAAGAGAACTGCGGAGCCAATAGCCAAGTCAAGACATGAGTATGTGTTGTGACCTATGGTATGGTATGTAGGCTGTTTATTGTTGAAAAGGCACGCTCCAGAAGATGTAAGGAATTTTTCTATCAGGCGACCTCGGGCATCCGTTCTGGAAGAGCTCCAAAGAGAGTTATGAGCATTAAGGTCGCCTGTTAGTATGTATGGTTCGGGCAGCTGGTCAACCAGTGCCTCGAAATCAGAGCTTGAAAGTGCAACATCCGTTGGAAAGTATCCGTTGGAATCCCCGCACTGATACTCTACCGTAAGATAGCTCGACTTTGTCTCTCGATTCGCTCTTCTTTAATTCCCCAGACCATCACACCACACTCTTGATACCCGCAACCCGTTCGTCGCGGCGTCTTTGTAACACCCACAGCCTTCGGCGCTTATATGGCGCCACAAATTCCTTTAACAAATCTTTCTTACCAGCTGCAATTGAGGCTTGGAATGCCCTACCACATGCAATTGTAAATGTGCACGATTCACGGAAATTTCGGCAGCAATTAACCAATTTCTTCTGCACATATTCAGACTTACTCTCTTTTCTTTGTTGTGTAATCACTTATATAAACAACATTTTGTACCTAATTCACTGCAATGCTTATATTCAAACTTTCGTTGTATAGCAATAACCACTTTACAAGTGGAACTAAGCCCTTTACACGTTTATGTGACCGCCTAACGTGTATATATTGTGCCTTTTGTGCTTCTGTGTGTCAATCATGTGTGTTTTTGTCCAATACCTCTTAAAATGTAAACAATGTGCTATTTGTGCTTTTGTGTTTATTTTATTGTATATATTTTATAACCATATTTATGAGCTTAGTTATCTTGCCAGACCCTTATGTAATACCCCGAAAGGGGTTTTAGGCAAAAAATGAAATATGATGACGACGATGATGATGATGATGATGATGAACATGCGACCCGGTTCACCGAGACTGACCTGGTCCCACCACAGCCGCACCCCCTCCTGGGTTGTCCCGGCAACCCAACCCACCTCCACACCGCTTGTTTAGTCACGAAGAGGCTACACAGCTTTGTCGTCAGTTGAAACTGCAACCTCAGCTGGGCGGCATCATTCCGTGGATCCAGGAGAGGGAATTCTGCCCATAAACGTTGCCTAAAACTTTCGCCTCTTCGTAGATGAAATAACAGTTTATAGAGCATGCTATTCGAAGCGGATAGCTTCTACACCTCTAAGAAGCGAATAAATGTTGCCCTAGAATATGTTTGTAAAATATGACATCATCGTTTTGGACATGGAAATTATTTGATTTCGGCAGCGACAAAATATTTTCCAACAATTTCTGAAGTGTCACATGTGACGGGCACAAATCGAAATGCAAACACGTGAAATTTATCAACTCACTACAGAGTAGGTCGCTTGTTAACTCAATTCCTTCAGTCTCCTCCAATTCCTTCAGTCTCCTCCAGTCACCGTTTACCGGTCGATATTTCGACGTCGTGTTGTGGCGTTGTTCGCCTTAATGTAATCAAGCGTGGTGTGCACAATTCAGCCTTTTTATTCAACAACGGCCATGAGTGATACTCACGGGATTCTTGATGTTTAGACGACGTGGCCTTTCAGCATTTATTTCCCTTTGCTTAGAGGGGAGTTCGGTTTCTTATCCGACACCGAATTGGACCTACCATGATAGCGCAGCTCGTTTTTTATACAGTGATGTATTTAGCTGCGGTGGTTTGCCATATTTCCCCGCAGAGGGCAGCTTGAGTAATCTAGGTGACAGTATTGGTGACACCACGGACCCCGCCCCCCAAACATAAGCTGTAACCAACCGTGGCGATGTGTTTAAAGGTGAAGGGTAGAAACCTCAAACCGTGGCCGTTGGAGCGCAAGTAAACCTCTTGCGGATGGGCTTCCTGTCTGTTTACAAGCAGGGAGCTCCGTGACGTCTCTCGGTACCCGGATAACCCAAGCGGAAGAACTACCCCCATCCTCTGATTTCATGATGCCATATTTTAAATAGAAACCCCCCTCAGAACATGATCGAACCACGAAAAGGGTCTGCACCGAAGTATCTTTTCGACCAATAGCTGCCATCAACCCGGCAGAAACCCGACAACTATCCGCGCTTTTTATAGTTCAAGCTGTTGACAACTCCAAGCCTCTTTCTTCACAATCCGTACTCCTTGTATCTACGTTTCTTGAAGTATCCTTTGCAAAAGATACATTGCCACAATCTAAGAACCGGTGAGGTCTTAGTTGAGGTCAACACGCAGCAGCAAGCCACAACTCTCATGAGCCAAACCAGCATGCAGACCTGGATATCACAGTCACACCCCAACGCAGCCTCAACAGCTCCCAGAGTGTGATATCTGAGCCAGATCTACTATCCGAGACAGGGACCGATCTGCTTCAAGGCTCAAAAGAAAGACCAAGGTGTGATAGCAGTAAGCGCATCATCATTCAGAGCAGCCACCAAACACCTGACACTGGTTTTTGACCGCTCCAAACTCCCCCAGTGTGTCAACGCAGGTATCAGTCGTTGTTCTGTCCGGCTGCACATCCCGAACCCACGGCGATGTTTCAAGGGCCAGCAGATCAGGCTTGGTACCAACCCCTGTCGCGGCAGAACAACATGTATCAAATGTGCCCTGCATGACCATGCACTGGACAACTGCAATGAAACCAACATCACCTGCCCGAATCGTCAGGGTCACCATGCGGCATACAATTGCGCTTGGGAAAAGTTTCAACTATGGACGAAATAATTAACGCAAAGGTAGCAGAAAACATCACCTTCCCATAGGCACGGAAGAGGTTCGCCTCTTTCTCCCTGGGGAGGTATGCCAACGCCGCTCTCCAGGGGCCGGAGAAGCGCCAGTTTCTGGCGGGGACCCAGTACCACGAGGCGGACCTGGTGGGGCCCCCGGCCTCTATCAGGTCGCCTAGGGTCGTCGAACCCGTCACCACACCACCTGGTCATTCAGCAGTGGCTGTAGTAGCATCCAAGTCCGTTCGAGATGCTGCTGCAATAATTGTTTAATCTCCACCTGCCCGAAGCACACGCAAGGGCACAGAGGAGATGGAGACGGAGGAAGCCGCAGTAGTTCCCACCCCTGCCGCACCGCCTGTGCCACCCGGGGTGCTCCTGACGCCCTCGGATGTCGCGGCTCGAACAAAGGGCACCAGAAAGGGAGCCAGGTCCGGGGGGACTCTCCGCCGGGTCCCCCTTCTAAATGTGAAGATGAGATGAATCTGAAAACTGTCCTCCCTGCTTCGCAGTGGAAGGAGCGGGTCCCCCATTTACACCTCCAGAGAACGTTAAAAAACCCTTTAAAAACCCTTAAAAAAAGTAGCTGTGAACACTTTGTGATGGCAAGAGAAAGTATTGTTCCATTGAACTGCAGAGGCCTCCTCAATGATCTGGACGATGTGTATGAGATCCTGAATGCTTATCAGCCAAGGTTAGTGTGTGTTCTGGAAACACACCTGAATTCCAAGCACACAAATTTCCTAAATTGCTATATGGTATTCAGAAAAGATAGGGACGGCGGCATACACTCTTCTGGCAGTGTGGCAATGATCTCTCGCTGGCAGATCGCTGCAAGGCACTTCTCTGCGGCAGTTTAAGGTTGTCACCGCAGATGTGTAGAGCGCTAACGTTGGTCACTTTCGTCTGCCAACAATCGGGATTTTCAAATACTAAGGGGCAGATGCCTCAAGCTAACCGCAGCCCTGAGCTTCACGAAGAAAGAACCCTCCAAGCGCAAGTCGCTCCAAACAGTCACGCATCTGACGACAGTACCGCGAAATTTCACCAAACGCATTTCAACCCTCCCACTCGACCTGCCTATCGGAACCGCAGTGAGTCCTCGATGTGTAAAGAAACGCGAACTGGATCGTGTGGCTTTCATCATTCTTAGGGGCGCTGCGAGGGACGCTTTAGTCACAAAATATGCCCAGGAACCTTAAGCCTATTATTGACAAAAGCAGTAACATCGCTGAACGTTGTGTCGCTTCTGTAGGAATATTTATCAGGATTGGTTGCGTGTTCGAACACACTGAATTTGATGTAAGCAATTGATCTGTTTCTGCATTGAACTTACCCCCGCCGTCACTGGCATCACCTTGACCGACGTGGGGCCTCAGTTGAATGGCGACAAACAGACGCCTGGGTGATAAGTAGCGTCATTTAGGTGAAACTTGATGGAAGTGCTTTTAGACAACAACTTTCCTCAATCTCTTTAAATCGCTCTTCAAACTGCTGTGACAGTACCAAGCCACGTCTCATATTTTGGCGCTAATTGCCGTGGAGAAGTACATAACCTTCTTCTAAGCAGTGGCAGAAATTGGGCTTGTTGTCGTAGCCAAATCCGGGAGCGTATGTTTTTCGCGGCCGCGGTTTGCTACCCGCAACGGGCTGAAGGGGTAATGAAACTATTGTGGGACACCATACAGTAACACAGCCATCTCCAAAGCCAGAGAGCACAGAACATTAGTATGATGTAATTATTCATTGCCTCAGGGCTGGCGTACACATTAGTGTGCAAGTCCAGCTCGAACGTGCACACTTGTGCAAGTTTGAACGAAACGTTTGACTTCAACAACTGTACGTGTCTCCACTGCTGGCCAAACTTGGCATATCGGATGCCGGCTACCTTTGGACGTTGGTCACCACCCTGTTTCAGTAGTTGTTTCCGGCGGAGCACGCAACAAAGCACACCTCATATGGGTTTCCCGTCGTTAAAAGGCAATAACTTCGAGTAATATGGCCACGTTCCCCTTATTTTTTGAACACTAGATAGGAGAGGGCGAACTGCCTGCTCTTTCCGCTCGTTGTTGCCTTATAATTCAAGCAATAAACGTCTTAACGGCTACCTTATTGTCGGGGACTGATTGTTTTTTTAATTATGTTCAACGTTTTACTGGCGAAAGGTAAATATAATGCATTTTCAGCTAATTGTCTTAATATTTGAATACAGAAACAATTTAAATTTTGTTAAGGCGATAATATCATCCCCATAAATGTGTCCAGGCAAAGATCGCGGTGTGCGGATGCGTGAATATTACTGCGGAAAGAATGTTGTACCACAAAGACTGGTTCGGCTTGCCTTAGTGGCCACTATGCCCATTTTAAGAGTAGAAAATAGGTTAAATTCGTAATTGACGAATCTGGGGCACGTACATGACTGATAAATGGGTGTGATGCATTGCCTGTCACGTGCGGGAAACGAAATTACTTCTCTAATAAAGCCCATCAGATATGCCCGCCGCAAATGCATTGAATGATATCGAACGAATCCTACCAACTGATAACACTGTAGGACCCAACTGGCAGGTACTCGAAATGCAGGTTTGAACATTATTCCTTCTTCTCGTGCACCTGTTCTTCGCAGCAAGCGGCGAGATCACAAAAGGATAAACATGCACGACTACTTTTTTAAAAAGTAACAATGGTGTAATATAAAAAAATAAAGTCATCATACACATTTAGGTTCTGTTACCCCCTGGGTTAAAATAATGAGAGCAAAATAGGGTGCACCCGTCGCAGCTTCGAAGTGTGTTAAATTATTCTGCAAGGGTATGTTGGAGATGTAAAAAAACTTGCAAAAAAAATAACGGTTGCAGTTCAAAGCGCACAAATTTTATGTGAACTTAGTTTTTATCTATATAATTTCCATACCTTCTGCGATTTCAGAAATTAGAAGTTGTGGTTGGGATTGTTTCACAAACTTCCCTCTACAGTCATACACAATAGCACAAAACCTTGTCTACTGTTTTTGATAATATAATAAAGTAAATAAAACAAATCCTGGCTTTCCGGGAACGCTTTTGGGGATGGCATTGGTATCTTGAGAATCGGGAATTCAAGCACTATTTTGTAGATTCAGGACCCTGATATAAGACAACGCGCTTTATTGCAACTTCTAAGCGCTGCGACAGGCGCCACCTCACATGTGCCCCCATCAGGACAAGTTTTTTTGGGGAAAACGCAGTTCCGCTGAAACATTAACTTCATGGCAATGGCGG
The DNA here is from genome assembly GCF_048455015.1 of Haemaphysalis longicornis. Classification (NCBI taxonomy): domain Eukaryota; kingdom Metazoa; phylum Arthropoda; class Arachnida; order Ixodida; family Ixodidae; genus Haemaphysalis; species Haemaphysalis longicornis. The sequence continues at coordinate 202,420,806 of NW_027526385.1, forward strand.
TTGGTCGTCGCACTCAAATTGCACACACGCACTGCACCGTCAATAGCTAATATCATCACTACAATTTTACTTAAATGCGTACATTAGGAGTCTATACAATTTTCAACTCGCAACTCACACAAATGAAAACGGAAAATACAGGTGCTTAAAAAACAAAAGCTTGCTCACAATGACAAACCACGTATAATGGAAAAGAATCACCTAAGCATTACAAAACGAAGATTGTGCTAATCAAACCAAAGAACACTCGTTTTACTGCGCCAAACAATCAATAAATCACCACACTCCCATCATAATATTCCAAAACTGCACCACTATATTGCTGCACTATATTATCCCTCTTCCCCCAGAAAAATGTTCTCCAAATTTTTGGTCTGCCCTCCGTATTTCTATTCTCTAACAAGCAATATATTATTACCCTCTGTATATGTCTGAAGCATCCCGTTTACTTCCAAGTCAATTCCGTGTTTTCAACCGGCTTCATTACTCTGAGGCTTTATCTTTGCCTTTTAGCACCTCTTCCAATCCGTGTCCTTGCCTATGCTATCCGTTTCGTTCTTTGAACCAGCTGTGCTAACATCGCTAACGCGCTCAAGGCAAGAAACCAGGCTCAACGGTTCCGCTGCAAACAAGCACCTTCCAGGTTCATCCCATACTTTTTCATTGCGAGTGATGGATCCCGATCATTTGCGAGCTCACCACCAGGACACACGGGTACTTCGTGACTTGCGCTGTCCGGTCTCCGGCGCTTACCCTGGACATTTATTGCTAGTACTCGCCGTTTGACTTTCCTCCGATCCAGCTACACTTTTTTCTTTTTTGCCTTATGCATGCCCGTAAGTCTGCGTCTCACTACGGGCCTACCCTCATCAACAGGAAGTTTCCTAGATCTTTAAGCCTCGCTTTGTTTCCAGTGCTAAGAAATGGTTGAAACCGTTTTCGCAGGGCATTGCGTTCACCCTTTCATGCGTTTCCGAATAATTTTGCAGTAGCCTACAATACCATGCACAAATAAATACCATGCATTAATGACCACCTCACCCCTGCCAACAAACGTTTGTTTGGGAAGGCTCTAAACCTGAAAAAAGAAAACAACTGGCGGTTTCTCTGGACCGAAGATTGCCAAATTAAGGCCAGGAAAACCGAAGACAGCAACGTTCACCGTATTCGCAACGAGGCTGACCTTTCCATCTTCCGTTAATATGGCACCCAAATAAGCAAATTACACCAACATATGGCCTACATTGGACTGAACGAATTCCAATCGATCAGTGACCACACGTGCTACACTGCTGTCCTAGTTAACGCCCGTAGCCTCCGCAAACATTACAACGAACTTCACACTTTATTTTCGTCAACGACCTCCCTTATTTCTGTCATTTGTGTCTCGGAAACATGGCTATCAAAAAGTGATAAGAACCTGTATGGCTTCCCGTCTTATACCGCAGAATACTGCCACCGACGAAATTCAAGCCATGGTGGATCAGCCATTTTTGTACTAGGTAGTGTAACCTATAAACGTAGACTTGACCTTTCTCTTATTGTACCGGATTGCGAATCTGTATGGATTGAAGTTGATAGTCCTCATTTTTTTAATGATAACAAGAAAACCGTTTTTGGCTGCATTTACCGTTCACCGAGCTCTTCTATCACAAACTTCTGTTCCACTTTTGATGATCTCCTGTATTCTCTGTCAAACGAAAACAAAAACGACGTGATCTTAGGGGATATAAACATAAACCTTCTAGATGACTCTGTCGCGCATGGTAATGAATACACTAATTGCTTTCTTGGCTATGGATTTGAGACACTAATTCACGCACCAACCCTTTCTTCGAGCACCAACGCAGGGACACTTATTGATCATGCGCTAACAAATGCCCTCACCCCACCTGAAGCGTTTATCATTCGAGCAAGCATTATTGATCATTATCCAATAGCCTTTCGTTTTCACTGTGCAAAAAACTGTTCAAAAGATCAGTCATACAGAACAATGTTCAACAAACAGCAATTCCGAGAGTTAATGTCATGCGCCCCCTGGTCCCGAATCTTGTCGTGTCAAGATGCTCAGTCATCGTACACTGAATTTACCGCGATAATAAACAACTGCATAACGCCGTCTACATCTACAGTAAAGTGTCGTAAAAACTACTCAATTCCCTGAGAACCCCTGGTTAACTCCCGGATTGCTCAAAGGCATGCGTAAAAAAGAAAACCTTTACAAAAAAACTAAGCGGCAACCTTTCAACGCCGCGCTTCTCAGGCAGTACAAAAAATATTGTGTTGCTTTGACGCTATTGCTGAAAACCGCTAACAAGAATTATTACGAACGACGAATAAGTGAAGCCGGTAGTAACAGCGGAAAGCAGTGGCGTATCATTCACGATTTTCTGAATAACAATGCTCCTCCGAATGTTATCTCAGAAATACAACACAACGGTCTTTCGCTCAGCACAAACAAAGAAATCGCTAACGCCTTCAGCTCATTTTTTTCGACAACATCAAATGTAACGAATGCACCCTTTACCTCTGCACAATGAAAAGTTTCACAATCATTCTTTCTTTTCCCAGTTTCGTCCAGTGAAGTTAGTTCTACTATCACTAATCTTAAAACAACCAGTGCCGGCCTTGATAACATTCATGCGCGCTACATCAAGGATACTGTTGATATTATATCTGACACACTAGCTTACATTGTAAATTAAATTTTTAAAACTGCTGTCTTCCCACAAGAGCTGAAAAGAAGCAAATTAATTCATGTCTTCAAAAAGGGGGATAAGACTGCCATAAATAACTACAGACCAATTTCTATACTTCTATTTTTTAGTAAAGTGATTGAAAAGCTAATTCAACGACGTCTTTTAAACTACCTCAATAAGTTCGCAATTCTGACGCCTCGACCGTTCCGTTCCGGCCCGGTTACTCCACTAATCTTGCTCTAATAGCGCTGACTGATCAATTTAAGAAGGCAATCGATGAAGGTAAAATAGTCGGATCCGTTTTCTTAGATTTTAGTAAGGCATTTGATTCCATAAATCACGACATTCTTTTTCAAAAATTATCCTCATATGGTACAGTTGGTTCCCTTTTAAACCTCATTAGGAATTACTTGCTCGATCGAGAACAAACCGATAACGTATCCGGTGCAATGTCGGATATAAAAATTGTAAATATAGGCGTACCACAAGGGTCTATCATTGGTCCAACATTATTCCTAATTTACAATATTGACCTCCCAAACTGCCTAACAACTCCAGCCTACTGCCTCCTTTATGCTGACGACACAATCATTTACACCGCCCACGAAAATATCCATGAAATAACACAGCAGCTAAATAACCACCTTAGAAAACTTAGCATGTGGTGCGACCGGAATAAGCTAGTAATTATTCCATCTAAAACACAATTCATGTTATTTAGTTCCCGTAAGCTCAGGCACAATAATGTGACCATACTCATTAACTCCCACCCCTTATTCCCAAGCAATCAATGCTTGTTTCTCGGTGTTCAACTGGACTGCTCCCTTAAATTCACTGCACACATTTAATATTTAAAAAGAAGACGGGATATGGTATTAGATTTTTGCTAAAAGTGCGTCAATATTTTAGCTTATCAACGCTCATTTCCCTGTAGTATGCCTTTGTTCATAGCCACATCAACTACTGTATCGTGTCTTGGGGCCTTACTTATTATTCGCACCTCACCCCCCTTCAGCACATTTAAAACCAAGCGGTTCGACTGATAACAATCAGCCAGTACAACGCGCATGTGCCCCGACTTTTTCGGAAACTTAACCTCTTTACCGTTGACAAACTCGTTCTGTATAACCTGGGAATATTTGCTTACCGTTTAACCAAAAGTTCGGAACACTTATACATAATCAATAGAAAGCAACTTACCACTCCTAACAACACAGGGTTCTCACTTCAACACAACTATCTGCTTCCAAGAGTGCGCACAAACTATGGAAAACAAACGGTAGAATTCGCTGCTATAAAGAACTGGAACAGCCTCCCTCTTGAACTTAAAGATCTGTCGCCTATTTCTTTATTCAAACACTCACTAAGGACATTTTTATCCCGCTAATTCATGTGGTCTGTTTTTTGCTGTGATTACTTAGAAAATTCATTATTACGCCTATGTTCTTCATGACCAACCTTTAAATCTGTTGCACTGTATAATTATGTATTTTGTCTTCGAAAATATTTCTTCTAAACACAAACGTATATTATTTTATTGCCTTGTTTGTCGTATTTTTCACGTTATCTACTGTACGCGCGACTGCATTTTCTGTTCCTTTTTATATCACTTCTCGCATTTACTAACAATAGGTCCCACTACAGTGTTCACTTTGGGACCTCTTTCTGTATATTGTGTTGTATGACATTCACCAGGATCTAATAAATAAACGTTGTTTCAAATTCAAAAAATTGAAAACCCCTGGCCTTTTTTTTAGTGTCTTGCCCGCCATCGAATTGCTCTGTGAGTGGGTGTGTTTCCAGGTGGCAATACAACTCGTTGAACGACTGCGCACGGATTCTCTCACATGGCGCACTCCGCTAATCTGCACCCGGTGCATCTGCAATTGTGCCATGTTTCTTAAATGATCAGCTCTCCCTACGCACGCACCAACAAACTCGGTGAGCGTAGGCCGGTAAACGTTTCCTTTGTCTTTTCATTTGCACGTGTTCTGATTGATGTCTGTGATACGCGTGCCTTCGCTGTCACAGGTGTCCGCCTCGATGCTCTCGCAGCACACATTTTCTGCGACGCGTCGCTCTCGCTTTGCCATTTCGAGGTCTAAATAAGGAGTCGCACGCTTCTTGTTTTGGAGCTAGCTCGCGCGTTCGTGCTGCAGCTTGCCAAATATGGCTTCTTTTGCGAGCGCTCATTCATCTGCTGCTGCTTTTGACCCTATTTTTCACCAGTCTTTTGGCTCTGTGCACGACAGCCCTACTTATTTTCCGACAGCAGCAATTTTTCTAAAGCAATGTTCATGTCTGGCGCGAAGTGTTCGCGTCTCCACCGCTAAAAGTTTCTCCTCGACTCTCTGGATGTTACGCAGGCAGTCCGGTCACGGACGCCATTTTGTGAAGCAGGTTGTTTTATGTGATGAGGCGGTTATTGCAAAGTATTGTAGGGGAAGCGCCGCAGGTGACGGCATACACGGACTGTATTGTAGAGACAGGTACGTAAACAAATACACAAATTACGCACCTTTAGTTACCTAATCAACAGACTAAATGTCCCATAAAAATGTCCTACTCAAAATAGTTATTACTCACTTTGGAGTCGGAGGCTTGGGAGCACTGGAGCGGTGCGCTAACCGGTGCCCTTGTTTTTGCGCGGCCCCTTAAAGTGATGACGCGGCGCTGTTGCCTGTTCGCTCATACGTCACCGAAGAGCTCTATGTTGAAGACGCACGACCAAGGCCTTGCCAGTCTCGAAGATCATGAAGGAGTTGTGGCTCACAACGGAGGTACCCTGGGCGTTGGCATCCAGCAGGTAAACCTCGAACGCCTTGTTCCCTATGACACCCGAGCGGCTTACTGACGCTACGTCTTGCCCCTAGAAGACAGGACAGTAAGGGAGGAGGACATGGCTCATCCCTGAGCTCTCCTGGACATAAGCGACTAGCAGAGATCTCGCCTAGTACACAGTTCTTCCTGCATTAGACATTCCACCTCGGATCTGTTTCTCTTCCTCTTTCTCCTCAGCATGATGCTCGTCCGCAACCGCCGAGGGCTTCTTGTTTCTCACTTCTAAGCGCGGCCAGAAATGCCTCCTTGAACCAGGTTTATTTAGTTGGGAATATTCGCTGTGTTGGTTTTTACGATCAAAAGAAAAACGTGGCATGGGGACATGGGGTATATTCAAGTTCCCATTAGTTTTCAGTTCGGCGTTTCCGCCAGGTTCAGGTACCTAGCTACCGTTACATTTACCGTTGGTTTCCATGGTAACACCCACACTTTTCACTTACCGGAACTACGAAATGGTAAATTGTGTTGACGCCATGTCTGTTTAGCATACAAGTCACGGCTCCAATACGCGAAGATGTTGTAAGTTTATTGGAGGGGGCTAGAGAGTGAGAGTTAAGAGCCAATAAAGAGACAGAGAGACGTAGTACGTGGTATGAGTTGGCCTTTATTTAAGCATTCTCATAATCATGTTTAACTTTGGTGACGTGTAGCTCTGGTTGGCGGTCCGCTTTGAATAATACCGCCGTAAGGTCTGTGAAATGTAAAGTCAAGGGCTGCTGTAGTGGATGAACCATACGTTGCTGGAGATGAACTCAATAAATCTCCGTGAGCAGGTTACGCATCTCAAGCGCCAAATAGCGGCCCTGACTGCTCCAAGGCAGGGAGACCCTACGACGCCCCCGGCGGTAGAGGAGATGGACAGCTCCACCGTTGAGGAGGAAGTAATTGTCCGCCCCCTCCCCCACGCAATCGTCAAGAGGTCAGGATACGATGTCGATTTGGCAAACCAACATCGAAAAGACTATTCAAAGACTCTGGCACGCATTCCCGAACTGACTGCTATACAGATCTCTAAAGCGAACACACAAGTGCGTCGGGCCCGTGCGGTCAAACGCATCCCTCAAACCAACCTTGGCCTCAAGGGTCCCAATCTTACTTCTCCTTCAAAGGACGCCTCACTTGAGAATGTGATCCCCTCCGCTCTAGACCAGCAGGGACGCCCTACGCTTATTGGCTCGCTCTTCACCTTAAGTGATTCATCGAAATCAGGCAGTCAAGCTGGCGAGCACCGGGCGTAGGCGGCGTGGCCCTCAAAATTCGGCTTCGGTAACCAGTCTACAGTAGAATTGCAGAGGATTTCGAGCACGTGCTAAGCGAGCCGCCCTGCGTCTTTACCTTTCCACTCTGGACTCGCTTCCCGCAGTTGTCAAATCAAATCAAAATCAAATCAGTTTATTTGTATCACAGTCATGCGGGCAGGCTCAGGCAAAAAGCAAACAGGTTTCACTTGAGGAAACCCGAGCCCCCGTTGGGTACAAGGCATTCATCAAGGGCACATCTCCCACCCTCAGCAATACAGGCGCTTCATGTTACACGCGGTACATGCACTCCATTGGTAAAACAGATTGGATAAAAACACTGTCTTTATAAAATAATCCCCTATTACACAACTGCTTAGACACTACTTAGACACTCAAACATGATCTGAGCCAACAAGAAATAGAGCATAATATATAGCAATGCACAACAGCAATATCTATGAAAAACGAAATCGGCATAACAAGTGGCAGTTTGAAAACAGTTAAAGAAATGTTACAAGAAGTGCTCTCGTGTAGCGCGAGCACTACATCCTTGTAGGCAGAAACCGTCTGATATGAAATATTTAGTAGCCTGGGTAAGGCATACCTTATCATCTGCCGTCCATGCTCAGTACGGCAAAATGGAAGGTACCAAAATTGTTGCTTTCGAAACATGTAAGTTGCGGGGTTTGGTTTAAGGGATAGCATTTGTAAGAAACTTTCTTTACAATTAGCAACAAATTTTTTTATAACCTGTCGCCAGGCAAAATTTATATAAGTTAGGAACAGGTTCAATTTTAAAACGCGTGAACAACTCCTTGGTGTGGGCAACGTAGTCAGCGTTTGCTATGTGACGCACTGCTTTTTTTTGGAGTAGGTATATTTTCTGTAAGTTGGAGTTTGTTGTATTGCCGCAGATAAGGAAGCAATAATTCACATGTGATACAAACAACGCGTTGTACAATAGGAGTTTTACAGATAATGGAAAGAAGGAGCAAACTTCGGCGAGTATTCCGAGAGATTTTCCTAACCTACTTAAGACTAAGTTTATATGATGCTCCAAGCTCCTGTTTTTGTGGAAAATAACTCCTAATGTTTTTACGGTTTCTACAATCTGTGTGATATTGTTATCCATTATTATGCTGTGGTCCACTGAAACAACACTCTGTCTTGAATGAAATAACACGGCTTTCGTTTCCTTACTATTTATGAGTAAGGAATTTGCTGTACTCCACGAGTTTACCTTTTCTAAAACGCCATTTATATTTGAAATAAGAGAGGGTATATCTGTGCCTTTGAATAGGAGGGCTGTGTCGTCCGCATATAAAATATAATGTGGTTTGTCACTAATACATGTTATGTCATTCACGTACAGAATAAATATCAGCGGGCCTAAAATGCTTCCTTGCGGAACTCCATTGGGGTTTTGTTGAACAGTAGAGAGGTTCTTTCCAATTGCTGCGCATTGCAACCTGTGTTCTAGATATGATTTAAGAAGATCAGACGCGATGCCACGGATGCCACATAACTCTAATTTTTGGAGGAAGGTCAGATGATTTACGCAGTCAAAACCCTTCGAAAAGTCTACAAATACAGCCATACACAGTTGTTAATTTTTGAGTGCGTCAAGGATTTTCTTTTTGCATTAGCAGAGCTGATTTAGTAGACCTTTTGGGACGAAAGCCATACTGCGCTGGACTTAGTAGTTCGAATTTGTTACAAAAAATAGCGAGTCCTTGATATAATACTTTTTCCAATCCTTTTAAAAAAACCGCCAGAATAGAAATGGATCTATAATTGGACATCTCATTTCTATCACCACCTTTAAAAAGCACTACAACCTTTGAAACTTGCATAAGCTTCGGAAAGCAACCTGTTGATAATGCTAAATTGTATATAAAACTTAGAACCGGGGCGACAGTATTAATTACTTATTTGACTGGACCAATTTGCATGTCGTCAACATCGCGAGTTTTACTGTTCGGGAGAGAAATAAATATTGCCTCAATTTCACTTTGATCTGTTGGTTCAAAAAATATACTTTTGGGGTTTCTAGGTATTGCATGACCGCTGGGTGTGTGGCAATGCGTTCTCATGACAACTTGTTTGAAAAATGTATTAAATTGTTCGGCAAGTTCTATTCCGCGCACACGATGGCCTCGAGGAACGAGTTTTTCGACAGGAGGAGGGTGCGCTCTCAGATTAAGAAGCTTGTTAATCTTTCTCCACACATCTGCACTGCCTTTGCAAGCATCTTGCTGAAACTGACTATGCACGTGACACCGCTTTTCGTTTTTTAGAAATGAGTTCAACTTGTTGCGATGTTGTTTAAACTTTTGTAGATCTTAAAGTAGCCTTGTTTTAAGAAATTTCTTGTATAATTTATTCTTCCGTTTTATTCGTCTCAAGCATTCTTCGTTGATCCAAGGTTTGCGAATTTTACTGTTCGTTTTAAAAGTTCTTTCTTTAAAACTTTCAAGAAAAACTCGTTTAAAAACTGATAAAAACTTGTCGTACGCAGCATCGGCAGTTTGCAGGACAATACGTCGGCCCAGCTTTCGTTCATGAGGCGGGAATGGAAAGAATGCAAAGTAACTTGTGTTATGTTTTGAATGCCTACTGCCGCTGCTACTTTCATATGCGTCCTGTTATCATGACGTTCTAAGAAAAGATAAATGGGGAAATGGTCACTTATGCTGGAGCAAACAGCGCCAGATAACACTTTGGTACTATTTGTATTGGTAATAAAAAGATCTAGTAAACTTTCTGTCTGAAGTGTGACACGTGTTGGCGTTTCACTGCCAATCGCGAAACCGTTTGATTTTATCGTTAACCGGAACGACTCCTGCGCTGGGCCAGTTTTCTTTATATCGATATTGAGGTCACCACCAAGTATTAATTTAAGATGATGTTCAGTCGCGTAGTTTAAGAGGCGCTCAAAGTGGGTGATGAAATTGCTTATCTGACTCTTCGGCGGCCGGTACATGACGCTGGAAATATTTTTGTTTGACACCAGAGCCACACATTCAAAATCGTGAGTTATGAATGAAACCTCTCGAATTATTTCATATTGAAATTCATGCCTCATAAGGATTTCGATACCACCACCTTGCTAATGCGGTCTATTTATGAAGAAACTTTGATAACCTTCAAATCTGCAATCTTCTTCGTTCGATGAGTACCATGTTTCCGTCCGCATTATTATATCGAATTTGAAAACAAATTCATTGAGAAAGACAACAAGTTCCTCTTCCTTACGCCGCCCTGATCGAATATTGAGGTGAAGGCAGGTAAGACCTATATTTTCAGACAAAATATATGGTTTGTTAACGGCAACCGGGCATTCAGCCATTTTCACGTAAGAACAGCTAACTTAATAGAAAGTGGGTTATATGCGATTTTTTCCATGTCCTGCGCATTGCGGATGCGCACGATTGGTGACGACTCCTCTTTCCTGGCAAGAATTTTACCGTCACACGACCAAACGAAACGCCAGCCCTTTGCTTTCTTTCGCGCAATAGCCATACCAAGGAGTTGCTTAAGTGCTGGGCAAAGGTCTCGTTAATGTACAGTGGCGAGTTGGGTATAAATCCCAGGTCTTCGGTAGATCCGCGCATCTTTTTGCTTTCTTGAGCGCTGCATCTCTTTTGGTACGGCTATTGATTTGCACAACAATGTTTGGCGGTGCACTAGGATTCTTGACAGGGACACAGTGACAGACTTCCATTTCGCCTTCTTCAATAGGTACCTCTAGGGCATTACCTATCTGCCGCACTATCTCACAGATGTTTTCATCTTCAGTCAAAGGCACTCCTTTTATCTCATTGAAGAAATCTAAGCTCGCCTTCACGTCTCTTAATTCCTTTCTGAGATCCCTTTCCATCTTGGCCTCAAACTCGCGCATTTTATTTCTAAGTTCATCGCGAAGCTTAGTTAATTGAGACATAACGCCTGTCACACAAGGGCATACAAAACAGCAGTTGGCAGCAGTTTGGGCAGAAAATACAAAGTGTTCACTTCGGGGAACAGAACAGGGGTTCTACCCTGTAGCGATAATGCAGAAATTTCACGAGTGTGCCGGGCTGCCCTTGCTACTGCCAAGTGATGGCGAAGCCGGTGGTTCCATCCGTTATGTAGCAGTCGTTTCCGCAGCTGGTCTGACGCCACCGGCTGTCTCCCGTCACGTGGCTATCTCTGTTCACGTGGTAGTCCTCCACCACGTGGTAGTGTTTCGTCACGCAGGAGTTATCTGAGCGCCGATGTGTACAGGCCAGGCACGCGGAGCTGTAACGATAATGCAGAAATTTGACGAGTGTGCCGGGCTGCCCTTGCTGCTTCCAAGTCAGTTGCCAAGTCTTACTGCTGCTCTCCAAGAGCCAGGAGATGCGGTAACTTTGACTAATTACATAATTTATCAGCGGGATGCGTAAACGGCACTCTGTGTGCACAAAGACAACATGGCTTCCCTGGTCGACCTCAAATGTAATGCGGAATTCTCACATGTTATGGCGACCTTGCTGCCCGTGCATAAAGAAGATCCCGGGGTGCATGTACTTAACGTATACAGCTCACCAAAACTCGCAAATGTATCACACTCGGAAATATTCAACAAAGCTCTCCAAGTCACTGGTAGCTAGCCCCAACTCATCGTGGGGGATTTTAATGCTCCTAGCACGTTATGGGGCTACCGTAAAGAAGAGAAGCGTGGAAGAAAGCTGGCGGTGCTTATCTCCACGTTGAGCCTCACCCTTCACATGGATCCCGCGCATCCTACACGAATTGGTAACTCTGTGACATGGGACACATGCCCCGATCTCACGTTTACCAAAAACATCCGGCATGCAGACTGGCTCAATACCGAGGAAACCCTCGGTAGTGACCACTTCATCCTCCTTACCACAATACGCACCAAGCCGCTCACTACGCCACACGGAAAATCGACACTCCCGGACTGGACTAAGTTTCGTCAGCAATACAATAACACCCAACCCCCCTAGCACAAGGCAACACAAATTTGACTACACATCTGATAGGGCAACTTCGTAAGTTTGAACAATATGTTCAGCTCTCAGAGGCAACGCCGGCGGTGGATAACCACCTCATGCTCATATGGGAGGCCCGGCACAGCCTGACCCAGCGGTGGCGCCGGCATAAGCACAATCGTCAGCTGAAACTCCGAATTCCAGCGCTCACCCAAGAGGCAGCCGACTACGCGGCCCAGCCGGCCGACTCAAACTGGGTGGATCGCTGTCATTCTGCCGCGAGGCAATTGTCAACACGGAACACATGGCGCCTTTTCCGAACGCTGATTGATCAGCAACAAACGCCGACATAAACCCAAAAAAGTCTACAAAGGGCGATTCCCGCGAGACACACAACAACTCGCCTATGCCCTGCGAGATGAATACATCAACAGGACACCGGACCCCCTCGGCCCAGCATACTCTAATGCAGGTTTAGAGAAAGCGGAGCGGGACAAACCTTTTCAGCTTCATGACCTTCGGGCAGCCCTGGTGAAAATGAAACGTGGTACGGCCCCCGGGCGGGATAGAGTGACGATTAGGCTCTTGGCTAACCTCCCAGACCCGGCATACCAACAACTCTTAGACTACTGTAACGCGACTTGGCAAGGCGACACACCCCTCCCAATTGACTGGAAAATGGCATTGGTTACATTTATACCAAAACCCAGTAAAAACATCGCCATCGAAAACCTCCGACCCATTTCCTTGACTTCATGTGTGGGAAAGCTCACGGAGACAATGGTACGAGATCGCCACTTCCAACACCTAGAAGCCCAGCACGCAAATCGGACCCCATGCACGGATTTCGCCCACACCGGTGTGCGCAGGATGTCCTTCTACAACTACACCTCGAGGTCATCGAGCGCGTCGAACATCGCGGAAATGACAACGTTGTACTCGCCTTGGATCTCCGGGGAGCTTTCGACAAAGTCAAGCATGACGTCATACTCACACAGCTTTCGGAAACGAACTGTGGAGTAAATACTTTTCAGTACATACGACCGTTCTTATCTGATGGGCAAACTTATATCCGCCTTCAAGACGCAGAGCATGGGCCGTACCAACCGGCACAAGGGGTACCCCGCAGGGAGCCGTTCTCTCTCCCCTCTTATTTAACCTCGCCACGGCTCGTCTACGCCCTCTACTTGATGCCATCCAGGGCGTTAGATACGCTCTATACGCTGACGACATAACGCTGTGGGCAACACACGAATCATTGGGGCACATAGAGACCAACCTGCCACAGGCGGCATCGATCGTAGAATCCTATGCTCGCCACTGTGGTCTCTAGTGCTCCCCAAATGAATCTGAATTCGTGCATATTCGGCCTTACCCGAAATGCACCATCCAAATTAACCTTTCCCTCTCCAGCGGCCCCATTCCAGAAAGGGATGAAATCAGAGTGTTGGGACTGTTCATCCACAGGAACAAGCGCATTGGCACTACTCTTCACAAACTACGCAAGGTAAGGGACCAAGTGGGCCGTATGGTCCGCAGGGTGTCCAACAAGCGGGGGAGGGTCTCAAGTGCAAGGATGCTGTACATCTAGCAAATGCATTTGTTACCAGTCGAATACTCTATTCGGCGCCCTACCTACACTTGCGTAAATGCGACGTTAACGCGCTGGAGGTCACCCTCCGCAAAGTCCACAAGCGGACCCTCGACATCCCCATCTCTACCTCGAACCAACGCCTCGTCGACTTGGGCATGACGAATGCGTTCGAGGAACTTCGAGAGGCACACTTGAACAACCAATATCATCGGTTGAGCAAAACGAACGACGGCAGGCGACTACTCGGCCGACTTCACATCTCCTACGTCGCACAGGCAGAGGATCGCACTAGCATCCCAGAGGACTGGCGCCCGGCGATTAAAGTGCATCCTCTGCCCAAGAACATGGATAGAGACACCCACAAAGGCCGACGTGAGGCGCGCGCTAAGGCCGTTAAGAGTCGATACGGCTCTCACCCTGGGGTATTCTGCACGGATGCTGCTGACCCGCACCATTGGGGATGGTATACGGCCGCAGTCATTCACGAACACAGAGGTACAGTGACTCATATTCCGTGCCCCTGACATCACCCACGCGGAGGAGGTCGCCAAAGCTCTCCCCGCAGCAGATCCCCGCTCCCGAGACATCATCACCGACTGACGGGGAGCGTGTCAAAATTTGGAAAAGGGTCGCATCGCCTGCCGGGCTGCTTGCATCATTAAAAGCTACGAATACCGAAACTAACCCGAGACCCGTATGGTCATATGGACCCCCGCACACGCAGGTGTCCGCGGAAAGGAAAAGGCTGATGCCTCCACCCGCCCCTTTACTACCGGGCACCGCGATACCACCCTGCTCACAGAGGACCTTTCCTTTAATCCGGCTATTACCTTTACGGAAATAACATCCCACTACCTAACCCTGCATAGACGCTTTCCATCCCCCGCGAAAGGTCTTTCCAAGGCGGAGGAGCCCTGGCTTCTGTACCACTATACTAACACAGTTTTGTGCCCGGCAATACTACAATTCTTCATTCCGGCTTTCTCTGGTGAGTACCCCCACTGTGCGTGCACGTTTTCGGACTTGTTTCACATACTGAGGGCATGCTCCTCTAACCCGGCTTACCCTCCTTTTCCTCCGGCCCCCCCTCTCGAGAGAGCTGGGAGGCTGCCCTGCTCCGCTGCTCATCCCTAGAGAGCCAACGTGCGCTTGTGGCTAGGGCCCATGCCGCTGCGGAAGCCACAGGGTTCCTTGACTAGGGAGTCCACCCAGACATTGTAAGGGGTAGCTCCTTCAGGCCGTGTCTATCTCACTTGTACATAGCTAAATAAATGTTTTTCACCACCACCACCGCCGAGACTTGCGGACGATTGATTGATTGATTGAAGACACGTTTATTCCATTTTCTTGCGCTTGCGCGCTGCTATGGATAGATGGGTCGGTAGGGGATTGGTAGGGAAGGGGAAGTGGGAAAGGATAATGCCGCCGTTCACTGCGTCAGCGGCCTGGACGCAACACTATGGTCGCCTGGAGTCATAGCCACCGTACTGTCCTGCGCGTCGCCACAAAGCCGGTCGCCAACGACTGGTGCTGCGGGGTCCAACAGAAAAAGCAGCAGGGCGCGCCACAAGCTATTAGCGTACCCAGCAGGAGCTTTTGGTGGCGGACAGGACCAGGACTGGAGAGACGTGGGCCAGGGTCCAAGTCGCACGTTGGTGAGGGCACGGTACCGAGGAATACTGTAGCGGGGGCAGTCCCACACTAGATGTTGTAGGTCTGCCCTGGTATGGCAAGTGCTGCAGGTGCTCGGGACACTGGGAGCGGTCCCACGGCGATAAAAACGGTGGAGCAAAAACGGTGTGAGCAGTGTTCCCGTCTGAATCCGTCGGATGATCAAAGTTTCCCGCCGGGAGAACTCACGGGAAGGAACTGCAGGGATCTGGAGGGGGTTGGCCATGGCTACGAGGTAAGCTGTCCGGCGCGTTTGACTAAGCTGCCGTTCAGCCATGGGATCGGCTTCTTCTTGAGGGACGGGCAAGGACCTCGTAGCCACGAGTGGGGAGGGGCTCCGAGCTAGCACGGAGAGTAAATGTCCGCGTGCTAGTCGGTGCACTTTCTCATTTCCAGGGATGCCGCAGTGTGCTGGAACCCAGTGAAGTGTGAAGCCGTTACCCGATGCCCGGAGTTTCATAACGTTGCGGCGAATGACTTCGGTGACGGGGCTGGTGAACTGCACATTGGCACAGGCTCGATACGCTGCCTGTGAGTCTGTGTACACATGGTGATGTACAGGTGAGCTTGTTAGGTCTTCCTGGAGAGCTGCGTCGAGATAGTCACAGATAGCTTGCAGTTCAGCTTGTGTGCTGTGGGCCGGAGTGACACCGACGTGGTGACGGCGACCTTGAAGTCCAGTAGTTTCGCTGGACCAGGCTGTGGCGTACACAATGTGCGAGTCTACCGTAGTGGGCATTGCCACGTCCGTGTAGATGACACGCTCGTGCTAAATGCCGCCTGTGTGGAGCGGGCGTGACGTTTCGCATGGGCTGCTCTTCGACCGCCGTGATGAGGTCCCATGTGGACGGGTAGTGGCTTGCCATCTGTAATGGTAATGTAATCCCACGGAGGTGTGCGTCGCGGGAGTAATGGTAGACCACTAGTGTTATAGCCCAAACGGCGAAGGGTGTCACGGCCAGCCTCTGTCGAACGAAGCCGGACTTCTTGCGTGTGCCGGTGCGTGTCTGTAATCTCGGACAAGTCATTAATAAGGCTGCAGCTCTTCAGCGCTTCGAGGCGGGTGTAGTGGGGAAGCCCCGTGACAATTCGTCGTGCTTCGTTGAGCAGCCTTTCGAGTGCAAGCTTGTGGGTGCGATTGACCGGGTGGTAAGGAAGTCCGTAGACAATACGCGAGACTAGCAATGCTTGCACAATCTGCCGCATCTCCCTTTCCTTGACACCTCTCGTACGGTTTGAAATACGTCTGAGAACGTGAAGAATTTGCTTGCACGTCTTTAATGTCCTTTGGAGCCAGGTAGAGGCGGTACAGTTATCGTCCAGGTGCATGCCCAGAATTCTGGTCGACTGTTTTCTTGAAATCTCTTGGCTTCCAATGCGCAATCTGTATGCCTCCTTCTCCGCCTGTTTCACCGCTGTACGCCTGCCCCCGTGAATGAACACGAATTCGGTCTTATCTGGTGCAATAGTGAGGCCGACATCGCACATGTGATCATGTATGATGTCCAGAGCCTGTTGGAGCGTGGCCTCTTGTTCACCGACGGAACCCTGGTGCGTCCACACGGTGACGTCGTCGGCATAAATGGCGTATTTAAGCCCAGCTACCGCTTCCAGCTTGCACGGGAGGCCGTGCATGGCAATGTTGAACAGGGTAGGCGCAATAACTGAGCCTTGAGGCACTCCGACGTTGTTGTGATAAATAGCACTAGTCGCCTGGCCTATGTGGACCTGATAGGTGCGGTCTTGCAAGAAGGCTGCGATGAAGTTATAAAGCCTCCCGCGTATGCGGAGCTCTCGGGTCTTGGTCAGCACGGTGTGATGCGGAACCGAATAGAAAGCCTTCCTGATGTCAACGGCGACCACGGCACGAGGCTGGTTAGAGTACTTGTCAAGCACGTCTTCTCGAAGGCGAAGTAGCACGTCTTGAGTAGACAGTCCAGATCGAAATCCATACTGCGTTGGTGGCAACAGCTGGCGCTCCTCCAGATATCAGATTAATCGTGTATTTACCATGCTCTCCATAATTTTACACACGCACGATGTTAAGGAGATTGGTCACGCACGCCGCTTTCTAAGATGACGAAACGATAAAGGCGAGTGAAGCGTGCTCGTCTCGTGCCGGCAGAGTAAGACACCGGCAACACTGTCGCTCCAGGAGCCATTAAAAGGTAAGACACCTCCGGGCGTTCAGCAAGCCGAGCATCCGCAGTGGGAGTGTGGATGGCGTAACAACAACGACATGACACTAGATAATCTCCCAAGAGGTGTACCTACAATACTTTAAATTCAGGAGAGTCGCGCTAGATGAAGCAAGGCCACACATGAGCATCAGGTGGGAAAGGAGGGTAATAAAACGTGGGGGCAAGTTTTTGGACAGAAAGTCGGTGCAGGCACCATCACAATAAGGTTTTCTTCAAAGCGAAAACTACAGCTTGAGTAGCGTGTCACGTTGCTTCAAATATACGATCAGACAACACACGCCCAAACATGCATCATTCCGACATCCAAAGTCCAGGGGTTGCAACCATGGAGGTTGTGTATACCTGCAGATCTGCAAAATAATGCAGATAAGAATTTACAAAAAGCCATATGGCAGCCACTCCTTCAAGCTATCTCAGCTGTGCTTGCCTTTTCTACGTCTACTCTTTTCACAGCGACCTCACGGACTAACCGCAAGGCCACTCTGGTAAGATAAGGTAACGTAAGGTAATGCAAGATCTACCTTACCGTAAACTAAGGTACTATGGGACAAATTGGAAACCATTCCTCACAAAAACAAAGAGAGAACGATATCGGTCATGTTGACCAATACCAGATTTGTTATGTCCGGGTAATTTTAGTTTGACTTTATTTCTCATTCTTCGCGGACGTTTTTTTATCCAACGCCAATCTTGTCATAGAGTACTCGTTTCACGCATATCTTAGTGTCTCTTTGAAAAGAAGAAATATAGTTAACTAAAATACAACAGGTTAAGTACTACTCTAAATAAAAATGGTGTTTAGTTACTTTTATGGTGATATTTTCTAGGCCTTACAAAATGTAAGTAAGGTTACTACCGCTTCTATGCAATATGTTTGAATAAAAGTTGCAGTAGCACCCCACACGTCGGAGCACATATACAGTGAAGCTTGTCGGTATAATACATGTAGATTGACAACTTCTGTCCTATATTACTTCCATGGAGGTAGGAGCATTTATGAACTTCTGGTTCATTTTGATACTACATCTCCTAACGGAGTCAAGCAATTATAAAAAAAAACGGCTGGAAAATGTTTTACATTGCAGTGGTTACAAAACCAACTCCGCTAGCATAATGTCCTCAAATGTCTGCTCGCTCCTATGTGGTTGTAATGGTAAGCCCACAAAAACATCTTCATAAAAATAAAATGGGCTCCGAGAAATGTGTGTGGCTTTAATGTGTCCCAACATGTTGCGCCACTTAATTGAGAGCGAAAAATTATCATCATTATTACCATTTATTTATACCTAGAGTTCCTATCTAGGGCAATGTATAAACAGTTGGGGCAGACCTTGATGTAGCAAATCATCATAATTGAGAGAATTATACACGAATACTACAGCAACAACAAGATAACATGGCTCGGAAAACCTATCGGGCTCTCATAAAGGCTCTTATAAATACAGTATTAAACGCTGGTATTTATAAAATGTTTCATGCAGAAGTAGAGAGACGTTTCTCGTTAGTGATTGTCGTGCGCTAGATCAATCGCCGTGTTCTGGAAGACACCTTGTTTGAGCAGCTGCTTTTGCTTGAGCGGAAGTAATATTCTCGTAACAGGGCAGCTATTTCACAAGGCGTAAGTTTGGTGGTGCCGAAAAAATACAAAAAAACGCGAAGCGCTCGGGAGCGCGGCTCGTAGTGACTTCCGTACATTGCCAACATGCGCAGTTGGTAATCGACCAGATTAAAAGGAAAACCACATGGTGGAGTACGTTTATGCGAAGAATTGTTCGGCCTCCACCTCAATGCAGCCGTACAGCTACGAAAGAAATGTATACAGCTTTTTCAGAAACTTCGCAGTATCTGAGTGGTGATACATGCGGTGATGTGCCCCTCCGTGCTCACGCGTCAAGACACCCTGCAGATTCGCTAAGGTTCAGGCCTTGACCGAATTATATGCAAGATACTTCTGTTCAAATGCTGGAAAACTAGGATACTGAAAATAACTTTGCATCTCCCATTTGGGCGAAGAAGACAATGACCTGTTCGATGGTTACGTTGAAGATTTCTAGCACCGCCAATAAACATTGATAGTAAAACCTGACTATGTGTCCGACAATTGCCACACAACGCCGCTCAGCCATTGAAGTCTCGCACGTGAGTGATAGCTTCCCTATATATCGTTCCACATGGAATTTAAAAATTATGCTAATTTAGAATTCTCCTTGTTCTTTTAAACTTTGTCAGTGCAAACCCTTGAAATTGCTCTTATGGGAGGTGAGATAAAAAAATCTGCAACAAAAAAACAAATTACTAATGAGATTGGCCTAAACAGGTCCGAACAAGCAATAGTGCGTGAATTCAAAACTTTTCTTCTTTGGTTCCTATTAGAAAAGGCTTTGAAAACTTGTTTTTACATCTACATTGCCTATAAAAGCAAAGAATCTTTCGGCGTTATGTGGGCGACATCGCAATACTAACATTCACCTTTTATTCTCACAGGGGCCGGTAATATTAAAACTAGCGCGAAGCAGGACATGGTTCTCTTCGCTGTCAAAAACTTTAAACGGCGAAGGAAACTAGGTCCAGGGAGGGACCGGCTCTCGTGTGTTTTTAACGCTATTGCCTATATCACATTTTGTTTTTCTCTACACGCGAATGTTTTTCTCGGCAATTTGAATCTCGTCGCAATGCATCAGAGCTCCTCCTCGGCAGCCACCTTTTCGTTTCGCTACTGCCGCCGCCTTACCGACATTCGTGAAAGCTGATGTTTTCCACTACGTGGCCACAGATCTCATAAATACATGGGCGGGGCAGGGTTTCGAATTTCATAAGTGATTCACTTCCACTAATCAAGTCCCTATTCGTTCTCAGCTGCACAATCACGTATCGCCCAGTTGTTAGCTCCGTATTTGGGCGTGGTTGCAATATTAT
Source organism: Haemaphysalis longicornis (assembly GCF_048455015.1). Classification (NCBI taxonomy): domain Eukaryota; kingdom Metazoa; phylum Arthropoda; class Arachnida; order Ixodida; family Ixodidae; genus Haemaphysalis; species Haemaphysalis longicornis. The sequence goes on from NW_027526385.1 coordinate 202,440,948, forward strand.
TATATTCAGCTTCCTTTTGTATCCAGAAATTAAGGTGGCTGTTTGAAATTCTGTGTTCCCGGTAGACTCACGTGATTATCTTTTTTCCCTTAATGCCGGTCTTCGGCACAAGACAGATACGCAGAACAAACTTGTTTACATGAGCACTATAACGACAAGCCACCAACGTATGAAGGTATCTAAAATTCGAAAGTTCCCTAAGCGTAGTCAAGGGTTATCTCCTTGACAGCCACTCAGCAGCGCATGCCTTGCGCTTCTACACTTCTACGTACTGTGATATGGACTCACGGAAACATTGCCACGAAGGGCGCGCATATCCATCACAGTGAATCCAGGCCATGCGCGAGCACCTTATGCTATGAAGGCCCAGCAACATAACGAGGTCCTAGGCACCCCCTCGTCGTTTTCTACAGCTAGAAACGTATGCAATGGGGGCTCGGTGGGAATTCTTTATGAAGGGTCCTCTGGAGAACATCGCGCAACAATACGGAAGCCTAGTAATGCAGAAAAATAGTGCTCTATTGTGTCAGGCTGTTTAAAAATTCAACACCAAGTTCCCCATGGCAGAAATATTCCTCTATCCTGCGTTCAGGCACCAACTGACAGAGCGAGAAAAAGGTTTTAACTCCAGGGTGAACCTCGATTCTTTGGACGGGCTTTAGCATATTTTGGAATGGCGCAGCACAGTAATATTATTTATACATAGTCTTTATACAGTTTTTTGCGTGTCAGAGAGGACAGGTACCCGGCAGAAAAACGTGCAAAGAGAAAACGCGCCGTCATAACTATTTCCTTGAAATACCAATACACGCCACCTGGCATGCACAATGTTGATACTGCATATTCCGGCATTGCACGCGCCAGCCGTACTTGCATGACACTCTGCAAGAACGGGTCGCGAACATCGCGCCAAAACAAAAAACGGTTTACCAGCTGTCGCACCACAGGTGCGCAAGCCCCAAGCCACCATCTCGTACTCTCCGAAAAAGGTTTGTTCTACTCACTTCTCCCATGTTGAACCGCAAACGAAGACCGCAAATACTAGGTGAAGTCTTTGGACTTATATTGGTGAACAATGCAGTACCTGCGCGATAAACCATATTTTCGTTACAAAGAATAAGTTACATGCTGTTGCCCTTGCAACAATTGGCAACCTTGCCCCCTTGCATTTCTCCGCCTTCTCCGTCAACGCTTGTTTGGCTCCGCCAGAATGGTTCGCTATCCCTGCAATATTCCAGTTTAATGCGAAGTACTTCACTGGAGTGGTGACCCAAATACCATAAGCAAAGGGAGGCGGTGTTGAGGACCATTACCCAAACCAAAATCCTAGACGCTTTGCCGGGTTCACAAAACTACCCGTCACCATGCCTAACGTTTTGACCGTGTCAACTACCAACTGAACACTTTTTTCGTTCATACAAAAACAGCCATATCGTCTGCGGAAGCAAAAAGTTTGACTTCCGACTCATGCAGTCGGAAACCTTCGATGGCACTATTTCTGATTATAATCATACACAGGACTTCGATGTATATACAAAACAATAGGGCACTGAGGGGCAGTCCTAGCGCAGCGAACGGTTGCGTCCTCTCCCTCATGCCCCGTCATGTACAATAGTTATTACGCATGGGCAATCCTGCTGCGCACCCGACAGAATACATTGAAGAATGTGCCGGAAACGAATTATCTTTTTCATAGTTTTTATCCCATCATTACACCTTCAAAAAATAAACTAATTATCACATTTCTGTAACGTTCGGAAGTCCATTGCACTGATTTCTGGAATTTTGTCTCCCATATCGAACTTTTATCCCCAAGTACCCATCTGACTCGTTAGAAGAGTTCATGTTCCTGAAAAAATAAAACATTTAATGCCTTGACGTTGCAACAGCGTTTCAGCTTTTGTACAAACCAGCAACACTAGAAACCACGTATAATCAGTTTATTGCGTGAATGTGTCTTTTTTGTATAAAGAGACCATTGATTTCACAAGTACTTTTGTAATTGTGATTGTGGCAAGTGCATCTAATTCATTGAATGAGCCGGTGTCACTTCAAGAAGGAACGTTAAGATGGCTTCTTTAGAGAGTTTTACAGTACCATATGAGAACGAGAGACGTTAGCAATTTGTAGACACTGACATCCACCGCTCGATATCCTCTATTATGTACGGCTCTCAAATTTGCCAAGCTTGAGACAACTCTAATGAAAGTCGTTTTTTCTCACTAAAATGCGTGAATCATTCGCCGGCAGTAGAGCAAAAAAGCGAGTTTAGTTTCTAAGTTCTCTATTAGGCAAACAAGAAATTGTGTTGTTCTTTAGGTTTTATAAAAATACAATATACTACCTTCAATTCCATCGTTATTGCAGGCATTGCATTCTGCGTATGTAGCTTTTTGGAGTGCGTTCTTCCATTCGTAAGTTCAAGTTCACAGAAACTACCGCAGGGATTACGTTTGTTATTTTTTATAGCAACTAAAACCTAGCCATCTGAACAGCCTTTCTTCTTTACAAAAGTTTTTATTGATTGATACATCTCGCTGCCCAATCAAATACGTTTCTCATAGAGTGGAGGACGTTATTTTATTAAGGCAAATGAAGCCTCATAAACTAAGCAATTTTCAATCACTATAATGCATTTAAAAGTGAAATATCTTTACCCATATTGCAGAAACTGCATTTCGGTGCATGTATGTTTAAGGAATATTTTCTCAAATAGTATTAAAATTTTAAAATTTCAGAAATACAGATATTCAATTTTAAGAGCTTGTTTGGAGATACCGAGTTTTAAAAATTCGACTAAGAACTCAACAATAATATTTCTTGTCACATATACTTCTGCACAAAGAAATTCAGATATTTTTTATTCCAGAATTCTGTTCTAGGTACGCTGATTTGACATTTGCAATGCAATCGAGAAATTTAAAGGCTATCATCAAGTAAAATAGACACAGGAGTGGTTGCCAAACATGAAAAAATTGCATGGCAGAGCAATTCGTTAGCAAATGAGACGGAGATAGCCATGTTTTGCGGGTACCTGCGACCTACTCATATTGATGTACTACTGCCTACTTTATTGTCATCACGCGCAAAACCGTGCTCCTACCTATTCCTCTTTTCATTAGCAGACTTAGGCAATAAGAACACATTACCTTGCCCGCGTCACTATAAAAACGCGTTCTTCGGTGGTATGCGCTTTTTATTTCGTGAGTAATTCCCGCAGTTGTTTTGCTGATTTCAGTGGCTTGCGATTAGCCACGCGAAGCGTTTCAGAGATATGTTGTTTAAACGCTTGAAAAAACAGCATTCACTCAGCTAGGAACAATCTCGCCACTCCAGTGTAGTAGCTGATTCATACTCGTCATGATTTGCTAACCGAATATCGGCTCTCAGTCGCGACCAGTAAAGTCACACGGTACGAGGATGAAACTGAATTAATGCCGCTGTAAAGTTTCATAAACAGAAGTACAACCCAGGCAGCACAGGACTGTTCGGCCTAAAACAGGCCGGTGTACTTTGGCCGGTGATTTTCTGTCCGGCCGTTTTCCGGCAGCCATGTTCGGCCCATGTCCAAATGTGGGCCTTTTGGCCGTATACGGCCGTACTCCCATGGCTGTCCAACGGCCAGTGTCCATCGGCCAGTCGACCGGCTTACGTTCATAGGCCAGATTCCAGCCGTAGGGCTCCGGCCATTCCAAAGCCACCCGTGTACGGCCGAAGTACGGCCGCCGGAGGACAGCCGAGATACGGTCGTCGGACTCCAGCAGGACTAAAGCTGCCGGAAATACGGCCGTGCTACGGGCGTTGGAGTTCAGCCACAGTACGTTAACTGTACTGAGGCCGGTAACTGCTTGTCGCGCAAGCAGATGACTTATTCGCGCAGTGGAGAAGCAGCCACATCAAAGTGAGATCGCGCGCAACCACCAGCCGTCAAGCTTTCAGCGCAGCCTTGCTTAATTACCAGCCTCAGTTGACAGCAAAATTCGTTTATTAAACAGTGCTCACAAATTGTCGTTCCTTTAATTGCTGTGCCTCTTTTACTGCCGAACACAGAAAATATTCAGTTCTTTGTAAAGCTTGAATAGATGTGTTGTCCAGGTCCTGATATCCTCTGTGGGGTGGCTTACCTGTAATAAACGGGGAAAGAGGAGGTGGAGGGGGGAGGGCGGCGGAGGGCGCATACTTTAGTGGGTTTAATTTCAGAGATATAAATTGCGCCGCTTTTAGCCAATTTCTTTTAGGGCAATATTCCGGAACACTTTCATGCCATGACTACATAAACTATTTTATAACAGTTGCTTGGCCAATTTTGATGTATATAAAACCGGTGTGAATGCCTTTACGAAGCGTTTTGGTTCTCAACAAAACACTCAGGAGCATTTAATATAACTCCTTCACAAAAAGTATGTCCATTTTTTGCCCATTTTTCTGGCAAAGACATTTTCTACTCGATCAACTTTTCTGGTGATCTTGCGCATGATCTTGCGCATGATGATCTTGCGCGTTGTTTTCGTGAGTTACGTCCAAACCACCTAATAGTGCAAAAGAACTTAATTTTCTTCTAATGTCATACTACGTTCCAAAAATTCTAGATGCGTTGCGAATGACGCCCTGCTTCAGGCGGCTGCAGTTGCATCCCTCTGTGTTCACGCAAGGAAAGGCGTAAAATTAGAGTTACATAATTTGTTTCAAACCAATAACATAGCAATGGTAGCATGCATACAGGTAACCTTGCATACTGCAACAAATAAGGCAATAAATTATTTATTGGTCAAGGTTGAATGCGTAGGGTTCTCAACCTATCGGAGGCAGACTTGCTCCTCTGGAAGTTTATTTATTTATTTATTTATTTAATTTATTTATTTACTTATTTTTATTCATTTATTTATTCATTGTTTTATTTATTTATTTATTTATTTATTTATTTATTTGATGCCTGCTTGCCTTTGCATGCATTACAGAAGGGGGATACATAACACTAAGCATTAAATATGAGACAAAATAACAAAATAATTCTACAAAGCGCGCTGAAAATCGTCAATATAAACAGTTAATGCAAACATACGTGGAAGATAATACACTCCAGTATTGATGTAAAATAAAATGAATCGCGCAAGGCGTCACCTTTACAGGAAAGTTAATAATTTGCTTTATGCTAGCGGTCCCACTTTGCGATATGTAGAATGGCGCTTGGACATACTTATCCCCTTCTACTCCAGTTTTCGAATGATACATATTACGAAAAAAGTTCAACCTGTGGTTTCGTCTGTGATCTTCCACGTCCTGCCATTTCAGTTTACTATTACTTTCTCTCATGCTAAGTTGAGCGCGCCAATTACCTAATACGAATCGCACTGACATATTGTGTATGTTTTCGAGCGTATCAACCAGCTCTTTGGTGTAGGGATCCACGAAAACACATGCGTACTCCAAGATTGAGCGCGCATGAGTGAAATACGTTTGTTCTTTTCAGTTAGATGGAGGTTCAGTGAAATTTTGTTTCAGAAAGCCAAAAACATATGCAGCCGTAACTTTTATGGTGTGAACCTGCCTATTTAACCTCTAACCAATACCTAAATAAACTCCTAGGTATTTATATTCCTCGTCTGTTGTCGCAGCAGCATAATTGACGATATACTTATTCAATTGGAATGAATGTTTGCTTGTAAAGGTGCCGTTAACACACTGTTTAACACCCAAAAACTTTTCTGAATCAGCACACCAGGATATTAATAAATTCAAATAAAGCTGCAGGTATACGGAATCACGTTCATTCGCTATAGTCCGGTAAACTACACAGTACTTTTGAACGAAGCTATAGGGCCAATAGTAATAACAATGCAAAAACCGATTCATTCAGTTCACAGGATGAAATGTACTACGCAGAAGGTGATATGAAACACCATCTGTCACCCGGTTCCTTAAATTAGGGTGCACTGTCGGATGATATGGAGAGTCGACTCCAGAGAGCCAACAAACCCCACCGAATCCGCAGGGCACAGGTGAGAAAGGGGGTGGCCGTCTGATGTGCGCCTTTCGCCGACCAGAGCGGCAAGAATGAGCAAGAGCCCTGAACGAAAAACAGCACAAAGACTTATATTTAGACAGGCAAGTTACGAACACAATCCCGAGGTAACGGATCGATAATGACAGACAACTTAGCTGGAATTAAAATACAAGAAACAGTCCAATTCGACAAAATGATACAAAGAGGAGCGCTAACGAATGACTATTACGAAGCGTAGCAGTTAACAAAAAAAGATAACGAACAGTTCGATGCTTATGACAGACTCCCAGCATATTCACCGACCGGGCCGGACGATGCACCGCTGTCGGAGGCGATTCGGCTACCTGGGAAGCGCGGCTTTGTTGTAGGCCAGGCCGTCCGAGACGATCACGGTGATTCGAGGCCCGGGAGTACGTTGGAGTCCTCCAGGGCTCGGGTCGCCGTTGGTGTGATGCACCAACTGACAGGTGCCGTTGTCACATCACGACTGCCAAACGTAGCTGGTTTGCTTAGGCGCGGCTTCTCTTTTTATAACCGTGCCGGCGCGGAGATGGAGAGCACAACACACAACGCGCCCGCCGCCGTCAGCGAATAACTTCACTCTTCTTCCTTCTAGAATCATCGACGCTCTTTAGCACTGGCAAGGCCACGCGCACCTCCTCGAAAGTACTGGAAGCTTCGACGAAACCGGAGCGGCGGAGGTTTTTTTTTTTTTTGTTGTTTTCTCCCCGGCGAGCCGGCGAGTGATCGTGTTACCGTCCCTTCGTTCGAGAAAGCTCCATATTATCTCGGGGCGAATGGAACCGAACTGAATGAATCGAACGACTGCAAGAAGAATTAGGCGCTGTACAAATGAAATGAAAAATTTATAACGTACTTTTAGACGTCGTACGCTCGATTTTGTGACACCATCATTTGCTTTTTGCAGTCCAAGAATATACAGTCAACCACTTTAAGTTTATCTATTGCAAGAGCCAAATCGTACGTGAACTCAACGATCTGCGTTGAGGAAGAAAATCCTGACAAAATCCATGTTTCCTAGGATGCTGGCGATTATGTTTAATCAAATGAGTCATATCCCAAGAGTAGCTGAGCTCACCTTCAAACATCGGAACTAAATTAACAGCTAGGCTTCGTCAGTCACAAGGCTCTGTTGTTATCGCAAATTAAAAGTAATTTTTTTTCTAAATAGGCAGTCGTAAAATCCCATGAAGTAACATTGTGCAGGGCATGAAGTTGATCCTACCAATGCACGAGCGAGTCTCTTTTCCGTTTATCACCAACAAAATATAGCAATATTTCTTGTCGCAGTTTAATTGTAAGCAGAATAACTTGCGCTTTTGCTCGCACTTGCCTTTCTTTGGTGGGGAGTCCTTGACATTGTGGCGGTTTACCTCCTGCGTAGTGGCCGCTTGCTCGACGCCCTTGAAGGCCAGTAATTTTGGTGAACCATCTCCATCTCGGATCGGACATCTCTGCCGGGTCAATGTCTCCAATGCTCTCCATTTCTTGAGGGGGCGAATAGCCTCGAGCTGATGCGTCGACGAAGCCGGCGGCAGAGGCGTGGTAGCGGCGATGACTGGCGAGGCTTAGCTCACCCGTCGGTGTGGCACATCTCTTCTTGTGGCAATAAATGACATTTCGCTGGCCTAAAAGGTTCCCTGCTAACGTCCAGTGAGTCTTTGCACCTTGCCCGTTCACCGAGAACACTCAGTACTGTTTGACAAACGATTTTCGTTCATTTAAAACGTAGAAACACGGAGAGGATGAAAAACGCGTCCGCGTCGTTCGGCTCACTAACGGCTTTTTCTCCCCCCAGGAAAAAACCGGTCGGTCTCCTTTGTCTGTGCATGAATTCTCGGCGCCCAGGCGCGTGCCGTTGTTCGGCTGTATGGCGTTTGCCGAAAAAACGATGTATAACCAGATACCTTACGTAGGACGGTCTCCTCTTGAACACCGGTTGCCAAATATTCTGTGGCCATTCGCTTGCCGTAATTCGGCCGAGGACAGCTAACCGAATGAAAAACGTATATTCTGGGGCCGTACGTCGGCCGGTATCCTTCATAACACTGGTTGCCGGATATTCTACCACCGGACGCGCGGTTGGCCATTGAAACAACGAATGCACGGCAGCCGCGCTCCGGCCGGTCTCCTTTTGAACACCAACTGCCGCAAGAATACGCATATTCTGTGGCCGGTCGCTTGCCGTGCTTCGGCCGATTACCGCTTCCCGAAGAAAAAACGGATGCCCTAAGGCCGTACTTCGCCCGTTCTCTTTCTCAACATCGGCAGCCGTAAGAGAACTGAATATCTGGCAGCCGGTTAGCTGCCGTTGTGCGTCCGGACACGGGCGGACGGAAAAATACCGAAGCGCTGGTTGCCGAATGTTGGCCGTTCAACGCATGATCAGTGGCTGCCAGAACCTGGATGCTGGCCGGACATGCCAGAAAGCGGCCATAGACGGGCAAGTCTTCGGGCACACTTTCTGTGCCGCCTGGGAAGTGATACACGTGAGCACAACTTGGTGTCATCGAGATAACGTTGGAAAAATGAAGAAAGCTTGAAGGCAACACGGACGAAGCTGGCTATTGTTACCTACAAATTTTATGTGTGTCGAGACGAACAGGGTAGAACAACAAACAATGATATCGAGATAACGAAAACGAAAGAGATAATGCCAGCAGTGTTGGACCCGGAGAAACTACTGATTTTACAAACACAGCTTGAGATGTTCAAACAGGCAATAAACACCAACTATAAAAAGAAACTAACAACAGGACAAGGGGGAACGCTGCGAGCCATGAGGCCCTAATCATTTCCCTTCTAAAGGAGGATGGAGATATAACACTACAACAACATGCCTAAGCATTCTCAGAATGTATAAAAATATTGTACCCAGAGCCTGATAAACGCTACCATAGTTTTATTTCAGGAGGAGGGAATTTATAAAGATTTTAAAAATAATAAACCTGTTTAGCTATAGAATGAGCTTTTTACGAAGTGGTTTAATGTGTATAGCTATAGTATTGCAACAATTCAGGGAACCGGCTGGTCTTAGGAAAACAAGCTATAATACGATAACATTCATTTCACGAACCAAGTAACACAAACACGTGCAGCTTATAATAGGCCGCTTTACATGGAGTTTATAGACTCTGAAAAATTGTTTTGATCCGGTAACACGAAAGTGGTTTTGGACACCTTAAAAGATCAATATATACATACAACCTACCTACACTACTGGACCATAAATATGAAGAATGAATGGTGGGATTACTCTTCACAAAATGATAAATTTTTGATGGAAAACGGAATGCGATAAGGAGATAACAGTGGACTAAAACTGTTCACAGCACATCTGAATAGTGCATTCCCGAGACGCTACTGTCAAAATTTAGGTTTACTAATGAACGTGGAGTACTTGAGTCATCTCTGGCTGCAGACGACATATTCTGGCTCGGTGAATCCCCAGAAGAAACCCAAAAATAAATGAAGATCTAGAAGCATAGATGTATGTTTTATAGAGAAATGAGAAATAAATAAAGCAACAAAAAATAAACTTGTTAAACACGTCTTTTTAAGCAGTTGCAAAAAAAAATACTGGAACAATTAGAAAAATACAACCTCGGCGAGAGGGTAACTGCTAACACCGACTAGGAGAAAAAAATGGAGCTCTGAATAGCAATGTTCTTTGGTGCATTCGGCTAGACGTCACAACTAATAAAAAGCAAGCTTCATCTCTCCTTCAAAAATGGTGTTCAATCAAAGAAGCCTGTTGGTAGTCACACACGAAGCCTACACCTGGCGCCTTTCTGAAGTACACAGGAAACATAGTCCCCCAACGAACCATGGAGTGAATAAAGTTTGGAATAATGCTTACGGACATAATATGAGGATCCCCGAATAGGAAGAACTCTCGAATAGGAGATTTCATTGCTCAAGTTGAGAAAATAAAGTGAACATAGGGTGATCATGCACTTCGGCGAATCTACAATAGGTGGAACACAAAGGCATCACAATGGACTTCGAGAGACGGGACTACACAAATGGGAAGAGCATTACTCGATCGTGATAGGAAACAGGAAAGTTACGGGAAAAATGTGAACTCGAGCAGTGCGAAAATAAGCCTAATGGAGGCAAGTCGTGGAGGCCTTTTTCCGGCAGTGTAACTAAAGGGGCTGTGGTCGATGTTGATAATGATCATAAATTTTTCAAATTGGGTTGACATCGTGATTGGGCAATGATGATAATAACTTTATTTTGCCTTGAACTGATTGAAAGAAGAAATAGGGAAGTGGGAGCCTTCCTGAATTCCTCTCCTTGAGATGGTGGCCTGCAGTCCTTGGGTGCAAGCAGCATCTTCGGCCAGTCACACGACCTTGACATGTAATTCGGGTTCGGTGCTAAGCAAACAGTTCTCCGTACTCCCGCTGCTCCGCACTGGTGATTAGGAAGCTTGCTCCTATAGTTCGTGGCTTAGTATCACACGTGCAAATGATATAAGTGAGCCTGGCTGACTAGGTGCACCACTTGAATTGCTCACTATAAAGGTCGCAGTAAATGTGGCCCAATACTGCAGGATTGGGAAGGCATTAGCTTGCAGCTGACCCCAGGCTACAGGATGACTTTTGTTGAGCGTTTGATGCGCTGTAGGATATTTCTGGAGCAACATGCCATAGAGCTGAGCGATGTCCTGGCAGGTCAGTGGCCGGTTCCTATCCCCTGGTCCGAGCCAGCAGCATCGTCTGAGCGATCCCGGAGCTCAAACCTCGGGCCGCCTTATCTGTTGTCGCGTGGCCTGGGAAAGATGCATAAGCCGGTGCCCGGATTACTTGTACGTTGCGCATATGAGTGGATTGTATGGAGCGTAAGATGCGAAAGGTAGTATTAGAGATCCTGCCAATTTCATAATTCCGGAGAGCTTTTTTACAGTCGCTCACTATGGTTTTAGCCGTTGTGGAGGTGACGCATTGCGCAATTGTGGCCTCTTCTCCTTCGTCAGCGTAATTAGTGTAAATAAAGGCAGATGACAGAGAGTTGCCTTCAGCATCCATTCCCAGTATGGCCATGGCATGGGTAAGGTGGTAATCCGTGACATCAACATGGCATACATCGTAGTTATCCTACAAACGTTGGTGCAAAGCAGAAGCTCGCCCCTACGAAAATGCCATATATGGCCAATATGTAAATTACATGTGGCCATATATAGCTATATATGTGTTCATATATGGCTATCACTTGCCATATATGTCAGCAAATAGGGAATTATATGGTGTGGTCAACTCATATATGGGCCCACATAAGGCCATATATGGCACGTCCAACCCATATATGGCTCCAATTACAGCCATATATGGCCCAGCCAACCCATTTTGCGCAAAAAACAGCCGTATATGCCCAGGCCAACCCAGATATGGTGCCTTGTCCCACCATATGTGGCGCTAGATGCTTCTTTATATGGCATGAACAACACCTATACGACACCGTTACATTTATGTACTACACGAAATGCAGCCACATATGCCTCCAGTTACTGATATATACAAATAAATCATGCAGTTCCAAGGCAATATATATATGTAAATACTACATTTAATTAACAATCACAGGAATACGAATTCCCTTTCAATATAAATTCTCCAAAAGCACTGTCTCATTATTTACCCAGTTAGGGTGCTTATAGTTTTTTTTACTATACAGAGATCTTTTTTTGCATACTTAAAAACTGCAATTATCTTTAATGCAGCTGCCTTAGTTCTTTATTTGTCATATATGCAACAGCATAACAAACCGTTTTTATTCGTCCTTTTTTAACACAGCATTTATGTAAAGCATCATCCAATAGCTGGTTATGCTTGTTGCGAAAAACATTTACAGTTAACAGCCTTAATTATTTACGAGAAAAAGATATTTTCAGTATAAAAAAAGGTAGTGGTGGCATTTAAAATTTTTAAACCTTTTTATTATTCGGAGTGCTGTCATTAGTAGGTTTAAAATTGCGTTCGGTAGACAAAGAGAATGTTCCCAAATCATACTCTGGCCTAAAACTCTTCCGGTGTGTACGAGATTTCGCTACACGTTAAAGATACCCAGGTGGTCAAAATTACTCAGGAGCCCTCCACTATGGCGCGCCTCATCATCTGCGTTGCGTCGGTGCGTTAAACACTACAATCAATCAGTCTGAAACTCTTCTGCTATCGTGATCTTTTTTCCAGTTTGAGAAAGATATGGTGTTTTTGTACATACAATCATTGCCCCTCAATAAATATCTCTTTTAAATAGTGCTGTGTCATATTACACTACTTTATTGCCATTTTTAAAGCATTTATGAAATACTTTCACAGCTAACGAGATGGCATATGGGTAGAACCAACGTTTTTAGATTAGATTAATCTAAAAACGTTGGGTAGAACAGCTCAGTTTGTCCTCCATTAATGCTCTGTGCCAGTGCGCACCGTCGCGGGCACAGTGCACCGCGCCGGATTGGGGGGCAACCCTGGTGCATGTTTATCGAGGACGCTATATAGTGACGCAACTCGATCGGTTAGCGATAGGTAGAGCACGGAGCCGAAGCGGCGCCGCCTGCTGCGCCCACATAATGTCGCGGTCGCTACAGCATGATGTGCGTGGCACGTGATTCAGATCATTTAAACAGCCCTACAGCGCATGGCACCTTTAAAGAAAATGGACCTTATTCCAGCAGCGATGTGAGCATACCCGGGCTGCCGGTTCGCCATTCTTGGAAGGCGTCTCCCGCAAAATAAACAAAGGGGCACTCCACAGCTTTCCGCTTGGGGAGCGGCTAAGCTGCCTAGCCTTGCACGTTTTTCTTTTTTCTCTTTCGGCAACTCGGGGTGGTGTCGTAGGAACACCGATTGGAAAGGGAGAAAGGCTCCGTGCGGGAGTGCCCTTTCCACTCTCGCTAAGGAGCCCCCCCCCCCAAGAGGCGATCACCCCTCTTGTCACCGTGACTTCTCGGAATCACACGTGGGGTTGCAGGGTGCCCCCACTGTACCGCACATTCGGCATTCCCCAGCGTGTCTTTTAAGTGCAATGCACTTCTTAAGCGACCCTGAACCTGCGTCCACCGGCGATGTCCGCGCACGGGGAGATGCGCGCGCGCAGCCTGGTCGCTGACATAGCACATACCCACGTGGGGGATTGGCCAGGAATCTCCTCGTCTTCCTTGGCAACGGGGGGAGATGGGCGCGCGCTGCCTGGCCGCTCACATGGCACATACCCACGTGGGGAATTGGCCAAGAATCGGGCGTGAGAAGGGCTAATGCACCTGCTTAAAGGAGTACTGACACGAACTTTCAAAGCTGAGATCCGCTCTAGCAATCAAGTACAACGACAACACAAATAGGTGTCTGTGAATAAATGCATCTTTCTTTCTTTGTAGTTGTGTGTGTGTGAGATCTGTCTTTCGCGAACATTACCGAACCGCGCAAATTCAACTCGTGCATTCGCACTTTCATATTCTTCCCCTCGGGGAAATGCGGGGAATTTTTTTCCACGTGCGCCTCTTCGCCATCGAGTCACTCATTTCGTGTGTTTCTGTGAGTGTCTCCGCGTCTGCAAATTTTGGCAATGTCAAAGTAAGTACGCTTAGATGCCGTGCAAGTGCTGTGTACGACGATGCCGCGGCGAGTACACCGCGGACACGAAGGTACACGTGCTCACGTTGCCGTGGGAAGAAAGACAAAGGAATGCATGGATACACGCGGTGCCGCGAGAAAGCCTCACCGAGAATTCAAGTGTAAGCTTTTTTTTCATTTTGGTATAGAATTGCGCTTTCATTTCAAGAGGATACACGTGCACGTGTAACTAGCTCCCAAGACGCACTTTTGTATGACAAGCACTGAAGGCTTTGGTTATTGGAGGTAGTATTTTTTCAAGGTATGCGAACTTCACTTCGCGGATGCGGATATTGCGGATATTATCTGTGTAGCCACGCATACAGATCAAGCCACTGGCCTTCGCTCTCGCGGGTACAACAAGTGTACCCAAACAACTGATGTCTGGGCATCGACCGGTATAAACACGCTACAAACAGTGGAACCGGAGTGTGTGGTTCGAGACTCTCTTAACCTGGGTGTTGCGTCTGATGCGTTCTATCACTCGATGCTTTACGCTTCCGAATTCTCTCGAAAAGTTGCCGCGGCAACCCTACTTGTTTTAATAGAAGCGCTGTTTTACAGCTCACCCTCTCCGTCCCCTTTTCCGCTGAAGCAAATCGTATTAACGTAAGGGCTTCTTCTCGGAAATTTGTCGCACGCGTACATAGGTGTTGAGGTTGCAGCTAATGCGTTTCGAAAAGTTGTAAGGGTGGTAGCGCTTAGTTTTCTTCAGAGCTGTTAACCTGGACACTAAGTTTTTCCCTGTTTTACCGCCTTTTCTTGCATTTATTTTTCAAAAACTTAGTGCGGGCCACTAGTTCGGTGGGGGTAGAGTCGAATGCTTTATGTAAGTAAACACGGGAGCGCGTGCCGCTCAATGCATGCACAGCGCTTTGTTGAGAGGCTGACGCGCCCTCGCAGTTTGTGCACTTAGTGGGTGCACTCCGTGAAACTGCTTTATCGCACGGCTGCCTGCTGCATTAGTTACGTCGCGGAAGATAACGCATTTTTTATCACTCAGTCGTGCAGGGAAAGTAAACATTTTAATGGATTTGCTGTGTTATTGACTGGAACATGAGCGCGTGAAAGAACAACAGCATTGCTTGTTTGGCAAAACAGGTTTGCGATCTAATTTATTTGAAGGAGCGGGTTTCATCCGGTGGATTTTCACAGCTCGGATTAGGATGAAGTTTTTCACAGTATCTGCGCACGAAATGGCGTTTTCTACGTGTGCTGTTTCAGATGACGAGAGTTTTTTTGGTTTCTTCAAATGTATGTACTCTCTTGAAATTTTTTTATTTTGCTTTTATATGCTATCATCTAAGTTTTGAGCCCCGTGCTAGCCAAATATTGCTTCATTACAGCCGATATAGCACACGGCTTAATGTTTAAGTTTTGTTATAAAAAAGAATGTGCCACATAATTGGAGCGTGACCAACTGAAGTTCGTATTAAGTTCGCTGCAGCTGATAATTCGCTATATTAGCGTTCGTTATAGCGTCGTTCATCTGTACTCCACTGGGCATTTATATATAGCTTACACATCTTAAAATAATATCCACGGGGCTTTCACTTATACTTTAAAGAAAAGTCGGTGGATATAAATGCATGCTAATGAAATCTTAGTAGCGCTACCGGCATGTCATATCTGCCCGAGAAATGTGCCCCTTGCATGAGCATGCTCTCCTGTTGAATTTGTTGATGCATTTTCAGTCATTGTTGTTTTCGGTGTTAGCACTACAGTGGGGTTTAATAATGAGGTGCTTTTTTGCCTCGTTACGTTCTCCAGAAAGGGTTTAAAAGCCAAATGTTTGCACATTCCAGCCATTCAGCAGACACGTCTCCATGCAGGAATTGATGCCATTTTGAGCCACTTTTTTCTTTTTATCTGCATAAGCATAAAAAATGTCCTGAGGGCTGCAATGTGGATTTACGTTTGACGAAGTGATTAGCTGAAGTGCATTTGTGTAAACCTCAAGCTGAATTGCCCAAATTAGGAGTTCTCAATTTAAACAAAAAAAGTTATTTTGTAAAAGTTTCATAAAGGATTTAACATGGACTATGGTGACAAAATTGCAAGGAATTACCTTTCAGCATCAGTAATAACAATTGTGCTCTGTATCCTGTTGTGAAGAATGTAAGGCAGAATAAAAGTATTAGCAAGGTTGAGAAATTGGTTCAGGCCCTCTAATTATTTGAGGACGTGACACTAATTTTTACGAAATTTATTTTCAGGATTAATAAAAAAAGAGCTTGGAAATTGACTACTGATAACTATTTGTTTCATCTCATTTGCAAGGTTTAGTAGAGCCCCAGCTAAATACAAGTGGTAAATCCAAATAAATGCAGTGAGAAACTTGTGCTTCCATCTTAGGGGGCCAAGCTGGCCAAGAAGAATGCAGCCACTGACCCATCGCCACAACAAAGCAACCTGCAATATCAATTCGCATGCACGCGCACCATTTTTAAATAAATGTGGAAGGTATGTGATAAAGTGTTTATCAGCGTTTGGGGTGCAGCAATAATTGCTGCTGTTAACTGAAGTTTATTATATATGCTATGCACGTGGTGATAATCTCAATCCATATATAGCCATATACAATGTCAGGCCGCCATAAATGGCTCACCCATGTATGGCTACGCCCATATATGGCCACATCACAAATTGGGCATGTAAGGCCATATATGGCCCTCGTCCGTATATGGCCCCACCCATATATGGCACAGCCATATATGGCCACACATCCCCGATTCTTGACGGGGCCATATATGGCAATTTTTATATATGGCCATCTATAGCGTTTTCGTAAGGGCGGGCATGACGGTGATCTTGGTGGTGTACTGGGTTCATGTTTCTGAGTATTGGAGAGACGTTGATGGCCTTTTGAAAGTGAGGCGGTAGCAAAATTATGGTTTTGTGTTGGCTGGAGTATGGAATGCCTAGTTTTGGAATAGAAAGCGTCTGTGTGTCTGCAAGATCATCGCTGGTATTGGGCTGTGCGCTGCTCTTCTACTCGTTCAATTAGAGTATTATGGGCACCCATACAAATGAAGCGTTCGGTGGGTGCCGTAATGGGAACGCCGGCAGCGAGTTTACAGGCGTTGCGTAATATGAAGTCAATTGTACACTGTTCAGATTTTCTGAGGTACAGGTATGGAGTGACATACGCGATGAGGCCTATAATAAAGACTATGAATAACCCGAGGAGTTTGCACTCTTAAAGTCCATGGTGGCGGTGGCAAATTGTGAAATAAGACAGCTGATATGTAGTGAACTGGCAGAGAGGGCTTTGCTGGTATCCGTATTGGAGCGAGATTGATGAATGCAGTCCAAGAACACGTATTCACAGGACGATGGGCATAACACGATCTTGTAATGTGAGCTGAATGACAGGAGTACCTTCGTGGTTTCGCTTCCTGGGAGGACAGTAGAGACGAAGTTCCTACTTCTGCAGAGAACATATCACTCAGCGTTCTCCGGCGTAAGCTTCTACTAGGTCGACAGCTTGTTGTAGGCTGTCTTAGATGTGCGCGTCGCTGCCTCCAGCCGTCCTTATTGTGAAATTATCGCGTGTTTCATCAGCGCCAAGAGACGACTGTGAGCACGAAGAAGTGGTTGAGTGCGCGTGCTCTCTCATCATTGTCATTCAGAGCTCTGGCGCTCGCGCTCGGAACCCTGTGCTCGAGCTATCCGATTAAAGAGGCTCCGGCTGCTTGTTCTGACCCGGTCGTCTCCTTCAAGGACCCCGGCTCAGCATCTGCGTGTTTATAGTACGCGACAATATCATCAGCGTATAAATTGTGATGGACATGCGGGATAGTAGAGAGGAGATGAGGGAGTTTTATCATTGCTACATTGAATAAAAACGGCTATAGGACCTATCCCTGGGGGGTGCAACGAATGCAAATGCAGATGGTACCCGACTCCATGCCCCCAACCACATGTTTCTGCTTTAAAGGCCTTGATGTAGTCGTACGTTGGGGCGCACCTGGAGGTCTATCAGATTCATCAAGATCCCATCGTGTTGGACGTAATCAACAGCTTTAGCTAGGTAGAGTGCCACGTTGTCTCTTCTGTGAGCACGACCAGGGATAATGATCTGATGGTGTAGTTTGAGCATGAGATCGTGTGCGGAGAGCTGTGGTCAACACCCCAACACATATTGTGGAACTAGCTGGGACGATTCCATGTAGCGATGTAGACGGGTCAAGACCACGCGCTCCATGAGTTTTCCTACACAGGAGGTCAGCGAGATGGTCCTACGCAACAAAATACAAAAAAAAACACAACGGAGAACTGCACGCGGAAATTGCGCGCCTTGTTTTCATTTTCCAAAGAGGTGATATACAGAGCTTTCAAGAGTAGCAGAATGAAAAACAGCTACCTATGCTTCTTTCCTTCTCACACAAGAGAAACAAACACAACCAAATTACACTACAAGATATGTCCCTCAGTACCGAAACGCTACAGCCCCATGTGCACTTCACAGAAAAGAAATCCTTGCTAGAAGAACACTCTCTGAGGCTCAGTAAACACCGAAAGCAGTGGTCTCAATAAGATTGCGAACGGTTATTTGACAGAATCTTGAGAAAGCAGTAGAATTCGCGTAAACTATAGCACAAGCAGTGCCATCCTGTTTTGTACACATGAATATATTTTTTTTAATGTTGACGATGTTCCGTACCGAGAGTAATTCAGCATGAACAACTTGAAATTGTAGGCAAGGGTCTCAGTTGGGACTTCAAGTATAAATCTGCAGCATCCTTGCGGCATATGTTTCATATAAATTGCATCTCACCAAGCCTGTGCTCCGCTTCCTTGTCTTTCAATGCACTTGGTTTGTGTTATCAGGTTTAGATTGCAGTAATATCGATTCGTCATATTTCACAAAACTGCTACTAACTAATCTGAAAAAAAAAGAAAGAAAAGATCTAATCTTAAATCGCAACTTTTCAAGACCCACATATTGCCAGACAGAACTTAATATAAGCCTGCTCCAATATACCATCATGTGGCCAAAGATAGCAGTTGCAAAAATTGAGCATTAGGTATTTTGTGGATATTTAGGATTTGCCTATATTTGGTACCTTCCATATAGTGAAACTACAGCAACACGCTCAAAACCTACTTTGGCACTTCACAAATACTCATTCAGTGCAAACTGCGTGACGTACTG
Organism: Haemaphysalis longicornis; assembly: GCF_048455015.1. Classification (NCBI taxonomy): domain Eukaryota; kingdom Metazoa; phylum Arthropoda; class Arachnida; order Ixodida; family Ixodidae; genus Haemaphysalis; species Haemaphysalis longicornis. The sequence continues at coordinate 202,459,747 of NW_027526385.1, forward strand.
ATGTTTTAAAATTAAATCAACACAAGTGGAATAAAGTTTACCAGAATATTTTTACCCCTACATGATCAGCGTACTTTGGAACGATGGTCAAGGATAAGCTGTGTGCGGTACAGGGATAAACGTTTCGTGTATGCTAAGTTACATTGCTGCATACAGAATTGAAGTGCAGTCATCAACCCTGGAAATCCTAAATTTTGTTTTTCTGTATTGATATTGTTCTGCTCTTGTTGAAATTCTTGCCCATATAATACTATTAAATATTACTGTTTTCATTAGATGTGGCATACGCAAATGCTTTATAATAGGTTATCTCACAATATTCGTTTTTACTGGGCAACCTTTTTTTGGCTCTTCTGTTTGAAGCCCGTTCAGAGTCGAAAAAGTCTTTTATTGGATTCCCATCAGTTGATTCCTGCCAATTTGTTGCGAATTTTTGTTAACGCATTATGGTTTATGAGTTAAAGATCACGCCCTTTCTGGTAAAATCCTCTTAGACTACGACTATGCTTCAGTAAATAAATATGTTTTTTACATGCTGTTTTTACTTTTTCAATTTATTTACTTCAGGTTGTACGGATTTATATCAAATGCTCAAGTTGTAGGGAATAAACTACCAGCTGTACGAATACAGTAAAAATGATAAGAAATGTGTACTGAGGCTTACACTACAAAGAAGACGTTGTGATTCTTAGTCTTTTTTATGCGTCTCCTGATATTATTCTTACGTATTCAAATTTTAGCTTGTATATAGTGTAAGTAATGTTCAGCGCACTTGATTGCAATAACATTTATCAAAAGTAATGGAGACATTTTTTATACCTTATTGGCCAAAACTTTAAAACCTCCGTCTCCTTTCGGTACTATAAATACTTTCACAGGAAGTTTGTACTATTTTTGTAAATATTTTATTACACGAAATATTGCCGTTGTGTATATTGCGGTGCATGGTAGGGTAATCTTCGTCATGTCCCTAAAGAGGGCGCCTTTTTACAATACCGAACGCATACCTGTGAAAGACATTTAACTACTGATAGAACAAATCGTCTTGGCAGCCCACGCCATGCCCAGAACAAACACTACTACCTTTCGAGTGTCAATCGAGCGAGCTTGTTTGCACATAAAAATAAATAATTATAAAACCATCAGAAGAATGAAACGCAGAAGCAAATGGCATGTAAATGAGTCCTTACGGGGCCTCTTACTCCTTAGGCTAAATTGTGCCTTTGAAAATTATGTTGATATTATTGCCGTGCTACACTTATAAATCAGACTTCAGGTACATAAAAGAATTTAGATATGTCTTCGGCAGCAGCAATTATATGTTAGAGTTAGCACCCCCGGAAATTTTTAAAACCAAGAAAAAGAACAGTAGTTACAGGTAGGCAAAATCGCAATTTGTGCTCAACAAAATAAATGCGGAATTCACAAAAAAGACGAATGCATTTACATTACTTTTTAAAACACCCCCCGCGATCTCTACACGTAAAGCTCAAATGCTACTTGTTTTGTATATATTGTGATGGCGGCAAGAAGGTGTAAGCGTCACCGTTCTTGCATTCTTAACTTTTATTTACCACCAAGGCTTCATTATCGTTGTCAAACTGTCCCTTTCATCATCACGATATCTTTTTAGTGGCCCGCGGACCTCTATTATGTTTATAATTCTGAGGCTGTTTATGAGTTTGGACTTCAGCTCCTGAATACAAGGCCTTTTGGCATAAACAGAGCTTTCGTACTTTCGTCTCTCAAATCTGAACGCGAACTTCGTCCCCGTTTAACCGGATCCCTACCTTTTAGACGATTGCCGCGATTTTGGCTTCGGCATGCTGGCAAAAGCACCACCCCGCCATAATGCTCCCGACAATATCAATCCCATCCTTTGGAGTCCTCTTCAGAAAGCAGAGATCTAAAACCGAGAATGTGATTTACAACTTTTCTCAAGTTAGCACTGACGACGTAGATAATGATTAGACAGCCACCTCTCTGCGAGCGTTTTTATTTATTAGGAACGTTTTTCAAATTTCTCAGCCATGTTTTATACACAAGTGACATCGCAATGTACGTATAGTGTTTCAACAACTGGTGCTCTTTCACACCTCCGTGTGCAATATCACTGAGTCACATTTACACGCTAAGAGCGTGGTACCACGCTTTACTACGCTTTCCCACACTTTACCAACAAAACAGGATAGTACGTGGTAACTATCCTTGTGAATTCTGCATGTCTTTACCTGAAGTTGTATCGGCCTTCTCACGATCCGTAGCGCACCCAATCGGAGGCACTGCATAAACAGTTTATTTCAAACCTCAAACATATTCTCTAACAATGAAACATCGAACTACTGTTTGTGACAGTATGGAACTGGGAAGATTTGAACATGCCCCAGTTTTAGCCCTTACAACAAGTCACATGAGATGCTTCCACACATACACTGAAAACTACATGCGCGCAATCATCCTCTCGAACATACGTGAACATATGCACCCAATAAGAAAGGTGAGAATGTCTAGAACTCAATGTCAAAGTTGATAACACCAGGGTTTAAAACAGATGGCATCAATCACACATTGCGTCCCAGCTAAATGAAGACACACTGTGCACTACGCCACCTAGGAATGCTCGTGTGCCGCACGTGGTACCGCATGCTTAAACATTACTGGCATTTTTTTATATTTCTCAAGCCCTCAAGAAATATTAAATCGGTTATCAGGAACCATTCATGCTCACCCCACTAGTTTTCTTGGTGACCACCTCGCTTTACTTGCTTGTACTGTTGTATCCAGCGACGTATGTCTCGTTTCTCCGAAAAGTGCAGGGATGATGTGCAACAAGCTTATGTCACTTACAGATGCCAAGACAGCAGCTCTTCTTATTACCCACTTTAGCATCCCTGAGTCTATTTAACCCTTACCTGCAATCGGCCGAAAATCGCCTACCTCTGGCACATTCAATCTTTCCCCACAGCGCCAGTCGAGACGGCTTTCTTCTTCCAAATTACCTCACTTGTCGGCTCTTGGCCACACTCTTTTGACTTCAATGACAAAATGAAATACTAGAGTAGTCTTTGAGGAAGAACTGATATATAGGTAGTTAACATCCTCCGTAGTGATGTTTTGTTTATGGAACTATAGTGACAAGCTATACTTTATCTTTATATATAACTTTTGCTCCCACCTGGCCAAGGTCGCAGCACCTTATACTAGCCAGTGTCGGCATAGACGTGACCATAAAACCTACAGGACATTGTACAGCACGTTTTTTACAGCGCACTTGACATTTTAAGCGGAAATGTTATATCATTCGTGTAGGCGTAGACTTGGTTTCATTAGGTTTCATCTCCGTCCATGATACATTCATTACCTTGATTTGGGATACCGCTTAGGTGGGGTTGGTTGCAACGGTTTATTTTGTACGGTTGCCATGTTATAAAATCGCAGCATCAGATACGTCAAGCAATATCGCTACTGGAGTTGCGCAGCTCATGGCGGCTGAAAATTTCACACAAAGCGATTGTATTTGCAGAATGCATAGTCCGACTTTTACCCATCTCAGCCCTGTTAGACACCATCCGAAACACTACATCTGAGCGAGTTATACTGCCACCAGGGGCCACTCTTACTTCTGTCTCTTTAATTAAATCTTTCCCAGGCCACGTTAGTTGCCCCCTCAAACCGTTCACTGTAAGTACGGATCGGAGTAGTCAGCCTTGAAATAGACATTATTATTAGCACAAAAGTAACCGCGATCAGAGAAATATTCAAAAGCGCTTTTAGAGAGAACACAAGAGACTCTTTTATTGCCATTCTTCTTCCTTTATTCAGACAGCAGCAACCGTAAAACAAATATAAACTGTTTGTTTCCTCGTTTTTTCGAAACCGCTTGTGCCTTGTATTTTGGTGGAAACAATGGATCGTACAAGATATTTTCTATAAAAACCTAATATTTATGGTGTTTTATTGTCATGAAGCTCCTGTCGTTTGGCCGTTGGTGTCAAGCGAAAGAAACGTCAAGCCAGCTTACAAAACGCTGCAAGCCTGATGCCAAAGCTTAGATGCGTTCATATCACTAAGCTAAGCTCCAGAAGCGGAATATAAATTGGTGAGAACAATTTATTGTCGATATATTTTGCACTCGTCAGCAGCACACCACATGAAATGCAAAGGTGGCATTATGATCGTCACCCTATCTACGTCCCCTGCAGGGCAAAAGCCTCTACCATGGATATCGAATAATTTCCAGTACCCATTAAAACCAGTTAATCCCCGAAAACTTCTTGATATCTTCTGCCTGTCTAACTTCCTTGCACCCCCTACGACGCTTGCCTCCTCCAGGGATCCTGTCGGTTACCCGTAATGAATAATGGTTATGTTGCCTTCGCCTTACATGTCCTACCAACACCAATTTCTTCTTTCTTATTTGTTATATCTCCGTAACACGTGTTGAACCGTTTAAGTGAGCCTCCAAGCTTTTCCGGCGTAGGTGGGTACCGTTACACTTCAGCTGTCATACAGTTTCTTCTGCTATTTACGTGAGTTATTTGTACAGCGCTCACTTTAGTCATCGTATACTTCATCACAAGAAACATAATATGCTTGGTTATGCGCTCTCTTAAACTTTAATTGAATTGACTTTGAATTCTTTATTAATCCAATGGTGTAAACACATACAAGTTAGTATACAAAGATCCCGTTGTCAACAAACTGCAACGGGTCCCTTGAATAATTATTGGAAAATAAATAACACACAGAAGCAGCAAAACCAAACATACAATAACTGAAATGAATGAACACAGCTTAGGCAGCGCCAAAGTACAAAAGCAAAAAGAAGAAAACTCGTTTAAACAACATTGAGAGAAAAACACGTGTCGCACATTGCTCGTACAATACTAATTCAAACAAGGTAGGAAGGTTGGCAGCAAAGGTAGGTAGGTAAGTAGGAATAACTTTATTGATTCCGGCAACCGATGGTTTAACTCGTCGTGACATTGGCCAAGCGTCGACCCGGGGTTATGCCCTGCTCTGCAATACCCCAGTTCGGCCCGTTTGTGGCGGGTCGTGAGGCTTGTTCTTTTCGAGCACACCCCGGGCCTGCTGGACGGCCCATAGTTGAGTGTCCTTGACTTTAGACTCCACTGTACTTTGATGTTCGGGCGGGTATGTCCTGGAGGTAGCTTCAGTCGGGAACCTGGCGCAGTCCCACATGATGTGCCATTGATCCGCCAAACCCACTGCACAAACACTGCACATACCACTCGGATAGAGTTCTGGGTGAAGCACGTGTAGCACTGCCGGGGCGGTGAGTGACCCGGTCTGTATCTGCCTTAAGATAACGGCCTCCTCCCGACTGAGTGCCGGGTGGGGAGGCGGCGATAACACTTGGTAACTTCGCTATAACTGGTCATTCGGTCCTTGGTTTCAAACCACCACACGGAACGGTCACTCTCGGGGGAGCGGAGGGTAAGCGCTCGCGCCGCCGAATGGGCCGTCTCGTTGTAGTTCGGTGCGGATGTACACTCGCCCGCGTGAGCCGGGAACCACTTGATACGGATGGTGCTGCCGCGGTCTTGGAGCATGAGCTTGCCGTTGATGGCGGCCGCCGGCGCGCACACTCGCCCCTTGGCAAAGTTGCGCACGGTATTCCTCGAGTCGCTGAGCACGGTGCGACACTCGGCCTCGGAGATCGCCAGAGCGATGGCAACCTCCTCGGCGTCTGTGGCGTGTGTGCACCGCACGCTCGCTGCCGTTGTCTTGATCCCGGTAGCCGCCGCAACGACCACTGCCGCAAAGCCTTCTCGTTCGTATTCCGAAGCGTCTACGTACCGGGCGTGCGGGTCTTGGGCGTGTTGCTTGGTGAGGGCCTTGGCCCGCGCCTGCCGTCGTTCTTCGTTGTACTCGGGGTGCACGTTCTTCGGGATGGGGTCCACGTGGATGTGGGCCCGCGCCTCCTCGCTGATCTCGCACGGTTGCCGGCTGGGAGCTCGCGGGTTGTAACCTAGGGACGCCATGATACTGCGGCCCGTCTTGGTGGCAGAGAGGCGCTCCATTTGCGCGGTGAGCTGCGCCTAGGCTATTTCCTCTAGGGTGTTATGGACGCCGAGCTGCAGGAGCCGAGCCGTATTCGTGGTCTCCGTTAACCCCAGAGCCGTCTTGTAAGCCCGTCGGATGAGCGTGTTGATCTTGGTTCTGTCGGTGACGTGCCAGTTGAGGTAGGCCGCAACGTATAAGATGTGATTGATTACAAAGGACTGGACAAGGCGCACGAGGCTGTCTTCACGCATGCCAGCCCGTCGCGTCGAGACTCGGTGTATGAGCCGGATGGCTTCCATTGCCTTGGTGGTAAGCTTGTTGATGGTCTCGTCGTTGCGGCCGGTCTTGTTTAGCAGCACACCCAGGACCCTGATTTTGGAAACTTCGGGAATGCGTTGCCCCGATGCAGTCACAATCTTGATGTGATCGCACTCTCAAGGGGGAGCGCGTTTCCGTCCCGCTCGTAGCGTTGTGAAGACGAACAGCTCGGATTTGGCGGGGGAGCACACTAGGCCGGTGCCTTCAAGGTGCTGCTCGATGGTGGTAAGCTCCCCTTGCAGCTGTTGCTCGATACTGCCGTCGGTGCCGCCGGCCACCCACAGGGTAATGTCGTCGGCGTAGATCGTGTGCCGGACGCCGGTCGCCGCCACTGCCCTCGCTACCCCGATCATGACGACGTTGAACAGCAACGGCGAGATGACTGAACCCTGCGGTGTACCCATGCTGCCGAGCTTGCGTTCAGGTAGTTTGAGGTCTCCGGCGTGCAGTTCCACCGTGCGGTTGGTCAAGAAGTCTTCGATGTAATTGTAGCTCGTTACCCCCATGTTGAGTCTTGATACTTCGGCTAATATGGCTGAGTGTTTGATTTTGTCGAATGCGCTTTGTAAATCGAGCCCCAGAATTACTTCGGTGTCTTGTGTCTTGTTGTCGATGATTTCTTGTTTTAGTTGCAACATGGCGTCTTGTGTGGTGAGTCTGTGCCTGAAGCCTATCATCGTGTCTGGATAGAGGCCTTCTTTCTCCAAGTATTCTTGCCATCGGGTGGCTAACACGTGCTCCAGCACCTTGCCCACGCAGGACGTGAGCGAGATGGGACGCAGGTTGCTAATGTCTGGTGGTTTGCCCGGTTTCGGGATCAGGATTGTTCTTGCGTTTTCCACTGTCTAGGGAGTTTGCCCGACCGCCAGCATTCGTTAAAGTAACGGATTAGGGCGTCGATCAATGCATCATCGAGGTTACGCAGCATCTTGTTGGTGACGAGGTCAGGGCCGGCTGCCGAGCGGGTATTGAGCTCGTGCAGCGCTACCCGTACCTCTGACATGGTAATATCTCGGTCGAGCCACGTGTTGGGCAGCCCACTGTACGGCGGGTGGGTTTCCGTCGGCGTGTCCGGCAGATACTTGGTTTCTAGGATCTTCATAACAGCGTCTTTTCCTTGATGTTGTGTTGCGGTGTGCATGAGGCGGGCCAGACGGTCGCGCAGGTGCGATTTGGTCTTGGTTTCATCTAGAAGGTGCCGAATTGGCATCCAGGTGCATCCGCGGTGCATTTGCCCATCAGCTCGGCTGCAGAATTTGTTCCACTGCTGACGGCACAGGACCTTGCAGTGGTGTTCAGTGGCCCTGTTTAAGTCGGCCACCTTCTTTCTCAATTTGCGGTTCAGCCGTTGCCGCTTCCAACGCGCATTTCATGCCTAAGTTTCCCGAGTTGTGAAGTGCAAGTGTGTAATTCATGTATTTTTTTTGGCGGCAAAAAATACACGAATTACACACTTGCACTTCACAACTCGGGACACTTAGGCAATTAAATGCACAGTAACATTGCAATACAGATAATAAAAACAATACATTCATTGATTCAACAAAAACTTTTTTACCATGTGTTTGAAGGAAACGAATGACGATGAGGATTTGAGTTCCATCGAACAACTATTTCATAATTGTATAGCTGGAAAAGCGGATGTCATCTGACCATACTTAGTATAGTCTATGGGTAATAATTAATTTGTGTTGGTTGCGAGTCTGGTGGAGTAAATATTTTGTAATAGTTGTCTGTCAATAGATTGGTACAATAAAATACTAACATACAGTTGAAACAAAAACGTAGTCATGTTGTAATAGAGTAAATGTTTAACCGATAAGCAAATATGGTGGTTATGATGGTTTGAGTTTAATGGCGCAAGGCCGACAAAGGCAAAGAGCGCCAAACCCAAAGTTATTTATTGAGGAGGAAACACAAATAAAATCAGTTAAATACTACGAGTAGGGCTGGTGTAAAGGGCTAGGGTGAAGACCAAGAGTGCTTAAAAGATAAATATGGGGGCTGGTGAATAGGACCAGGGGTAAAAGTATGGGTTGTATGAGATTAGTAGTAAGAAGTGAACTTCTGAAAGGAACTTAAAGGTGCGCTGAACAGAAAACAGGGCATCCTCTGCTAAAACGAAAGACGAATATAATGGAATATGTTGTCTGTAGAGTTCTCTGAAGTGCTTGCGTAGTGTAATGTAGATTGCCTTGCATTCAAGCAGGATGTGTATCACGGATAGGCCCTCTCCACACCTGCCACTCAGGGGTCTTGGAGATCGCGTGAGCAGGTGAGGGTGCGCTGCATGTGTATTGCCTATGCGTAACCTAGCTAAGGGAGCTTCAATGTGCCTGTTGTGTGAATCTGGTGTGCATTATCCGAAGTGTGGTTTTATTACGTGTAGTTTGTTGTCTCTCTGTTCGCTCCAGTCTGCTTGCCAAGTTTTACGGAGTTTTTGTTGTGTAATGTGTAGCTTGCGGCCTGTGTAAGATAGTGTTTTTCTCATTAGCTGACAGACAAAAAAGGAAAAAGTTATACAACTTCGCCAAGACCCAAAAATGTCAAATTTTATGTAGCCGTCGGCTCTCTGTGCGTCGACAAAAAAAAAAAAAACTGGCGTCGCTAGCGCTACTAACAAAATAGTTCTATAAACGAGATAGCTCAAGAATCGTGCATGCACTATGCAACGCTATGTTACGAACCGAATTATATGTACGCAAAAGACGTCACCACGATAACCCCATTTCCAGCACAACTTCATTGAGTTTTACTTTCACAAATATCCGATGACTGATGCCTAAGCGAGAAGAAGTTCGTTCTCTCGTCGACGATAACCAATCACACGTATTTGTGCTTACTGAGACATGGCTGCACCACGACATAATGATAGCGAACTCTTGCCCAACATTGATGTCTTTAACAATTACCAGAAAGATTACACTGACAGAAGAGGATGTGGTGTTCTTGAAGGAATTAAGAAAGCACTGTCGTCCTACATTGTGTACACCAGGTCCGCCCTTGCGATTATTTTGCTAGTATGCAAACCTACTCCAACTGAGGTCGTTCTAATCGGAAACTGCTACCATCCTCCCCACGCAAATAGTTCTTTCACCATTGAACTGCAGAAAAGTGTTGCCGATGCTGTCTCTTTCTGTAACACAAAACATGTCTTCATTTTTGGTTATTTTAATCTGCCGCCGATAGACTGGAAGCTTCTGTACTCCCCTCGTAACACATCAAAGTAATTTATCAGGCTAAAGCTCCACTTTTCCTGTGTACAGGTCGTCACTAAACCTACCCGTGGAAGCATCATTTTAGACCTAGTATTAACCACAGCAGCTGAGATGGTCGCAGACGTTCTACACTTTGAACGGTTTAGTGACCACAGATTTCTTGAAATGACTCTGACTTTTCGTGGGCTTTATGTGCGTAAAACTACCAAAAAAATGAGGGGTTAAAATGAAGCTAAATACGCAGAACTAAATATAAACTCGAAATATTTTTGATCAGGTATTTGTGCCCTCTTTAATTAGGCGTTCCTACAAGATAAATGGGTACTTTTTGTCAACCGATGATTACACTGATTCATCAGTACGTTTCTATGATTTCTATTTTTTAATGATAAATCTATCCCGTGGTTCACTTAATCTCTCAGCAAGCTAAGAAATAGTAAAAACATCGGTACCAAAAACCTAAACGACTACGCATACCCACTTCTTGAAACACTTACAAGCAATGTTTGGTGTAGTACTGCTTTGCAATACGCTCTGCCCATTTTAGGTATTTTTAAAAACACCTGGGTTTTCTTCTAAGAAGTAATCCAAAAACGTTCTGGAGGAAGATATCTCTTCACCGTGACATACACCGCGTATTTCGATATGATGGTAACATTGAACCTCTTCCAAATAGCCAATTCTGTTCTGCTTGTAAAATCTTTTTCACATCTGTATTCACTAAGGAATATCACGTCTACATTCACTAAGGAAGGAAGGTGGTCTTTTACTAAAATATTCAGAGCATGCGCGAATTGTAAATAGGTGCAGTCCCTTTCTATCTATGATAAGAAAGATGCATTTCTAAAAACTTTTTCGGAATGTTCACGCTCTGCGAGATGCCCGTGGTGCATCTTTTTTTGTTCTCTTTTTCTTCAGAGTATGCCTGTCTAATATAACGGGTGTCCCAGCTATCATGCACCAAGATTTTAAAAAGAATAAAGACGTAACTCGAAGGAAACTAGGTGCATATTGTTTGCAGTACTGTGAAGAAGCGGACAGTATTTTTTTTTCTTTAATGAGACTTAATTAACTATTTGGAATACATATCTAACTTGAGAAATACTGTCCTAATCACTAAAGTGCCCGTGAGGCACTTGAAGGTAACCACGAGGGGCATCCAACTACGGCATTTTCAGCGATGAATTAATTGCGTACACATTTATTGTGACTGATAAAGGAAACCCGCGATATATGAAAAATACCACGTGACGGCGCCTCCGCGCGCACCCTAAAGCAACGCCCTCAAACAGGCTGCCCCTGAGTTAGCCAGAATGAAATTGACAAAAGAAAGAAAGAAGAAATTGCGACCGAGTTTGTTCCTTATCTGCGCACGCGTCCCGCGAATCTTGCTGCTGCTGCTCCTTCCATGCATGCTATTATCAAGGTGATGCGCTGCCTCTTCGGGCGGGTAACACGCGAAGCAGTTACTTTCGATCAGCTTTGTTTGGGCACGCGTCTTTACAATGCGCGCGTAAGCGTCGTCACGTGGTATTTTTCATATTTCGCGGGCTTTCTTTATCTGTCAGAATAAAAGAGTACGCCATTACTTAGTCGCTGAAAATACCGCAGTTGGATGCCCCTCGTGGTTACCTACAAGTGCCTCTTTGACACTTTAGTGATTAGGACAGTAGTTCTCAAGATAGATAATTATTTACAAATAATAATTAGGTCTCATTAACGAAAAATTACTCTCCGCTTCTTCACAGTACTGCAAACAATATGCACTAGGTTTTCTTCGAGTTACGCAATTTCTCTTTTTTTTAATCTTAGTGCATGATAGCTAGGACACCCTGTATATTGTCACGAATAAAGGTTGGAAAGCAGTATTTTCTGGGTTTAAAAGACCTACAGGCGGCACCAAAGCTCACGCACTACCAGAGCTGCAGAGGTAGCACCTTAGCTTCTTCTTCTTCTCAAACCCAACGACCGGAAAGACACATACCCAAACAGGAAGATTGTGCCAGGCATGCGCCGATAGTATGCACAGATACCGAGAAAACGGCGTACGGCGTTTTTGTCGCTGGGTGTTGGGAACGCGGCGACAGCAGCCGTCTTGTCGGGGTAAGGGGGGAGGCCTTGGAAGCTGACCAGGTGCCCAAAACTTCAGCTTTTAGTACCCAAAGTGGCACGTCTCTGGTTTCAGCGACAGTTTTGCAGATCATATGGCTTCAAGAACTGCTCTCAGACGCACTAGGTGCTCTTCGAAGGTTCTAGAAAACACGGCCACGTCGTCCAAGTATACAAGGCACGTCTGCTACTTTATTCCAGATAGAACAGTGTCCATCATCTGCTGGAAAGTGGCGGGAGTGGAGCACAAACAAAACGGCAGGACCTTCAATTCTTACAGGCCGTCCGGAGTACGGAAAGCTGTTTTTTCGTGGTCTTGTTCATCTACTTCAATTTACCAATAACAACTGCGCAAAACAATAGACGATAAAAATTTTGCATGGCGTAACCGATCCAATGAGTCAACACGCGGGAAAGGGTAGACGTCTTTCTTCTAACGTTGTTAAGCTTCCGGTAATCTATGAAAAACAAAGAGTGCCGTCTTTTTTCTCAACAAGGACGACCGGGGATGCCACAGGACTTGTCAACGGCTGGATGACGTGGTCTCGGAGCATTTCTTTCACTTGGCGACGAATAGCCTCGCGTTCTTTCGTTCAAACTCGGTAAGGGTGTTGGTGAAATGGTCGCTCGTCTTGGCGATTGTTGTTTGTCGAACATTACACGTTACAGCAAAGCAGTCGCCAAATGATTTGAAAAATCGGGAAGGTCTTGCTGTTGCGGCATCGGCAGTTCAGGGTTTAAGTCAATTTTGGCAGCCTTCTTCGATTCCTTTTGCGTGGACGAGACTTCTAGAACAAGATTCCTTTCTTCGTCATTTACTGCATCCAGGTATGCAACTGCGGTTCTGTGTGATAAATGCTGGTGTTCCGGACTGAAGTTCGTAAGCAGTATTTCTGTTCTTTGGTTGCTGATGTCGAAGAGGCCACGGGCTGCACAGACCTGCCGGTCGAGCAGCAGTGAAACGTTTTGTTCGGCGATAACATAACTGAAAGGTGATTGCTCGCACTCAACAGTAACGAACATATTGCTTCGGGGAGGTACAGTAACAATATCGTTGCAAATGCGCAGCACAGGCCTGGAGAGGTCCCTCTCGTCATCGACTGACAGGGTTCGAAAATAGAACGAAAAGATGCAACAAGTCGATCACGCGCACTTATTCGCGGAAAAAGTCAAAACCGAGTATGAGTTGTGTCTAGCTCTCCCGCAGCACGGCAAAACAGCCGGAGAAAGTTTAATCTTCCATCTGAGTTCGGGCGATGCACAGACCAGTGGGCACAAGGTGGCCAGAAGCTGTGCGGATTGGTGGTCCACATCATGGCGTCGTTGCTTTACGCAGCTTGAATGCGAGTGACCAGCTAATAACAGAAGAGTCAGCACCGGTATCGACAAGAGCAGTTACCGAGTGCTTGTCGACGAGGACAGGGATGTTGGCAGAAAGAAATTCGTTCGCATCAAAAAGTTTCGGTTTTGGTGGTCGTCACGCGGATTTCGTTGCGTCGGTTGAGGTTCTTGAGCTTTTTGCGCAGCGGCCTCACCCGCGGAGATCGCTGGGTTTAGTTTCCCCGGTGTGGGGCCGGAGACCGGTTCCAGCCAGATCGAGCAGAGCCGGGACGGCTCGGTGATGAGCACCTGCGAGGGGTAGGCGTTCGAGGCTGATGAGCAGCGGGCAAAGTTGACGTGAGCTCGTCGGCAGAAAAGTACTCCTCGATTTCTCGGGGTCGTTCCTGTATCGCGGTCGAGGTGCGTTCGGCGAAAACACGCGAAGTCCAAGGCGGCGGTAAGCGCAGTGAAGGAACACGTGGCCTTCTTCACCACAATGGTAGCACAGGGGCCGATTGTCGGATGTTCGCCACACGGTGGCTTTCCGTACGAATCGTCTTGGTTCATACAGTGTGGCCGGGTTCAACATGTGTCTGAACGGCGTGCTATCAAAACAGCACACGACGAAAGGGCACGCGACAGAAGAGCACAGACGTAAAAGCACGGCGTCAAAAGCGCACTGGATGGGAGAGCACATCGAAAAAACAGCACAGCGTTAAAACAGCACAGCGACAAAATGGCACGATTTGATGAAATGCCTAACTGGGCAATTGGTTAGATATTAAAGCGCGTACAAACATTATAGAGGCTGCAAGATGCCCTGTAGGTGTTTCTCCTCACGTTCCGCTGCTCTTTCTCGAAAAATATGTTCCGGCTTTAATTTTTACACTATGTAGGATGCTTGAAATTAAAGCGGCAAAAACCAGGGCCTTCATTTGGTAAAACGTTTCAGACACCGAGAGAAAACGAAATTGTGTAGAACCAAAAAATTCAAAACGGAAAGACGAAAGGTTGGGCTATATGAAACTCGAAATGGCGTTTGTTTCCTTTGAAACATCAAGGTTTATAGAAACGATCCCCCTTACACTAATCGTTTTTTAGGTAGCCCGTCAATTTTGGGGGTTAATATGAGAGTATAAAAATAATAAAAATAATGATAAGAAGAAGCTATTGCCTTGAGACCCCCTTACAAAACTTTTTCGAAGTCTTTGCGTATCACAGTTATTTCGATTCTGTTCAAATATTTTCCAGCCTTGCAGTTCCGATTGAATGAAGAGGTGCCACAATATGTGGAAGCTCTCTTCCATTTTATGTGACTCGGCGTTGCCTACACATTTTTTCTTGTTTAAGAAATGGCGCAGCTTGCACTGCAAGGAAAAAAGCAGAGCTGGTGGTCCACTTCCTTCGTCGGAGACCCGGCTATTGCATCTCGCATTTATTTCCGAAGTTGCCGGTGAAAGTTCTGCAAGACTGGCAGGCCCGGATTCTTTCGTAGGCCGCCCACGTAGGCCAAAGTAGGCCGCCCACGCTAGAACTGGCGGCGGAGTCTAAAGTCAACGCCCGCGCTAGGATCCCAAAAGAAATGCGGCGCTCCCGGAATGCGATGCTCAATCATTATTCATAACGGGAGGATCCCAGGTTCGATACCGACCGCGGGCAGGGGCCCCTTAGGGGCTGGGGATGTTGGCGTCTCTTGTCATCGTCTTCGTAGTCGTCTTCGTTGTCGTAATCGTCGTTTTACGTTGTCATGGTACTAAAACAGAGGAAAAGTCGTTTACGCCTCGCGGTAGAACGTAACGCGTAATAAAAAAACCGGGACACTCGTTTACCCCTCGCGCTGGAGGGCTTCGTAACGATTATTAAAAAACACCGGGACACTAGTTTACACCTCGCGCAAGTGAGCTTCGTGCTTCGAAGACGAGAGACGTTTACAGCAAAGCTGTATACCTCTACCCCCAGTGGTTTCATCTCCGTTGGCAAAAACGCGAAGGCGCGAAGAATACACTTATACACTGCATGCATTGCCCCACCTCAGGTCTCACGTTAGTGGAGATGGCCCAGAATTTTTTTCTTTCCAATTTTTGTATTGTGTTGTTCACTACCACTGCTACAACCGTGCCATCCTCGGGCCTTTGGGGTGGCGCAGTGTTAAATTTCTGGTTTCATGGCGTTTCTGGTTTGTGGTTTCATGCCCTCCCGAACCCCGGTTATTTCTCAGGCTTCGAGGCTTCTATGGGGAGACTGATGGACAAAGCTGGGCCTAAGAAGTTCTGCTGTTAAAATTACTCTGAACATTCACCATCCCGCGCATGCGGAGAGCACAAGGAAGATGATTCCAGCGTGTTATTTTAGACCTCCCAATATACTCTAGGCTAAAACTCGATCTGTGGCACAAACAATAGCAGTAGCTGACCTTAATATGGTGGGTCCAGAAACTATTAGGTATATGGCCTGACGCTGAACGTCAAAATAAGGTTGTCCGTGCCTTCAATGAATTCTTTAACTCAACCGGTATCCCCTCAAACTAATGAGGAATAGTTTAAGCCTTTTACCGCGAATTCCTGAATACGAACCCAGAAGGACCAACTAAACCTCGGGAACATTGTGGACATTGTCGTGTACTTGTGATTCCTTTATTAGGGTCTATGGCCCTTCGTTCAGCGAAATTGAGTAGCCGGGTTTTACTGGCTTCCAACCCTCCCTTTGAATAAACAGGTAACCCTCCTACCTACCTATTTTCTAAAAGACCTAGATGGGTACTCAGGCAAAAATGTTTTAAACATAGCTTGACTGGGACCAAGGATTCAATACATGGCATGGCTTACACTTCATAAACCGGCAGTGTCGAAATATTTACAATATAAACAATACGATGTTCCCTCGAATGTGTACCTTGTAAAAAATTGAAGAATTCAAATTCGCTAGATACCAAGACAAGAAGTTATCGCAACCAACATACAAAGTTATGAACATAATAGCGAACAGTGTTTGCGAAAGAAGAAAAAATCCCGTACAATTCTCCGCTCACGTGAAACCTGTGGAGGGCCAAAGATGCAGTGTATAACAGTATTCTTGGCGCCTTGCCGTTTTTGCGCACAGAGATGAATCCTTTTGGGGGTAGAGCCTAGAGATACACAGCTTTGCTGAAAAAGTCTCGTTTCTTTGAAGCAGGAAGCGTTCTACAGCGAGGCGTTGGAAAGCGAGTGTCTGGGTGGGTCCTTTTAGTACGCATTTTTTCCCCATGGTGATGTCACTTTCTAGCGCGAGTCGTTGGAAAACGAGTGTTCCGGTGTTTTAGAACCGTGACTACAATGACGACAATGACAGGAGACGCAGAAAGCCCGAGCCCCGAAGAGGCTTCGCCCTAAAACAATATCGAGCAAATACACATAACCTTGTACAATGAAGTAGTGACCGATGATTGGCTTAACATACAGGACAGCGATTGCGAATAAATTAGAGTCAGATCATTGGCTCCAACCTACCATAAATGACATTCAGTGTAGCAGGTTGCAAACTAAACAGTATGTACGCAGGCACTGCGGCAGCAATGTAGTTATTCAATTCAACGCAAATTATTCTTGCACTGCTGATATTCATAGCGAAACCCTTCCACCGTGGGCATAAAACCATAGCGGTGGCTTTAAACAAGTAAGCCTATAATAGTTAATGCGCTGAAATAAACCGCCACCAAATAATGCCTTTCTTAGCGAACGGCGTACTGTAGAAGGTGGGTTCTCTCAAGACGTTTCGTTGAATTAAATCGTACAAATCTAGAGAAGTGCCTTTTGCGTGGATGGATAAAGATAAGCGAGGTTGTATTATATTCATGGTTACTGTATATAAAGATGGTATTTCGACAGCAATCTTGTGTTCTTATTTTGTTGTACACTGTAGGTATCCATGCCACTCATTCATTTCTTTCCAAACGAATTTATAACTAGAAAGGGCTAGGTCTTTGGGTTTCTGCGGGATAGTTTCATGCATTTTTTTAACATGGCGAAGATGTATTCCTTGTTTCAGTTGCTGCCTTTCGAATGCTACACAAAAACACGGCTCCAGGACACAACAGAAATAGTCAAAGTCGCTTAATGAGGAAGACGGCTGAAACACCAAGCTTTCTCTGCTTTACGCAGAAAGTGGGGGCTTACGATTCGTTTCTTTAAATTCAATTTATTCAGATGTTAGAGCGGCTTGAAGTATAATTCGTTTGAGAAAGCACGCCATTCTGAACAATCTATTAGGGATGTTCTCGCTCGCAATTCTGAGTTATTTTAGGCTAGCGGATGATTATGCGGGTTTTCCAAAAATGTTCATTTTTTTTGTGGAATATGAACCGACATACTTGAAGCTTTTTGTCAATTTTGTTCTGTATTTCTTTTTTCTAGGGACTTAATTTATCAAACAAATCAGTGACAGTATCATCGTGTATTTCTTTTTCACTGGTTTTTTGTAACGACTTATGGCCGTATTTTTTTTAGCAACCTGCGACAACAGCTGAGTAATATAGCGCCACGGCCTGCGCAATTCAAGTTAGTGCGTTTTGAAAACTCATTTAAAAGAAATTTCAACCAATGAAAACGGATCGACGAGCGATCCTCATTAAATAATCGCAGAAGGCATTGTTTCAAAAAATACGCGCAATTAAAATTTCGAGATTTCAATCATGTTTTCAAGTTATTTTCCGGGATTTTCTATTTCAGTCTTTGTTACATTTAAAGTATCCATAAGATGCACACTTTTAATATGGTTAAGTAATTTTTGCAAGTTTGTTCTTTCTATTCTTGGGCGTTCAAAACATTGGACCAACTTCCTGCAGTCACGCTGTTATAAAGATGAAATGTGTCAGCTTTTTTCACCTTAGTCTGCGCGTGTGCTTTCGTAGTGCAGTCCAGTCCACGTATAACCATATCCAAGTAAATATAAAGACGGGACAGAGTTCAAAACATTTTATTCGCATGCCAGCAAGGTAGTACTACTACTAAATTGAGAAGAAGGCACACGCGGTCACCTTTGTTTGCCGCGGGTGAAACTAGCGCAAATGTTTTCCAAAAGCATATAGGTGCTTCACCTGACTAAGGTAAATGTCCTTGGCAGAAACAAAGTCCCCGAGGGGCTGTGTCACCCATTGGGCCTCCTACGAAGACACTACCTGAGTAGGCTGCGCAACCGCGTCATTAGAGTCATCACTGTTGCATTTTTGGTGCACAATATAACCGGATTCAATCATTGTATCCGATATCGTGGCACTGTAGCATTGCAATAGGCGTTTTTTACCATAGAAAGAACACTAAAGTTGACGGTGCAAGAGCTGTTCATTGTTATATCCGATATATTGTTATAAACGGTATCGTTGTAAGTTGAGTCGACTGTACCTCCGAAAGTCTCCCTAGGTTTTTTAGCCAGGAATGCCGCAGATGAGAGGGGGGAGAGGAGTGTAGGTGGCGGCCGAAGAGCCCTAGGGAAATAATTGAGAAGCCATTGTAAAGAACACTTTAGAGTCGCCAACTTCACGTGCGTGCCTTGGCTCGCGGGGGAAAGGTCGACGAACCCAAATTCCAAGGAAGGAGTTCCGGGCGCCTCGCGGGCCACTGACGGTCGTCATTGTATCAGCGTGGGTCGCCATCTTTTGGACGGAAAAAACCTGATGGGGTGGGAAAATGGGAGTGTAGACGAAGATGTTGACCAGAAAGGTCGGCCGGCTTGAGCCGAGAGCTGGCGGGTTGCCATAGAGTAGTTATCGCCTTGCAATATAAAGTTGTAATAAATGAGTGATGGCACAAGCAATCATGATATAATGAGGCGGAGAGTTAAATCTCGTCTACACCATCGGTACAGCCGCAACGAGTCTCAGTGTCCCCACGCAAACAAAGTTGCAAAACTAGTGATGTCACAAGCAATCATGGTACAATGAGCCGGAGAGTTAAATCTCGTCTGCATCGTCGGTGCGGCCACAACGAGTACCAGTGAGCCATCGGGGGTCATGGAATCCGCACAAAAAAAGAACGTGAACGATATGACGCGAGTAAATCAACACAGCCGCTGCTTGAGCTGGCGAACATGGGTATGTCGTGCCGGCTAATTAAAGTGGGGAAATGACTGGAAAAACAAGCAAGAAGGGGGCCCTCCAGCCGGTATCCGGACATTTCGGTGTAGGACATGTCGGTGCAGGACGTTTTCGAGCGGGCATTTCGGTGCACGGACAATTGCGGTGGGTGGACAAAGAGACAACCCGAACGCCCTTAGCAGTCTAAGAATCCCCCTCTGAAAATAACCGCGCTATTTGGACTCGTGTTCACAATCCCTCCTCTCAAATACACACGTCAGCATTTGCCCCCGTTCGTGTAATCTCGACTGCACCCTCTCCTCAGTAAAAACGAGTGGGGATTCGGCTTTTGTTGCACCCAAGAGGAACAAAGGGGCAGTACCATCCCTGCGAGGGACTATACAATGGCTTCCCCCCTCATCCCCCCCAACACACCACCAACAAACGGATATTACAGGGCGCGGGCGGGGACGTACAATGCGTGCACGTGCTTTCAAAAAAGGTCTGTTCTTCCTCCACGGCAATATCGCAGGCTTGTCTGGAGAAAAAACTAGGGACAACAGTGTTTGAAAATTCAGATTATCGTGAGAACGCATCTTACTTAGAACTTTTCACAAGATTTTCTCCATTTTGGGAGGCAAGTGAGTGTTTGTGAAGGTGCTTTCTTTGTAAAGGGAGAGTGCCTTTTATTTTCAGCAAATATCATTATGAATGCATTATACCGTAGTGAACACCGCCCAAATGTATTAGCTGATTTGCTTGCGTAAAATCTTATGGTCCCTATATAAAACTTATGGTCCCGGAACAAATGGCCCGAACTTCAAAGTAGGAACAAATGGTCCCGAGCACCTCTTCAGGCAAAATGATTCCAGAAAATTTTACGTTTGCTCTTTGTTTATATTTGTTGCATCTTGCTGAAGTGGTGTATCGCCTTCTACAACAAAAACTTTCAGTAAACCAGCGCTTCATTTTAGTACGCATTTTTGCAAAAATGCAAATGCACGGCGTAACACAGTTGGCCTGGTTTTTGTAATTTTTTTTTGTTTCCGCCATTATTTTCCGGCTTTTCATTTCATTCTTTGTTGTAGATGTTTAAAAACACAATTTTATTTCTTTATTTGTTTGTAATATTTTTTACTTTGGTATTTCTTTCGTATTAGTTATTTATTTCTTTACTTATTTGGTATTTATCAAACTTCCGCACTACAATTTATCTCTATTTACGCTATTATAACTATTAAACTGTTACATCCGCTAATTATATATTTTCGCTAGTTTTTCCCACCCCTCTCCGAGGTTTTCCTTGCCCCAGAAACTATGCTAACAGCAAATGAGTCCAGGCACGACCAGACTCCGCTCCCTTCCTGCACAAGAATATAGTTTTTGAGTGGGGCCGTGTTCCAAGAACCCGCACCTATCGCGAGGAGCCACCGCGAGTAAGAGAGGTTTGTGGCAGGCATGGTTCAGAGACGTGGGCATGTCTGATTACGACTAGCTCGGGCACCATCGGCGGGCCGCTGGTCCAGTGTGGCTATCACGACATTCAGCACCATGGCCAATTTCTTCTAAATAGGGCTACGAGGGCCAGCTCAAACAAAACAAGTATTGTACCGAAGCGAACACATACACTCCCCGCCACCCACTCCTTCCTGCCTGATCTCGCTAATTTTTAAGGGGCGTCCCAAAAAGGCAAGTCTGGTGGGGCGGTGCATCAACTTGCATCAATCGTTGGCTTTTCATTGAACCATGAGAAATGACTGTCTCTGGTTCTTGCAATTTCTGGAAAGTAAAGCCATCAGAAAGACGAGCGAAAACAGGTTTTCGTATTTGCGCAAAAAACCTGTATTTATTTGTGCTCAAATGCAATTTCGAACAATAAAGTTTTTTGTTTATGGTGGGTGACCAGTTTCGATGAGCTCACCTGCTGCCCTTAGCAATTGTTACGCTCCGCAACACGCCAGCAAAATTAACAAATCATGTTCGCAGCAGTCTTCTAAACCTTGCATCCAGATATGAGGCATAATAAATGTAACATTGCATATTTTATAGAAAAACAAAAGTATCCATGCTGGAATAGGCAGAATCTGAGCTAGGTGTATAATAATTGATTAAATACTGATCAGCCTAAATTTAACTGGGGATCTAATCAATCTAGCTGCAAGCTGCCAAATTATCAAAGTCAAAAATCTTTCTGATCGCCGCTTCGCTTGGTCCGAACTGCAGACATCTAAGCCTTTCATATTGAGAGCGCCGTAACGCAGCTTAGCTAACGAAATATACCATTCATCGTGTAAAACTCTTTTTTGAAATAGCGATAAATCGGCGAGCGTGATGCACTAGTACAGGACTATGTTGACTGATATTCAGAAGTACCGACCCACTCATAATATTGATACTTCATATAACCTAAATAATACTGCCACTGTAAATAGGCTCCCCGCCCAGGCTCAAGTGGCACTCGCTTCAGAAGCTTTAAAAAAGAACAATGCAAAGGAAGCTTGGGAGAACTTACACGTGTGACGACCAATTTACATGTAGCATTTACCTCAAATAAATTCAGCCTAAGCAAATATATTATACAGGGTGATCAAAGTTAGGTCTACAGGTTTTTTTTTATGGCGTTGATATACGTGAAGACCATCTCTACAGTGAGGTTATGCGTCCAGAGGGACACAGAATGAGGTGCTAAATATTGATGTCGGTGGCTTAATCAACTACAATTGAATAATTAACTTTTTTGTGGCTGTAGTAAGCAGGCATGTTTGTATTGAGAAGTTACAAGTAGTTTCCTTTGGCAGAATTCGTTTAGCGCATCCGTACTTCCGAGATATCGAACTGCGAAGTTTAATACCTTTTGCATGATTACGCATGCCAGACATTGAAGACCGGCGCAAAGCTCCTCCCCTTTGTTCAGTGTTTGGATAGCGGTTCCGAGTACTGCAGATTGCGAGAACGCCAGCCAAGACTGAAACGGTGCCAATTATCACTTTTTCTTATGCCTCCTCCTCTTTGTCAAACTAAACACCGTACACAGCAGGGGCCTCACAAAAGGGAGGGGCTCTGCACTGGTCTTCCCTGTCTTGCATGCGTAATCATGCGAACGGCAAATAAACTTCACGGTTCGACATAGAGCAGGAATGAGCTAAAACTGCGTGGAAACACGATTGCCTCTAAATGTTCAATACAAACATGCCTGCTTACTGCAGCCGCTAAAAATGTAATAATCAATTTAGGGTAATTAAACAATGGGCATCTATAGTTACCACCTCACTCTGTGTCCCCCTTGGCGCATAACCTCACTCTAGCGGTGGTCTTCACGTACAACTAAGCGTCTAATTTTAAAAATAAATGTCGACCTAACTTTGATCCTACGGTATATAGACAGATGCAAAATACATTGTGCACAAATACAGACATATAAATATAAATACACTGACCTCATCCCTCCTTTTCATAGAGGCGCTCATACATAGATGCAGTAGTGGTGGGGCCATTTTCTCCTACTTTGAAGTTGGAACCATTTGTTCCTGGACTATTTGTTCCGGGGCCATTATTTCCGGGGCCAATTGTTCCGAGGCCATTTCTTCCGGGACGATTTTTTTGCGCGACCAGGCGTGGTGTAGCACCGGTGAACGTATGGTGCGACAAAACCAACACGGCCGCTGTCTGAGCCGGCCACGTGCTTCTGTCATAATCGTGAATTGAAGTCTTGGAAAAAAAACAAATTGAGTGAACGTGCGCCTCAAACGACTGCGTAATTCGCGGGTCGAGTGGCAGAGGGTACCAATCGTGGGATGACAGAGACTAGAGCAGTGCCGGGGCCAATTTCAAGGCCCGGCCCGGTCCACCTGGTAGAGACATGGCCAGGGCCAGGCCCGAGCCCGAGAAAACATTGGGATAAAGCCCGAGCCCGGCCCGAAACCGACAGCATTTATTAAAAAAAACCCGAGCCCCAGCACTGTTTTTTAAGCTCAGCCTGAGTCCGCGAGACTCCAAACATGAGCCCTCAAAGTTTGGTCTTTTTAGCATAAAAGAAGCACAGAGGGAGTATATTGAATTTACACTTGTTCAATACTTAGACCTATATCTGTACAACATAAATATCCTGAACCCAAAAAAAGGTATCTTTACGGAAAATTTTGGTAAAACAGGCGCTGCAGTTGCGACAGTCGTAGAACTTAAACCACAATGAGGATCGCTTTAATGATGCTGAGAAAAGTGGGTATTTTATTTATGCATTTCTTGGACAGATATTCCAGGTTTCGTTATTTCATTCAATTCGTTTCCCAAAGAACTCTCTTTCCTAATTGTTTTTGGCGCTAGCACACTCTGCCGAGAGGTAGTTTATAACTTGTACTTTTTTCAATTTATTTTCCAAAGTTCGTTGTTGGTTTGCATCAGGTGTCTATCAAGTAGATTTAGGTGACTTCTATGGTAATAAAGTTTTCTACTCAAAAAGTCGCTTTATGGACCAAAAGTTATGTGAATAAAGAGCTGTAAGAAAGACCCAAGGGTGGGTTATCTAATCTTTGGTGGTATGGTCTGCACAAAGTGCAATCTCTAGGTCACATTTGTTCTTTTTTTTTAATTCGAAAAACCGAGGAAAGAGACAATCATGTACACTACTACCAGAGTGCTCGCGTTTTCTGACCTGTTCTCCCCACTATGCTGATGCAGTCCACACGTTTTCTTTTGTAGGCTTGAAGGCTTTCTAAGTGCAATTGGTAATTTTGGTATTTTTTAAGTGTCACCACAGTGACAGACTGACAGCACTTCGCTTGTTTTTTTTTTTTTCATTTCACCGAAGCGATTAATGAGCCGAATTTTTGTTGCCAACATTCAAAATTTGCGGACACGACTGCCGGGATTCAGGGTCTGCCCGAGCCGGCTCGCCCCAAAAAGTGTTTTCGTTCAAGTCCAAGCCCCGCCCGGGCCCGAATAAATGCGTGCTATCCGGCCCGAGCACGGCCCGCGGGCAGGGCCGAGCCGGGCTCGTCCTTTTGGACCGTCCCGGTCCCGAGCTGGGCCCTAACTAGAGCACTACCCGGGCCGCCATTTCTAGGGCCGGCACAAACCTGCTCGATAGAGACACGGCCCGGGCCTGGGCCCGACCAGGGCCTGGCAAACTTCTCAAATGTGGGCCCGAGCGAGACCCGAGACCGGCAGCATTTGATGAAATGAGCCCGAGCCCCAGACTTGTCAAATGCCCTCCCTACTCCAACCGGCTACAAACATAACCAGAAAATGTTTGCTGTTAGCTTAAAAAGGGTAAGCACAAAGCAAACACGACTAATTTGGATTTAATTTCCATTAAACTGGGACCGAACTTTGTACAACTTCAATATCCTCACTTAGAAACTCTTCTTTCAGTAGGTCGTTTGCCAGTTTTCGAATGGAAGACACACCGAGGATCTTTAAACGATTTGGAGCAAGTTGATAATTTTTTCTAATATTGCAATTCTTCAGCAGATACTGCAGCCTTCGCTGTCCCATTACTTGCCGAAATTTTAGCAGGTGATGCGTCCGGTTTCACCACTTCATTTTAGTATTTTCCTATATTTACGTTGGCAGCAATATTTTAACGCAGCTGCTGTTCATTATTGCCCCTTTTTCATAAATTTGAAAAAATTCTTCCCGAAAGAAATCAAGGGCTGTGCTTCAAAAATTGGTCCTTCAAACTCGGCACATAGTCCAAAGTCCAGGTCATGTTTGTTCTGTTTTTGTTTGTTTGAAAGGAAAAGGGAAAAGACGATCATGTTTTACTGTGTGGCTAGAGTGCCATCGTTTTCTGGCCCACTCTCTCCCACTATGCTGATGGGTCCCAGATACTTTTTTATTATGTAAATGCTTTCTTACTGCAATCATCTTTTATGATATCTGCTAACACCACCGTAATGAATTTACACTTCACTTCCTTTTGTTCTCATTCAACCTGAAAGATCAACAAAAACCTTTTTGTTGCCAACAATTTTTATTTGTGGCACAGGATTGCCGGAGCTCGAATGGCACATCCCGAAAATTTTGGTTCAAGCCCGAGCCCGGCCCGGGTTCGACAAAATGCGTGCTACCCGGCCCGAGCCCGCCCCGCCAGTGCACTTCGGCAGACTACATAGCTACGCCACCACATGCAACTGTTTCAGGGCTGTGCCCTTGGGGTGTGCTGTTTTGTCGTGTGCTGTTTTGTCGCCGTGCTATTCTGTCGCGTGCGCTTTTGTCGCTTTGCTGTTTTGACGTGTGCGTTTTTGACGTTGTGCCCTTCTGACGCTGTGCTGATCTGTCGCGTGCTGTTTTGTCGCGTGCCCTTTTGAGGTGCTGTTATGGCGGTGCTCTTCGGTCGCGTGCCCTTTCGTCGCGTGCTGTTCTGTCGGTGTACCGTCTGATTCGGTGGTATCACATTTGGTAAGACCTGAAGCGGTGCCGAGGTCAGCGTGTGCAGCACGTCCGTGTGTGTGCGACGTTCCACTGTTGGAGACGGCATAGGATACACATCCGTGTATCTTCGAACAGGGCTTGCAACATCTCCTGGGGTCGCGTGTGCCATTGCTCGCCAACTTCGTCTCGGACGACGTCGGTAAAGGCAGCGAACGTTGGTCGAAAGTCACGCTGCTGACGAAGCCGCAGATCGTCACGCACGACGGTCCTATCGAGCTCCCGGAGAGCGTGTCCATCGTTCACCGCTGAAGCGCAGGCGGCCACACTGGCTTGACGCCCGTACTGCATGGTGCGCTGCTGCAGCTCCCGCTCCATTGAGGTCGCTTCCCGAATGAAATGAGTAACTTTGGTTGGCGGGGTGCGGAGAAGGCTAGCGAATAGCTGTTCCTTACATAGCGCATCAGGTGGCGAATCATACCACGGTTTGCTCGCCGAAACAAGCGCGTCATGTCTTAGACGAACGTAGAGATGCTCTCTTTGGTTTTTGCTATCTGGACTGTAGAGCAATTTCGGCCTCTTCCTTCCGCTCGCTATTTTTGATGTCTCTGGGCAATTGCCGGCGAAACTCCAAAGAGCTTGTATATCTTGGCTAGTGGTTTTCGTACCACGTTTGTGCCGACTTTCTGAGTGAGCAGTACTGCTTCTCAGCTTACGTGCGTCGTCCCACTCGTTGAAGGCAGCAACCGAATCGAAGTGATCGAGCAAGTCCTCGACGTCTTCGAAGGTGTCGCCAAGGAACGGCCGCCGTGTGTGCGGCAATTGCACTACTAGCGCCGAGAAGACTCCGCTGCCCTGAGTGTTTTGGCAAGCCGTAGTTGTTGTCATGACGCATGGAGGCGTCACCAGCAGGGAAAAGTCTCGTGGTAGACCTCGAATGCGGCAATAAGCTCGCCTGGTTCGAAGTGCATGGGATTACCCCGCACCTTTACCAGAATATAAATATATATATATATATATATATATATATATATATATATATATATATATATATATATATATATATATATATATATATATATATATATATATATATATATATATATATATATTCCTAGCTTTTCCAAAATTAACTGAGCCTTTGGTAGGGCCCATCTCGTCTGCCACCGTCCTCTTCTTCTTTGCAATAGGCCTTCAAATCACCTTTATTATTCGTAATATCCAAATGAGGTTTTCTACCAAACGACACGTGAATATTAGGATCTTTGTTTAGGTCTACGATTTTCTCTAGGGTCAGCGTTGGTCTATTTTTGTTTACCAGATTGCTGAGGTACTGCGAAACCTTTTTAGGGCACGCCATTGTCAGCGACAACGTCGTGCTTATCAGAGATTATTTGTACATCGCGGTAGCAAACAGGGCGTCGAAAGCTTTACATCTTTACCTGTAATCTCGACACACAAATGTGTTTAGGGAGTACGAATCTCACGTTCGGTTCCTCCTTAGCAAAATTGAGAGCAGCATTGCTTGCAAGCAGTGTCGAAACCCATCTTGACTGTTCTCAACGCTATACTGGACCTCCTTCCCAGATTTAGGAAATACACGCACTTGTTACGTAATTTCTATAAATCTTTTATCGCAGCCAATGCGCTTTCTTGTATTCTTAAATAAACGCCCTGCTACTCTCACTAGCTTTTTGCCACAATTTTTATTTTGTGTTGTTCTTCGGATTGTTGAGAGGTATGTAGGGCATATCGACACTGGCCCTTCTCAGACACTCAGGAAACCTATAACAGTTTTTACCCATGAGTAGAACACCTACATTCTATCATATCTAAGCACACCACCCATAAACAAAACACAAGACGAGCCCCAGTAGGAGAACGCGCACGCCACTCATCAAAAGGAACGCGCACGCCCCTCATCACGAACCGTACAGAACAGGCCCTTTTTTAGCGCTTGCCAACAGAATTAGGCGTTTGCCAACACCTACGGCCAACGACCGGCCAATCTTTGACACGCCCTTAACAAACCCCCACAAAACCTCCAAGAAGAGACGTGAGCACCGTCTTCATTGAAACAATGTCCTACCTCCAAGCCACAATAGGGTGGCTGCCGTGCATAATGGAATAGCAATCGAAATGCTAGAGATGCAACAACACAGATTAGTGGGGGAAACACATCAGCACAGTTCCCAAGAAACGCGAGAGCACCCTGGTGCAGAAACGGCGGTGGTAACCCCTACGCTATCTTGGCGTGGCCATCAGGTTAGTCTTGCGGAATGGCGGGGTGTCGGATCGTTCGTCCACAAAGGGCTCATTGTAATGGAGCTCCAGTTTAAACACGGCGTCAGCACGATGTAATACACCTTCACGGAAACCCTCGAAAGCAAAGCACACAAAGGCAACCAGTTAATCGGCAACATTTCCATTAACCCAAAGCCCAAAACAGACATTCAATACCCTACTATACACCTATGCCCCCAGAGTAAGACTACACGTTGCCCATAGTACTATATTTCAACCCGGGCCAGCGAGAAGTTGGTGACGCGAAGGGTACGGCCCTTAATATTCAGGGCCACCAATGTGCCCTGATCACGGACCCCGCTCGTTCTATCCGAATTGGCACCTCTGCAGCAATTGACGCCACACGAGACCTTACATTTATAAGCAATGACAACGCGGGCAAAGAAACACAGCATATAACCGTCGTAGAATTGTGAGCGACCACAACATGCTCGAAATTACGATACCCAACCAATTCCGGTTCAACGCCATTGCACTCAAGTGGACGGACTGGGACGGTTTCCGTAAAAGACGCCCCAACGCACGTCAAGGAAATACAGACATCGAAACCTGCACGGCTGAGGTCGGCGACGCAGTGTAGTCGGCCATCTAGGCTATGGAAATGGACAAGAACGTCTTTGCCATGGACAGAACCCTATAATATCTTAAGGAGGTGGAACCTTCTATACACGCATGTTAAAAGCTGCACCGGCTCAATCGCAATGTTAAAAAAGCATGTGGCCGACCTAAACAGGATCATGAAACACCGCTGCATGGTCCGGTGCCGCCTGCAGTGAAACGATGTCTGCAACCGAGCTTACGGGTAACTGCATCGCGGTGGCACCTCGAACCTATTTCGGCCCCTCTTACATGGAAACTAGAAAAACTTACACAGCGGGGCGTTCCGGCACGCCTATAGGAGAATTTGAACAACCTGGAGGACAACCATTTGCCGGACATGCCAATGAAAACATAACCGCCGGGCGGGTGGCTGCACAACACTATGCTTGACCGATAAATTACCCTGTCAGAGGTAGGCGTAGCGCGACACGTGCTTTACACCCGCTCGGCATTCGGCAGCTGGCAGCCGGCTGAACCTCTACGATGCATCGATCAAGAACTTAACCCGTTACTCAAAAAAATGCGTGGGATGGGCAAGCTCCGGATACAATACAAAACGGCCACAACGATCCTATTAACGGAAGCACGCAAACCCGTGGAAATCGGCTACATGAGTCCCATCTTGCTCACGCCCTACGTTTGACATGTCCTCGAGCACGTGGGAGCCAGCCCGTGGCAGAAATACCTGGAGTAGGCAGGCCTCTATTCGAACACGATGATCGGTTCTGGCACATACTGAGTACAGAAGTGTCCTTGTTACAACTCAAACAATAAAAAATGACAACAGACACAATGCAGCAAGGTAATTCTGCGCTCGATTTACAAGGAGTGTTCGATGGAGTCAGATACTGAACCATATAAGCACAAGTACCAAGACTCAACATGGCGTTACGAGCAACAGTGATATCTGAGACTTCTTGACTAACCTCACAATGAAACTGCGCCCCAAAAACCACAACTCCTCGAACGCACGCTCGGCAACAAGCGTATACTGCAGCTTGTGGTGATCTCGCATCTCTCCTTCAACCTCGTTATGATCGGAGTAGTGAGGGCAGTGGCGGGAATAAGCGTCCGACACACGATCTACGCGGACATTACTCTGTGGTGTAATGGTGGCAGCGACGCCAGCATCGAGCAATAGATACAAGCGGTGGTAGCTGCCATTGAGAATCACCTTGACAGAACCATCCTAGCATACTCGCCCTCAACATTCCAGCTGTTCATCCTCATACCGCCACGACTGGGAAATAAACGAGAAACCCCCGTGAATGCGATTTCTTCAAGATCGTGACCACACCGGCTATACGCATCCCAGAAGTTCCAAGGATCAGGGTACTGGGCCCGCTGCTCAACAAAAGCGCCTGACACGAAGAGATCATCAACAAGCCTGCCACCAAGGCAGTACATGCCATCCAGTTTATACATGAAAACTCGGCGAGACGGGTGGGCTTGCGTGACAATGATACCGGGAAATTCCGCCTGCCCAGCCGGCACCCAGTTGGGAGCAGGTGTCATCCTAAGGCAGATACAGACCGCGTCAATCGCCGCCATCGCAGTGCTGCACATGCTTACCCCAGAACACCATTGGACCGGTGTGGGCAATATTTGTGGAGTGGACCCGCGCCCCAAAGGTGCATAATGTGGTACTTTGCCAGGCTTCTGACCGAAGCCTCATGCAGAACATACCCGCCAGAATTTCCAAGTTCCGTGCAGTCTACAACCAAACACTCAAGTACAGGAGGTGCAGCAGGCCCGGGGTACGGTCGAAAAGCACAAGCCTCACGACCTGCCGCAAACGGGCCGAACTGGTGAAGTGCACAGTAGGTATCCCGCGTTGATGCACGGCCAATGTCATGAAACCGGCATTCAATAAAAGTGTTTCCTATTCAGTAAAGTTTGTGCTTATTTTGCTCCGAAATGTTTAGTCAAAATAAACTGCTCCATAAAAAATCTCTTTACTTTTGGCTGTGTGGCTGAATGGAAGAATGGACATGCAACAGGACAAAAGTTTTTTGTTTATGTAGCCTGAAAAGACATTTATGGCAAAGGAGGCCGCTCGCCTAAGCTATCATATGCTCTTCGGTATGGAGCTCATTGTCCGGTATATATTTGTCCAAATGTGCAATGTTGCCTATGGTGCACTTCAGAAAACAAGTAAATATTTTCAAAAATAGAATAAACACTTGAGGTTAACCATCCTAATGCGTGTTTGTCTAAAAATATGCATTGCATTGTTATGCAGCCATCCGTATGCCCTTTGCAAGGCCGACTGAAAGAACTCTTTCCGTTTCCATAAATACTCCTAAATAAATCTAGCTTAGGAGTCTTTCTAGCACATATAAATATTCAAATTCCAAAATATTAAGTTAATCTTTTTTCTGCTTGTAGTTTACTCATTTTATTTCTTGCTCCGAACTGGTCATGACCATGTAGCACGTATGCCAATTCTCAGTTGCTTAGGCGGGACATTGTTTTGGCTCTCTGTCATGAACTGCGGGACACAGGGTTTGTGTATAGTTGTTTGAACTTGGTTGTTGGATGAAAAACAAGTCACATTGAATGGCGGCGCTGGGCCTGCAGTGCATGCTTGGGGTATGGGCCCTGCTCGCGGAGTCCACCTTCACCTCTTGATGTTGTCATGCACGCGGAATAAGGGTGGTCAGCGAGACGCTCAATAAAGCCGCCTGTGGTCCTTGAAGGGCGCCGTCTTCTTGTCAGTAAAAGTAAGCTCATCTGTGCCCTTATAAACTACTCACTGTAAACTATAATCATTTACTGGCTTGAAATGTTCTCTTTCTGGTAAAATGCGCTATCTACACACTATATAAGAAAATTCGTTTTGCATTTACCAATTGTGTGATGACCAATCATTTTAAGCTGTAGGCAGTGAAGGCAAAATATCTAAATTTTTCTGTTTTTTTAGCTTTTACAAGTGGTAAGTGTTTTAAAAAATATAGATGTTTATACCAGAGTTGCACTCTATTTCCACTGGCGGTAAAGTATATTGTTTATTAGGGACTATTTAAGCAATGGTAGTAACTGCCAGTTTGAACTGTCGTGATTTTTGCTTCAACTGAGCTCAAATTCGCACCATAACAATTGAGCACGCTTAAACGAAATCAGAACGGCGCCACAAAAATTAAGCAACGGTTACCGGTTAATGACGACATGGTTGAATCATTCATCGGTTTACATTGCCGTGAATTGAAGTAATGCGTTTTTGCATCATGTGTTCATGTAAATCAGAGAACTACCATTGCTGTCTTTGTGACATCAAACAAATGTAGCCGTGGTGAATTGCTGATGGTAGCGTCAGCAGAGTGCAAGGATTTCCAAATAAAATATCTTTTTTCTGCCACTTGCAGGTGATATAAAACGACATTGCCGTTCCTTCGCTGCAACGGCGCAACAATGACGCCGGACAAGTTAAATCCAAAATCGTTTTGCATGTCATGCATTTTTCATCAGTGAAGTGCAACGTCAACGGCATAGTGGACAAACGAAATCACCAAATTTTTAAAAGTTTACCGAACACAAGCAAGATAGTTCACAAAGGCGAATGCAACTCGGATAGCCGAATATGCCATCGTTGCGTGCCCGAATATAAATTTCATGTTATTCAACATAATAATAATTCATCACTGCACCAAAGGCAAAGAACCTAAAGATAATTTTGGAAGTCATTGTACTAAAAAACGTGCTGTCATTATCACAATATTTCAAGGAATATTTAGGAGCACCGTCTTGTTACCGATAGCTTGGTGACCATTTTGTTTATTACTATCAGCAAGGATTACGTATGTCATTCGCATCGTCTTCTTCGCCGTTCCACCGCCTGTGCGTCTTACATTTTAGGACTAGCGCTACCTTCATTATCATCGTTAGGTCTGCCAGTTGCTCGGTTCGCAATGGTGGACAAATGGTGTCTGTTTTTTGCCGGCTTTGTTTATTAAGTGGTACCGTTGCCGGTTGCTCCTGTTCTCTGACCCTCACACTATCCCCCTTATGCTCGGTTCCAGACTGCGTATCCTTATACAAATTTTGCCAATGGAGCAAAGAAGGAGGTTAGAATCTTGTGCTACGACAATTTCGACATAAATTCTGAGAAGCAGCCCCCGTGTATCTGGCCCTTCCAATGCCGTCGTCTGAACGATTGCGAAGACAAACCTTGTGCCGCCAAACACAAAACTCATGATCAACAGCGTGGTGGGCCCGGGCGCTTCTCTTCTTCAAAATGTTCTGTCTGTAGCTCTTGTACGAAAGACCTCGTTCCCCAACCACAAAAACCCCGCCATCTCCACAACCTAATGATGATGAGAGGGGCGATGCTAAAATGCTTATCGGTAAAACCTTGAAACCTTGAAGCATACCACCGCTCCGTTGACAAGCCCGTCGACGACATCGATGTTTGTAGTGATTATGTAGGCCTTGTTTAGGACGATGAGAATCTCCATGGGTAAGTTGGCGAATCCGGTGTGTGACATTTTATCCTACTTGGCCTTCGCCTTCTGCAGATTGTCTTGTGCAGCGTACCCCCGCTACGTGTCTTGAGCTCGAAGGCGACGAAGGACAGCCTCTCCTTCCTATCGTCCTTGTAGGGTCGCAACGAACGCATTTGACGTTTTGACCTCTTCGGCCAATCTTTGGTTGGCCAATCCCTAGAGGGATACTTCCACACTTATCAAGATTGTGCCGGATACAGCAGCAACAAGGCCCGGGAAAGGGCCCGAGCAAGAGGAGCTTCGACCCTAAAACATGAATGACTTGGCCTCCTTTAAGTATCCTGCACCAGATGTGTGATAACCCATATGCTGTGCGTTGTCTTGTCTTTCTTATGTTTGCGTTTGTATTCGCCGTTTTTGTGTCGATTCAATTTGTACTATGAACAAAGTCTGGCACACGTAAAAGCACTTGGTCAACAAAATCATTTTCCTCTAATTTAAAGGATGTTATGGCTTTCTTCTGCAGGTTAGAAAAAAACTTTAAGATGCTGAAAAAGTGTGCCTCACGTTGAGAGGGATGGCTTTATTTTCATTTAATGCTCATGCTCTTGAGTTAACCATGGACGCCATCTATGTCCAAAAGGTCTGCCAACCACAAAAAATAGCGCAAAACATATCACAAAGAAACTACAAAACACAGATGGTGACGAACAACAGAGCGATTTATTGCACGGTAGAGTAAACGCATTTTTTTTAAGTGCTTCAGATCAAAAAATAATGAAATGTGTGTGATATAAAGTAGTCGGTTTATCTTCAGGAAACGAAAATAGTTTACCTAAAGTATTTATTTGACACGGTATCGCACGGGGGTGACCACGCTTTGACACAAAGTAGCATTTTCGATGTGACATCTTATTTGTTCTCTTTTCTCTTTCTCATATTTTTTCTATATCTGTTCCTGCTCCAAACTTGCACTGTGTGGTTGGATTTTCCAGTATTCGTTTTTTGTGTCGTACAATGTATCAACTGGCCTACCTGCAAACACTTCGGCCTTCCCACGTTTGAAATAGTTGCATTCTCCTTTTGCTGTAACATCACACTTTGTCAAGCCGCCTTGATTAAAACACGGATATATATATTAGAAGCGACTGCATCTCATTCACTCGCCTTGTCCCTCCATACGGCGTTGTTGTTCGTCCACACCCCTCCCCCTACACTAAAAAAAATAAAAGTTAGTAGCGTCCGGTTTCGATCCCACGACCCTGGGGGCGGAACGCGAGGTACATGGTGCTCTTCACACTGCGCCACAAAACCGAGACAGAATCAAAATGCTACGAACGCGCCTTATATTCTTGAATCATTCAAACTACGTCAAGAAGGTACTGATACAACGCATGATGGGGCAATGAATAAACCTTGGAATAAAAGAAAGAAGGTCCCACTACAGCAACAATGATGGTGCAATGGTCGTTGAGACAGCGAAGCCCCAAGCATAGCACTTAGAGCGATTGACCAAGATTAGCCAATTAAACCTTATAATAATCATAAACCATAATAATCCTACGCGTTCCCGACACGTTTCACGCGATTTCAGAATCAATCCAACGGAAACACCAAGTCAACCCAACGATGCGTCGCATCTACACAGGGTTCCCCTCGCGGGCAGGTGGGCGCAATTTTTTTTGTCACAAAATATTATGGGCGAGCTTATTGAACACTTTAAATCGCCGTATGGGCCACGTTACAATGTTCCCGACACAGCTTACAAGCGAAATTTATTGCCAGAAGGAGCTTGCGTTCATTACGTACGTTCAACATGTGTTCTCCGTCGTCCTACAGTCTTCGCGATGTCATACTGCGAGGCTGTATGAAACCTACTATGCTAGTGGGAACTCCATAAATAGCGGCCTAACACGGACATCTTGCCAACTAACCTCACTAATTCGGTGACACAGACGCACTACGCACGTTTGCGGCCCTGTAGTCTTCTTCCTCGTTAAGTCCACCCATGCTGCTATTACAAATGTGTTGGGGGCCATATTTTTTTTTTCTTTTGAGTACTACGCAAACAGGATGAGCCGTGAAGGTACGCTGATGATGAATAGAATAGAAGTTCAGTCTACCTAGGGTGTTCAGCGCAACCGGAGTGTTTCCGCCGGTTGTCATACTTTGCCACGTCCCTACTAGACTCATCACCCGGAACTATGTAATTTACCGCCGTTGTGTGGTCGCTCACTGTCGCCTATTGTTATTGGCTTCCATGCCGCTGGCTAGGATAGAAAACAAAACAAGCGCCTGCGGTGTAAGAAAACCGAAGTGCATTATTCGAAAAAGAAAAACCCCACCGACCATTCTTTTCACGCTCAATAACTAGAAGTTCAAGCTGCTTTAGTGATTCGCCCACGCATAACGGGAGCCAGTATGTCAGTTCGTGTACAGATTATCCACTGCGCGTTGAAGTGAACGCGCTAGCTTTCACTCAAAACTCACTCACAAATATATTTTGGGCTGGTTATATAATCAACAATTTCAATGAAAATGTCATGCTATCAAGCGGATATTGACCTCAACGGAACAAGCATTGGCCTTGTAAGAGATGCGCAAGTGCACCTGTTGCCACTACCAATGATTCTGTTTTTTCTCCCGGTGAAAAACTATTATCCCTTTCCTGAGAAAATGCTGCTTACGAGTATGTCCTTGCCAAAAAGATAGCACAGTGACTGAAAATGAGTCATTACTACACGGATGTCAGCCGTAATCTCTGCAGCTACGATTCCTTAGAGCTAATTTCATATCTTGGGCCTTTACTGTTTGCAAAAGTTTCGAGGATGAAGTTGTATCGCCTGCCCTTCCTTTGCTGGGTGAGTCTAGTCAGCCTGTTGGCTGGAGCTGAAGTATTCATGACTTTCTTCGGGCCTAAACACTCTTCTCAGCCTAGAAATGACTTAAGAGCTCCTTTTTTTTCTAACAAACACATAGCAGTATGCCAGTCGCATTCTTACTAGCTTAGAAGAAGATCAGTGGCGATTTACTGTATACAAACAGGCTTCATGCGTTTAATGTGGCGTCGCCCGACTCGGCCCAACAGAGTTATTCTTGCGAATTAGAAAAATATTAAAGACATCGTCGACGTCATGATTTGTGGTATATTTTTATTCTTGTAAAAGTTCAAGGTCATCGCCCATGATGTTTGTCCAAAAGAAAGACACATCTTCGCTTTTGTAGTCGAGTGTTCGACGAAACTTCGTCTGGTCAGGGGTCATATTTGCGAATATAAAATCGTGGTCACTGACCAAGTCAAAAAAGGAAACAATTTGACGTTTCGGATCCCATACGGGTTCCTTGTTCACAATAAAGCTTGTTCACAATAAAGCTTGTTCACAAAATTGTTTCCTTTTTTGACTTGGTCAGTGACCACGATTTTATATTCGCACCTTCGCTTTTCTGACTACTATAAAGCACTACAAAATAAATAGAAAAGGTGTCTACCCAATGTCCCATATTTGTATCGGTCGAGAAACTTTTAGCTGCAAACAATACGTACAGAGCCCTAATCGTCGGTGAAGATATCGAACTTTGGGAATAAGAGAGAAAGGCAACTACATGTAAGAAAAAACAAAAGACGGTGCACCGTCCTGTGTGCTATTTTACATGTTGTCGTTTTCGCGCTAATTAACAAATGTATCACCAACTCACCCAGCTTTAAATTCTATTAAGATATTGCGAATTTCTATTAGAGAAGCCTACAAACAAAACACAACTTTCGTTTTATCGTGCGATCTATACGAGTTCAGAGTGAAACGATAAGTAGTGTGGAATGCTCCAACAGCATTGGGCCGCGTAACTTACACCTTTGTTTGTTGCTTCAAATAGAACAATTTCTGTACCTAAAAGCTTTAATCTCTTTGTCCACTTTTGTTAAACAGCTTCAACATGTTGATATAGGGATTCCATGCATCCGCCATGATTGGTTTCTGCTCAATACCAGAAATTGATAATCTCCTAGTAGCTCATCTATGTGCATGGCGGCGTTGTCAATAAAAATTAAGTATTCCTTAATCCAGACAAGATAACTGCTGTTCTTCGCTTTTCTGAGGCATGCCTGTTATAAAGACTTCCGGCTTTCTTCGTCCAGGCTTCTAGTTTTTCCAACTGCGTTGGTATTTTTCCAACAAACCCATTGTCTCATAAAAAAACTCTTTAGGCAAGGAAACCGTTTGCGCTTGTCCGAAGACTGTGGAAAAGCTTTCAAAACCCGGACGCAATCTTTTAGATCTCAACCTTTATCCTCCTGTTTAGGAAAGTGCCCATCGAACATTATTCGTACTGGCATAGTCTTTATGTTGTTCTACAGTGCCACCATTCCTATTCGGAGCGAGCCTTCACCTACGCAAGCTGCACTTAGGCGCCAGCAGAGCAAACAACACGAAAGACAAGAAAAATGTTTCTCTTCATTTTCTAGGCTATGCAATACCTTCAGCCTTTTTAACTGTGTGCGGCTTTATGTATTTATATTTGATATTTGTAATTTAATTTAATTTAATAATTACTATGCCCTTTTGGTTATCCCCTTTCAAATGCCTATTTCATAGCTTTTTCACGGGGTTCTACTTTTACACAAATGCAAACTTACTGTGGCTTATAATTTTTCCAGAAGCCACAACGACACAGAAGCCCTATCCCGCTGCCCCCAACCGTCCCATTTGGGTAGCTCTTCTTGTACGTGTCCTAACTGTCAGTGACGATGGCGTCTTTGCGCAACGCGGAACACAATATTCTATCACACCTTGAGATTACCTAATGGACTGTCTTGGGCACACTTTCAAAAGGCCGTTGAACCCGTCAGTGGCGTCCTTAATGCTTCAGTCTTCCAAAGTACTGCTTTTAAAACTGCGGACTAACTCCTTAATAGTTATAAGGGTTGCAGTGATCTCGGTGTCTTCATTACACATCATTTCTATATTTACGGTTACGCTAAGGTTGGCTTGCTTGCTTTGAACAAAACATAAAACACACGAGTTGATTCCTACTGGAGGCAAATTCCAATTAGGGATGCTAAAAAAATGGTGGTATGTCTGTTGCGCCAGCGTTGTACACTCCTGGCCTCACCGCCCGGAGGGTTGCTTTAGCCTTTGCCGATGCCCTCAATTCGAATTTTTTGGCATTGACATCCACGAACCTTTCTTCTTTTTTGGATGGTTGTCGTGGACTAGAACTGATTTTAATCATTCGACTCTATTATTCGGAAGTGCCCTTTTCAATCTCGGCAGCACTAAATATTTCCCAGATTTTTTCGGCAGTACACGATTACACGTAACGTACCACCAAACTTTGTTTTAAGCCACCCCGAACGTACATTTCTACAAGCAGTTGTTGATGAAATTTTTCTTCTTGCTGGTACCACCAAAATATTCCCGTTGCAATATCAACCAGAAACAGATGCCTTGTAGGAATGCTGACTAGTATATCATGTACCCAGCCACAGAAACGGGCCATAATCATCACCAGCATAACCGGCACCTATAACTACGCCGTTAAAAATATCACCTCATATATAGTTTTTCTTCTTTATGGCCGCAATCAACTATTTGTTCTGGGTACAACTAGCTCTCCTGGTTCACTTTTTCCACAGTCAGACACACTAATTTTTTGACAGACCAAGTTCGCTATCTGATTGTTTATTGTTAATACCTGGCCCATTTGGACACCGAGTCGTTGAGAGTATCGGAAGTTTTGCTACAGGAAGACTGGCGATAAATACCCTTTCAACAAGGGGAACTGTTTTGTTTGACGCCTCAATGTACTACACTACTGTGTGAAAACCTAATGCCCCGTCAACTAACCTTCTCCAGTGAACCTCTTCAGTGATCTGCTTTCTTAATGCGACATGTGATGTAACCTACCACTTTAGCTGTAGCGTTGAAACGGCAGGGTATGCGTCTAAAGCTGATTGTCCAGCTACGTATATCCCTTTCACATGCGATGAGAATGGCCGCTCCGGTTCCCTTTAAATAATTAGGGCCATTACATTGCATTTCTATACCCTCACTTCAGCCTGAAACAGTGGTATAAGAAACGTGTTCATCCATGTGCCAGAAGCTTCGGCTTCGTATCACTCGCCCAGCGCGGTCTTTGCTTGTGTCTCAGGCTCTGTTATGTGCTCGGTTTACCAGACCGTAATGAAACGTCTCTCCTTTACCGTGCCTTCCCCTCTGTACGTGAATAAACTGCTGCCTACAAGCACTTAGGGCAACTTCCAACATCTCACTTCTGTTTGAACATGGACTTAACACGCATTGTGCGTTTGGAACGATAAAAAAATGTTGCTAACTTACGAGTCTATTATGATAGCGAAGAAATCAATAATGATAGTAGCCCTACAAATATGCGAGCGAAGTTTTAGAATATGCAGCCACGGTATAAAATCCAAGCACTCACCGGAATTTGTTACCGTAAAATACTCAGCGCAAATCTGCTAGGTTAAACCTAGGTTCTCACTATTCGCGCACTTACCGCCAATTCTTGAATTCTCTAGAAACTCATAACAATATTGAACCAATGGTGAAATGATGACGAAACAAAGCAAAAATAGTTTATAATATAAACCCATAAACGAAAGCCAAAACTTCATAAAAGTATGAATCAATGCTGAAAGAGTTTCAGTCATTGAAAAAACATTGAATGCTCGTTGTCACACAATGCTCTTTAAACATTTCTTCTCTTCATGCCAACCACGTGCATGGCATAATGTTTCTTATATAACGTTTGCTTCTACCCTTGAGCTGGTTTTTCTTACAATAAATACATTTTTGTTTGTTGGTTTTTTGCCAGAAACTTCTCCATTTTGTGTTTTTCAACTTTCCAAAAAGATCGTCGTTGCCCTGCTGGTAGAATATCAGCATGTTTGTCCTGACAATGTATTGACAATCCTGTTGTGCAATCACAAACGTATAGAAAAACATCTGAATTCTCTTGTGCATTGAAATTGCTTTTAGGGCTTACCATAGCCACAACTTCTGATTTACCCTGACTTTAAGACCAGTATTACGTACGGAAAAAAATACAGCACAGATTTGCACTGGGAAACACTTCGCAGTTCATATTCGGGTGACACTATATTTCATAGTAAACCTTTTTTATCAGAGTATATCATTAGTTTGTAAAATTCAGGTCCTAAATGATGAAATATGTTTTTAACTTTCAACCTCGAATGCATGAGTGTGTGTACCAAAACATTTTTGGCAACGGAAACAAGATGTATTCATTACCACTATGACCTTTTGTGTCTAGCAATACTTAATTTCTTCTTGTATATAGATTGGAACAACCAATAACTTTGAGGGGTGATTCTTTTACAGATTGCAGAATGTGTAAGATATTTAAGCACTTTTTTTTTTGTTAGAAGGGGTGCACGCAAATACGAATTTGCAGGCATAACTATGCTTTGGGTATGATTTCAAATTTAATGTTCGTAGTAGAGTGCGTGGATAGTTTTCCTGAGAAATTTACTATGCAGTTTGCTGGATATCGCGATGCTCACATTTGGCTTTTTTTAGCATGTAAATGCTGTTTTAAGCCCAATTCACTGCAATACCAAAAAAATGGTTAATAGTATGTACGTTTACAAACAACTCACATGTTCTCTAAACGCTACCCAGCAATAAATTTGGAAATTGCCTATGTAAAAATGTCTATCAACAAAAACGTTTTGTCTTTTCTGCAAATCCAACTTTTTTGTCAAGGAAATAAACCATATACCTCTCTTTCCGGCTTCTGTTATCTTCGATCCGCAGCGCTCTTTTCACTTCACAGTTATCCTGAAATGTACGTCATGGCGGGTGATATCTTTTAAGAACTATTAAACAATAGCCCCCTCTGTAAATATCACCACTTTTAACTAGACTGTTGCTTTCCGCAATGCAGCCACGCAACACATTGAACGCAATAGTCTGCAATTGTTATTCATGTGCCTAGTCTTTTTCTCAAAAAAGAAGGTCTTGGAGGTTATTATTTTTAATAAGGTGAATCTCAACATTGTTTACAATTCACAATCCTTCTCCTTCAGTCGTAGAGGTCTAGTGGAAGAGCGGTGTGGCTCAATTATGTATTGATGATTGTCACCTAAAAAAATTATTCGAGATGCCTTTCTAATGGCCCCAGCTCTTGATATCTTGAACTACCAAAATGAGAAAAATCGTTTAGTGTCGTGATATGGTGTAAAATTACAGGTTCCAGCTAGCACCTCGCACCAGGCCTAACTACTCGTTCCTTCGTACATTGCCATCACTTGTATTTCCAAGCACGAAAAAAAAAGCACAGAAAGAAAGGCTTGGTGATATTTCTTCGGACTCCACACGCGTATGCGGACAGTTACATAAAAGCATCTCCGGTTAATGTCCTGACGGTTTCTCACCACACCACAGTCCCGTGCGGATATATCTGAGGTCGGTGACTGGCCCAGACTGCGGATGAGGTGGTGCTGCTTGTTCCTACGCCCCGCTTTAAGCGGGCACCATGGCTGTAAAGCAGTTCTCTCTAAAGGGTAGTAGAGACGCGAGACTCGCTCGCCGGCACGGAGTTGCAAGATTCCAGCACAAACCACTCGTTGAGCAGCTTGTTTTGACTGCCAAGACAGTTGGTGGGTTGAAACCACACACACTTTCAATTTTTAGAATTTAAAAGGAAAAAAAATCAAAGTCACGACTCTCTGAGTTGACACACTTTCTTTCATACAACGCATTCGTGTAAATGGCCAGCCAAAAGTTTTTAATATCCGTGAGTCCCAAAAGTTTATGTAACCACTTTCGGTAAATCGCGAAAATCATCAGGGTATAAATCAAGAAGTTGCACATTCGAATAACTTTTTCCAGGCGAAGGCGGCGCCTGTTTCATTTTCTGCCGGTCACTTGTACCAAAGTATTTCTCTTACGCTTTTAGCATCGCTGGCCGTGAAGAGGTCTCCTGCAGAGGCACTTTCGAAAGCTGGTCACTTCCAGCTTTCTACTGAACCCTCTTAAAGTGCAAAAGCGCCTGTGTGCTAAGAGAGTTTGTTTTTGTTTCATGCAGTTTGTTTTTGTAGATTGTATGCCTAACTCAAAAAAGCAGATTCTGCGTATGGAAGCTTTCAATCGGTAACTGGTGAAGCATGCCCGTCTTGCAAGAAGATTTCACACTAGCTCTGTGTATCTAAACTCGCACAGCTTTACCAGGCTGTATTTATTCTGGATCTGCATCGTAAGCTTCCTGTTGAGATATTACGTTTGGATACACTTTACAATAGAAAACGTAAGGTTTATCGTGCTCCTGCTCGAGGGCATCTCTTTACCATGTTTCCAACTACGTTTTCGGCCTTTGTTCAACTCTACCGGAAGCACTGAACCCATCAGGTCTCCAATACATGGCAGTTCAGGGCAATCCTCTTGGGACGCTTCTTCGCACACCATGACGATAGTTACCAGCCATGTGTTTCTTTCAAGAACCAAGAGCCGAAGCACCTAGCGGTAGCTCCTGTGGCTCAATCGTGTCCATTTCTGTGTATGGTTCGCGTACCAAAGTGTCTATATAGTACTGTTTTTTTCTTAATCCGATTTCTGCTCCGGAAAAACTATTCTTTTCAAAGTGAACTGGCATAAATTTGCCATCGTTTCTTTCACTCTGCTAAGGATCAGAACCGTCATTATAAGCGGTTGGAGATACCGCCTTTCAACAAACATCAACCCACTGTTTCAGGAGCTGTGCCACCCGCGCTTCAATCTTAGCAATCTCCGTGTTTTGTGATGCTGCCTTTAAATCGCCTTGCTGTCCGTTTAGTTTATGCGCTCTCCCCTTTCAGAATCTCGCTTCGCCCTACGTTTTTTGTGCTCGCCTTCGACCCATTTTCGAAGTGCCTCTCTCTGGAGCCCTAACTGGAGGCCCTCGGCAGCGAGCTTTTCGAGTGCCTGTATTTCTATCGTTGCAATTTCAGGCCCTGAACCTTTATTACCGGTCATGGTCTCACTCTAGAAAGTGTTAGAGGAGAATGCTGTTTTTGACGACACTTTGTGATGATGTTGATCTTAGGGAAATGTCATGACAGGGAAGTAGATGCTAAGAGCCAGAAATCACGACGCCGGTTGGACTGGCAAAGAGAACGAGCA
This sequence comes from Haemaphysalis longicornis, assembly GCF_048455015.1. NCBI lineage: Eukaryota > Metazoa > Arthropoda > Arachnida > Ixodida > Ixodidae > Haemaphysalis > Haemaphysalis longicornis. Next base: position 202,502,636 of record NW_027526385.1, read on the forward strand.
TTTATGCAGGGTTGGAAGTAAGGAACAAGGTTATACACTATTCAGGAAAGTTTTCGAGACTAAAATGTTCTGGCGACTAGAAAGTGTCTGGAGCGGTCGATGGACGGAGATGTTGTTGCGGAGCATGAATGCGCGAGTGGAGTAGGTGTCTTCAGAGGTAACAGCCCGGATCAAGGCGCAGCAGCTGAAGAAGCGAGGCCCAGGTAGAGAAGTCACAGTGGCACGGTCCTGGAAAGAACGGATCAGATGCACCGGAGGACAGGCCACGGCGGGGCGTTGCTAGTGGCGGCGTGGTGTCTCGACGTTCTATGCCAACAGTCGCATAACACCTGGGTCCTCGCCCGTCTGACGACACCTTTCCCGAACCATTTAGCCTGCCAGGCAGACGATCTCCCAAACCCACCTTTTTCTCTCCTACTTCGTCTTTTTTTCTTCAGGTAGCTCCTTTTCCATCCACATTTATTGTGATCAACGGCCACACTTTGCCCTGTGTTGTTCCTCTTTTGTTGCCATTCGATTTTGGGCACCTTACCACATAAGGCTTTTCGCAAACGTATAGATAGCGTGGCATGAGAATTCTGTCTACATGTGTTTATGATTATACCACTCGGACTTTGCAATGCTGTACCATGGTGCTAACGGGTTATAAACTCAGTGAGGATAAAGCTTAGAAGGAAAGGCTATTCTCTACCGGGAAAACATCGCTGCCTGCTCGTCCATTTCGTTGAGCATTTCAAGCACCGAGATGAAGTGTTCAACTACACCGTGCAATTCTTATGGTAATATTCAGCTTAATTTGAACACAATCGCAACGTGAAAACATAAGATCAAACAATTGCGCAAAAAGTTTCCTTTTTCACAGCACTAATTAGGAAAAAAAGGAGTGACTAAAAGGCGGATGCGGACAGCATCAGAAAAAAATCTGGATATTGTGGTGTCCTAACGCCATGGTCTCTTTAAAAGGCTTTCACGGAACTCCTCTCAAAGTTGGTTACGTTTCCCCACCACTTACGAAAAGCACAAGGCGAATGCAGCAACATATAACGAGAACACTAAGAAAGCTACTGTAATTGTTTGGTAACTTGTGAGAGCAGGAGATTTACAAAAAGCGGTTGGCAATGGACAATCAAACGATGAAGTATCCATCGTTGCTACACACCCCCCGGGATGTCCTCTTTAAATATGGTTGCACTTACACACGTACTAAAAATACATCCACTGTGAATTCACAAAAAGATAAAAGCCGTAAAAAATCTCACATGAGCAAATACGCACCTTTTGTAATGAAATAAGCAGGAAGAGAACCAGCGGCGATCGCTGGAAAAACAAAGCGCTGATCACTGCGGAGATGCAATCACGCGTTTTACTTAATGCCTTAAGGATCAACGCATATGCTTTACTTCCTCACGTATTACGCCTATGCGTCAGTAAAATCCAGAAAGACAGATCAAATACAGTAAAAAAAGTTAGCTTTGGGAATTGTGTTCTCTTATAGGGAAAGAAGCGGGGTAAAATCCGGCAATAATCGGAGGAAGAACACAACACTTTTTGTTGTGTAACAGTGACAATAGCTTTATTTATTTATCTTCCTCACAAGTCCCAAATGAACGTTCTTCACTTTCTGCACAAATTTAGAATATCTCCAAAGCGAATGCAGATCTTGATCAGAAATATAGTTAGCCGTGAGAGTACAATGACCCCCTCCCGCCCATCCCCCCGCACGGGCCACATTTATAATCATGCTGACGGTATTGGTGACAGCGAAGACCCCGATCCCCCAAACATAACTTGGAACCCACCGTGGCCATGTTTTGTAAGGTGAAGGGTAGAAACCACAAACAGTGTCCGTTGGAACCAAGGTCAAGCTCTGGTGGATAGGCTCCATGCCTGACTACAAGGAAGGGCGTTCGGAGACCTCTTAGGGTATCAGGGTGGCAACGCGATCGAAGTAGATCGAAGTAGTAGAAAAACCTCCAGCGATCAGTAGAATATTGATTCTTTGGCCACGGTGGCGCACCATCGCCGGTTTTGTTAGGGAGCTTTAAGCACGTTAAGCCCAATGTTTGGGAATAGGGTTTGGCTTGGAAGGGTTTCGGAAATATTTGCAACGATGACGCTGAGCGCATTAAAGTTATGTGAAACATACTTTGCTTGGGAATTTTATAATATCTAATGGGCGCACGAAGAGCAAAGAAAAACGCGTAATGTTGGCCGACAAAACAAACAGCGCCTACTGTGCGGAAAAAAACGCTTCATTCATTGCGTTTCCATACAACTTCCATAGGAACATTGCTTTGCTTCAACAGATATTAAGAATGTGTGCCACTCGATCACAGATAAAGCAAAAATACAGTCAAAATTGCTACCAATAGGAATGCTTTTACCCTCCATGAGCGGAGGAATAGCAGAAAACCGGGCCTGTGAAAATTTTACGAACAAAGCACAGGCCCCTTTGGCAGCATGAGAATGCGTTTTACGTGGTGGCGTTAACACATTCATTCGGTAATTTTTTTAAGATTACACATATAGGCTTCAAGGACGGCAACAAAAAGATAAAATTACCGTACACCAAGCTGCCTGCGGGAATTTTATATTCGCTTGAGGCAAAGGGCAGAGCAACAAAAAGGCCACAATAGGTGACCGCAGAAGCAGCAACTCGGACGAGGTAAAAAAAGTTTTGTTTAAATTCCTTACCAAAGGTTATTTTGCAATGTGGTCCGGCTTGCACAAGGGTAAGATTGAGCGCATTGCGAATGCAGACAAAGATAAGAAACACAGTAGAAGAAATACCTGAGTGAATGTTGTTATCCCGAGTGAACAAACAGAAAGAGAGAAAAAGTGCGGCATCGATAAGTAGAAGAATGAAAGAATGCCAAGGTGTAGGTACGGAAAGCGTTTTGTTTATTGGTGTTACAGAAGATTCTTTCAAAAGTTTCAAACATATTAAAAATATCTGAATGGCCAATCAGAAAGAGATAAAGAATAAACTCCAAGTTTTCTTTCCTTGAGAAGGAAGAACAAGCGAGGTAAAGCACTTAGATCAGTCAAAAAGGAAGCACGGGTAATGGTTGGGATGTGAACCCTGTAACATTAAAAGGCTTACCTTCCACTCCTTTGAGATTACAGTTGCGCCTATTTTGAAAATATGCTCAAAGCGGACGGAGAAAGTGAAAATTCAGTAAACAAAGTTACCTCCCAGGTTACGATGATTTGTTCTTAAGAAGAGCGAGAAGTACTGCTAGCCACCACTAGAATAATGAAGCCCGCTTACTGCGAGACACGAGAACAACATGTATTTTACAGTTTACGGCAGAACTAAAGAACAGCGTTAGGTTTTTTCATGTTTAGCACCAAATGTAGATAATCAATAATGCAAAAGTGAAAGTTTCTTGTTAGAATGACATTACTCTAATGCAGAAACGAATCGTGAGGAAGAACGGCATGGATGTCTGATAGAATGAAGAACTGGACATTTTGGCACACCGAGAACGCGCTTTGTTTAGTTACCTGATAACCGATCCCAAAAAGTATAGTTACAACTCCAAATATTAGAAGGACCTTTCTAAGTAAAAAAGGAGCGCTGGAGCTAACTAAAAAATAAACTGCGCGATGTAGGCCGTATATATACTTGGAACGTTGCTGGTCCCAAAAAGGCAGATTTAAAGAGTACCGATTGGGGGGAGAACCGAGCGCTGGCCCCTGTCGTTGCAGAAGAACGAGTTTTTTTCTTAGCCTTACGTCAGGCAGTCCAAGAAAAAGGATATACTTCTGCGAATCTTCAAAATGTCCGCAATAGAAATGTGGAGAGATAAGAACAAATGTAAAAAAACGTTAGGTATAGGAATTTTTTATCGCTTCTGGAGACACAAAGAGCGACAAAAAACACAGGTGATTTATAGAAGAACGAAGACGCAAACACAGTGACCCAAATTTAGCTGTTTAATAACAGATTACCTCCAGGCCCCATAAAATGTGATTGTGTTGTGACATGTCCTAAAATTATGGGTACACCCCTTCATAACATTATATAAACCGGAAGAAAAGTTACGTATGAAAATTGCAAGATTTTTGTAAGAGAACAAAGAGCAAAAAAAAACGAGATTGGTATCATATTGTTATTTGGCGACAAGGTAAAGATGCAAAAATTATTGTAGCGTAAAGCGGCGATGTATTTCAAAGGATGAACTATGTAGAAATAGCCATAACAGCTCGGTCTCATCTTGCGCCTGACCCTACTCCATCGTAGTGGGCGTGGATTCTCTTGAGCTATGTGCCAGTGTGTTTTTCTGCATTCCGTACATTTCCTTATCATCAAAGGCGACCGTCCAAGTCGAAGTTACAATGTTTGGATGGATTTAACAGAGATGAGATGACATGCGAATATATAGTAAAATCCTGGTCGCCACGGATGATGGTGAGCTTGGGGAACATTTCCCCCGGAGTAGCTGTGCCCGACGGCGCAATGAAGGAACGCCCGAAGCCTCTGTAGACACTCCCTAAAAAGGGGGAAGAGAACGGCGTCATCATCTTTGCCCTCTCCCGCTGACCACGTCTCCTTTGGTGTTAACGGGTCACTAGCTGGGCTTACGCGGTGGCGAATGGGCTTGTAAGTGGTTGATCGTGGTGGGGGCAGCCGATGCGATCCGAGAGCTTTGAGACAATCACCGAAATTTTAGGTGGCGATACAAAGAAAAAAAGACAAATATTGAACGATGGACCGGCGAAGTATTTACATGGAAGAAATATGTACAAGCAATATTAACGGCTCGAGCTAAGGCAGTGCGAAACACTGCTTCATTGCCGTAGGCGTGGTTGCCCTAGAGCAATGTGCCAGTATCCTTTTTCTGCTTCCCGTAACTTTATTTTGAGATTTCTCCTGTGCCGGTACAAAACGCGTTTCCTTTTGTGTTGTTTTGTCACGATACCTGGGATATAAGTGCTTGTAACAATGGTGTCATAATTGCGAATGAAGGAATAGCGACAAAATGGGCGGAATCAAATTGAAACTCTACCACTATCATTGCAACATGGCACTCCTATTTATTAAAAAGCCTTATCAGCATCTCCTGTGCGAATACAGTTGCGTTTCCATACATCTTAAAAATATCCGCAAGCCGAGAGCAGAGTAATAGTCTGGAAGTGTCAAGTATGCACATTGCATTCAACCAGCCGAGCTTTTGAAACGAATTAGCCAATGTAAAAAATTGACATTCGTAGGGATTAGAGCTGTCTTCAAAAAAAATTCTGCAAATTGAGGGAAGCTTCAAAGAAACTAATATTAAGCTAGACTTTGGCAAATACAGATTTTACGAACTCAGAAACAAGACGGGTAATATAAAGCAAAACTTCTAAAAAATAAAAGTAGCAGGATGTTTCTACACCAGGATAACTGCGAGTAATCATATACGAGGAGAAAGAGCTAAGAGTACACCATTACCTTCCTATGTATTCTTACTAACTGAAGAGAAGATAACTAATGCTACCAAAGTAATAAAAACAGGAAAAGCTTTTGGTCACAACAGCATAACCGCAGTTCTTTTCAAGGAGGGAGGAGATAATGATCTGGCAAAACTCTCTGAAGTGTTTTGGGATGCTAAGAAGCGCAAATTGTGCCGTAGCCTGTAAGAATGCCAACATTACTATTTAGATTCAAAGACCTCAGGAATTGCCAATAGATTAGCCTACTCTGTTTTGTGTACGAGAATTTACAAAAAAATATTGTTAGCCGCAGGGGTGACAGCCTGGATTAAGAACAACCCAGAGGGCACGACGCTGGCGATAGGAAAAGATGCTGAACCATCGATCACATTCGTGTTCTATATAAAGTGAGAGAAAAATCCGTAGAATACATTACACCTCTTTTCATGACATATATAGACTACGAGAAAGCGTTTGATTCTCTACTCATAGAATACATGACAGAAGCACTAGAAAAGCGCTAACACAGACTACCTAAAAAGAGTTCTACAACACAAATATAAAGAATTCACGGCCGGAGAACGCTCAACAAGAAAGCAATAAATTCTGGAAGGGCACGATACCGCGAAATACCATCTCTCCAAAACAATTAACAGCATGTCTAAAGGGGTGTTTAGGAAGCGTGACTGTTAGAACATAGGATTACACATAAATTAAAATAATTTAGTGATTTGAAGTTTGCACACGGCTGAGTATTGCTAAGTGAGACTGTAGAATGCCTACCAACATTGCTTGAGGAACTACAAGCAGAAAGGATGAAAGTGGGGCCAAACATATATATGAATAATTCTTGTGTATTGAGGAATTGTCAAGAAAAAAAAAACGAAATGCCCGATAAAGTAGAAGAATCCTACTACCTCAGAAATATTGTTAGGGCTGACCGCAACCACGGAAGGAAATCTGGTGGAGAATAGATATTGCTTCGGGAGCACTTGGCGAGCAGTCCCAAATTATGAAAAGTAAGCTACCAATGTCACTCAATAAAAAAATCTACAACCAGTGCATACTGCCGGTTGTGACGTAAGGACCTGAAAATTAGGGCCCTACTAAACAACTAAGAATCAAACTTAGGTAGGCTCTACGTGCCATGAAACGACTTATCTTCGGACTAACACTTAGGTGCTGGAAACTAGCAGCCTGGATCAGAGAACAATTAAGAGCACAAAATATCGTAGTTGGAATAAAAAAAGAATTGTACGAAGGGGAATACCAGTAATCATTTGGGGGAATTAAAAAGAAATTCGGGGGTAAAGTGCTGACCCGAGCAGCACAGGACAGGAGCAGTTAAAGGTGAAAGCGAGAGGCCTTTTCCTGCAGCGGACCTGAGTGGTCTGAATAATATTATTATATTATATTATTATATTATTATTATTATTATTTTATTATTATTATTATTATTATGAATATTATTATTATTATTATTATTGAAACTTCCTAAGATCTTGTTACAAAACCTTTGTTTTATGTGTATAATCTATCTCCGTCATGTTCATTGAGTATTTGCTTGTGTATTTTCAATTTTTCACGTGCCCTCAACGTTTTGCTGGCCGGGTGTCATGGCTTCTAACACTAGGCTTCCTTTTTTTTTGCTGTTTTGCTTTCTGGGATCTCTGTAACTATTTTTACTTTATTGTTTCTTTCATATATATGGTTTTCTGTGTTGTGTTGTCTTGATTTTAGTTTGTTTTTATGAATGCTTGTATATGGTGTACCAGTACCAAGACCCTACGGTTGTTCCTGGGCACCAAAAATAAAGGTTGATTGATTGATTGATTGATTGATTATTATTATAATTTTACTCATCTTTATTTATTTTATTCATTTTATTATCACTTTTATTCATCTGCTGAATGGTCTAGTGTTTTGGATGTCAATGATGTTGACGAACAGGTTCGACGTTTTACCGAAATCGTCAGAATTGGCATGGAAAAGTATATCGTTTGTTACAAGCCTGTTCCTTCCAAATTTCCCCAGTGGTTTTCTAAAGAACTTCGAAGTTCGCTTAAACTTAGGGTAGCGCCCACAAGAAGGCCAAGCGTTCTCGGCTTGACAAGTGGAAAGCGGAGTTTAGTCGGTATCACTCACTTTGTAAAATCCTCTAGCAGCGTGACCACCAGCTCTATATAGAATCGTTAGAAGCTGCTGCGTATCAGAAACCGGCTGAATTCTGGAGGTATGTACGCGGCCGTTCTAAGGCGTCTAAAGAATACGTTAGCCTGCTTAATTCCGATGGTGAAGAGGTTGAGGATGTTGCCACCAGTTTTGCTCAGTACTTTCCTTCTGTCTTTCAACTGCCAGATGGCAACGACGAACGCGTATCGTTTAATAACTCTAATTTTAACACACTTAGGTTCGATGAAAAAATTGTGAATGATAGCCTTCAACAGATAAAACCATCATTTTCCTGTGGTGCAGATGGTATTGCAGCAGCCATCATGAAGGCTTACGGCAACATTTTTGTGCCTGTCTTAACTTCCATTTATAATAACTGCTTACTTTTAGGTAAATGTCCTCGTGCATGGAAGATCGCTCGAATTTTTCCGATATTTAGGTCTGGTGATAAGTCAGCCGTTTCTAACTATCGCCCGATCTCACTTCTTTGTGTCGCCTCAAAACTCTTTGAGTCAGCTCTGCACAAATTTCTTGCTGCCTGCGTCAAGAACGTTGTGATACCAAATAAGCACGGCTTTTTCTCGGGTCGATCGACGGTCACAAGTCTTGCAAGTTTTATAACACAGGATTCGGCTGCAGTTTGTGAAAACGGCCAGTTGGACGTTATTTATTTTGACCTCAGTAAGGCGTTTGAAGTGGTGAACCATCAGTTATTAATTAACAAGCTTGCTAAGTCCGGTGTAGACGCAAGCCTTGTTGCCTTGTTATCCAACTATCTCCTTGACCGGTCCTTTTATGTAGATGTTAACAACAAAAATTTTAGTTTTTACCCTGCAACAAGTGGTGTACCCCAGGGTTCCGTGCTCTGTCCATTATTGTTTTCTGCCTTTATCAATGATGTTTCAACAGTGTTAACAAACTCTTCTTTTCTTCTCTATGCCCATGATGTCAATCTATTTAGGCACATCAGCGGTGTTCAGGACTGCTGTGCCTTGCAGAGGGATGTGTCGGAATTATCGGTCTGGTGCAGGAACAGCTGCCTAAAATTAAACCCCACTAAAACAAAGGTGGTCACCTACAGCCGCAAAACCCACCATCTGCTGTTTTCCTACAGTATTGAGGGAGCTACTCTGCAAAGGATTGAGGAGATTAGGGACCTAGGGGTGCTTTTCGACAGTACCCTCTCTTTTTCTCCTGATATTAGGCTCATCACCAGGTGAGCACTCCGAAGCCTTGGAAATGTGTGTCGGATTACAAAGGAATTCTCTTCTCCAGATCCATTTCTAATGCTATACAATGCAATATGTATACCACAGTTAGAATAAGGTTCTGTTGCCTGGAATGGCATCTCCAAATCTAGTAGTGAATTAATAGAACGTGTGCAGAAGTTTTTATCCATATATAAGCACCGTCATCACAATCACAGTTTTCATCCTTATTCTGACTTACCTATAGTCCCTTCCATCCCTTCCTTGAACTGCAGACGTATGTGTGCAGACCTTACATTTCTTCACAAAATTGTTCATGGTGAGCTTTCCTGAGCAGACCTCCTTAACTGTTTAGAGTTTAGTGTACCACCAAGGCCCACCAGGTCGCCTCGCCCGTTCTTGACCACTCCGCGCAACTCCAATCATTCTCCCGTGCGCAGAATACAGAATTGTTACAACCGCTTCTTTGAACGCCTTGACATCTTTCAGAAATTCTTTACAATTTACCGTACAGCGCGGTTGAATACAGTATGTTAAACACCTATGATATGTCTGTCATTCTTTTTTTCTGGGATTTGGTTTCTCTGCGGTTGTGTCTATCCAACTGATAGTTGCCTATTTTTGAAACTGTTTACTGTCATTTGTTCGTCTTATCATTTGTCTCTACACTTTTGCCGGGGTTTTTGTTGTATTACTGTCAAACTTTGTTGCTCTGCCTGTCGTGTGGCCTTTACGACAGGCAAAGCAACATACGCATCTTTTTATTTTTTACCTGTACCCAGGTTCCGCCTGTGCTTTATTTCTGTCATTTTCACTATTTCAGTTTGTGGTTTGTGTCTTGTCGCTTGTTTGTTTCTTGCTATATGTTTCTTGTATTTTGTTTTCATGTAACTACCCGTGCGCAGCACTCAGGCCTATGGCTGTTCCTTGGCACGTAAATAAACATGATTGATTTATTGATTGATTATATTATTATTATATTATTATTATTATTATTATTATTATTATTATTCGCATCCTTTTATATTTCCGTCAGTGAAGAGTTTTTCGAGCGCTTGAATGACCCCGCTGTTTGGCCGAAAGACTGCCTCTTCAAGGAGTTTCGAGGCATGTTTCGCGAAGGCATGCTTCACAGCTCTGAGCGCAACACATCAGAAAAAGAATAATGACTAGTTTAGATGTTTTTTATCAGAACGTGCGAGGTCTTCGAACTAAGGCGACTGAATTTTTTGGTAATGTTCTGGCTTCTTGCTTTCCGTTAATAGCTATATCTGAAACTTGGTTGTGCCCTGATATTCTATCCAATGACTATTTTCCTCAAAATTACCATGTATATCGTAATGATCGTGCCTTAACTGGATGCAAACAAAAGGGGGGCGGGGTACTTCTCGCAGTTAACAAATCTCTCCCGTGTGTGCTACGTAGCGATATTGAAAACGCAGGTGAGTCTTTATGGGTCGAAATTCATATCTCTAAAACTGAAAAACTTCTAGTTGGTGTTTTTTACGTTCCTCCTGATGTAGTTCCTGACGCGTTCAATAAGTTAGTCTCCTCCATTGAACAGGTGCTCACTACTCATTGCGACCTCAAGGTCCTCCTCCTTGGAGATTTTAACGCTCCTGGCGTTCAGTGGAGCCACCTCACCTGTTCCCACTACAACAACCACTTTCAACAGAAGGGTAATAGGTTACTAGATTTTTCATCTTTCACTTCCATGGCACAGCGTAATCACATAAAAAACTGCAGTGGAAACATTCTGGACCTGTGCTTTTCAAACTTCGATGGCGTTAATGTGTCGCGCTCTGATTGTGCTTTAGTAATACCCGACAAATATCATCCTCCTCTTTCTATTTCCTGTTGCCTTCCTACATTGCTCCACCGTTCTGTAATTTCAAGCAATGCGCAACCTCGCTACGCTTTCGCCCGGGGAGATTACGTTGGGCTGTATGGCTACTTTTCTGCTGCCCCTTGGTCAACAGTCATTGACCACTCTGATGTCAATGAACAAGTTGACCGTTTTACTGAGATTGTGCTTTTGGGTATGAAGAAATACATCCCGCAATATTTACCAAAGAAGTTCAAGTTCCCACACTGGTTTTCTTCTGAATTGCGGGATGCCCTGAAACTCAAAGAACGCGCGCACAGAAAGATGAAGCGCTCTGGTGCGAATCAGTTCGTTCAGGAGTTCCGGCGCCTACGTGCCCTATGCAAAATATTGCACAAACGTGATCATGCTTTGTACCTGGCGTCAGTTGAAGCTAAAACAACTCATCAGCCGGGAGCCTTCTGGAAGTACATTCATTCTAGATCTAGTACAACGAAAGAATCTATTCGTCTACTGAATTCCAACGGCGATGAGGTTGCAGATGCGGCCGACTGCTTTGCTCGTCAGTTTTCTTCTTTGTTTGGGCTTAGCGGTGGTAGTGATGATGGCAGCGTCTCGTGTCACCAGGACGGTTACTCCGCTTGTTTCCAATTGGATGAGAACATCGTGCGGGCCAGCATCAAGCGGCTAAAGCCCTCGTTTTCTTCTGGGCCAGATGGTATTCCTGCTGCAATTCTAAAAACGTATGCAAATATATTTGTTCCTGTGTTCACCTCAATATTTAATAACTGTCTCCGGTCTGGCACGTTCCCTCGATCATGGAAAATCTGTCGTGTATTCCCTGTTTTCAAGTCAGGCCCAAAAACTGACCCCATGAACTATAGGCCAGTGTCGCTTCTTTGTTCTGCCTCTAAAATATTCGAGTTATCTCTTCATAAGGTCTTGTCTTTCTCACTTAAACACGTCCTCATTCCTAATCAACATGGCTTCATGCGTGGTCGCTCAACTTCCACAAACCTCGCATGCTTCATGGAGCAGGCTGTCCCAGCAGTCATTGGTAGAAGCCAGCTTGATGCGGTCTACTGTGACATGAGCAAGGCCTTTGATGTAGTCAACCACTCGTTATTGCTTGCCAAGCTCATTCTGTTAGATGTTCACGCTTCCTTAGTGGGTCTTATACGTTGCTATCTCCAGGAGCGATATTGCTATGTAAGTGTTAATGGTCAGACATCATTTAGGTACAAAGCAACCAGTGGTGTACCCCAGGGCTCCGTTCTGGGCCCCCTTCTTTTTTCCATTTTCATTAACGATGTTGCTTCTGCCATTAAAAATTCTTCTTTTTTGTTGTATGCTGATGATGTGAAAATCTTCAGAGAAGTGCGTAATGTTCAGGACTGTAATTCTCTTCAGGCTGATATCGTGTCATTCCATCGTTGGTGCACCAAAAACGACTTAATTTTGAACCCCTCAAAAACGAAAGTTGTTTCCTATAGTAGGAAAACTCAACAGCTGCAATACTCCTATAAAATAGCAAGCACTGCACTGCCGAGGGTGACCGAAATTCGGGACTTGGGAGTACTATTTGATTCTTCTCTGACTTTCTCTTCCCACGTTACACAAATTACCGGACGCTCTCTTCGATGTCTGGGTGCTGTCTGCAGGTATTCTAGAGAGTTTAAAAGTCCTCTTCCTTTCTTAAAGTTGTATTCGGCTCTGTGCTTACCTCTTCTCGAATACGGTTCTGTTGTTTGGAATGGAACTTGCAAGTCCAATAGTGACCGCATCGAAAGGGTTCAAAATAAGTTCCTTTCTATCTTTAGGCACCGTTTCCGTCATGTACAAGAAGACGCAAACGGCAGCATGTCTTGTCTCAAAAGTATTCCTTCCCTTTGGTGTCGACGAATGAGAGCTGACATTATCTTTCTTTATAAACTTCTTCATGGTGATATTTTGTGTGATGACTTGGTTGCACTTATCAATGTCAACTTGCCGAACAAACTTTTCCGAAGATTTCGAACTTTCAGAACAGATGCTTTAAGTAAACGATGCTCGTCCATCTGCAGAATACAATGTGCATATAATGAATATTCCGATCGTCTTGATATATTCCAGAGCTCTTTGTCGTTGTTCTCTAATGAATTGAAAACTGTTGTAGCTTAAGTGCCTCTATGTCATTTATGTGCCGTATTTCTGTTCCGTATTTATTTTATGCAAATCATCATCTTGCTTGTTTGTTTTTCACTTTTCCTGATTTTGTGTTGCTTGAATTTCTGTCGGTTTAGGTGTCAGTGCTTGTAACGCTGAACTTCGTTTTTCCATTTTGAAACTTCCTAACATTTTGTTACAAAACCTTTGTTTTATGTGTATAATCTATCTCCGTCATGTGCATTGAGTATTTGCTTGTGTATTTTCAATTTTTCACGTGCCTTCAACGTTTTGCTGGCCGGGTGTCATGGCTTCTAACACTAGGCTTCCTTTTTTTTTGCTGTTTTGCTTTCTGGGATCTCTGTAACTATTTTTATCTTATTGTTTCTTTCATATATATGGTTTTCTGTGTTGTGTTGTCTTGATTTTAGTTTGTTTTTATGAATGCTTGTATATGGTGTACCAGTACCAAGACCCTAGGGTTGTTCCTGGGCACCAAAAATAAAGATTGATTGATTGATTGATTGATTGATTAATATTATTATTATTATTGCCATGTGCCATGTCAAAGATATTTGAGCTGGCCCTTCACCCCATACTGTCTTTTAATGTGAAAAACTCATTGAATAATAATCAGCATGGATTTGTCCCTGGCCGCTCAACCGTCACTAATCTTGCCAGTTTCATTCCGCAAATATCTACACCTGTATTCCAGAGAGGACAGGTCGACACCATTTACTGTGATCTCAGCAAAGCGTTCAATGTAGTCAGTCACTCAATGCTTATGGTTAAACTTGCTCATTTTGATGTTGACACCGCTGTTGTGAATCTATTGCATAGCTACCTTCGTGACTGATCATGTTATGTTGCCGTCAATGGCCAAACGTCCTCCTTTTACAAAGTGACCAATGGTGTACCTCAGGGTTCGATATTAGGCCCACTCCTCTTTTTAATGTATGTTAACGACGTTTCTTCCGCCATTCGCAATTCTTCTTTCCTTTTGTATGCAGATGATATAAAGATATTTAGGGAAATTCATTCATTTAATGACTGTCGCTTGTTGCAGTCTGATTTGTGTTCTTTTTCAGAATGGTGTAAAAACAATAACCTTTCTCTCAATATTTCAAAGACAAAAGTCATGAGTTTCACTCGCAAATCATCTAGCGTATCTTTTTTATACTCTGTCAAGTCTGTGTCTTTATGTAGGGTTTGTGAGATCAATGATCTCGGCATTCTCTTTGATAGCACCTTGCATTTTTCAGCTCCTACTAAGCGTGTTGCTATGCGGGGTCTTCGTTCTCTCGGCTGTGTTTGTAGAATATCGAGAGAATTCAATTGTCCTATGCCACTCCGCAAATTGTACACCGCAATATGTCTTCCTCAACTTGAGTATGCATCTGTGATCTGGAATGGCATCTCTAATTCCTTAAGTAACGTAGTTGAGCGTGTCCAGAAAAAATGTCTAAGCGTATAAAACCATCGCTTCGCTAAAAATGACTCTGGCTCGTGTTCTAACACCGTTCAACTATTGTCACTGCCTTCACTGCGCTTCCGGCGAAATCGCGCCGATCTCTTCTTTCTTTTCAAGCTCGTTCACGGTACTATATCCTGTCCTATACTGCTCAATAGTATTAATTTTCGAATTCCACGGAAGCAAACAAGACAGAGCAGGCCGTTTCTTGTAACTACCCGCCTCTCTCAGCACTCAACCCTCAACAGGATACAAAGTCTTTATAATTTTTATTTTCTTGACCTCGATGTTTTTGATGGGTCACAGTTATCGTTTTCCTCCAAGGTGTCTACCGTTATAAGATAACATCACATGTGCAATTTTTTCTATCCTTCTCTTTTAGTTTATCTGGCGCATTGTTGTATGTATCTATGTATGTATGTATGTATATTATCTGACTTTTCGTCATTATCATCAGCTATTTCTCATACTGTGTTAATCTACTTTTGTCCTGTCGTCCTAATATTTCTGTGCGCATTGTATCTCTGATAGTTTTCTTCTGAACAGTCATCTTGTTCTATTGTGTTATTCTTAGTTTTTTTCTTTTTTTTTTTGTGCGCCAGCATCAAGACCTCTCGGTTGCTCCAGGGCACGTTAAATAAATGATTGATTGATTGATTATTATTATTACTGGGCGCCATTTTTTCCAAGATGGCGCCCAGTAAGGATGCGTGCGTTTTGTGCTCGTGCGTTTTCTACGGGAAACAGAAATTTCTTCATTGCGGTGAGTGTAACAGGCGTGCTCACGCAAAGTGCATAACTTTGCCGGACGAACCCCAACAGTCTATTAAGTCAGGCGCGCGTCGTTTTGTGTGCAATGCCTGCAAGTCTGCCTCGTCGCCGTGTGTGCTGGCTAGCCCTAACGACGACTACGGCGGCGTTGCTTCGGCAGCGACCCTTTCGTCGAGCCCTCCCCGCACAGCCCCCGCCACCCAAACTGTTGACCTTGCGGCCGAGCTGCTGTCCCTGCGCGCCCTTCTTGTGGACGCCCTGGAAGGAATTTTCTTCCTCTCCGATCAGGTTACCAAGTTGGGAGAGGACAATGAGCGGCTGCGCCGGGACAACGCGACAAAGGCTGAAGCTCGCGCCGATGTCGTGAAGACCCTTCGGCAGGAGGTGCGTACACTGCGCACAGATTTGACTCGGTTGAGGGGCGACCCTCCTTCCCCATCTCGGCTAGCGAGTTCCCGCCGCTTCCAACCGCGTCGTCCGCGGAAACAATACCCCCCACTCCGCTGTCGCAGAGCGCTTCGCCTGCCGCATCGCCTCTGTCGGTCGATCCCAGCTCAAAGGTGGTTTCTTCGAAATCCCATCGCCTGGACCATCCGCCCCTGCACCTACCCCTGCAGCAACGCACTCCCAAGAACTCCGTACCGCATCCCCTGGCTGTTGGTGTATCTGAGGGATCTGGTCTTGTGGCTGTCAGCCGTCGCAAGCCCCCAAAGGCTGTGTTTCTAACAAAACTGGTTCCGTCTACAACTTCAGCTCAAGTTTTCGAGCACCTGTCCGGTGTGGGGGCCGCCCCGATTGTGTGCAAACGTTTAAAGACGAGGCATGACTCTTACGCCTCTTTCTACGTCGCTGTGGACGACGCGTGTTTTGAGCGGCTCAAAGACCCTGCGCTGTGGCTTCGGCAATGTCTTTTCAAGCCCATCCGTGGTGAATTGCATGAAAAAATGATTCATGCACAGCAGCAATGACTTGATGATGATGGCAGGTAATAGTAGCTTTGATTGCTTTTATCAGAACGACCGTGGACTTCGCACAAAGTCAGCTGAATTTTTCTCAAGTGTCGTTTCTTCTTGCTGGCCTATAATTATTCTAACAGAAACTTGGTTGTGCCCGGACATAAGTTCCAATACCTTGTTCCCTCCGCATTACCAAGTTTTCCGGCATGACCGTGACCCGTTGCACGATAAACAACGGGGCGGTGGTGTGCTTATTGCCCTACATGACTCCATCAAGTGTAAACGCCGCCTTGATCTTGAATTAGAGAGTGAGTGTACTTGGTTAAAGGTGTTTTGTGATCGAGGTGAACGGCTCTTAGTGTGTACATACTACATTTCCCCCGAGACACATGCCAGTGAGTTCAGAAATATCTTTAACACAATCGAAACTACAGTAATATCTCACAGTGATCACCATTTCCTTGTCACTGGGGACTTTAACGCACCGGGGATTTCTTGGGAGACTCAGCGGGTCAGTCAGGCGTCTCATCCAATATCTCCGAAGTGTGACTTTCTATTTGATTTTATTTCCTTTACTTCCTTGGAGCAGTGCAACTTCATTAGGAATTCATGTGGGAACGTCTTAGATTTGTGTCTGACTAGCTTGGAAGCTGTCGACGTCTTGCGCAGTCATACTAACCTTGTAAAACCGGACAAGTTTCATCCGTCATTACATATTTCATTGCATAACGTATCTCCCCTCCATTACAGTCCCCCTGTTTGCACAACAGGAAGCAGTAGTTACGACTTTGCTCGTGGTGACTACATTGGTTTATTTCACTTTCTTAGTAACACTGATTGGTCACCAATAGCTAACCTCAACGACGTTGATGAACAGACCGATTTTTTTAATGAAGTTGTTCACGATGGCTTGAGGAGCTTTGTTCCCCGAAAATGTGAAAAGAAAGGCAATTTTCCGCGTTGGTTTTCTGCTGAACTTAAACGAGCTTTGGGGAGGAAAAATCGAGCGCACAAGCAAGCTAAGAAAACGGGACAGGAAAGGTAGCAGAATGAGTTTCGTCAACTCAGATCTCTTTGTAAATGTCTGGTTAGGCGCGATAGGTCGAATTACATTGCCACGGTTGAGGCTGATGCAACACGCAATGCAAAAGCTTTATGGGGCCACGTCCGTTCTCAAACATGTAAAAATTCACCTGGGAACATTAACCTCATCGATGAACGAGGAGAGAGCATATCGGACGTTGCCAATGCCTTTGCGCGACAATTCCGTTCCACTTATGGCAACAACAGTGCAGCTTGCCCCCCTCCACAATCTCTAGGTTACTGTAAAAACTCAGAAGTGTTGGTTTCGGAAAGTTTCGTTTTGAAAGCTCTGAAACAATTGAAATCGTCATTTTCATGCGGCCCTGACGGCATTCCTTTGCCGTACTGAAAGCGTTTGGTGATATCCTAGTTCCAGTATTAACGTGTATATTTCAAACTTCTCTCAAGTCTGGCAAGTTCCCCACTCGTTGGAAGAATGCAAGGGTTGTTCCTGTATTTAAGACAGGTTCTAAATTGGACCCCACGAACTACCAACCGATATCTATTCTATGTGCTGCTTCTAAATTGTTTGAGTCAATACTGCATAAACTACTCACATTCAGTATAAATACCACAATAATACCTGAACAGCACGGTTTTTTCCCGGGCCGATCGACCACTACCAATCTCAACTTCATGCTGCATGCTTCGGAAGCTGTCCAAGGGAGAGGTCAACTTGATGTAGTCTACTTTGATTTAAGCAAGGCTTTTGATGTCGTCTGCCACGCGCTCTTAGCCAAAAAACTATCTGAGCTTGATATACAACCATCCCTGATATCTCTTATATACAATTATCTATGTGATAGGTTATGTTTTGTGCATGTAAATGGACAGTCTTCTTTTTCCTATGAGGTCACCAGTGGTGTCCCTCAGGGCTCAGTTCTCGGGCCACTTCTCTTCTCAATTTTTATAAATGATGTCGCGACAATATTTAATGATGGTAATTTTCTTTTATATGCCGATGATGTAAAAATATTTAAATCTGTTTCCAACTCTGCCAGCTGTTCCGCTCTCCAGAGAGCAATCTCGTCCTTCTCGCATTGGTGCTCATGCAACAAACTCCTCAATAATACCTCTAAAACTAAGGTAATGACATACACAAGAAAGACTGACAACATCTTGTTTCCCTATAACATCAACGGTGAATTACTCCCACGTGTGGTAGAGGTTAATGACTTAGGCGTCACTTTCGACAGTAAACTGAGCTTCTCTCCACATATTCAGGTAATTACTCGTAGAGCTCTTCGATCGCTTGGCGTTGTCTGTCGCGTGTCCAAGTTGTTCAAGGAGCCGATTTCTCTTCTCAAGCTCCACACAACTATATGTCGTCCTCATCTTGAATATGCATCTGTTGTCGGGAACATCACGAGCAAAAGAAACCGTAAGCTTGTAGAAAGGGTCCAAAATAAGTTCATATCTATCTTCAACCATCGCTTTGCCGATAGTAGTAATTATAACCCTGGATCGCCCTCTTCATTGACGCTATCATGCTTAACTTCCAGGCGGAACAAGGCTGATATTCTCTTCCTCTTTAAAATTATGCACGGCATATTGTCTTGTGGTGAGCTGCTACAGCATGTTCGTTTTTATGGGCCGCAAAAGTGGACAAGGAAACATGATACCTTTTGCAACCCCAATTGTCTGCGTGTCTTGTGCCCTGAGTTCCGACTGCAATGCACGTACAATCGGTACTCGGATTGCCTTCATATATTTAATGATTGCCCTACTCTGTTTCGCAAACATGTCTGTGAGTTTGTATTGGCGTAACTGCCAACTTTTCTTATTCTACATTTGTCTTTTATCCTTGAGTTTATGCACTTAAATGACTTTCATTCCGTAACTTCAACATAAGCTATCCTTTCGTTTTTTTTGTATTTTGTATTTTATTTTGTATTTGAGAGATGTGTACATTATGTTTCGGGTGTTTCTGTTTCCGTGCGCCAGCACAAAGGCCCCCCCGGCTGTTCCTGGGCACGCAAATAAATGATTGATTGATTGATTGATTATTATTATACATATAGTTGTGTAGAGCTTCAGAAGAGAAATCGGCTCCTTGAACTCCTTGGACACGCGACAGACAACGCCAAGCGATCGAAGAGCTCTACGAGTAATTACCTGAATATGTGGAGAGAAGCTCAGTTTACGGTCGAAAGTGACGCCTAGGTCATTAACCTCTACCACACGTGGGAGTAATTCACCGTTGTAGTTATAGGGAAACAAGATGTTGTCAGTCTTTCTTGTGTATGTCATTACCTTAGTTTTAGATGTATTGATGAAGAGTTTGTTGCATGAGCACCAATGCGAAAACACGAGATTGCTCTCTGGAGAGCGGAACAGCTGGCAGAGTTGGAAAGAGATTTAAATATTTTTACATCATCGGCATATAAAAGAAAATTACAATCATTAAATATTGTCGCGACATCGTTTATAAAGATTGAGAAGAGAGTATGCATATGTCTGGAACAGCACGAGCAAAACAAAGCGTAAGCTTGTAGAAAGGGTCCAAAATAAGTTCATATCTATTTTCAACCATCGCGTTTGGCGATAGTAGTAATTATAACCCTGGATCGCCCTCTTCATTGACGCTATCATGCTTAACTTCCAGGCGGAACAAGGCTGATATTCTCTTCCTCTTTAAAATTATGCACGGTATAGTGTCTTGTGGTGAGCTGCTACAGCATGTTCGTCTTTATGTGCCGCAAAAGTGGACCAGGAAACATGATACCTTTTGCAACCCGAATTGTCTGCGTGTCTTGTGCCCTGTGTTCCGACTGCAATGCACGTACAATCGGTACTGGGGTTACCTTGATTTATTTAATAATTGCCCTACTCTGTTTCGCAAACATGTCTGTGAGTTTGTGTTGGCGTAACTGCCAACTTTTCTTATTCTGCATTTGTCTTTTATCCTTGAGTCCATGCACTTAAATGACTTTCATTCCGTAACTTCAACATAAGCTATCCTTTCGTTTTTTTTTGTATTTTGTATTTTATTTTGTATTTCAAAGATGTGTACATTATGTTTCGTGTGTTTCTTTTTCCGTGCGCCAGCACAAAGGCCCCCGGCTGTTCCTGGGCACGCAAATAAATGATTGATTGATTGATTGATTGATTATTGACGTCGTCTGCCACACCTTGTTACTTAAAAAGCTTTTACAGCTTGGGATTGATACATCACTCGTGGCATTTTCCGGTATTTAGTTAGATAATCGGTTGAGTTTCGTTAGCGTTAACGGGAAGACGTCTGCTACGTAGAGATCAACAACCGGTGTGCCTTAAGGTTGCGTGTTTGGGCCTCTCTTGTTCGCCATTTTTGTGAATGATGTTTCGGCCGCAATTAAAATGTCTTCTATCCTTCTTTACGGTGACGACATTAAAATATTCAGAGGAATTCTGGTGGTAGAGCTCGAATGCGGCGACTTGGCTTGTGCACTAGTGTGGTCTCCAGATGACACTCGCGTTGGTCGATAAGCTCGCCTGGTTCAAAGTGCATGGGAGTACCCCGCAATTTTACCAGAGTACATGCACACACACACATATATAAATATATATATATATATATATATATATATATATATATATATAAATATATATATAGATATAATATATACCCCTAGCCTTCCAGCTTTTGGTAGGGCCCGTCTCGTCTGCAACGGTCCTCGTCTTCGCGCTAAGCCTTCAAATTACCTTTTATATTCGTAATGTACAAATGATGTTTTCTACCCAAGGACATGTAAATATTGAGATCTTTGTTTGGGTCCACCATTTTTTCTATGGTCAGCGTTCGTCTATTTTTGTTTACGAGATTGCTGAGGTACTGTGACACCTTTTAAGCGTAGGCTTATGTCATCGACAACGTCTTGCTTATCAGAGATCATTTGTACATCGCGGTAGAATACAGGGCGTCGAAAGCTATACATCTTTACCTGTAATCTCGCCACACAAATCCGTTAAGAGAGTACGAATCTCACGTTCGGTTCCTCCTCGGCAAAATTGAGAGCAGCACTGCTTGAAATCAGTGTCGAAACTCGTCTTGATAGTTCTCAACACTATACCGGACCTTCTTCCCAGATTTAGGAAATACACACACTTGTTACGTAATTTCTATTATACTTTATCGCAGCCAATGCGCCTACTAAATTCCTAAATACTCGCCCTGCTACTCTCACTAGCTTTTTGCCGCAATTTTTGTTTTGTGTTGTTCTTGGGAATGTTCAGAGCTATGTAGGGCGTGTTGCCACTGGCACTTCTCAGACACTCAGGAAACCTATAGCAGTGGTTACCCACGAGTAGAACACCGACACTCCATCATATCTAAGCATACAACCCATAAACAAAACACAAGACGAGCCCCAGTAGGAGAAGACCCCTCAACCAATATCCAAGGAACGAGCACGCCCCTCATCACGATACTGTACAGAACTGGCCCTTTTTAAAACTCAGCCTTAACAAAATTATGCGCTTGCCAACACCTACGGCGGAACGATTTCCGTTACCGGCCATCGACCGGCCAATCTTTGACACGCAATTTTCCAACCCCCCAGACCTCCAAGAAAAGACGTGAGCACCGTCTCCACTAAAACAATGTCCCACCTCCAAGCCACAATAGGGTGGCTGCCGTGCTTTACGGAATGCCAATCGAAATACCGCTGTTGCAACAACAGAGATATGTGGGGGCAACACATCAGCACAGTTCCAAAGAAACTCGACAGCACCCAGGTGCAGAAATGGCGATGGCAACCCCTACGCTATCTTGGCATGGCCCTCAGGTCAGTCTTGCAGATTGACGGGGTGCCGGATCATTCGTTCACAAAGCGCTCATGTTAACGGAGCTCCAGTTCAAACACGGCGTCAGCACGATGTAATACACCATCACGGAAACCCTCAAAACCAAAGCACACAAAAGCAACCACTTAATAGGCAACCTCTGCATTAACCCCAAGCACAAAACAGACATTCAATACCCTACTATACACCTCAAGCCCCCAGAGAAAGACAACATCTCGCCCATCGTATTAAACTTCAACACAGGCCAGCCAGAAGTTGGTGACGCGAAGGGCACGGCCCATGATATTCTGAACCACCAATGTGCCCTGATCGCGGACCCCGCTTTTTCTATCCGATTCGGCATCTGTGCAGCAAATGACGCCACACGAGACATTACATTTATAAGCAATTACCACGCGGGCAAAAAAACACAGCATGTAACCGCCATAGAACTGGTGAGCGACCACTACATGCTCAAATTACATTACCCAACCAATTCCGGTTCAAAACCATTGCACTAAAGTCAATGGACTGGGGCGGTTTCCATAAAAGACGCCCCACCACACTTCAAGGATATACAGACATCGAAACCTGCACGGCTGAGGTCCGCGTCACCGTGCAGTCGGCCATCTAGGCCATGGAAACGGAAAAGAACGTCATTGCCATGGACAGCCCCTAGACAATCCTATGGAGGTCATACGTTAGATACACGCGTAATAAAAGCTGCACCGGCTCAATCGCTATTTAAAAACAGCAGGTTGCCGACCTAAACAGGATCATAAAACACTGCTGCATGGTCCGGTGCCGCCTGCAGTGAAAGAAAGTCTGCAACCCAGCTTGCGGGTAACTCCATCGCGGTGGCCCCTCGAACCTATTTCTGCCCTTTTTACATAGAAACTTGACCAAGTCACCCAGCGGGGCGTTCGGGTACGCTTCTAGGACACCACTACACAACATCAAGAAAAAGGCGCCATTATGAACAACCTGGAGGGCAAATATCTGCGGACACGCAAACGAAAACATACCCCCCAGGCGGGTGGCTGCACAACACGGTGCTTGACCGATATATTACCCTGTCCGAGGTACGCGTAGCGCTGCACATGCTTAACAGCCGCTCGCATTCGGCAGCCGGCAGCCGGCAGAACTTCTACGATGCATCGATCAAGGCCATAACCCATTACTCAAACAAATGCTATGGATGGGCAAGCTCCGGAGACATTACCAAACGGCCACAACGATCCTAATAACGAAAGCACGCAAACTGCTGGGCATCGGCTACATGAGTCCCATCTTGCTGACGCGCTAGGTTTGCAATGTGCTCAAGCAGGTGGGAGCCAGCCGGTGGCAAGAATACCTGGAGGAGGCAGGCCTCTACCCGAACACGACGATCGGTTCTCGCACAGACTGAATACAGAAGTGGCCTTGTTACAACTCAAACAAGAAATAATGACAACGGACACAATACAGCCAGGTAATTCTGGCACCCGATTTACAAAGAGCGTTCGAGGGAGTGAGATACTGAATAATATCAGCACAAGTACCAAGATTCAACATGGCGTTACGAGCTACAGTGATATCCGAGACTTCTTGACTTACCGCACAATGGAACCGCACCCCAAAAAACTCAACTCCCCGAACGCACGCTCGGCAACATGCGTACCCCGCAGCCTTTGGTGATCTCGCTGCTCTCCTTCAACCTAGTCATGATCCGAGTAGTGAGGGCAGTGGCGGGGATAAGAGTCCGAAACACGATCTACGCGGACATTACTCTGTGGCCAAACAGTGGCACCGACGCCAGCATCGAGCAATAGATACAAGCGGCGGTTGCGGCCTTTGAGTATCCCCTTGACAGAACCATCTTAGCACACTCGCCCTCAAAATTCCAGCTGTTTATCCTGATACCCTAACGACTGGGCAATAAACGAGCAACCCCGGTGAATGCGATTTCTTCAAGATCGTGACCGCCACGGCGATACGCATGACAGAAGTTCCCAGGAATAGGGTCCTTGACCCGCTGCTCAACAAAAGCACCTGACGCGTAGAGCATGAACAAGCCTGCCATCAAGGCAGTACATGCCATCCAGTTTATAAATGGAGACTCGGTGAGGCGGGTGGGCTTGCGTGAGAATGATACCGGGAAATTCCGCCTGCCCAGCCGGTACCCAGTTAGGGCAGGTCTCATCCTAGGGCAGATACAGACCTCGTTGGTTGCCGTCATCGCAGTGCTGCACATGCTAACCCCAGAACACAACTGGACCGGTGTGGGCAGTGTATGTGAAATGGATCCCTCGCACCAAAGGCACATCATGTGGTACTTTGCCAGGCTTCTGACCGAAGCCTAATGCAGAAAATACCCGCCAGAAATTCCAAGGTAAGTGCAGTCTACAACCGGAACACTAACGTACACGATGTGCAGCAGGCCCGGGGTACGCTCGAAAAGCACAAGCCTCACGACCTGCCGCAAACGGGCCGAACTTGTTAAGTGCAGAGTAGGTATCTCGCGAATATGCATGGCAAACGGCACGAGAGTGGCATTTAATAAAAGTGTTTCCTATTCAGTAAAGTATGTGCTAATTTTGCTCCTAAATGCTTTGCCAAAACTAAAGTCCTCCTCCAGAAATCTCTTTACTTTTGGCTGTGTGGCTGAATGGAACAACGGACATGCAACAGGGCGAAGTATTGCGTTTATGTAGCCTGAAAATACATTTATGGCAAAGGAGGCCGCTCGCAAGCTATCAAGTGCTCTTCGGTATGGAGCTCATAGTCCGGCATATATTTGTCGAAATGTGCAATGTTGCCTATGGTGCACTTCAGAAAACAAGAAATATTTTCAAAAATAAAATAAAAACTTGAGGTTAACCATCCTAATACGTGTTTGTCTAACAAATATGCAGTGCATTGTTGTGCAGCAATCTGTAAGCCCCTTGCAAGGCCGATTGAAAGAACTCTTTCCGTTTCCATAAATGCTCCAAACTAAATCTCGCTTGGGAGTCTTTCTAGGACATATAAACATTCAAAATCTAAGAAAATAAGTTATTCTTTATTCTGCTTGTAGTTTACTCATTTTATTTATGGCTCCGAACTGGTTATGACCATGTAGCACGTATGCCAATTCTCAGTTGCTTACGCGGGACATTGTTTTGACTCTCTCGCATGAACTGCGGGAAATTTGGTTGGTGTATAGTTGTTTGAACTTGGTTGTTGGATGAAAAACAACTCACATTGAATTGCGGCGCTGGACCTGCACTGCATGGTTGGGATATGGGCCCTGCTCGCGGAGTCCACTTTCACCTCTTCATGATGTCATGGACGCGGATTGAGGGTGGCCAGCGAGACTCTCAATAAAGCCCCCTGTGGTCCTTGAAGGGCGCTGTCTTCTTGTCAATAAAAGTAAGCTCATCTGTGCCCGTTTAAACTACTCACAATAAACTATAAACATCTACTGGTTTGAAATATTCTGTTTCTGTTAAAATGCGCTCTCCACTCACTATATATTAAAATTTGTTTTGCATTTACGAATTGTGTGATGACCAATCATTTTCCTCTGTAGGCAGTGAAGCCAAAATATCTGAATTTTTCCGTTTTGTAGCTTTTATTTTTGGTGAGTGTTTTTTTAATATAATAAAAATTTTTATATCATAGTTGCACTATATTTCTACTGGCGGTGAAGTATATTGTTTATTAGGCTCTATTTAGGCAATGGTAGTAGCTACCACTGTAAACCGTCGTGATTTTTGCTTCAACTAAGCTCCAATTCGAACCATAACAATTCAGCACGCTTAAACGAAATTAGAACTGCGCTAAAAAAATTAAGCAACGGTTACCGGTTAATGACGACATGGTTGAATCATTCATCGGTTTACATTGCCGTGAATTTAAGTAATGCGTTTTTCCATCATGTCTCATCGACTTCGTGGCCTCTGTGTGCTTCAGACTTCATGTAAATCACAGCACTACCATTGCTCTCTTTGTGACAGCAAACAAAGGTAGCCGTGGTGTATTGCTGATGGTAGCTTGAGCAGAGTGCAAGGGTTACCGAAAAATATCTTTTTTCTACCACTTGTAGGTGATATAAAACGACATTGCCTTTCCTTCGCTGCAACCGGGCAACAATGACGCCGCACACGTTAAACCCCAAATCGTTTTGCATTTCACACATCTTTCATCAGTGGAGTGCAACGACAATGGCATAGTGCACGCATGAAATCACCAAATATTAAAAAGTTTATCGAACAAAAGCAAGATAGTTCACAAAGGCGAACACAACTCGGATAGCCAAATATGCTGGCATGGCGCGCCCGAATATAAATTCTATGTTATACAACATAATATTAATTCCTCACTGCAACAATAAAAAACAACTTAAATATAATTTTGGAAAATCATTGCACTAACAAACGTGCTCTCTTTATCACAATATTTCAATAAATATTTAGGAGCACCGTCTTGTTACCGATAGCTTGGTGACCATTTTGTTTATTCCTATCGGCCAGGGTTACGTATGTCATTCGCATCGTCTTCTTCACCATTCCACCGGCTGTGCATCTTATATTTTAAGACTAGCACTACCTTCATTATCATCGTTCGGTCTGCCAGTTGCTCGGTTCACAATGGTGGAATAAATGGTGTGTGGTTTTTTCTGGCTTTGTTTATGAAGTGGTACCGTTGCCTGTTGCTCCGGTTCTCTGACCCTCGCACTAGCCCCTTATGCTCGGTTCCAGGCTGCGTATCCTGATACCAACTTCGCCAATGCAGCAAAGAAAAAGCTTAGAATCTTGCACTCCGACAATTTTGACACAAATTCTGAGAAGCAGCCTCCGTGTATCTGGCCGTTTCAATGCCGTTGGGTGAACGTTTCCGAAGACAATCTTGTGCAGTGCAACAGAAAACTCATGATCAACAGCGTGGAGGGCGCTTCCATTCTTCAAAACGTTATCTCTAAAGCTCTTGTACGGAAGACCTAGCTCCCCAACCACAAAAATCCCGCCATCCCAACAAAGTTAATGATGATGAGAGGGGCGAAGCTAAAAAGCTTATCGGTAAAACCGTGAAACATTTGCCCGCAAATCATATAAAAACTCGACACGTCAAGCTTACCACCACTCCGTTGACAAGCCCGTCGATGACGTCGATGTTTGTGGTGATTATGTAGGGCTTCTTTGTGACGATTAGAATCTCCATGGGTAAGTTGGCGAACTCGGTGTGTGACATTTTAGCCACCTTGGCCGTCGCCTTCTGCAGACCATCTTGTGTCGTGTACCGCCGCTACCTGTCTTGAGCTCGGATGCGACGAAAGACAACCTCTTCCTCCTCTCGTCCATGTTGGGTAGCAACGAACGCGTTGAACGTTTTGACCATTTCGGCCAAATGTTTGTTGGCCAATCCCTAGGGGGATCCTGCCACAATCATCAATAATGTGCCGGATACAGCAGCAATGAGGAACGGGACAGGGGTCCTCGAAGAGAAGCTTCGCCCATAAAACATGAATGACTCGGTTGCCTTTATGTATCTCCTGCACCAGATTTGTGACAACCCCCATGCTGTGGGTTGTCTTGTCTTTCCTATGTATGCGTCTCTTTTCGCCGTTTTTGCGTCGATTCAATTTGTACTATGTACCATATCTGGCAGACGGAAAAGCACTTGGTCAACAAAATTACTTTCCTCTTATTTCAAGGATGTATGGCTTTCTTCTGCAGGTTAGAAAAAAATTACAGATGCTGAAAAAGTGTGCCTCACGTTGAGAGGGATGGCTTCATTTTGATTTAATGCTCATGCTCTTCAGAAAACCATGGGCGTCATCTATGTCCAAGCGGTCTGCCAACTACAAAGAAAAATAGCGCAAAAGATATCACAAAGAAACTACACAACACAGGTGGTGACGAATAACACAGCGCTTTATTGCACGAAGGAATGGACGCAAATTTTGTTAAGTGCTTCAAATCAGAAACAAATGAAATGCGTGTGATATAAAGTAGTCGGTTTCTCTTCAGGAAAAGAAAATAGTAAACTTACCATAAATATTACACATGGTATCGCACGTGGGTGACCACGATTTGACACGGGCTAGCGTTTTCGATGTGACTTCTTTTTTGTTCTGTTTTCTCGTTCGTTTATTTTTTTATATCTGTCCCTGCTCCAAACTTGCATTGTGTGGTTGGTTTGTCCAGTCTTCGCTTTTCTGTCGTACAATGCTCCAACTGGCCTACGTGGAAACCCTTTGGCCTTCCTACGTTTCAAACAGTTGCATTAGCCTTTTGCTGTAAGATCCCACTTTGTCAAGCCGTTTTGATTAAAACACGGATATATATATGTATATATATATATACATATATATATAGGTTGCCGCAAAATATTATGGGCGAGCTTATCGAATACTTTAAATCGCTGTATGGGCCCTGTTACAACGTTCGCGACACGCCTTACAAGCGAAATTTATTTCCAGGAGGAGATTGCGTTAATTACGTATGTTCCGCATGTGTTCTCCGTCGTCCTACAATATTCGCGATGTCATACTGGGAAGCTGTATAAAACCTACTATGTTCGTGGGAACTCCATAAATAGCGTCCTAACACGGACATCTTGCCAACATCCTAACTAGTCCGGTGACACAGACGTACTTACCGCGTTTGCGGCCCGGTACTCTTCTTCCTCGTAAAGACCACCCATGCTGCTATTACAAAGGTGTTGGGGGCCATATTTCTTCCTTTTCAGTACTACGCAAACAGAATGAGCCATGAAGGAACGCTAATGATGAATAGGATAGAAGTTTAGTCTATCTAGTGCGTTCAGCGCGACCGGAGTGTTTCCGCCGGTTGTCATATTTTACCACGTCCCTACTAGACTCTTCGCCCGGAACTATGTAAATTTCCGCCGTGGTGTTGTCGCCCACTGTAGCTTATAAATATTGGCTTCCATGCCGCGGATTAGGATTGAAAACAAAACAAGCGCCCGCGGTGTCTGAAAACCAAAGTGCATTATTCGAAAATGAAAAACCCCACCGACCATCCGTTTCACATTCAATAACTAGAAGCTCAAGCTGTTTGGGGTGATTACCCCCGCATTACGGGAGCCAGTATGTCAGTTCGCGTACCGATTATTCACTGCGCGTTGGAGTGAACGCGCTAACGTTTACTCTAAACTCACTAACAAAATTATTTTGGGCTGGTTATATAATAAACAATTTCAGTGAAAATGTCATGCTATCAAGATAATATTTACCTCACCGGAACAAGCATTGGCATTGTAAGAGATGCGCCAGTGCACATGTTGCCACTACCAATGATTCCGTTTTTTTCTCCCAGTAAAAAACTATTATCCCTGTCCTGAGAAAATGCTGCTGACGAGTATGTCCTTGTCAACAAGATAGCACAGTCTCTGAAAATGAGTCATTACTACACTGCTGTCAGCCGTAATCTCTGCAGTTACGATTCCTTAGAGCCAATTTTATATATTAGGCCTCTACTGTTTGCAACAGTTCCAAGGATGAAGTTGTATCGCCTGCCCTTCCTTTGCTGGGTTAGTCTCGTCAGCCTGTGGGCTGGAGCTGAAGTATTCAGGACTTTCTTCTGGCCTAAACACTGTTCTCAGCCTGGAAATGACTTAAGTGCTCATTGCTTTTTCTAACAAAAACACAGCAGTATGCTAATCCCATTCTTACAAGGTCAGAAGAAGATCAGTGTCGATTTACTGTATACAAATGTGGCGTCGCCCGACTCGCCCTAACAGATTTAAACTCGCGAATTCGAAAAATATTCACGACATTGTCGACGTCATAATTTGTGGTATATTTTTATTCCTGTCAAAAGTTCAAAGTCATCGACAGTGATGTTTGTCCAAAAAAAAAGACATCTTCTCTTTTCTGACTACTATAAAGCACTACAAAATAAATAGAAAATGTGTTTACCCAATGCCCCATATTTGTATCGGTCGAGAAACTTTGAGCTGTACACAATACGTACAGAGCCCTAATCGTCGCTGAAGATATCGAACTTTGGGAATAAGAAAGGGAACTACACGTAAGAAAAAAACAAAGGACGATGCGCCGTCCTGTGTGCTATTTTACATGTAGTCGTTTTTCGCGCTTATTACCAAATGTATCTCCAACTCACCCAGCTTTAAATTGTGTTAAGATATTGCGAATTCCTATTAGAGAAGCCTACAAACAAAACACAACTTTCGTTATATCGTATGATCTATACGAGTTCAGGGTGAAACGATAAGTAGTGTGGAATGCTCCAACAGCATTGGTCCGCATAACTTACACCTTTGTTTGTTGCTTCAAATAGAACAATTTTTGTACTTCGAAAATAAAATATATTTGTCCACTTTCGGTAAACAGCTTCAACATGTTGATGAAGGGATTCCATGCACCCGCCACGATTGGTTTCATCTCAATACAAGAAATTGATAATTTCCTAGTAGCTGATCTATGTTCTTGGCGGCGGTGTCAATAAAAATCGAATATTCCTTAATCCAGACAAGATAACTGCTGTTCTTCGCTTTTCTGAGGCATGCCTATTATAAAAACTTTGGGCTTACTTCGTCCAGGCTTCTAGTTTTTCCAACTGCGTTGGTATTTTTCCAACAAACCCATTGTCTCATAAAAAACTCTTTAGACAAGGAAACCGTTTGTTCTTGTCCGAAGACTGTGCAACTGTTTTCAAAACCCGGACGCAATCTTTTAGATCTGAACCTTTTTCCTCTTATTTAGGAAAGTGCACAACGAACATTATTCATACTGGCGTAGTATTGATGTTCTACAGTGTCCCCATTCCTATTCAAAGTGAGCCTTCACCTACGCAAGCTGCACTTTGGCGGCAGCTGAGCAAGCAAGACGAAAGACAAGAAAATTTTTCTCTTCATTTTCTAGCCTATGCAATTATTTCAGCTTTTTAACCTGTTTGCAGCTTTTTGTATTTTTTTACTTTTGTTCTTTGATTTTATTTTTATATTTACTATGCCCCTTTGGTTATCCGTTACAAATGCCTGTTTGCTAGCTTTTTCACGTGGTTTTACATTTACACTAATACAAACTTACTGTGGCCTATATTTTGGCCAGAAGTCACAATGACACAGAAGCCCTATCCCGCTGCCCCCAAACGTCCCATTCGGGTAGCTCGTCTCTTAACGTGTCCTCACTGTCGGTGACAATGGCGTGTTTGGGCAACGCGGAACACGATATTCTGTCACACCTTCAGTTTATCTAATGGACTATCCGAGGCACACATTCAAAAGGCCGCTTAACCCGTCAGTTGCGTCCTTAATGCTTAAGTCTTCCAAAGTACTGCTTTTAAAACTGCGATCTAACACCTTAATAGTTATAAGGAATGCAGTCATCTCGGTGTCTTCAGCACTAATCATTTATATATTTACGGTTAGGCTAAGGTTGGCTAGCCTGCTATCAAGAAAACATAAAACACACGAGTTGATTCCTACTGGACGCAAATTCCAATGAGGGATGCTAAAAAAATGGTGGGATGTCCGGTGCGTTAGCGTCGTACACCCCTGGCCTCACCGCCTGGAGAGCTGCTTAAGCCTTTGCCCTTGCCCTCAATTCGAATTTTTTGGCATTGACATCCACGAACATTTCTTCTTCTTTGGATGGTTGTCGTGGACTGGAACTGATGTTAATCATTCCACTCAATTTATCGGAAGTGCCCTTTTCAATCTTGGCAGCACTGAATAATTCCTAGATTTTTTCTGCAGTATACGATTACACATAACGTACCACCAAAAGTTGTTTTAGGCCACCCCGAACGTACATTTCTCCGAACAGTTGGTGATTAAATTTTTCTTGTTCTGGTACCACCAAAGATATCTTGTTCTAATATCAACCAGAAGCAGATGCCTTGTAGGAATGGTTACAATTATACCTTGTACCCACCACAGAAACGGGCCATTATCATCACCAGCATAACATGCGCCTATAACTACGCCGTTAAAAATATCACAGGATATTAGTTTTTCTTTTTTATGCCCGCAATCAACTATTTGTTCTGGGTACAACTATTTCTCCTGGGCCACTTTTTTCAAAGTCAGACACACTAATTTTTTGACAGACCAAGTTCGCTATCTGATTGTTTATTGTTAATACCTAGGCCATTTGGACACCGAGTCGTTGAGAGTATCAGAAGTTTTGCTACAGGAAGACTGGCGATAAATACCCTTTCAACAAGGAGAAGTGTTTCGTTTGACACCTCAATGTACTACACTAGTGTGTGAAAACCTAATGCCCCGTCTACTAACCCTCTCCAGTGAACCTCTTCAGTGATCTGCTTTCTTATTACGACATGTGGTGTAACCAACCACTTGTGGTGTTGCGTTGAAACGGGAAGGTGTGCGTCTAAAGCTGATTGCCCAGCTATGTAAATCCCTTTCACATGCGATGCGGATGGCCGCTCCGGTTCCCTTTAAGTTAATAGAGCCATCATATTGCATTTCTATCCCCTTTCTTCAGCCTGAAACAGTGGTATTATAAGAATCGTCTTCATCCATGTGCCAGAAGCTTCGGCTTCATATCACTCGCCCCGCGCGGTCTTCGCTTGTGTCTAAGGCTCTGATATGTGCTCGGTTCGCCAGACCATAATGAGAAGTCTCTGCTTTACCATGCCTTCCCCTCTGTACGTGAATAAACTGCTGCCTACAAGGTCTTAGGGCCACTTCCAACATCTAACTTCCGTTTGAACATAGACATAACAATCATTGTGCGTTTGGAACAATAAAAAAAACCATTGCTAACTCACAAGTCCATTATGATAGCGAAGAAATCAATAATGATAGTAGCCCTACCGATATACGAGCGCAGTTTTGGAATATGCAGCCACGGTATATAATCCATGCACTCACCGCAATTTGTTACACTAAAATACTTACCCCAAATCTGCTAGGTTAAACCCAGGTTGTCAACATTCGCGCATATACCGCCAAGTCTTGCATTCTCTAGAAACTTATAACAATGGTGAACCAATGATGAAACGATTACGAAACAAAGAAAAAATAGTTTATAATATATTCGTATAAACGTAAGCCAAAACTTCATAAAAGTATGCATCAGTTCGGAAAGAGTTTGTGTTGTTGAAAAAACATCGAATGCTCATTGTCACACAATGCTTTTTAAACAGTACTTCTCTTCATACCAACCACGCGCACGGCATTATGTGCCTTAGATAAAGTTTGCTTCTACCCTTGTGCTGGTTTTTATAGCAATCAATACATTTTTCTCATTTGGTTTTTCTATAGAAAATCTTCGTTTTTTCTTAATCAACTTTTCAAAAAGATCGTCGTTGCCCTGCTGCTCGTAATAAATCAGCATGTTTGTCATTGCAATGTATTGACAATGCTCTTGTGCAATTAAAAACGGACAGAAGAAAATCTGAATTCTCTTGTGCATTCAAATTGCTTTTAATGCTTAATATATCCACAACTTCTGATTTACCCTGACACTAAGCCTAGTATTACGTACGTAAAAAAGTACAGCACAGAGTTGCATTTGAAAACACTTTGCAGCTCATATTCGGGTGACACTATATTTGACCGTAAACATTTTCTGCTCAGATTATATTGTTAGTTTGTAAACGTCAGCTTCTAAATGCTGAAATATAATTTAAATTTTCAACCTCGAATGCACGAGGGTGTGTACCAAAACATTTTCGGCAAAGGAAACGAGATTTATTCATTACCACTATGACCTTTTCTGTCTAGCAAAACTTAATTTCTTCTTGTATAAAGACGGCAAAAACCGATAACTTTGAGATGTGACGTTTTTACAGATTGATGAAATTGTAAGACATTTTAATACTTTTTTTGTTGGAAGGAGTGCACGCAAATACGAATTTGCCGACATACCTATGGTTTGGGTATGATTTCATATTTAATGCTCGTAGCAGAGTGCGTGGATAATTTTTCTCAGAAATGTATTTTGCAGTTTGCTGGATATCGCGATGCTCACATTTGGCTTTTTTAGCATGCAAATGCTGTTTTGAGCTAAAATGCACTGCAATACCAAAAAAATGGTAAATGGTATGTACATTTACAAAAAACTCACATGTTCTCTAAACGCGACCCAGCAATAAATTTGGAAATTGCTTCTGTAAAGCTGTCTATCAACAAAAACCTTTCGTCTTTTCTGTAAATCAAACTTTTTTGTCAAGGAAAAAGACCATCTACCTGTCTTTTCCGCTTCGGTAATCTTCGATCGGCAGCCCTCTTTCCACTTACAGCTATATTGGAATGTACGTCATCGCAGGTGATATCTTTTAGGAACTATTAAACAATAGCCCCCTCAATAAATATCCCCCTTTTAACTGGACTGTTTCTTTCCGCAATGAAGCCACGCAACACATTGAACGCAATAGTCTGCAATTGTTATTCATGTACCTAGTCTTTTTCTCAAAAAAGAGGTCTTGGAGAATATTATTTTTAATAAGGTGAATCTCAACATTGTTTACAATTTGGGGGCAGCCGATGCGATCCGAGAGCCTTGAGACGATCACGAAAATATTAGGCGGCGACAAAATAAAGATTAGACAAATATTGGGCGATGGAGCGGCGAAGTATTTACATAGAAGAAACATGTACAAGGGGTCATAACAGCTCGAGCTAAGGCAGTGCGCCACACTTCTTCATTGCCGTCGGCGTGGTTGCCCTACAGCAATGTGCCAGTATCTTTTTTCTGCTTCCCGAAACTATATTTGGAGATTTCTCCTGTGCCGGCGCAAAACGCGTTTCATTTAGTGGTGTTTTGTCACGACACCTGGGATATAAGTGCCTGTGACAATGGTGCCATAATTGCTTAAGAAAGGAATAGCCGAAAAATGGTGGGAAGAAAACAGAAAGCGTACCAATATCATTGCAACATGGACCTCCTATTTATTTAGAAGCCTTATCAGCATCTCCTGTGCGAATACGGTTGCGTTTCCACACATCTTAAAAATATCCGAAAGCCGAGAGCAGAGTAATAACCTGAAATTGTCAAGTATGCAGATTGTATTCAACCAGCCGTGCTGTTGAAACCAATTAGCCGATGTAAAAAATTGAAATTCGTAGGTATTATTGCTGTCTTCAAGAAAAATTCTCCAAATTGAGGGAAGCTTGAAAGAAAATAATATTAAGCTAGCCATTGGCAAATACCGAATTTACGAACTCAGAGACAAGAAGGGTAATGTAAAGCAAAACTTGTAAAAAATAAAAGTAGCAGGATGTTTCTACACCAGGATAACTGCTAGTAATCTTATTCGAGGAGAAAGCGCTAAGAGTACAACTTTACCTTCCGATGTATGCTTAGTAACTGAAGAGAAGGTAAGAAACACCGTCATAGTAATAAAAACAGGAAAAGCTTTTGGTGACAACAGCATAACGGCAGTTCTTTTAAAGAAGGGAGTAGATAATGATCTGGAAAAACTATCTGAAGTTTTTTTCGGATGCTGGAAAGCGGAAATTGTGCCGTAGAGTGGGAAAATGCCAACATTACCCTTGAGATTTAAAGACCTCAGGAATTGCCAACAGATTAGCCTACTCTCTTTTGTGTACGAGATTATACAAAAAATATTGTTAGCCGCATGGGTGACAGCCTAGATTTAGAACAACCTAGAGGGCACGCTGGGGATAGACAAGAATGCTCAACCATCGATCACATTCGTGTTGTCTATAAAGTGATAGAAAAATCCGCGGAATACATTAAACCTCTTTCCATGGCTAATACAGACCACCAGAAAGCGTTTTATTCTTTACTCATAGAAGGCATGATAGAAGCACTAGAAAGCGCGAAAGCGAAGCAAGCTACAAAAGAGTTCTACACCACATATATAAAGAATGCACGGCACGAGAACGCTCAACAAGCAAAGCGATAAATTCCCAATCCGGAAGGGCGCCATACAGAGAAATACCATCTCTCCAAAACAATTAACAGCATGTCTTAAAGGGGTGTTTAGGAAACTTGACTGTTAGAACGTAGGGTCACACATAAATTGAAATACTTTATAAATTTGAAGTTTGCAGACGACTGAGTACTGGTAAGTGAGAACGTAGAATGCCTAGCAACATTGCTTGAGTAACTACAAGCAGGAAGGATGACAGTGGGGCGAACAATATATATGAATAAATCTAAAGTATTGAGGAATTGGCATGAGAAAACCGCCCTCTGAAACTTCGGAAACGAAATGCCCGATAAAGTAAAAGAATGCTACTTCCTCAGAAATATTGTTAGCGCAGACCGCAACCACGCAAGGGAATCTGGCGGAGAATAGATATCGTTTCGGGAGCACTCGGCGAGCAGTCCCAAATTATAAAAAGTTAGCTTCCACTGTCACTCAATAGAAAAATCTACAACCAGTGCCTACTGCCGGTTGTGACGTAAGGACCTGAAAATTGGTGCCCTAATAAACAACTAAGAATCAAACTTAGGTAGGCTCTACGTGCCATGAAACGAGTAATGTTAGGACTAACACTTAGGTGCTGGAAATTTGCTGCCTAGATCAGAGAGCAATTTACAGTAAAAAATATCGTAGTTGGAATAAAGAAAACAGAAATGTACGAGGGGGAAGAGCAGTGATCATTTGGATGAATTCAAAAAAAGAAATTCGGGGGTAAAGTGCTGACCCGAGCAGCACACTACAGGAGCTGTTGGAGGTGAAAGCGAGAGGCCTTTTTCTGCAGCGTACCTGAGAGGTTTGATTATTATTATTATTATTAATATTATTATTATTATATTATTATTATTATTATTATTATTACTAATAATAATATTATTGGGCTGGCTAGCCTATGTGCTGGCTAGCCCTAACGACGACTATGGCGGCGTTGCTTCGGCAGCGACCCTTTCGTCGAGCCCTCCCTGCACAGCCCCCGCCACCCATCCTGTTGACCTTGCGGCCGAGCTGCTGTCTTTGCGCGCCCTTCTCGTGGACGCCCTGGAAGGAATTTCCTTCCTCTCCGATCAGGTTACCAAGTTGGGAAAGGACAATGAGCGGCTGCGCCGGGACAACGCGACAAAGGCTGAAGCTCACGCCGATGTCGTGAAGACCCTGCTGCTGGAGGTGCGTGCACTGCGCACAGATTTGACTCGGTTGAGGGGCGACCCTCCCTCCCCCTCTCGGCTAGCCGAGTTCCCGCCGCTTCCAACCGCGTCGTCCGCGGAAACAATACCCCCCACTCCGCTGTCGCAGAGCGCTTCGCCTGCCGCATCGCCTCTCTCGGCCGATCCCAGCTCGAAGGTTGTTTTTTCGAAATCCCATCGCCTGGACCATCCGCCCTTGTACCTACCCCTGCAGCAGCGCACTCCCAAGAACTCCGTACCGCGTCCCCTGGCTGTTGGTGTATCTGAGAGATCTGGTCTTGTGGCTGTCAGCCGTCGCAAGCCCCCAAAAGCTGTGTTTGTAACAAAACTGGTTCCGTCTACAACTTCAGCTCAAGTTTTCGAGCACCTGTCCGGTGTGGGGGCCACCCCGATAGTGTGCAAACGTTTAAAGACGAGGCATGACTCTTACGCCTCTTTCTACGTCGCTGTGGACGACGCGTGTTTTGAGCGGCTCAAAGACCCTGCGCTGTGGCCTTGGCACTGTCTTTTTAAGCCCTTCCGTGGTGAATTGCGTGAAAAAATGATTCATGCAGAGCAGCAACGACTTGATGATGATGGCAGGTAATAGTAGCTTTGATTGCTTTTATCAGAACGTCCGTGGACTTCGCACAAAGTCAGCTGAATTCTTCTCAAGTGTCGTTTCTTCTTGCTGGCCTATAATTATTCTAACAGAAACTTGGTTGTGCCCGGACATAAGTTCCAATACCTTGTTCCATCCGCATTACCAAGTTTTCCGGCATGACCGTGACCCGTTGCACGATAAACAACGGGGCGGTGGTGTGCTTATTGCCCTACATGACTCCATCAAGTGTTAACGCCGCCTTGACCATGAATTAGAGAGTGAGTGTATTTGGTTATAGGTGTTTTGTGATCGGGGTGAACGGCTCTTTGTGTGTACATACTACATTTCCCCCGAGACACATGCCAGTGAGTTCGGAAATATACTCAACACAATCGATACTACAGTAATATCTCACAGTGATCACCATTTCCTTGTCACTGGAGACTTTAACGCACCGGGTAATTCTTGGGAGACTCAGCGGGTCAGTCAGGCGTCTCATCCAATATCTCCGAACTGTGATTTTCTATTTGATTTTATTTCCTTTACTTCCTTGCAGCAGTGCAACCTCATTAGGAATTCATGTGGGAACGTCTTAGATTTGTGTCTGACTAGCTTGGAAGCTGTCGACGTCTCGCGCAGTCATAGTAACCTTGTAAAACCGGACAAGTTTCAGCCGTCATTACATATTTTATTGCATAACGTATCTCTCCTCCATTACAGGCCCCCTGTTTGCACACCAGGAAGCAGTAGTTACGACTTTGCTCGTGGTGACTACATTGGTTTATTTCACTTTCTTAGTAACACTGATTGGTCACCAATAGCTAACCTCAACGACGTTGATGAACAGACCGATTTTTTTACTGAAGTTGTTCACGATGGCTTGAGGAGCTCTGTTCCCCGAAAATTTGAAAAGAAAGGCAATTTTCCGCGTTGGTTTTCTGATGAACTTAAACGAGCTTTGGGGATGAAAAATCGAGCGCACAAGCAAGCTAAGAAAACAGGGCAGGTAAGGTGGCGGAATGAGTTTCGTCAACTCAGATCTCTTTGTAAATGTCTGGTTAGGCGCGATAGGTTGAATTACATTGCCGCGGTTGAGGCTGATGCAACACGCAATGCAAAAGCTTTCTGGGGCCACGTCCGTTCTCAAACATGTAAAAATTAACCTGAGAACATTCACCTCATCGATGAACGAGGAGAGAGCATATCGGACGTTGCCAATGCCTTTGCGCGACAATTCCGTTCCGCTTATGGAAACAACAGTGCAGCTTGCCCCCCTCCACAATCTCTAGTTTACTGTAAAAACTCAGAAGTGCTGGTTTCAGAAAGTCTCGTTTTGAAAGCTCTCAAACAATTGAAATCGTCATTTTTATGCTGCCCTGACGGCATTCCTTCTGCCGTACTGAAAGCGTTTGGTGATATCCTAGTTCTAGTATTGACGTGTATATTTCAAACTTCTCTCAAGTCTGGCAAGTTCCCCGCTCGTTGGAAGAATGCAAGGGTTGTTCCTGTATTTAGGACAGGTTCTAAATTGGACCCCACGAACTACCAACCGATATCTATTCTATGTGCTGCTTCTAAATTGTTTGAGTCAATACTGCATAAACTACTCACATTCAGTATAAATACCACATTAATACCTGAACAGCATGGTTTTTTTCGCGGGCCGATCGACCACTACCAATCTCGTCAACTTCACGCTGCATGCTTCGGAAGCTGTGCAAGGGAGAGGTCAACTTGATGTAGTCTACTTTGATTTAAGCAAGTCTTTTGATGTCGTCTGCCACGAGCTCTTAGCCAAAAAACTTTCTGAGCTTGATATACAACCATCCCTGATATCTCTTATATGCAATTATCTATGTGATAGGTCATGTTTTGTGCATGTAAATGGACAGTCTTCTATTTCCTATGAGGTCACCAGTGGTGTCCCTCAGGGCTCAGTTCTCGGGCCACTTCTCTTCTCAATCTTTATAAATGATGTCGCGACAATATTTAATGATTGTAATTTTCTTTTATATGCCGATGATGTAAAAATATCTAAATCTGTTTCCAGCTCTGCCAGCTGTTCCGCTCTCCAGATAGCAATCTCGTCCTTCTCGAATTGGTGCTCATGCAACAAACTCCTCATCAATACATCTAAAACTAAGGTAATGACATACGCAAGAAAGACTGACAACATCTTGTTTCCCTGCAACATCAACGGTGAATTACTCCCACGTGTGGTAGAGGTTAATGACCTGGGCGTCACTTTCGACAGTAAACTGAGCTTCTCTCCACATATTGAGGTTATTCCTCGTAGAGCTCTTCGATCGCTTGGCGTTGTCTGTCGCGTGTCCAAGGAGTTCAAGGAGCCGATTTCTCTTCTCAAGCTCTACACAACTATATGTCGTCCTCAGCTTGAATATGCATCTGTTGTCTGGAACAGCACGAGCAAAGCAAACCGTAAGCTTGTAGAAAGAGTCCAATATAAGTTCATATCTATCTTCAACCATCGCTTTGGCGATAGTAGTAATTATAACCCTGGATCGCCCTCTTCATTGACGCTATCATGCTTAACTTCCAGGCGGAACAAGGCTGATATTCTCTTCCTCTTTAAAATTATGCAGGGCAAAGTGTCTTGTGGTGAGCTGCTACAGCATGTTCGTCTTTATGTGCCGCAAAAGTGGACCAGGAAACATGATACCTTTTGCAACCCCAATTGTCTGCGTGTCTTGTGCCCTGTGTTCCGACTGCAATGCACGTACAATCGGTACTCGGACTACCTGGATATATTTAATGATTGCCCTACTCTGTTTCGCAAACATGTCTGTGAGTTTGTATTGGCGTAACTGCCAACTTTTCTTATTCTGTATTTGTCTTTTATCCTTGAGTTCATGCACTTAAATGACTTTCATTCCGTAACTTCAACATAAGCTATCCTTTCGTTTTTTTGTATTTTGTATTTTATTTTGTATTTGAAAGATGTGTACATTATGTTTTGTGTGTTTCTGTTTCCGTGCGCCAGCACAAAGGCCCTCCGGCTGTTCCTGGGCACGCATATAATTAATTGATTGATTGATTGATTGATTATTATTATTAATATTATTAATATAGTGACCCCCGCGCCTGCGAAGTCCCCGACGGTTGTTCCATTTGAAGCTTCCGTGATCCGCTCGCCCTCCGACACGCCTCAAGACACCGAGACCAGTCCTGTTTGCCGTACGCCGACAGCTCGTCAATCCCCTTCGGAGCAACGCGTTGACGATCCTGCCCGACCCCCTTTGACAACAATTGCCTCAAAGGGTGAAAAGAATACAAAGAAGGGAAACAGGCCTGCATTCCTTGGAGCCATGGAGTCGTGTGCATTGTCGGTGGTTGAGCGGCCGCAGCGTCAAAGGGCACTATTTGTTTCAAAGTTGAGCCCTGACACTGCCACTGCTGACCTCAGAAGCACATCGAATCTCAAAATATTTGTCCCCTTTCCTGCCGGCGGCTGAAAACAAAATATTTGTCATACTCCTCATTCTACGTCATGGTTGACGAAGAAAACATGAAGCGTCTGAACGACCCCTCAATGTGGCCGCGTGGCTGCATTTTCAAGCCATTCCGTGGGATTCTACACGATGATATGCTCCATCCTTCACAGTCTGTAATTGACAGTGAAGGTGTGTAATTTGGACATCTTTTACAAAAATGCTCGTGGTCTACGAACTAAACCAACTGAATTCTTCGCTAATGTTATTTCGTCTTCGTTTCCTGTCATTGTGATTACCGAAACTTGGCTGTGCAATGAGATTCCCTCATCAGACTATTTTCCATCATGTTACAACACCTTCCGCAGTGATCGTGACTTCACTGCAACTAAACAAAAAGATGGTGGTGTACTTATGGCTGTAGATAATTCTCTGAGATCTGTTCGCCGAAGTGACATTGAAACTGTTCATGAATCAATATGGGTCGAAATTAGCCTTGATCGCTGCGAAAAATTGTTGATTGGGTCCTTCTATGTGCCGCCTAGCATTACCCCAATCTGTTTTATTGACATCATCTCTTCCATTGAAAGTGTCATAGCTTCACATAGGAAGCACAGGATTGTTGTTTTTGGTGATTTTTATACCCCTGGTATCGACTGGAGAACACCTAAATATTCTCATTACCATCAATACATAGAGAATAAGTGCGGCCTTCTATTAGATTTTCTTGCTTTTAATTCCCTTCAACAACATAATTCTATTGCCAATCCTTGCGGTAACATATTAGATCTGTGTATTTCGAACAATGAGCTTATTGAAGTGTCACTCTCTGACGTTTTTTTTTGTTCGTCCCGATAAATTTCACCCACCACTTAAACTAACACTCTCTCTGTCAGGGGAAAAACAGAGCTTTCAAAATAACATCGACAAATTGCCCAGATTTG
Source organism: Haemaphysalis longicornis (assembly GCF_048455015.1). Classification (NCBI taxonomy): domain Eukaryota; kingdom Metazoa; phylum Arthropoda; class Arachnida; order Ixodida; family Ixodidae; genus Haemaphysalis; species Haemaphysalis longicornis. The sequence continues at coordinate 202,544,477 of NW_027526385.1, forward strand.
CTTTCAAAAAAGGTGACTACGTTGGCTTACCCCGTGACTTATCCTCCATTGACTGGTCTATGGTAACTGAAAAAAACCAATGTTGATGACCAAGTAGATCAGCTAACGGAACTTATCTTTAGCAGTATGCGCAAATATATTCCACAATATACTCCTAATCTCCATAAATATCCCCCCTGGTTCTCGTCTGAACTTATAAGTGCTCTAAAGCATAAAGATCGCGCACACAGAAAGCCTAAAAGCACTCCATCTCTCGAGCGCAAGGAAGATTTCCGATGCTTTCGAACTCTCTGTAAACACCTATATAAACGGGATCACAGTTAATATATTGCACACTTAGAAAAAAGCGCCTCTGACAGGCCGGCTGAGTTCTGGAAGTATGTACGCAAACGGTCTAACAAAAGTGAAGAGCCTTTAATACTACTGGACTCCGATGGAACAGAACTACAAGCCGTCGCTGACTGTTTTGCCAAGCAGTTCTCTTACGTTTATAAAATCTCTGACTCTAGCACAACCATCGAACAACATTTGGAAATTAACACACCCAATGCTCTGTCGCTAGAGGAAAATCTCAGCAGCGAATGCATTAAGCGCTTGAAACCATCCTTATCATGTGGTCCAGATGGTATCCCCTCAGCCATACTAAAAGCGTATAGCAGTATATTGGTCCCAGTACTGACTAGCATATTTAATAACTGTCTGATTACTTCCACATATCCTAGCATGTGGAAAATTGCTCGTGTTTTTCCAGTATTTAAGTCTGGCTCTAAAACTGATGTCTCGAATTATCGACCGATTTCTCTTCTCTGTGCGAGGTGGCCTACAGCGAACGGTCGTGTTCTGCATGGGCTCCAGAGTTTTACTCAGAAGTGCTGTAATTTCGTTCCTTGGGCCAAAGCGGATATCACGGTCATCGACAGCTAGGCTTCGTGCACCGGAGGACACTATTTCACTTCCCCGTGAGGGCGAATTCAGCCAACTTACGGCAGTTTTGAACCACGGCAAGATAGGCCTCGTCCCAGCGGGACTAGGCTTAACAACGGGTACGACCAATGCCGGGTACGACCGCCGACGCAGGGGACCGCCCCGCCGTGCTCCCGAGCACAGATGCAAGTGAGACAGAGGACAACTTAATGCATCAAGACCCAACTGAAGGCGAATGTGATGAAACTGCGACAGATTCAAGCTCAAACGCCGATTGGATCGAAGTCGTCACCCGAGCCCAGCGGCGACGCGAGCGGAAGCCCAACCCAGCGGTAGGCCTAACGGCTGAGCCGACAACCACGAAGCCCTCGCTTACACGCAAATTTGCTCCAAGGCCAGCTCCCCTTCCAAGGGACGATTACAAGCTCGTGTTGCGACCACAGGGTGGCCTCAAGATAGCGGAATTAGACCTAGCCGAGGTCTCGCTCGCCTTGCTGAGCGCAATTCAGTCAACCTGGCGCCAAACCAACCTGCGAGTCCGCTATGACATGGTGCAGAACACCGCCACAATTAGCACCCCGTCGGCAGAAGCAGCAAAAGCCTTGAGTCAGGTGAAGCAGATCCGAATCAATAACATCACCTACCCAGTGCAGCTCTACGGACTCGCCCCAGATCACTCCGTCAAGGGCATCATAAGAGGGGCACCCCTCCGTTTCTCTGAGCGGGAATTGTTAGACAATATGTACGTACCCGACCACGAGATCTACGCATGCAGAAGACTAGGAAATTCAAATATCGTCGTAGTCACGTTTGCTGGTAACAAGGTCCCCTATTACGTTACCCTCTTCGGCTCAGAGTACCCGTGCTCCTTGTACAAGAAGACTGTGCCTGTGTGCGACGCATGCCATGAACTCGGACATAGGGCGACGGCATGTCCTCAGCCCAACACACGTGTGTGCCACCAGTGTGGGGTCAAAGACCCGAAACCCGGACATGACTGCAAGGCCCTCTGCTCGCTATGCGGGGGGGCCCACCTTACGGCTACCAAGGGCTGCCCGAAACGCTTCCGGGAGCCTTTCGTCCTTCGTCAACGGCAGTTCGAGCAGAAGAGGACGGAGGAGCGCGCCTCTCGGGTGAACCAACTAGCCCTCCAAGTGGATCAGCAAGCATCGCAGCATGGCCATCCAGCCTCACAACCAGACCAGCGGGGGCGGCCCCGTGACCGATCCAGAACCCCATCCGCGAGAAGGAGAGGGAATTCAAGCACCAGGTCAAAATCCGGGTCCCGCAATCGTACGCCGAAGACCGGGAACGACGAGAAACAGGTGAGCTGGGCTTGCGTTGTGTCTCCCACTGCTCGACGCGACCCCACACCGACACCACCAAAAAACACAGATTCCCACCCATGTCCAGAATGTTCAACCTTTAAGGCACAGTTGGCGCAACAACAGATCATAATTGCGTCATTAGAAAAAAGGCTAGCAGAACTAGAAAGCTCCCGTGACGATTCGCACCCAGACAAACGCAAACGCCCTTCACGCATCGCCGGAAAAAATTCGAATGCCATGGACACAGCTCCCTCTGTCCCACCCGCTAAGGGGGAGTGCGCAAGTTTCTCTCTACAAGCTGAAGTCGAAGTGATAGATCAAAACAAGACTTCGTCGGAGCACACCACAGACCCCTTCTCGCAACAAACCCAGTCTCAAGGAGGCACAACCTCCCTCGAAGACCTACTCAAGGCGCTCCAGACCCAGATACAGACCCAAACTGACCAAATTAACCGACAAATACAGGCGCTATCCGCTCAGGTAGCCCAGAACGGCGTCCAAATCAATGAAGTCGTAGGTCGGGTCGACCAACTCGGAACTCGCATCGACCGGCTAGAAGGCAGAATGGAGACGGTTGAAAGCAACAGTCTCCGCAGAAGGCAAGCTCCGTATTCCCGCCCTCCAGTATCCGAAAGCAAGGACTTGGTTTCATTCCCCGATGAGTATGCTACCAAATAGGCAGGACTCCACCACATTGCTCCAATGGAATTGCCGCGGAATCAAAGACAAGTCAGCAGCTCTACAACAGTATCTCGGCACACTCTCTCCCCCACCTGATATCATTGCAGTCCAAGAGACGAATGGTCCAACCAAGCTCCCAGGATACGTTACTTACACGGATCCGTCTGGACGATCTACGGCAACCTTAATCAAGAGCAACATAGCAGCAATACAGCACCTTACCCCCCAAAGGGAATGTGAGCACACTCTAGTGGAACTCATTCCCCGGACAGCAAAATGCAAAGAGAGCATCTTTATTCTCAACGTCTACTGCCGACCCTCGAAAAAACGACCGGGTATAGAAGATACTGTGTGCGAAGCCCTCCAACTCGCTGGCAGCTCTCCTCTCCTCATTTTGGGGGACCTTAATGCAGCGCACAAACTTTGGGGATACACATACAACAGTAAGAGGGGGAAAGATCTGCTCAGTGTTATAGAATCGCACAACCTCACGCTCCTAAACGATCCGCACACCCCAACTCGCACAGGGAACAGCGTTTCTCGAGACACAAGCCCATACTTATCCCTACTCCGAGGCTCACTCGACATCACGTGGACCAACACCATGGAGAATTTGGGATCCGATCATGATATCATACAAGTCCTCATCAAAGGCTTGAGCTACAGGTCATACATTGGTACAGCCAAATTAACTGATTGGGACAAATTCAGAAAAGAAAGGAAAGATCGTGATCATTCGAAGGGACAATCTTACGACCAGTGGGCGGAGAGTGTTATACGAGATGTAAAGGCCAACACAAAAACAATAGCCACAACATACCAAACACCGCATGTCGATTCCAAACTCCTGCACATCTGGGAAGCCAGACACAGCCTGAGCAGACGCTGGAAGAAGCAGAGGCACAACCGCCGGCTTAAGAAACGTATAGCACAACTAAGTAAGCAGGCGGCGGAGTACGCGGCCCACCTGTGCAAGGAGAATTGGCTTACGTTATGCGATAGCCTCCAGGGAACGTTATCTACTCGCAAAACGTGGCACCTGCTTCGACACCTTATCGACCCCCTCAAGAACAAGGGAGAGACCACTAGAAGCCTAGCACGCACTATACACTTGTACCAGGGAACCACGGATGACCTCATTCAAGACTTGAAGAACAAATACCTACGTCCGGGAAAAGGAGGTGCTCCTCCCCCTTATGTAGGTCCACCCAATCTCGTGCTAGACAGAGACATTGAAGTCTATGAGGTCCGAGCCGCCATTGCAGCCTGCAAGCGCTCCAGCGCACCTGGGCAAGACCAAATCACCAACAAAGCGTTGGCTAACTTAGATGACAGGGCTGTAGAAGACCTCACAGAGCATTTCAACGTCTTCTGGCGCACAGGCAAGCTTCCCATCTCCTGGAAGACAGCCGAGTTGCGACTGATCCCGAAACCAGGCAAATCACCACATATAGATAATCTTCGGCCGATTTCGTTAACATCCTGCGTGGGGAAAATCATGGAGAGGATAATTTTTCTACGACTTCAGCAATACCTCGATGAAACCCAGCAAATTCCCAACTCGATGTTTGGATTCAGAAAGCACCTGAGCACCCAAGACATCCTGATTCAAATCAAGGAGGACATACTCGTTCCGGCCACGAGACACTGCCCCCGGGCCATACTCACCCTTGACCTAAAGGCAGCGTTTGATAACGTGGCGCACAACGCAATCCTCAATAACCTGGCAAGAACAGGCTGCGGAGAGAGGGTGTACAACTACATCGCCGATTTCCTCTCCAACCGCCAAGCTGTCATAAAAATAGGGGATGTCTCCTCTGATCCAATTACTCTTGGGGACAGGGGGACTCCTCAGGGGTCTGTTCTATCCCCCATGCTTTTCAATATAGCACTGATAGAGCTGCCGAAACGACTAGAGAAGATCCCCAACATAAAGCATGGCCTTTACGCCGACGATATTACTATCTGGACTGGCACAGATTCGATCGGCGGCCTCCAAGACACACTCCAACAGGCAACTGATACCGTCAATCAGTATGCCAAAGAGTGCGGACTAATATGCGCTCCGCAAAAATCTGAACTTCTGGTCGTACGCAGACGACGCACAAAGAAAGACAAAGACGACATCCAAGTCACACTGGAAGGCCATCCCATCAGGCCTACAAAGTCGATACGAATACTTGGACTTCATATCCAGGTGGACACAAGGAACAACGAACTGATTCAGAAACTAAAGACTACCGCCGAACAGGTCACCCAGATGTTACGCAGGGTGCAGAACAGACAAAGAGGGATGAAAGAGGAAGACACCACCAGATTGGTCCAGGCCTTCATTCTATCGCGCATTATCTACGTGGCCCCGTACGTAACTCTGACCAAAACTGAGGAGGAGCAGCTCAACGTCATTATACGGAAAGCCTACAAACAAGCACTGGGTATCCCCACGAGCGCTTCGACTGCTCGACTACTCAAATTAGGCATCCACAACACTGCATCAGAATTAATTGAAGGACACCTCTCCAGCCAAAAATTAAGACTCGAACTCACACTTGCAGGCAGAAAGCTCTTGACAAAACTTCAATGGACGCCTCAAGGACAGCTACAACCCCGACCTCTTGCGCCAGATATGAGGCAGCACATACACATTAAACCAATTCCCCGCAATATGCACCCGGAACATCATGCAGGCAGAAGACAGGCCAGGGCCGAAGCTCTAGAGAAAATTTACGGTAAAGACGAAGGGACGGTTTACACCGACGCAGCAAGCAGTAACCATAAGGGAGCAATGGTGGCAGTAGTAACATCAAGAGACAAATGCCTCACCAGCGCAACCATCCCCAAAACTACCCCTCAAGAAGCAGAAGAAGTGGCCATAGCGCTTGCCATAACCCAGACCAAGGCAACAACGATAATTTCTGACTCGCAGCAGGCCTGCAGAAGATTTACTTTTGGATCGGTGACCCCCGCAGCATACCGCATCCTGAGCACAAACCCCCCGAAACGGCACGTCACGATAGTCTGGGCGCCGGCACATTCCTCCCTCGCGGGCAACGAATTCGCCCACGCGACGGCCTGCGCACTCGCCCACCAGGCCCTGGAAGGAGAACCTGACCCCACCCCTGTTGTGACTTACCGTAACATTACCCAGCATTACCGGCTAGAACGTAGAGTCTATCCACCACCTCACCCACAATTAAGTAAAAAACAAGGCTCGACACTTCGCCTACTTCAAACAAACACGTACCCTCACCCAGTCCGGCTCCATATGCAATTCCCCAATCAGCATCCACCTCAATGCAAGTTCTGTGGAAAATCAGGCTCCCTATATCACGTAGTCTGGGAATGTAGCCAAAACCCGGACTTGCCACCCCCTTTCCCTAGCCCCAACCTCGAGCAGTGGGAGACAGCGCTGTCCAGCGCACACCTCGCCGACCAGGTCATGCTGACGGAGAGGGCGGAACGTGCGAAGACGACGCTTGGACTTCTGGACTAAGAAGCCATCCCCACGCATATAACTGCTCAATAAAGTTTTCCTCTCTCTCTCTCTCTTCTCTGTGCCATGTCAAAGATTTTTGAGATGGCCCTTCACCACATACTGCCTTTAATGTGAAAAACTCATTGAATAATAATCAACATGTATTTGTCCTAATCTTGCCAGTTTCATGGCGCAAATATCTACACCTGTATTCCAGAGAGGACAGGTCGACACCATTTACTGTGACCTCAGCAAAGCGTTCGATGTAGTCAATCACTCAATGCTTATGGTTAAACTTGCTCATTTTGATGTTGACACCGCTGTTGTGAATCTATTGCATAGCTACCTTCGTGACAGATCATGTTATGTAGCCGTCAATGGCCAAACGTCCTCCTTTTACAAAGTGACCAGTGGTGTACCTCAGGGTTTGGTATTAGGCCCACTCCTGTTTTTAATGTATGTTAACGACGTTTCTTCTGCCATTCGCAATTCTTCTTTCCTTTTGTATGCAGATGATATAAAGATATTTAGGGAAATTCATTCATTTAACGACTGTCGCTTGTTGCAGTCTGATTTGTGTTCTTTTTCAGAATGGTGTAAAAACAATAACCTTTCTCTCAATATTTCAAAGACAAAAGTCATAAGTTTCACTCGCGAATCATCTAGCGTATCTTTTTTATACTCTGTCAATTCTGTGTCTTTGTGTAGGGTTTGTGAGATCAATGATCTCGGCGTTCTCTCTGATAGCACCTTGCATTTTTTAGCTCATACTAAGCGTGTTGCTATGCGGGGTCTTCGTTCTCTCGGCTGTGTATGTAGAATATCGAGAGAATTCAATTCTCCTATGCCACTCCGCAAATTGTACACCTCCATATGTCTTCCTCAACTTAAGTATGCATCTGTGATCTGGAATGGCATCTCTAATTCCTTAAGTAACGTAGTTGAGCGTGTCCAGAAAAAATTTCAAAGCGTTTACAACCATCGCTTTGCTAAAAATGACTCTGGCTCGTGTTCTAACACCGTTGAACTATTGTCACTGCCTTCACTTCGCTGCCGGCGAAATCGCGCCGATCTCTTCTTTCTTTTCAAGCTCGTTCACGGTACTATATCCTGTCCTATACTGCTCAATAGTATTAATTTTCGAATTCCACGGAAGCAAACAAGAGAGACCAGGCCGTTTCTTGTGACTACCCGCCTCTCTCAGCACTCAACCCTCAACAGGATACAAAGTCTTTATAATTTTTATTTTCTTGACCTCGATGTTTTTGATGGGTCACAGTTATCGTTTTCCCCCAAGGTTTCTACCGTTATAAGATAACATCACATGTGCAATTTGTTTGTACCCTTCTCTTTTACTTTATCTGGCGCATTGTTGTATGTATGCATGTATGTATGTATGTATATATATTATCTGACTTTTCGTAATTATTATTGGCTATTTCTCATCCTGTATTAATCTACTTTTGTCCTGTCGTTCTAATATTTCTGTGCCCATTGTGTCTGTGATAGTTTTCTTTTGAAAAGTCATCTTGTTCTGTTGTGTTATTCTTAGTTTTTTTTTTCTTTTTTTGCGCGCCAGCATCAAGACCTCTGGGTATTTTCTGGGCACGTTAAATAAATGATTGATTGATTGATTGATTGAATAATATTATTATTGTTATTATTATTATTATTATTATTATTATTATTATTATTATTATTATTATTATTATTATTATTAAGCCGTTTCAAGGCAAGGTCCACCCTGGTATGCTGCACAGCTCTGAAATAACTGAAAATGACCAGTAAGTACGAGAGTTTCGACATATACTATCAAAACACTAGAGGTCTACGAACTAAGTCCTCCGAATTTATTAGAAATATTGTATGCTCTAAATTTTCTGCTGTATTCATTACTGAAACCTGGCTTTCCGATGATATCTCGTCTTCCGACTATTTCCCTTCTAACTATCAAATCTTTAGAGGCGACAGAAAATTACCTGGACCTAAACAAAAAGGTGGCGGGGTTCTCGTTGCCGTTGATCATTCAGTGCATTGCATGCGGCGTGCTGACCTCGAGACCCTAGACGAATCAGTCTGGCTTGAGGTAGGCCTCACGAATGGCGAGAAGCTACTCATCGGTGCATTCTATATATCCCCGGATGTGTTACCTTCTATATTTATTCGAACACTCACATCCATAGAAAATGTCTCAAATGCACACTCCAACCATAAGCTCATTATACTTGGAGACTTCAACACCCCAGGTATTCGCTGGAACAGTCTTTCCTTTGAGCACAAAAACCATTATGCAGCGCAGAAATGCAGCATGCTATTGGATTTTCAATCGTTCACCTCCATGCAGCAGTTTTGCCGCATAGAAAACTCTTGTGGTAATGTTCTAGATGTGTGCTTCTCAAATTTAAAAAAAACGTACGAGTGTGTGCCTCCGAAATATCCCTTGTGCACCCCGACAAGTTTCACCCCCCTCTTATTGTCTCTGTCTCGGCCACGACCCAGCATCGCTCTGGCGGTGTTGACAATTGTGCAGTCCCGCGATATGCTTTCAAGCGTGGAGATTATGCTGGGCTGTATCACTTTTATTCATCTGCTGAATGGTCTATTGTTTTGGATGTCAATGATGTCGACGAACAGGTTCGACGTTTCACTGAAATCGTTAGAAGGGGCATGGAAAAGTATATCAATTGTCATAAGCCAGTTCCTTCCAAATTTCCCCACTGGTTTTCTGGAGATCTTCGAAGTTCGCTTAAGCTTAAGGATAGCGCCCACCAAAAGGCCAAGCGTTCTGGGCTTGACAAGTGGAAAGCGGAGTTTAGTCGGTATCGCTCACTTTGTAAAATCCTCTACCGGCGTGACCACCAGCTCTATATAGAATCGTTAGAGGCTGGTGCGTCTCAGAAACCGGCTTAATTCTGGAGGTATGTACGCGGCCGTTCTAAGGTGTCTAAAGAACACGTTGGCCTGCTTAATTCCGATGGTAAAGAGGTTGAGGATGTTGCCATCAGTTTTGCTCAGTACTTTCATGCTGTCTTTCAACTGCCAGATGGCAACGACGAACGCCTATCGTTTAATAACTCTAATTTTAACACACTTACGTTCGATGAAAAAATTGTCAATGATAGCCTTCAACGGATGAAACCATCATTTTCCTGTGGTGCAGATGGAATTCCAGCAGCCCTCATGAAGGCTTACGGCAACATTTTTGTGCCTGTCTTAACATCTATTTATAATAACTGCTTACTTTTAGGTAAATTTTCTTGTGCATGGAAGATCGCTCCAATTTTTCCAATATTTAGGTCTGGTGATAAGTCAGCCGTTTCTAACTATCGCCCGATCTCACTCCTTTGTGTCGCCTCAAAACTTTTTGAGTCAGCTCTGCACAAAGTTCTTGCTGCCTGCGTCAAGAACGTTGTGATACCAAATCAGCACGGCTTTTTCTCGGGTTGATCAACGGTCACAAATCTTGCAAGCTTTATGACACAGGCTTCGGCTGCAGTTTGTGAAAACGGCCAGTTGGACGTTATTTATTTTGACCTCAGTAAGGCGTTTGATGGGGTGAACCATCAGTTATTAATTAACAAGCTTGCTAAGTCCTGTGTAGACGCAAACCTTGTTGCCTTGTTGTCCAACTATCTCCTTGACCGGTCCTTTTGTGTAGATGTTAACTACAAAAAGTGTGGTGTTTACCCTGCAACAAGTGGTGTACCCCAGGGTTCCGTGCAGGGTCCATTATTGTTTTCTGTCTTTATCAATGATGTCTCAACAGTGTTAACAAACTCTTCTTTTCTTCTCTATGCTGATGATGTCAAACTATTTAAGGACATCAGCGGTGTTCAGGACTGCTGTGCCTTGCAGAGGGATGTGTCGGAATTATCGGTCTGGTGCAGAAAAAACTGGCTAATTTTAAACCCCACTAAAATAAAGCTTGTCACCTACAGCCGGAAAACCCACCGTCTGCTGTTTTCCTACAGTATGGGGAGCTCCTCTGCAAAGGGTTGATGAGGTTAGGGACCTAGGGGTGCTTTTCGGCAGTACCCTCTCTTTTTCTCCTCATATTAGGCTCATCACCCGGCGAGCACTCCGAAGCCTTGGAAATGTGTGTCAGATTACAAAGGAATTCTCGTCTCCAGATCCATTTCTAATGCGATACAATTCAATATGTATACCACAGTTAGAATATGCTTCTGTTGACTGGAACGGCATCTCCAAATCTAGTAGTGAAGTAATAGAACGTGTGAAGAAGGAGTTTTTATCCATATTTAAGCACCGTCACCACAATCACAGTTTTCATTCTGATTCTGACTTACCCATAGTCCCTTCCATCCCTTCCTTGAACTGCAGACGTATGCGTGCTGACCTTACATTTCTTCACAAAATTGTTCATGGCGACCTTTCTTGCGCTGACCTGCTTAACTGTTTAGAGTTTAGTGTACCACAAAAGCCCACCAGGTCGCATCGCCCGTTTTTGACCGCTGCGCGCAACTCCAATCATTCTCCTGTGCGCAGAATACAGAATTGTTACAACCGCTTCTTTGAACGCCTTGACATCTTTCAGAAATCCTTTACAATTTACCGTACAGCGCTGTTGAATACAGTATGTTAAACACCTATGATATGTCTGTCGCTCTTTTTTTTCTGGAATTTGGTTTCTTTGCGGTTGTGTCTATCCAACTCATAGTTGCCTATTTTTGAAACTGTTTACTGTCATTTGTTCGTATTATCATTTGTCTCTACACTCCGTTGTTTTTGTTGTATTACAGTCAAACTTTGTTGCTCTGCCTGTCGCGTGGCCTTTACGACAGGCAGAGCAACATAGGCATCTTCTTTTTTTATTTTTTACCTGTACCCAGGCTCCGCCTGTGCTGCATTTGTCATTTTCACTAATTCAATTTGTGTGTCTTGTCGCTTGTTTGTTTCTTGCTATATGTTTCTTGTATTTTGTTTTCATGTAACTACCCGTGCGCCAGCACTCAGGCCTCTGGCTGTTCCTGGGCACGTAAATAAACATGATTGATTGATTGATTGATTGATTATTATTATTAATTTTATTATTATTGCTGAAGGGGTCTGCCACACGTTACCTTAAAAGCTTATACAGGTGGGGATTGATACAACACTGGTGGCATTTTTCGGTAGTAATCTAGATATGGGTTAGTTTTGTTAGCGTTAACGGGAAGACGTCTGCTAAGTACAGACAAAAACCGGTGTGCCTAAGGTTCCGTGTTGGGGAATCTCTTGTTCCCCATTTTTTTTAATGATGTTTGAGCCGCAAATAAAATGTCTTCTATCCTTCTTTACGCTGACGACATTAAAATATTTAGAGGGATTAAGTCCATTACTGACTGCGTTGCCCTGGAGCAAGATATATCCTCATTTATAAGTGGTGCTCAGACAATAGAATAAATCCTAACTCTACAAAAACAAAGGTTATGTTTTACAGCAGAAAACGAAACCCCACTTTATTTTGCTACAGTATGAACGGCGGGTAAATGCCTAGAGTTGAACAGATCAGAGACCTCGGCGTGCTTTGCGAGAGTGGCCTAACTTTGTCACCTCATGTCACTCAACTTACAAGTCGGGCGCTACGCTCTCTTGGGACTGTATTCATGTTTTCACGAAAATTCTAGTTTTAATATTCATTCCTAAAACTATTCAGAACACTTTGTATTCCGCAACTAGAATATGCATTTGTAGTTTGGAATGGAACCTGTAGTGCCAACTGTCAACGTATAGAGTGTGTACAGACCAAACTTTTATCAATATTTAGTCATCGTTTCTCTTCGTAGCTTTTCCTTATAAGTGTTTCTCTAAGTTCCCGGCGGGCCCACAGAGACCTTCTTTTCCTTTACAAATTGCTTTATGGTATTGTTTTATGCCGGGAACTGCTTGAATCAATCAGTATTCGTGTTCCACAAAAGGCTACAAGGCTCACCCACCTGTTTAAAGCAGCTGAAGCTCTTAGCACACGTTCTCCGCTTGAAAGGATGCAGCATCTGCATAATGTTCACTCCGAGAAGCTCGATATTTTTCAGAGTCCTATTGATGAGATTGCAGCCGGGTTGTTAGCTCTGATACCATAGGTTCATCTTGGCAGTGCTCTTTTTCTTCGCTTATCGTCCTGACGTGTGCATTAACTTCACCGAGCTTGTTCTTGTTCTTGGTTATTCGTGTATTGTGTGATACTGCGACTGTAATTATAGTAGAATTTTTCTTTTTCTCTCTTTTGTATAATTGTAAGTTAATATATTCATTTCATGCATCCATTTGAAGCGGAAAATTTAACCTTCCCGGATCTTGTACAGGCTTTCTCCTTTTCACTTACCTTTTCGTATAGTTACGCTTATTGTAAGATGACTTCTTGCAATGGACCAGACATTACAGCTTCTATTGATTATGTAATGTTGGGTAAATTACACTATGGCATTTTTATTCTTGTTTGCAGTTGTTGTTTCTTCTTTTTTTGCTCACTGACTGGTCATTTGCTAGCCGTTGATGTATTTCATTGCTACGTTATACCTTTTTTGTGCGCCAGCACTAATTGATTGTGAAATGTCGGTTAGATTGCACTATTTTACTTCTAATCTTCTTTGTCGTTTTTGTAGACTTTTTTTCTCACTGAACCCAGTAAACCACGTTACGTCGTGCTGATATCCCGGAGACGTCAGCAATCGACATTTCAGATGTCCACGAGACGTACCGTTGGGGTCGAAGTTACATATATTCAACAATGCTACAACTGCAAAAACCTATCCTAATCACACAAAAATAAGGTAAAAAAGACGTCTCTGGGTACTTTATATGCCTTTTACGGGACATTACCTTAGGGGTACGTCTTATGGATAATGTAGTGGTACGCATGCAAGACGTATATGGATATCTGTTCTACATTGGTTTTTTGTCTTTGGCACAAGCATTAGTTTGTTATAATTATAATTTGTGTACGTTAGTATGACATTGTTGAGATAAACCTGTATGCTTAAAATTTACATTCTTTATACATAATTTGGAAGTTTGGTCAGCCCCTTTTGAAGGTTGCCTACGTGTTGTGGGCGTTTATACTTCAGATACATGTCTCACCAGCTATTTAGCACTTTTGGCTGCTTCTTGTCAACTGGTTCCTAGATTAATGTATTTCCACTTTTGAAGTACTTTATACTTCATGAAGTCTCATATGTGGATGAAGTGCCAAGCTGACTACACACTCTTGCAGAAGCACACGAAGCACCGCTGTAAACAAGAAATGTCGCATCAAAAACAAATGGCAATAAGTAACCGCAAACCGTTCCTGCTCAGCACAAGCGCCCTTGACGCTAAGGCATCCAGAGTAGCGTCATTTAATTGTACCACACAGCACGGCTGTACAGGCCTTCTGGAAATAAACTATCACAGAAAAAAACTCAAAAAATAAACATATTAAAATGACATTCTCCCATCCTATCTGTAAGTACGTGCAGCTGGGTAGTAAGAACGCTTTGAAAGTACACATGAAAAACAAAAGAGTTCCGGTAAAGCAGTTTATAATGATTTATTTATTTCAACATACTGCAGGCCCTTCAGGGCCCATGGAGGAAAGGTTACAATGAATTCAAGTTTTCATCGTAAGAATCACATATGTATTCAAGGCAAGAAACACGAACAGTATAGAATACACATGGACAGAAGCATGCTATACAGTGTAAACGTTTAGTTTACAAAAGGAAGTTATATAAACACTACATATGCAATTTTTTCTTCTATCAAGCGTTAAAATTCTAGATCATTTATGGTTCTTAGGAAACAGTCTACAGATGGGCTGTTGACGGAGTTCGCCGGTAATCTGTTCCACAGTCCGATGGCTGATGGAAATAACGAGTACTTATGCGTGTTTATGTTGCTGTGAGGTTGCCTGATAGTCCTATCATGATTTGTGCGCGAAGAGTGCCTGAAGGGAGCTTGGAGGTAGTTAGTTCGGGGTATTTTATAATGATCGTGGAACAAAAGATAAAACAACTTTAATCTAGATATCATTCTGCAGTCTGAGAGAGTTGAGAGAGTTCGGAGGTCTGCCCGTTTTCGTAGATCGGAAACGCTACTAAAGCGGGAGTAGTCGGAAAAGATAAAACGCAAAGCCAAGTTCTGTACGCGTTCAAGTTTGTATACTAAATATTTTTGGTGGGGGCTCCACATAATGTCGGCGTACTCTAGAGTTGGCTTAATCAGAGATTTTGAGCATTAAGTTTAACCTTTAAGGGTGCCTGAGGTAGGCGCCGTCTTAAGAAGTTCAGCTTACCAAGTGCTTTACTACATATGTTGTCAATATTGCTTTCCCAGGATAAATTACTCGAAAAGGTGACACCTAAATACTTTACCTGGTCAACCTTGACCACTTCAGCATCCTGAATTTCATACTGGAAATTTAAAGGAGCTTTCTTATTGGTGAAACTGATGCTGAATGTTTTGGTTTTGTTTAGTTTCATGCCCCAGTCTTTGCACCAGGCCTGGATAGAAGTTCACGATTTGTTAAGTTTTAGCTGATCTTCTGTGTTGTTAACTGCTGTATACATCACACAATCATCTGCGAACAGTCTAGTTTTAATAGTTGGGTCAACAGAGAATTGGATATCGTTGATATAAATTAAAAATAAAATTGGGGCAAGGACTGAGCCTTGTGGCACACCAGAAAATACATCCAGAGTCTTCGAGTTGTGTTTATTTAAAGCAACATATTGTTTTCGGTTTTTTAAATAGCACTGAATCCATGAGACAACTTTCGTTACTACTCCTATTGCATTTAGTTTTGTTATAAGATCCTGATGGGGAACGACATCATATGCTTTAGAAAAATCTAGAAAAATTGCATCTAATTGTCCTCTTTCATTCAGTGTGTCGGCAATATCGTCAGTAAATTCAGAAAGTTGGTAACCGTTGACAGGCCAACTCTAAAACCATGTTGACGCTCGTAAAGCAGAGAAAAAGATTCTAAATGCGTCATAATTGCTTTGAAGATAATATGTTCAAGCATTTTACAGCACGTGCTTGTCAATGAAATTGGCCTATAATTATTAAAATCTTGGTTTGAGCCTGACTTATGGATCGGTTTGTTTTTTGCAAAGCGCCAATCATCTGGAATTTTGGCGGTGTTAAGAGAGGCTGTGTAAATATTGTATTCCAAATTATGTAATATTCTTTCGCAACACAACCACTTTATATTTTTATTCCTATATGCCCTGGCCACAGGGTACACATTGTACAACTACAAGAATACTACAAATATTCATGACTATAAATAAGTCCCACACAGCAGAAAGGTTGAAATAATAGGAAGAAAAGCAAACATGTAAACCCACGGTACAAGCACAAGATCATTATGCAACGTGAAATATTGCACACTAAGTGAAATGTGGGAAAAACAATACAAGAAAACAGTTGTAACAAAAAGTGATTGAATGAAGGTTATAAAAACTAAGCAAATTTACGAAACCAAATAGTTCAAATCTAGTGAACAACTTGGGGAACAATAAACCAAAAGCAATTTGGAAACACAAATGTGATGTTGAGTGGTAGTTGTGAGTGCTATACACATTTATGCTGCTTTAAACAACCCAACATCTAGGAAAATGATTATGGACACTAGAAAATGTGTGTATACAGAAATGACTGTACAGCGGTTACAAGAGCAGCAGAAATTTACGTGAGGAAATGATTAAAACTTATTGAAATGGCAGGAAAACAATAAAATACCAAAAAAATTTAGAAACTACTTTTTGAATTCTGGTTTGGAAAACAATACAAAGTTACACTATATCAATATTTCACACAAAGTGATATAATTTTAGAACAAACGAAAAAACGGGAAACACGTAAATGATTGAATAATAGTTACAACAAGAGATTTGCACGATTACGTGATTCACACGAAGTGATACGCTCAAAGAAGAATAACACAAAATAAAAACGCATGTAAGCACAAAAATATGTTATATGGTGGTTCAATGGTGCATACCTCCATCATCAGTTATGGTAGGGATTTTCGAACAGTTGGCATTATTCGTTGTGGTGCCAGAAAGTGCCAAAATAGTTGCAGACCAGATTGATTGGAAAGCGAGTAAAAATTTCATGGTCCAATGACTGAAAGGAATTTATTATTTCTGTTAGCAATAAAAACTAAAAAGCCGCAGGTTGGTGACAAAGTTGATATTTGCGCAGGATGTGACTGACAATAAAAATCTGGGCTCTATAAGTTGTCTGGTGAAAGAATTTGATGTCTATAACAACACCAAGACATCTAGTTACACACAATGCAGGATGCCATTCGCAGGTGGAAAAAAGCATTCTTCTCTTTTTCCCAAACAAGGAGAACTCCTCCGCCAAGTTGACCGTCACCAGTAGCTTGAGCAGGCGCCTTTGTGCAGACTGTTGCAGTAGCATCTTCCTTGCAAACCAGTTCTTCAATCTAGGCATGGGTACAGGAAAATCTGTTTTAATACAGCTTTTAATACTGGTATAATATAGAATGGCCGCCTACCATTGTCCCTGAAAAAGACAGTGTATGAGATCCGCACCTTTCGTACTCACCTATAGGGCATATACTTCCAGGGTCAATAAAAGGGTCCAACTTAAATTGGAGACGACTCAGCAGGAAGTAGAACGCAAGCTGATGGGTGTACAATGAGGGGAAGGAAGAGGGCGCAGTGGATATAATTTAGTTTCAGAATTGGCACTACTAACGTAACCTTAAAACTAACTATGACTGCTAATGTGAGGTACATGTATTTATAGGAGATATATTTTGTGAATGGGGACTTTGAGGACATTTTAGCCGAGCTACAGGTCCCATCTGAACTTGCAAAATATTTTTCTGTGTCTATCTTAACCGCTTGGTTGATTGAAGTGACAATATATACACGGATGAAGCCGCGTACACAAAATGTGGCAAAAGGAGAAACATGCACAAACCCAGACAGCGTCACTGCCATGAATGTATACATCCTGCAGCAGAATGCCGAGGTTGGATAGTTGGTATATATGAATAACTAAACCTTCAAAAAGCACATCACTGAAAAACTCGTCCTGTTTTCCTGTTCGCTTGTCCTGTTAGGCCTACATTTTTAGATGAACTATACGTTGTACAGCAGGAAGCATCAAAGTAGTGCAAGACATTTTTACAGAACAATCACATTCACACGTAGTCTAAGTTGCACCAGTCAGCAGCCTGCAACATGTAAGTTATTAGCAAACGACAGGCAAGACACCAGAACCATACTCTGCCTTAAACCTCCGAAATCCCAAACGAACCATGTATGCGTTTGTTTTTTTATTGTTTGTTTTTACTTCCCGGCCACGCCCGGCTCTTTTATGTGTGTCAAGCGAAGCGCGTCTGACATTCTTTATTTTTATGCCGCACGGGCTATGTCTTTCAGATAAGCAGACTGTTTCGTCTTAACTTCACTAGCCGAGAATATTCTTCTCTTATCTACAATGTTCTGGATCTAAATCGATGGTTCCAGAAACACTCGCGCCGAAGGATAAAAACCCGCAGACCAGACGCCATGGCATTCCGACCGTCGAAGCTCGGCCGCACACGTCACTTTTTTGACTGCTGCTTCGCGCCTGTGTATTCTTTGAGTTGTTAGGGGAGCACAAGTTCCCCCGAATTAGGTTGTTTTCCTTGAAGACCACTGAATCGTCTTTGACTTCGTGAGAATATTGACTTCGAAATTACGGAATATGCTTTTGCAATACAACCACTTCTTTTTATTCCTACCTGACCTGGCGAACAGTGTACGCATTGTATATTTACGAGAAAACTACAAAAATTTAGGACATTAATAGGGAACACACAGGAGAAAGCTTGACAAAAATAGGAAAAAAAGCAAACCTGTAAGCCCACGGTAAAAGCGCAAGATAGTTATGCAACTTGAAATATTTCAAATTAAGAGTAATGGGTGGAAAACAATGCAAGAAAAGTGTAGAACCAACGAAATGAATGAATGGTGGTTAAAAAACAAAGGAAATATTCGAAAAGAAATAGTTCACATCTAGTGAAAAGTTGGGGGAACAATAAAAGATAACCACCTTGGTAATACGGAAGTGGGGTTAAGTGGGGGTTGTGAGTGCTATACAAACTTAAGCTACTTTAAACAAACAAACATCCAGGGAAATCGTTATAAAGACTAGAAAAGGTGCGTATACAGAAATGACTGTACGGCGGTTACAAGAGCAGTAGAAATTTACGTGATGAAACGATTCACACTCAGTAAAATGGTAGTGCAACAAGAAAATTATAAAAAACTTGAGAAAAAATTTTATTCTGGTTAGAACAACAATACAAAGTTACACTGTTTCAATATTTCACACAAAGTGATATGATTTGAGAACAAACGAAAAAACGGCAAACACGGAAATGATTGAAAAAAATATACAAGACAGATTTACACGACTACTTGATTTGCACAAAGTGATATCCCTAAAGAATACAACAAAAAATGAAAAGAAGCACGGAAATGATTCAATGGTGGTTCAATGGTGCATGCCTCCATCATCAGTAATGGGGGGATTCTTGAACTGTTTGCATTCGTCGTTGTGGTGCCAGAAACTGCCAAAACAGTTGCAGACCGGATTGGTTGTAAATTAGTAAAAATTTCATAGCCAACGGCTGAAAGGAATTTAATACCTCTTCTAGCAATAAGAACTATGTAGCCGCAGGTTGTCGACAAAGTTGATATTTGCACAGGATGTGACTGAAAATAAAAATCTGGGCCCTATACCTTGTCGGGTGAAAAAATTTCATTTCTGTAACAATACGAAGATATCTAGTTACACACAGTGCAGGATGCCACTCGCAGGGATAAAAAAGCGTGCTTCTCTTTTTCCAAAACCAGGAGAACTCCTGGGCAAAATTGAGAGTCAACAGTAGCTTGAGGAGGTGCCTTGTGCCGACTGTTGCAGTAGTACCTCTCTTGCAAGCCAGCTCTTCAATCTAGGCAAGGGTACAGGAAAATATGTGTTCTTAATACAGCTTTCAAGACCTGTATAATGGAAAATGGCCGCCTATCATTGCCTCTGATAAAGACAGTGTAGGACAGCTGCATCTTACCGGTACTAACCTATGGGTCAGAAAAATCCAGGATCACTAAAAGTTTGTAACTTAAATTAAGGACGACTTAGCAGGCAATAGAACGCTAGATAATGGGTCGAACATTAGGAAACAGGAAGAGACACAAGTGGATATAATTTAATGTCAGCATTGGCACTACTAATGCAACCATAAAGCTATCTATGACTGCTAATGTGAGCTACCACTATTTATAAGAACTATATTTAGTGAATAAGGACTCTGAGGACATGTTACCCCAGCTACAGTTCCCATCTGAATTTGCAAAATATTTTTCTGTACATTCTAACCGCTTGGTAGATAGAAGTGACGATATATACACGGATGAAGCCATGTCCAAGAAATGTGCCAAAAAAAAAACATGCACGCAACCGGACAGGGTCACTGCCATGGACATATACATCCTGCAGCAGATTCGCGCGCTAGTTGGTATACATGCATAACTAAACCTTCAAAAAGCACATCACTTAAAATCCCGTCCCGTTGTCGTGTTCGCTTGCCCTGTTAGGCCTACATTTTCAGTTGAAATATGCGTTGTACAGCAGGAAACATCAAAGTAGTGCAAGAAATCTTTAATGCACCATCACTTCTAAACATAGTCTTCCCTTAAATTAAGCTCTCTGTCAAATTTCTTGTGGCCAATGTATCCAAATTTTCAAGGTTAAGTTCGATTGTAGAGAGTTGTTTAGGCAGGCTGTCATAAATTATGCGCATTTTGGCTATGTTCTTTCAGTGGCGTTTGCGTTTAAATAAAGGCCACGTGACGGTGGTTGCTGCGGCATTGCTTAAAAACCGGGTGGGAGTAAAACCAAAATAATAGATCCCCCCAGTAACTTTGGCTATTACTGCACCTACCATACGCCGATCCCAAGCAAGCCGAATAATTTTACAATTCAACTTTGCATCAATGCACAGTTAATGAGGCTACACCACACAATTTCTACAATGCAGTGCAGGGTGGGGCATCGGACGGCATTGGCTTGCACCAGGAGCTAGATGGGGAAAACAAGGTAAGACATCTTTATCTCAGCAATGAACGACATGCAAAATATAAGGGCAAGGGTGGCATATAGGCACCAAACATGACTGGCAGACGGGATACCCCGGACGCAAACAAGCTGCACGTGAAGAAAAACATGATACATGCAATCTGCAATTGATACTGGCGCAATTTTACGGCATACAGCAGGCTTTGTTCATTGCATAGGTGGGATGAATTTACTGTATATCATGCTATTCGGGGTAGGTCTTCCCAAAGTAAATTTGGCAGTCAGACTTGTTACGAGTTTGGTGCTGCATTTGCAGTTCAGCGCTATAGATAAAACAAGGTTGCTATATTCTGCAGAACAGTGTGCTAAAAAAAGAAATGTCATAATTGCATTCTTTTAAGCTACTTATGCTCAAAATGCTGAAGGACTTACAGTGAGTCATCATAATCACCAGCCAATCTACGCCCACTGTAGGGCAAAGGCCTCTCCTATAGATCGTCAATTACCGCGCTCCTGCGCTAACTGCGATCAATTTACACCCTTAAGCTTGATCTCATCTGCCCATCTAACTTTATTTTTGCCGCCCCCTGACACGCTTGCCTCCTCTAGGTATCCACTCTGTTACCCTTAATAACCAACAGTTATCTTGCCTTCGCACAAGATGTCCTGCCTACGTCCATTTCTTCTTCTTACTTTCTACAAATATATCCTTAACACGCGTTCTTTCCCTGATCCACTCCGTTCTCTTCTTGTCGCCTAATGTTATACCTAATATCTTGCGTTCGATTGCGCGTTCAGTGGTTGGGCGCTTTTATTTCATTGCATGCTGAGCACCATCTCCCAAATTTTGTCATTGTACAGTTTCTCCGCCCAAATCGCAGAAATATATACACACAGGATGTAAAAATAAAAATGCCTGCCACTCATGTTCATTAGATGACTGCCGCACATCATGGTTTTCCCGTTGTGGTGAACAATCTCTCGTTGTGTTTATTTTACTGCCTGTACAAAAGGCGCCTTCTACGCTGCGAACACAAATCTTGGAGACACTTCTGAGGCGTTGTGCCTTTACGCACGAGTGGGAAACGAGGCTGCGCTAAAAATATAGACAAAACATCCACACATCTAGGCCACGGTGGCAAATCAGCGTTGCGGAGCCAGTAGGATCAACGGGTGTAGGTGGCAGTGCGCGAGATGATGTTTACGTCAGGTGGTGTTGCCATTCCTATCGAATGTGTGCCGGTTTATGTCTTTCGTGTCTGAATAAAACTCACTTACAGTTCAGCGCTTTATCATATCTTCTCTTCTTGTTATGTCCTCGTCTATGTGCGCTGTTAATACATTGAAGACCGCTTCGCCAACAACTGTTTTTGTTGAGACACGCTTCACAAGAGTTTTAACCTCGGCTGGTTGGTTCGAGAGAAGGCGCAGCCAAAAGAGCGGACGGGGCGGAAAATAGAGAGCTTTAGAATAACGTACGCCACCGTAAGCAAACAGTTAGCGAACTCTATTTCTTTGCGTCCTTCTCACTTCGCATGCGCCGTACGTTAACCGCTTCTGCGTTAAGAGAACGAAAGATGAGCGGACGGTATTTCAGAGAAATAGCGTGCGTACGTTAGGCCGCTTGTGTTTCCAACAGGGGGCAAGTAGCGCGGCAAGCATCCATGGTTCCGCTTTTCTGCCGACAGTAATTTGCTTCCGATAGAGAAAGTTCCCTGCTCCTATGTTTTTAAATACGTCGAGTGCTTGGCACATCTCCTTCGCGCAGCTCTGTATCGTCCTGACATTGCTGACTGTCCAAAGAAAGCTTTGTAGCGAGGCCAGCGAACGAAGCGGTGTGTGAGTGTGTTTGTTGTGGGCGCGTTCGCGATGAGATGCGACGTTGTGCTTCTTCGGTGAACAAAGCGCAAATGTTTATCTACTTATCGCCAGGAGGCGGACTCTTAGCCCTCAACCCAGCGTCCGGGCTAATTTAGTGAACGTTCCCAGGGTTGATGTTGTTTTTGGGACGCCGATACACACCCGGAGTATGTGCGCCTGCATGCTTTCCAAAGCCTTGAGATTTCCAGCTGAGAGGGGAAACAACGCAGGAAGGCTGTAGCGTAAAAGCCCTTCGCCGAGAGCGTCGTAGAGACGAAGAAGCGAGTAAACTGTGCAGCCACCACTGTTGCTGAAAGCACTGGTAATTCAAAGGCCCTTTTGGGGAAAGAAGGGGGAAAAGGGGCTGCAATAGGAGGTAGATGAAGCACTTTGCTTTGAGGTACATTGCAACAACATTTATGAGTAGACATACCCACAGGTCCGTTATAATGATTGTTACTGTTTCACACGTTTTATAAATATGTGCAACGCCAATGTAGATACTGATTAGGAGTCGGTACACATTGTTTCCATTGCAAACAGCATTCTCTTTTTGCTGAAGAGCGAGGAGAAGCAACAGTGACAGGCATTAGAACGAAGCACCGTGTTTTGTGGGGACAGGACAACGGGTTTTATATAGTAGACGTTTGGACTTTCTGATGACTGTCTATTGACGAATCTAAAAGATATGCTCTCCGCAAATGCAGGAAGTGTAGTACAGCAAACAGTGTTACTTGTTCAAAATCTGCTTTTTCTGCTGGGATAAGGAAAAGCAACGAGAAGTTGTGGGATAGGCTGCACAACGTAAGTATTATGTTATGTTCTTAAATATGTGCGAATACAGTAAAAGCACGTTAAAATCAACTAGAAGGGCAAGATAAAATGATTTTATTTAGGCTGAATTACCAGCTCTGCGCTAAAATGAATGGACATCGCACGACAGTGCGAGGACAGAACACATAGAATCCACCTCTGCACTCGTTATCACGAATAACTGCTGCTATAGGTTTGTGAAAGGAGATTTCTGAAATATTATTCTTGGAGCTCGACCAACGAACGAAATATTTGACCAGTCAGTTATACGCCCGAAGCAGGCACCGGCATGCATTCATGTGACCAGGTAGCCATAATGTGGCAATAACCACGGTGTTCATTTTCCAAAGCACGCTGATCGCCATGCAGAGTCGAGGCAATCAAGGACACAGCAGAGTGCGAGGCAGTCAAGATCGAGGTTTAGCTGAGCTTGTTGTGCCCGCAACATGATCGCAGGTCTACACCTGTGATCGCGGAACAAAGAAAATCTGCAACGCGTGCTCCGTAGCACTGGCGCCGGTGGCGGGGCGCCCGCTGTGCAAGCGAAAGGAGTGGTCGCAGCAGCATAGCTGTCGCGCTACGCTGTTGCTTTTTTTTTGTTCGTTGTTTTGTTTATTTTGTTCGTATTTTTACACATTGTAATCACTCTAGGGGGATTTTTTCGGTGAGGAGCAATGGAAACCAGAGAATACCTCTTGAAAATAACCGGTCTGGATACCGACGCGTTCCAATTATCGGGAGTTTTCCCCCATTGAAGTATACAGAGCTGTGCCTTAACCAGCGCATTCGTTCGAAATAAACCCGTTCAAATTAGCGAGATTTTACCGTAATACAATGTATGGCAATTTAGTAAGCAAATATTTATTGTAAACTTTTTTGCGAGTGCTAAGATAGTGCTCGCTTCAAAGAAGGTGCCAGTTACCTTCGTGTCCAATTAATCTTGAACTCGGCCTGCTTCTCACGACCTTTATTTTCATCATGTCGTACCTTATCTGTTTCTTATACCCATCCACATCATCATTCTTCGGCTGGTATTCTCGGTTGCCTCTCGGAATAAACGCGACGTTTCGACTGACCGTGCAACATCACTTCTGCGTGACGGCTGCCTTTGACGTCTCCCTTAGTTGTAGAGGTGAGCCTCGGTCCTGCACTCTCTATTTCTCAGTCGCACACCTGGAGCTCCGTTCTGGTAGCCGATTACCTCTGAGGATGCTGCAAGACAGCAGGGACAACCTCCCATCGGAGCGTCAGCTGCCGTGCCTGCTGCGTCTACCATCATTGCTACCAACGCGATCCGCAAGTTTTTCTGGCCTTCGGCGCGTAGATGTCGACGAGTGGCTGGATAGGTATAATCGGGTCAGCAGCTTTAATCGCTGGGATGACGCATTCAAGCTCCGAGTCGTCTCCTTCTCCATGCATGAGGCAGCCAAGACGTGGTTCGGTTATACCTAAGACACTATCACAGACTGCACCAGCTTTACTCAGGAGCTACGAAAAATTTTCGGCAGGCCGTCCATTCGCACCCTGATGCATTCGCCTTATGCATTGAGGCCCATCGTCGCTCTTTGCCGGCGTGAGGAGGAAACCATGACAGATGCGGACAAGGTGCATCATACATTGAAAGGTATCGCTCCGTTTGCATTTAACGCTATGTCTGTGGAAAATCCTGAAAGCTAAGGGATGTCCGCAAGACTTGTCAGCGGCTGGACAAACTAAAGCCTATTCGCCTTCGCAAGGAGGCTTGGCCCCCTCATCAATATGGGGACTCTGACCAGTGAAGTCTTATTCGCGCAATCATTCGCGAAGAACTACAGCACCACGACTAGCCCTGCTAGTCGCGGGAACATGGTCACACCAATGCGTCTGACCATTCAGATATTGTCAGAAAGGAGCGAACATCCTTGACGGTAGATTCACCCGCACGTGCTCGTCCTGCCACAGTCTGCACGCAGTCGTACTTTCCCACGACCCTACCCCTGGCCACCGTCTACGTGCCGCCCTACTTAGCGATTGCGGCCAAACCGTCCTTGCTGGTTGAGGCACCGTCGCCACAGGCCGCTGTGACAGCGATTGCCACAGCGCCAGCTTCCCCCAATTATTAAACCTTCATGCGACTGGGCCGTCAAATGCTTCCTCGAGATGGCCCAGTTTGCTACTACTGTGGAATCGGAGGCCACATTTCTCGTTTCGGTCGTCGGCGTCAGCAAGACGAGCGAAGACGCTCCGCCCCGTTCGGATGTGCCTACTACTAGTTTTTATATGGCTATCCGCGTACCGAACACGTTTCGCTTCCGCGACAAACTTCATCGCCTCCATGGCCACTCGAGCCTCCCAGTCAATTTCTGCAACGCTGCTGCTCGACTTCGCCGTTTTGTCGTACCTTGTCGCCCCTCAGTCCTGCCACTCACGCTACTAACACCCACCAGGAAAACTAGCTTCTGCAGTTTTGGGATTGAGAACTGCACTAGTGAGAACATCGACAACTCCTTTAGAAAAATCCTCGAACAGTGCAAGAGTCGAAGTAGACGGTGTAAATGTTGATGCACCGGTTGACCGAGGAGCCAGTACTTCAGTGATTGATGATAAGTTTTGTTTGGAGTAACGAAAAGTGAAAACTCCGCACACTGGCCACTCCCTATGTAATGCGAATAAAGGTGCAATCGAACCTACCCGATATTCTACTGTACGGGTTTTTATAGATGTAATTCGGCACCACATACAGTCTGCGGTTTTGCCGCATTGGGCCAACCATCTTATTTTAGGGGGGGATGTCCTCTCGTCTGCATCCGCCGTAATCACCTGTCACCAACCCGACATCAAACTGACGGAAACAGGCGATTCAAGTGTTCCTGACGCGCCGCACCATCGCTTAGTGGCCTGCGCGGATTATGTCCTCGACAACTGCTGGGAGAAAATTATCTCGATTTGTTCTGGTCAATTTTGTAACGTTGACGTCCTCATCGTTCCCTCTCCTCGCTGCCTTTTAAAAAGTCTGGTGATCGCTACGAGTCTCGTGCGCTTTTCACAGGAAAGTGCTGCTATAATCATCATTAACGCCAATCGTGAGCCCATGATTATACGTAAGCGTACTACAATTGCCACTGTTGCTTACTCGGAGGCCACTTGTATTTTCCCGCCCTGTGCAATGTCATCTCCTGTTCATCTCAATTCCGGCTATGGTGGCATTGTTCTCACTGCTACGATGGGTTCTTACCTCTCCCCGGCCGATAGCAAATTGTTTATGGGGGCTCTGAACAAACACAAATCTTTATTTGAAGCTAACTGCAGCGTACTCGGTAAGACATTGGTGGCAACAAATCGCATCGAAACCGACATTATTCACCGCCATCCTTAACGCATGTCTTCCTCAGACAGGAGAGTTACCAGCGACAGCGTCACCGATATGCTTCAGTAAAATATCATTCGGGCATCGACCAGTTCCTGGTAGTCTCCGGTTGTTCTGCTGCAGAAAAAGGACGCATCAGTGCGATGTTGCGTTGATTATTGTGCACTGAACAACATTACACGAAACGATGTCTTCCCGATGGCACGGATTGATGACGACCTAGACTGTTTACAATGAGGCCAATTAATTTCAAGTCTTGATCCGTGCTCGCGGAATTGGCAGATCCCAATGCACGAGGCCTCTAAAGAGAAGTCTGCGTTCGCACCCCCCATGGGCTGCTAGAGGTATATGTTTTTGCCATTCGGGCTTTGCAACGCCCCTGCAACATTCGAGCGGTTGATCTATACATTTCTTCGCGTTCTCAAATGGAAATCGCGGTTTCGTTATCTCGACGATATCGTTGTCTTTTCTTCGAGTTTACCTAAGCACCTGAAGCGACTGGACGAATCCCTCACCTGTCTTACCAACGTGGGCATTCCACTTATAATAAGAGTCGCCGCTTTACTAGACGAAGATATAAAGTTCAGGGGCAAGTCGTGAGCAAATACGGAACCCGCCAGACCATGACAAGACTGCCGCTTTCTTCAAATTTGCACTGCCACTGGGGTAAAAAAATGTGCGTACCTTCTTAGGTCGGGCCTGGTACTTTCGATGCTTTGTCCGAAATTTCGCTAACCTGGCTTCCCCCCTCAACAAGATCATGCATTCAGGAACACACTTTGTGTGGTGTGACGTGAAGACGCTTGAGAAAGTTGAACAAAGCCCTTAATTCCGGCCCATTACTGTGCCACTTTGATGAGCCCCGACCGGTTCTTCTTCATACGGATGCCAGTGGACATGTCTTAGGTGCTGTCCACTTGGCGAAGGATGACCAAAACCGAGAAAGGGTTGTTTCCTACACCAGCCGCTCTTAGTCACGGCTAGAAAAATTTCCCGATTACCGAGCCGGAGAGTCTAGCTGTGTGGGCGGTACAGAAATTCCGCCCATACCTCTACGGCCGTCACTTTACAGTGGTAAAAGACCACCAGGCTATATGCTGGTTGCAGTCACATAAAATGCTGACCAGCCGCGTTGGCCGCTGAATAATTCGACTTGAAAATATGACTTTACGGTACTTTACAAAACCGGAAAAGAAGCACCTTGATGAAGATGCGCTTTCCCGATGCCCGGTATATTCTCTTTAAGTTCTTTCGTCGACTACCAAACGGAGCACACTAGGTACCGTCGTTTTTATTGGCGAAATCCCAAATGACGACATCTCAGATTTGGCGACCCTTCAAAAATCATATTTTCATGGCCGTGGAGTATTAGCGCATCTCATCGACTCCAAAACACCAGTTAACCGCCGCTACCGCCGTCAACTTCAACAATTTTGGCTTTTCGGCGGAGTGCTTCACCGTTCCATTCAGCACCCCTGAGGGTGCCGAGAGGTCTTTGTTGCGTCCCACTCTCTCCGCCCAAAGATACTTCAAGCCTTAAGGCACTGCCACCATCGATCTCCTGTTCAGTCTATGTAGACGACGTTCAACTCTCCTTCAAATCGTGTAATTTGTCTATCTGCGAGCGCCAAGTGCAGCTTGGTGTGAACAAGTTAGCCGGCTGGGCAGATAGCAACGGTTTTAAATTTAATCCAGGAAAGTGCACTTGTGTTCTGTTTTCCAAGAGGCGTGGCATTCGGCCGGATCCAGACATTCGACTCCACGGTGTCTCTATTCCTATAAAAAAGGAACACAAGTTTTTAGGTATAATCTTTGACGAAAAGCTCACATTCATCCCACACATAAAGCAACTAAAACATAAATGCTTAAAAACAATGAATATCCTGATGGTTCTGTCGCACATATCTTTTGGTGCTGACAAACAACTTCTTTTACGTGTTTTTACCAGCCTAAGGGGCTCACGACTAGAATATGGTAGCGTTGTCTATGGGTCCGCCACTAAAACATCCCTCAGATTGCTGGACCCTGTGCTTCACCTAGGGCTCCGCTTGTCCTGTGGTGCCTTCCGAACTAGTCCGGTCGAAATCCTGTATGTTGAGTGCAACAAATGGAACCTACAACGTCAGCGAGCATACACAGACCTCCTTTATGCTTTTAAAATTTCATCCATGCCTCACCATCCTTTTAAATCAGTTTTTCATGATACCTCCATGACTGAACTCCTTTTAAATCGACCATCGTTCTCTGCGCCCTTATCTTACAGAGTTAGAGAGGAAGCGTCAGAGCTTGCTGTCTCCTTTTTAGATACCATCCAAAGTTCTGTAAAAGATTTCATAGCACCATGGCATCTCCGCCCTGTGTCATGCGACACATCATTCACACATGTAGATAAAAACCGAGCTCCAACATGTGCAATTCTGCAGCACTTCTTGTATTTGCAGCAGAAGTACCAATTTTGTGAATTTTACACGGACGCCTCTAAACCTTCCACCTCGGTGTCCTGCGCGGCGCATGGGCCCGGCCTTAGTGTCAGTAGAACTTTTAACAGTAATACAAGTATCTTTACGGCAGAGGCTCATGGTGTTCTTCTGGTTGTTAATCATATCCTTCAAATCCACATCCCACAATCCATTATATATACAGATTCTCTGAGTGTTGTGCGGGCGTTGTCGTCAACAAAGTCTTCAAAAAATCACGTTATAAATTTAATAGTCAAGGGTATTATGTCTGTGTATGTCCACAAATTTGAACTACTCCTTTGCTGGGTCCCTGGCCACTGTGGTATAGCCGAGAACGAAGCAGCGGATCGAATGGCTGCTGCTGCTACTCTTGAATACAGTAGACATAACCACATTACCCTCCACCGACGTGAAACCACACATCAGACAACAACTTCGCAAAACATGGCAAACACACTGGAGCGAACAAAGAGACAACAAGTTACACGTAATAAAACCACTCTTAGGACCATACACTACCGACACACGTAATAGATACACTGAAGTCGCCTTGGCTCGATTACGAATAGGGCACACACATGCAACGCACTCGCACCTGCTCACTGGATCTCCAAGACCTCTGTGCAGCAGGTGCGGAGAGGCCCTATTCGTGATCCACATCCTCATACAATGTAAGGCACTCGACATTACACGACGCAAACCCATCCCACAACTACACACATGACATATTCCACCACACCCGTCATACTTCTTAGGAGATGATATGATGTTCTCTGTTCAGCGCACCTTTAGTTTCCTATCTGACGTTCATTTCTTACAACTCATCTCATATCACCCATAGTTTTATCCCTGGTCCTATACACCAGCCACCTTATTTTTCTTTTAACCACTCACGTTCTTCACCCTGGCCCTTTACACCAGCCGTGCTCATAGTCATTAACTGACTTTATTCGATTTCCCTCCTCATCAAATAACTTTGTATTTGGCGCTCTTTGTCCATGTCGGCCTTGCGCCATTAAACTTAAACCGTTATCATCATACTTCAAGCCTTGAACGATGATGCAAAAGCTGGCAATTTAGGTTTCCATAAGCCATACGATCGTGTTTGCAGCTGGTTTTTTTTTGCCTAGTCTTGCCGCTTGTGTCGCCCGCTACATTGCGTCGTGCGTCTCATGCCAGCGGCGCAAGTGCCCGACGCCCGTTCCGGCCCGACTGCTACAGCCCCTGCCTTCCCATCAGCACCATTCGAAACAGTGGGAATCAACCTTCACGGCCTTTTAACTTCCACTACTGCGGGATATCGCTGAGTGGTGCAGGCCATTGACAAACTCACAAGGTACGCGAAGACAGCTTCCGTTGGTTCCGGTTGTGCTGCTGGCTGAGGTAGCCGACTTCAATTTTCGCCATGGCACCCCTAGAGTCCTCTTGAGTGACCACGGCAAGATAATCCTGTCTAACAATGTTAAATAAGTTCTTCGCTCCTCCAACACAGTGCACAATTCCATGTTAGCCTACCATTAGCAAGCAAATAGACTAACCGAACGCTTTTATCGGACCCCATCCTATATGATCTCCAGGTATATTCGGCTCGAACACACAAACTTGGACGCGCTTCTTCAATTTGTTGGGTCGCTTACAACAGCGCTGTTCAGAAGACCCCTAGTTATTCGCCCTTTTTTTTCATTTTTAGCCGCCAACCATCTTTTCTTCTCGACACCACCTTCTTTTCTGCACCTGTACCTACATAAAGTGCGTTATCCGAACAGTTTATCTTTCGTCTCGATCACAGCCATCTCCTTGCTCTGTAGAACACGGAAGCCTGCCAGCACAATCGCAAACTTC
The DNA here is from genome assembly GCF_048455015.1 of Haemaphysalis longicornis. Taxonomy (NCBI): domain Eukaryota; kingdom Metazoa; phylum Arthropoda; class Arachnida; order Ixodida; family Ixodidae; genus Haemaphysalis; species Haemaphysalis longicornis. Next base: position 202,575,287 of record NW_027526385.1, read on the forward strand.
GCTATGACGCCACGCATTGTGCCGCACAGTTCCGCCCTCGCGATAAGGTCCTCCTTTGGACGTCCATTCGCAAGCCCGGACTGTGAAAATTTTCTGCATCGATTTCTTGTCTCCTTTATCACACTGCAAGAAACCTCCCCCGTTAATTATCGCTCCGCGTCTTGTTCTGATCCTACAGACCACCACTACAGGGACACGGAGATCATTCACGTATCGAGACTGAAACCGTTCGCGCCTCGCATTTCGTGAAAGACTGCTCCCAGGAGGTCGCTTCTACGGAGGGGAGAAAAGTGTGGGAATATGTGTGCGGGCTGCGATAGTTCTCGCTTCAAGGACACATGGAAGGTGCCTGTTGCTTTTGTGTCCAATCCATCTTGCACTTCGTCTGCTTCTCACAACCATTATCATCATGTCGTAGCTCATCTGTTTCTTATACACATCCACATCATCATTCCTCGGGCTGGTATTCTTGGTTGCCTCTCGGAATAAACGCACGTTTCGACTGACCCAGCGACATCTGCTCTGGGTGACGGCTGCCTTTGACATCTCAATTACTATAGATAGATAATATATTTTTGAAGGGAGCGCCAGCAAAAATTACATGAACAGTAATTAAGGTTGATATTTTGATATCCTGTAAACAATGTCACACACAGGAGATATCAAGCCCTGCAGCTTGCCACGCACACATTTTTTTCGTCCTTTCGTCAAACCTGCTACAGAATTCTTCATGCAGACTTCTTTCTCTTTAAATATTTCCGTGCGTGTTTCTTCTTTATAAGTTCCCGTCACTCCCGGGCGCTAGAAATGACCGAGTGGAAATATTAGTAATGATATTTTCAATTGAAAAATTGTCATGGATATATTCATTGGTGGTTTTCAAGCTGTTAATACGACTTTTTCACCGATGTGAATGCATTGAAGTCTTCATTTTGGTTTTATAGTTCAGGAGGAGTCGAAATTTATATAGATTGGTTTTTAACAAGTGCGAATAAAATAATAGTGTTCGTTGAAGACGTTTTACGGGGCCTTCAGCACTCGTCTCCGTCGACGTCTCATAAACCCCAAGCCAAAAATACTCAAATAAATCCGACTCTATCAGTTGAGTTCGTTGAGGTTTGTAGTGGCAATTACTGTCGCTTCATAATGCAAGTTTTTCTGGCGGTTACAAATGATTGCCTTCAATTACGTACATACAAGCCACGCGCTGAAGCAACCCCCCACTCTCCTGCACACGCCACCCGATATTTACTAAAAAAACAGCACGTGGCGCTTCGCTGTGAAGGTCACAGGAGTTTTTATAGAGCCGAGCCGCTATATGACCTCATAAATATATAGTCGTATTAGGCAGTTCGCTGGTTGGAAAATTTTAAATGTGCCGCTGCTGGCAGCGTTGGGCTTTCTTTCCGGATTTTGTTTTCGCGTACAAAGCCCAGGCGAGAGCGGTGGGACACACGGGCATTCACGAAACAATACCATGCCTGTCGTGAAACACCCTTCGGCGGGCGTGTGGACTGGTGCTCATCTTGCTTCCTTCCATGCCTCTACTAGTACCAATGCATTTAAAGGCACGGAAAAGAGGGAATGTGTTGTTCGAGTAAATGAGAAGGATTTAAGGCTTAATTGGGAGGGCGACGTCTTCACGTGAAAAGGTTCGCTGCCCGCAGCGATTCCGCCAGTGGGGCTGTGAACGCCTAGGCGACAGCAGCGACTAGGAAGGACTCCGACATAAGGTCGTTCTCCACGATGGCCCAGGACGACAAGGCAAAAGAACCGCACCTCTTCCCCACCGGACACCTGGCGCTGGGGGTCACAACGTCTCCGCAATGGTGGTGGGCATCAGCGGTGTCCTGTGTTTAAGCCGGCGAAGTCAGGGTGCACCGGCCGCCTGGTCACTAGGATAAGGAAGCAGCCCAAGAGTCTTCTGCCCATCTTTCGCTTTGGTGTCGGCAGAATGGAGCTACCCCATTAAAATGAAGCAGCTGTGAATGACAACCCGAATGTCACCCTCAGGTTCTTCGCTTTCCCGGTCAAGTGCGACCACCCAAACGTGAAGCTGTTACCTGCATAAACACTTTGGGCGTTGGATTGCAGGATCCAAGGCTTTCCGAGCACGGCGATGGCCTGAAGGGCGCACGAGCACTACAAGCCCCGATTGGAGGTGATGGTGCATTGGCGAAGCCCCATCAGTGAGGTGGACGTCGAGGAGGTCAAGCTGCGACAGCGGATGGGTGGCCGTGGTGAGGTTGTACAGGTAGGTGAGACCCTGTACCGGGGGAGCAGGCGGCCGAACAAGTATCGCCAGCTGGCCTGTGGCAGCGTCGACCGAGGTCGATTTCGGGGTCCTTGGGTCGCCGGCTTCGTCTTGATGAGCACCGAAGAGTTCCGCCTATTGAAGGTCAAGAGGTGGGACAGTGATTCCCTGTGGCGGCTCATCGAACCGAACGTGCGCCCAGACACCTCAGTGGGGACGGAGCGGTCGGCCGGATACCTCTGCGTGCACTGCTGAGCCACGGCACCGGGCCCATGAGGCTGATATACTTATATTTCTATCGAACTTTAACACCGGTTGAAGAAGACAAAGGGGAAACCCACGCGAGACTTCAGCTTGGTTTACGCAGAATGGGAGAAAAAAGCATGCATATATGTACTTTAGGCGAAAAACAAACAAAAACACATTACTCCGTGGAAATGAAAAGTTGCAATCTTAAGACTTGTGATCACTACATTCAAGCACAAATAACGCCTGGTCAGAATATAGGACACGACATTGACCGGCAGGTGTGCATAACGCTGACCGATTAAGCATGGTCAAGGTACACCTCTTCCCTATACCAAAAAGATTTCTTTCGTTGAAAGTGCCACAAATGCTGCACTGATGCAGTTCTCGGCCACAGTGTTAGTCACAAAAGCCTCGAATAACAGCGAGTGCGACAGCTTCGCCCGTGCACCATCGTTTGCACTTTCAGCCGCAGAAATCCACTTTCTGCTAAGAAAAAGGCTGCCTCTGGACCATGCTTAGTCGGCGCATGGACTGATGTGCACACGTCTCAGTAAAGCTCATAGCTTGTAGTCTGAGTAGGCGTTGTTTGCGCTTGAATGTAGAGATGCGAACAAGTGCCAAGATTGCGTCATTTCAATTCCAGGGAGTAACGGCTTTGTTTGTTTTCGAAAACATGTACAGCCTCCCAAATTTTTAATAATATAGCAGGAGCAACGACCAATCGGCATGTCAGCGTGTTATCATGGTGCTCACCGGTCAAATAGGCGAGAATACATGAACGCGCATACAACAGTCTGTTGTGTAGAGCGTCCTAGGCTCCGTTGATCTCCTCAGCGCAACACACCCCTTTTTTGGTTATCTTGCAAGGCCATTTTGCGGCCGCCAAAGGTATCTAAGCAGGAGGGGGCGCAAGGTTTTATTTTTATAAGACTTGTTATTTATCGCATTATTTCGCGCAGTGGCCTGGGGCCATTCTGGCCATAAAACCTGTAGTTTTACATTTTTATTTTTCTCTTCAGCGGGATTTCTCACGCTGTGTGGGGCAAGTGATCCGAAGGAAAAAATCAAACGCGCATTTGATATGCGCATGCGCTTCAAATAACCACGGTTTCTCGTGAAAAAAGTCATTCAGATGCAGTGGCAGGAAATATCGAAGCAGACGACACTCACACAGCAGATGGCGCTAGGAGCGCGCACGTACTCTCGCCTACTTGGCTGCAGAACACCGTGACAAGGCACTGACATGCCAATCGGTCGTGGCCCCCCCTAATATTATTAAAAATTTCCGAGGCTGTAGATATAAGCGTGTTTTCTTGTTCCCTTTTGAATATTCCAAGTTGAAGTCTAGCGTGTGTTTCGCCTTTCCTTTCTTCGTCCTGTGTAAAGTCGCAAGAAGTATAAGTTCCTTGGTAAGTTAAGAACTCGCCCAGGTATCCCCAATAATTGTGAAGGAGGCGCTGATCCACCAAACGAGGAACCGTGAGGAGAACCTCGTGGACCCGATGACTCGCGTGAATATTCTACTGATTGAGCTGCAGTGGCGCCAGAACAAGCCCTCCTGAACGAAAGCTGGAACCAAAATTCCACCCTCCGACCGTGTCTGTGTCCGCTAGCACTGCATGGACCCTTTCCTGAGTCTCACTGATGCCATCGCCTCGCAGTTCCCTCATTAGTGAGACACCCCTCGACAAAAAATACAAACAGCCCTTTTTAGTGCTTCTAAAATGCTGCATGGCGGGCTAGGACTCGCTGTGACCAAAGCCCCACCAATATCCTCTTGACAATAACAATTTCTGTCTGCAAACTACATTTCCTTGCGAGCAGCCATTATTATAGTTAAAATAATTTTATAAGGAATGCTTACAGTAAAATTCACTTAGGTTATAGTCAATATAAAATCAAGTCAGGATTAGTTAATAGACGTATGTATTAGTAATAAATTAGTTATTACAGCTGTGAATCGTCAATGTAGCATGGTAACATAAATAAAAAATCTCAAACCGCAGCAGAAAAAGAAACCTGCTTCAAAATAGGGTTCACATAGGCGGTGATGTTGCATAGGTATTACAAATAGGCATTCAAGGACATTTGTAGTCATTAATGCGCAAGCGCTAAGATAGGCATATATAGGCACCAAAAACACCCTTATTGCGCGTCTAAGCTCTAGTTCATGCTCATACACCCAAACGCAACGAATGATTGAAAACACAAGCATCTGTTATAATTTGGTATTAATTGCTGGACTTGTACTTCAACACGCGCGCGAACTCCCCTTGGGATGAAGCGAAACGAAATAGTGAACCCAGGTTCGAGCCCGAGCCACGGTGCGAGACAGGATGGGTTTGAAACCAGACCGTACTGAGAGATCCGTGGTCTTTACGGCCCCGAATACGTTTGAAGAACCCGGGAATGTATGAAGTTAACAAATCAACACTTCTGCTGCTGGAACCGGCGCGCATGCGGCTATCGTATACTTGATATGGTGAGAAAATAAACACGCACTAAACACAGCGAATGCCACGTGCACGCTGGTTTAAACGCCCACGTATTCCCAGCGGCAAGTCGGGTGGACAGGAAACAGCCGCGAAGGGACACAAAGAAAGGAGAGGGAGAGATGGAGGGGTGAGGGAAGCGAACTCTCACAGAAAAAAAGAAAAATAGTCTTGTGTTTAATAGGCGAAGTTACATTAACAGGCGATAACCCGCAGCCAATATTTCAGCTAGGAGGGCACTCCTGGTCTAGCAACCTTTTCAGCAAGGTTGGAAATAGCCGGGGAAATTCGCGGATGCGCCACACAAAGTGATACCTGCACGTAACTTGCTTAGACATCAGAGCCCGTGAATATAATGTTCGTGGAATGCTCTGTATACCATTCAAGCCGTTAATTTTGCTTCGACCGGATCAGTGGTTAAAACTCGCTAATGGCATAACGTTGTTTGCACCTTTTGGACTTCTTGGGCAGTTCTGCAAGGTTAGACCTATAGATACATTTCTGGTGAAAAGGAATGGGAGTGCACTTACTTTTTAATGTTTATAACTTGTGAGAGAAATAACGGATTCAATGGAACTGCAAGCGACACGCAATTTTTGACTCGTGACAAGCGCGATTCTTCGCTTACTTTCCCAAGCAAACACATTAACGTCACCAAAGAGACGCGCGCCATGGCTGTAGAACTGTGCGCCCTTTCATTTGTGTTTACCCTGCATCGCGATTGCGGGGTAATTGGACACTTTTTAGGGGCAGCGTTTTGGCACCGGATACCTAGGTTTCCCGCCGGTGGCGGCGGGGTCCGTCGGCGTCAGAATAACAAACGGAATGAAGGCAGCAGCGAAGTCGGAAATAAAATGAAGAGGAATTTCTGTCGAAATTTTAATGAGGAAGGTGGCACGCGGGGCTAGGGCGTCATCTCTTATCTCTGCCTCCCCGTCACACGTTTCTTTTTCGCTGCCGCGGAGGAGCGCCCTTCGTTACGCACTTTCCAGAGACGCTGCTCCATTACCTGCTCATCCAAAGCCAGTAACATTTGCGCAGGAGAATAAAACACCATTTGCAGCAACATGCGCACTGCTCCACCTGGCGTGGCTGATTGGAACCACGTCACATTAGCGATTGATGTTCAAACACAATTTTTAATTACATGCTCCCCGGTGGTAGACCCACCGCATGAGATAAGAGCAGAGCAGCGTCCGCAGCTGTACCTTCACTGATCACGCGATCACTTTCGGAGACGTCGCAGATATATTCCGTGGCCTAGAAAACTGCAGTTCACGCAGCACGCGCTTTCTACAATAGGAACTGTCTGTAATCGTCGATCAATTTATGATATTCAACATTTATTCTCCGCACCGTTACGGTTATCGAAATTAAGTTTTCCATAAAGCTATAAATGTTATTTCTTCAGCTACAAAAAACTTTTTGCAATTCATTTTCAGCAGAATAAGGCAGTAAGTACTACGAATGACATCAAGAAACACACTTTATGTACACATGGAAATGCCCCAGCTAGTTTTAAGGGCGTCATAGCAGTTTGCCCACCTTTTGTTTAATATAAAGTGGCAGAAGAAAGCAAAAGTTTACGTATTATCAGGTGTTAATAGAAAATAGACTGGGGCGCGAACTCGTAACAAGTTTTTTACACCTCAAAAAAGAGGATTCAACCACTGAGGAGAATACTGTGTAAATAAAGTACAAGGTTGTAGTTTCCGCTCTTGGCATAATAGGTGCAAATTGGTCATATATAAAAAGGAAACCTCGGTAAAGAATAAAGTACACAATTGCTGTAAAGCACCTACATTTTCAGTGTTTACTCAAGTTTTCTTTTTTATGGTTTCCCTATTATAACTTTGCTCGAAGGGCAAGCTTTTATTATAATATATATTTTTAAATTTTCTTCATCACCGGTGAAGTGGAACACTTTTCTCCCTTGAAATACATTTTTCGAAATATTGAAATGTTCTGATTTTGTGTGAAGGTAAATCTAAGTTAATATGTTTATTTTTAAATATTTTCACGAATCCAGAGATGACGCTTTTGGCTTGAAGAGCAAGTTTATTCGAGCGACCTTGTGCTCCCCTAATAAATTGAAAATGCCCAGGCGGTGAAGCCGCAGTCAACAAACCGACGAAAACAGGCGAGTGTCGGCAAACCAACCACCAGGGCGTTGGCTCTGCGGGCATTTATTTTTGGGCGCGAGCGCTCCTCGAACCGCCGAATTGCAACCAGAGCAATGTGCATCAGAGAAGATAATTCTAGGCTGTTGACATTATTTCGAAACGCTCTCCCAATCAAAACAGATACCACATGGGCATAAAAAGAAAGAATGAAACAAGTGCTTCACTTGGAACACAGATAACAGCGATCGGCGCAACCGGGCGGTGGAAACAAAACAAACAAGCAAACCCAATGCATGGTTCGGGGTATCGCCCTATCCAAAGGTGCATCAATTCGATGCTTAGAAAGGGAGACAGTTCGAACAAACAACAAAATTCGTCATCTTGCTTAGCAAAGTTTCAAGGAAACCACTTGGACAACTTCGCTCTGCGGGCGTCGTCTTGATGTTCCGTGATCAACTTCCGGGACCACCTCGTAGGTAAGTTGGCCAGCACGTTGTAGAATTCGGTAGGGTCCGCAATACCTTCTTCGAGGCTTCTCACTGAGTCTATGTCAGCGGAAAGGTGTCCAAATACATACGCGATCCTCTTGGTGGTACTTGGTGTCTCGTCGTCGCAAGTTGTACCGTCCTGCATCCACCAGCTGTTGGTTCGTTGTGCGAACTCGAGCGAACTGGTGGCCCTCGTCCGCACGCAGAAGGTAGCCTTGGACGTCGGCGTTGAGGTCGTCGTCTTCTACGTGCAGAAACATGGCGTGAAGCATCGTATTCGGCCGTCTTCAGTAGACAACCTTGAACGGGGTCGTCTGCATGGATCCTTGGATAGCCGTGTAGTACGAAAATGTGACATAACAGAGGACCTCGTTCCAAGTCTTGTGCTCAACATCGCTGTACAGAAAAATACCCGTTATCAACTTGTTGGGACTTTCCATTAATGTCTTCGCTTAGGGGTGGTACTCCATCATTCTTCGGTGATCCGTGTTGCTGTAGCGTGAGATTCCCTGCATAGGCTCTGCTCTCAAGGGCGTACTGGGATCCATGATGAGGACTTTAAGGGCTACATGTCGCAGCGCAACATGGTGCAGGAAACGCTTCGCGACTTGTTGTGTAGTGCCCCTCTGAAGAGCGCTGGTCTAGGCGTAGCGCGTCATGTAGTATGTCGCTACGGCAATCCTCCTATTCTCAGCTCGTGACGTAGGAAACAGGCCCTAACGGTGTATTTCAATTTGTTGAATGGGCCTGTATTGTACGTGGATCGGCTGCTAAAGTCCGGCGGTTCCCCTAGACGGCGTTTTTCGTAGCTGGCAGTCTCGGCAGCTCTGGACGTAGTGGGTGATGTCGGATGTAAAGCGCGGCTGGTAGTACTTCGCCATGTTTTTTTTTTCAACTGTACGAGCTGTTTCGAGATGTCTGTAGGACGAGTCGTAGTGATACGCTTCCAAACTGTCGTCGCAAAGGTCTGCGGGAATGACAAGATAATTAGGTCTCGTTCCGGGGCTGAAATTCTTCAAGAGGACGGAGTTTTTCAGGTGGAATGCTGGGAACTTGCGTTTGAAGGTCCTAGGCACGGCGACGTTCCGTCCTTCAGGGTTGTCGATCATGACACGTAAGTCGGGTTTAGCACGCTGTCGGTGTCTCTCCATAACTACGCCGAAGAACGTGCTGTCTTCTTCACAGTCCTGTGGTGGTGTGTTGATGGGGACAGGCCGTCGGCGTCGGAGTGTTTCCTGCCGGATTTATAGACGATTGTAAATCGAACTCTTGCAGGCGCAAGCTCTACCACTCAAGGTGGCCAGTCGGGTCCATCAAATTGCCAAGCCAACACAGCGCAACGTGGTCTGTCGCAACCTTCAATGGTTTATTTACACGCATGGGCGAAATTTGAAATCACCCATATCACATCGACTTTCTTTGTCAGAGGCGGTGTAGTTTTTCTCCTCCTTCGACAGACCACGGGTGGCAAATGCGATTACTTTTTTGCAGCCGCTTTGCTTTTGGACGAGGACGGCACCCAAGCCTATAACACTGGTTTGTCAAGCAAATGCTTTGCCTGTTCCTTGCGTACCAGTGTTGGAAACTTGTTCAATAGTTGTCCTGAGCACCCATGTCGTCAGCGTGCGTTCGTTGGTGTCCTAACAAATGCGTTTAGAGTATTAAACAAAGAAAACTCTTGCCTGTGTGTTTGGTCGTCGTCCCATCGGTTAAACGTCCGACTCTCGTCGAGGTGTTCCAGCCATTCCTATGAAACTTCAATTGGTGCTTCATAAATTGAGGTCGGTTCCCGCGGTTACTGCACAACTACAGCAGTGCCGCCAGCTTTCATCATTGTTTATAATTTGTTGATTGCACCGCTCGCGATGTTTTCTGCTTCAATTTATTCATACGTTGTCTAAACCCTCAATGGAGACCTTCCTGTGACCGGCTTGTACTAGTTGGGCTCGGTTCACGATTTTTGGACAGTGTAGTGTGCATGTTCCGAGTTACTCCACCAGATAGCACATAATCAAAAAGAACACACGTGCCTTGTAGGAAAGGGAAGTTGATTGGAGCGAAGTTGCGCTCGACAAAGAGCTAAAACAACACATAGGCGGGGAAGTAGCTGTCAACAAAGTGACGCGCGCCGCCGAGTGTCGGCAAAGGGAATGCTCCAATGTTAACTCGTCCACTATTCACCTTTCGGCGTGGTTGCTTCTGGAGCCATTCAAGTGCACCGATAACTTTCGATATTACACAACATTGTACGGGTCCAGGGACGACAGGGTGAATCACTCTGCGAGTGAATTAGCACACCTCGTGGCGCTTAACTACAAATATTAACACGTGCTTCACCTTGAACACAGATCAAATAATGCCGCGGCCGAAGGGCAGAAAAAATTCACGTAAACAAACACAATACAGTGTTCGCGGTATTGTAATAGAGCTGGGTATTTATATGCAAATGCGTAAAAAGCTAACAGCTGTGTCTGAATATAGTTCCAAGATGCGAGACGTCTGCACCATGCAAATGCCATGCCAAGTATACAAGCTTCATTGAGCTAAGCATCGGGGCAAGAATGCGGGGTATATCGGCAGCTAGGAGCTTTAGATTAGGCATTGGACACCTATGATCTGATTCTGACGACGGTTTTCGAAACTAACAAAGAATTGAAGTGTGTGTACGCAGTACAGAACTTTCAACAAGCATTATCGTTCCTTGGCAGAGAGCGCTTCGGCATATTCTTAATCTGTACCCGAGGCAAAACGGGCTAAGTTGTAGCAATTTTTTGAAGAAGACAGGGAGGGCCACATAAAAGTATATTGCCGAGGAAGTATTGCCGATCTACACGCTTTCGCCGAACGTGTGGCTTTTGCCAGCAAGATTTCTGAACATGTGCCGATTCTGCAGAAACGTGTGGCGAACGTGTTGCGATTCATCAGAAAAGCCGAACGTGTGACTTTTGCCACAAAGATTGCCCAGGTCCGTTTTGTCGCTACGTTTCCCACTAACACAAAACTTCCCTAAAGTCATGTTCAGCAAACATCTGAGCAAATCATCGCAAGGCGTCTGCACACTCTGGCGTAGTTTTGCTGGTGCTCGGTGAGATGGGCAATAATGCGTTTGCCTACCTGCTCTTTACGGTTTTGTCACAAGATCTTTTTATAATATATTATTCCCGTGCACATGAACCGAACGTGTACCGATTGCTTCAGTAACTTGTTGCAGATTTTACTGGGTGAGCGTTGACTGGTTTTCATTCCGTGGAAAATCTTTCACGGGCATTTATGACAACCTGACGTCGCAGCACTACGCGAACTGTTTTATGTTTCGAGCAGCAGATCCCTTTTTGAAATCACTCCAATTCTTGTTTGGACGTGTTTATTCTTTCCAATTTTTGCGACCTATACACCTCAGAACGTGCACTCTGCTAAGGCTGATATATTTGTTACGAGTACCACGTAAGCACGAAGCAGTCTTTTTGTACCCTCATATTTGTGTCCCGTTTTTTTCAATGCTTATATATTTATTATTCTACGAACAAACATAACATATTGTTTTAGCAAGCGAAATTTATAGTAAGGGCTCCTTTCAACTTTTAAGTGCAATGCACTTCTTCAGCGACCATGAACCTGCGTCCACCGGCGATGTCCGCATCACATACCCACGTGGGGGATTGGCCAGGAATCGGCCGTGAGAAGGGCTAATGCACCCGCTTAAAGGAGTACTGACACGAAATTTCAAAGCTGAGATCCGCTCTAGCAATCAAGTACAACGACAACACAAATAGGTGTCTGTGAATAAATGCATCTTTCTTTCTTTGTAGTTGTGTGTGTGTGTGTGTGTGATCTCTCTTTCGCGAACGTTACCGAACCGCGCAAATTCAACTCGGGCATTCGCACTTTCACATTCTTCCCCTCGGGGAAATGCGGGGAATTTTTTCTTGGTGTCTCTTGCTTTACTCCTCTTTTTTACTGTCGTGGGAATGGTCAAGAAACACATGTTTGCTTTCAACCTAAGTAGATTCAGCCATCAAGGAAAGTGCTGCGGTTCGGTATTTTTAAGTAGCGATAAAACCATGGTTACCCTACGCACGCGTGTAGCGGGCACCGAGATTTACAAAAACGGTCCTTTCCATTGCTCTCACTGTAGTTGTTTAGGTGCCAAAACAAAAAATAAAGGCATAAGCTTTCTTCACTCGCCAAGTTTCAGACTAAATTTTTCTCGTTGAAGAAATAACCAGGTACGCACCCCTGGAAACGCCCCTCTAACAGTTGCCTTTGAAGACTTCCAACGATTTCGCCTTCACGTTTGGTGGTGATCTGGACAGCGAAATCTGGTGTAACTAGCCCTGGTGGGCAAGGTTTTCTAACAAATTTTCAAGCAAGTCTGCCATTTTCGAAAGAACGTATATGAAAATAAACGTGGTAAAAATATTTAGGTGTGTGAACAACTATCTTGAACCGTTGTACGTGTTTGTCAGGACTGTTTTGAAGACATAAAACGTGACGTGTTATAAGTGCTTTAGATTTTTTGGGCAAAAGAGGTGATAATTTTTTAGGTGCCAAAAGTGGCGTAAGTCTGGTACGTAGTTTAAAGCTACCCTCAGCACCGCCACTTGTGTGATACCCTCGGCTGCAGCGTTAGCATTTCAAAGAGTGCAGAACCCAGGAACACCACTGAGAGGTATTAGATCAGGAATACTTGGAGTTTAACAGATCGCCTACGGAATAATCGTCCACGTGTGGAGATTTTGATGGATGCCCTTTGGAAGACTGGAAACTGTCACACCTAATAAATCTGGCGTGAATCTTATCCGAAACGGCCAGGGCACTTCCTGGACAACTACGTGATACTTCTTGCGTGCAGGAAGAAAAGAACAATGGACGCATTTCACTCCAGGTAGCGGCACCCGTCGCAGCGGAAAGAGCGCCGAACATAGGTACCCTGATAAACACAACATAGGTTATGCCAGTGTTCTTTTTTTCTTGGCCCATTGTTTTTCGGCGACCGCTACTTCGTTGAAATACCACTGCCTGCATTGTTCGAAGAAGCACACAAATGCACATTTTTCAAAAAGGCTTAATGAGCAGAATTTTTTTTCTTATTAGAAAAGCCGTAAGCATTCAGGTCTTCTTCCCTCAACCAGCCAAGCGACGCAGCCCTCTTTCGGGCGCTGAACGATTAACAGACCGGCGTCGCAGCCACAGGGAGTACACTGCATATCACAATGAGCTTCTTCTCGTGTCTACTGGAGATCTACATTCTCTTGACAGTGGTTAAGGCGCTGTGACTGGCTGTATCTTGTGGATCTCCCCATGATGTTTTCGCGAATGCGCTACTGTTAGTGAATGTCGTTGCGTCTTGAGTGCAGCTATTGCGTTCGCTGCTCTCCCAGTGCTCGAGTTCAAGGACGCAATAGAAAGAGAATCTACAGCATACTTTGAAACTGGTAGCGAAAACGGCTGCTACCCATAGCGGCTCCCTAGTAATCTTTTATTCCTATTCAAGTAAAATTGCGAACTTTGTAACACTCAGTCTGTTACGTTTAGCGTTACCAGCAACTCAGCCTTTTTTTCTTTCGGCGTCAACGACGCCTCATGTACAACTTTTAACCAACAAAAGTGCCGGTTTGTGACTATCATAACAAAGCTCTACACTCCTGGCTATTTCTTCCACTTAAAACAGCATTGACCGCTCTTTCTAGCTCACTCGCTCAGCTTTTGTTCACCCAGAGACCCAGACTTCCTTTGCTTAGGTTGAGGCTTAAGTTTTCGTAGCACCGTCTGAGATTCTGACTGGGCGATTAGGAGATTTGTGATGACAAGTGCGCGACGCTTGCATATTTTTCTTTTTTTCTCTTTGTAGCTTTGGTAGTTTACCCTTGAAATTTCTGTTTTTGCTTAATTTGTTTGGCGAAGTATCCCAGGTATGGAGTGCTGCCTGTGCTGAAGTACACACCATCCCGGATACCCAGAGGGGTAAACTTGATAGGAGCAATTATGCTAGAAAGGCTCCTCGGGACTCTGGCCACTCTACCTAAGTAGTTGGTCTGATTTCTTAATGAGTGACTTACCCAAATCTCGGCCCTCACTCCCCAGCATATGAAACTCTGACCACAGGGACGTTCAGGCCAGTGATATAGGAGAGGGTGTTTAAATAGCAATCAAGCAAATGTTTTTGTAACCGCTGATTGTGTTGGCATTTGACTCTGTAGCTCGACCTTCTGGTTGCCATTAAACAAAGAGCATCCCCTACAGCCTGCAAAGCAAAAAAACACTGGTAAGCCCCCTTGTCTTAACCGTCATAACAGGGAGGTCGAGATTCGTAGAATGTACCTTTTGCAGCAATTTCTCACAGGAGCTGTGCTCACACGGGCGCATGCCGTAGTCGGCTTTAACCATTCCCACGGACTACACCAAGAGTCCAGATTGCACTCCAGAAACCTGTGCTCCTACACGGACCATCACCGGCTGTCAGCGGGATCAGCCATGCTTTTCTGGTCTTACAGGTAACGTCGTGGAGAAGTCCCTCGAAAGTTACAACCGCATACACTTTTTTAAGTCGTTCGATAATGCGCTGAACCTCAGAAACGTAGAATTCTACCGCACCAGAGTTGTGAAAACTTGTTCCTGAACAAGAAGATAGACCTTACCACCTCGTTGCAATTCTCCACAAAACTACAGAATATTTGTGGCGCTACTGCCTCATGATCTGTAGAACCCAAAAGACGAATAGATCAATGACTAGAACTTCCAGGGGAGTCCTACACATCTTGGATGGAAGATATTTTGGCCTTCTGCCGCTACACTAACAATAAAATGCAAGAGTGTGAGCACATTCCGCACATATTGAAACTAATGGTTCTGGTTGCATCATTGCTCTCGCAATATATATTCAGGCCGCCATCCGCGATGGCAAAAACATTTGTGAGCGGATGGAACAACTTCAATTCAATGCCTCCAGCCATCCACAGAGGAAACACGGGCTGTTGTTCATGGTGATCTCAGGGAACCATTCCGAGCGAATATACGGAAGTAACTGCATGGGCAAAGATTACCCAATTGTTCGGAAACCCAGCGGCGTGCAGTCGTTTTTTGATTAAGACAGATAATTGGGAGGGAGATTGCCAACATCAATTTAGGCGTGCCCCAAAAGTCCGGACTCGGCGCTGGTGCGCTGCACCCTAGCGATGCACCGTTAACTTTGTGTACTAATGTGCCCCCGTTGCCACGGGTCACAACGCCGCCGTTACCCTGCAGGCGTCACCACACGTATGTGCCTGCAGTATCCCATATGGGCCTCTGAATGCTTGGCGCCTTTCCTTCCCCCCTTGCTGCTACTGTGGTGTCAGCGGCCACGTATCCCGAGCCTGCCAGAAGCGGCTTCAGGATGAGAGGCAAGCCCACTGTTCTCAGCGAGGGGACATGCGCTTTAGGTATGAACGGTGGCATGGTGCCGTAGCTCACATGAATTTGTCAGCCTTACATTACATTTTAATTGGTTCCGAGTTATCTCTGAACCTACTAGGGGATCTAATACTTTAAACCTTCTTTTAACTAGCTCCCCAGAAAACATTGGAGACATATTGTTCATTAACGGCTTTAACGACCACAAAGTACTCCAACTACGCATTTATGTCCCATCAACTTTCAATGGTTCCACAACAAAAAAATTCGAGATTACAATAAGGCTAACTATTTGAATATGACCAGGGAACTAAATATGTTTTTTAACGAAACATTTTTTACCGTTGTTCTCTAGCCGGTGTGTAGACAAAAACTGGATGCTGTACAGGAATAAAATGTCAGCGCTCATTGATAAATATGTGCCTCTAATCTCAATAAGTAATGATAAAACTAACCCGTGGTTTAATAGGCATAATAAACGTTTGCGGAACAAAAAGAAACGCTTGTATGTGAACGCAAAGCGTGCTTCTAGCCCAAGCTCTCGGGCGAAATACAAAGAGTGTCTAAACAACTACACGTCTTCTATAACCGCTGCTAAGCACAAATATTTTCATTGCGACTTGCCTTCACTTCTCCAGTCTGATCCGAGGAAGTTTTGGGACACAATTTCACCTCGCAAAGCAGATAACAACATTTCTTTACTAGGGTGCAATCAAATTTCTCTTAGAGTTGATGAGTGTTCGTCAGTATTTAACACGTATTTCGCATCTGTTTTTACGCGGGAAGATCCTTCCAACATCCCTATTGTTCAAGATTTTGACTGGTCATTCATGGAACCCATCGACATCACAGTTCAGGGAATCGCATCACTGATTACTAACCTCAGAACTTCAACTTCCGCTGGCATAGATGCTATTAATTCTAAGTTGTCAAAAAATACTATATCCATCTCAAGCCAGATTCTTTTTCACATCTTTCGACAATCTTTATCATCCGGACAGCTACCCAACGACTTGAAAATTGGAAAAGTGGTTCCGGTCTTTAGGAGTGGCGATAAAACTTCCCCCGATAACTATCGCCCCATTTCACTGACTTGCATTTGTTGCAAGCTTCTCGAGCATTTATCGCTTCCCACATTTACAATCACCTCGAGTGTAATAATTTCTTTTTCACTAATCAACACGGGTTTAGAAAAGGCTTCTCATGTGACACTCAACTTTTGGCATTCACGACTGACTTGCACTAAAACATGGATAACAATCTACAAACAGACTGCATTTTTTTAGACTACTGTAAGGGTTTTGGCCGCGTTGCCCACTGCCGCCTCATTTTTTAAATTATCGTCCCTTCAATTAGATTCCCTTACCCTATCCTGGCTCTGTAACTTCTTATCGTTACACCAGCAATTTACAATAGTCAATAGTTTTAGCTCCTCATTCACAGACGTCACATCGGGCCTCCCTCAAGGTAGTGTTCTTGGCCCTTTACTCTTTCTTATTTACATTAATGACTTACCTACTAATAAATCGTCTTCTATGCGGCTTTTTGCAGATGATTGCATTATATATCGTCCCATAAGCACTCCTCATGATCATATTGCCCTTCAAAATGACCTAAACAGAATTTATAATTGGTGTAACACCTGGCAGATGACCCTTAACTTATCCAAGTGTAAAATAATTTCTTTCTCTCGCAAGCGAAATAATTCTAACCACACATATTCTATCAATACCACTGACTTAACAAAGGCAACGTCCTACAAATACCTAGGAGTACACTTAACACCTAACTTGTCATGGTCGTCTCATATAACCACAGTCTGTGCCAAAGCATCTAAATCATTAGGCTACCTACGCCGAAACTTGCGCAAGGCACCTACTGACATCCGTAAATTAGCCTATTTACTTTTGTTCCTCCACAATTAGAGTTTGCTTCATCTGTATGGTCACAACATCAAGCTTATTTAATACATATACTATAATCAAATCAGAATAGAGCTGCGCGCTTCATTTCTCGGAATTACAACCGCCACGTCAGTATTACTCAAATTAAAGTAGATATCCCACTTCAGCTGTTAGAAACTCGCCGATCAATCGCTCTTCTCTGTCGTTTTCACATATACATCAATTCAGCTACGCCATCCCCACTGCATCTGGAAGCACCTGTCTGCATGTCAGCACGGCTTCATAATCAATTCAGTTTCAAGCGAATATTTGGTAACACACGTTGATTCAACTTATCGGCGCTTCCACGTGCCATTTCATTGTGGAATGATGTTCCAAACGCCATCGCCTGCTTATGAAACCGTGATGCATTTCATGAACGACTTACCAGCCATTTTACTTGAAGCTCATTTGCACATCTTAAAATTGTTGTCATATTGTCAAACTGTCTTTTTTTCATTCCTTTGTTTAAAATTTATATTGTAGTCTACGTTGTGTAATAAACCTTGCTCAAAATTGTATAATGATGTTGCCCCATATTAATGTTTTATGCCATTTCAGATTGCTTGTGTTTTAATTTTCTACCCCGCCTGATACCAAGATCTTCATATTACCCCGTATTCCAAAACTCATGATGCTTCGTTGTTGTTTCATTCTTTACCCCAATGTAATTTCAATGTACTGCGCTGTGTATTTTTTTTTTATTTTGTTCCCCCCTCAGGCAATGCTCTTCGGAGCCTGTGAGGTACTGTTAAATAAATAAATAAATTATTCAAGAAAGCGTACCAACGCCGAGTGACTACTCCTGCGTGGTGGTACCCTTCTCCGGCTGACGGCATTGAACCACACCCCAGCTCGCGGCCTTCATGACACATTTTCTCTTCGCCTTTTTGTTGCTGTTCGTCTCCACTTCGTCCATGCTCTGAGAACCCTGAACCCCTGGGCGGAAGACTGGAGGCCGCAGTCTAAGGAGGTAGAACTGCGTCACACTGAAACACGAATTCCACCTCAATGGCCATGTAATATGCTCACGGTTTTGATTGAAAATATCCGGTTAGAAGCACTTGTACGTACTGCCGCCAGGATTACTTTCACGCACTGTGATTTGTGTTTGTGATTACGGAGAGCTAAAACAGTTTATGTGGGACGTGCTTTACGTTGCGTCAATGAAGTCCCCATTGAACACTCTCGGTACTGAACCGTTCGCGTCTTCATTCAACAAATGCGGCACCACTTCCAGTTTGCGACACTGTCTGCTTGTTTTATTAAGTCATGGCAGTCTGGGGCTTTTTGCCATCAGCGTTGGTGGTAATATCATTTCGCCCACCTGTACTCCACATCTTTGAAACGGACTATGAATCGGATACACCAGATCTCCAGTTGGCAGCAACTGTATGATTTGTCTTAGCTCCTCCGGAGGAGACCCTAACTTCTGAGACCACTTGGAATTTGATTGACTGTTACGTGTAGATTTCAACGAGTGTACGGTTCGCCGTAAAGGAGGTCTGCTACCGAAACATCTCATCCAGTTTTACAGGGGTTCAGTGCGTCTCGCTGTCATAGACACTACTTCAGAGCCCAATTTGCTGCCACGCGGCGGCACTGATGAATTTATTTATTGCAACGAGGTCGTAATTGTCCTCCCGCTTCGTCTAGTCTCAACCGATTCACCTCCTCGTGATTCTGGAAGCTTACCTACAAATTTCTCTCCTACAATTAGCTTAGACTTTACCCTGAAGAATATGAAGGCGCTGCTATCGCTGTATCCCAAACAATGATTTGTCAACGTTGCGTCCTCAGCTCTGGGGTAGTATTCAGCCGCATCAAAGCGGATTTAAACGGATGGGTGGCAAATTGTCCACCGTTGCCGTTTACCGTGTCTCACCAAGAGAACAAAATATAATTCAAGAGTACGTGGGTAACATTCTCAGGAGTGATATAGGTCGCCCTTCAGCAAGCTCCTGGTTGTGACCTGTCACCTTAGTTAGGAAGAATGATGGGTCTAGGTGGCTGAGCATGGTCTACCGGTCTCTGAACAAGAGAACACGAAAAGTTGTGTACCAGATGTCCCGTATCGTGATGCTTGGAACACGCTATTGGCGAAGACGATTGTTGCAATAAAGAATTACGATCATGATAGTGGCTGATTTTCGAGCGCAATTTGGACAAAAATCTTTTGCCACCCCGAAATCTCAATATATTATTAATGTGATGCCCTTTCAATTGTGAAACGCTCCAGCATCCATTGTTGGTCGAAGCCTGAAATGCAAAACAGTGTCTGTGGTGCTAGGGCGACATTGTTATTGTTTAAACTAGGTATTTTCAGCCCCTACTGCACCTGGACGAAGTTATCACGTGCTTTCCAGCTTAACACAAAAACGCAAGTTCGCTTGCTATTCAATAAAAGAGCTTGCTCACGTAGTCAGCTCGTTTCGAATTCACACCGATCCAGGTAGAAGGAACGCCGCGCTGAATGTTCTCTGGCCCTAATGTCAAAAAACAACAGCGTTTTCTCGACTTGACATAGTATTCCCGTATCTCTCTTCCAAATTTTGCAAATATTGCTTCACCGCTTCACAAACTGTTGACAACTGCCTCTCCGTTTGTTTGGCCACAGGATTGCCAAAAAGCATTCTTGGGTCTGAAGGAGCAGTAACGTCTGCACCCTCTCTGCCATTTTAATGCGAAAGCTGCAACATTAATCTATGCAGGTGCGATTGGTTGCGGCATTGGGGTGGTATTTTTGCCGCGCGAGGCGAATTCATCACAACTAGTTGTGGCCTACATCAGCTGCACTTTGAGACCTGCCTATAAAAAGTGTCCTTTTACCGAACAGGAATGCTTGCCCATTGTGTGCCAATTCAGAAGTTTCCGCCATATACGTTTTGCCGCGGTTTCACTGTGGTTAGATATAATCGCGCTCTTTACAGGTTGTCTTCCCTCAACGAAATATCAGGACGCCTTTTGCTCTGGGCCCTTCGCCTGCAATAGTTTGATTAACCCTTACTTACAAATCTGGCAAAATGCACATTGATGTCGACACACTTTCTGCTGCCCCGTGTTACCGGCAGAGCACATTGCGCTACCGCACTTTGAAACTTTACTTGAAGGAAGGGACAGAGAAAATTAAATTTATTGGATTATTTGTTAGACTGATGATGATGATGTTTGCAGTTTAATGGCGCAAGGCCAACTAAGGGCAAAGAGCGTCAAACAATAGTGATTATATGAGGTTGTCATGGTAGTAAAAGTAGAACATTTCACTAAAAGGAAACAATGTAAAACACAAAGTAATGAAGATGAGTGGTGTAAATGGCCAGGT
This sequence comes from Haemaphysalis longicornis, assembly GCF_048455015.1. Classification (NCBI taxonomy): domain Eukaryota; kingdom Metazoa; phylum Arthropoda; class Arachnida; order Ixodida; family Ixodidae; genus Haemaphysalis; species Haemaphysalis longicornis. The sequence goes on from NW_027526385.1 coordinate 202,595,550, forward strand.
TGTAAAGATACATGATAAGAAAAGATATGTAAAAATTTGACGTCGGTAAGAAACTCAAAAACGCTTTTGATTAAAAATATGGCTTCGTCTCCTACGAAGTATGACGGGTGTGGTAGAATATGTCGTTTGCGTAGTTGTGGGAAATATTTCTGTCGTGTTGTGTCAAGCACCTTACATTGTATGAGGATGTGGATCACGGATATGGCCTCTCCGCACCTGCTGGACAGAGGTCTTGGAGATCCAGTCAGAAGGTGCGAGTGCGTAGCATGAGTGTGCCCTGTCCGTAATCTAGCCAAGACGACTTCAGTGTATCTCTGGCGTGTGTCGGTGGTGTATGGTCCTAAGGGGGGTTTTAATACGTGTAACTTGTCTGTTTTTTCACGCCAATGTGTTTGCCATGTTTTGCGAAGTGGTTGTCTTATATGAGGTTACAGTGGCCAGCGACACAGCAATGGACCTGTTCAAATTTGTGAACATACACAGACATAACACCCTTGAATATAAGAAGGCAACATGGTTTTTGGAAGATTTTGTGGACGACAATGGCCGCACAACACTAAAATAATCTGTATAGATAATGAATGGCGGGATATCGCTTTGAAGTATATGATTAACAACAAGTACACCTCTGCCATAAAGTTACTAGTATTACTGTTCAAAGTTTTAGTGCTAAATGGCCGGGTCCATGCACGGAGCAGGACACAGAGGTGGCAGCTTTAGAGGCGTCCGTGTAAAATTCAGAACACTTATACTTCTGCTGCAAATACAAGAAGTGCTGGAGAATTGCACATGTGGGACCTCGGTTTTTATCTATATGCGTGAAAGATGTGTCGCATGATACAGGGCGGGAATTCCAGGGGGCTATAAAATCTGTTACAGATGTTCTAATGGTGTCTCAAAAGGAGACAGCAAGCTCTGACGCTTCCTTTTTAACTCTGTAAGAGAAGGGCGCAGAGAACGATGGTCGATTTAGGAGGAGTTCAGAAATAGATGCATCGTAAAAAACTGATTTAAAAGGATGGTGAGGCATAGATGAAATTTTGAAAGCATAAAGAAGATAGGTGTATCTCCCTGACGTTTTATGTTGCACTTACTACACTCCGCGTAGAGGCTATCGACCGGGCCAATGCATAAGGCGCCACATGCCAGGCGAAGCCCCAGATGAAGCACTGGGTTCAGCATTTTGAGGAATGTTTTACTTGCTGACCCATAAACAACACTTCCATAGTCCAACCGTGAACCTATTAGTCTGGTAAAAACATGTAAAGGAAGTTTTTTGTCAACACTAAAAGAAATGTTTGAGAGAACCGTCAGGATAAATTGTTTTTAAGCAATTATTTTTCGGTTGTTTTATGTGGGGGATGAATGTGAGCTCTTCGTCAAAGATTATACCTGAAAAATTGTGTTCCTTTTTGACAGGAATCGAAACACCACTGAGATGAATGTGTGGGTCCGGCGGGATGCCACGCCTCTTGGAAAACAAAACACAAGTGCACTTCCCGGGATTAAATTTAAAACCGTTGCTATCTGCCCAGCCGGCTAGCTTGTTAACACCAAGCTAGGCTTGGCGCACGCAGATTGACAAATTACAAGAATTTAAAGATATTTGTACGTCATATACATAAGTTGAGCAGATAATTGATGGTGGCAATGCCTTTTTGAGTGAATTATTTTTACAATAAAAAGGTTGCAACACAAAACTCCACCTTGTTTCACACCATTTTCCTGCACATGAACACTAGATATTGCAGTTCCAACTCGCACGCGAAACGTTCTTTCAGACAGGTAACTGGCAAGCGTGTTCATCATTTTGCCAGACATGCCAAAAAACTTCAAATCGCTGAGGATGCCGTACCACCAAGCAGCATCGTACACCTTTTCAAGATCAAAGAATACTGTTTACAGTACTGTTTATGAATAAATGCGTCCTTTATATAAGAGTCTAGCGCAACGAGTTGATCGTTGGTAGATCGCCCCGCCCTGAAGTCTGCCTGGCAGCTCTCGAGAAGACTGTTGTACTCAAGAAAGTACACGAGCCTCCTGTTTATCATCTTCTCGAGAGCTTGCATAGGCAGCTTGTCAAAGCAATGGGCCGGTAACTGGCCGGAGAGGAAGAGTCCTTCCCTTTCTTCAGGAAAGCCACTACTATGGCCTCCCTTGTGGAATGTGCCCCGAAAGCCATATTTTATTGTATAGATGCACAAGTGTTTCAAGGGTGTCTGAGTGTAGGTGTTTTATCACGGTGTATGTGATTTTTTCTGCACCTGGAGCTGAAGGCTTACTTGTTTTCAGGGCTGCCTTCAGCTCATGAATTGAAAAAGGAGTATTGTGAGAAGCGTGCGAGTTGTTGCTGTCCCGCAGGGAATTCTTTTCGGAAGACATTTTGTTTCATGAAGCTGTTTGTTTAGTGTGCTAAACTAGACACGTGTTGGAAGTGTTGTGGAAGGTTTTTAGACGGGTCTTCAAGTGTGTCCCCAGAGGCAGGCTGTGTGTTTGTTGTCTTTTGAGTTTTCGTATGTGTGTCCAGACCTTGTGAGTGTCGGTGTATGAATTTATGTGAGTGAGGAAGGTGAGCCAACTGTCCCGTTTTGACTCACGGCGCACATGGTTCCTAAGTGCTTTTGCCCGTTTAAAGGAAATGAGGTTATCTGACGTGGGGTACCGGCGGAGGACACCACACGCCTTGTTCTGGGCGTCTCGTGGTCGCCTGCAGTCCTCGTTCAACCAGGGCCTCCTTCTTTGTGCGGGGCACCGGAAACCTGGGGACTGTACTTTCTGTCAGCATCAAGGATGTGCGCCGTGAGGAGTTGCGCGGCTTCCTGTACATTTTAAGTGTGCTATGGCGTCAGGTGTAGTTTAGATGTATCTGTGCAAGTACTCCAGTAAGCTTTGCTTCGTTAAACATGCTATGGGAAGATGAACGGTTGTGGCTTTTACCTACATTTGTTAATGTGGTTAGGAAGTTGTCGCTATCATATGGGTTTGTGCCCACATTCAACACGAGTGATGGAAATACAACTGCAGAACCGAGTGCGATGTCGATGCATGAATATGTTTTGTGACCTAGAATATGGTATGTAGGCTGTTCTTGTTAAATAAAAGGCATGCTCCCGATGATGTTAGAAACTTCTCAATCAGGCGTCCTCAAAAATCCACGGGGGAAGAACCCCAGAGGGGGCATGAGCAATGAGGTTTCCTAATAAATGTTACAGTTCTGGTAGCTGGTCTATCAGAGCCTCACGCTCGGAACTTGATAGCACGTGATCAGGACGAATTTAGAGCGAGCATACTGTTACTTACCTGTTGAATATAATTGTGCGAATAGCTACAGCCTCAAGGGAAGTGTTCAGATGAATAGGGTGATAGGCTAGAGATTTCCGGGCAATGATGACCACACCACCTGATGACGTGCAACGACCATCCCTGTCTTTTCTAAATACCATGTAGCCGTTCAGGAAATTTGTGTGCCTAGAATTTAAATGGGTTTCCTGAATACACATCACACTTGGTTGATTCGAATGCAATATCTCAAAGACATCGTCAATATTTTTAAGGAGGCCTCAACAGTTCCATTGAATAATATTTTTTCTTCCCATCATGGAGATTTAGGAGTTACTGGAGTGTGTGTTTGTGTGTGTTCATGTGTCTTTCGGGGCTGTTACTCTAGGATTTGGCCTTTTGGGCTTTTCCGTTGGCTTGGCCGTCGGAGGCCGCTTCTTGCGATGCGTTGCAGGCAAGAACGGCACGATGTCCATCTCGTTGTCAGATGTCCTGGGGGTGTCCGTTGAGCTGCGCCCCCCGGGCTTGGCCCCCCTTCGGGAGCCCCTCGTTTGAGCAGCCACCGCCGCGGGTGTCACGGGCGCCAGAATTGCCACACGCGGTGCGGTGATGGTGGGAGCCGATGCGTGGTCCCCGGTGTCCATCCCCTCGGCACCCTACAACGCACTGGTGGACGGGAGTGGCACCGGTCCCTACGGAAGCGGTTCGCACAACCACTCTTGCCTCAGCAATTGGCTTGGTGACGGGTTGGGCTGCCAAAGGCAACCCAGTGGGGGTCGCGGGAGGGACCACGGCTGACTCGCTGAAATGGGTCCCTGTGGAAACCAGACGCCGATCGGCCCCCTGGCGATCTGCGTCGGCGTACCTCCCCAGGGAGAAAGAGGCGAACCTCTTTCGTGCCTCTGGGAAGGTGATGTTCTCAGTTACCTTGGTGTTGATTATCTGTTTTTCTATTTGAAATTTTTGTTCTTGCCGGAGTACGCTCGCATGCGGTCCCCCGCAGTTGACACAAGAGAGGGTTATGGATAGACAATTTCTCACACGGATGATCATGCGCCGCGCATTTTGCACAGGTCGTTCGGCCACGGCAAGAGTTTGTACCATGCCCGAACCGCTGGCACTTGAAACAGCGCCGCGGGTTCGGGATGTGGGGATGAATGGAGCAATAGATAAAACCTGCATTTATCTGTTGTGGAAGAACTGCGCGGTCAAATGTCAAGATAATGTGCTCGGTGGGAAATTCCTTTTTGTATCTGCGGATAGTGATGCGTCTCACGGCAGTCACGCCTAATCCTTCAAGGTGGCAATGAGATCTGCATCCGTTTCATTCAGGAGATCTGTCTCGGATATCACACCATGCGAGGTGTTGAGGCTCCGATGGGGTGTGACTGTGATGTCTAGATCAGCCAGTCTTGTCTGAGCTAGAAGCTTCGTGGACTGCTGCTTGTCATTTATTTCGATGATAAGTTCACCAGACCTTTGTTTTTTGCAAATATATGATTTCCCTATTATGGCTTCAAGATATTTTGCAATCAAGAAGACTGACTGAGATGCAAGAGGATGGGTTGAACTGAGGGACCCCATGACAAGAAATCGAGAGTAATGATGTGGTTCTGGAAATGTTACAGATGGCGATGGAGGAAACGATACTTCGTTGCGGCCCCTGTTAGGGAGCCGATCAGGTTTGGTCGGGGTTCTAGACAATACCATTAGGCATAGTATAAAAGCAGGGGGAAGGGGATTCTTCCTCCTCTGACCTTACCCTGATAGTCAAAGAGGTCCCGGAGCTCCCTGCCTGGTAGACAGGCAGGAAGGCCATCGGCTGGAGCTTGACCAGGGCTCCGACGGCCACCGTGTACGGCTTCTACTCTTCACCTTTAAACACCTCGCCATGGTTGGACACGGCTCATGTATGTGTGCTAGAGGTCCGCGGTGTCGCCGCTCAGCGTCACCTATAATACTGAAGGTGCCCTTTTCGGGGATTTGTCAGACTAACGACAAGTAGTGACAAGCGCGTGTAGGATGAAGGTGGCCTGAGGTGCTCAATTAGAATGTCCTCGCTGGACGTTAGGGTCCGAGCTGCCTAACACTGCCTCCAAGTTGTGCTCTGGAGAGGTGAGAGGGAATGAATTAGAAGGGGCTCCCAAGTCGGTGCTTTGGGGAGAAGCATATATAGAGTAATAAACTGCATGTACGGTTGCACGCCAAGGAATAGTATGGGTTTACAGGAGGCGCAAGTGTTTTTATTAAGTGATGGACACTCACCAGTTGGGTAGATGATGGCGCACGGGATACATGCGGTTGGAGCAGCTAATTTCCAAGAAAGTTAAAACACTGTAGCGGGTTTTTTGGGCTCTACAAAAAGGGGTGTGACTTGACCACCGCCGATGGGTAGCTCGCGAGCAGCAAAGTTAGGTGCTTCATTTCGTTTTATACTCGCATGGCCAGGAGTCCAATTGATCTCTAAGCGGGTGTTGTGAGTAATTGAGAAGAATTTTGAAAGCCTGCGTGGAAATGTTACTGCGGGAAATATTCATGCACATTTTAAATAAGATATATGGACTGTTCGGGTCACCCAGTGAGCGAGCGTAATTGTGTTGGCCGCCCCTTCTGTAGTGGCCGAGCAGTCCACTAGGATACTTAATAATAGGTAACGAGTGTTCTAGGATAAACATTGTGGTGACTGCATAAGCGCTGTGGATGCGAAAACTAGGGGCGTCCACATTTTTGGGGGTCGGAGTAATGAGATATTTCCAAGAGAGCACACGTGCATGATGATCACTGCGTTTAACATTTTTCTCCGGGTTAACATTTGTGCCTGAGAGAGTAAGAGATTGTTTAAGCCTGAAGGAAGGCGTACACTCTCCTCAGTGAAGGTCGGTGCATGAATTCCGAGTGATTAAAAGACGGATGTGCCTCCAGGAATAGCAGTAAAGCAGAAAAAGTTGAACCATATAGTTGGCTTCCATTAGCTCTTCGGCTGCGTTACAACTGCCTAGTGTCTGTTCGGGGACAAAAGAATAGAACGAGAATAGAAAAGAAAACCTTGGAAACAAGACCATGTTTAATATATATACCCAGAACCCAAACGAACTAACTAAAACCCCAAAAAACCCAAACGAACTAACAAACTAACTAAGCAATGAGGAATTGCAAAAAAAAACAATATAGAAAACTGTCGATACTTCCAACAAGCGCGAAATAGCCATAGCCGGGAAAAGACAAAGACAAAAAAAGTGCTCGTTGCCGGAACGCGGAGGTCGCACACATCCAAGAAATAGCGCCAGGGTTTTGTGGTATTGCGAGGTCCAGGCGACGGGCCGTGGCCACTGTGGTAGAGCACGCTCCGAGCTCCCGTTGGCTAGTAGCATCCGCTGCTTTCTTGGGGTACTCTACCGATGTCCGACGAGCCTTCTTGTTTGAGGAGCAGACCTCAGAGAGGTTGCAGGGGTGGATGACCTCTTTGAGCACAGCACAAGTCCGGTCGCCTGATCTACCGCCGCGCTTCACCCTCCGGGCCACTCTGTGTTCTTCCCGGGATCACTTCTCTGACGCCGGCCGCTTTCGCTGGCTGCTTCCGATTGATTGTCCGGCTTGTGAGCGTGGGGTGAGTGACGCCGCAATACAATTATGATGATGGTGCAGTCAGTGTGTTTGTAACGCACCCCGCTGCGACGTCGTGGTTATAGTCGTAGTTTTCTTTTTATGAGTGCTTCTTTTGTTCTTGCTTTTCTTCGCAAATATGTACCCCCGCTTAAGCACTTTTCCACCTAAAATGTCAGTTGCTAGTCCACCTTAAAAAGAACAAAGCCCTTGCTACAAACGGCACACAAAATGTACTCCTCATAAGTGCACTTAAAACATCCCAGGGCAAAAGACAAGTACAGAAACATCTGGTCAATGTACATAAAAAATCAAGACACCATCTTCTTGGCTGCTATGTACGCCACATCCTTCTGAAATGGACAGTCCAGAATCGTCCAAACAGGCAATCAGGCGTATATTTTTTTTTTCCGACAGCGGCTGCGGTGCACCTAACCGGCTCTTATGTAGAAGCGTAGAGCCGAGCAGGAATTACAGTCGCCCACTACGGCAATGGCTTCGCGGGCTTTTGCGACACAGATAGTAAGTCTGTGAACAATGCGTGGAGATTTTGTCCTACAGATGGAGTTGTTCCTTGGTGTGATGGACTTTTTTTCTTAGTTCACAGCCCTTGATCTAGCACCCTTAGTTCGTGCGGATCGACCTTTTGGTAGATCAGGACGTTTTTTTAATAAACTACTTATGGGTCCTTTCTCTCGGTAACTACCTTTTCCCTCTGTGAAAACATCCTGGTGTGTAGGACCTCCCCATCTCTAATAGAACTCTTTAGTGTTACAGAGCACTGCTCTGGAGGCATACGCACGGTGTCTCTGGATTACCTTCATCATCATATTTACGTTGGCGGGACTTGCAAACAATCAAGTTTTATGTTGGTGCTTTGGTTTTAAAATAGGTTTTGGCTGTTGGGGTCGGATTGAAGAACCCTCTGATATTTCTCTGGGAGAGCAGCTTTCAACGGTTCATTGGCATCTAGTGCCTCTTCAACCAGGGGCAAAAGTTTACCTGCACTAGTGCGCGGTGGAGAGAAATCTGGTACTTTTCCATGGCTGTAGCTCACTTTTCGACTTAGGCCTTTGCGTCGAATCAAGCTCCAGGAGCTGAAGCCATAGGGGCAACGCTTCTTTTTCACTTCTTTTTTTCCGTCTTTATTTAATTGCGCTTTGTTTCTGCTGTTGCGATTTCTTCGCATGACACTAGACATTGCAGCTTGACAGTGGAAGTCGTTTATAAGATTAAAAGTGCCGTTTAGTAGATTTCTAAATTAGGCAGTTTATCTTTTACAGTTTGTTTAGGTTAAATTAGGGTATGAGATGTAGTACGTTATGCTACTCATCAGAAATGCGTGAATTAGTCGAAGGCGCTCAAATTCCGCCATTCCCTTTTTTCGGTTTTATAAGATGGATACGGCCCATAGTGAGATTGACATGAGAGATTAGTTGGGAGATGTCTCCAATGCTGTCTTTGTTACACTGTATGATCGAGCATAGTACCCTTAGCAAAAAGTAATAAGTTTGAAATACGTACGAATATATTTGAAGTTCAGTTCAAATAGTATTTTGTAGATATAACACAAATGGAGCAGACATGTATTTTCAGTTTTCACTAAATATTTGAAAATAAATTTTACAATAATAAAACAATGTGGAAAAAAACAGTACCTATAAATAATGTCCTACTACATTCAAAGGAGACAGAACTGCATCATTATATTCTGAATGCATTCGGCATACATTAAAAATTCGATTTGTTCCTGCAATTTGACCAGGGTGTATTTGCGGTGTAACTATATTACGAATACACTTACCTAAATAAATTTAAGGCAGCACCATGAGAATACCAAAAAAATATGCTGAAGTATATATTTAAACTCCCAATATATACGAAATGTATTATAATTGGATTTTTGGTAGAACGAACATGGCAGAAATACTACAAAAATAAAACAAAAGTATTCATTGAAAATAAATCTTCAGTGCAGTAGAAATCTTTGACAAAATACATTTGGAATACACTAAAGACGCTGAATCAGGGACTGAATACAGGCAACTCACGACCTTTCGTGCCAGGTAAAATGCATTCCAGGTGAATAAAAGAACCAGAAACTTTTGTCCTGAAGTTTGTCACACAGAGAATAGGAGAAACTGAAAGAGAAACTGACACCTGCTGCATTTCCGGCTTGCTTTAAAATGAAGTATTATTCACATTGAGATAATCAGTGTACGAAAGAGTGAAGGACGGTGTTTGAGCACAATCTTTAAAAAAACACGCAATTCAACAACCGTGTATGAAGGAACTTCCAAATCACAAGAGTTGGTATGACAATATATCAGAAATATGGTCAAAACATTTCTTGTTACTAAAACTATCCACCTTAAAGAACACTGCCTATGCTTGCTATGGGGAGCTGCTTCGCTGCGCTCACTGCCGCTCAATACTTCACTTCAGTCCAGTGCGCGGGGCCCAAAAAGTGGCGGCGCTGTGCACCCTGCTTCACTACTTGTCTCCCCCCGCTGTGTTTACTTGCCTGTCTAGGTGTTTCATAACTTTTCGAACGCTTCAAAGGGCGGTCGTCATGCAAATATATGCTAGGCTGTGACGGCGCGTGGTATCGGCGCTTGTTTTGGGTTTGCTGTTTAGCGCAAGATAAGCGTGGTTTTTCATTTATTTGCTCATATGTTGTCCCACCGAAATTATTCGGTGTCTGTTGTCTTTGAAATAAAAACAGTGTAGACGGATAGAGAAACTCACACGTAGCGGTTATTCTTAGCTCAGCTTGCGATACAGGTGTATTGATTTGAGCGCACCATTCAATGCAATTTGCTCACAAGTCGATGCGAGCGAGAGAGTGTAAAATAAATAAAACACCTTTTAGCAGCTTTCCTTCTGCGCGTATATTTTAGTTAGGGCTCTGGTAAATGGCCAAGGGAGAGCAGAGATGACTTCCCTAAATATTGAGTTTTTGCGTCCACAGCTCTTTCAGGTGCAATACTTGCAATAAACAGAGACCGGACTGCAACATTTGTAGTGGAGCCTGTTCGTAGAAAGTCCGCCGTTCGTCTTTAGAGTTCACAAAATTTGCGAAAGATATTCATGAAGGCAGCTTTCCTTTGTTTCCTCTCGGTTACCCCCCTCCAAGTTTTTTTTTTCATTTGCGATAGCTGTTAGTAGGAGTCGCTCAGATGTTCGCAGAAAGCAGAGTGCGATCTCTGTCCGTCTCATGTCACTGTTCTGAAAACTATACATAAAAGTCACGAAGTATTAAATTCCGTCTTTCTGAAAGTAACCAATAGTGTTAGAAACGAGCCCCGTAAGCTTCGTATTAAGTGTGTGTTTGACACTACGTTTTTCATGCCCACGAACCTCTAATGGTTTATTCACCTATGACAAACTGCACGAGAGTATTGGATAAGTTTTTGCTCCTTTCTTTTTTATCAATTGCCTTTTGTAAAGATGTCGAGAACGAAGACCGACAAATAAAGAACAGACAATGGGAAAGGGGCAAAGGGGGTAGCCGGAAGTTCCTGGCCAGAGCCCGCGCGGTCCCTTGCAGGGTCGCCGTGCGGTCGTGTTTGTCTTTTCTTGTTGTGCTGTTACACTCGGTGCCCCAAAGCTTAGAGAAGTTTAGGCCCATTCCACCACTTCCCTTTTTTGCTTGCTCGTCATATTTGTTTCATACTTCATTCATGACCAACACATGTGCGCGTTTCGAGAGGCCCTTGGTACGTTCGAGGTCGAGTGAGAATTTAAAAAATGTGGTTGATTATTTTTTCATAGGAATCGGTAAAACACCAAAGTAAAATGTGCCTTCACTGGAGCAAGTGAATGTTAATTATGCATGGATATGAATTTTCACATCGCTATATACATATAATTGGTACGGCACCGTTAGACGCATCAACATTGGGCACTAGAAAACACGTTCTAGAGCAGGGCGTAAACCTGATTCAAACCCAAGGCGCTCGCAAACCGTTGGAAGGAAACCGGAGGAGTTGTCAGTGAATCCTTTGGTGAAGTCACTACAGTCCAGCGAAACTAGTATAATTTGCGGGTGGGCAGCAGTCTTATGAGTGTGCTTGGCGAGTGACGTGCTGCCGGCGCGTCCATTAGGCAGGGGTGCGACCACATTGGTCCTGCTCCGTGGCGTGTACGCCAGACGCTTGCATTGCGAATGGCTCAGCTGGTGGAACGCGGGTTCGACCTTCCACAAGCTGCATGCGGTTTTTCACAGGCTGGGAAGGGATAAACCCAGCAGCTTCTGCTGCTAAACACTGCCGTATCGCGGCGCCTATTATCGGCGCTCATTAACGTCATGACGCACTATTTCGCTTCACGTTTCCTAGACGGCAGCACCATGTGAATGTACAAGTTAGAGGGAAGGACATATGGCGCGTTCGTACAACTTTGCGGCATGATTTCATGGCTCAGACAGCAGAACCTCTGACACCCCCCGTTGCGGCCAGAGTGGTCGTCAGCTCAAAACGTAGCACCGCCACTGCAATCGAACTTTTTGGAGTAATGCCTTCGGCGAGGTTTCTGTACCCCAGCACAAAACGCTTTCGTTTTAAATATCTGCCCAAAGGAACCGCACAAATGCAAGTGTAGGCCTAGTGCACTTGGGCTTATCGGAGGGTTATTTATATTTCACTATCTAAGGTGTATTTTAAAAAAATTTCTTTCAGGTGTAACAATTTTAATAAACCACCTAGTTTTTACTTGTCTCTCACGCTAACAGGTGTTTATCAGATCTTTTTTCTGTCGTTTAAAGACAGCAGCTTTAAAAGAATTCCACATTTCTCTTCAATTAAACAGTTGCATTTTCTGTGGACAGAACTGAAAATAAAAATCCCTGTTATGTACAGCAGAGAGGAAGGGAAATAAATATGTGTATAAGCAGAACGGGGCATTTTTTGCTTAACTTGTTTTTTTTTTTTTTGTACGAAGGAGGCGTGAAGGGGATGCTGCTTCCCACATTTTTAAAGGCCGCGTAGGCCCAGACAGAAACGAGCGGCTGCCCAATTTCTGAGTAGTTGTTTGATGGGTTCTGTGGCGCGTGGCACTGCCCACGCAGCCAAGGCAAGCCACACTAATGATGATCGAGGGGTGAAGTGCGCAAAAACTTTGTGCAGGTCGGTACACACGGGTAATGGTACAATTTTTCCGATTTACATGTCTTTAGACTGTCCTGGTCAGTCAGTGAGACGGTCCTTTTCGTTGCGGCTCTCAGGGGGCCGAGGCTAGGTGCTAGGCAAGGACCTAGGCTTGGTAAAAACAGGGCTGCGTCGGGTCCCAAGTAAGAGGAATCAAGGCTGATTTGTCTGCCGTACAAGTTGGACGTTGTACAGGGGTATGCGTCAGAGGTTTGTGATGCCGCAGTATGAGTGCCAGCGTAGCCGTCGAGCACGTGCAGGTTGTAGCTGCGACTGTGTTCGGGGCACATTTCGATGGCACATGACTCGCGCGAGTCGCTTGGGAGCCCGACGGTGGCTGGGAAACGGAATACTAGTCGAATGTGTGCGCTGTGCAAAGTGGCGAGTTCGGCGCTTACTGGTCGCTGTTAGAGCTCGTAGGAGTGCCGACGTAGAAAATTGGCAGCGAAAGCAGTGCTTTAAGCGCTGTCTACGAAGCCTGTGCCGCAGAAGATGGAGAACCGGGTTGTTTGTCATTAGAAATCTCGAGCCGTCCAAAAGGGCGTCTTCTGCACATGTGTTGAAATGCTGAGGTGGCTGGGCGTTGCAAGGACTAGTACTTGCTTCACACCACAGTGCAGTCGATTCAGCGAAGACTGCGGTGTTCTCGATGCACCTGGTGTGGTAGGCTCCGCCGTGGACGCAGGGACTGCAGGTGTACCATGACATCATGGTTGATCCGAGTGTCAGGACCACAGAAACTGGGACGGGGTGACGTTATCATCATGCGCGACACAGGCCTTTCGCAGGGTTGAGTAGGCGACAACGACTTGTCTTGCCTGGCAGGACGCCTTTGCGATAGAGTCCCGACTTCTGTAAACGGCTCTGTTTGGAATGCCTCTCTAGACGTCACTCGAGGAGCTGCAAAATTTGCTGGTACTGTCGCTTGCTGTAGAAGGAGGTGGAATGGCGGGCGGTTGCGGCAAGTGAGCACCTTCAATGACATCGGCTCCGACTCTCGTTCGCCGAGGAGCTGCTTCTCAGGATGCGCTCGTAGCGTTCAAGGCAGGCTGTGGTTGCTTAGCGTCCGCTGTGTCGTCGGCGGGCTGTCCAGTCAGTTAAGCTGCAGCTGCCGTGCTGGAGACGGAGACCAAGGTGTCGGCATCGGTGGGAGCGAACGTCGCTGTGCGGGATTGCACAGACGGTACCAAGTGTGGAGGCGTAGTATGCGCCCAGCTGCATAGTCGACGTTGAATGTGTTCTGTGGCGCTCGCACTACCTACGCAGGCCGGGGAAAGCCCGCTGATGATGATCCTGGGGTGATGCAGATTATGATAATGGCGCTGCTAGAAGATGAGGTGGCCGCCACTACAAATTCCCTCGGTTGTCTGAATTCGATGTATCTGCTTTTAATTTAAAAGATGGCTTGTACATTTTTCGTGTTATTTTTCTGAAATAAAATTACTGTGTCATTACCACCTGGAAAGGCATTGCTTCTGCATGTCACAATCCTATAATTTGTATGTCAACCTTTTACTACGTCCGGCCCCTTTATATTTAAACCCTTATGTTGCAAAATATTGTCAGATTTTTATTTCTGACAGATGCGAAGCCTAAATACGAAACACTTAAAAGTAACATTAATAGTACTCTTTTTACTAATAATAATTATTAGCTTCGGGGGGGGGGGGCAGAGAACAGATTTCTTCAAGTTGAGAAACTATATTTGCCACCGTTTGAAGTTTCATATGTCATGCGCCTAATTAAGAAAGTTGCGCAATACTGAGAATCCTGTTGGATGTTGGTAACCTTATTATTAGTGTTGAGCCGCACGTTTCTTTCTAATTTGCTGTAGTTTTCATCTACACCTGACCTGCGAAGATACCCCATACTGCACTTCTTAAGTGATGGAAGATCCAATTATATATCGCACTATTATATATGCTTGACACAAGATACATCCTTAAAATATTTTAAAGTAGCATTGTTTGCCTATGACATTTTTTCTGTCTTCTTTTCAATGGGCACGTAAGAAACCTTTGTCGTTGAAGAATGTTGGTACCACTCGAGCAAAGGCCTCACCTATTTATCATACATTTGTGTCTAAAGAAGCAGTGTTTCACTCCTTTTTTATTTGTTTTTTTTTCACTCCACCTGCTGGCAAAATCACCCACTTCATGGCCAACTAATAACGGAGAAGTGAACTCCGTCAAGGTGCTTTTAGCCTGGATGCAGAGGTGGCTGAATGGCATTCAGTCCTAGTTGCTGATCGTACAGGCGAAAATGGAAAATCGTCTGAGCTCTACAATAATCAAAGATGCAAAGTGCAGTCTCTTTGCGTGCGGGTTGTACTTTGCGGTCATTTGGTGGTCTTATTCACTGCACGGCTGCTTTAGCTTTTCACAATTGAGCATACCGTTAGGCTAGAGCCTCTAAAATTATGTAAGCCACAGAACGAAATTTTCTGGCTTGAAAGTTACAAATCCTCAAAAATTATCTGAATGTATTTACGGTTATACTTATTATACACTAGTAACACACTTTTAGTACATTTCAAGTGCTATTTTCTCCGCATTCAAAATGCATTACTAGCACATTTTGTACGTATACAAAATTGTATGTTGCATGTGTTTTCAATAAATTTGGATACATTGATTATATATTTTCGCAGCCGTTTTATTATATTTACGCGATCCATTTCGAATACGCTGGTAATGTGGAGGTCAAAATATGCAACTAAATTCAAAGTAAAACATGTAATTAATTCATTCGAAATACACTATATATACAGCTTTTTTGAGCTTAGGGACTTTAACTATAAAGACAGTAGTTGCGGTAATATAAACTTTTATTTTTATGTCCGGAGGGAAGCATGTCGGGTGGTAGGCATAGAAAATCATGAGCTTTGACCTTCTAGAGGAGTCCTCAAGACAGGACAGTGCCGCTTCTGTGACTACGACACCAGTGCCTTGCAGAAGCGCCTCCTCTCTTTGTTGCGTCACTTGTACCTGCGCAGTAAAGAGTGATGAAATCAGCCTACAAACTTTTTTAACGTGTGATCTTAGGTAAGCGGTATGGGAGATAAGGAAAATCAAGATTTAAAAGGAGGGAACAGTAGACTATTGCTCGAGAGGTACCAACGTAGGTTATGTAAGGAGTTTCGGACACTAGGTTACCGACGGAAAACAGAACTACAATACTAGAGAAAATTTTCATTCTAAGAGTAAACTGTAAGAGTAAAGAGAGTAAAGAGTAAGAGTAAAGAGATTTTGGAGGATAACTTTGTGTAAGCATTGGTGAGGTCTAGGGCTAGGATGGCAGCCGTATCTACGTTACTGCAGAGATTGTGATCTCACGTTTGGAGTTGGAAAAGACGATTCCGGGTGGAAATACTTTGCCGGAAGCATAATATTGTGTGGTGAAGTGCATTGGTGTGGGTAGGATGGTCAGCTAGACTCGTATTGTCTGTCTGTTTAAGAAATTTTCCTATGCTGTAAATCAGACACATAGACCTGAGACATTCTGTTTTTTTAGGATTTCAAATTAACGGTAAGTTAAACTGTTTTCATTAAGGTGAAAAGTGCCTGTGGTGTAAAAGTGATTGTAAAACTGTGTAAGGATGGATTTTTCGGTTCCGGAGTAATTTCGGAGGTGTTTATTAGTGATACCATCCTGACGGGCCCCGTACCAGGCCGGATGTTCCAGAGTGCTATTCTGAGTTAGTTTTCTTTCCGAGATTTCCCTGTCAAAACCCGAATTACTATAGCATAGTTATTCGGGGAGCTATATGGTGTTCTTTTGGGCTGTGTAAAGTGTATGAAGCCATTCGAGGAGTTCTGCAGCATCAACGTGGCATCATTGAATGATTTTCTTAGGTCGATTGTTTATTTATTTTATTTATTAAGAGTACAGACCATTATTTTTCCAAACAGATGGCATAAAAGGAAAGAAGCCATAAAAATAATAGAAACAATACAAAGTACGAGGCAAATGTACAGCAGGTAATTCATTCCACACTAGAATAGTACACGAAAAAATATTTCAATTTGTCAGTAGCAGCAAAAAATAGTGTGAAAACGTTCGATTTGTGGTGTCTAGTATATCTTGTTGACAATAGGGAAATAAACAAAGTTGCTTTAATTGACCGCTCAACTTTCGTGAGTAAAGAAAATCAATGCGGAAGCACTTTCTCCTAGATTGAAGGCTTCCGATATTGGTAGTAAACGTAAGTGTGAGGGGTAACCGGTGCCTGAGTATTTTGTATATATAAACCCTGCAGGTTTTCGTCGAATTCTTTCGTACGGATGTTGTGCTTAGCATAGGAGTCCCTGGCTGTGCAGGCATATTCAACCTTTGGCCGAATAAAAGTAAATTAGCGAGGAGTTAAACGTTTATGAAAAAAGTTTTCAGTTTGTGTCTCAAGAAACAAATTTTATCGTATGCGGACGAGCAAATATTGTCAATGTGTAAATTTTATGATAGAGAACTGGTTACTGTGACATGAAGGTGCTGTGTCAACGGTGATGCTCCTACTATGTATTGGTATTCATATGGCTCTTGCTTTCGTGTTACGCGAAGATACAGTATTTTCTTAGCGTTGAATACCATTCCTCGTACATTGCACCATTCAAGGGTGTTAGTAATATTGGAAATCAGTTCTGAATGATTGTCACAGAATGAAGCATCTCGAAACAAAACTCTGCCTCCACGAACAGTCGAATTGTTACACCACGGGTAATTACATAAAACAATTTTTATGTACAGTACAAAAGCAATTGTCTTAGAACAATTTCTTGGAGAACTTCCGAAATAATATCAGGATAGTCGGATTTTACTGCGTGTATTGTGACCAGTTGTTTGCTGTTTGAAATAGTTCGCTCCCAATGTGTTCAGAATTGCAGATTTGCCAAGGTTTTGCATCTTTAACATTTTTTAGATATACTCTATCTAATGTTTGGCTAATGTTAAGGAAAATTTTGCATCAATTTGACGAACCTCTTACGCCACACATTACACCCAAAAAGCCGCGCACACAATCACGGTTATCGACCATTATGGAACCGAGGTCACAGCTTCCACAATATGCACCACCTCTACAAACGGTGCTGCAGAAATCGCCGTCGCCCTAGCAGCCACAACAAACAGCGTATACTTTACAGCCGTTACGCACTCCCAAGTTGCATGCATCAACTACCAGCTGGGCCGCAGGTCACCCTTCGCCCTCAATGTTCTTAATACCATGCCGCAGCTGCCCGACATTCATATCGTTTGGGCCACTAGACACGAGTCTCTCGACGGAAATGAGGCGCCACACGCCGCTGCCCGAATACACACCCTCCAGGTCACTTCCGAAGATAGGCAAGACACGGAGAAGGCACCCTACTCGCTGAACGGCTACGCGGATATTCTCGCTTACTTCAGACACAAGTATAACTATTCGCTCCACCCAACTTTTGCTTTCCAGAGCCGAAACGACCACATTCCACCGGCTACAGTCCAAAACCAAACCCAAACTGTACTCTCCTTACCCATATCTACCCCACACACTACTATAATACCTGACGCTTTTGCCCCCATCCAGGCACCGTACCATCTAGTCTGGGAGTGCCAACAATCCCATCTCTCACACCCAATCCCCGTCCCACGTACGAGCAGTGGGGGGACTTGCTGTCCTGGTCGGACCTATGGACCCAGCGCATGCTGATAACAAGGAACGAGCAGCTAGCAAGGACCAGGGCATCCCGGACTTGCGGACGCCCCCACCGGTCTGTCACCATCCTGCACCATTAGGCTCGAAATCAAATATTTTGGTTCTCTCTCGACACGCGCACCTGAAAGAACAAAGCCGTCCGCTACAATTTCTTTGACCGTTTTTTTCAGTAACGTAATTACAATTTTTGAGAGGATCATTATAATAAATAGTTTTAAAATAGTACTCTGAAAGTACGAACCTCCCGCGCCATGCTGCTTTTGATTTGTTCCACCAGGGACAATTGTGCGTGCCTTTTTTCGAGCATTTAATTCTTTTCTTAAGCTCGAATATTTTATGCATAATCCTTGCATGTGCTTCAAAACTTTTTTTCGCCTAATTGGAACAAAATATTTTAGACGGTAGTGAACACTTCCCTAAACCGGTTTTAAAGGGCGCATAGGTCGTTGGCATCAAGATCAGCAAGAGGATATCCCAAATGTCCACTACTATTGTACTCTCTGTAAAATCGCTGTGAAAGAGAGCAAGATTTAATACATAATAGATGTACACTTGGCACGATGGGCTCCTTACCTATTTGAACAATATCACGTGTAAGCATAATATCAAACGACATATATATTACTCGTTGGATTTATAGTCTGTCTGCAACCACTCCCAGTTGAAGTCTCGGAAGTTACAGTCACCGATAAGTAATATCTTGCTGTTTTGGAACTGCATTATGTGATCACGTAGTTTGGCAACATAATTGTTTTGGAATCACGTGTTCGATAAAGAGCATACAGAATAAAACTCAAGCCGTAACAAGATAATATAAGACATGCACACTCGAGCTCAGAAACGTTAGTTATTAAAACTGCCCCTATTCATTTCTTCTTTACAGTGGCAACTGCATTCCCATTGATTGCCTATCTTTCCGGTATGTACTGTAACCTGGGGGAAAACGTGGTCGTCATTTAAATCACTACGCAGCCGTGTTAAGATACCCTTGCAATGTGAGGGTTGTGTTGAAGTACAAAATTTCTAACTGTTCAGTTTTGTTTTTAGTACTTCAAGCATTTGGATTGATAATTCGGAGTGGTCCTTCCTTATGTAAATCTTCCGTATATCCTCCGGAGTGTTTGTAAAAGTGAACGGAGCGTTTTTTTTGGGAGGGTGGGTGAAGCGGTGGCCTCGGGATTAGCGTGGTGTGCTTTGTTCCTGTGCTTGTTGTCGTGTCATTGGGCAGCTTCTTCTAGTCGCTTCGTTCTTTTTGTAGTGGTACTCTGTGATCCTTATCGCTGACCCAGACATTTTACCTGTGCACGATTGACAGGGATCCAGCATGTGTTTGCGGAGAGACCAAGCACTCCTGATACCGATGTTTATTTTCATCTCTTCGCATGCTTGGCTGCACTTTGTTCGGGAGAGCTCAGAAGCATAACACAATGTTTGCGGCGTAGGTGGTTTATCGTGCCTAATGTGCTTATTTTGCATTTTCTGGCACCATCTACGCTATAAGTTGGGATATCCTCCAATAGATGATGCAGGTCGGAATGTCGTGCTCCCGCAGGTATTTCAGGGTGCATGGCACTGTCGTGACTGCGTTTTATTCGATAGCGTGATTGACCCATGACTAACACGTGTCAGATGTAACCTTCGTTAGCTCCGAGAGGTGCACTGCCCAAGTTTCGCAAAAGGCATCCCAGTTTGTAAGGAATTGTTTGCCGGGACCAGCAGAAATTTGAAATTTGAGTCGCTAGTCGAGCTGCAATATGAATATGTCGCTTTCTATCGTGTGTAATGTGCAGATCTATATAACGTCTGTGATTCCTCGTGAGAATGAACAATCCATTGAGGTATCGTTTTAAACGCTTTTCCCTATTCTTGTGCTCGAAGACGGAATGGGTTTGATCGGAAATAGCTGAGCCTGGGTGAGCTCCAATATGAGAAGACTTGTGAGTAGCCAGTGTGTAATTTTGCAATCGCCTAATAGGAGTAAAAGATTAGGGTGTCAAGCCTGAATAGCAAAGTTGAATAGTTACTGGAATGTGTGTGATTGCGCTCCGAGCTGCGGTATACGTTAAGTATGCACAATCAGGAGGCTGTCCGCCGGGGGATAAAGGACAATCAAATCATGTAAATATCAATACTTTCCAACCGACACCACAGTGTACAGGCAACCACGGGATTATTACGCCTGATAGCCCGCAAACTTGACGTTCTGTCCTCGCTATTGTAGTGCTATTGCCAGAGGAGCTTCTGGTTCTGTTAAAAGAAGTAACTGCAGGTTAGAGCGTTTGCGAGAAAAACGTTTGCAATACCACTGCCAAAGAGAAACCGTGACATTTGGCTTATTCTTCATCAAATTTACAAGGTGCGAGGGGTATTTTGCAGTGAATTGTGGTCATTGCTGGGGGCAAAAACTCCCCCAATGCAGTTATCTATACCCGCGCGAAGCAAGTGAATAGTTGCCTGCGTGGTCGTCTGGTTTGTCAACAGGATTTGGCGTAGTTGTAAATATGGTTCCTTCTGCTGCGCGAGATCTGTCTTGCATCCAGTCTCGATGTCAGAGAGACGATCTCTTGATGTGGAAGATGTCAGACAAAACCATGTTAGCCGTGGCTTTCCACTACACGGGAGTGGTATGGAAATATCCTTGAATTACCAGCATGTCCACCTCCGGGTAAATAGGGGAAATATAGGTCCGAGTGTGGAACAGTCATAAGGGATATTTTTTCCCTTCAAGGCTGCTTTTTGTTTTTTCAAGGGGAGGATTTCTGCTATATTAGCCTGCTTTCTTTTCGATTTCAGCATGTGTATCAAGGAAAGATGATACTCGCCAGAGTAAATATGATGATGATGGAGAACTTGGAGGCATGCGCTGGCAGCTCACCTTTCTTTTCACCGTGCTCGAAAAAGGGGGCCGCGATGCATCGAGGTGAGAGATGGGATATAGTCGTCCGTTTCGAACAGTTTCTGAGGTCTTGCCAGGGAACGAAAGTTTGACAACCACCTAAATTCAGCCGTACGGCTACAAAGCAAAGCTTCTCCACCTTGGGGATTTTCCCTAATATGTGGTCGTTTACACCTGTCCTTCAGTTATGATTGTTGATGATGATGACGGTCGGAGTTTTTTTGGCACAAGGCAAGCTGGGGCAAACAGCGCCAAACAAAAGTATCTTAAAAAAATAGTGGCTACTAAAGCCAGAACAACAATAAAATCAAATAATGGCAATGGTGATGGCTGGTGTATAGGGCCAGATTTGATTATGCGCGATAGAAAATGAGGTTTAAAAACTTCACGTCCGAAAAATACTCAAACACACGTTTCACGGAAACAATGGCATCGTCACCTAGAAAAAAGGATGGATGTAGGGGAATATGTTGTCTGTAGAGTTCTCTGAAGAGTTTGTGTCGTGTTGTGTGAAGTGCCTTGCATGTGATTAGTATGTGCACTTTTTATAGGGCCTCTCCACACCTGCTGCACTGGGGTCTAGAGAATCCCGTCAGCCGATACGAGTGCGTTGCATGGGTGTGCCCTATCCGCAGCCTACCCAAGGCGATTTCTGTGTGTCTCTTGCGTGTGTCAGTGGTGTATGGTCCCAAGCGTGGTTTTATAATGTGTAGCTTGTTATCGGTCTGTTCACTCCAGTGTGTTATCCATGTTCTACGCAAGTGTTGTTTTATGTGTGGCTTGAGGTCTGAATATGGTACGGTTGTTTTTTCTAGAGTGTTCCTGAGTGCAGCAGCAGCGGCCCTCTCGTCTGCCAACTCATTCCAGCGATCCCTGATTCAGATTGTTGATCAATTCGCTGTCGCGCTACTAACGAATAGCCTCCTGGTTAGCTCAGTTGGTAGAGCCACTGCTCCGGGTAAGCGGTGGCCCCACGTTCGAATTCGTGATAGGACGAATGTTTCTTCAACTGCGAACTCTCCGAGAAAGCTGTATAGCTTTCTTTTGTAGCCGTACGGATGCATTAGCTGGATGTCAAACTTTCCTTAGCCGAATCATACTCCACCTTAGGCATTTGGAGGGTTAGGTCTTGCCAGGTTACAGCACAGGAAATTCCTCCGCATAAAAATTCCCCGCAGAACATGCTGTTTTACCGTACGAGAAGCCATGTGAGTGGGGTTCGTAGCATTTGGGACGTGCTGCCGTCGCAGTAACATGATCCCATTCACAAAGGAAGTATTTCGGCATACATAAAAATTATCGGTTGCATCCATGAGTCCGCAGTTCGGGCACAAAGAAGGAGCCTGTCCGGATAGGCACACATCGCTTCGGTGGGTGTGCCGCCAGCATAACGTGCACGCTCTTGATTTTGCACGAAAATTCTTGCAGTGGTATTTTGTGCCATGATACCTAACCCTGCTAGAAACGGTGCTTCAATTGAACAGAATTCGGGATTGTTAAAGAGATTCAGCCACTCTGAATTGAGCACCCCGAGTACAGGGTTGAGTTACAGATGCTGGGAAGGATTTACTCTGGGTTTTCGTGAGCCGGGATATTAAAAATGTAGCCCGTCTCTGTAATAAATTCGCTCCCGGTGTATGTGATTTTTATCATGGTCATGTGGAGATGATCCCGTTTGCTCTTGCACGGTGTCAGCCAGGGGAGCTAGAAAAACGTGTGTGAAAGACACGCCACCAATTGGTCAAAGGATGATTTTTATGTTTTCCACCGGATCAGAATTTTGGGCGCCACCTGACGGTTTCGTCGGGTTGACGAGGAGCTGCGACAAGGTGCGATGACAGAAAAACAGTATTTGCTCTGGGGCTCCGCCTAATGTACGTAATAAATTTTGTACGCACGGCAGAGCACGTGGATGAAGGCTACATCATCGTCACCGTTACGGCTTCCATGGTAACCTAGACAACGACCGAGAGGGCATGGTGCACCGCCGGCCAGGACTCCGAGGAGGTTGCCATCACCATGGCCATCTCCGAGGTTGAGTGCCACACCGTTCTGTGTGATGCAAAAATGCCTGTCCGCAACTGAGTTCAAGATCGCGTTTGCGCTCAGGTGGCTGCCATCATCGGCAATGCGAGTGTACAGGAGAGTTCACATAGTATATAGTGTTTTCGGCGGACATGGGCGAATGCGGAACTGCATCCTACGACATTGAGACGACAAAATCTGAAGCGCGAGCACTTACCCTCAAGTCCGTCGAGGCAGACCGTCTGTGGTGGTTGGAGAGCAAAGATGGCCACGCGAGCTACAACGAAATCACCAAGGCCAACCACCTGTATCGATGGTTCATGACACAACCCCACCAGGGCCTTTGCCGGGAGGACGCACAGTTACTATGGCAGCTCGAGACAGGTTCCATTCTTGATCCGGCAAACCTGCGGATGTTTCACCCAGAACATTATTGGATGGGTGTGTGTAAAGTGTGTGGTGTGGGTCTGGCACACAAGTGACACATTATCTAGGACTGTGCCCGGTTTCCAAACGAAGCTCAATCTAGGAATTTTACGACGCAGCTCCAGAATGTGACACGCCCTAACGACAAAAGCACGATACTATGGGCCGTACAGTGAGTCTGAGGTGGGCTCAAAAAGCACAGAACAGGCCATCTGGCAATTGGAAGCATTCGCGCTGCGCCTACTAACTATAAACCGTAGGGCGGCAAAAGAACCGCGAAGCGGGGCTTGAAAACCGGCATTTAGCAGGCAGAATTAGAGTTTTCTCCATTCGATCGTTCCACTTGGGGGAAGAAGAGTGAAGGGGGAAGAAGAGAGAAAAAAATGAGGCACAGTGAGTTTCGGTGATACGACAGCTGGTTTTCTTTATAAGGCTTAGGCACAGGTCGTATATTGCAATGGATGTGCTTCCACACGTAAGTACATCTGATACGGTAATAGAAACAGTGGCAAAATAAGTATGCAATACTACCAGGGGATATTTTCTCATCTCTTGTGGGGAAAGAACCATGATTAAAGGTGGCTTTGACGGGTGGAAAAACGGATGATGGGTCATTGTGGCAACACGCCAACGAATTTTCCTTAGTAGGCTTAGCAAGAAGTAATCTAAGAATATGGTTCTCTTTTCACACGGAAGCACGTGGGATACCCTAATGCAAAAGTGAGAAGAAATGGGTGAGCAAAGTTATCAGCGAAAACTACCCATCCAGAAGGGGACAAGTAGAGTGACCGGAAGTGGCGGCGATATGAAAAATATTGAAGCGTGGGTGATTGTGCAGACACGAAATGGCGTTCTACTTTGTACCCTTAGCCATAAATCCTCTATTAGTTTTGAGGCTCTTCCATTGGTCATACGTGTATTTAAAATGCTATTACATATATTGATAGGAAATAGGTACGGAAAGTCACCAGTGAAAACTCGATAATGCATCGTGAGGGAAGGTAAGCTAACAGAAGTGACGGTGATAGCCCATTGAACAAAGCATGGCCGATTTGTTTACCCGCAAGGCGTTTTGTTTACAAGACTTAGCTACAGTCCTTCGAGAATATAGCTGCTCTTTTACGAATTTTGAATCCGTGTGATGAGCTTATCTAAAGAGTGGTAAAAATAAGTAAGCAAAAGTACCAGTGGTAATTTTATGATCATATGTTAACGTAGAAAACCCTCAAGATTCGTTGGGATAGGTGTTAGCACAATGACCTGCCCGGTGGGGCAGTATGACCGCAGGTTTGACTTATCAGCCATTATCGCAGGTCTTCAGTGATTTTTGGTATATCTATGCGAAATTACCTGTGGATATTACAAGGTCGCTGGTGGGCAAAGAACAGTGACGAGGAGTGGCCTCGATAGGTGATACAATGAAGCACCTGTTAGAGTGGCGCCATGACAATGGTTTTAAATTTTATGCTGGTCTATGGGCTATGACTACGCTATTGACTATGGGCTATGACCACGGGGTATGACTAAGTTTCGATACCATAACTCGTAAGTGTACGCAAAACAAGCGACTCCTGAAGGGTTAGAAAATTGGAACGGATAGTTCCGAGTGGACAATCAATAATACCTTGTAAGGGAAGCAGGGTGACGAGAATTGGTGGTTGTATATGGTTGAACGACAAGTGCATAAGTGGTAGGTTTTTTGTGTAGTGACAGAAACGTCTGCTTATCAGGCAGTGTGAATAACAGTACTTCGTTTCAAGGCCATCCCCTTCCTCGGTTCTCCATGTTGAAAAACGGTAAGGCCTGTTTACACTTGTGCGTGGACCAATAGAAGTGAGGCAATTTCGGTCGTTTGAGTCGCCTGGCGGATGATTTTATCGTTTTTTGTCGACCACGTTTTGTCGTTCCGACAGAAATCGCGTCGTTTTTGCTGCAAGTGTGAACAGGCTTATACATTTTGCTTCTTAGAAATTTCAGTTTGGGTTTGGGCTATTTGGTAGCAGTAATCCGACTTTGTGTAGCGCCAACAAAACGACAAGGACAAAGGGGCGATGGGTACAAGCCCTAACTTCCAACTGAGTTTTTTGAAAAAATGGGTGAATATAAAAACACTTATCAAAAGAAACAAAGATTGGAAAGAACATAAAAAACAGGTCATGACAAACTTTGCCCACAAATATAATTCACACAAACACTGTGACGTTAAGAAAAAGGCAGCACATTACATTAACTAAGGTGACACTCAGCCTTCCCCCCTCAGATAGCCAATCTCCTTATTGGATAAGGCCACAGATGGCAGGGACACGCAACGATCCCTCAGGCCTGCTATTTCGTCAGCATCGATTATTTCTCTTTCCTTTTGGTTGTCGTGACGAGCGATGACCACACAGCTGTCGAAGAAAGGCGTTCTACCGCGATAGCCGCAATTAACCTTAGTTAATGCCTCGTGCTGCCTTTTTGTCGACGTCACAGTGTTTGAGCGAAATATATTTCTGTGAAAATTTTGCCATGACCTGTTCTTGCTGTTGTTTCCAATCTTTGTTTCTTTTGATAAGTGTTTTTAAATTCACGCATTTTTTCAATAAACGCAGTTGGAAGTTAGCGCTTGTACCCGTCGCCCCGTTGTCGTTGGCGTTTTGTTGGTGCTACACGAAGTCATGGATTACTTCTTAGAAAGCCAGACAGGTTTGGGAAGATGAAGTAATTCTGAACGACTCGTTATTCGTGACACATTTACATTTGTTGTCATGTAGCACGTTGGTAAAAAAGTCAACTTTATATTTGGGATATAACGTGGAGTCATAGAGCTAATGAAATGCTGAGAATTAAAACGAAAGATGCGCTGTACTGACCTGTTCGACCTCTAATGGAATTCACCTTTTGCCGTAACGTCATCGCTAAAGTAGCTTTGTAAATGGTTTCTGATTTCACTTTTATGCAGTGTTGTTTCGCATGCCAACATATATTGAGCTATGCAGAGAAGAGCAATTCAATGTGCTTCACGTCAGATTCAATATTCTAGTTCAAAGAATGCTACGGGCATACAGAATGGGTCTAACAAGTTAGTGATAATTTATTTGTTGACCCACCAAGTTCCTTCTTGTCACCTTGGGAAATGGATTTTACTGTAGAATGCTTTGTCTGTAAAACTGTTGTGAAAGCATATTGTTATGAAAGCATATTTTGGACGTGTGGGAAACTAAATGGTATTGTTCTGGGTCAAAAGTTTTCAGGTCGCAGTGGCTGTAAGCTGAGCACAACTAAAATATCCAGTTGGTGTCATCAATTCTGCCCACAGACGCTCCCCAGATGCTGAGATAAAAGAGGGTGAGGCTAATCATATTTCCCGCTTTGACACTGCCACACACTGTGTGATCCTAACCTGGCCCGCATGTCACATTGTATTAAGCTGACCTTCCACCTTTCGCGCTTTACTGCATGAACATACTATGGGCGGAAAAGAGCTGCGGTTAAGGTGGTGGTAGGATGCTCACTAGTGAAATGTTTATAGCTTCTCATCTTACTCGTATGTGTTGGCTGTCCTGAAAAGTTGAAGTCTCGGGTTTGGAGTGCTACAGAAATGATTGGAACCAACATCAGTTTCTGCGGCGGTCTACGTGTCACTTGTTTTAGTTTCCAGTTGCTTGCTAGTGTAGTGGGGCCCGGTATTTGATCTTTACTTTTTGCTTTTCTTAAACGTGCCCGAATTTGTTTTACGTGCCATAGCGGCTTAGTGGCTAAGCTGCCACACTGACAAATCAGATGATGCCGTTAGATCCTGACAATGGCAGCCGTATTTGAAATGTATGCGAAAAAATGGCTAAGTGTCCACATTGCTATGAACAACCAAGGTTTCAACAAGCTATGAAATATTTTATACCCGTCTTCTCCGCGGTTCATTAGTGTCTAGGTTGAGGCTTAGTGACCCAATTGTACAAAAGTTTCATTGATTTCACGATCACCATGCATCAAACATTGTTGTCGTACTATAAAAACTGACGAAAAGACTAGACTGGTCACTGCTAGAATACCGCTGAAGCACTGCAAATTCGCTCAGGCCACACAGATTTTGTTGCGACTGCCCCTGACATTGACATGGTACAGATATGCGTTGACACACCAAAAGTATACATTCTACATTATTGCCAATTCTGTAATCAAATACCGTCAAGTCAAGCAGTATACCATCGCGAATATTGAAATCAACGAAATCGGTGCACGGCCAAGCCAGAGCAGTACGTAAATCGCTGCCAGCAGCTTCTGCATGTTTAAAAATGTGCAAGCGCACAGCACCACGCACTTGAACAATACCATCATTGGCCTCTTGCCAACGCGTGTTATATTTGCGCTACCTGACATCACGTGATCCGCAGAGTTTAAAGACTATCTCACCAGTTACATACAACTACCGCAAGTGTCAATCAACGCACCAAAATCTGTTCCCAGCAAGTGAAAATAAGCATGTGATGCAATAGTCAGCGCCCTTGTTTCAACATGTCAGGCAGAGGGTAAAAAACAGAAATGATTGTCACTCGGCATATCCGGAGCACTAAGCGATCATTTAGTGGCCATTAGCATTAGCAACCGATACAGGCTCGCTTGACCTTACGACGTGGCGGATGGCCGAGATGGATAATGCTTCTGTCCAACAAGCAACGGCAGAAGTGCACCGATATGCTTTGGAGCAGCTCAAAGGAGTACCGTTCGCCTTATCTTCGGTAGAGCGTCTTATCTATCCCCGTCGCATCCATTCGACGAAATCAAACCTATGACAGCGGAGATTCCTATGTAGGCGATTTAGAACTTGTCGTGGGTAAAACGTACATTTCGTGCAGTAAAAGTCCAAGGCCTAAATACGACACGCAGCAATCAACTGAAAGAGTGGGCTCACACGTGGTCTCGACGTCGTGCGAGCCATGTAATGCCCTTGTAGATATTGTAAATATTTGCTACTTTAACTCACCGCCTCTTCGCTAGCTTCGTCTCTCAGCTCTGCACAGCAGTGGAAGCAGAATGTGCTAAGAAACCTCGCAACAGCCCCTTCAAGCATGGTCTTGTTAATCACAGAACAAGGCAGCACCCCGTCTGCCACACATAAACACATTTGCGAAGCAGGTGAGGGGAATAGACCACAGAAATGCGAAATTGCCAGCCTATGAAGATGCTGCTCTAAGAAGCCACATCTTGATTGTAGGGTTTAAGCGGCGATGCAACGCAGGCGATGAGGCGCGCCGCAGTGGAGGGCTCCGAATTAATTTTGACCCCCTGGGGATCTTTAACGTGCGCCGAAATCTCGTACACACGGGCGTTTTTTGCTTTTCGCCTCTATTTGAAATGCGGCCACCGCGGTCGGGAATCGAACCCGCGACCTCGTGCTCACCAGCGCAACGCCTTAGCCACTGAGAAGAAGCCACATCTTAAAACGCCCTGTTATTTTTTCGCGGCGTTGACTTCCGGCCATAGTAATTTCCGCATAACGGCTAGAAAGATTGTGTTCTGAAGAGAATCTTCTCTCAGTTTCTGCACTTGACCTGTGCAACTTTCTTCAAACTGATGGGGGCCTGCAAGAGAATACTTCAACTCATGTAGAAAACAAAATATTGCGTTTGTGCCTGGCATGGATGGTTTTACTCTTACCCAAAAATTGGCAATTCGCTATGAAATAGACGTCCTCATTTCCGGACACAACTAGTAGTTTACAGGTTATCCGCAAACGTTCACGGCTGGCGAAAAAAGGTTTCGACCTCTGGCTGTAAGGCGAAGCGTCTTCTCAGCATTGTAACTTGTAGCAGTTCTGTCCCCGCACGGGGCAGCTTGAGTTATCTTGGTGACGGTGTTAGCGATACCATAAACGCCTAGCA
Source organism: Haemaphysalis longicornis (assembly GCF_048455015.1). Taxonomy (NCBI): domain Eukaryota; kingdom Metazoa; phylum Arthropoda; class Arachnida; order Ixodida; family Ixodidae; genus Haemaphysalis; species Haemaphysalis longicornis. Next base: position 202,624,476 of record NW_027526385.1, read on the forward strand.
CCCATACTCTTGCTGTAATTTACCGTGGCTACGAGTTGTAAGGTGAAGGGCAGGAGCCACAAACGGTGGCCGCCGGAGCCGAGGACAAGCTCCGGCGGATGGGCTCCCTGTCTGTTCACCAGGCAGGGAGCTCCGGGACCTCTTCAGCTATCATGGTAAGTCTGACGAAGAAAGAACCCCGTCTCTCTGCTTTTATACTATGCCATATGGTATTTTATACCACCTCCCCCCAAAGGTGATCGTTTAATGAAAAGTGGCCGCACCGAAGTATCTTTTCCCCGATAGCCGTACGTAACCTTTCCTGAACCGGATCATCACTCTCCGATTTCTTGTCAGGGAGTCCGTCAGTGCAGCCCACTCTCTTGCATCGCAGTCAGTTTTCTTGATCGCAAAATACCTTGAAGCCGTAATAGAAAAACTTTATAAGGCCAAAAACAAAGGACTCGTGAACTCCTCATCGAGGTAAATGACAAGCAGCAGTCACAAATCTTCTATCTCAGACTAGACTGGCTGATTTAAACATCAAGGTCACACCCAATCGGAACTTCAACAGCTCGCCGTTTGTGATATCCAAAACAGATCTTGTAAATGAAATGGATGTGGATCACCTTGGCGGATTGAAGGATCAGGGCGTCGTTCCCGGGAGACGCATCACCATCCGCAGAGACGACAAGGCGATTACCACCAAGCACATCATCTTGACCTTTAACCGCTCAACTCTTCCGCTATATCTAAATGCCAGGTTTATCCGATGCCCCATCCATCCGTACATCCCCAATTCACGGCGCTCTTTTAAGTGCCAGCGTTTCGGGTGCGGTAGAAACTGTTTCTATGGCCGAACAACCTGTCCAAAATGCGTGGCACAAGATCATCCGAGCTACAACAGTGCATCCAACACCTTCTGTTGTTGAACTGCGGAGGGACGCATGCGGCATACTCCTGAAAATGCCACAATTTTTAACTAGACAAAAAAAATAATTAACATAAAGGTCACTCCTCAGAGACACAGAAGTGGTTCGCCTCTTTCTACCCGGAATAAAGCCGACGCAGCTCGCCGGGGGGTGAAGCAGCGTCTGGTTTCCACAGGAACCCATTTCAGCGATTCCGGCCGGTTCCTTCTTCCACGCCCCTGCAGGGTTGCCTCAGCCAGCCCAACCAGTCACCACACCACTGGCTGAGACCAAAGCGGTTGCGGTGGCAACCGTTCCCAGCGAGACCGATGCCGCTCCATCCCATCCTTCCCAAGACTCCAGTAGACTGGTGGCAGCTGCAGACATGGACAGCGGGCCTCGCAGTGGCTCCCACTTTCGCTCCACCGCCTTGGCCAACCGGGGTGCTCCCGACGCCAGTGGCGATGACGGCTCTCACAAAGGGTACCCGAATGGGTGCCAAGTCCGTGCGGCCAGTACATCGCGCACCCCCAGGACATCTGATGACGAGATGGATGGCGGGCCGTTCTTGCATGCAACACACCGCAAGGAGCCACCTCCGGTGTCCAAGCCAACAGAAGGGCCCGAAAATCCCTCTCCAAGAGTAGAAACCAGGAAAGACACATTAACAAACCTACACACAGACTCCAGGAGCTTTTAAATCTTCATAATGGGAACAGAAAATACCATCCAATGAAACTGTAGAGGCATCCTTAAAATTGTTGATGATGTCTGTAAGATATTGCATTGGAATAAAGAAAGTGTAATGTGTCTTCAGGAAACACATTTAAACTCTAGACACGCAAAGTTCTTGGGCAGCTACATTCTATTTAAAAAGACAGGGATGGTGGTGGTGCGGCTTCATGTGGTGTAGCCATCATTGCCCGGAAATCTTTAGCCTGTCATCTTATCCATCCGAACGCTGTCCTTGAGGCTGTTACAGTTCGCTAAATTATATTGAACAGGCTTATAACGGTATGCTCCCTCTACATTAATCCTGATCACATGCTATCGAGCTCCGAGTTTGAGGCTCTCAAAAACCAGTTACCAGAAACAATTTTTTATTAGATGGCCTTAAAGCTCATTACCCTCTTCGGGGTTTTTTTTCCGCGCGGATGCTCGAGGACGCCTCATTGAGACGTTTGTAACATCATCGACAGGATGCGTTTTTAACGGAAAACAGCCTACATACCATATTCTGAGACACAACACATATTCATACCTCGACTTAGCACACGGTTATGCAGTTCCATCACTCCAGAGGTAAGTGTGCGCACACCGAGTAGGAAGCGACTACTTCCTCATCACATTTACGTATATAGGTAAAGGCCCCAACAGTTCATCTTCCCATAGCGGTTTTATTGAAGTATCAGCTAGCTGGAGTACATTCACAGATATATCTAAACTACAGCACACCGCTAGAGCACATTTACACATAGAGTAATCCGCCCAACTCCTGACGGCGCAAAATCTTGATGCTGCTAGAAAGTTCGTTCTCCAGGTGTCTTGTGCCCCGCGCAACCAAGGGGGCCCTGGTGGAACGAGGACTGCAGGCGAATAGGAGTGGCACAGAGCAAGGTATCGGGTGTCCTTCGCCGGTATCCAACTTCAGATAAACTCATCTCCTTTAAACAGGCCAAACCACTTACGAATCGTGTGCGCCGCGAGAGAAAAAGGGAGAGTTGGCGCACCCTACTAACATTCATAAATTCATACACAGACGCTCACATAGTCTGGACACACATATGAAAACTCAAAGGAAAACAAACACACAACCTGTCCCTGGTTAGCACAACAGGGGACATACTGGAACACCAGGCTAACACACATGCACAACCCCTCCAAAACGTGTCCAGTTCAGCGCACTACACAAACAGTTTCATGAAAAACAAAATGTCTTGCGAAAAGAAATTCCTGTGTGATATCAACAAGTCGCACACTTCCTACAATTCTCAATTTTTAATTCATGAGCTGAAGGCTGCTCTGACCACATGGGAACCTTCAGCTGTAGTTGCAGAGAAAATTACATACCCAATTATACAACACCTACACCCGGACACTCTTGAAACTTTCCTACACCTAAAAAATAAAATATGGCTTTAGGGGCACAATCTACGCTTTGGAATGAGGCCATAGTAGTCGCTTTCCAAAAGGACCGGATTCACTCTTCCACTCCTGCCAGTTATCGTGCCATTGCCCTGACAAGCTGTCTGTGTAAGCACTTCGAGAAGATCATAAACAGTTTGTACTTCTTTGACTACAATGGTCTTCTCGACAGCTGACCGGCAGCCATCAGGGCGGGGCTGCCGGCCACCAACTATCAACTCGTTTCGTTAGAGTCATATATCAAAAATACTTTCCTTCACAAGCAGTACGGTACGACGGTATTCTTTTGCCTGAAAAAAGCGTATTATACTTCTTGGCGTTATAGCATCCTCAGCGATTTGAAGTCCTTTGGCATTTCGAGTAACATGATGAACACGCTTGCCAGTTACATGTCTGAAAGAACATAGAGTTGGAAACGGCACTCTATAGGGTTCACGTGGAGGAAAATGGCCTGCCACAAGGTGGAAAATTGAGCTGCGCCTTTTTATTGTTAAAATGAATACTCTTAGGAATGCGCTTCCACCATCGATTTCCGTTTCAATCTATTTTAACGACGTCCAACTGTCCTTTCAATCCTGTAAATTGTCTGTCTGTGAGCGCCAAGTCCAGGTTGGTGCTAACAGGCTAGCCAGCTGGGCAGAAAGGAATGGTTTTAAATTTAACCCCTGAAATTGACTTGTGTTTTGTTTTCCAAGAGGCATGACATCCGGCCAAATCGAGACATTCAACTCAATGGCATCTCGAATCCTGTCAAAAAGAAACCCAACTTTTAAGTATATTCTTTGACGTAAACCACACATTCATCCCACACACAAAACAACTAAACCATAAATGCCTAAAAACAAGGACTACCCGAAAGGTTATCTGTCACATTTCTTTTCGTGATGACAAATAACTTCTTTTACGAGTTTTTACCAGCCTAATAGGTTCATGATTGGACTATGGTATGGTTGTTTATGGCTGAGCCACTAAAACATCACACAGAATGCTGGACCCTGTGCTTCGTCTAGGGCTCTGCTTGGCGTGTGGAGGCTTCCCGACTAGTCCGGTCAAAAGCCCGTATGAAAAGTGCAACAAATAGAGCATAGAACGTCAGCGAGGATACAAAACCTCCGTTAGTAAATTTCTAGTACCGAGGCAGCTTCGCCCGACATCTTGTGATGCATCTTTCACAAGTCTCGAGAAAAACAGAGTGCCTAGGTGTGCGATCATCCAACACATTTGTCTCTGCAGCCCAAATATATGTGTGCTGAATTTTGCGCGGACGCTTCAAAAACTGCCACAACTGTTTCCTGTGCTGCGAATTGTGGCACCCTAAATGTCTGTAAAATTATGGATAAAAATGCAAGTATCTTTGCAGCAGAGGCCTGTGGCCTACTTTCTTGTAGCTCAACATATTGTTCAAAGTCGAATCTCCAAAGCCGTAGTTTTTAGAGATTCTTTAAATGTTGTGCGTACATTATTATCACAGAAGTCTAAAAACCACGTGGTCAATGTTCTCATTAATAATATTAGTTCTGTATATGCGTTAAACCTTGAAGCAACCGTGTGCTTGCTGCCAGGGCACTCTTGGATTGCAAGCAATGGATTCTGCAGACAGAATGGCTGACGCTGCTGCTCTTACAACTACAGTTTACCTAACAACAATACCCTACACCGACCTCATGTCACATCAAGCAACACGTTCGCACAACATGGTAAGTGCAGTGGAATGAACAGAGGACAGCCAACTACACCTTATACCGCCTCTCTTGAATGCATACACCACTGACACGCACAACATACACAATGAAGTTGCCGTGGCTCGATTACGGATAGGCATAACGCATGCAACATACTCCTACCTGCTCACTCGATCTTCTAGGCCACAGTGCTGCAGGTGCGGAGAGGCGCCATCCGTAGTTCACATACTCATTAAATGCAGAGCACTCGACCCAACACGACACAAACTCAGAGAACTTTACACACACCATATTCCCCCACATACATCGTTGTTTCTGCGTGGCGATGCCATGGTTTCCGTGAAACGCGTGTTTAAGTATTTGTTAAGGCGTTATGTTTTTTAACCTCATTTCCTATCATTCAGAATTTATCTGGCCTTATACACCAGCTATCACCGTCATCTTTATTTCATTTACTATGTCTGGTTTCTACGTTTATATACCTACCTTTGCGTGGTAATCACTTCTCTTCATTAAATCAGTTTATCTCTGGCGGTCTGTGCCGTCGGTGGCTTTGCACTTTTAAACACCAACCATCATTATCATCATGTCGAAGTTCTGTCGTATATTTCATTCCTTTGCCTTGCAAACCTGTGTACGTACGTGTGTCATGCTGGGCGCCATCGCGACGTGCGATAAAAGAAACTTATATTTACTAACGACTACAAGTTCTCACTGGTATGAACATCATCAATGGTGCTTTTTCTCTCACGCTTTGCTGAATTTGAAAATCTTTTTTCATAGAAATCGAATGGCAAGATCTTAGGTTGAGCCGTGCAATTACTTGAACAGTCGATAATTGCGTCAGAGAGGTTTATTTACCGTTCATGGTCTTGCACAGCGCCACTAATAAGACACAAATTCGGCATTGCTGACCTGTTGAATGAAAAAGAGTGAAAAAACAACGCTTTCAAAGAAACTGTAGGCAGATAATGCGTTCCTTTCTTTTTTTGCGCATGCTAGGGGCAGAAACAACCTCTGCAAATAATTGTGTTCTTTAAAAAAAAATAGTTGAGAGTCAGCGCGTGTTTTTGTGTGTCCTCTTCTTTCGTGTTCTTCGAGTGGTTTTTGAAGTGTTATTTATCTGGGTAGGGTAAGAAATATGATGCTGCGGTAATCTTTAGTGTCAGCTCAAAAGCTGCTAGTACTTCTTGTAGCATGTTGGGGTGCGGCCGGCGGTCTGTCGTTAGTTAGTATAGAAGTGCCCCACTCGCCATTCCACCAATAATACCTTCGTAATAAATGCGAGTGCTCTGAAGGAAGTTCGTATGCGGGGGATTCACTGAACCTCCGAACCAGGGGGCTACAAAGCAATTTCTGCACAAGTGAGGGGGCTAATGTCGGAGCGGATGGTTATCTCAGCACTGCTAATACCCCGCTGAGATTTATCCTGGTGGCGAAGTGCGCGTTTTTTGGGCAGCCTTTTTTTGAGCGCCATGTAGTAGTTTGAGACGCGGTTACGACTGGCTGTTCCTGGTAAGATAAGACACGATATACTCGCAATGCGTCTTATTGTCCGTGATGAACGGAAGGCAGACACGAATCTGCATTCATAAATCTGTGATTCACTAAAAGGCGTTGCGAAGGCCTTCTTCTGATTTTTAGCAGTGCTGGTAAAGACTCTGACCATAGTGCTATAAAGAATTCATTGAGGCGCTGAGCGTAGTCGTGGGACCATCTTTCGATATCCCCTGCAGCTTCGCTGGGTGTCATACAGCAGTACTGGGCAGCATTTCGTTTTGATAGTTCAGTTAGCGTCAAAATGCTAGACTGGACATGCCACAGCAAGAGCCTATAATTGATCTGTAATATGTGAACGAAATACATATTTCCGCGCAACAGCAAACCCCACGAAGGTGCGCTTACGAGCACCTTTTATGCTGTGTCAATCTCCGGATATCGCAATGGGTGGCCCTGTGAACGTTTATACGAGTAACGTGGTGGATTTAATGGGGGCCATCTTAGGTCGTGGCTGATGTTTTTCTGTGCATTATGTAGCTGTCAAACCGACCTCTGCAATTTGGTTGGTACTGGCTCTAGCAAATAATGCCGAATGACTAGACTCTGCATTCACAAAGCAATAATCAACGAACAAATTCTACCCATTTTCACTCAACGTGAATACCGGCATATCAGTGAAGCCCAAAATGTTTCGGTTGTGAACACCCTTTATGACCGGTCAAGGTGCTCATGTCGCTGAAATTGGTCCTATCAAATCTTCTAAGTATCGTGTGACGCGTTCCTTGGGCACATTTTTTGGCGTTGGCTGTTTTGATTTCGCTGATTTTTTTTTTTTCGCGGGATGGTATGAAACGGTATTTAGACTGGAGCTTGGAGGTAGCATCGCAATGCTCAACCAGTCATGCATGAGCAATAGGTGAATAAATGCAAAGTCACCAAGAGAATACAATACGCATTTTATCAAAACAGTGAAACATATCGTACAGCTAATGGATAGCATGGCCTCACTTGTTAAGCCATAATTAAAGCTCACAGATTTATTACCAAAACAAAATATTGAATACCTACTGGATACTATAGGCACATATTGTACACCCACTTTACACAATAAAGAAGATTAACATCAAAACTGCTTCATTGAAATTAAAAAAAATTGCGCCTCATGGAGCGGGGGTGGTTCACTTTGACATAAAGCTTCCCGAATAAAATACACTCGTTTCATGTGTTTTATTTGGATTTCTAGGTTGAGAGAGAATGAAGGACCATGCCACAAGAAGCGTGTATATGATATTTTTGAACATGATAATTTTCAACTTTTTAGAGGGGGGTTACCTTGTTTCACTGATTTACTACTTTTCATTTATTTGTTTATGATACCCACAGGGCCAAAGGCATTACAGAGGGGAGTGGTTTGAAAAAAAAGAGAACAAACGAAAAACAAAAAAAAACAGCACAGAGTGGCTGAGACATAACACACATTAGAATCAATAAATCAATGTTATCAAAAATTGCGACGTATGAAACTAAACATTATAAGAACTCCTGATTATGGAATGTTATCTAGCTGCCGCCATTAATGTTGCAGTGTGAAAAGGCATTCGATTCGGTGGCGACTTGCCCCGGGCAAGAGGGAATAAAAACAATGCATTGTTTTCCACATATCAATTTCTTATTTGCGCTCATGGTCGACGCGACGGGTTTGATAACATGGCCTAGGGTATAAGCTCTTCGCGCAGCACGAGGTGGTGATAAAGGTTATAAAAATAGTTATTCATGACATTTTACGCCTAGTCCAGTGCTTGCGATTTTTGAACAAGTTCTGTGGTAGTTATCAGTTTTCTAAGACATGAGTTCATACGGAGCATGCGTATTCCCGTTTGGACAAATTAACGTGGTGTAGAGCAATTATTTCAGTGACGAAGCCGCTTAAAAGAAGTAGTGGTGCAAGTAACCCAACATGCGATTAGCGTCCTTAGCAATGACCAGAGTATGAAGATTCTAGGTTAGGTTCGTGGTATCGTGAGTGCCAACGTATTTGTAGTAAGCAACTGGTTATAATTAAACCCTGCGAAGGGACTATTGCAATGGAATAGTTTTACCACTAGAAATACGCATTGTTTTGCATTTGTTAGTGCTGACCTCTATAAGCCAATTTTTCGGCCATATAACAAGAGTTCAAATCAGAATGCCGAATGGCAGTGTCGTTGTCAGAAGTTATTTTACGGAAAATACCACAGTCATCAGCAAACAGGGGAAAATTTGGTTTCAACACGGAAGGCAAGTCATTACATAAATAAGAATCAAGAGCAGTCGAAAGACCGATCCCTTCAATACATCATAATAGACATGGGTGAATAGAGATCGACATTGATTGGCGACTTAAAACTGCGAATGGTTAGTCAAAAATTATTCAATTCATTTGAACAAACTTCTTTCATTAATATTTCATTTATTTATAAAGCAGTAGCCAGTTTTGAAACCTTGCTAAATGCCTTAAAAATCTAAAATACGCAGTCAGCATCCAAAAATCAATTTAAAATTTGATGTAAAATCGTGAGTAAAACAAATTAGTTTCATCCACAGGAATATGTCCTACGAAAACCGTATTGGGCTGCTGCAAAAATTGACCTGGATTCATGATAACTAACCAAAACACTGTAGATGACGTGTTTTGGTATTTTGCAGCAGTTACTGGTTAGAGACATTGTGCGAAAAAACAAGGAATATTTCTATTGCCGTACCTAAAAACTGAAATCACCTTCCCTATTTTCTTTTTCTTGGGAACTGTACCCGTGTCCATTTTTTGCTGGAATATTTTTGTTAATATCAAAGAACAATAAACAGCGGTGGCTTTCAAAACATATCTGGAAATGCCATCAAAGCGATATCATTAGAAAACATTTAGGCCGGTGAAAAGTTATGATATAGCGAATACATCGATTTCTACAGGAGGCAGTGCTGCGAAATATGGTGTTTGTGTTGGCGTATTCGCAATTAAACGGCGGGGAAAAGTTTTTCGAGAAGTATTATTGAACAAGAAAAGAACAAATACTGCTGGGAACTGGTTCGTCCGATCTATCGTTTAAGGTGGTGGTTTCGTCGGAGGGAGGATTTCCGGTGCGTTAAATTTTTAAATGTTAAGTATGAAGAAAGCATTGACAGAAGCCCATTATATAAATTATCCTGTCGCATTTTTTTATAGCCGAACTGTAATCATTTGAAGCAGTCGAGTACGGAGTTCAGCGTGAGTTAGAAGGTGAGAGTTTGGTTATGCGATACAAAGGTTTTTTCTTAGTTGACAAACGCTTGATATGGACGCTCTACCACGATGTTACGGCATGCGTGGTGATGACTCGCTTCGGTATGTATATGTAAATTAGCTACTGAGTTTTACTTTCAAAAGTGTCCCGGTTAGCTTCCATGGAGTTTCGAATATGCTAAAGATACATTCAAAAGATACAAAAAAAACACATGCACATACAACCATAAAAATCCCACACAGCACTTTGTGGACACATGCAGAGAGATGACTGTTAAAATACAAGAAACACGAGAGCTATCACAGGCAAAAAGGCTAGGTTTACAAATTTCACCTGTGCCCAAGTATAACTGCAGAAATAATAGGTGTTTACCAGCAACAAAAAGCCGTTACAGCCAGCTCAACAACTGACGTTTTAGATCTACCGCAGTATTTTTTGATCTGTTCAATTCGGTAGAGAAAACTATTCTATAACTTCATTCCTGTGAATTGCAATATTGTCTCCCCTAATAGTTATTTCTTGGTGCCAAGCTAAAGAAACTAAACGTGAGGCTTCTAGTAGGGCGAGAAAAGGAATAAAATTACGAGGCATCAAAGAGGATTTTGTATTTTAAAATACTATTAACACAAAGAGTTGTCTTGTATTCACGCCAAAGATCGAACGGAATTTTTTTTAACGTTCAATATAAAGGACGGCTTGTTTTGTTGTTGTAACCGTGACCTATAATTCTAATGGCAACGCTTTTGTAACCTCCAAACGGGATCCAGAAAAGAATCAAAAGTCCTGACCCACGATTCCATGCAGTGAGATAAATGACTATTTATGAGTACAAAGTAAAGCGTCTGTAAAATACTTTTGTTGAAGAATTCTCTTGCTTTTTAAAGCGAGTAACAGCTGGAAGCCAGCTTGAGACTGACAGCATTTATTTGACCTACCCAGTGAAAGTGATCATGTAGAGCAATCCCGAGGCGCTTAAACGTGGCCGTATGTTCAAGTACGCAGTTATCAATTTAAAATGAATACCTTCGTAACTAATTATTTTTGGACGGAACAAAATATAATGTACTTCGTTTTGTTGGCCTTAACCGTTAACCTATTAGCAAGAAACAATTGGGAAATTTTCTTCAATTCTGAGTATACTTGTGTTTGTAACTCAAACACATTGTTGCCCGTACATATTATTGCGGTATCATCGGCATGCATATTAATTTTGGAAGAGGTTAATACATCAGGCAAGCCGCAGATTTGAAGTGAAAAGAGCAACTGCCCGAGAACCGGTCCCTGTGGCACTACAGTGTACAAATATTGCAGTGTGGAAGTAATATCGCTCATTACGACAGCCTGCTCTCTGTTTTTGTGTAACTAGAAAATAACTCACACTCTTGATTACGTAGGCCATATTGCTTTAATTTATGCAAAATATTTCAATTAGCATTCGTATCGAATGGTTTTTGTAAGTCTAGAAAAACAACTCCACTGGCTCGTTGTTGTTTAGGGCCATATTAATCGATTGAGCCAATGTCAACACTGCCAATTACGTACAATACGAAATTGATGTTGCTGAGGACACAGGAGCCTGTACTTGCATAGAAACGTATTTATGCTGTTCGATAGAAGTTTTCAAAAATTTTCTTTACAGCGCTAAGAACAAATATCGGTCTTAAACTAGACGAGTCGGAATGTCGCCGTTTTTATAAACTGGGATTACTTCTGCCATTTCTAGTATAAGTGGGTGAGTTTTGTTTTGTATACCATGAATAAAAATGTTCTTAATATTGGACCTAAAATATCCAGATTTTCTTTTACCAATCGCGCTGAAATTTGGACTAGTCCAGTATATTTGTTGGTTAAACTATTTTTACAAATGTGATCAAATTGGGAAAGCTGAATATTATATGTCACAAACGTATGGCCAACTGGGCTTGACACCGTTTAGGTGTTTACAGGGCGGGGAATTTTGTCTGCCAGAGCTTTGCTTTCCCCGAAAAGAAGGTGTTTTACGCTTCGACAGTGCTATCGTCAACGCTGTCAGGAATAACGCGCTGCCCCCAGGAATTGGCTCCCCCCGGTAACCTTGTTTATGATACCCCATATTTTGGATGGTTCGTAAACGCTTTTCAACAATGGACTATGTTCACACAAATAATGAGGTGATAGAGAAGGGCGCGGAGTATACTGAACCCCTTTATACAGCCTTCTAGATTACGAGAAAGACTTAGACTCGGTCGAAATCCCAGCAGTCTTTCACTACTACGAAACCGGTGCGAAGACGAGCATTATGTAAAAATAGTAGAGGATATTTACAATACGTCCACAGCTACCATCATCCACTACAAGCACAGCCGTAAAATACCTATAAGGAAGAGTGTCAGACAAAGAGACACAACCTCTCCAGTTTTAGTAACAGCATGTTTGTAAGAAGTTTTCAAACTATTATTTGAAAGCAGGTGGGAGTGAGGGTTAATGTAGAATACATCAGTCACATCAGATTTGCTGATGACGTTGCCTTGCTAAGCAACCCGAGGGACGACTTGCAAATCGTGCTTACACCAGACTGCAGTGCAAAAACAGAGTATAACCGTGGGCCTAAAACTTAATATGCAGAAGACAAAGGTAATGATCAATAACCTTGAGACAGCCCAGCGGTGGGATATATGATGATGATGTTTTGGTTTTTAGGCCGCAAGACCTACTGAGGGCAAAGAGCCCCAAACAATGGTTAGGATTTTAAATGACATGAATGTAAAATAAAACTCAATCATTTCAGCAAAAATAAACTATGTAAAAGACTAGGTAATGAAGATGACAGGTGTAAAGAGCCAGATTGTGGTGGTGCATGGTAAAAGTCGAGATTTAAAAACTTGGCATTAGTGAGAAACCTAAAAAAACACTCGATGGAAAGTATGGGCCAGTTGCATCATAAGTAGGGTAGGTGAAATGGGATGTGTTGTCAGTATAGTTGTGAAACGCTTTTTCGTTGTGTTGTGCAAGTGCCTTGCATTGGATGAGCATGTGGATTACAGATAGGGCCTCTCCATACACGCTGTGCCTGGGTCTTCGCGATCCATTGAGCAGGTGGCAGTGTGTTACGTGTGTGTGGACCATCCGTAACCTTGCTAAGGAAGCTTCGGTGTGTCTGCTGTGTGAGTTAGTTTTCTGTCATTACAAATGTGGCTCCATTACATGTAGTTTTTTCAGTGACTGTTCATTCAAGTGCGTTTCCCATGTTTTACGCAGATATTGTCTGATCAGTAGCTTGAGGTCAGTGTAAGGTACTGTTGCTATGTGAGGAGTGTTTCTGAGTGCTGCAGCAGCGGCGCTTTCTTCAGCCAATTGATTGCCAGCAGTCCCAGTGTGGCCAGAACCCAGCAGATGGTCGCATTCACTATTGAAGCATACGCTGACATCAAACATTTAAAAGGCAGATTGACAACATAATTTATGCACGACCTTTGGGGTGATACTGTAAGCACGACGCTAAGGGAATCTGTGACAATGATACACTTAACGATATCATGTTTGATGATGAGATTTAAAACCACAAATATAACATATGTGTCGCTCAGTAAAAATGCTGGAGTTCACATTGATCCTTTTACAAACACTCAGGTTGGGTCCGTGTGCAGCGCAACACACCACAGTGGACGTTTTCGACACATCACTAAAAAATTATGGCGACCTATATTACTCCTGGCGATACATTAAATGCTGCAAAATGGCAATTGTGGATGGGGTGTTTTTTTTTAAATTGTGTAATAAACAAATCAAATAATAAAGGGCGAAGAATCCAAGGGTCTTCATATTCAATGACAGATGTTTTGAAGGTATCAAAAAAAGTGACAGGAGGTTCCGAAGAGTCCTCCCCCGCCCTGAGCTAGAAAGGCGCTCAAATAGATGGACGATTTAAAATCAGTTGGGATGTAGACGCACCCTTTATTATAGTTATTGAGATGGTGAGACAATGATGTAGTCCTGTATTGCATTGTAGTATTGTATGTCGATACAATAAATCGACATACTTGCGCTGGTACCCTAAGCACCATTGGTCGCACTCGACGTACAGACTTTGCACGGGACTAGTAAGGAAAGCACCAGGCCAAGCAGATGGTCCAAGGTCTATGTCGAGCATTTTTATAGCTGTTTCTGTTACCGAACACTAAACGACACTACCATAGTCCGACTGCGAGCCTACCAGACTGGTAAACACCCGCAGCAGAAGTTCTTTTTAAGCGTCACACCAGTGATGCCACAATACCTTGAGAATATTCATTGTTTTAAGACATTTTTTAGTTGCATCATATGAGGGCTGAAGGAGAGATTTTTATGAAGAAATAAACTTAAGAACTTCAGTTCTTTTCTCACCGTAATCGAGCAACCACTCAGTTTGATGTGTGGATCGTGTCAGATTCCACGCCTTTTTGAAAACACAAATTGTCTTAACTGGGTTCAGTTTAAAACTGTTATGATCAGCCAAGGCAACCAGTTTGTTGACACCAAGTGTGACATGGAGTTCGCAGATTCACATATTGCACGATTTAAAAGATATTTTCACATCATCAACATACATTGTGCAGTAAATGGTTCGCGGCAACGCCATTTCAAGTGAGTTAATCTTGACTATGAACAATGTGCAGCACAGAACACCGCCTTGAGGCACGCCCTTTTCCTGAACGAAAACATTTGGAATGGGACCTCCAAATCTTACACAAAATGTTTGTTACGCCAGGTTGCTATAAAGAGTGTTAAACATATAGACGGAAACACCGAATGCCTTTAGGTCCTTAAGTATACCGTATCGCCCAGCGGTGTATTAGGCTTCCTCAAGATCGAAAAGGACCGTAGCAAAAAACTGTTCCTGGACAATCGCATCCTTGATATACGACTAAAGGGCGACGAGTTGGCAGTTTGTGCATCGCCCCACCCTGAAGCCAGCCTGGCATATCTCTAGAACACAATTGTACTCTGAAACGTACACGTGTCACTTGTTGAGCATCTTCTTCGGAAGCTTGCACAGGCAGGTTGTGATGGGGATGGGTCGATAACTGGCGGAAGAAGAAGGGTTCTTCCCCACCTCCAGGAACGCCCCTACAGTTGCCTTCCTTCTAGACCTTAGAATGTTCCCCGAAAGCCACAAGTCGTTGTATAGATGTAGGAGTGTTTCAAGAGTACCTGGGTGTAGGTGTTGTATCATGGGGTACGTAAACTTTCCTGCGCCTGGAGCTGAAGCTTCACGTGTGCTCATGGCCACACTCAACTCCTAGAGTGTGACTTAAGAAATGTAACCAGATTTCCACCTGTTATTGCCATGTAGATATTTCTTCTGACACGCTTTTTATGTTTCAGAACAGTGTTTGCGTAGTGTGGAGGGCTGGAAACATGTTGGAAGTTGTAAGCAAGTGTGTTCTCCTGGTCTTCGAGTGTGTTCCCTGTTCTACTTACTAGGGCAGGTATGTGTTGTCCTTTAAAGGAGCACATACACGAAAATTTTATGTTACACTGTTATTGCTTTTATCGATGCTTAATGGTCTGGCAAACCTGAAACAGCACTTCAAATACTTCAGCGCGCAATAGTTAATAAAATTGAACGGCCTGAAAATCATTTGCTTTAAATTCCTGCGCTTTCATCCCGAACGGCGCATATGACAGAATCCCGGCCTGACCTCCCTGCTTTGTGCGGATGTCCCCGGCGCCCGCTTGAGAGGGTGTTGCGCCCGCTCGCCGCTCGTGGGGCCGCGCATGTGAGGTGACGTCACGAGTTTTTGACGAGCGCTGTCGCGTCACTTCTCTTGGCTTTCAATAGATGATGTCACGCTGATCTACATTTGCTGAGTGCCGCTCCTGCGCTGCTCTGTCTGTACGATAAATGACATCCAATTGAACTATGTTCTTCGTGTCGCAGGCCACTAATATTTCATCCAGGGTATTCTGTTGAGCGAAGGAAGTGAACTGTGCAATAATATTAACGGCGAAAACTGGTGTCCGTGCTCCTTCATGCTTAGGTCGTCTTGTCCATACCTCGTGAGAGTCTGTGTTTGATTTAATGAACGTAAGGGAAGCGCGCCAACTCTCCCTTTTCGCCTCAACACGGGCGCGCTTCCCAAAGGCATTTGCCCGTTTAAACGAGATGATGCTATGCGATGCGGGGTACCGGCAAGCGACCCCCCCCCCCCCCCCCCAGGCTTGGCCGGGGTCTCTAGCACGCTCCTACAGCCCTCATTCCACCGGGCCTCCTCTGGATTCGCAGGACTCATGAGGTGTGGGGAATGGACTTTTCAGTGACATTGAGGATTTGCACCTCAATGAGTCGGGCTGCTTCCTCCACGTATAGGTGTTTTATGGATATGTGGTGTTGTTTAAATGTTTCTGTGAATGTGCTCCAGTTTGCTCTTGATTCATTAAATCTATGCTGGGAAGAAGAACTGCTTGAGCATGAGTGAAGTGGGACAAGTGGGCACTACCACATTGGTATGCGCCCACGCACCACTCAAGGCAAGGAAAGAGAACTTTGGGAACAATAGCCAACTGAAGATGTCAGTATGTATTGTGTCCTCAGTTATCGTAGGTAGGCTTTTTTTTGTTGAAAAGGCGTGCTCCAGAGGATGTAAAAAAACGTCTCTATCAGGCGACCTCGGGCATCCGTTCTGAAGGAGCCCCAAAAGAGTTGCGCTCATTGAGGTCGGCTGTCAGGATGTATGGTTCATTTCGTGTATCAACCAGTACCACAACATCACAGCAGAGAAGTGCAAAACACGAGAGATTTAAAAGGAGCATACCGGTATCAACCTATTAAATATTATCGTAGGTATTGCTACAGCCTAAAGGAAAGTGTTTAAAGAGAGAGGGAGGAATGCTAAGGAATTACGGGCGACAATGGCCACACCGCAAGAAGAGTGTGAGCAGCCAACCATGCCATTTCTGCATACAAGGTACATATTTAGAAAATTTGCTTGTTTGCAATTGAGGTGCGTTTCTTGGAGACAATTTATACTTGGCTGAATTGCATGCAGCATCTCATACACATCATTAAGATTTTTAAGGAGACCTCTCCAGTTCCAATGAATGATGTTTTCTGTTACAATTATTTACATTGTAGTAAGGCTGTAGTGAGTGAGGGTGTGTGTGTGTGTGTGTTCATTTGTCGTCTTCCGGGGCTTGTCCTCTCAGAGAGAGAGAGAGAGAGAGACAGAGAGAGAGAGAAAGACTTTATTGGTGTCCTGCGAACAAGGAGAGGTAAGGGCCATGCAGGGCCTTCTTCCCCCCGCGACTTAGGTCGGTTCCCGCGGTCGGTTCCCGCGGGCTCTCGGGGTGGAAGCCCCAAGAGCGCGTGCCGGGACCTCCCTGCGCCTTTGCCGAGCAAGGGCGGCCTTGAGCCGCTGGATCTATTGTGCTTGCACGTCGGAATCATAAGTGTTCATGGCACTAGTGGTTCGAGAGGGCAAGTGCTTCGAGGCACTCGCCTCCACCGGGTTGAGTTCACAGTTTCACAGTAGGTGGGCCAAAGGGGCACATGACACGTTGTACACACTGCACAACACCGACTCGTACACTTCCGGGCACACGTGCCGCGCCAGGTTTTTGGGCCCGTCGGTTGGCTTGGACGTCGGGGTCCCCGTCTTGTGCTGTGCTGCAGGCAGGAGCTGTCTGACATCCATTTCTTCTTCAGATATCAGGGGGCTGCCCGACAGACTGGACCCCCTGTACATGGTCAACCTCCAGGGTCCTTCTTTTTGAGCGGCCACCGCCTTGGCTGTCGGGGCGCCAGAGGTAGTACGGGTGGTGCGGTGGCGCTGGGAACCGATGCTGGGCCCTGGCATCCATCCCCGCGGCACCCTCTAACGCACTGCTGGAGTACGGGGAGTAGCGCGGGAGCGGCACCGGTCCTGACCTCATTTATCTCCTAGTAGCATAAACAGCCATTCGAAGACGTGGGTATGGTTATTTAACTGAAAGAATCAAGAGGAGGTATTCTGAGTGGTATCTTGAGTCGCTCCGATCTGGAAGTGGCATTCACGCGAAGGATTCTCCTGGAGAGGAATGTGCATATTTCTGATGTCTGAGAGAGTGAGCTGTCATGTCCTCGGTGCCCATTTATTCAACACTGAAGCCAGGTTCGAACATGCACCTTTCATAAACTGTTTTTGTGACGCCGCCGCATCATGCAACAACATATGCATTAAGGCGGGGCGTAGGGAATTGGCTTTGACCTCTTCTATGTCACTAGAGACTGGCAGTATGCGTTTTTGCTTCAGTGTTTTGTTTATGCACCTTGGTTAACTGTGCAAATAATGATTTCAAAAACGTTGAGCTGTCCTCTCCCATCTTGCACAGGTAGTATGCCTCAAAACATTCGGATCGACAGGATTGAAGGCTGCCTCACCTAACTCTGGGTGTTATTAGGTTACAGATTGTTTCCATTCACCGTTGTTCACTGCGGCTGTAATTTTCGTGACCAGTATACGCAGTTTCGAGAAACTTGATTTTTTATTTCATCAGGTATTGTTGCCCTATTCCTATCGTGCTCGGATGCTGATTGCAAGTCTTCTGCTCTGCAGCTATTGGCTTTTCCAGGGTTCCTTTTATGTAGCATTTTTACTGTAGGATCACATACTCGTGTGTTCACCACTTACAGTAACTATTTTGTTGGTTCATTCAAAAAGCACCTAGCGTACATCGTTATTCTGGTTGCGCTAACGGATATGCAGGTAGGTAGCTACAGCTATATTCTCAGAACAATATATTGACCTGGGACGTTGCATAGATGAATGAATACGACTGTGCAGATGCCTGCGCTCATTGCCATTATTCTGAAAAAGTGCTGCTTACCAGCCTTGAAACAATCTAAACAACACCCTCAAGACAAATTGCCACTTGCTTTTGCAAGATTAAGCAATGTTGTGCCTATATATTTAAAGTTACAGCGTTTGACTTTGGTGAGTGCTTTTTTATAGATGACTGAAACTTAATTCTGCACTATTCTGTTGGCCCAATGAATTCGCACTTTAACTCGCCAAATATTTTTTGTCTGTTCAGTAGAGCTGTCGCCTGGCGCTGAGACAGGGTTGCACTAATAAACAGTTGCTTGAGCAACACACGCAACTGGATGGGACAACACTGTGACCAAAGTAGACTGACGGCGAATTCATTGAATAGCAAGCATGCATGCCGCTAACCGCCTCTTGCAGGCATACAGCTTCATCAGTACACGTGCTGGAAAAAGTAAACTGAGCAGAGCGTAGCGAAATTCTAGCAATTTCTATTTTATGGGGCCACCGGCATAAAGAAAATATGTGCGGACCTAGTTTTTTCTATAGTGTTTTTGTTGAAAAGTCACTTAGAGGTTGCTGGTTAGGCGCATGGCAGAGAAATGCCCTCACACATATTCAACCCGAGCGCCGTTTCGTTTTGGGGGCACCTGTCGTAGCCATGTAGGCCAAAAGTTTTTGCGCCAAATATGGGTGTGTTCCGGCAGGTAGTGCTATTCTGCAATTGCATATGCATGTTTGCCCTTCCCTGTTTGGTAAAGCCCGATCACATCCTACTGCAGGAAAGTACATATTCTTGATTGCACTGTACATCGTTTTTACCTTCAGCCTCAAGCACAATAATCATCTGGCACTGAAACCATTCCAGAAGTGGACCTGGGTACAGGCGGCCACAGGGATTGTGGGTTCGCCTTCTTCACGTCGATGAATAGACTCAGCTAATTACAACAAAACGGGGCGTCGTTGTGCTTGCGTAAACAGCCTAGCAGGCGGTTGAACTGGCGTGACCGTCCTGTTTATGCGATCTACCCTCACTTATTTCGCATCTTTCCAACATGATAAAGTACTGTCCCATCCGATGATGAACGTTCCCGCCATATTAAAAAACATCGCCGGCTATACACACGTACCTGCTGCGTATAAAGAGTTTTTATTGGGTTTTGGCGCTACCTCGCTCGTATAGTTATAGCAGCCGTCGTCATGAATGGGAATATCACGGAAAAGTCTGCTCGTACTACGCGGTGCGGACTCCTGAATCTGCATGTGTTTATAATGGTGTATCAATGGAGGGTTATATGGTGGAAGATACAAGCCGATGCCACTGCTTCCTGTATCTATTAATTCAAGCCGAGTAGTATTTGCTCACTGTTCCCGCTGGAATCAGACGCGAGCAGCGATTCTGCCCGGTAGCGAGCCGCCGACGCTTTCGAAGCCGAACCCGAAACTGATTGAGCAGAAAAGGGCGAGGCCTAGTATATAGAACAACAAGCCATCAATATAGGCCAACTTCAAAAATCACAACTCTATGGCACACAATCACATCATTGGTGATTGAATTATTGCAGAGGCAGTGTACCCTCCAGTTTTTTTAGTATGAAACTCTGGTCCGAGGGCGATAAACACGTTCCCGTCAAGATTGTTCCACTTGAGCCTCAGATGGACGTATTGCTTCGAATGTTTTAGGGTTAAAGCAAACACTGTTAAACCATTCATCAGAATCTGTTGCAATATGCGAAATGTCATACAAGGCTACCTGACCCGCAGGAAATTCCGAGTGAGAATTGGCGACGTCTTAGCACGCGCTTTCATCCAAGAAAACCGTTTTCTCAGGGACGTGTTTTGAGTTTTCCGCTTTTCATCTTGAAAACAAATTCTTCAAAGAACATTTTACCCCCCTCTCTCTTTTACTCTGTATACGTGGATGATGTTCAGATTAGCTTTAAGTCTTGCATTATGGTCGTTTGTGAGAGACAACACCAACTTGGAGTGAATAGCCTCTCAAGGTGGGACAATTCGAATGGTTTTAGGTTAACTGTGACAAAAGCACCTGCGTGCTTTTTACGAAGATGCGAGGCATGAGGGCAGATCCATGTGTGACTCTTCAAGGGCAGCCCTTCCCGATAGAAAAGAGCACAAAATTTTCGGAGAACTGCGGGATAAAAAAGTGATCCTCTATTCTTAACATAAAAGAATTACGAATAAAATGCACGAAAGCACTAAATAATTTAAAGATTCGGTGACGTCGGTCATAAGCCGCGAGCCAACCATGTTTATTAAAAATTTTCAACAGACTCGTAACTGCAATACTTGAATGTCATGACCGAGGCCTGGTGTATCAGTCAGCCCGAAAAGCTTCTCTGAAACAACTGGATCCCGTCTAACAGTTGGGGCTACGGCTGGCAAGATGTGCTTTTTGTACGACACCGATCGAAAGTTTGCATGTAGAATCTGACATGTGGTAATTGGAAAACCAGCGTGCTTACACAAGCTCGTTATGTGCTGTAAAAACAACCTTACTCTAAAGCACCCACCAAACATATTTATTCAAGACACATCCACTGTATTTTTGTTCGTTAAGTTGACGTCACTTCCGTAGCCCTATGCAATAGGAGCAAACACTGTAACCTCCAACCTACGCATTTCCTTCAAAGACGCCCACAAAACCCCTTACGCTGATGTTACAGCCCAATAGAAGCCATCGTCTGTAGCATACGACATGTCTTTTGAAAACATAAACAAAAGAAAACTCCTAGTGCGTTAATTGAACAGCACTTTTTAAGTATTCAGCATAACTATCAATGTCCACAGTTCTAACAGACGCGTCCAAAAAATTTCTGCAGTGTCATGTGCCGTACTGAGACTGATGTTCGACACTTCAAAAATCCTAGACCCTCGCAGCAGCATTTTCACAGGTGATGCATAAGCCATTGCACTGGCAATGAAACACGTAAGACCGAACAAAACAGTTTGCTCGGTCTTATGCACTGATTCTCTCAGTGTGGTGATAGCCCTGTCCTTAGGGAAGCCGCATCAGAACTGTCTTCATTTCGCTCATAAACGCAATCATGGCAGCCCTTTTGATAACTCTCAAAATTACTGTCTTCTGGGTCCCTTGTCCTTGTAAAATAGCAGGAAATAGGTTGCTGATTGGGAGGCAGCAGCTGCTGCTCTTCATAGAAATGTGGACATTACTGAAAATGTGCCTTAACCTAAATTCGCTTATTAAAAAGAACACCAGGAACGCTAGCAGAAAAACTGGAACACGCAAAAAGAAAACAAACTCCATGCAATTAAACCATAAATAAGCAGACACATAACCAAAAAACTACACAGGTCAGTAGAAGTTGCTCTCTATCGTGTAAAGATAGCGCACCCACGTGGCACACATGGATACCTCTTAAATAGAACACCACGACCGAAAGATGACAAATGTGGAGTAGATATTTCTGTACTCCTTATCCTAATTGAATGTAATTCACTCGACACAATGCAACAAAGACACTTCACGAGTATATGAACACAACACAACAGTACACCCGGCGCAGTTTCTCTCGGATGAAGGAATAATCAATGGCAGAAAAGTATTGGACCAGTTGGCCGAGGTTCATTTTTTAAGGAAAATTCCAGAGGCAATCCTTATGGTTTATTCACTTTTTACCGACAATCATTGGCCCTATACAACAATTTTTCATAAATTTTTTAACGAAAGCTCGTTGAATATCAAACTCACAAGTGACATTACACACAATTCTTTTGGCGCTGTTTGGGGTAGAAGCCTTGGCGCCATTAGGCACAATCCTGATGATCATCATCAGAATCCCTCGTTGAGGAATGTATCCATTGGTGAGGGTGATTTGGTTTCAAAGGGAAACGCAAAGCCGCAGAGTAGGTAATAACATTCCCACTGTAAAGCCTTAGCAAGCGAACCTACCCTACGGCCTACAATACTCCGTCATTAGACGTTCGAATTGTGCACAACGCAGCTTCGATGCATGCCTAATCTGTACAACTCTGCAAGGTGCAGCAAGATGACTTCGCGGGACTGCCTACTCTTACAATGAATTGTACATTGTTCGATCTCCCAGTGCACGAAAATCAGAATAAAATATTGCGCAACCTTCAGATACCTATGCACGGCCTTCACGTACTCGCCGTGCACACCCGTGAGCTGAATAGCTAGAAACTTGTGTCGAAATAAAAAACGTTTGTTGTTGCAATCCCCCGCACAGTCGTATAGCAGGTGGTCATACAAACCCACCTAGTGTCGATGAACTCATGTAATAATGCAGCTAAGCTGTTCTCCCTTGACTGACTTCCCGAACTGAACATGGCTCAAATTGGGCTTCAGAATAGGCCTGTTAGGACACCGAGACAACTGAAATATTCTTTCACTATCACTTGCCAACCACCACCACGGTGAGATGCTTGAGAGCTGCTCAGTAATGAGGGCAGACAATTGCTTCTAACACAGAATATTATGCCTAAAGAATTGTGCATCAACTATTCTCTGCAAACAAGTTTGCGAAGGAAGGTATAAGATTTGGCAAGGCCGAAGATTTGGACAGCTGCTAACCGGGCAAATATTTTGAGATTTTTTTCTCCAATTTTATAAGGGTACGTTTTGGGCGGGTGTGAAAGCAGATGCTGCAGTTGGATGGCCGAGGGATAGAAGAATGTTTGGGAAAATGGGTATAAAAAAGTGAATTTCAGTTGCTTGGAGGGAAGATTGCATCAGGTTTGTCGTAGCGACAGTCAAAAAAACATTGACATGCAACGGTAGACAAGATCGCCTTCTTCTCTACTTCTACGGATTGCTTAACCACTTCAATGGATGTGATCAAATGGCCTGTAAAGTCTGTACTTGCTGAAGTATGAGGTTGAGTACAGCTAGCACACTGGAGTGCACAAAGGATCAGGTGTAGGATGGAATTATCAGCATTTAGAGCAGCGTGATTTAGAAGAGTGGTAGAACACGTCCATTCGGCGACAGCTGCATTGCGCACAAGGCACATATGTGGAATCACTCGAAATAGTATCGAACGGTACCCCACTTAGCCTTCTTCCCCTGCTTGTGCTTTCTTGCAATTTTCAGCAGAATGTTCAACGTAGGTGAATAATGAAGAGTGTGATGGCCTGTAGAAAGTACGCATTGCCAGCATCCAGAGCATTAGCCCCTGCAGAACGCATTGTGTGTAAGGCTTAAGTTCCAGAATAGAGAACGCCCCTCTTAGATGGAAACCGAATCCTCCGCACAACTCTCGTTGCTCGTTCTTCCAAAGCGCAGCAGGCCCCTTTCCAAGACTACACCAGCAACTTCTACTCAAGAGAAACAAGGTTGTCTCTGTCGTGCTAGCAAACCGCCGCGCAGAAATCTCCCATCTTTTGCACTCGTGCTCATAATCGCCAACACCGGGACGGCGTCTTCCCCGCCATGGGATTTGTCAAATACAGTTAGAAAGAAAACGAAAACGATTTATAAAGAAAGTCGACAGCGTTGGGATGTTGATATGCCCTAGTCTCTTTGTCGTCAGTGGAAGTACTCTGCTGAGTATTCAAAATGAAACTGTGAAGCTTTTACAAAATTGGGCTGTGCGAAGCACGCAAAGACTACCTGTGAAAATGTGTTATATTTTGGCAGCTAGTCTGAAAACAGAAAAACAGAAAGCAGGCACTGCAAACGATGAAAGCTGCCCCCTTCCCCTGTCGTCTGGCGAAATCAAGATATGGCAGTGCAACATCCGCGTGCTATTAGCGGGGAGGTTTCCGTCGATATTTTCTTGTATGCAGTAATGCAGTATTATGTGAATTACTAGTTTAAAATTCTCTCGGATATCTCGCTGCCTACGTATCCTAGAATTCGTCCACTTGATACTAGTCAGCAACACGACTGCCGAAATCTTTTTAGTGCAAAATGTCTACTTATGGTCGCAAACAACACATAATTATTTGATTTTAGTTATGTGGCTTCCATCAGCCACAATTATCATTTTACTCTCGGCCTCCCTCTCTACGTAACGTATTTTTACAGGTGATTTGGAATGCCGAGCATTTCCAAATTTACCAGAAAACCAGAGGTGATTTTTTTGTACAGCCGTTAGACAATGTATATATTTGTAAAATAGGCGCCACGTCGCGTTTAGGCAAATGTCAACGTGCAGAAAAGGATAAATTATGAGGTGTGCAGTTTATTGTTTGACCCTGTTGTGGTCCTGTTCTGTCTTCCGCGATTTTTTTTGTTTGTACTCAGCTTTTCTGGACAAAATACAATTGAGCTATTCGGAGGCACTATGTTTGTCTCCTTGCTGTCGTCCAAGTTGTTTCGCTTCCGGGTGTGATTCAAAAATTGGCGCTTTCGCCAGTTTCAACCAACGGCAGTTTTTTGCTTGAGGGCCTATTAGCGCTTTCACATAATAGTATGTCGCTGCGTAGCCTTTTTTTCGTCGATGCATGGCCTTTCTAAAAATCACCCCAAGTGTGATTTTTAGCTTGCATGGGTGGCGATATCTGTTGTGGAAATGTTGCAAAGTATTTTGAAAACTTAAGGTATTAAACGGTATATAGTGGGCTTTGTTTTAGTTCTTTCGTGCTTATAATTTTTGCCTGCCTTAATTTCAAAGAGACCGGTGTTAATCCTCTGCTCCCTGCTTTAGTAGTGTCATACAATGTTGGTGCCAGCATAGGTCCCTCTGAAAAGGCGCCGAGGTGGCTCCGTGTTTAAGGCATGGAGCTACCATTCCCAAGGGTGGTGGTTCGATTCCCGATCGCGGCTGCTCTTTTTCTGGCGGAAGCAGAAAATAAAAACACCAGTGTGTCGAGATTTAGTGGCGCGGTAAAGATCCCAAAGTTGTTTAAAATATTCCGCAGATATCCGCTACGACATACCTCGTAGCCCACGTAAAGCGCCGGGGGAAGAGTTATGGAAAATTTGTATTTTTAATCTTCCGGTGTAAAACTAGTTTGGCGCGATGGCGTACGTTGATAACACGGGTGTCGACAGTGACTGCCAGGCATGGTACTACTGACTAGGTATTCAATATTCAACAAACTTCCCCGCGTAGGCGTGGCACCTGCTGAAAACGCGCAACCTTTCCTTCGTTAGCTTCTCGAGTGGGGCCAGTTCATTCTGAACAACAAAAGAGCTCAAAAAACGAGCACTAAGAAAGGGCACAGACGAGCGCTCATCTGTGTCCTTCTTTCTTAGTACTCGTTTTTTTTTGCGCTGTGTTGTTGTTCTTTCCTTCGTATCCGACGTTTTGCCAAAGCCCTCCTTTCAAAACCTCTGTTACCGTTGTGCACATTGCACATTTTGCGAAGCCCTTTATTCTCGCTGCCTCAGTCGCAGATTCCGAGTGGCAGCGGTGACGTGTTTTCCTGGACCCTTGATCAGCACTGCTGAAGCGGATGGCTAGGAGCCACGAGGAACTCAAAAAAGAACCCTAATAACGCTACCTCGTTAAAAAGATATCAGCGTTGAACAGATTAGTTGTGGAGGTGAGCCGCCACGAAATGAGACGTGACAAGACAGACGCTGAGCAGAGCTTGCATTGTCAGCTTTTTCGGTGTATGGTAAACTACGCGCACGTTTGATTCATTAATGATGCCTTACAAGCTAGCACACCAAGCCACACTTGTGAACTTTATTTCCATCAGCGCTTCTCCTCTTTTCTCTGCGTGGGCCCCACCAACTAACCCACAAAGCCATCGTCGTGGACTTCTGCTGCCGATCGCCGGTTCATCGAGGTATTTTCAACATTATCGAATAGACCTTCTGGGTCTGTTGTCTACGTACCTAGCCGAAAACTTCATTGTCGCAGGTACAGACCGGATCACGCTCTACGCTGAGGACACCGCTCTTTCGAGGGGGACTGCGCAAGAACCGAACATTTCTATATCCTACACGTTATGCTGCGACATAGAGCTCCTGGAGTGCTAATCGGACCGGGGGACGGCTTTCACTGCTGAGCTCGTTCATGCAACTTTTCCTAAGCTGCAGTCCCGCAGATTCTACACCACATCCAACACCCTCAAGCAAACTGGCCACAAAAACACGTGCATAAGCTGATCGCTTATATTCTGTAAATGTACGTCGACTATGAACGATGAGGTAAGACGAATCTGTCCAATAACTGAGCTGTTGGAAATGCACAGCTGCCACAAAACCTGCGCAGCTGACTCCGTTCCATCTTGTCGATGGATGATGGCCGATTTTGACGCTCGACGCCATAAGCCGCACATAGATAACAAGAAATTCAACGC
Source organism: Haemaphysalis longicornis (assembly GCF_048455015.1). NCBI lineage: Eukaryota > Metazoa > Arthropoda > Arachnida > Ixodida > Ixodidae > Haemaphysalis > Haemaphysalis longicornis. The sequence continues at coordinate 202,650,971 of NW_027526385.1, forward strand.
AGTCATCCTAGTATACCTACAGCATGCGGAAGACACCTGTCATTTTGCTCTGGTTCGCACAACTAACGATGAGCTCGTGGTCGTAAAATGCTACAGCCTCCGACTCCAAGGCGCCGAGTATCAGCACATGATCCTGAGTAGGTTTACACCCCGCATTTTGCGACTGCAATAAAGCTTAGCCAAATTCAGCGCCACGTCTGCCAAACTACCTCTGAGGTCATCCCCGAAGCCATCTCTACGACGCACGCGGTCCAAAGTCTGTCATGTAATTCCCCTGAAGCCGTACTACAGAGAACGACAGGTGTAAAAAAGACAAATGTAGAACAACTCAATTATTCAATTAGAGGTTACCCCAAGTAGCCCACAAAAAACCAGAGGGCAGAATAACAGCGTGAATATGAAGGTAAACAAAAAGATAAAACTGTCTCGCTCGACACCGTGTTAGGCAAAACACAACACCTCTCGATAACTCGATAAAGAACGCAAGTGACCGACTAGCTCGGCGCAGAATACGCTGCCAGAGAAGCATAGCGCACGCTACAAGGCCACCGCGATGACGAGGAGCGACGTCAAACAGAGAACGCTGCAAAACGACACATATAGCCGGCTGATCAGGCAGCCAATTTCAAGGGGCTAATTCTCAATGAAAACAAAAATACACCTTTAGCCGGGTGGGTGAATTCCACTGACGTTATGAGTGTCAGGTACAACTTGAGAGCGTGGATTCGAGACATTTTTTAAATATTTATTCAGTTGTTACCACCGAATTATTGGGCCCAGCTCACTTCTCTAGGTGTGTACTAAAGTGTGGGCAGCCGATTTTGTTTTGTATGGCGGACACACTGATTCATTGGCTAGAAAGAGTGTATTGTCTGTTATTAATATTGTCGAATATTTGTGTATTGTTTGTATTGTATTGTCTGTGAGCAGTGTATTGTCGAAGTGAGTAATAAGGTCAGGCAACCAATTTGTTTTGTATGGCGGACAGAATAATTCATTTGCTAGAAAGAGTGTATGGCCTGTTGTCGAAGTGAGTACTAAAATAAGGCAACCGATTTGTTTTGTATGGCGGACAGAATAATTCATTTGCTAGAAAGAGTGCATTGTCTTTTGTCGAAGTGAGTATTAAAGGTCAGGAAACTGTTTAGTTTTGTATGGCGTACACATTATCTCATTTGCTAATAGGAGTGTACTGCGTGTCGTTGCTAAAATGAAATGTTCGTCTTTGGTCGCCAACGATCGAGATGTGATTCGATAGTTCTTGAAAGGTTACCCCGATAGATAGACTCGCAATGTAAGCACCCGGAATTTTTTTTGCCGAAGCCAGTCAGCGCACGTGACTTAGATGATTAGTTGATTGGGGGGTTTAACGCGCCGACGCAACGAAGGCCATGTGGCGCGCTATAGTAGAGGGCTGCGGATTAATTTTGCCCACCTGGGGATCTTTAGAAAAGCCTTGAAGACGAAACCAAGGTTTCGGGTATTTGAAAGGTATCGTGTTTTTGTATCGCCCCCAGCGCTTCACAAAATGCAAACGATGCTTTATTCATTAGGGAAGTAAATGTTCTGAGTTAAAATTTTGATTTCCCCGCCAGTTTTAAGCAGCATATAACATGCATGTGTAACAAGTTAACCCTATCCTGTTTCGTTCTAGTTAGAGTTAGGCGTTACTTTCCATTACTTATTCTCAAAAGAATATACTACGCTATATTTCATTGTCATGTCACTTACTGTGTGGAGACATGGGGGGTCACATACTTCCCCTACATAAACCGAGTTATCTTGTTACAAAAGAGAGCGCTCCGCATTATAACGTTTAGTAGGGTAAACGACAGTTCCGCCCACTTTTTTCTAGCTTAAACATTATGCCACTTACAAATGCTAGGGACCACAAGTTAGCTTGTATGGTTAAGAATGTATTAGAAAACAATATTCCATTCTCTCATTCCATTTTTCAATGGCCACATCGGGAAACACGTAATGAAACCAACCTTCGTTTCAACCTCCCTGTTTTCCAGAATAATTATGGTAAACGTAGTATAGCGTTTTCCGGAGCTGTGATCTGGAATCTTCTGCCTTTAGATATTAAAACTAACGCCAATTTTACGAGATGTGTAAAAGAGTTTTTTCGGGATGGAAAGTATGCATCACCATTGTAGCCAAGCGGCATTTCTTTACTGTTGTCTTATCTTGATGTGTGTAATGTGATTTTTCACTGAAATGTTTGACCCGCGTACAATTTCATGAAGCCTTTACTGAATGGGCCCGGGTACTAGCCAGATTGGCTAAGGGCCCAGATGGTAAAATTGTATTGTATACAAAGAATGAAATAAACTTTCTTTCTTTCTTTCTTTCTTTCTTTCTTTAAATCTTGTGTTTTCGTGGTCTTCAATGACATCACAGGGCCTGGTTTATCGTTAGTGCACATAGATGGTGGCACCACACCGCGGCAAGCCGTTTTCTGCCTTTAGTTTGTACCCAGCTTGTTTTGTTCATGGAGGCAATCGTATCGTGAAGCATGGTGATCGCTCGAGAAATACGGTCACTTAAGACATCTTCGCTTGAGTCAATCGCTCGGTGTCGTCTGAAACAACCCCAAAGCCCCGCAGCCCAAAGTAGCAATCTTGTGCAGCTACACCAAGCATAGTGCGCACAGTACGAACCGCAGGATACGCATCAGTACTTCTATGTTTATCTGTTCTGTCGCAACTTCCACTGTTTGTCGCACCATTCTTACGGCTTTCAATAGAATGTGCCCTAAATTGAAGTTAAAATAGATCGTTCGGCAAGCTTATAAGCTCTGCCTAATTTGCGTTTGCTTTTGCCAGCCTCCGCCAATCGCAGACAAGGCTGCTATGACATCATAGTTTTGGTTGTGCGAAATGAGCTTGGTGGTCGCATGGCCATTCGCTTTTTCCCTAATTTTGGTGCTTATTTGGGGGATGTTTATGTCATTAGTGTTGTGAGTATGATTGTAACGAGGCAATAGTTTGAATGAAGCAAACTTGCGTTTTCTCTTCATGGCTCCGTTCATGAGCGCCGAAATGTCGTACACATCGACGTTTTTGCCTTACGCCTCCATCAAAAAAGCCGCCGCCATGCCGGGAATCAACCCGCGACCTTGTGTTCTGTAGCGCAACGCCTTAGCCACTGAAGCAATACCGAAAGCTGGTCAAGTTGGTGGGCAAGGCACGCACGCAAACACACACACACACACACACACACACACACACACACACACACACACACACACACACACACACACACACACACACACACACACACACACCTACATACACTCAAGTTGGTGCATGGCTCACAAACACCAGCGCTTGCGTGTGTCGCTCCTGTCTGTCCCCGTTATTTGTGGGCTTTGACGTTCGCAATTTTCCACTGAGACACTGTGGCGAGTACACGTGACTTACTGACGGCTTCCACACCGCATGTGTTTGTTTTTAGTGTTCGGGAACGCACGTTTACTGGAATAAACGTATGTTCCTTCCAAAAAACCTGCGTTGTCATCCGGTACATTGAAACATGGTCTACTGAGTGGTGCTTTTAAATATTTTACCACTCGTCGCCCAGAAGTCTTGGTAGGTGTTGTATTGTTCACTATCACTACAAGAAATTACGGCTTCTATATGAACATCAATTTGTTCATGTGTTTCGGTTCTTGTATCGTTCACTCCGTCCAAATACTTTGGCTCAATGTTCAGCGGGATTACACAAATAAAAAATAAATATAGGTAAGTAAGCAAATAAATAAATAAATCAATACACGAATATTTACGCTTTTCTAACATTTTCTTTTTTTTAATAAATACTTGGAGTAAGTGAGTGCATGGAATATGTTTTTTCGGGTGTCCCGTTCTGCGCGCTGTGTTGTTTCCAAGGATGATGTACAAAAAATTTATGCTGACGTAAGAGCATCCGTGACGCTTAGTTTTCACTGGAACGAATGTATTCCAGAAAGCTATTGCTATATTAGCTGAATTTTAAAGTTACAGACGAGAAAATTAAGCATTACTACACAATCGTAGGAAGCCCACTCAAAACATAGTCCTCGTACTTTGCCTTTTAAAGTTATCAACGGCTTTTCTGAAGTAAACGTTGTACCAAGCATTGTTCGGAAATCGTTTATCTGAGCTATTTTTTTTTAATTCCAGCGTCCTACTTTTTTACCTTAGGACTTTTGTATATCCCAACTTTATTGTTCTCATGGAATCGTAAAAATTCTATTGTTCGTACGGAAGCAGTGCGTGAACCTTGATTCAATGCCGACATAACCTTGAGCATATGGCGCGGTTTTGTGGAAGTGTGCCTTCAGGACATGCCGAGTGTGTCATAAACGTTTTATTGCTACCAGAAGAAATTGGTTCGAATTGAGACACCATCTAAAAAAATATAAGGAAAGCTTCTTGCGGAAACCATGAAAGTGTCACTTCCTGCTAAACAATCACTTAGAACCGACAAGATATATTTTCATATTTATCAAGTCATACCGTAAGTAAGTTGCTGAAAATAAGTGGGTATTGTTCCGATAATTTTGCAGGAGCTTCAACTGCGACTTCTAGTAGAAACTTCAATGTGCAACTTTGTCACGGTAGCTTATTTTTTCCTATTAGTGTAGCGAGAACTGACCCTTTCCAGAATTATCTGGCCAAACCGAACACAGAGCGTTGTAAAGAATATTATTGTGATAAGAGGATCGTGATGTTCACTTAAAAAGTAAGTGCTGAAGTTTTCTTAGTAACCTTTGAATGTTAACACGTCAGGTAAGCATTGTCACGTGGTGCTTCTGGTACCCGGCTTAGTTGCACAAGCGGACAGGTCTAGCAAAACTTAGCGACCGCAAATTACACATAGTGGAGCCATCTGCAGAGATGCTGTGTGATTGTCCAGATACACGTCGTTATCTCCCAAAACGTGACTCGTTGTTTTAATTGCAATTTTTATCACGGTTTTTCTTATTTCTGTACAACAGTTCACGACATTTGTACGCATTTTTCGCCTCTCGTAGGGCCATACTGTGCAATAAAAGGTTGTACTATGGCTTTGTGCTTTGCAGTGCAGTGTTTGGTTGCATGGGAGAGAAAATGCACTTTTCTATTACCAAAATGATGCCATTGAGCTTCTATGGTCCTGCATATACCCAAGCCGGTCTTCACACTCAAAAAAACCCCAATGTTGAAAAGTCCTGATTAAGAAGTACAAAGTCAATTCGTGCGCCATCCTTCCAAAGAGTGTATAGCCATCGTAAGGCGTTTCCTCATCTTTCAGAGCGGAAATTTGGTAAGAACATTTAAAACTGAACGTATTTTCAAAGATTTGACAATCCCCTTGTTTCAAAAAGCCAATATGGTAGCCGATTTATCTGCTGCAAATCATCGATCGTTTGTATTTCTTGAACGCAAATGAAGATACAAATTGTTTGTACAAGAAAATTGCGCAAAAAACTAAATTATCGAGAATATTTTCTGTAAAAAGTTCAAAGATGGTATTCTCAATTGTGTGAAATGAAATAGTATTGTGCCAATGTGTAATCTGTCATCCAATAGTTCAACCAAAGAAACCTTGTCGCCTTGTGTTTAATGTAAACAGTGTCCATGGCTTCCACTTGTGGTGAATTCTTTTAGTCAAAAGCGGATCTCGTGATCCCAAAGTGTTTACCTGGTTTGGTTAAGTTTGTAGGTTTGGCGAGGCTATGCTACATAATTTGAAGTAGTTTGTCGGCTTTGATAGGTCTTTTTTATGTTTAACTAGGTTATTCTAATTTTAAGTCTATTCTAAGTCTAACTTTAGTTACCAAACAGGGACTACATTTTGAATTGCAACACATCACCTGGGCCCATGGCAACCTTGCTAGTGGCGGGCCCATGCAATAAATCATTCATATTTTAGCAACTCAGCCTACAAACTAATTTAATTAGAACAACAAAAACAAGCGGTCATCAGAACCGTAACACACCCATAAACATCAATGTACTTAAACATAGCACGTATAAATCATACATGCGCATACATACAAGTGCCCATACACATACGAAAGAGATGCAACAGATGCAAAAGAGATGCAAGAGCAAATCTAGACTGGCAAATAAATGTAGCGCATAATTTGTCCCGGAACAAGCAAATAAAAAGAGTACATTCATGTTTTACAGGTGGTAAACATAGTTATATGCAGGCCAAGCTAGAGATTCGAAGTTATCACCTTTGAAAGTGTTTTTCAACGATCGAGAAATATTGCGGCTTTCTTTAACGTCAACAGAAAAAGCGTTCCATATCTTAGTACCAAGATACTGTATTGTAGGTTTGCCATACACGTTGTGTAGAAGCGGTAGGCTAAAATTGATGGTTCCGTGAACTCGTATAACTCGACCGGATTTTAAGAAATTATTTGGTGCAAAGGGCTGTTTCGTGTTCTCGGGCGACCAATACAGGCAACATTTCTAGTTTACTGAATAAAAGGGCTGTGTGGTTGGTACATTGTGAAAAGGTTAAAATGCGGAGTGCTCGCACCCTGGCAGAGACGTACGATGACGACGCCGGCGCCATGTACGTCGACGTGGCTCGATACCCCGACAACCGCCGACATGCCTACACGGCGGCGGTCGTGCAAGCAACCACCGGCAGAGTCGTCGCGGCGTGCAGCGTGCGTGTCGAGACGGCCACGGAGGCGAAGGAAACGGCCATAGCGCTGGCGGCAACCGCCAGAGGATGCACGACGGTGCTAAGTGACTCGAGGGAGGCAATCGCCAATTTCGCAAGGAACCAAGTGTGTGTGAACGCAGTGAGGGTGTGCGGAGCCCTGGACTCGCGGATGCCGATAACCTTGCGATGGTTCCCGGCCCACATGGGCAGCGTGGGACCCGTTCGCAACCGCAACGAGGACGCGGACAGGGCGGCGAGGGCGCTAACCGGACGCCCCGTCGGCCGGCGCGCCGCGTCACCTCGTGCGGCCAAAGAAAACAACGACGCCAGAGACGACAACGACAACGCAGAAGACGAGGGGGTGGAAGAACAGGAGCCCGCCCCGATTACAACGTATGGAGGGGTCCTGGAATGGCACAGGGAGCAACGTAAACGCTACCCTGCGCCGCACCCGGACCTCACCCGGCAGGAGGCGGCGCTCCTCCGACAACTCCAAGTGGGAGCGACGTGGACCCCGGTGTGGGCCGTGCATGTCACGCCCGAACGATACATCACGGACCAGTGTGCGGTGTGCGGGGCCGCGAGGGCGACCATGACCCACATGATGTGGGATTGCAACGACGCGGAAGCGGGAACGAATATACTACCGCCCCATCTCGCGCGTGCGGTGCGAATGACGGACAAGGACACACAGAAAGCCGCCGCGCAGTTTGCGCTGGCGGCGATCACACGCCAGCAGTCGCGGCCGGCACCCCCCTCCTAGCGAGGGAGTGAGAGCCACCGTGACCTTTTAGCCGGCGAGTAAAGATGTTGTTTCCCCCCCCTTTTTTGGTAATTTATAACTGGGGAAAGCTACGATAAATATGTGCTACCCTAAGTTTCAATGCAGCATATTAGGTGACCGTGAAACACCGCGAACACTGTTTTTAATGTTTGCAAGGGAAAATACTGCAGTGCCTGGTAAAACGTGAAGCAAGAATAACCCAATTTTTACACAGGTCACTGATATGTTGTTCATAATTCTTGGCCGCGTCAAGGACTAAGCCGAGGTATATATATGTACCTACTTTTTGCATCTGATTAGTTGCTCTTCGCACCTATAGATGAAAAAAGACGATATTTTTTTGGTTACATTTATTGTCAGCCTGTTTTCATCAAACAATTTCGCGATATTTATTAAGTTACTTTTTGCTTCTATTTCTACCTGCGCAATTCTATTTCGTACGAAGAAAACTGTCTCATCAGCGTACATCACAGCTTCCCCTTTTACTAAGCAATTCGGTAACTCGTTTATATAAAGATAAAATAAAATTGGCCCGCAGACAGAACCTTGTGGTACTCCAGCTGCTATGGCTAGAAAATTTGAAGTACCACTTATGCAAACACATTGTTTTGTTGTGACAAAAACTTTCAACCAAATTTAAAGAGAAATCCCAGAAACCATAACAATAAAGTTTTTTAAGATGTATATCATGTTCTACAGTGTCAAAAGCTCTTCGCACATCTGAAAATTTACCGACAGCCAGTTTTCTTTTGTTAAGTGCGGTATTATTATTTGCAACGTAACTAACATCTGAGGATGTGGATTTTTTTGGACAGGATCCATGCTGTTGTAGAGCTATAGCAATATGTAACTAAAACTACAAGAATGGGCTTCAGTATCAGCTTTGCAAATAATATAGTTATTGAAGATAATACAAAATTGAACTATAGTTCTCAATATAGTTCTCATAACCATTTTTATATACAGGCGTTATTTTTGCAATCTCAAGCAGGTCGTGGTATACAGCATCGTAGAGTACATAATAAAGTTTTTTCAAGGAATGGGCGAATTACCTATGCATTAGGTTCAAAATTTTTAGGGTTATGCCATCGCCACCGTTGCGCCATAAAATACAACAATCATAATCGAAATATTCTCACATTTCTACATTCCTTTAGATTTGTTACCATAAGAAGCCTTATGAAGAGCTGTGTCTAAAGCAGACAAAATATTGAAATGTACCACCGCAACACATAAGCCACTGTTGGTACAGCGTTTCTCAACATCTAGCTTGCTGCCAAAAGAGACGACGGCAGCACCTAATAAAGCTAAAAAGAACATGAAGTCGTCATCACAAGTCCCAACACAAGTTTACACAAAGTCTCCTTGTTGATGCGGAATGAACGAGTTGTTTGATTTATTACATAATTAGTCTGGAATATGTGTGGTGTTGGCATATTTAAAGAGAAGGTGCTATAGATGGTACCAGTTGAAATTTTTTGATGAGGAATAGATGTTAGGCTACATGTGGTGCAAGAGTTGCTGATTAACCGCTGATATTTTCGCGGTGATATTTACCCACTGATATTTTTCTTGGAGACACGTCATACTTGGCTGATTGGAACGCAATCACTCATAGACATCACCAAAATGTTTAAGGAGGCCTCACCAGTTTTATTGACTGATATTTTCTCTTCCGTTTATTTAATCTAGTGAAACTATATATTGTGCGTGTTTATGTACCGCATTTCGGGGCTTGACCTGTCGGAGAGATGTCGGCTTATCTGGAGGCTTGAATGACTTGACCGGTTCTTTACGCTCCCAAGCAGATATGAAGAACCGATATACATCTATGCATCAGATGTCTGCGGAGTGCCCAGCGAATGGGGCAACCAGACTTGGGACCATTGTGGGTGCCCTTCGTTTGAGGCGTCAGCGCTGCGGGCATTAGGAGCACCACGAATGTCGCAGGCGGTGCGGCGGAGGTGAGAGCCACTGGTGGGCCGTGCGCATCCATCTCAACTGCGCCCTCAGTTGTACTGGGGACCGGGGAAGCTGAGACGGGAGGAGTGGTCTCTTCTGAGCTTGTTGCTATCGCAATCGCTACAGGTTGTCACTGCGGTGTGATGGAGGGTTGTTTGGCTGCCTTAGGCAACCCATGGAGTTGCACTGGCGGGACAAAATCCGATTCGAGCTGCTAAGCCCCGGCCGATACCATGCACCACAGCCCCGCTTGGCGAACTGCTTCACGCCACTCACTAGCGGATATAGGAAAACCTCCCCCGCGCCTCGATGAAGGCGTTGTTTTCTGAGAATTTGGTGTTAATGATGTGCGTTTCGAGTTCAATGTCCTGGAGTTGGCCGTATGTGGGCTCCTGCCGTTAGCAGATTGAATGTTTTCAGAATTTCTTTTGTCGGTAGGTTGCTCCTGTGCCGGTCATTTCCCACAGGTTGTTTTGCTACGGCCAGAGGTTGTACTGGCCCGAAACACTGGCACTTGTAGCAGCCGTGAGGTTTCGGTATCTACGACGAGTAGATCATTCCATGAAGCTTGCATATACATGTTTGGGGAGTGAGAACTGTTTAAATGTTAGTTTCATGTGTTTGGGGGGAATATTTTTATACCTGCGCATCGTGATGAAGCGCCCGGCTCTGACGCCTTTTCACTTTCAACCTTAGAGAAGGGCGGCATCTCTTGCGCCAGGGGGAGGTGTCTGAGAAATCGCACCCTGGGAGCTGACCAGGCATTGGTGGGCTGTGATCATGATGTCGAGATGACGGATGCGGGTTTGGGCAAGAAGGCTACGGGCGTGTTGTTTGGTATGAATTTCGACAAGGATTTCTCCCGTCCTATGCTTTTGAGCTTCATACATTCCACCTATTGCCTTTCTCAGAAATTTTTAAACCAGGAATATGGACAGTGAAGGGAAAAGTTTTGCTGAGTGAGATGACTCGATTACAAGAAACAGAGAAAAGCTGGTGATGGTTTTTGAAAAGACGGCTTTTAAAAGAGGTCATATCAGAGGCCGATAAAGTTTGGAGTGGAAGGGGTGGTTCAGGCAATATCACACAACATTGTTGAAAAGCAGAAAACTGGTTCCTCGCTCGGTTTACCCTGATGCCGCCGAGGTCCCGGATCATCTTGACTGGTAAACAGACCGGGAGCCCATCCGCCGTAGCTTGACCACGGCACTGACGGACTTGATTAATGTTGCAACACTTCACGTTAAAACTCATTACCACGGTCTGTAGAGCGTGAATGGGGAGCTCGGTGTCCGAGGGGTCGCCAACACAATCACCATGTATATATAAATGGGAACCATGCGAGGTTGATTTTTGTTTTACAAACAAGTTTTTCAGAGGCAGAAAAACATGAACACATAAATGTTTTAGCTAACTTTGCTGTTTTACTTTAATATCGTGGGGACGTGTGCGAGTTTGGATAAAAAATTTTAGTTTCGAAATTGTTTGTGACAATGATTTCGCACCCCCCAAAAAAAACGTATGTTTATGCACTCACCTGAATTTTCAGGACTGGGGACAGGTAAGCTCTTTCTGCCAACAAACTACAAAATATTACGACTACCAATCCCTAACATTGATTCAAGAACCCCAACATTTCCCATTTTTCCGAAGAAAACGTTCTCCATTTCTCCTGGTGGGCAACTCAATAATAGAACGTAGGTTATACTGCACTACTAAAAAAAAAACTTCTTGGTGCAGAAAAAAGCATTGTTTTGCCGTGGTTGTTTTGTTACCTGAAATTGTTTCAACCAAATTTGGAAACGCCAGGACGCACGCTTTGCACGCTAGTAGCGCTGTAGTTGATTAAGATCTCTCATTTAGAAATCCTGTGTCCCCTTTTTATATTTTGCATAAATTACACGTATTATCTTTTTGCTATATATGTGCTGTAGTCTGCAAGTGTAAATTAGCAATATGTGCATCATTTCACTTATTATTTTGCTTGCAAAACTTATTAGCGTTGCTTTTTCTTGCTAATTGACCTCGCTAACGAACTTTTTTTCACAATTTGTTTTAACAAAAAATTGAGAACATGTCTTCAACTTTGGGTTTTTTTTGGCAGCTCACCTAACCGTCGGCATTTGGAAGACTGCCTGATCAGAAACCATAATAAGGACATGCTGCTCCGCAAAGTATCCTTTTAGGCTCTTTCTCGACAGGTTCGTCTCAATTCGTGTAATCTTTATTAACACAATGAATGGAAAGCCTTTTCATGCTGCGACGACAATGTTCATAAATTTTGCCTAGTTCTCGTGCTCAAAACGGGTTTTCCTACAAAAAACGCTGCGTAAAATAGTGCTTCTGGAAGCACAAAACTATCAATGATATAGCTGCTTACTTTGTATGCTTACAAAATATTGGCGGCCTCGCCTAATTCTTCCACACTGGTGAAATGTGTGGCGATTACAGCGTCTGAACGGTGGTCGATATCAAAGGAGCGTCACCTTTTGTGACCCTCTTGGTTGCGGTAATCCACGAGTGCAATCTGTATCAGTATTTCGCACCCTCCTACCAACTTACCAGTACCACTCGAGTCAGACGTTCCAGGCACTATTCTAGCGGAAGCGAGTGATTAAGTTGGTTAAAAATCGGTAGTTGAAAAAGTGCACCACCGCGCTGTACAAATCAAGCACAACCTTGACTCTAAGCACATGAGCAGAACGTTCTTACCATGGCTCTTTGTTTGCTCGCAAGTTCCTTATTCTAACAAACGTTCTCACTTCTGCCTGAAATGTGATATCCCTCTGTAGTGGTTCTTATTACACAGAATTGTTGCGTGAATCGTTTTTTTTTTCATCACCTTGCGCGTATCTGGTGATTTAGACAAAGTGGTCATCTGTGTTGACATTGATTCACTTGCACAAAATAACCAAAAGGTTCAACAATTGATACCGAGGTACAATAAACTGAACGCTAATAAAATGGTTATTACCAATCACAAATCTGTAACTAAAACAACACATACCACCTACGAGGCAGACTGCTGACATAATCAAGCAATGGGCTTCTTTTGAAAGATTTGTAAACTTACTTTGACAGTTAGAGGTAGGGCCTAATTGCTACACTTGCAAATCAAATCTAGAATGGGGTCTTCCAACACGTCTTCATAACATTCGCCGCTAGGACCAGCGTTCTGGAGTGGCTGGTTCTTCAGTCCTCCTCCCTTCATAACATTTGGTGGTACAGTGGCTAGTTCATTAGTCCAATCCTCAAAATATCTTCAAGTCCTTTCTATAAAACGCAAGTGAATGAGCGTTTGAAATGTATTTTTCTCTTATTATCTCCCCGTTCGTGGGGAGTAATTTTTGAATCCGGGGACTATATGACCATATTGAACTTGCTAGGCCACCAGCAGACAACCTGAGGATAGGGCTGTATACCTGATATAAGCGTTCAAATCTCCAGGAAGCCAAACCAGTGGTTTGATTTCGCGATAGAAGTTGTGCCTTAAGACCCTGTGGAGTTAAATACAAGTATTTCTGTCATACTTCCAAGAAAAGAATAAACGCGGAAATAATGAATAGTTTTCTCCAGGCGGAAACAATCCGCGCACATGCCGCGATGGGCTGCCTGCGGCGCCGATGAAGCGGCGTCAAACATTGCTTGGAGCGGAAGCTACAGCATTACAGTGGCCTTCAAAATCGGACATATCGCGAAAGATGAGCGTCACATGAAAAACGTTCATGTAATGGGTTGAGACATTGTCTTATATTTTTTGATTCGCCAGGAATTTGAAAGCCTTGAGAAAATGATTTCTGCGTTGCTAACCCTACACAAATGCTCTGCGTCAACTGGTCGGGAACGCTCGACAACAATTCTGTACCACCAGCAGCAGGAGCTCCCATTCACTCACGGTGCTCTTTAGCGGCCGAAGGTCATGTCGCAAAAATGTCTTCTCGCGTCAGTTTCATTTCCCTAGGCAGTTGGCTGGCTGTACGAGCAGTTGTCTATGCTGGTAGTAATTACCTAGACTGGGTGCTGTCACCTGGAGCAGGCGAGTGGTTGTGGTTATGTGCTTTCCCGGATGATACGGTGTGTGCACGACGTTCAAAGAAAGGTTTTACAACCTTCCTGTAGAGCGTTGGTCGCGGAAGCGCAAGTTCCCCTTTTGACCGCAGAAACACGCCCTGTGAGATGCCCCTTGAAGTACATCGTGTGATTCCTTCGGCCCGCTTTTGGCCCTGCACACAAAGCCCCATTTTTAGTCGTTCTGCGCAGCTGGCAAGCCGCGGCCGCCGAGGTTGTGGTCGCTCAATTGATGGGTAGCCGGACAACCCCACCACCTCCCACGAATGCGCCGCTGGGTCGTCTCACAGAAAAAGCGCGGATTTATTTAGCACAGTGCCGATGCAGCAGGTATCGCCCACTTGCCAATCGAACTACCTCCCGTGAAAAAGGCGAACACGGGAATGGGGTACCTTTTATTTAAAGACCTCCCCCCCAAAAACAAGGACAAAAACTACAACATAAGCCAAATACTGACGGCTACAGCCAAAATAGCGAATAACGAAAACCTCCGAATTGTATTAGGGTATTTAAATGCCCCACATCCCCACGGTGGATACTACAAACAATGAAGTGAGGGAAGGAAGGCCTGTGAAACAGCCATTAAACTCAATTTGACAATGCGTACCGATCCCAATACCCACCAGAATAGAAACGAGAATAACCAGGAATACGTCCCCGAATCTTACCTGAATTTAAAACAAAACTCAGGCCCGCTGGTAAAACTGGGAGAAAAACCTCGGTAGCGACCATCACATACTGATCATTAGGATTGAGAAAGCAGCACCTAAACGAAAGATCAGAAATAACAAAATCACAGACTGGAGCGGTGTTCGTAAATAGAGATATACCGATAGTCAACCCAAAAGAGACATACAAAAGTGGACAATGCAACTAATCTCGAATGTAAAAAAGCCCACGAGAGAGATCGCTGGAACAGAAGACTTACCTGCAGTTGTCAAACGACTACTCCATATGGGAGATGTATACAAGAGCCTAAAGATGAGATGGAAAAAGCAAAGCACAGGAGCAAACTCGAAACTGAAATAGCAAAGATAACAGCGGAAGCAAATAAATAGGCTAGAGCACTAAAACACCGGAGCTTGGCAAGCATGTGTAACAACGAAGAAGGTACGCAACACTTCTTTCTAACATGGTAACTACTTGAACAACACGCAGACCCAGTACAAAACAGCCAGCAACAAAAACACAATGTAAACAAGATTATACACAATTTCTGGGAAAGACAGGAAGAACTAACAACGGCACTCGTATCTCCTAAACCCAACACGAACTGGGCCCCAAGACTACACCTATAGCGTCCCCTCCAATCGTACCCTACACCGGCCAATTACGGAAGCAGATATGAGGAGGGCCTTTATTAAGACAAGTAAGAGCTGAACACCCATCATAGAAGAAAAAGCTTACGATTGCTTCAAAAACATTGATTCATTGACTGTAGGGTTTAACGCGACGATGCAAAGCAGGCGATGAGGCGCGCCGTAGTGGAGGGCTCCGTATTAATTTTGACCACCTGGGGATGTTTACCGTGCGCCGAAATCTCGTACACGCGGGCGTTTTGGCTTCTCGACTCCATAGACGAGTGATTTATAGAAGCGCTCGCAGACTACTACAATAGCCACCGCGATCAAGGCAATCTGCCATCGGAACGGAAGCATGCTGAACTGATACTTTCCCCAAATCGGGTAAAATATTGTCAATGGGATACATGAGGCCGATGTCGTCAGCCTCCTATGTGGGGTAAGATAAAAAAACTTGTAATCTTGGATAGACTACAGCGCGACACAGATTCACAATCTCTTCCATATCAAAGGAGGAAGAGAAACCTACGAATATAGACGAAAGTTGTCATACAAGAACATTTTACTCCAAATACCGGAACACGTTTTAGATGCTGCTTCACATTTAAATTAAAAAGGTTATTGTTGCCCTTGATTTAAAAGTGTATTCGACAATATCGCCCACCAAACAGTTTAATCCAACCTTAACGACCTTAACTTGATATTTACAATGTTGAACCATGTGTGTTTATTCTGAGAGGACCGAATGCCCACGATATAAATTATGGAAATACGCACAGACACACACTAAGCACCTAATAAAAGCACACGACAGGGCTCGGGGATATTGCCAATCGTATTCAATGTAGCAATGCACGAGCTACCAGACGCCCTCAACAAATTCACAAGGAAGGACGGAAGGAAGAATGTAGAAGAAAGGCAGGAAAGTTAACCTGGCTAGAGCCTATTTTTCTATCCTGCACGTGGGAAAGGGGAAATGGGCAAAAACGAGAGAGGGGAAAAAGAGGAAAAGTTGGACCAGACCCGTATGCCCAGCACTGAGGCACTGACAGTGATTGACACTGGAGGCTCGCACTCTATAGGCTAGTGTTCAAGTTCGTCGCCCGTAGGAAACGTATTAGTTCCTTAGTCGCCTTCTGAGCGGATGACTGAGAAGGCCAGTGGCACAGAATCTTCTCCTCCGAAAATGGACGCCGAGAGTCCAGGTTCCTCAGAGCTGACGACAACTTTTTTCTTTCAGCTGAGTAGAGTGGGCACTCGCATAAAGCGTGGCGTATCGTCTCCGATGTGCCGCACGTTTCGCAGTCCGCCCTTGCTGCCAATCCTATTAAGTACGAGTAAGCATTTGCGAATGCCACCCAAAGCCAGAGACGACAAAGAAGAGTTGCGCCAGCCCGTGGGAGGCCTAGTGGAAGGGGACGTTGCATGTGCATGTCAAAGGCACCAATACGTGCGCATGTGAAATCTTCCGGAGACCATTGGGAGATAGCTGTTTCCCAGGCAAATTCACAAATATCCCACACACAATATAGGCAGATGATACAACCGCTGGTTTCTAACGGATAAAAGGAAGAAGCCTTACATACTGCAGCAATGCCCCACCGAAACCACGCCTCAAAATGCGGACTAGAATGCCAGACGGAAAAATCCGGGTTACTACAAATTGTAAAATGAACCCCGGGAAAAAGATATGTTCCACACACTCCGATGACCGTCACCCTATACGGGAACCCTTTCCCAAAATCCCAATGCAATAAAAGTCTTGGGGTTGAGACCACATAATTAAAATGGTTGCGCAACAGCTCTAAACCATTAATTGAAACAAATATAGCAAACACTACGAATGAAGTATCGAGTTATCAAAAGCATAAACGGAATGAAAGAAGGGGACGTTCTATAAATTGTCAACTCTCTCATAATTTTACAATCAACCCCATTGTTATGTTTAACTGCCACTAATACCAAAATACTCAACGCTGCAGTTAAAAAGGCAAATAAAACTGCGCACGCATTACCCAGGTGGATGCCGACACAGAAATTAAACGAAATCGGAATCAGCAATACACATAATCGAGGCAGATAGAATCGGCCAGTTTGAAAGGTTAAATATCAGACACAAGGGAAGAAAATCTTAAAGCGACTGGGCTACTGAATACATGACACCGTGCACAAAACCACCCACGAGATTGCTCATTGCATATCCAGGGCCCTGAAAGTGGTACCCAAACATGAAACTCGAACTCTACACTCCACCACGGCAGGTTATACAGATGCCGTGATATCAAAGAATACACAGGAATTTATAGTACACGTGGTACACACATGCTGTGTTTACGAGCACCGGTTGCATAGACGTCATCTGTGCGCACAACCCAATACAGCAACGAACCTTAACTACTAGTGTCCGGACTTCAGCCTCTTTTGAAGCCGAAGTGGCAATGGTTTTAGCTATAATTTCAGACCCACAGGATGCACGAATACACATTGTTTCTGACTCACAAAAAGCCTGCTGGAAATGGGCGAGAGGGCGCATCGTGCAAACAGCCCAAAGTTTAGCAATCGCCTACAAATAAAATAACCCAATCAAAATTATGAGGGCCCATTAAACTTTTGAGGGCAATCAGCCGGCTCACGCCTGGGCGCGCGCCTTTCTTTCCCAAACTGTCTGCCCCCAAGCATACTTTTCTGTTCCAGTGATTCTGACGTATCCTGAAATTCTAAGATACTACAGAGCAACCAGAAATAAATTTCCACATTCTTATATTGATCTCGAGATAAGAAGTGGTATTTAAGACAGAATAAAACAGCACAGCGCTCAATCCAATACCCGGAGCTGTGCCCCAAGTGAAACAATGTAGCCACCCTCTATCATACGGCAGTTAGGTGCTACAAAATTCGCACCCTCCTCTTACAGACAAGTTGTGCAAAGAGGCACTGTCTCGCGCCGACTAGAAGGAGCAGTGCTGAACGATCGCCAGAGCAGCCACCGGTGCCATGGAGCCTGGAGCCCTCCAATGGGGCACCCACAACCTCGATTTATTCAATGAACATAATAAAAAAATTCTTTTCTTGCGCCCGCCGAAAAGCAACGCCGCGTTCGCCATGAATGAAGGCGATCCGGCCCTCCTTAATTGAGCGTTGCAAGCGTAACGAACGGGTTTGAGCCGTTGTCAGCAATATAGCTACATAAAAGGTTAAACAAGCGAAACCAAGAGTCAACCACACTAAGCCAAGCTTTTGCTTTGCATATACAAGGTTAGATGAGCTAAGCCGCAGCCATTTTGTGCTTTTTAAAACAAAACACAAAACACGCCCACCTCCTCACGGTTAGTTATGCAGGCTGGAAATACTAATATGATTTTCTACTGAAACTCGCTTCCTGTCCTGGAAATAACCGTTAACAACTAGTTAGATATTCTGTGGTACCGGCTCCATGTAAATCAATGTCATATAAATGCCACTAAAAGTAAATAGGTTATATATGCGGGCGTTAATATTCAAAAAAGGTACCAATATGCCGATATAATAGCTTTGAGCAAATTTTTTGAGCTTATGTGAGATCCTGTGCCAACACGGAATAACGTGAACCTTCTTTCTTTCTAATTTTTGCATGTCACCTTCACTCGGTTTTTAAATTTTTGCAGAAGTGCTTCGGCAACGCAAGAAACAACTGCACAAGAAAATCCCGCATTGCCCAGCTGGGCAATCTGTTCAATTACCGCGTCTTGTACGTTTTGCTCGCGCGACTTGTTTAAGGCTGCCTTTATGCATTTCATGGCCACACCGCTTTTGATTTCTTGTGAGTGAGGAATTAGCTGCTGGAATCAGGAATCAGGAATCAGCTGCTTGTTAGCGCGCGGCTTGCATTGCCAACACACGTGCGTGTTCTGAAACGTGTGGCACAAATCTAGGAACCTCAGACAGTTATTGCTTGGCAGCTCCCACGTAACCTAAGCTATTTTGAAGAACGAACGAATGTTTTAATGATCCATTTTACTACATCATTCAAGCTGGTTCCGGCCACTTTATTAACCACAACAACATGGCTAATTATGGTGAGGTGATGAACATCAGCCGGTTTTGTCTTTACGCACTTATCAATGGCACTGAAATATATGTCAGAAACAAGGGGGGTATTGGAGAACCAATGCAAATTCCACACCGTTGGGCATAAAACCTGTCTTCAAATTTGACAGCCGCAGTCTGAATGTAAAAATGAACACGTTCTGAAAAAATGTAACGACTAACACTGGTTTTTCTGTTGAATTTGAGTTCACCGAAAGCATCTATATTGTCTCTCAAGACACTGAATAAACCGTGATGGTGAACATTGTAATACAAGTCTACAACATCCATACAGAAGGCGTGCACTCCATTCTAGCTACTATCTTCTGGTAGTGGCAAGAGGCGAAGATGCCGCTGTAGGAATAGCCCAACCTGAGCCTGCCACGTAGCCTTCTCAGAAACTATAGCTTGGAAGGGGCATTCCGGCTTGCGTGTCTTGTGCGTGAAGAATACTTTCAGGACTCCCGTAAGTGCCTTGGTTATGGCCTTTTTGAGAGACTCCAAGTTAATGTCGGAGGCTAGCTTGAGGGCCCTTGCTTTTTGTTTCTTAGGGTCGAAAGGTACCTCCTTGAAGTTCTTTACCCCTGCACTCATATATTTTATATGCTCCAGCCGGAAGGATCGCAACAATGCTGGGAGCCACAGGGCTGAGCCCCTCAAAAGGTGCACTCTGCTGGGTGGAAACGGCTCTCCGCTCTTCAAACAGGCCACGTTTCTAAATGGGTCCGAAATAGGCAAACAAAAATGAGATTGTGGAGGCGCACCTAATTCACAATGCGGGAAATAATGCATCAGTACACCGTTGGTCTTATTATCACTCAAAAAACTCGAGTTCTTAGATGGACACGTGTAGGTTGGCCACGTGGTTGACTAGACGTTTTTATGACGCCAGAAATGTGTATTTAACCTGGGATTTTTTACGAATAAAGTTTTGTTGGAAGTGCCGCCTTGTCTGTGTTTACGTGCTTCTTCTCGTCGCGTTGTTTAGCGTCTAAACTTTATTTAGTTTGTTCAACCATCTAGCCTTGATTAGGCTTTTGTTACCTAATATTTCTTCTACATTGGGCTCTTTACTGTCGTCTCAAGTTAATCTATGTGTGCTAACTACGTGTGTTAACCCCATCGCTGCAACGTCCTGCCAATCACGCATCCTATAACACTACCTCAAGCATGGTATTGTGCCTCCAGAGGTTCGGGTCATCTTTTGCAGCTATGGCTTGAAGCCGTCCCGGGGACACGCGAATAGGATTGGCAAGATTTCGAAGACGGAGAAGTGGAGACAAGTGAGACGGTACAACGACTGAATATGGGTGCTTGCACAAGAAGGAAGAGATGAAGAGGGGGCACGAGTACTTTTTTTGAGCATAAGAAGCTAGCTGCTCTGTTTGGCGACTTCATGTGGCAGCACGCGAGGACCACTGTTCCAAAAAGAGAGCGACGTAAAGCCCAATCCAGCGGGATCACCGTTCTGGGCGATGCTGTTGTTCCACATAATGTGTTGCCTATACTACAAATAGGCCCCAAGTAGAGCGTGTAACCACCTGACACAAGGTCCCGGATGCTCGCCAAGGTTCGGAGTCTTGACGAACGTGCGGGCGAACAAAAACACGAACGGGCTAATGTGGATGGAGTGGACTCCCTGCTGAAGACTGTGAGCAGTACGCCGGCACTTAAACTTCGTTTTAGGAGGATTGTTAGTGCTCTCAAGCAAGATGAACTGTCCATCTTTCAGGCGAATAAGGAGGCTGGCTTTGCGATCTTTGCGGCTGGAGCGTATCAAGAAAAAGCCTCGAGTGCCGTGGAAAAGAACTTCAAGCAGGTACCTGTTGACCCTAAGAAACAGAAAGCAAGGGCCACAAGCTAGTCTCCGACGTCAACTTGCAGTCCCTCACAAATGTCATGACCATGACAGTGACGGGACTCTTAGAAGTATTCTTCACGGCCAAGAAACACAACCCGGAATGCCCCTTCCATGCTATAGTTTCTGAGAAAGCTGCGTGGCAAGCTAAAGTTGGGCTATACCTACAGCGGCATCTTCGCCTCTTGCCACTACGAGATACTTTCCTGCTACAGAGTTCAGATTAAGTCGTACAACTAGTAGAAGATGGTTGCTGGACTGAAGTACCTGCATTCTCTATGGATGTTGTAGACTTGTATTAGTGTTCCTCATGATCGTTTATTTATACCCTTGAGAGATAAAATGGATGATATCGGTGAACTCAAATTTATTGAAGAACCGCTCTTAGCAGTGACAGTTTTTTGGAGCGTGTTCATTTTTACCTTCAGAGTACTGTTGTCGAATTTGAAGACAGGTGTTATGTCCAACGGTGCGGAATTTGTATTGGTTCTTAAATAGCCCCCATTCTTTCTGATATTTATTTCAGTTGCCTTTGATAAGTGCGTAAAGACGAAACTGGCAGATCCTCATCACCTCACCATAATTAGATATCTTGTGTTTAATCAAGGGGCTGGAACCTGCTTGAATTATGTAGAAAAATGGGTCATTGAAACGTTTGTTAGTTCTTCAAAATCGCTTAGGTTTCGTGGGAGCTGCCAAGCAATAGCTTTCTGAGGTTCCTTGGTTTGATCCTGACATTTAGGAACACGCACGTGTATTAGCAATACAAGCCACGCACTAACAGCACCTGATTCATTTTGCAGTGCTCACTCGAAAATAATTCAGATGGGGTGTGGCCATGACATGCCTCAAGGCAGCCTTAAACAAGTCGTGCAAGCAAAAGGTACAAGACGCGGTTAATGAAATGATTGCCCGGCTGGACAATGCGGGATACTCTTGTGCAGTTGTTTCTGGCATTTGCGAAGCACTTCTGCAAAAACATAAACAAAAACATAGGGAAACATAAACAAAAACACAGGGAAAAACTTCACGTTAACCTGTATTTTCACAGGATCCAGAATACCATAAAAAATTGCTCAAATGTACGAATCATTGCGGTTCTTAGCGCGCCCTGCAAAGTGGCGACAGTTTTTCATATGATGACGTAAAGGAAACGGAAATCGTGCTCCGAAAAACACGGCGAATTATACACAGATTGCACCATGAGAGTTGTCTACGAGATTCCTATGAGTTGGAACAAGCGTTATATTGGCCAAACGGGCAGATGTTTCAATGACAGAGCGCAAGAGCATTGTTGGGCACTAAAGAACTCCGCTGGGGGCCACATGGCTGAACACTGAAAAAGGTGCACTCTGCAGGGCGCACCTTCACTCCCCTCTTCAAGCAGGCCACGTTTCCAAATAGGGTCAGAGATAGGCAAGAAAGAGAGATTGTGAAGGTGTACGTCGTTCACAAGGCGGGAAACAAATGCATCAGTACACCGTCGGTCTCATTATAACTAAAAGAACTCGAGTTCTTTGATGGACACGTGTAGTTTGGCACACGTTGCTGGCTTGATGTTTTCATGACGTTAGGACGGTGTATTTATCCTGGATTTTTTACTAGTAAAGTTTATTTGGAAGTTGCGCCTTGTCCGTGTCTACGTGTTTCTTCTGGTCCCCGTTGTTTAGCGCTTCAAATTTATTCAGATGGTTACCACTTATCAATACGGTTAGTAGAAAATAGGCTTGAGCTGAACACCACAAAAAAGAAATATGTTTTTTTAGGCCAAAAAAATAAAAGTATACTTCGTGACATTCAAGTAACATTTCAAAGAGGCTTGATCGAACAGGTCACATGCCAAACGTTTCTTGGTATTACTCAAATAATATTTTGAAGGGGCTTGATTGAACAGGTCACATGCCAAAAGTTTTTGGTATTACCTTTCACGAAAGACTTGACTGCACATATCACATAAACAATGTTCTCACCGATCTTTCGCTCTCAACTGGTGTAATTAGTAAAATTAGATGTTTTTTTGTCAATTTGGGTAACGAGATAACTGTATTACTTTTAGCGTACTTGCGAATTCATTACTGTCTATTATATGGGGAACGATTATTAAAACAAAGAAAGCGTTTTTAAACTGAAGAGAATAGTACAAAAAATTGAAGGTGTTCGACCTACAACGCATTCTATTCCGCTCTTCGCAGGCACAACATAACGTTTGAGAATATGTTAAACAAAAAATAATGATGATCATATATTATAAACCGAAATCTGACGAGGTCGCATGTCACAATGCAAATTCCCAAAGGCAGCTTACATACAGCTTTAAGCGCATAACATATTGCTGTAAGAAATACAGACGAACTACGGTACACAAAGTAACGTTTACTATCACTCAACTTTGAATGCACATACAGCTATTACAACATTGGTGCAGAAAAGCCGCTCCGTTTTTTCGTTTAAAAAGAAAATACACACGTAAATACTAATGTTCCAAAAGTATTTTTTTTCTTTTTTGTCAGTTTCATTGTAGTTCGCAATCCTCAGGCTGAATTTAAAAATCGACGTGTATTGATGTGTCACTCAGATGATACTAACTGTGGTTGACTTTAAAAACCGACGTGTATGGTTGTGTCACTTCTAGTAAGTATTGTTGATGGACGATTTTAACTCTTTTGTGAGAACAAATGGCATGATATACTAATAAATATTTGTTAGGTATTTGCATATATTTTTTGCTTTGTGACATTGAACAAATAATGTTGCAATACACGATTGCTATTTACTGAGCCTGGCCGACAGGTCTCGCAGTATGAATGTTTTTCAGGTGATGTTTTAAGGCTACTGCAGAACAATGTGAAATGTGCTTTCTTTTACGTCTCCAACACGCTCCCTGTGCGCTATATTCACTGGTACCAGTTGCGGAACTTTTTCAGGCATTAAATTGCCTTTTTGAAAGCCTTGCCCCTATGTGTGACAAATGTACTCTCCCCTGTACTCTGTAACTGCTTGAAACAAACGGAAACGGAAATTAAAACACTACCCGCAGCAGCCCGAAGCAAAAAAAAAAAACAAAGCGTTGTTCGCGGCAATAAATGTGGAAAACGTTGTGGGGCAGAGGTGCTGTCGGTTCATAAGAGAAACAACAGCGACAAAGTTTCAAAGAGCTTATCGTGCTCACCTGATTTAGCGTCCGGGTTTTTTGTCAGACAGAGGCAGACAAAAACCGCTTTTGAAAAGAAGTCCCCACATAACAATAGCAGGTCAAAATCTGGTTACAATTCTAAATATACACTCCACGAGTTTAGGGCTGCCCTGAGCATATGTAAGCCTTCAGCTCCAGGCGCAGATAAAATAACACACACCATGATACAACACCTACACGCAGACAGTCCTGAAACACTCCTACACCTATACAATAAAATAAGGCTTTCGTGGCAAATTTTAAAATCTAGGAGGGAGGCCACAGTAGTGGCTTTCCTGAAAGAAGGAAAGGACCTTTCCTATCCGCCAGTTATCGCCCCATTGCCGTGACAAGCTGCCTATGCAAGTCCTCGAGAAATGATAAAGAGGAGGCTCGTTTACTTTCTTGAGTACAACAGTCTTGTCGAGAGCTGCCAAGCAGGCTTCAGGGGGGTAGGGCGACCTACAAATGACCAAACAGTACCGCTAGAATCCTACATTGAGGATGCCTACCTAAATAAGCAGTACTGTAGGACAGCATTCTTTGATCTTGAAAAGGCGTATGATACTGCTTGGCGGTATCGTATCCTCAGCGATTTGAAGTGCCTTTGCATGTCGGGTAACATAATGAAGTCGTGCTAGTTATTTGTCCGATATAACATTTCGTGTAAGAGTTGGCGGTGCTCTCTCAAGAGTTCATGTGCAAGAAAATGGCGTTCCGCAAGGTTAAGTTCTAAGCTGCACCCGTTTATTGTAAAAATTAATTCACTCAGAAAGGCTTTGTCACGGTTATTTTATTGCTCAATCTATGTAGGCGACTTGCAATTATCCTTTAAGTCTTGTAACGTGTCTATCTGCGAGTGCCAAGTCTAGCTTGGTGTTAATAAGCTAGCTGTCGGGGCAGATAGCAACGGTTTTAAATTTAATCCACGAAAGTGTACTTTTGTTTTGTTTTAAAAAAACGTGGCATTCTTGCAGACTTAGAGACAAAGCGTCAGAGCTTGCTGTTTCCTTTTTAGATTACATCCAAACGTCTGTAACAGATTTATAGCACCATGGCATCTCGGGGCCCTGAATTCTGCGACACATCTTTCAGACACGTAGATAAAAACCGAGCTCCCAGATGTGCGATTCTACAGCAGTTCTGGCATTTGCAGAACAATTATCTATGTTCTGAATTTTGTACGGACGCTTTAGGACTGTCACCTCTGTTTCCTGCGCTCCGTATGGACCCCGCCTTAATGTCACTAGAATTGTGAATATTAATACTAGTAACTTTAGAGCGGGGTCTTATGGTGTACTTCTTGTTAATCATATACTTCAAAGTCACATCCCACAATTCATTATCTGTATAAATTCCTTCAGTGTTGTGCGGGCATTGTCGTCAATAAATTACTCCGAAAACAACGTTGTCCATGTGAACGTCAAAGGAATTATGTCTGTGTATGTCCACAAATTTGAGGTGGTCCTTCGCTGGGTACCTGGCCACTGAGCTGGGAACGAAGCCGTGGATGGAATAGCTGCTGCCGCTACACTGTCGAATGCAGAAGACAACGACACCACCCTACGCCGTCGTGAAGCCACATACCAAACAATTTCGCAAAACATGGCAAGCACAGTGTAGTTAACAGACAGACAACAAATTACACGTAATATTACGACACTTGAGACAATACACCACAGAAACACACAATAAATACAGAAAAGTCCCCTTGGCTAGATTACGGATAGGGCACACCCACGCAACGCACTCGCACCTGTTCACTGGATCTCCAAGACCTCTGTGCAGCATTTGTGGAGAGGCCCTGTCAGTGATCCACATCGTCATACAATGCAAGAGACTAGAACCAACGGAAACACAGACACTCCGAACAACAACACAGATTACACATTCCCCTGCACCCATCGTACTTTTTAGGGGACGACGCCATAATTACTCTCAAGCGCACATTTAGGTTTCTTAGTGATGTCCACTTTTTACACCTTATCACTTACCACACACGTTGACACCCTGCCCACCAGTCATCTACATTGCCTTTTAGGTCGTTTCACAATTCTTTTAATTGAAGTGTTTTACGTTTTGCTATCACTTCGTCCTTATAAAAAAGCTTTTCATTGGCGCTCTTTGTCCTTGGTCGGCCTTGCGCCTTATAAATACGAACCATCATCGTCATCACTGCTTGCACCATATAGCTTCCCTATTTTGAAGTTCTGGGGATAAGGAGAATTCAAGACCACTTTTATAAACATTGCCACTCCGACATTATGGCCAGAAGGCCTACCTTTTCTTCGAACCGTGTAGCTAGGGTGCAAGAATTCAAGATGAAAAATAGATTCATTACTGAATTTCTACCACACAGATAACCTAAGCAATATGACACTCAGCAAGCCGGATAATGTTAGCAATTTTATTAGCTAGGCTACGCGCATTTAAATTGAAAAGCGTAAACTACTTCGCACTAAGCCGTCAGTAAGTGTTTGTAGCAGGTAACCTACGGCTTTCTTTAACGATAGCTTTATCGTCCTCATACCCAGAATACCGTACATTGTCCCCCAAAAGGTGGTCGTAGTGCAGCCTGGCTTTTCCCGCAGCCTTGCTTATCTCGTCGGAATTCTGCCCCAATTCCCTGCGTATCTGCCTCACGCGCACACAAAAGTCCTCAGTTATAAATATTTTTGTGCCCTTAAACTTGCTTGAATTTCTTAAAATAGCAACCTTAGTTCTAAACTACGGACTACTCAATAATAAAAGGTCTTGGGCTACCGCTCTGCTTCTAGCAGCCTAAAGAAGATTCCGATATGGCCACACCTAATTTTATTTTTGATGTAATCAGTCCGGTTTCCGTTTCCAAAAACTACTCCGAAGTTTCCCCAGAGTTTTCAGCTAGGCCATAGATGAGCAGGTTATATATATACGATACCTATGTTCTAAATCGTCGTTCTTGCGATCCACTTTACAAACAATCGCTCGAATGTCAGCTAGTGCTTTCTCTAGTTGAGACACGCGTAGCGCAGATTCAGTAATTCGCACAATGGACAGCTCAAGTTTAGTTATCGCTCTTTGACGGAAACCGTCGAAGAAATACCTCTTATCTGAAGTGTAATTTTATTCTGGTCAGAGAGAAGTTTTTCAAAAGGCTGTTGCTCGTGTTTTGTGATGTAGAGAGTACTCTGGGCCTGAAATTCCAAAGAATCGCTCGAATGTCACCTACGGCTTTCTCTAGTTGGGACACGCGTAGCGCAGCTTAAGTAATTAACACAATGGACAGCTCAATTTTAGTTAATCGCTCTTCGAAGGAAACCGTCGACGAAAGACCTCTTATCTCTGGTGCAATTTTAGTGCGGTCTGAGAGTGATTCTCTCAACGTGTCTGCAATTTCAGGATCTGGGTACTCCCGGCATCACCACACACGAGCTACAGCATTCTTAAGAAATTCATCGGCATACCAGACATAGTCGTGAGGGTAGCAGCGGTGTCTGGCAGCAGCAGTTAGAAATGGTTGCCAAATTTCTAGCTTTTAAAATTCTACTTCAAGATTATCTGCAAGACCGAGCATAACAATTTGAAGCGAGCGCATTCCATGCTGCCGCCGGACCCACTGAAGAGTAGCGAACGATACGATGCCTCTATTCCTTCCGGTGTCATCACAGATGTTGCCTAGTTCCTGATATCTCACCACGCACACGCACTTTCATTCCAGCTTATACGGTTGCCAAAAAGGTTCGTCTCCGTAACCCAGAAAGGAACTTCGCCATACAAGAAGATGACGAATCATTCGTTGACCGACCAAGAGTGTAAGTTTCCGAGATGGCGGGAAAAGGATGCGATGTCTTGAATAGTGTAGATTCCAGTATATGCAGGAATATGAAGGACAGATTATAAGAATTTGAAGCGAGTTTTTTACGTTCTGCTGCCGGACCCATTCCATGCTGCCGCCGGACTCTGTTCCACAGAATATGCATATCCAAACTGCCAACCATGAGAGGCTCGAGATACTATGTCACACACAATTTTGGAAGGCCTTTTTTTCACACTGTGTCCGTGTACCCAATCCTCCAACTGGGTGCAGGTGAACGGAAGCTCCTCACCCCAGAAAATGCACCTGACCACGGCTACGAAAGGTGATTCCCTGGTGTGCCTCCTTCCCCTAATTGAAAATCGCTTGGATGGAGCATCACCAGAGAAGCCATGTTCTCTCTCACTTTCTAACTAGTGATGTAACATAGCAACATCTTTTCGGTTGATCAAGTTTGGGGGTTCGTTTTTAATACCTCCTTATAGAAACTGAGCTGATTGTTCTGTTATAAAACCATTGGTTATTTCTTCTGAGCGTGGGTAAAGATTTTATAGCTGTCTGAGAAAACTAATGGGTGTTTTTTGGTCATTAAGAATTAAATTTACAAATATGTTTTTTTTTTCAGAATTCATTTGCGGTATGCTTTGCCAATAGTATGATTTATTTTTTCACTGTAATGAGTTATTGTTGGTAAAATCTGCGCCATTACCTTAAAGGATTTTCAGTTTCAGACAATCCCTCAAGAAACGTTTGTTGCCAAAATCAAATGCTTCGTGGCGTCAACATAAGCAATAGTATTCTTTTGCAGCGTACAATAAGAACCCTAGCTGCGGAAATGTCATTAAAAACCTCTAAGCAACTTTTCAGGGAACCTGTTTTTATAACAGGCCGGTAGTTTTATAACAAGCCGGTAGTAGTTTTGACCTTGACTTCAGGTATACTCAAATACAGTTGACTCTCGAGAAACAGAACTCTAAGGGACCCGAAAAATTATTTCCGTTTAACAGGAGTTCCGTTTACTGAGAGAGATGTTCTATGGTGCACATTTATGTGCGTACACACTTTTAAGTGCATTTCATGCAACTCTAACCACTACAAAGGGACTGTAGCTGATATTTTTAGAAAGCAAAAAAAAAACTGAAAGAAGCGTAGCCACAGCATTCAAAAAGTTGATTTGGCAACAATGAGTCGCTATACACTACAAAATGCGCCAAATATTTTTGTTTGAGTCCTTCAACTGCATCTTCACGGAGGCTAGAGGCCTCAACTTCGAAAGTGCTTACGAGCCACCGTATTTAGAAGACGGCAACGTCAAAATGAAGGACGAATAGCACAACGATGGCACGAGCGAAGCGACAGGAGGTGAGCCCTGTAGCCTCGGCGTCTAAAATTGAGACCGAACGACTGTAAGAACTGCGATATTGCATTAGTTGTGCTAACACGGCTAACCACTTACGAGACGAGGCTTACGAGGCCAACAAGACTAAAAAAGCATGGAGGAAGAAGAAACAAGAACCAAACAGCCGGAACCGTAAAAAGCTGTTTCTTATGCCAGTGCATTTCAGAAGTTGCATTTCTGGTTACGTTTACACGGTGATGCGGAAATTTTAGTTCCGATTACCAAGAGTTTTTTTGCGTTATCTGAATACAAAAGCAACCAAAAACAGGACCTGTTTTGTTTAGGCGGCAATTCTACTGTAGTTCGAAGATCACTACAGTAGAGGGAAGATGTGTCCAACAAAATCAAATCACCGTGCTTTTTAGGGGAAGATCATCGCACATTTCTCTGCGTAAGGGAAGGTGAGCGATGGAGTGTTACGGATTGGTTATACCTAATAACGGTAAGCGACCATGCAACAAGCAAAAAATCAGCTTTCACCGTCTATCTACTACTTGTACCACAGTGGAGTAAAAACAATCCTCAACCCCGGTCAGAATATGGTTGATCCGTTTGGTTTGAAGTGAAAAGTCAACCTTGTCAAGGCATATGATGCAGCGTGTGCCTGGCCGTTGCGGGTACAAAAGTGCATGCAATGGTTGTCGTGGGTAGTCGGAACAAATAAACACGGTAAATAAATACGCACATTGGTATGTATGAGTGCCCCAGAGACATAACTGCCTCGGCGACGCGGCACCATGTTGTGCTTCGGCAGGAACGCTTTTGCCCCAAACAGCAAGGTGTAACGCAAGTAAGGGGATTATGCGGTATAAAGTTCCGCAGCAGTAAAAAACCTTAAGCTATTTATTTTAATGCTGTAGTAGCAAGCCCAACATGTCACTGAACATACGTGGAAAACAAGAAGAGAAGATAAACAACCACAGACGCAAGCTTAAAATTTTATAGGTCTAATCAACCACTGCTGATTTATGCGTAGGTAGGACCTGCGTTCACCGAATATGATGACAAAATATGCAGACGACCACCTCCGCAACTTATTTGCCACGCTGCTGCTTGTACACAAATGCGCCGCTGCGTCGGCGGCCCGCTGGCGAAGCTGATGCTTCTCGCTACGCCCTTCATGTGTCTGCACTGCCAATTCTGGTCGGAGACTCAGGAAGAGGGCCGCGCGGTAATTTTTTTGTTGCAGGCGAAAAGCGAAAATACTTGTTTTTTGGAATTTAGGCGGACGGTACAGGTCTCCAGGGCGTCGAAATTAACCCGGAGCCTTCCACTAGAGCGCGCGTCATCGCCTGTGTAATATTGGCGAGTTAAACCTCATATTCAAATATGAAAGGCTGAGGAAAAGTGAGCCGGTAGGCTCACAAAATGCCGGAAGCGGGACCACAACGACAGAAAAAGGCAGGCGTGAGACTCATAGTATAACAAATGCAGCTAAATCTCAGGTTAGTCAAGTGAAACCGAGACTAAACCAGGCGAAGCCAAGTTTTATCTTAGCATATCGAGGGTTAGCTGCAATACACCCCTGCCATTTTGTTTCAGAGAGAAAGTGAAAACGGGCAACGGTTTCAGTTGTCCACTCTATCAGGAAGGTTATCTATCCGAGGTAATATTTACAATGGCTCTTAAAAGTCGTTTGCGAATACAACCCTTGTACTGAATTTACTCTTGCAATTTCTTGCAATTTCCCAGTCGTAAGTTACGAAGTTATTATATAGAAGGAAAGTTCAGTGTGTTTGACTTGCCTAAACAATTCATGTTTCTACGATAATTTATTAAAATGGCCCAACCAAAACTATTGTTTTAAGGCTTACGAGGTACGTTTTTACCCACTTGATATTTGCAGCTAGTTTTAAGGTACCTAGTTTAATAAAAAAATTTAAAGAAATTTGAACAAAGTTTCTGATACACCCCTTGGCCCAAGAAATCATTTTGCATTATAGCTTGAATCTAGAAAAGCTCTGTAATGACAATTGGCAGGTTAGCTGCTAGACGGTACATTTTATTATTAGGAAATGTATCTATCGCTTCGTATTCTAGCCACCTGAAACATGAAAGCAAAAAACAAGATCAGGCGACTTTTCTCGACTTCTTCGTTAGGCACTTAGGCAGCAATTCAGCAACATGCCTGACACACGCAACTATCGCAATAAAAGCAGAAACATGAGTAAATAAACACGGCCGACTATGCCAGCTATTCACTCATGTGTGTCAAATTAGGCATGAGGCCGCCCTTCTACGATGAGTTTAACAGATGATTTCTTTCATGGTCTTAAACCTTTGTTATAATTCTGGGTTCTGAGCACAAATTCTTGGAAAAGCAACACAAGTTTCGACTGCGACCTTTCTTGCTGTATTTGACCAAACATAATTATCGGTATGCTTAGTCATGAGATGATGGCGTGAATCAGTGAACCAATTCACAGTTGCCAGAGTTCTTGGGCCCAGTGAGAAAGGTCGAAAAAAAATGAATGACACTTACATTGGCTAAGCCCGGTAACGCAAAACGAAGATTGCGTAGCAAGATCTGCACAGATGAACCAGTGTCCGCTCCCCCTCCTTCCATCACACCACTGCTGAACTGATTCACTGGCGAAACTATAGCGACAAATTGTGGGCGGAAAAGAGGGGCATCGCCTACCTTTGAAACGAACGGTGTACCCTAATTATTCACATGGATACAGTTGAGAGGCGCTGGTGGGTGCAACTGCAGCAGCCGGGTTTCACCCGGCTCCACGCACAACCGCTCTGCGGGTGGCCGGTTATTTATTGTCACTTCAACATCAACCTGACGCGCACAGCTAAAAAATACCAGGCCATCTTCACTAACGTGAAAGCTGGGGCTGGGCGAAGCATGCACTGTGTAATTGTGTTGTTAGTGCACAGCCGTATTTCCCCAATGGAGATGAAACCGCTGGGGGCTGATTGAGTGATTGATATTATCTTTTTGCAAAAGAAAAGTAAAAAAGGGAGTAAAGGAGGTGGCTAACCATATTGCATGATTCTACTGGCCTCCAATGCCGCCAAGGCTCTCTCTACCACCCAACGCTGGCAGGCACGGTCATCGCTGCGCTGTGTAGCCTCCCATGGCAAAATTGACACGTTTGTGTGTGGGTGTACTGTTGGTGTATACTATTATTGCCATAATGGTGGGGTGCGTGTCCGCCCTCTCCCGGCAGTACGAGCAGAAAGGATAATGTAACAACAGGTACCAGCAGTGTAGTCTTGCCAGTGTAGCTTTTGTGGCTGACTCTAATATCCTGAGAGTGTGCTTTAATTCATTAGTGAGGCTTTTTTCTGGTGGTGGAAATGTTCTTCTGTTAAGTCTGAATATGCTGAAATATTCGGCTAAGGTTACGCTCAAAATGGCAAAAAACGGGCAGTGGTACAAGGAAACCTCGTTAAAACATCGGGCTGTTGCGTCTGCGGCCTAGTTCATCTTTTGATACGTGTGTCCAGCGTCCATTAGATGAGCACATTTTCCGGCGGGTGGGACAAGAAGCCAGCTCATTGGGCAAGATAACAAAGGTTTGGTAAGGACATATAGGAGAAATTAGGAGGAATAAATGGGCGTGGGCTGGGCATGCATTGTGTAGGCAAGACAGCAATTGGTCATTAAGGGTAACAGAGGAGATCGCTGAAGAACACAAGCGTGGAAGTTGAGGCAGGAACTTTGATGGGCCGATGAGATCAAGGCGTTTGCAGGGCAAATGGTTCGCATTTAGCACTGGAACAGAACAATGATGAGATCGATTTGAAAGACCTTTCCCTTGCATTGGGCGTAGACAGGCTTGTGATGAAATCCTTATTTAAGCAATCAAAATAGAAGTTGAATACAGTTTTGTTCCGTATTGCCAGGCTCTAAAGCGACAGCCTTTATTTGGTGCTGTCGATTTATCATTGCTGATCAGGCCCTGTTCAGCTAGTCTACCGAGGCTTGAAGTTTTGTCTTGAGAAAGAGTACATAAGTTGGTCATCCATCACCACCGGCCTCTTTACGCCCACTCCAATTCAAAGGCATCTTCCATTATTCTCCAATTATCCCGGTCCTGCACTAACTGCGACCATTTTTTTCTTGCAAACTTCCTAATGTCATCGGCCCATCTTTGTGCCGCCCCCTGCCACGCTTGCTTTCTCTAGGGATCCACTCTGTTGCCCTTAAAGACCAACGGCTACCTTGCTTCGCATTACAGGCTTTGCCCACGTGTATTCCTTCTTAATTTCTACTAATATGTCTATAACACGCCTTTGTTCCCTCACACACTCCGACGTTACAACTACCGTCTTCGTTTTCTACGCTCGCTGAGTCATCCTCAATTTAGGTTGAATCCTCTTATTGAGCCTCCGAATTTCTGCCCCGAAGGTGAGTACCAGTAAGGTACACTTTCTTCTTAAGTTAGAAGAGTGGTTATTGTTGGCAAATCTATCAAAAGTTCTCAAGTGTGAGAGCGTCTGTGCAGGGCATGCACTGTGTTTGGAGGGTTTGTAATGGTGGAGTGCACGGTTATTTGGACTATTAAAACGACCTTTTTCTAGCTACATTCACAGCACACACTCGTGTGGCATAAGGGCTTAGAAAGGTGGGAAGTAGTGTAAAGAGGAGGATGCATGGCTAACCATGTTCAAAAGCCGTAGGCTAACTGTGAGTATCCTTCATTCTTGGTAGATGAGATATCAAAGAAACAAGTGACCGGGTAAATACTCAAAATTCTAGAAGGGCCATTTAAGTGTACCACTACGGAGTCTCTGCTACACTGTGGAGGACTGTTCCAGGACGGAAGATGGTGAATTTTGTGAGAGCTTTAAAAAGATTCAGCTATAGGCTGGAATGTAATGAATGTGAGTGCCGACTGCATCCTCTGAAGGAGGGAAGCAGCAGAAAAGTAAGATTGGGCAATGAAGACTGGTGTCAATAAATGATGATGATGAACACTGGTGTCATAGGTACCCTCTTGAAGCCCTATGCTCATGTGCATGTGTGACCCACCTACACCCGCCCTACGACAAATATGCAATGCGTTGGAATACATGACGATGTGAGCAAGTACGTGAGGTTGAAAAAAGCGTTTCGATACAAGCGTGGCGATCCCAATGCTAGATGTTGTCGTCATCGTCCTCATCATCATCAGCCCACTCTGGTTCTGTGCAAAAGGAAGGTCTTCGCAGGACCGGGAAAATTGGAGATTAAGGGGAGAGGCATATGCTCTGCAGTGGGCGTAGAAAGGCTGGTTATAATAAATGTCTCTCAATTGACCTCCAACCGCTCCTGTCGTTCACTGCACGAGTCCAGATTTTCCCACCAAATTCCTTTATTTCAACCGTCGTCTGAATAATAGCCTCCCCTTCTTCTATACCCATCTCTTCCCATTCACTGTGTTACCTTAATGGTCCACCGAGTTGTCTCTACGTCTCACACATGGCCAGCCAAACCCTGTAAACTTTATTTATTGAGCTATGACATCTTCTACTCTAGTTCCTTCTCCGAACCATGTAGCTCATTTCCTGTCTGTGCGTGTTCTACATCCTTTGTTTTACGGCCCGTTGAGCACACCTAATTGTGCATCCTTTCTGGTTATTAAGGCGACAAGTTTCAGCTCCATATGTCACAATTGACAGCATGCGCTCGTTGAGGATGTTTCTTTCGAGTGGCAGAGCTAGCTAACCCTATAATATTTCTTTATGCTTGTCGACTGCTCTCTCTCTCGTCGTTGGGGTCAGCGCTTAAGTGTCCGAAGTAGTTATAATAGTGTTACAAGACGATGACGAGGATGAGAACAAGGAAGAAGAAGCTAGGCAGGTGTGCAGCCAGCGCCGGTGCTGTCTCATGGCCGACATCTTTTAAATAGTGAGAATACATCGTTCGCTCATCTCGTGGTTCATGTCCTTTGTCCTGTCACCACATAACATGTTTGGTGGAGGGTGCGGGGCGATGATCTTCAACTTGGCCCACCCAATTGCACCGTCTTGTCTCCTGAACCAATCTTCTCCAGGCCCTGCCCCAGCCCCGGTGAGCCATCATGACATCTTTTCTACAGCCCGTGCCCCAGCCCGTGACCAGCCGAAATCAGCCGAGATGTGTTAAGCCGCGACCAGATAAGACTACGATGCCGTCCCCCTACCCCGTTCGACGGCACGTCTTCTCAAGGGCTTGGGACATTGCTTCATGACGTCGGCGGGCAAGGCTGTTCCGGGGCCAGTTTTCATCAAGCCCTTCATGCTCATCTGTGGTGGCAAAGCGTCTTCAATGTGTATTATCATTTCATCGTTCGTGCTCGCTACACTCGCTCACCTACTAAGGCCTCGACCTGGACGGTCTCCCTTGACGGCGGGGTTATGTTACAAGACGACGACGAGGATGAGAACAAGGAAGAAGAAAATGGGCAGGCGCGCAGCGACCGCCGGTGCTGTCTCATGGCGGACATTTTGTAAATAGTGAGAATACATCGTTCGCCCATCTCATGGTTTATGTCATTTGTCCTGGCACCACGTAACAATGTCTCCCCTGTGATGGGGCACATTTTAGTGGCCACTCAACGCATTAAAACGCACGGTTCCTGTATTGTAGGCCTAGGTCGCTACCCCGTTTCGCGTGAAGAATCGCAAATTATTCAAGAAACTTGGCCGACATGAAGAAGGTAAATATTATTCACGATTCTTCATTTGCAGAGGCGCGCTGCTTGACACTAAAGCGAAGATTACAGGAATTACGCAAGAACAGATGAGGTTAGGCGCAAGTTCTTGTGTAATTTCCCCTGTTCTACGTTTTCGTGTTAGGCAGCACACCTCTGCAGTTCAAGGTGTTATAACACTAAAAAGCCTACTCTCAAGCCTTGCTTATTATCCCTTCGACAAGATAAGGGTCATCGCCTGTGGTTATATTTCAAAACAGAGATGGTTTCGTGAGGTTTCGTCCGAATTGCAGTGCCCACAACAAAATGAATCGCAGTCACGTATAGAAGATGCTCCAGACTATTTGCCAGCGGCCGAATACGTTTCTCGTCTCTACATCTCATAGGAATAGTGGCAGATACCTAAGAACGACCCGACAAAAAGCCAACAACCATCTGATGGACTCTAGAAGGTTAAAGCCATGCCACTACGAATTTGCAATGCTCCGGCTACATAAAAAACCATAGAGAATGTCTTGCGTCACTTGAAGTGGAAAATGTGTTTTTTACGAGGCAGAAATCTTCAATTTTGCTGCACTTTTCCAGTGAATCTGCAACGGCGGGACGAGGTACTGACTTGCCAAAAAAGGGCCGGCCTTCAAACTGGCAAAAGGTGATATTTTGAAATCAAATATGGCGAAGTATAGGGGCACGTTGTGAGCAAGGAGCAGATGAAGATACTGAGCAAGAGTCGAGAACAGGTGGAAAGAAAATTCTTTGAGGCCTTCCTTCGAAAGCATTGTGGGCACTGTGTGAGTGAACCGTTCAAATGTTTGTATGGAAATGATTGGGTACTTTTAAACCGTTATATTATGTGATAAAGATGGTGACATAGGTGCGCATGTGCTTGTGGAGATATATTAAAATGTTCAATTTTTAAATAAACTAGTCATGAGTACGCATTTGTAATGTCTCTTCTTTTCCCTGTCCCGTTCGTATGTGCAGTTTTAGGTATAAGTATAAGGAACCAACAAGCCCAACAACATGCCTTACTGAGCAAAGATGAAACTCGCCTAGAATCTTATCAAACTGGAGCCGTAATAAAATTCTCTCACCCCTTCGGCCGGAAGAAAATCCTTGTAGTTTCTGAGGCTGGCTTCACACTTACTTCAATTCATTCCCCAGTCTTCGGCAATAGCCTAACTCTACACAAGCTCTTAGCTGCTAGCAGAATGTTTGCCTGTTCTGAAGGATGATAAACAGCGTTCTTGAACCTCAAACAGAATCGTGTTTTCACGCGTACTCTGCTATTTCAATGAAACCTTTTAGACAATACTCCCCACCGACGCCTGTACACATTATTTTGGGGCTGTGCTCTTGAAACGCAAGCTTCACCCATTTGGAACAACTGGTTGCACACGCCATCCTGACCTTGACGCCAACCAAAAAGAACTACACCATAACGGAGCAGGAGTCCCTTGCTGTAGTTTGATTCGATCAACAGTTTGGACTTAGGATTTGCATACATCGGCATCGGAAAGCGAGCACGAATACCAGGTGTTCTACTGGAATGTTTCTTTGTGTTCTGGAGTTCAAAAATCCAAACAGATGGTGCGGGTCTTTGGCATGCTGTACGGGTCTGGGGATTGTACTGCTATCTTGAGGAATCCCATTTACGCAGACTGTGTAGTGCCTCTTGTCAACGTAATGGTATTGTGATCCTAGTCCTACAGTCGGTGGCAAAAAAGAACGTGAATGTTACACAGCTCTTGAATTCTGGGAGTATCGAAGGGGCTTGACGACTTGCTGAGTTTAACCCGGCATATAGAAAGCGGCCAGTGAGATGTCTGCACCGAATATACCACTGGAATGACCTGGGGTGTAACCTCAATACGCAGAAGAAGTAAAGAGAGGTATCGAAAAATAAAAATACAAAAGGACTCACTAGCCCGATCTCCAGCTTGTGACGGCAACTGCCGAGTACACCCTCGTACTTTCCGGAGTACTCACCACTGCGACACAAAGTCATTACGTGGCTAAGAGAATTGGGGTTTTCTCCGCGGTACATTTGAAAAGCATCCTTGAGAATAACTTTCATCACGGGTGTGGTTTTTAGCTGTTGAGCCATTGACGGCTATATCCGTTTATAAAACACGATATCTGCAATAATAGGTGGTCTGGACAGGTTGTTTTTCGCGGTTAGAGAATTGATGTTTCGTTCGAAGCTTCTGGGCAGTAGGACCCCAGAAGACTTCAAGTAAATCTTCCGCTGGCTATCAGACAGTCGTTATTATCGTCTTAAATTTACAGTGTGAATAAAGTTATCCTAGAATCCCGTTTTCCAGACAAGACGGAAGTACGGCCATGAACGCACTGGGATGGAAACTGCAGTGGCCGGCTTGCCAGGACCCTCTTAGTATACCCTAGCCCCCGCACGCGATGAACCCTCAGTGCAATTTCAAGTTTCCACGAGGCCAAGAAAAGCAAACAAAGGGGGTTCTTCACCGACTACGCCTGAACGTTGCCTTCATTGGTAGCTTTCTTTTTAGAATAGGCTGGCGAACTCGCAATTATACATTGTGTGCTCCGTGAGGGAAGACATACTGCACGTCTCGTGTTACGGCCCGCAGCACACAACTCATCGCGAAACACCGAAAAGAACTCTTGTGCAGCTGTTACACGGAAACTCTTTAGAGCTGCATCACTTTCTTGGTCTGTGGCAAAATCACCCTGACGGGGTGCGACGGACAACGGCTCTGTTAACTTTCGTGTCTGACTCTAGATTAATCGAGGTTCTTTACCCTTGGGATTCTCAGATTTGTCTATGTTCCGAACTGATCTTATTTTCTTCGCCCCATTATTCATTTTCGCTGCGCACTCCTTCCTCTTTTTTTGCCTGACTATGTTCACCCTATCTGAAGTAGCAAAACCCGGCGTTCGTGGGGCTCACCTCTTCAGTGTCTATTAAAGAATTCCCTCTCTCTCTCTCTCTCTCTCTCTCTCTCTCTCTCTCTCTCTCTCTCTCTCTCTCTCTCTCTATCTCTCCCCGTTTTTGGCAGCATGGTCTCAGTCTCGCTTCTCTCGCCCTTGCATTAATATTTTGGGGCCGTTAAACCCGGAAGGATGAACGCATGAGACGAAAGGGACCACCGCCGTCCCCTCCGGCTTGATGTTCGTAGAACCCCGTGATTTTGACTGCCTTTGACCGTAGTTGTCCTTCCCTCAGCCGGAGGTCGCAATGGCTGGCCCTGACCACAAACCTATGACCAACCGGAACCTTCAACGGGACGCCAACATGCTCCCTTGGAATGCTTGGAATGCCATGCTTGGAATGAACCGTACGTCCCCCGAGTACCAATCTGGTGATGACCTAGACACCCCGCGTTCGTTGAGAAAAGTTCTTCGAGCGGCTGTTACGAGGCTTCTGAAGGCAGCGACTGATCGTCGGCAAGTTCCATCACCATCTGCGTTGTAATTGCAGTTGGCTACCAACGAGCTGGAAAACAAGGAAGCCGAACTCAACAAGCTGAACAATATGGTAGGCGAGCTGCTTGAAGGAGAGAAATTAGAACAAATTACTACGACATTTTGCACCACGAAGGAATTATAAGGGGTGCCCTCAGTCTGCTGCGATGGACATTGATCGATCTGCGAGCAGCCGGCATTAGGTTAACTGGAAAGAAACCACACCCCGACCACACGACCCCTCTCGCGTCGGCTCCCACACGTCGACTTCGCCAGTTGCCTTGTCGATACTGCAGGTGTCAACTTTCAACGGTGAGACAGCTGGGTCAAGGGTTATCGGTGCCGTGTCGACACAGCGGCCTACAGCCACGTTCAATATAATGACAACGTTGGAACCAACACCTAGGAAGCCTCGAGCGTTCCAGCGAAAAAGAAATCTAAAGAAAGCAACGCCGCGCCAGCCGCAGGCAAGGACAACTCAGCTGCTCGCGTCAGGTACACGACAAAACATGTGAAGTTAACGACGTGAGTGAAAGGACAGAGCCACTACCGTGTGAAATAGAGTTAGAGTACATCTTTTTTTGCTGACTTCATGCAGGGTGAGGCGTTACCGGACATTCGTAAATGCCGGCTAGCACAAATCGTAGAAGTAGTCCGGGAGGTTGTATCCAAACGGTCATAAGTGGGCTCCCGAGTGCCTGAAGACACGAAGGCTGAGCAAGCTTTGCTGACCACTTCGGGCGCCACAAAACCCATCCAAAAAGATCGTTCGACGCCAAGACATTCCAGGTTACACGCCATCATACTCAGGATGATCGCTGCAAGACTCAAGGACATGAAGTCTTTCGTGAAGCAGGGCGCATATTTGTTGTCGTCCGCGTCACCTTGTCGGCGCTTGGCTGTCCTGAAGCAAGAGAAGGGTTTACCTACAGCTTTACAAGGATACACATCCTGAAAGAAAAGGAAACTTTACGGTTCTGGACCAATTTTTATCAACTAGAAACTTGGAAAACCATAACACTATAGTTGTTGAAGCAATCACAAGCATGCATTTGGCAAACAAAGTGTCACGGAATTGATCACTTCTGTGGAAAGCATTATAAGCTCGCTGAGCAGTTGTACGTACACAATTTTAGTGCCTAATAGAAATGAATAAATAGCAATACCCTGCAGTCAAAGAACTCCATTGACCATGTCAGGTATACTAAATAGTGGTATATACATATATTTTTGAACGGGTCGGTTACATTTTATATTGCAGCCTTCTACCTATGCAAGGATATGCTTCCTATTGCATTTGAATTTCTTGTATTGTGCAGGATAAACAATTTCTCCAAAGAACGGAAGAGCCTGCTTCCTGAAACAGGCGAGAAGGTGGTATTCGGTAAGAATAAAACAAATTTGGAGAACTAAAGCTACAAGCCATATTTATTTATTTATTTTTTTAGAGGCACTTACAGGCCCTTGCCCAGGGCATTTATTTAGTGGGGCTATCAAAAGCATGTGTAATACTTGGCGAATACCACAAGTAAATGCTTAAAAGGAGCCAGAAAGTAAGCGCGAAACATAACATGGGAACCAGAACTAAATATGTATAAGTGAGCATGAACATATATTCACAGAACCATATAAACTTCAGCTGACGGTACATAGCATTAGAAAAACTATACCGTATCTGTAAGTGGCGTTAACAAAAGAATATGGCATACCTAACAGGAAATGTCATAACAGTGCATGACCTTCTGCATGACCATCTTTATGGACGACCATTCCTCCATTCGTACCTTAATTATGTTCCCATTCCGAATTACGCTATTCAAAAACGAAAAACTGTGCAGTGGTAATGTCCTTTCCATTGTGCCTTGTCGTGGTAAAAAACATGCCCGAATGAACCAGCTCCTCCCTATATTTTTCGCCTGCGGCCTTCCTCCAGTTCTGGTATTAGGCACGAACAACCACTTGGAAGCGTTCATCTGGAATTGTCGTTCTGATAATGTTACACGTACCCTTCGTCTTAGGAAATAAATTTCAATATTCAGAAGCGTCCGAGTGTATTTTGCTGGCAGTGAAAGTTTTATTGTAAGGAAAACTCACGCGACGAAGCAGCAATTCAGAAAAGCTGTGACAAAAAATTCTGAACAGATATCAAAGGCTCTACCACCGCCAAGCGGCATGCAACTTTAATTGAACTTTCATATTTCCGCTTCAGCGCGGCGCAGGCAGCCGCGCATAAGCTCATGGCCATTTTTCAAAGGAACTGAAAGATATGAAGTGTTCCGAATTTCCGTGACCTCTTTCGATGACTGTTACGGCTTACTGGCGCATAGACCGCATCTGGCGCATCGACCGCCGTACAATCTGTGTAGTGCATGCCGCGAGCTTGTGTCGGCATATGCTTGAAGATCTATCGCGGGTGAGAATTGCGTAGAGATGTCGTACAGTGGGACTGCCATGGCGCTAGCAATTGTCATGAAAGTAGAAAAAACTGCGCGTAAAAGACAGGACCGTGACAAGTAGACAGGACAAGCGCAGACTCACAACTAACTTTATTGAAACAATGAAGAAGAATATATGTCATTTCTGGCACATGCGCACACAGAAGCCAGTTCGTTTATCTTTTCCTGTCAGTGCACCATCCTCTTTAAAAATTCAAATTCATTGCCGTAAAAAGCAACGGATGGCACGCTAACACAATTTTTGTCATTCCTGCGTATAAAAAACGCCTCTATCAACTCTCGGGCGATTCGATCACGGCCTTTCCCCAGCACTGTGGTTTCATTTAACAACGGCCGACATGGTTTATCTTCACAGGCAAGACAATGGTGCGGAAGGTGGGACCCTGTCTTGTTTTTTATTGAAAGCTGGTGTTCCCTCAGGCGGTCATTGATGCAGCGCCCCGTCTGCCCAAAATATACCTTCCCGCAAGTGAGCGGTATAGAATACACAACCCCCGTTGCGCAACGCACAAACGGTGTAGCATGCTTCGTTTGGCATGCTGCGGCCTTGTCGGATCCTTTTAGAATCTTGGGGCATAAGCCAGCCAACTTACGAGGGGCAGAAAAGACTAGCGGCACTCCGTGCCTGTTGGCCACATTTTTAAGGTTGTGCGCTACTTTGTGGACATATGGCAAAACTACAGGAGTTTTTTGCTTAGGAGCGTCAGTCTCACAGGTCCGGTTACACTTGATCTTTTTGCTGGTTTCTGGTTGCTGGTTTCCCTCTGATTGTATTGATAGCGGTGGCTGAATCACTGCTGAAAAAGATGAAGTGTAACCGGACCTGTGAGGCTGACGCTCCTAAGCGAAAAACCCCTGTAGTTTTGCCATATGTCCACAAAGTAGCGCACAACCTGAAAAATGTGGCGAACAGGCACGGAGTGCCGGTAGTCTTTTCTGCCCCTCGTAAGTTGGCTGGCTTATGCCCCAAGATTCTAAAAGGATCCGACAAGGCCGCAGCATGCCAAACGAAGCATGCTACACCGTTTGTGCGTTGCGCAACGGGGGTTGTGTATTCTATACCGCTCACTTGCGGGAAGGTATATATTGGGCAGACGGGGCGCTGCATCAATGACCGCCTAAGGGAACACCAGCTTTCAATAAAAAACAAAACAGGGTCCCACCTTCCGCACCATTGTCTTGCCTGTGAAGATAAACCATGTCGGCAGTTGTTAAATGAAACCACAGTGCTGGGCAAAGGCCGTGATCGAATCGCCCGAGAGTTGATAGAGGCGTTTTTTATACGCAGGAATGACAAAAATTGTTTTAGCGTGCCATCCGTTGCTTTGTACGGCAATGAATTTGAATTTTTAAAGAGGATGGTGCACTGACAGGAAAAGATAAACGAACTGGCTTCTGTGTGCGCATGTGCCAGAAATGACATATATTCTTCTTCATTGTTTCAATAAAGTAAGTTGTGGGTCTGCGCTTGTCCAGTCTACTTGTCACGGTCCTGTCTTTTACGCGCAGTTTTTTCTACTTTCATGATGCTGCACCAACTAGCCCAACAACATGCGGTACTAAACTAGCAATTGTGATTAATATTGGAATGCGCAAGAGCTTTCAAAATAAGCAGAGTACCTATCTTTCATTGGTTACCCCGACAAGTTTGCGTTCTCACACACCAAGCACTGCTAGCACCGTTCCACAGCCGTTTTCTCTAAGGTTCGACCGTTGCGCCTGGCGTTATAAAATTTCAGGTCAGAATGCAGGGAATTATTACAAGTTTGGCTGGGACATGACGCTGCGGAGATGGTGGATTTGTGGGGCTGTTGATATATTAGACGAATTAAAGTTTCGCGAGAACGTGCGGAATTGGTCAGTGCTGGCTATGTAAGTGCTCGTAATAGCCTTTGTATAGCGAAATGACTATTTACTATCTCATATAATACACTTCCACGCTGCAAATTGATCGTATTTCTTCCATGTATAAGGTCATTGCGTGTAACATTTTCTTTTGGCAAAACCTTAGCAGCGGTAACTCACCAAATCTGTTTGTTCATGGATCGGAGATTGTTGAAAAGTGATGATTGTGCATGTGAGCGGGTCACATCGCTATTGCACGCGGTTCACTTCAGTCAGCGTAACGTTACCTGCCATGCGGAAGTGAGCCTTTTGCGTTTTTCGGTAGCGACGGGCTTGGGCGAACACGCTGCGGCACTTCCATGCCAACATGTCAAGAGAAAATTTGAGCTTGTCTGTTGCACGCACGGAAGGCAGAACTGAACGAGGACAGTTCAAGGTCGCTGCCATTCCGCACACCTTAATACGAGTTAAAAAGAGATCATGGGCACCCCACTATTTATTTACTGTCTTTGCAATGTGTTAAGTAGTTTTGAATTGTTTGTCACAATGCCTTGACCTAACCCAATATTATGTTCATACTACTCTTACTTTCCCTACTGACGAATAAACAAATGATATAAAGTAATGTAAGCGTAGCCCTATACTAGTAACCAAACGATTGTTTTGTGGAATGGAAGAAAGATGTAAAGACGCAGCCTGTAAAGAACCTTTCTCGCATTTCAATGCCAGTGGAACCTAAGACTTCCGAAAAATTGCCTGTCACTCTATCATGATTACTATAAGTAGTTCATACGACACAAAGTATGTTAAACTCTTTACTTCTTTTAAAATATTGCATATATGTCCGTTGTAGCCGAAGATACAGAATAATTTCTCACAACATTTTGAGGCGGAGATCTTGCACCACGATATCGACCAAACGTATTTTTTGGCGCTTCCTTGAAATTTTAAATTAGGCTATGAAAGCAGATTGCCAAATTCTGCATTATTCTGAGTGACCTCTCCAGAAACACACTTTGGGTGACTGTAGAGACATTAGGCTGTACAATAAGACATTGTTTAAAATTCAAAACAAACGGAATGTCATTCCCTACGCGAAAATGCGAAGCCATCGCTGTGACATCAACTCTTCAAGAAGTAGTCTTTGCTATGCTTAGGAGTTTGTTTTAGTGTGTGTGTGTGTGTGTGTTGGATTATGAAGGAACAATCGAACTCTTAAGCCACAAAAAGTGCTTCCTGAGTGATGCATAATATGTATATAATAAAAAAGTCCACCTGAAGCAATGACAGGTGAGCCAAAGTATGCTCAACTACTTTTATATTGTCAC
Source organism: Haemaphysalis longicornis (assembly GCF_048455015.1). NCBI lineage: Eukaryota > Metazoa > Arthropoda > Arachnida > Ixodida > Ixodidae > Haemaphysalis > Haemaphysalis longicornis. Next base: position 202,695,729 of record NW_027526385.1, read on the forward strand.
GAAGCCAAGGACAACGCAGTTGTCTTGCAGGAGAAACAAGTTTATTGGAGCGAACTTGTGCTCCCCTAACAACTCAAAAGAATACAGAGGCGGCGAAGCAGCGGTCAACAAAGTGACTTGCGTCAGCGAGCGTCGCAGAATCGAAATGCTCCGGCGTCCGCACTGCAGGCTTTTTATCTTTCGGCGCGCGTGGTTCTCGAAACGTCGATTCACATCGAGAACATAGTAGATCCAAGAAGATTATTCTGGGCTGTTCACGTTAGATCGGAATGCTCTCCCTATCACGACAGATAACACATGCGGCACAGAAAGAAAGAATGGAACACGCGCTTCCCTTGGCGCAGAGATAACACAGACCGGCGCAGCCGGGCGGTAAAAGCAAAACACAAATAAACAAACCCAATGTATGGTTCGCGGCATTACCCCCCCTCTAAGAGTGCATCGACCCGATGCTAACATAAGCGACAGTCCGAAAATAAAAATAAAATTCGTTATCGTCCGTAGAAAGGTTTTAAGCGAACCACGTGAACGACTTCGGGCCGCGTGCGTCGTCGTGATGTTCCGGAATCACCATCGGGGATCACCTCGTAGGTAAGTTGGCCGACACGACGTAGAATCTGGTAGGGTCCGAAATACCGTCGCAGGAGCTTCTCACTGAGTCCGCGTCGTCGGATTGGAGTCCAAACCCAAACACGATCCCCTGGTTGGTACTCGGCGTCTCGGCGTCGGAGGTTGTAGCGGCCCGCATCCACCAGCTGCTGGTCCGTTATACGAACTCGAGCGAGCTGGCGGGCCTCCTCCGCACGTTGAAGATATCCGTGGACGTCGGCGTTGAGGTCGTCGTCTTCTACGTGCGGAAGCATGGCGTCGAGCATCGTAGTTGGCCTTCTACCGTAGACAAGCTCGAACGGCGTCAGCTGCGTCGTCTCCTGGATAGCCGTGTTGTACGCAAACGTGACATACGGGAGCACTTCGTCCCAAGTCTTATGTTCAACGTCAACGTACATTGACAGCATATCTGCGATTGTCTTGTTCAGACGTTCTGTTAGTCCGTTCGTTTGGGGGTGGTACGCCGTCGTTCTTCGGTGATCCGTGTTGCTGTAGCGTAATACTCCTTGCATCAGCTCCGCAGTAAATGCCGTTCCGCGGTCGGTGATTAGGACTTCCGGGGCTCCATGTCGCAGCACAACTTGGCTTATAAAGAACTTTGCCACTTCTTGTGCAGTCCCCCTCGGAAGAGCGGCGGTCTCTGCGTAGCGCGTCATGTAGTCTGTCGCTACGACAATCCACTTGTTCTGTGATCGTGACGTAGGGAACGGGCCTAAAAGGTCCATTCCAATCTGTTGAAATGGTCTCGATGGGACGGCGATCGGTTGCAGAAGTCCGGCGGGTCTTGTCGGCGGCGTTTTTCGTCGCTGGCAGTCACGGCAGCTCCGGACGTAGTGGGTGACGTCAGAGGTAAGGCCGGGCCAGTAGTACCTCGCCTTGATTTTTCCAATAGTGCGCGCTGTGCCGAGATGTCCGGAAGACGGGTCGTCGTGGCACGCTTCCAAAATTTCGTCACGAAGGTCCGCGGGGATGACGAGAAGGTAATTCGCTCTTGTTCCGGGGCTGAAATTCTTCTTCACGAGAACGGAGTTTCTCAGGCTGAATGCTGGTAGGCTGCGTTTGAAGGTCCTAGGAACGGCAACGTTGCATCCCTCGAGGTACTCGATTATGACGCGTAAGTCGGGGTCGGCACGCTGCTGGGCGGCTAGGTCGCTCTCCGTCACGATCCCGAAGAACGCGCTGTCTTCATCAGAGTCTTGTGGTGGTGGGTCGACGGGGGCGCGGGACAGGCAGTCGGCGTCGGAGTGTTTCCTGCCGGATTTATAAACGACTGTAACGTCGAACTCCTGCAGGCGTAAGCTCCACCGCCCAAGACGGCCAGAGGGGTCCTTCAAATTGGCGAGCCAACACAGCGCATGGTGGTCTGTTACAACCTTGAATGGCCGTCCATACACGTATGGGCGAAATTTTGAAATCGCCCATATAATAGCCAGGCACTCTTTCTCAGAGGCAGAATAGTTTTTCTCCTCCTTCGACAGACCACGGCTGGCATAGGCGATCACCCTTTCGCAGCCGCTTTGCTTTTGGACAAGGACAGCACCCAAGCCTATATCACTGGCGTCCGTGTGCAGTTCCGTTTCGGCATTTTCGTCGAAATGAGCGAGCACGGGCGGTCTTTGCAGGCGTTTTTGCAGCTCGCAGAATGCTTTTTCTTGGTCGTTTTCCCAGCTGAAAGGGGTGCTATCTTTCGTCAAGCGCGTGAGTGGCTCTGCAATGCGTGCGAAGTTTGCGACGAAGCGCCGGTAGTATGCGCACAGCCCGAGAAATCTTCGCACGCCCTTCTTGTCTTTCGGCCTTGGGAAGTTCGCAATGGCTGAAGTTTTTGCCGGGTCAGGTAGGACTCCCGCGGCGTTGACGACGTGGCCCAAGAACTTGAGTTCCCCGTATGCGAAACGGCACTTTTCAGGCTTCAGCGTCAACCCCGACATACGAATGGCCTCGAGTACAGACTCCAACCTTGCAAGGTGTTCGTCGAAAGTCCGGGCGAATACCACTACGTCGTCGAGGTATACGAGGCAGGTGTGCCACTTAAGGCCAGCTAGCACAGTGTCCATGACTCTTTGAAACGTCGCTGGTGCGGTGCACAGCCCAAACGGCATCACCTTGAACTCGTATAGGCCGTCTGGGGTTATAAATGCAGTCTTCTCTCGGTCTCTCTCGTCCACTTCAATTTGCCAGTAGCCGGTCTTCAGGTCCATCGATGAGAAGTACTTCGCGTGGCAGAGGTGGTCGAGGGCGTCGTCGATTCGGGGTAGGGGGTACACGTCCTTTTTCGTGATTTTGTTCAGTCGCCGGTAGTCAACGCAAAACCTTAATGTGCCGTCTTTTTTCTTTACGAGTACGACGGGCGCAGCCCACGGGCTTTTCGATGGCTGTATAATGTCATCGCTCAGCATGTCGTCGACTTGAGTCCGGATGGCTTCCCGTTCGTGTGAAGAGACGCGGTACGGTGACTGTCGGGTAGGTCGGGCTCCATCTTCGGTTATTATTCGGTGCTTCGCTAGAGGGGTCTGACGTAGTTTTGCGCTCGACGAAAAACATTCGCTATAGCGACGCAGCAAAGCCAATAATTTTTTCCGTTGTTCTTGCGGTAGCGCCGGATTCACGTCGAATGGCTGCGGGAGCTTGAATGTTTCTACGGGTGTGCGTTCAAAGTCGGCGACTGCGATCACATCACTTGCTTCTTGCGTTTCTTCGAGGAACGCAATTGCAGCTCCCTTGTTTAAATGCTGGTACTCTTCGGTGAAATTAGTGACCAAAACGTGAGATTGGCGTTGCTTAAAGTGCGCAATGCCTCTTGCGACGGAGACACCGCGGTCGAGAAGCAACCTTCGATCACTCTCTACGATAGCGTCGATGTCAGAAGCAGCATCCTCACAGTAGACGGCGATCATCAAGCTTGCGCGGGGTGGCAGGGTGATGTGATCGTCGGCGATCCTGACAGCAGCACGGTGATCGGGGTTCGGCTGCGGCGTCGTGGAGTGATTTGAGGAAAATGTTATCGACTTGGTCTGCAGATCGATTATTGCGCCGTTGTCCGTCAAAAAGTCCATTCCGAGAATCACGTCGCGGGAGCAGTTAGGCAGAACAACGAACGCCGCAGGGTACGTTGTGCCGTCTATGGTGACGCGCGATGTGCACGTTCCACTTGGCGTCACGAGGTGGCCTCCTGCTGTGCGTATGTGCGGACCGTCCCATCTGGTCATAACTTTCTTCAGTTTAGACGCAAATGGTCCGCTCATTACCGAATAGTCAGCTCCCGTGTCTACGAGGGCGACTACGTCAAAGCCGTCGATGGACACCTTGACGTCAGATGCAGTCTTCCTCGAGTTCCGGGTTCGTCGGGGCGTCGCATCTCTGCTTGTACGTGTTGACGGTCGGGCACTGTGCGTCGTCGTTGTCATCGTCTTCTCAGCGGACGTGTCGGTCCGGTCGGGTGCGCGTCGCGGCGTATAGCTGTCGTCGTGTACGGGAGTCTCGTCAGGTCTGGGTCGGATCGTCGGGATGAGGGCACGTTGTGAGTCACTGTCTTCCGCGAGTCGTTGCGTCGTTGGAGGGTTTTCATTTTTCCGCGATCGTGCAACTTTACCTCCCGAAGTTGCTGCTTTTAGTTTCCCCCGCGTGGGCTGGGGGACCTTCCACGTGAGAACTCAGCATTGCTACGGCGGTTCGGCGACTGGTATGGGTAGGGTGACGGTGAACGGTTGAAGCGGGCTGGTCCTCGGTTGGTGTTGGAGAGGTATTATTCGATCTCCGATGGGCGCTGGCCAGTTCGGGGGCGGGGTGCGTCGACGGAGAACCCTCGCAAACCGAGCCTCCTGTAGGGGCAGCGACGGTAGACGTGGTCGGCCTCTCCGCAGTGGTAGCACAGCGGACGATTGTCGGACGTTCGCCACACGTCGGTCTTCCTTGGGGCAGGGGTTGCGCCGCAGGTGGTCGGGCCGGCGAGAGGGGACGACGGTACGGAGCCTCGTGACGATAGGGTGCAGGTGGGCGAGGGCGATGTACAGCAGCCGCGTAGGTCATGGCTTGCGGCTCGCGAGGTGCTACTGGCGTCGTTGAAGTTCCCAGCGCTTGTTGCACTTCTTCTCTAATGACGTCGGTAAGAGAAGCGACTTGTGGTTGCAGCGGCGTCGGGAGCAGTTTCCGCAGCTCCTCCCTCACTATTTCGCGGATAGTGTCGCGTAGTGAGTCGGAGTTGATAGCGCTGGCACCAAGCGTCTCCGAAACCAGCGCATTGATTGGGCGGTCGTACTGCCTCGTTCGGATTTCGAGCGTCTTCTCCATCGCGGCGGCCTCAGACGCGAATTCGGACACGGTCTTGGGGGGGTTGCGAACAAGGCACGCGAAGAGCTCTTGCTTCACACCTCGCATCAGAAACCGTAGTTTCTTTTCTTCCGTCATTCCTGGGTCCGCACGGCGGAAAAGTCGCTTCATTTCCTCGACGAAGATTACGACTCCTTCGTTCGGGTGTTGCGTTCGAGTTTCCAGTAAAATCGCAGCTCGTTCTTTTCTCACCACGGTCGTGAAGGTCTTAAGGAACTCGCTTTTGAATTGCGTCCAGTCGGTCAAGGCGCTTTCGTGGTTTTCAAACCAAGTTCGGGCTGCATCCTCCAAGTAAAAGAAAACATGCCGGAAGGTTTCTTCATCGTCCCACCTGTTGAAGATCCGCACGCGCTCCAGCTTCTCCAACCATTCCTCTGGATCTTCAGCGGGGGCTCCCCGGAACGATGGCGGTTCCCGGGGCTGCTGCAGCATGATTGGCGACGTTGTTTCTTGTACCATGGTGTTGGTTGCAGCGTTCCTTCTCTTGGGCCCTTCTGGCATCAAACCGAACTCGGGTGGTAAAGCTTGCAGGCGGAGGCTGGCTCTTGTTGGACTGGCTTGGCGGCTTCCCGAGGTTGCAGTGGGCATGAAGGGTGCTACCCCGCACCTCCACCAGATGTCACGAAGCCAAGGACAACGCAGTTGTCTTGCAGGAGAAACAAGTTTATTGGAGCGAACTTGTGCTCCCCTAACAACTCAAAAGAATACAGAGGCGGCGAAGCAGCGGTCAACAAAGTGACTTGCGTCAGCTAGCGTCGCAGAATCGAAATGCTCCGGCGTCCGCACTGCAGGCTTTTTATCTTTCGGCGCGCGTGGTTCTCGAAACGTCGATTCACATCGAGAACATAGTAGATCCAAGAAGATTATTCTGGGCTGTTCACGTTAGATCGGAATGCTCTCCCTATCACGACAGATAACACATGCGGCACAGAAAGAAAGAATGGAACACGCGCTTCCCTTGGCGCAGAGATAACACAGACCGGCGCAGCCGGGCGGTAAAAGCAAAACACAAATAAACAAACCCAATGTATGGTTCGCGGCAATATCCTTACGTGTGTAGCAAGAAAACATTGCCGGTGTAAAATTTCGGTGGAAAATTTCGTCTTTGTACAGAGAATCTGGCATTATTTGTGAGTTGCAACGCGTTTTAAGCAAAGAAAAGCAGAAATGTGTTTTATATTACTTTAGCTTTGTGTTTACTTGGGTATAGGGTGAATAAGGATTTAAAAGAACGGAACAGAAACTCCTACTGTCATCATCATCGCTTTGTAAACTCCCTTTTCAATTCATATGGCCACAAAAGAGCGGAACATTGAAGGCTGTCGTATGGGTTGCAAATATATAAATCTACATGTAGACGTTCAGTTTCATAACAAAAGTTTAGGTGCGCTTTTTTAGTAGTTACGTAGCGAATATTTGTGTTGAAGCACATTTGGTCTTACAAGATAACCTGTTTTTTAGGGTGACAGTATGGAGCTTTTCGTCCCAAGTGGTAGAAACGTTCCCTGAACTTCACTATTCGAAGAACGTCCGGGCGGAAACAGTGGGATCCTAATTTTGAATGGGTTAAATGGGTAATCTGGTGTCTCAATTTTGCGCGACTCTGCTCATGGGATGTGTTCATTGTATAAAACTCTCGCTGCTATAACTTTATTGTAGACTGATGTACTTGGAAATACAGTTTGCTTGCTTTGGTCAGTCCAGAAGGTCCCCAAACAGGACAATACCTTACATTTGGGGTAAGAAATATTTGGATCTTACCCGTTCAGTACCTCCTGCAATATTACAAACCATTGACACGCGCATTGAGGTGTGTACCGCAACAATAAGGTTACACCTCAAGACGTAGGTCTCCTATATTTATACTCCGATAAAAACCAAAAGTACTCCGAAATACCACTGGAGCACGAGCAATGCTATTGGCAGATTTGTTAAAGTGGCTTAATAATGGTTCACCTCACTTACCAAATACGTCAGTAAACATCTGTAAAAAAATGTGCGCCATCACTGAGGCATTTTTAGTTTCGGTTACAGGCCTTTGTAATGCGGAATCTAAAAAAAATGTATGCGTTATTTCGTCAGGTTAACTGTATAATAGTATATTTTTGGCAAAAACTAAGTACTTGATTACTCCCGTATTTTCTAAGAAAGAAGTATTTATTGTATGCATCTCTTCTATGTAATAGTACTTAACGTTTAAGGTATGAGGCTCATTCACACAGTCTGCCGCGTGCTCTCTACAAATCCTTTTGTTATAAACTGTGAATTTTCAAAGGTTTCGTATCAGGCAAGGTGAGCATATAACAAACTATTCTGCTCTAGAAGTGGTTTGAAGGCTATGTTAGCTCTAATTGATATCCCTTCACGACAGCCCCTTACGACAGGGCATCACGACAGCAACTATTAATAATGTCTGTTCGTACTGATATCATTTTGCCTTCGCAAACTTGATTTCGAAATATAGTGTCAGAGCCACTCTTTAAAGAACAATTATTCTGGGTTGTGACAGTGGTAGATTCAGCAGGGAAGACGTTGAAAGCATCTGTGAGATTACCGTCAGTGTATTGAAATGTCTTACATGTAATTTTATCCGCAGGTACTTTATGAGTGGATTCGGGATCTAACGAACGGATCCTCCTCCACACTTGATCTGGACGATCGTCTGATGCAAATTGTTTTTTATAAAAATGATTTCTTGCATTGTTTATGTAAATATTTATTATGATTTTTTGTCTTCTAATTTTGTTAGGGTGTTGGCATCTCCATATGTAATGAATGATTGCTATAGCCTATTGTTTTGCTTGACGCGGCTAAATAACGCTCGTAAAATCCATGGTTTCTAGAATTTGTTGGAGATGTTTTGGTTTTCTTGTGCCAAACTGCTTGCTGCATATCTTCGTAAACGTTGACATAAATAATACATACGATTTCTTTGGGTCTGATTCATTGTACCCGTTATTCCAGTCCACCGAGCAAAGTTCTAAACGAACGTTCTCGAGGCATTCCTGTGCAACACAATGAGTTGTGTATACATTGCGTTTTTACGGTTATGGATAGCTTTATTGCATAAACGATCTCATCACCCAACTGGTCACTGAGATCTGAGAATGTAACACCAGACCGTGCAAGGGAGAGGAAAATGTTTGTAATAAATAAATGATTAAGAGTTTCCGTCGCCAAACTTTGACCTTATGATCGATATACCACTTTTCTATAATATACCCTTTGAACATATTGTTAGCAGAAGACGTAAACTGCCACCAGGACATGCAATTCGATTTACACTGAAAATAGAAAACGATGTCAGCTGAAGATTAATATTAGACTCTAACGAAGTTTCAGATATTGCTGAGTCAAACGAAAATCCGAACCTATTTATGAGTACTCATAAATCATCATGCTTTTTCATGAGCTTGCATTAAAATGAAAATGTTTCAATATTGCACGACAGAACCATTGTTTAGGTTCCCTTTGTTTAGGTTCACAAGGTAAAGGGTATCGGTGTGAAGCCATAACCAGGTGAAGCATTGCTGCTTTAATTCATCGGGAAAATATAGAGTACTATGCAGGCCTCGTTAAGTCGCTCACGTCTATGATCACACGCACAGTCTCACCTTGCTTCTTGCGCAGCTGAACCTTTCCGTTTGCATGCCAAGCGTATTTCCAACCATATGGTTGGGCCCATTCTTTAGTCGTGTACAACCGCTCTTTCGCTCTCCGGGTCAGATTTTCACAGATGTAAATATTCGCTTCTTTTTTTGAGCGCGCTTTTATTACTGAGCCTTCGCTTTGCCATTGCCTGCTTTTCGACCTGGGTTAGGATGCCAGGCACTTTGTTAGGCTTTTGCCTGCAGCCTGGGATGATCATGAATATCTCAGTCACTGACTTCGTCTACGCCAATCACATCGGCCATTTCAAACCCCTTTCTAATGAGGTTTTCTTTTTCTGAGAAAACCACGCCATAAATTTGTAGGTTTTTTTTCCGGCTGCTAAATTAAACTGCGTCCAATTCAGCGTTCCACTGGAGCAGCTGTTTGTTTGGTCGCGCGGTTTCATTTTTTTTTTCAACGTGTTTGCGAAGTTGCCTAATCTATTTTCATGGCTGTCAAGATAGTTCATTATTTCATCGAAGTGGTCGTACATGGTCTGTATTGATAATTCGATGTATATACCTTCTCTCCGAGGGGCAAGAAGAAGTTCTGCTTTTTACTCCATGTCACAAATGCCGCGGCTATATCCAAGGTTTCTTTTGCAGTGGACATTGAGCCTGAACGGGAAGACGCCACTTTACATGTTGGGCACGTATCGTATTTACTTGCATAATGGTCCCACCCCTGAAGTTCGTTTTTAAAACGGCATGATTGCCTATGGTGCTAAAATATGATTCTTTTTATTTCCCGCGCGATGATCGCACTCAGAGCTTGCCGCAGCCTTATGTCGTTGCGTGCCACGTCTAGACGACGATAGTCCTTCCTAGGTTACTTTACTCCCCTTTCAAAGCGGACATGGCTACGTGTTTGCCGCGGACTTGATGAGAGTAGCGATGTCGGCAAGCATGCATCAGTTCATAACTGATGCAGAAGAAACTCTCATTAACGCACTAAATGTACTCGCAAAACATAAAAAACCCGCTCGGCTAGCTGCGACGCCAGCCGTGTCTTATGTCCCAAACTGGGACAGCAGCAGCCACTTTTTGGTCGACCTGTTCTCACTCACAGCAAACTCGTTCCGGCGGGTTCCGTGATTCCGGAGTGTTTCATAATAAAAACACTACATTTTGCACCTCTCGATGGTAACTCGGTGGTCAGTAGATTTTTTATTATGTTTTTATTTCTTATGTGTATTATGTTCATAAGACTTGTCGTAAACATTCTGACCTGCAACTTGCATTTTCTGCGCAGAAACCTTTTTCAACAAAACTGTACCTCGCGTAATAATCGCACCCCTAACTTTGCATCATACTTTGGGGGAAAAAAGTGTGATCATTACGCGATTAAATACGGTGTATGCTTTGCGAGCGCTTACACTTCCTGTTTTCCCTGGCAGTCTGGCAGACCCGAGGAGCCTGCTAATTGGAATGGGTATTTAATTTTTTTCACTTTTTATCAAACTGTCTGTCTTGTCTATGGGTTTATTGCAGCCAAAAAATATTTCTGTTTGGACATTTGATACTCCAGTTCATACGCAGTTGAAACAGGTGACAAGTCTGGCAGCAGCAGGTACGGAGCAATCGAAAGACAAAAAGTAAATGACCAAAATTTTGTGATCAGACCTGTGAAAAGGGTAGGGGGAATCAAATCTAAGTCTGTTGCTCGTCAACGCCGCTGCCAGACTGCATTGGAACCAGGGGGCTTGACCAATATCACAGGTCGCTCAAACTGTTGAAAGTTTTCGCTCCGGGAATGTTTTCGGTTTTTGAATCCTGGGTTTGCAATGAAAGAAGCAGGTTGTCGAGGGAGAATTCTTGTGCTTTCTACTGCGGTGGGAAGTAGGATGGGAGAAGAACAGCAGATGCTGTCACTGAGAAACAAACCGTTGAAAAGGATACGGGTGAATGAAATCGACTCCCTTTGCTCGTCACCGCCGCTACCAGACTGCCTTGAAACCGGGGAGGGGGGTGGGGTGAACGCTATCGTAGATGGCCCCAACTGTGCAATGTTGTTGCTACAGGAATGACATCGACTGCCGATCCTGGGTTTCCAAAAAGCCTATTGTCGAGGGTCGTTACGTGTCCTTTTTGCTGCGGTGCAGGTAGGCGGGAGACGTATAAGGAATGCTGTCACTTAGGAACAAACCTGTGACAAGGGTACGGTTAAATCATATCTACGCGCGTTGCTCGTCACCGCCGCTGCCAGACAGCTTCAAAAAGGGGAGGGAAGGGGGATGGCGTAAATTCTAACATAGAGGGTTGAAACTGTGCAATGTTGCTCCAGGAATGTGTTCGGCCGCTTAATCCTGGGTTTCCGAGAAAAAAAGAAGGTTCTCGACGGCTATTAGTTGTACTTTATGCTTGGATGCGGGTAGGGGGAGACGAACAGCGGATGCAGTCTGTCAGTAATAAACCTATGAAAAGCGTACGGGTGAATAAAATCGATGCCCGTTGCTCGTCACCGCCGCTTCCAGACTGCCTTAAACCCGGGCGGGGCGTTGAAAAGGCGTGATGCTATCGCAGATGGCTTCGCTCACACAGTGCAATGTTGTCGGTCTAAGAACCTTGTACGCTGTCAATTCCTGTGAAAAGGGTACAAGTGAATCAATTCGACGTTCATTGCTCGTTCCCGCCACTGCCAGCCCAACCGTCATTCATAATTGTGCGGTAAACAGTGTGTGTAAATTTGTGTCATGCTGACAGCGATCTTGCTGGCAGTGGGATGCGAGGTGGGTTGCGCCCGGGACAAGTAAACATTATTTTTAGTTTGTTTCCAGACGCGGGTGGCTCTAAAAGTGGCTGGAACGGGTCTTTTGAAAGTTTCCAGCGAAATATGTCGTAGATTCTAAAAAAAATTGTCAATACTCAAATAAGCAGGAGTTTTACTTTCAAAATTTCTAATTTACCTATCCAAAATGTTGAGCACGACGAAGAACTGGACTCTTTTCTCCGACTACAATCGATCACGGCAGTTGTCTGTAGGATGAGTAGAATATTCATGGCGCTTTGTATACCTTGGAAAAAGTGTGGGCAACATTAAGGTTGCATTCAGAGAAAAGTACCTTCTTCATTATTAAGCAAAGATTGACAGATAGCAGTAGGTTAGTTGAGGAGTTGCTCCTTGTGCGCTTCCGGAAAGCGCGCTTCCCTTTTTTGGTTTCCCGAAGAGCTGTTTAAAGTTCCGCGATTGTAAACACACCGTTTAGACAGGTGTTCATTTCAGGAGGCACCGCGTGTGAGAGAGCCGGAGTTCTTTGGTGCACACCCAGCGGGTGTTGTGGATAGAAGAGTTTGCCATTATGAGTTTATGATTGTTGTCTGTCATGCTGAGTCGAAGAGCTATGTTCTGCCCACCCTTGTGTTCTTTCTTTTGCCTTCCCTGCCGCGACACGTCCAGACTTTGCTGAGCTCGGTCAGCTCATTGAAGGTGGTGAAGTGGCGATGCCAGTTATCGCGGTAGAGCTCGGTGGAACACTTACGTGCCCTCGAAGTTGCTTGGTTAAAGCGAGACCGAAGCCCTCCGGTGGCAAATTTCTACAATGCTTGTAAACGGCTGGCCTATAGATTAGGCAATTGCAGGGGGGTGTACCATCTTTGACAAGAATCCATTTCGTGGGCTCCCGCCAAGGCATTCCTAGATAGGATATGCAGGATCGGTTTCTCTTACAATGTTGCGAAACGCTTCGCAATCTGGTGCCCCATTTTGGGAATGTGGTCTGTCAGTTTACTTGTATTGCTTGCAATGCTTGAAGTGTTATTCACGTTGCCAGGTTGTCAATTCCGAATGTGCCTGGTCTGGTCTGCGAAATGCCTCGAAGGTTGGACGAAGCCCAAGTAAGGTCTGCTTTGGTGTCTCGCTATGACGCGAACGCTGTTAGGCCGGTAGGTACCCGCAAAATATAACGTAGGGTATAACTTCTACAGACTCACAAAAACACGGGAGTCTGTCGAATGCCTTAACCGAGAAGCCATCCGAGTTGTCCCTTGTCTTCGTCGCTTCACAATTGTTTCAATTCTCCACATTCACTTACGGATGAACACCATAAATGACAAAGCGCAAAGTATAGAAGCATCAAAAGTTTTAGAAAGCTTAGAACGAGCAACGACACACCTGAAATAGCCCCAGCGTACTGACGACGTAGAAGGGGTGCGCGAGCTTTACACTGACGCGGGTTTTCAAGACGATCAGGTCGCCGTATTGTGGTAGTGCGACAAGAACAAAGTAAAGGAGCCAAGTCTCTCCCTTATACCCGATCTGTCAAAGAAGCCGAACTGAGAGTCTCACTACCAGAGAAGGAAGAAAAGCACAGAATTGCCGTCACAAAACCCACTGAGGCACCAAGCAGTTCCCTGCTTTTTACCGACTCCAATGAAGCCGTGAGAGAATAAGAAAAACTAACAGGCGCAGTCCGCCGGTAGCAAAGATTCCTGCAGTCGCAAGAGATCCTTGACAAGGAGGCCGCATGGATCCTAGCAATACCAGAATACTACCGGATAACGAGGAGGGCCACAAGGCAGCACGGGATATGCTGTCCAAAAGCGATAATTGCCAAAAATCTCCGCTGCGACCGACGAACGCATTCACCGCTTTCCAACCGTCGACACGTCTACCTTGGAGTCTCTGTATGACGAATTGGAAAAGGAAGGGATCCACCTGTAAGTATGGCCATCAGGAGGCTCTTACCAATGCAAGTGCTGAGTGACGTGTAGCACTTGGACTTCGTCTACCCAAAGAGGATGACGCTATCCGTTCCAGTATTATCCTGTACGCAACGCTCACACTCCGACGTATTCACACGAAAGCTGCTGTAACACCGCATACAATGGCAAGCTTTCATCTGCACTCCGGCGACGGTATCTGGAAAGAGTGCTGATTAACTGACAGCAGCCAAAAAGTCGCTTACCTTAAGCATTGCATCTGCAATGCAGCTGCCCTGCCTTGCGGGAACAGAGAACCCAGGCCCACGCTGTCATCATTATCATCGTCATCATCCTAACGACGCCCTCTGCAGGGCAAAGGCCTCTCCCGCTATTCTCCAATTATCACCGTCCTGTGCTAACTGCGGCCAAGTTATCCCCGCCGAGTTATTGATCTCATCTGTCCAGCTAACTTTCTGCCGCCCCCTGCTACGCTTGCCATCTCTAGGGGTCCACTTTTTTACCCTTATGACCAAGGATTATCTTGCCTTTGCCCTGCCCACGTTCGCATTATCTACCTAATTGTTACTAATATACTCAACACTCCTTTATTCCCTGGCCAGCTCCGCTCACTTCTATTGAGGTATTGTCAAACCTACCAACAAACCTATTGCCCTAATGAAGGCAAGGCTCTTTGCTGAAAATTTGGCAACAATCGTGCTTCTACGGTGTTCGAAGTTTTTTTTTCTTATATATTGCCGCGAACCATACATTGGGTTTGTTTATTTGTGTTTTGCTTTTACCGCCCGGCAGCGCCGGTCTGTGTTATCTCTGCGCCAAGGGAAGCGCGTGTTCCATTCTTTCTTTCTGTGCTGCATGTGTTATCTGTTCTGATAGGGAGAGCATTCCGATCTAACGTGAACAGCCCAGAATAATCTTCTTGGATCTACTATGTTCTCGATGCGAATCGACGTTTCGAGAACCACGCGCGCCAAAAGATAAAAAGCCTGCAGTGCGGACGCCGGGGCATTCGATTCGACGACACTCGCCTGTGCAAGTCACTTTGTTGACCGCTGCTTCGCCGCCTCTGTATTCTTTTCAGTTGTTAGGGGAGCACAAGTTCGCTCCAACAAACGTGTTTCTCATTCAACACAACTGCATCGTCCTTGTCTTCGTGACAATATATATATACACACACACACATATATATATATATAAATATATAGCGAATCACAATTTGGGAAATGAGGGGCTCCGTGAAATAAGACAAAATAAGGGTTGGCAGTCAAGAATATATATATATATATATATATATATATATATGTGTGTGTGTGTGTGTGTGTGTATATATATATATATATTGTGCAGAATGCATTACTAAGGTTTCGTCTCCCGCAGTCCGGAAATGCCATTGACTGACCCTGACATTTGACCACGTTTGAGTGCAGTTCAGTAAAACTTTATTAAGGTTTGGGAAGTGATAAACGGAGAAACGTGGGTGGAGTCCTCTTTCTATCTTTCCAGGGCCCCAGAAGCTTGTGCCCCAGCCAAGGCCCAGTCGATCAGCTGGCGCTGGTCTTCCAAGGCCTCGCTGGCCAGAGTCGCCTCCCACATTTCTAGTGAATGAGGTGTATTGTTCTCTGTTTGCCATATAACTGGGCAATTTCAAGTCGTCTGGAAAAGGCGGGCATTTTTCTTGCATTGATAACCGTTCTCACTAAATCTGTATGGGAATATAAGCGCCAGCCTTGGATTGTGTGGGAATGTGTTAGTTTGTATTCTTCTCAGTATTTGTGCATCGTGGGCATTTATTGCAATGTGAGGAGTGGGTAGCGTTCTCGTTTCAAGTCTTTTTCTTCTAAGACGTTCTCCATAGGATTGCTATGGTGGAAGGGTGAAGGAATGGTCGTCGTCGCTGCGGTTCGTAAGACTTGTTGCAAGCGAGTCAACGCTCTTGTTTTCTTCCAAGGCTTTGTGCGCATGGCACCATGTAGAGTTGTGTTCACTGTTCAGCTCCCTGGGGATGATATGATTAGAGCCATTGGGTATTACTCCGGCAGCCCCCACTGAAGTGGAGATGAAATCCGCAGTGCATTTGGTAGCGCACAGAAAGCGTTATGCGGAGGCCATGGATCCCGATACCGCATGCAATGACTTCAGTTTTTTCTCGAGTGATTTCTGAATCTCTGTATCATACAATAATGACAGTCACATCATTCATCACTGTGAAGCACCTTAAAGTACCCAATAGCACTGGCAATAAGGACTGCATATATATATATATATATATATATATATATATATATATATATATATATATATATATATTTATATATCATTATCATCATCATCATCACCAGCCTATCTACGCCCACTGCAGGGCAAAGTCCTCTCCCATTATTCTCCAATTACCTCGGTCCTGTGCCAACTGTGACCAATTTATCCCCGCAAACTTCTTGATCTCATCTGGCCATCTAACTTTCTGCCGCCCTCCGCAACGCTTGCCTTCTCTAGCGATCCACTCTGTTACCCTTAATGGCCAGCGGTTATCTTGCCTTCGCATTACATGCCCTGCCAACGTCCATTTCTTCTTAATTTCTACTAATATGTCTTTAACACCAGTTTGCTCCCTGACCCACTCCGCTCTCTTCTTGTCCCTTTATGTTACACCTATCATATTCCGCTCCATTGCCTGCTGAATCGTTCTGAATATATATATATATATATATATATATATATATATATATATATATATATATATATATATATATATATATATATATATTTATATATATATATATATATATATATATATATATATATATATATATATATTTATATATATATATATATATATATATATATATATTGATTGTAGCGAACGAAGAATATTAGCTATGCTCCGCAAAAGCATCGGAGGCGTCATTACCCACAATGGGTCATGTTGACCAGTACGAGCAGCGTCATCATCGGCAAACAGACTGTCGGAAATCCTCATCGCCATCGCCTAGAACGACGGGGTTCACTCGGACTGCTTCGCTCGGCTCGTCTCTGCTTCCCTGGTCCGCGATTCCTGACCTCTCGCCTTCAGAAAGATCTTCGGCAATAAATCACCTTTCAATATATATATATATATATATATATATATATATATATATATATATATATATATTGCAACGTGGCGGCAAAAGGAAGGAGGCGAACCATGGAGAATGACGACACCATCCATTTCAGTACGAGATGTCCTCTTTACAATATTTACAAGGCAGGAGTTTCCGAGCGCTAGCCCAGGCTGCACGCCGCACACACAGCTCTTCTTCGTCGTTCTTCATCGAGCCCACAGCGGCGCATACCATACTGCGCCCTTCTTCGTCACCTCGTGACATAGCCCCCACGTCGAAGACGACCGTCCCGGTCGACATCACAAGAAATGTTCTGATGCGGTGAGGATGCCAATGAGAGGAGACGAGAGGGGAAATATTCTGGCGACCACGGATTATAATGGTTTGATGAGCTGCGGCCTCTGAACAGCGTTTCCCGCCGATGTAGCGAAGCAGCTGCCAGAGCCCAAGAGCTCCGCCGGAGAACTGGGGAGGGGATCGGCGTCGTCGTATCGTTGGGTCGCGGCTGGTTGAGTCGGGAGGTCATGGCGGGTCATTGGCTGGAAAAACGGGGCTGGGGATGGCCGTGTTCATGTCTCACCGGCGCTGGGGCGGGCCGATGGGATCCAAGAGGCTTAGCAATGGCTTCGGGAGACGAGACTGGGAGAGGCTGATACTGCGATGGGGATTGAGACCCAGCAGCTCCACCAAAACGTTACGTGGTGGTAGAAGGAATGAGGCGAACCATGGAGAATGACGACACGATCTATTTACATCAGGAGATTACCTATTTACATTATTTACAAGTCAGCTGTTGCCGAGCGTTTGCTCAGGCTGCACGCCCCACACACAGCTCTTCGTCGTTCTTCATCGAGACCACAGTGGCGCATACCCTACTGCGCCGCTGTGCTGTTACGAGGTGTTACGAGGCAGATGCGGACTATTTACGCGCTGTGCTTAAAAGCGATCTATTCTCAATGAATAAGGCGTATAGATCGAAGCCGACGAATCCAGCGCAGCTCGAGCGAGTCTGTCTTTGCGCAACCTCTTCGTCTTCGCTTCGGCTTGCCTTGCGCGACCCACTGATGCCGCACGTACCCATAGATGAAATGTACAATGGATTGACCAACAGGTGATCCAGTGCATTGCCATGTGAAATGTGAAGAGGGCCGTGACATAACCCCCTTCGGCGAAGAAGCGCCGTCTCGGTGCTTATTGAAATCGATGGTCAGGGAACAGGTGGGGTCGCTGAGTAATACGCCTTGAGGCGGCCGACGTGGACGAGTTGAGCTGATGGTTCCAGTGACTGTGAGGAAGGAGCGGCAGGAAGAATTTCGTACGTCACAGATGTGACCATACGCTTAATCCGATAGGGGCCGTTGAAACGAGGCAGCAGTTTCTCGGTAAGACCAATGCGGCGGCAAGGGGTGCTGACAAGAACCAAGGAGCCGGGCGCAAAGTGGGCGGTGCGGTGTTGCACGTCATAGCGGTGTTTCTGAGAGGACTGTGAAGCCGCGACCTTAGCACGGGCAACCGGGCGGGCCACATCAGCGTGAGCGACCGCATCGCTGGCATATTCGGTAGCCAGAGGTGTCGCATCAGGAAGTAGGACATCTAAGAGAAGAGTGGGTTCACGGCCGTACAGAAGAATAAACGGTGAATAACCGGCGGTGCCATAGCGGGACGAGTTTTATGCGAACGTAACAAACGTCAAAGTGACGTCGCAATTCCGATAGTCCACGAAACGTACATCGCGAGCATGTCGGTGATGGTCTTGTTAAGCCTTTCCATCAAGCCATTAGTCTGGCGATGGTAGGCGGTGGTCAGCTGTGCCTGGTGTGGCGAGAGCGGAGGACGTCATCAACAATCCGTGACAGGAAGTACCGGCCACGGTCGGTAAGGAGCTGACGGGGAGCATCGTGTTGTAGGATGACGTTATGAAGCAAGAAATCAGCAACGTCAGTGGCAGAACTCGTGGGGAGAGCACGAGTAATAGCGTAGCGGGTCGCGTAATCGGTCGCAACAGCGATTTAGCGATTTTCCGAACGAGAGAGAGGAAAAGGGCCGAGCAGGTCCAAACAACCCGAAAAAAAAGGTTCAGGAAGAATCTCTATCGATTGGAGCAGTACGGCTGGGCCCAAGGAAGGGTTTTTTCGGCGCTGGCACATGTCACATGCCATTACTTAGCGGCGGACTGATCGGTAAAGTCCGGGCCAGTAAAATCGCTTACATACGCGGTCGTAAGTTCGTGCGACGCAAAGGTGGCCAGCCGTCGGCTCGTCGTGCAGCTGATGGAGGATGTCAGATCGGAGGTGTTCAGTAACAACGAGAAGCTCGTCAGGGCCGTCTGCGCGAAAGTTCTGGTGAAACAGCACGCCGTCGCGGAACAAAAACGCGTTCAATGCAGGGTCTGACGGCATGGTGTTGAGACGTGCAATGATCGACCGCAATGATTGCTCGCGACGCTGGTGGTCGGCGATGTGGAGAAAGTTATTTAGTGCAAGGACACAAGAATCAAGTTTGTTGTCAGCTGTATCAGGTTCGTGGACCGGTTGACGCGACAGGCAGTCGGCGTCG
Source organism: Haemaphysalis longicornis (assembly GCF_048455015.1). Classification (NCBI taxonomy): domain Eukaryota; kingdom Metazoa; phylum Arthropoda; class Arachnida; order Ixodida; family Ixodidae; genus Haemaphysalis; species Haemaphysalis longicornis. Next base: position 202,714,630 of record NW_027526385.1, read on the forward strand.
CTGTGGAGCCCACCAGACTTGTAGGCCACGGAGTAGTCAAACCACGGAAGGCATAAAGCCCAGCGACCAAGACGACCCGTGGGATCTTTCAAGGAAGCAAGCCAGCATAGGGCATGGTGGTCAGTTACCGCAGAAAAAGCCCTTCCGTACCAATATGGGCAGGATTTGTTCACGGCCCATACAAGAGCCAGGCATTCGCGCTCGGTGATCGAGTAGTTGCTCTCGGAAGGTGACAAAAGTGACTGGCGTACGCTATCACTCGTTCGAGACCGGCGTGTTTCTGAACCAGTACAGACCCTATGCCGTGTCCACTCGCGTCCGTGTGGACTTTGGTCGGAGGGGAGGGGTCAAAGTGCGCCAAAATAGGTGGATTAGTGATATGATTCACGAGTGTTGAAAATGCAGAAGCTTGCTCAGGGCCCCCGGAAAACGTGTTATCGTGCCTAAGCAGATCCGTGAGGGGCCTGGCAATTTCCGCGAAGTTCTTGACGACGCGCCGAAGGTAGGAGCAGAGCCGCACAAAGCTTCGAACTTCTTTCACCGATCGAGGAGCAGGGAAGTTTTTTACGCCTCGTATTTTGTCTGGATCAGGTTGGACTCCGGTAGAGTCGACGAGATGCCCAAGCATCTTAATTTGACGACAACTGAAGCGGCACTTTGACGAATTTAGCTGAAGACCAGCTCTGCGAAAAACAGCGAGGATGTCGGAAAAGCGATGCAAGTGTGTCTCAAACGTGGGAGAAAAGACGATAACGTCATCCAGGTAGCATAAGCATGTCGTCCGTTTAAATCCATAGAGAAGAGAGTCCATCATCCTTTCGAATGTGGCTAGGGCATTGCAGCGCCCGAACGGCTTGACCCTAAATTGGTACAGTCCGTCTGGTGTTAAAAAGCGGTCTTTTCGCGGTCCATGGCGTCGACTGCAATTTGCGAGTACCCTGATCTCAGGTCAATGGACGAGAAATGCTACGCGGAAGTCGGACATTTTACACGCTGTGCTTAAAAGCAATCTATACTAAAAAAAATGAGGCGTATAGTCCGAAGCCGAGGATTCCAGCGTAGCTCTAGACAGTCTGTCTTTGCGCTACCTCTTCGTCTTCGCTTAGGCTTGCCTTGCGCGACCCACTGATGCGGCACGGACCCATAGATGAAATGTACGATGGATTGACCACCAGGTGATCCAGTGCATTGCCATGTGAAATGTCAAGAGGGCCGTGACAATATATATATACATATATATATATATATATATAATTATATATATATATATATATATATATATATATATATATATATATATATTTATATATATATATATATATATATAGCGAATCAGAATAGGAAATGAGGGGCTCGTTGAAAATAACACAGAAATAAGGGTTGGCAGTCGAGAAAACCTCGGAAAGCAAAGGGGAGGATGTGGTAGATCATTGAAACACATTAAGAATTTGGAAAGAAAGAAAGAAAGTGAAGAAAAAATGCCCGCCAGGTGGGATCCGAACCCACGACCTCCAGAATACCGGTCTGGTGCGATAACCACTACGCTACCGGCGGGGCGATTTTCCCATTCACTTTCTGGGGTATTTATGTTAGGTATGTTTGTTTCCTGTGCTTGGGGGTGGTAGCCAGCGCCATTCGGACTAATCGGGGTGAAGGGGACCTTCTTTTTAACCCCCGGGTCGTGGTCGACCACGACCCGGGGGTCGTGGTCGACCACTGGTCGACCACGACCAAGCTGGTCGACCACTCTGGACATGTCGAAGAGGGTTCAAAGCTGGTCGACCACTCTGGACATGTCGAAGAGGGTTCAAAGCTGGTCGACCACTCTGGACATGTCGAAGAGGGTTCAAAGCTGGTCGACCACTCTGGACATGTCGAAGAGGGTTCAAAGCTGGTCGACCACTCTGGACATGTCGAAGAGGGTTCAAAGCTGGTCGACCACTCTGGACATGTCGAAGAGGGTTCAAAGCTGGTCGACCACTCTGGACATGTCGAAGAGGGTTCAAAGCTGGTCGACCACTCTGGACATGTCGAAGAGGGTTCAAAGCTGGTCGACCACTCTGGACATGTCGAAGAGGGTTCAAAGCTGGTCGACCACTCTGGACATGTCGAAGAGGGTTCAAAGCTGGTCGACCACTCTGGACATGTCGAAGAGGGTTCAAAGCTGGTCGACCACTCTGGACATGTCGTAGACACTCGAGTCACGACCCGGGGGTTAAAAAGAAGGTCCCCTTCACCCCGATTAGTCCGAATGGCGCTGGCTACCACCCCCAAGCACAGGAAACAAACATACCTAACATAAATACCCCAGAAAGTGAATGGGAAAATCGCCCCGCCGGTAGCGTAGTGGTTATCGCACCAGACCGGTATTCTGGAGGTCGTGGGTTCGGATCCCACCTGGCGGGCATTTTTTCTTCACTTTCTTTCTTTCTTTCCAAATTCTTAATGTGTTTCAATGATCTACCACATCCTCCCCTTTGCTTTCCGAGGTTTTCTCGACTGCCAACCCTTATTTCTGTGTTATTTTCAACGAGCCCCTCATTTCCTATTCTGATTCGCTACATGCATAGCGAGGGCCTCTGTTCTGGCAGTCTTGTTGCCAAAGGGAGCTTAAGAGGGTTCAAAGCTGGTCGACCACTCTGGACATGTCGTAGACACTCGAGTCACGACCCGGGGGTTAAAAAGAAGGTCCCCTTCACCCCGATTAGTCCGAATGGCGCTGGCTACCACCCCCAAGCACAGGAAACAAACATACCTAACATAAATACCCCAGAAAGTGAATGGGAAAATCGCCCCGCCGGTAGCGTAGTGGTTATCGCACCAGACCGGTATTCTGGAGGTCGTGGGTTCGGATCCCACCTGGCGGGCATTTTTTCTTCACTTTCTTTCTTTCTTTCCAAATTCTTAATGTGTTTCAATGATCTACCACATCCTCCCCTTTGCTTTCCGAGGTTTTCTCGACTGCCAACCCTTATTTCTGTGTTATTTTCAACGAGCCCCTCATTTCCTATTCTGATTCGCTACATGCATAGCGAGGGCCTCTGTTCTGGCAGTCTTGTTGCCAAAGGGAGCTTAAGAGGGTTCAAAGCTGGTCGACCACTCTGGACATGTCGTAGACACTCGAGTCACGACCCGGGGGTTAAAAAGAAGGTCCCCTTCACCCCGATTAGTCCGAATGGCGCTGGCTACCACCCCCAAGCACAGGAAACAAACATACCTAACATAAATACCCCAGAAAGTGAATGGGAAAATCGCCCCGCCGGTAGCGTAGTGGTTATCGCACCAGACCGGTATTCTGGAGGTCGTGGGTTCGGATCCCACCTGGCGGGCATTTTTTCTTCACTTTCTTTCTTTCTTTCCAAATTCTTAATGTGTTTCAATGATCTACCACATCCTCCCCTTTGCTTTCCGAGGTTTTCTCGACTGCCAACCCTTATTTCTGTGTTATTTTCAACGAGCCCCTCATTTCCTATTCTGATTCGCTACATGCATAGCGAGGGCCTCTGTTCTGGCAGTCTTGTTGCCAAAGGGAGCTTAAGAGGGTTCAAAGCTGGTCGACCACTCTGGACATGTCGTAGACACTCGAGTCACGACCCGGGGGTTAAAAAGAAGGTCCCCTTCACCCCGATTAGTCCGAATGGCGCTGGCTACCACCCCCAAGCACAGGAAACAAACATACCTAACATAAATACCCCAGAAAGTGAATGGGAAAATCGCCCCGCCGGTAGCGTAGTGGTTATCGCACCAGACCGGTATTCTGGAGGTCGTGGGTTCGGATCCCACCTGGCGGGCATTTTTTCTTCACTTTCTTTCTTTCTTTCCAAATTCTTAATGTGTTTCAATGATCTACCACATCCTCCCCTTTGCTTTCCGAGGTTTTCTCGACTGCCAACCCTTATTTCTGTGTTATTTTCAACGAGCCCCTCATTTCCTATTCTGATTCGCTACATGCATAGCGAGGGCCTCTGTTCTGGCAGTCTTGTTGCCAAAGGGAGCTTAAGAGGGTTCAAAGCTGGTCGACCACTCTGGACATGTCGTAGACACTCGAGTCACGACCCGGGGGTTAAAAAGAAGGTCCCCTTCACCCCGATTAGTCCGAATGGCGCTGGCTACCACCCCCAAGCACAGGAAACAAACATACCTAACATAAATACCCCAGAAAGTGAATGGGAAAATCGCCCCGCCGGTAGCGTAGTGGTTATCGCACCAGACCGGTATTCTGGAGGTCGTGGGTTCGGATCCCACCTGGCGGGCATTTTTTCTTCACTTTCTTTCTTTCTTTCCAAATTCTTAATGTGTTTCAATGATCTACCACATCCTCCCCTTTGCTTTCCGAGGTTTTCTCGACTGCCAACCCTTATTTCTGTGTTATTTTCAACGAGCCCCTCATTTCCTATTCTGATTCGCTACATGCATAGCGAGGGCCTCTGTTCTGGCAGTCTTGTTGCCAAAGGGAGCTTAAGAGGGTTCAAAGCTGGTCGACCACTCTGGACATGTCGTAGACACTCGAGTCACGACCCGGGGGTTAAAAAGAAGGTCCCCTTCACCCCGATTAGTCCGAATGGCGCTGGCTACCACCCCCAAGCACAGGAAACAAACATACCTAACATAAATACCCCAGAAAGTGAATGGGAAAATCGCCCCGCCGGTAGCGTAGTGGTTATCGCACCAGACCGGTATTCTGGAGGTCGTGGGTTCGGATCCCACCTGGCGGGCATTTTTTCTTCACTTTCTTTCTTTCTTTCCAAATTCTTAATGTGTTTCAATGATCTACCACATCCTCCCCTTTGCTTTCCGAGGTTTTCTCGACTGCCAACCCTTATTTCTGTGTTATTTTCAACGAGCCCCTCATTTCCTATTCTGATTCGCTACATGCATAGCGAGGGCCTCTGTTCTGGCAGTCTTGTTGCCAAAGGGAGCTTAAGAGGGTTCAAAGCTGGTCGACCACTCTGGACATGTCGTAGACACTCGAGTCACGACCCGGGGGTTAAAAAGAAGGTCCCCTTCACCCCGATTAGTCCGAATGGCGCTGGCTACCACCCCCAAGCACAGGAAACAAACATACCTAACATAAATACCCCAGAAAGTGAATGGGAAAATCGCCCCGCCGGTAGCGTAGTGGTTATCGCACCAGACCGGTATTCTGGAGGTCGTGGGTTCGGATCCCACCTGGCGGGCATTTTTTCTTCACTTTCTTTCTTTCTTTCCAAATTCTTAATGTGTTTCAATGATCTACCACATCCTCCCCTTTGCTTTCCGAGGTTTTCTCGACTGCCAACCCTTATTTCTGTGTTATTTTCAACGAGCCCCTCATTTCCTATTCTGATTCGCTACATGCATAGCGAGGGCCTCTGTTCTGGCAGTCTTGTTGCCAAAGGGAGCTTAAGAGGGTTCAAAGCTGGTCGACCACTCTGGACATGTCGTAGACACTCGAGTCACGACCCGGGGGTTAAAAAGAAGGTCCCCTTCACCCCGATTAGTCCGAATGGCGCTGGCTACCACCCCCAAGCACAGGAAACAAACATACCTAACATAAATACCCCAGAAAGTGAATGGGAAAATCGCCCCGCCGGTAGCGTAGTGGTTATCGCACCAGACCGGTATTCTGGAGGTCGTGGGTTCGGATCCCACCTGGCGGGCATTTTTTCTTCACTTTCTTTCTTTCTTTCCAAATTCTTAATGTGTTTCAATGATCTACCACATCCTCCCCTTTGCTTTCCGAGGTTTTCTCGACTGCCAACCCTTATTTCTGTGTTATTTTCAACGAGCCCCTCATTTCCTATTCTGATTCGCTACATGCATAGCGAGGGCCTCTGTTCTGGCAGTCTTGTTGCCAAAGGGAGCTTAAGAGGGTTCAAAGCTGGTCGACCACTCTGGACATGTCGTAGACACTCGAGTCACGACCCGGGGGTTAAAAAGAAGGTCCCCTTCACCCCGATTAGTCCGAATGGCGCTGGCTACCACCCCCAAGCACAGGAAACAAACATACCTAACATAAATACCCCAGAAAGTGAATGGGAAAATCGCCCCGCCGGTAGCGTAGTGGTTATCGCACCAGACCGGTATTCTGGAGGTCGTGGGTTCGGATCCCACCTGGCGGGCATTTTTTCTTCACTTTCTTTCTTTCTTTCCAAATTCTTAATGTGTTTCAATGATCTACCACATCCTCCCCTTTGCTTTCCGAGGTTTTCTCGACTGCCAACCCTTATTTCTGTGTTATTTTCAACGAGCCCCTCATTTCCTATTCTGATTCGCTACATGCATAGCGAGGGCCTCTGTTCTGGCAGTCTTGTTGCCAAAGGGAGCTTAAGAGGGTTCAAAGCTGGTCGACCACTCTGGACATGTCGTAGACACTCGAGTCACGACCCGGGGGTTAAAAAGAAGGTCCCCTTCACCCCGATTAGTCCGAATGGCGCTGGCTACCACCCCCAAGCACAGGAAACAAACATACCTAACATAAATACCCCAGAAAGTGAATGGGAAAATCGCCCCGCCGGTAGCGTAGTGGTTATCGCACCAGACCGGTATTCTGGAGGTCGTGGGTTCGGATCCCACCTGGCGGGCATTTTTTCTTCACTTTCTTTCTTTCTTTCCAAATTCTTAATGTGTTTCAATGATCTACCACATCCTCCCCTTTGCTTTCCGAGGTTTTCTCGACTGCCAACCCTTATTTCTGTGTTATTTTCAACGAGCCCCTCATTTCCTATTCTGATTCGCTACATGCATAGCGAGGGCCTCTGTTCTGGCAGTCTTGTTGCCAAAGGGAGCTTAAGAGGGTTCAAAGCTGGTCGACCACTCTGGACATGTCGTAGACACTCGAGTCACGACCCGGGGGTTAAAAAGAAGGTCCCCTTCACCCCGATTAGTCCGAATGGCGCTGGCTACCACCCCCAAGCACAGGAAACAAACATACCTAACATAAATACCCCAGAAAGTGAATGGGAAAATCGCCCCGCCGGTAGCGTAGTGGTTATCGCACCAGACCGGTATTCTGGAGGTCGTGGGTTCGGATCCCACCTGGCGGGCATTTTTTCTTCACTTTCTTTCTTTCTTTCCAAATTCTTAATGTGTTTCAATGATCTACCACATCCTCCCCTTTGCTTTCCGAGGTTTTCTCGACTGCCAACCCTTATTTCTGTGTTATATATATATATATATATATATATATATATATATATATATGTTTGGTTATATTTGGTGACTGTTGAAATGCTTCAAGCGGGAGACATGCGCAATTTCTGTAATACGCAGTTACGGTTTCTTGAGATATCTACTAGAGAAACTCGATATTTCACGGTAGAAAGTTGTTCTACAGCCAGCTAGAGACCTAGATACCTGTGAAGAAACGTTTCAGAGAGGCCTGATGTGCGAATCAGAGTCCATAGTAATACCTCATTCCCTTTACAGAATTGAACCGACCAATGTGAGGCGTCGTATATTTTTTGCGTTTTGCTAACTCAAATTCGTGTGAAGTCTTGACATGTCGACAGTGGGCAATCCGCGTGGCGAACTGTTTGTGAAATGGTGAAGTACCAGATACCAGAGCACAGAAAAAGGCGGTGTCCAGTGCAAAGGAGGTTTGGCGGCCATAAACAACAAACAAGGGGGAATAACCCGTCGTGCGTTGAACCGCTGAATTGTAAGCAAACGTAACAAAGTGTAGCTTGATGTTCCAGTTTCCGTGGTCGGGGCTAATGTAAATAGACGGCACATCGGACAAAGTTGTGTTGAAACGTTCGCTAGGGCCATTTTTGGGGGATGATGACTAGAACAAGTTTTGTGAATGGAGTTGGGAGCATGGAGGACTTCGCCAAGGACCTAAGAAATAAATGTCTTGCAGCAGTTACTCAGCGGGACCCGAGGGGATCTATGTCGTATGATGATATTGCGTAATATGAAGTCGGCAACTTCGTGAGCAAAGCCAGCCGGAAGGGGATCAGTCTCCGCCTATCCAGGCAAGTGGTCGACTGCGGGTACGATCCAGCGGCAGCCATTAGATGTAGGAGATAAGGGCCCATACAGCTAAGGGCCCATACAGGCTTCAAAAGGTACAGATGGCAGGAAACCGGGTGCAACAATCCAGCCGCAGGGGACGTAGATCGCTCGCGATGTTGGCACGGGGAGCACAATGCGACATACGTCGCAACACTTGTGGATAAGCCTGGCCGGAAAAACCGACTCTGGAAGCGGTCGTAGGTTTTTTCAAAGCCAAGATGTCCCGCTGTCACATCATCATTAAGTGCTTTGAGCATGCCAAGACGAAGCTCACGAGGAATTCCCGGCACCCATTCGTAGCCTGTAGCATGGCAATAATTTGGCAAAGTACTCTAGCAATCAGCCGGAAGTTGTCAAGTTGGCTTCGCAGGCGGCTATTAGGTGGCCGGGCAGATCTATTGAGACCGACGATTAGAGTCCGACAATACATATCAGCCCGCTGAATAAATGGCAGGTAGATAAAAGCATCCACTGAAGTATGGCTGATAGCAGCGATAGGTAAACGTTCTTCGAGTTAGTCTGTGAAGGTAGCAGAGGATGAATTAGATAATCGGCATGGAAACAGAGCGTCAGCATCTAAATGCTTTTTACCGGACGTGAACACGACCGTGAAGTCAAACTGCTGTAAACGTAAGACCCAACGGCCAAGGCACCCAGATCAATTTTTCATATTTGAAAGCCCACAGAGGGCATGATAATCTTTCACGGTGGTGAAATGACGCCGTAGTTCGCGATTGTGGTGCTATTCGCGATTCGTTACCGCGTGGCATTCTACTATTTTCGGTATCTCGTAAGCACTCGCGAAGCTGAGGACTCTAGCCTTCGTTAAGAGGCTGATGGAATGTCCTAAAAAAATTCACAGCATATACACGGCGTGAATGATGATGAGTGCGCGAAGCTCCTGAGGGGAAATCATCGGTAAAACCGTGACTCTTTAGTGAAAGTTCGCCCACTACATCTGCGTCCGAACGTAACGTCTAGAAAGTCTCGCTTAAACCGCGCGTCGGCACCTTGGGGCTGAGCTCGCCTGATGCGTTTTGCAGACGCCTCACGAGCTCTCACTGCATCGGGGTCTGCCTGCCGATACGCGCGCTTTCTCGCCACTCCCCATTCTCTGACGTTTTGGAGATCCTCTTCGCGCCGCAGCCGTGCCGCTTCGCGTACGGCAGGGTCCTCGCGCCGTTGCCGTGACGCTTGGGCCTCTCGTTCTCAAACGCTGGGATCTTGGCGGCGTCGTCGCGCAGCCAGACGACACGCTTCGGCCTCCCGCTCTCGTACGGCAGGATCTTGGCGGCGGCGTCGCGCAGCTTGACGGAGCGCTTCTGCCTCGCGGGCTCGCACATCTGCAGCCTTCTCCATCGGGCGACTCCGAGCGCGCACCAACAGCGAACGGATTTTATTACAACGCTCCCCGCCATCTAGTAAACAATCCAAGAACTAAACTAGAGGTAGCCACGCCATCTAGTAAACAATCCAAGCGCCTCTTTTCATCATATACAAGTACCGTCATCTAATAAACAATCCAAGAACTAAACTAGAGGTAGCCACGCCATCTAGTACAATCCAAGAACTAAACTAGAGGTGGCTACATATATACGTCGAGCATGGACAGACCCACGCCCTACGGAGCTTCGCCCCTAATATTAATTGTGGCATGTTGTAGTGCGCAGCGACTCACTGTTGCCAAATGAACTTCTCAAATATTGTGCCTAAACATCTTGAAGTTTTCTTGATTTCTAAAAAAACTGTTAGCTAGATTCACCATCTAGTTTTTAGAGTTCTAGAGTTCTAGAGTTCTACCTCTTTTTTACACTTTATAGGTAATGATGGGCATGACACAAAAATAAGGTCCCCCAGATGTGTGAAAATGAATTGGAGGGGGACGTCAGCTACCCAACATATGATGTTATGCTAAGTGTAATCGGAAACAGTAGCTAACTATGCTTGCTCGAAATCCTCTATGTCTGGAGAAAATATAATGCTTCTACTTTCGAATTACGAAGTCATCCGGAGTTGACATTTTGGGGGGATTTGTGCCGGCAGAAGTGTGTTGCCGAGGAGCTAAACTGGCTCTTTTCAAAATGTCCAGTGCACAACCGCACCTTTTAAGGGTAGTTTATGTTGTGAAAGTGGTGTGGCACGGTTACTCATTGGTGGCAAAAGAGCAAACCGAAACTTCAAGAGAGGGCAGGGAACTTACCTGGGTGGCAGGGCATTCAGAGGAGTCGAAAGTTTTTGTTTGACACATAATGGTGTGTAAGAGCCTGCAAGCGGTTTCAAGACAGGAAGGGGTTTGTGCTTTGATTTGAAATGTGTTTGCGAATATATTCGCGGCAAGCTGGGGTTGCCGCGTTTGCAGCTTCATGATGGCCAGTTCATACGTATGTTTCTATTACCATAATTGTAGCTGACATAAAAAATTCGTAAAGATTCCTGAAGAAATAAACTGATATCTTTTCTTACAAATAGGAATTCTTTCAACCACAATAACTTGTTATTTTAATATGCTACATGAGTTAACAGGAATATTACAAATTCTATTTAAAAATTAAATAAATGACTATAACAGTGGGTATGAGGGTATGATTTAGGGAATATTTTATATACCTCCTGTCTCCATTTTCAGTTCTGGTATACGGTAAGAAAATGTCTGCAAACAGTTTGTAGTTATCCATGGCCACCAACACAGCTCTAATTTTGAAACCGAAATATTTAAAACTTTACTTAAAAAAACGTTTTTCTTCCTCTTCTGACGCAGCCCAAAGAGAGTATCACAACTTTTACTGGAATACAGACAGGGTAAAACATTTTACTTCATGTAAATAACATTGTCTTTAAATTGGCGTTCATGTCTTCCGATTCGTTTGAAAAGGCAGAGCGTGTTCACTCAGCTCTCACAGAGTAGTGGTTACTCAGAAGCTTCGATTCGGAAAACGCACCTGCGTTCCTTTTCAATAATCGTCTAGCAGCACACGATTTGTTTGTTTGTTTAATAAACGCGTGTAACATTCGGGTCACATTTTAATAAACACGTTCATGTGTTTTATGACTTTTTTTGTGGAAACGTTACTACAAGTAATTTACCTAGTTTTATTTCACACCGATAATAAAAAATTATAACTTTGTTGCGAAAGGACAATTATTAGAAAATTGTGCTTCATGTGGCCCATGTACTGCGGAAAATTTGTTAGAGTACTTTTCATGAAATCCTAAATAATAAGCAGTAAACACCGCATATTTAGCCAGAGGTTGTCATTTCAAGTTGTTCTTTTTCAGATATTCATAGGTTGATGCAGAGAGAGAGAGATTGCGTTTTAAGTGAACGGGTGAGGTCTCATGTGCTAGGGACAAGGCTTGTCACTCCAGATGGGGGTGACTACGTTGACCAGTGCTGAATAATACACATAAGGGGTACATCAGGAAGAAGAAAAACATGATACGTAAAAGAAGAGAAAATGAAAACAAGAGAATGCTCCCAGCAGAGTCCGGACATAAAAATAAAATTTAAAATCAAATCGTTTGTGTAAACGCTTAACCAAAATAAAAATTAAACGATAAGAAAAAAAATGAGCAACACTAACTCAAGAAATATAATTAGACGAACGCCAGGGGCCCCCACTCAAGATAAGTAAATGGATGAACACCACAGTGCGATAGAGTAGATATCGCGCTCTAGAGAAATTTATTTATTTCAGTGTCTCCTAGGAACTGGAGAAGAACTATTGGGCCTAAGGTACTGTCAGCACTTCTCGTCCACGCCTCAAGAAAGAGACGAAGTTCCAGACTGCCTCCACACCGTACACGAGAGAGGGAACTCGCTGCAGTTTTTTCCTGCAGAAGCTAGTAGAGGGCAGACGCACAGCAAGTGATCTAGTCTCACGCACAGTGCAAGCTCCGGATAGGGGGGAATCGCCCCAAGCTATATTGAACTTAAAACTGCGAGTAAATGTTACATTCAGGCGGCGTCGGTGCAACACTCCTTCACACCGCTTGTTGATGCCGCGTGGAAAGCGGAATTTACCATGCTGGTCAATAGCCTGCAGTTGGTGATACCGGGAGTGAGCTTCCTGCCACTCACACCTTCATGCAGTCCATCCACTTGCGAAGATAAGGACGTTCTGTCCTCTCGGCAGAAAGGCAGCTGAGTCGTGTTGCTCTGCATTACATCTAATATTGCCTTGTATGTCAGAGTGACCCGTCAGTACTGAAGAATGAAGTCATGACCTTAGCGCACTGCAATTGTGTAATATTCTTCAATTTCACATACAAGCTCACTGTCGTTGTTCTGGGGATATTCGAGGCCGTATAAGGCGCTGCGCGAGTCGAGGAATATTACCCATTGCTGGGCGTAATGTCCGCCTATGTAGTGAAGTGCAGCCCTTAAAGCTGCCAGGATGTTTTGTGGCTACGTTTTGTTTTGATTGGGCACCGTCCTAATGGGAACCACATGCTGATGGCGGAAGAGACCAGCCGGACTGAGCTATCCACATAAACAAGTGTGTAGCCTATGTAGGCAGTGGAGGTATACTCGAGTGTGAAGAACTTGAGCACGGCCACGGGCATGGTGAAGATTTTGCCGATTCCGGTTATTGTCGTGCAGATTTTCCATGGTGCCAGTATCCACGCTACAAATATAGACTTTTGAAGTGTTTGAAAATTGGTTGGAAGCAGGCATATAACATGCTGTGCTGACATGTCGGCCAAAGGATGCGTATGACACGGAGTCAAATGGCGCAAAGACGTTCGAAGCACCTTTTGGCGTTGTAGTACTATGGCACAGAGTGGCACCACGGCACACAGTTTCAACCGTCCATGTGCATTTAGGCAGACCCAAGTAGGTGCGCATTGCTTTTGCCAGCACTGCGTCTATCAACTTCAGGCTTGTAGGCGATAGCTGATGCAGTTCTGGCAGGCTGTAACGCAAGAGGCTAGCAAAAAGAGCTTTATATAGGCAAAAGAGGGAGGTTATAGGGCAGCACCACGAATTTCCCCCGAACACAGAATCCGCTCTTTGAGTCGCCGAATATCTAGTGCCCATGACATTACAGAGTTTTAGTATAGCTGGAGCTAGCGTAAAGCGTGCGCAAAAATATTGCGCTTGCGCTCCGCAAGCGTTTTCTGCTAACACCACTTTTAGTACTGCGCCAGCAACGCTCCGTTGCTCCGCTAATAGCATGGTACTGCTGGTGATGATGATCGTTGTAGCCAGAAACTCTTTGTATCGCGTTGACACCAAAATGTCCAAGCCAGGCGAAAAAGTTACAAAATACATGTTAAGAAGAAAAAAAAACGGCTGAATGCCCACACTCACTGCAACGTCCCCACTAGAGACAAGGCTCCGTGTCTTCGCTGGCGCCATCTAGGATATCAGCAAATAACTATAATTTCGCACGCCAACCCGCATACAAACACGACCCCAGTAAACGGCGTTATCGTAACACACCGGCGGTGTTCGGTACGGCTTAGCACAGCGATACAGTGAAGTACACTCTAGTATTCTGTGCAACCGCACGTACCTGTCACTGTCAGCAACGCGAGATCGTCAGTGAAGGCGAGGCGTGTGCACAGAACATTTCCGGCCGTCAGCGGTCAGCGGGGGCACACCGTCTCGAGCACACAAGTTTCCCGAGACCAGCGCCAGCCACGCGGAGCCCGCCACACCGCAAAGTACCGCCAGCAAACTCGGGAAAATTCCGTGCGCTCGCAAAACGTAAACCCTTGTTTGGCAGACTGCGCATGCGCACCAGGGCGCACGCAAGGAATAGCGCGTGCTAACCGCTAGGTACTGGTATACTAAAACTCTCTATTGGGCGCTCAAACGTCACTCCCACAAACTTGTGGTACTTGACTTAAGGTTTCGGAGTTCTTTCTACGGTAGGTGTATAACCTGAAGCATCACTCCCAGTGAATGCCATCGCAGCACAATTCCCAGTGAAAATATGAAACCACAGCTTCTGAGATATTTTCTCATCTTCCGAATTGCCTTCACGAGTGCGGCGCGAATGTTCCGGTGGTTCCTCTCTAAAGCGCAGATGCAGATGTCATCTGTGTAGAGTGAAATGTTAACATCTCTGGGCAGGAAAATTGGAGGCGTATAAGATACATGCTAAAAAGCGTGGGGCTCAAGACACCACCCTGAAGAACACCTTGCGTGACGGAATGTTTAGTAGTTGCGCCATCACTGGTACCGTGTAGACCTACTGGTCATGCACGTAGTCACATAGCCACTGGAACATGCGTCTTAGAAGCCCTATTCATGTCATCTCTTTTTGCAGTGGAATGCTGCGTTGATGTCAAAGAAGACAGCTATAGTTATGTTGTTTCTGGCTGATTTTTGCCGGGTAATATCTCACACCAAGGAAAGGTTGTTGTCTATGTTACGACGTCCTCTCCTGAGCAGAGAAATTTGCAGTGGATAAATGTCTGAATTCTCCAGGTCTCAAACAAACCGTTCAAGCACCATCTTCTTTACTACCCTGCCAATACAACGACTAGAGGAATTGGCCGATAAGAGTCTCTATCTTTTGCTGGTTTCTCTGGTTTTAGGATCGCCACCGTCCGGGCAATCTTCCAGCAGGCCTCAAGACTCCTGATCTGCCCTGATTTGTTGTAGAGGGAGCGAAACTTCTGGACAGCCTTGGGACCCGAATGGCCTAAATCCAAATACGTGATCCCATCTCCGCCGGGAGAGGAAGACGATTTAAGACTTCGCAACGCTGTGGTAAGCTCTTCAAAGTTGCAAGGTTCATCCATCAGCGTTGCATTGGCGGGGGAGTAGCAAAATGCGGACGCCTCCTAAATTACCACGTTGCTGGGCGGAGTGGTGAATAGCTCGGCAACGCTCCTTTCCCTGACAGCCTTCTGGAAAGCCATGGCTGAGAACGGGTGAAGTTGGCTTGGTGGTGTTCTCATGGAGCGAGTCGTTTGCCAGATACCCGTGAGTGTTTTCCGTGGAAGCAGTCGAGAGCAGAACTGACTCCAGCGATGTGTAGCGAGCTTGCGAATGTGTATTTGTACGTGTTTCTGCGCCCGTGTACAGTGTAAAAATCATCCGGAGACGCCGTTTTGTGTGCTTGCCACTCTTCTCTCATGCGGATTGCCCCAAGTCGCTTGTACTCGATGACTAAAGAAAATGCCTCCAGGGGGAGCAAACAGCGTCTTTCGGATGTAGCCCTCGCGTTCAAAACAGCGTCAACAAATTCCTTGTGCGTCCTAAGAATGGCACTGCTGTCCTCCAGAAAATCTCGGAACTTCTCCCAATTTGTGCCGTGCACCCTGAGTTTTTAGGACCTCCACAGATTTCATTTATCATTGTGTATGTGGGCAAATGGTCACTACCAAAGCTTTTTACATCAGCAAACCTCGACGCAGATAACAGCAGGGATATAGATGTCAGCGTCACATCCAAGGCACTGGATGTTTTGCCACCGAAAAAGGTGGCGCTGCTTGTGTTTAAGACGTCCGATGCAGCCTTGGTAGCGACTTTTAAAATTCGGTTTCCCCGAGATGACGTGCTTCTGCTGCCCCAAGCCGTGTGATCGGCATTGAACTCACCCGCCAGCAAATGAGGTGGTGACGGGTTCACCAGAATTGAATGTTAACGCTTGGTGTCAAAGCGCACTCTAGGGGGTATGTAGCCGTTGATGACAGTGAATTTTACGGCCTTGTGTGGCACCATAGCTGCTACGCACTCATTTAAAGAGTCTTGGGGCACACTATGGATAACAAATGAGAGGTCATTGCGAATTGCCAGTAGGACCCTGCTTCAGTTCATGTCGGTGGGAGACTCCGAGAGCGAACAGCCTGAAATTCTAAACTTGGAGCGCAGGTTAGATTCCGATTTGGCGACCTAAGGGAACAGTGGTTGCTGACGAATAGCCCGAGGTCAGAAAATCGTGGGTGAAGCCCAGAGTCATTCCACTAAAGTATGGCCGCCTCATTCCGGATATTTTGTAGGCTCAATGTCGTTGCGGTGCTCAATGACAGTGTTGCATGAGGGGAGCAACGACATCGAGTAATGTTATGCCCGAACGGACCACGGAAGACGTGAAAGGAGCCAGAAATGACCACACAGCGTCTAGCAGCCCTTCCGATGAAGAGCTTGACGCATGAGTGGGCGGCTATTGCTCCTGGCTCGCTTGGGCCTGGCAAAACCTCTCCACGCCATTCGTGGTGGTGTTGACGCCGGCGAAGTGGGATTTAAACTAGACGCAGACGGGGCGATCACAGTTCCACTGGTGTCTGGAAGAAGAGATGGAAGCGATGGAAAGGTGGAAAAGTCATCAACTCTAGCCACCTTAGATGTTTGATCTTCTTTTTTTATCTTGGCATTCTTGCTGCCATAGTGCGTGAAACTCTTGCTCGGAACGACAGCCACTTTTGCCGCCCTGTAATCAACTTTGTTTGAACTTTTGTACCTGTATATGTTCTTCTCTTGACGGAGAATCGCACAAGAGGCGTTGGCAGCGTAGTGCATCTGGTGACAGTTAAGGCATCCAAGTTCTTCATCCTTGCAACCAGCACGATCGTGATCCCCTCCGCAGCGAGCGCAGCGGACTTTCAAGTTCCATGTTCCAGCGACTTTCACGAACCGCTGGCAGCAAGAACATTGTTTTGGTTTTTCAGTGTAGTCGTACACTGTGTATCGGCTATAGCCAAGGATCACATTCTCAGGCTTTGTGTCGGTGTTGAAGACGATGAGGATAGCCCGCGATGTCTTTCCCAGGTGACGGACAGTTTTCACAGGCGTTCTCTGAAGTAGGTTCTCTCTTATTTCACCGTCGGAAATCTCCACTGGCACCCCTCGGATGACAACACCAGCGCCGTTGTCCAGACGTAGCTCATAGGCCTCAACAGGGATGGCCATACTAGTGGTGATTTTAAACAGACATCCTGTAGCGTCAGCATTTTTGTCTTAAAGAGCACATATAGGAAAAGCTTCAACATACTGCAGTTTTAAATATTCACAATAGGTAATAAATAAAGTGTTTCAGGGAAGAATATAAGTAATTTTAAAACTGGGATCTAGGAGATGAAATTGTTATTTTTAGGCGAAGTAATCAGGGGCCACGCGGCTGCAACAATACAAGTTGGAATTAAAATTTAAAGTCGCAATTACGGAGTACTTGTTATCACTTAATATTATTTGTTTGAAGCGGGTGATTTTATTGCGGGAATGGTAGAGGATCATCAGTCAAACCAATTTACGGTGTTAAATATGGGGAAATAGAGTTGCCGGTATAGGTAACGCCTCAGTACTTTATTCCTCCTCAAATGAGCATAGGCAACTAGGAGGCTGCAAAGCTCCGCAAAGCCGTACTCTGACATTGACATCAGTGAGAGCGGTAAACGTCATAAAACACCAAGCTGTATAACAAGCAATCGAGAGAAGAGGGTGGCGCTCCAGGGTGCTTCTAGGGCGTCCATGACTTCATCGTCTCTAGATCGAAGAGTTATGCAGCGTAATTGTGACGTGTGCATTCCTGAGTTACCTACACGCGGGGGGGGGGTGCGGGGGGGGGTTTGCGGACCTCTTCAGCTGCAAGAGATGCGGATGTGCTTGTCTGGTGGACTGAAGTACTCAGTCTATTGGTTCGTAAAAAATTCAATTTTTCGCAAATACAACGAAGATCATAGGGCTGTCTGATGATCCACTACAACTTCCACTTTACAATCATATTGGTAACTGATGTACAAAACAAACTGATTAACATCGATAGTAGTTGTTAACCTATATAGAGGTTAGAATTGTTAGAACTGGTTTTAAGGACTTCTTTGGAAAGCCCATTTGAAGAGAGTATTATTTTTGTTACAACTTAGGCGTTAGAAAGGGTTTCTAAACCTAATGGGCCACACCTTTTCTTTACTACGATATAAGTTGTCAATCCTATTGGACGAAGCATGTTGGAACTGCCTAAATAAAGTTAATTTCAAGCATTTTTATGTAAGCAAACTAGTGACAATAGGTAACCATTATAATAGATGTAATTTTGGTTGCGTTTACGCCAGAATGAAGGCCTTCTTTATTTTATTCAAGTGTCATTCTTCTTAAATAATCTCTGCAATAAATGGTTTCCCTTCTAGTACATTTCAAATCCCTGTTAGCTGATTCATTGGCTCATGGTTCACTAGTTTTTTTTTTCATCCCCACTTGATGAAACGCCGAAACCTTTGTCATTTCTTGTATTAAGGGACTGGTATGCCTCCACCATGTTGTTGATTTTTGGATATCATTTCGCCTTCATGTGAAATAAGTTTTTCTGAGTCAGTATGTATATCTGGATTTTTGAAAGCAGGATTCGATGCACCATGAGAGGTTTGTTTTTCAGCCACGACAATCAGGTCCTCACGTAATTACCCAGAGGTTATACCAGGAAACCATCTATATGTTCTATAATGTTCATCCCAATTGTTTTCAATAGCTTACTCTTACTCTTACTCTGTAATACCCAATAATATAGGACGGGTATTTGTCCCGTGAAATCATGTTCATTGATCATTGCTATTGGTTTCCCCTATCTATCGGGGTGATGACTTGTCATCTTGCAATGAAGCTAAGTTTAATACCTACGTTTTATATTCTTGAGTTTTTATTGTGCTGCTTAGGGCAGGAACAAAAGCCTATTAGGCACAAAATACTTTTTTTCCTGTTACAGGGGGTAATTGTGCTAGGCAAGATTTAACGCTCTGCGTTTCGTTCAAAAGCATTCTAGTCTCCTTTTTCTCCCGTCGACATCCTTAATGTTAAATTCCTCTGTGCTACTCTAAACTCATGGGGCTTCTGGAAGCTCAATATTTCCGGAATGTAGATTTGGACGGATACTCCTTCTTTCTAATATTTATGTGCCGCATAATTTTTGTCTCTTTTCCCCAAACACCGCGTACCCCACCATTTGTTGAATGCTTCCACACAAAGCTGCTAGTTCGCAAGCAACCTGCTCTAGACTGAAAAACAGGGTGCTGCACTGTAAATTATCGTAGAAAATTTTCTTTCCTATGTTAAACTTCTCAGCCCTGTACGTCTCTAATGATATTTTAGCTTCCATTTTTTCTCTCCATTTATTCGTTTCTATCGGCCTTGACTCTTCTTTGGTTACACTAGCGGTTTAGGTTCTCCACTTTCCTTTCCGGATATTATCGTTCGCCTTCTAACAAAGCAATTAACACTGCCGGAAGAATACAAGGAAAACGAAAGTGGAAGCTGAGAAAACCACTTACAATTGCTTTTTATTTTAAGGAATTGATAAACATATTGCCATCACGAAGTAAACAATATTTCAATGAATATTTTATATTGCGTGTTAACATTTTTGCCGTTAAAGCATGGGCTCTTACTTTTCCAAAGCGCGACTTCCAGAATTTGTTTGATGGCTCATTTTTCCATCGATCGTTTTCACAGATGCTGTGGATGAATACGTGGAAACATTTTTGTGCCAGCATGTAAAATGGTTGCGTTAGGAAAGAAAAATGGCTCGAGAACTCCTTATAGGGGCGAATATTGTGTTCTTACACAAAGCACTTTTTATATGGAACGGCTTGTGTCTCCCCAGAAAATTATATTTTGAGCGTCGTGTTTTTGCCTAAAAGTTAAGCACGCTGTAAGACATCAGTTTGCGGTTGTTCGCCTCAGCAAGGCCAGAAATACACAAATAAGGTTTAACGGTTTCCATATTTGCGTATAAAGATTGCTCGTACTAGCTTCGGAACATTTCTTTATAAAACATTGTTAGAGTAAAAGTACCGCAAACAATTTTTTTAATATGAAGTGGAAAGAATAGAAACTTGGTGGTAAACCAAAAGAAAACATAGTGCTAAAACAACTCTCCAGATCGCAGTATATGTTTATTATTTTATGGCGTGCAAATGTGCCATTGTAGTTATTAAAAATATATCGTATATTGCGGAATTTTTTTCAAGAACACAAACATGTATTTGTTGAAAGAGAAAGGCATTGAAAACTCGGTTTAAAACCAGAAAAATGCCGCAGTTGATGTGAACTGCGTTTCTAGAAATGAAGGGCATGCCGTGAAATCGCATGTTACCAAACGAATATAAAAATACACAATTAGAAAACGTTTCTTGAACAACCTTTTTTCTAGAGCCTTCTAAACAATTTTTTCTCTGTTTTTTTTTTAATGTTCGCGGTCATAATTAACGAATTTATTTGTATAGAAAAAGTTTAGTACGTTTAGTGCTGTTTGAACAAATCATTTTTCTTCAGTGATTTAAATTCACATAATAAAATTATTGCTTTAAGGCTTACGAGGTATGTTTCTACCCACTTTATGTTAGCATAAGCCTTTCAGGTACCCTGTCACAAATGAACAAAATAAAAGAAATGTCGAACAAATGGAGTAATAAACCTTTCGACACAAGAAATCGTTTTACACTATAGCTTGAATCAGTTTTACACTATAGCTTGAATCAGGAAAAGCTCGCGAATGACAATCGACCGGTTTTTCGCCGAGGGCACATTTTGTTAACAGAAAATGGATCTATCCCTTTGTATTGTAGCCACCTGAAAATAAAAGCAAAAAGTGGACCAGGTCGCTTTTGTCGAGTTTTTTGTTAGGCACTCAGGCAGCGTTTGATCAACACGTCGGACGCACACAAATATCCCAATATTAATAAAAACATGAGCAAAAAAGTACGACCAAGATAGGGCGCTTTTGTCTCGTGTGTGTACATTTATGCACGCAGACAACCTTATACGATTAGTTTAAATGATGATTTGTTTTATGGTTGTAAGCCTTTATGATACTTCCACATTCTGCGCACAAATTGTTGAAAAAATGAGGAGTGTCCAACTGCGACCTTTCCCTCCTTATTTTGAAAAATAAGAATTGTGGGTATGCTTAGAGTATTGAGATGATTGCGTCTTTTTTAACGTCTTCTTAAAAAAAGTAAACAAATAACAGTACGCGAAGTACTTCGGTCGTCAGACGAAATGGCGCAAAACATGACTGACACTTAGATTGGCTAGGCCCCGTTACGAAAAATGAAGATTCTCTATACAAAATCTGCACAGATAAATCGTCACCCTCGCTCTTTCCTTCCATAGCACTACTGCTTAAATGATTAACTGGCCCAGCTCTAGCGAGATATTGCGAGGGTACAAAGAGTGGTGCCGTATCCCTTTGAAAAGAAAGGGAAGTCACCTAAATATTCAGATGGACACAGTTGGGAGGTGTAGGTCGGTGCAGTGGCGGCTGAGTAGTTGCACGCGCCTCCGCGTGCCGCTGCGGTATTCGCGGCTGGTCATGTGGTATCACTTCAAAGTCAAACGGTCAAGTACAGCCAAAACCCGTTTGGCCAGACAAATAAGGCCGTTGCCTTAAAA
Organism: Haemaphysalis longicornis; assembly: GCF_048455015.1. NCBI lineage: Eukaryota > Metazoa > Arthropoda > Arachnida > Ixodida > Ixodidae > Haemaphysalis > Haemaphysalis longicornis. The sequence goes on from NW_027526385.1 coordinate 202,735,964, forward strand.
AGGTTCTTTCGAGGCGTAGACGTGCACGAATAGAGAGTGCTTGAGGTGGTATAAACGCTAATTGAATTGGCATTTTCATCGGAGGTTAGCAGGCCGAATAAGGGAGGCTCACTAAAAGGGATTACCCTAAAGAGTAAAGTGATTCAGGCAGCAATAGAACGGAAGGTGATATGTGTAACGTTACGGGAGAACAGTGCAGAGTGGGTGATGGAGATAACACTTCTTGGGACTTACTAGTAGAAATTTTAAAAGGTATGTTCAGGCCATTTAGGGGGAAGACAAGATAACCGTCGGTCATTAGGGTTAACAGAGCGGATCTTTAAAGAGCGCAAGCGTGCCAGGTGGTGGAAGAACGTTTTTGGGCAGACGAGATCAATACGTTTGCTGGGTTTAGGTGGTTGCAGGGAGCACTGAACCGGTATAATTCCGAGATCGATGGGAACAAATGTTGCCCTTCATTGGGCATAGACAGGCTGATGATGGAACGCTTATTTAGAAAATAAATTAGAAGGTGGGTATAAGTTGGGCTCGTGGTGCAGGGATCCAAAATGACAGCACCTATTTGTAGCTGTAGTTTCGTTATTTCTGATGAGTCTCTGTTCAGATAATCTTCCGATGGTTGAAGTTTTGCCTTCAGGGACGGTGCATGAGTAGGTCAACATCATCACCAGCCTATCTCCGAAACATTTTGTAAACTTCGACAGCTCTCTGTGAGGCTGCAGCAGACAAACCCCAAGTGCACGTACAACATCCTTGCGAGAACTACACGGTTTAAATCGAGGATGTCCACGAATTATGCCCGAGATTCAAGAAGGGTATGCAATGGTTAGACCGCGTAGGCTAAATATAGAAAGGTTTCTGCCAGGTCGCGTATACTGCGTTCATGTGTCATAACTAGCACATCATCTCGGACGTGACAACTACATGCCAAATTTTTAGATGACCCAGGGTCTATTCTTGATTGATTGTAGGGTTTAACGCGCCTACGCAACGCAGGGGATGAGGCGCGCCGTAGTGGAGGGCTCCGGATTAATTTTGACCACCTGGGGATCTTTATCGTGCGCCGAAATCTCGTACACACGGGCGTTTTTGCTTTTCGCCTCCATCAGAAAAGCGACCGCCGCGGCCGGGAATCGAACCCGCGACCTCGTGCTCAGCAGCGCAATGCCAAGGGTCTATTCTTGTTGAACAAGATACATTAGCCCACCATATAGGCGATGAAGACCTGTTATTGTTTGCACGGGCAATATTTTGTGAGGCGCTTAACGCCTTTGGTTATCCATGGGCTGCGAAGGCTCCTCACAAGCGTGGCACAATGAACCGGCAAGGCATGAACTAACACGTGCATGCAAATGTGCATGAACGGTCCCAGCCTAATCCTACTATCCGTGTGGTCGTGCCGCCATATTTTGACGACGCTGAAAGGAACCTCATATCCATAGCTTCGGTTACTGTCCCAAATATTCTAGGATACTTTGCAGCATTGATGCGTTCAGCTGGCACGCAATCGCACTATCCAAAGTTCAGAATGTAAAGTCTCGGTTCCCTGCTCAACTGCCCACTCTGTATTACTGGTAGATGCGGGGGCTCATTTCTCGGTTCTGCAGTGGCTTCTTCAGAATGAACTTCTGCCGATAATTTTTGCGAACGCGACAAAATGACTCTTTGTTACCACTATAACCGCGCGGTTATCAATCGTCGCCCGCCAGTCGTCTCCCCGTACCAATTTCTCGATGTGATCACGCAATTCTGATGAGCCACACCGTCGCCCCCTTCGCCATTTTGTCGCGATATATCATCGCCTAACTCCGTGGTGCGCACACCACCAACCTATCGTGAACCTGAGCCACACAGTTTCAGGGGGAATGGGATCTATAGAAAAATCACTCTCCGTAGAGCACCCATCGAATTTTTTAATATGGGTTGAAGAAATAAACGTAGAAGCATTGGTAGGCACCGGTGCGAGCATTTCTGCTAAAGGAGATGATTTGTGTATACAACAGCGGAAAGGCAAGACATCTTATTGCATCTCGAGACTGAAAGCCTGTAAAGCCTTGTGTTTATAGTAAATTACGTCTTTCCACTCATGGACTTTGCCATCACGTTCAGCGCACAGTATTGTCCCGTGCCCCATATTCTTCGTTGGAACTTCCACTCCTCGACTTGTGGTATACCATGTTGCCGCATGCCTGCTTTTTAAGATCAACGATGCTCCTCACTCAGCTACACCAGCAACCGAAAGAGCTTACTGTTGTATTAGCTGCCACCCAGTTTGTGCCCCATCATAAATTCGTACTGTTTCAGTTTGCGCTTTATGAGTTGTTGAGTGGAATGTGCTGGTCGCCGCGCGGGGCATATCTCCTTTCTTGTTGCCACGCTATGGCTACATGTCTACTTGGTTGTTCCGGTAGGAGAGCCCTTTTACCCATTCATATTAGAACGACAGAAGCTATTCTAGTTACGTGAGGTTCAATAATTGGTGCTGTCTTAGATTCTCAAATAGCATGCCCTAATTATAACTGTGTTTATATAGGTTTGGTTCCGGCGACCATTTTCTACCATTTCTCTTCTGCTGTCACCATGAAGCCCCAACCATATGCAATCGCAGACCTGAACAGTTCCACAACTTTTACAAAATCACCCTGCTTCGTTTGGCTCTTACTCATCCACTCTTCCCCAAGTATAGGCCCTACGGATAGCAATGAAACGGACGGGTCAATCATCCGTAACCGCCAGGTGTACCGAGTATTTCCCTCAGAACAGAAGGTCATCGAGGGCGATGTGGCAGACATCATAAATGGCGGCTTCATTCGGCGGTTGTCGAAATCGTTGTCTTGCCCGGTCGTGCTGTTAAAGAAAGAAGAGTGCACCGTTCGCTTTTGTATTCACTACTGGGTAGTATACAAAATTACTAGAAAAGAAGTCTATCTCATACCACTGATATACACTTTCTGGACTGCCTAAAGGGTGCCGAATACTTTTCGAGCATGCACTTGCGTTCTGGATATTAGCAGAGCTCCATGTTAGACGCAAGCTAGTATAAGACACCGTTTGGTACTTCCTACAACCTGTTGGAATTACACCTCGTCTCATTAGACTTTCGTAACAATCCAGCATTCTTTGAGTGAATGGTGGAATACGAACTAAGGGGGAACAAATGGAGGACTTCTTTCTTTTAAATGCGAATGCATTTATTAGCGGGGGGTTGTCTTGCTCCGTTGGCCGGCGTGCGCCTGCATTCCTCCAGCGCGAGCGCACGTGAGCGCGCGCCTTGTAGTTCTGCCTTCGTCGTCGTCGTCGTCGTAAAGGCGAATGCATTTCTTAGTCGGGGGTTGTCGTGCTCCGTCGGCGTGCGCCCGCAGGTGGCCGGCATGCGGCTGCATTCCTCCAGCGCGAGCGCACTTAAGGGAGCGCCTCGTAGTTCTGCCTTCGTCGTCGTCGTAAATGCGAATGCATTTGTTAGTGGGGTTGTCGCGCTCCGTCGGCGTGCGCCCGAAGGTGTTATCTCTCCGCGCTCCTCCTCGCCCCTAGCAACAGCTGTGGCGTGCCTAGCAACCCGAGCAGGTGGTAGCTCGGGCGGGAGTAGCGGAGGGCAAGGGGAGAGAAGGAGCGCGCTAGGGCGTGTGAGGGCGCTTGCATCGCGGAGCTCGGGCGTAGTAGCGGAGAGTGAGTGGAAAGGAGGAGCGCGCTGGGGCGTGTGAGGGCGCTCGCATCGCGGAGCTCGGCGGAAGAGAGAGCTCGCGCGCGGGGCGGGCGTGTTGCGTGGGTCTCTCTCTCCTCTCCGCGTACCCTCTCTCCGCTCGCTGCGCTCAGAAAATGTATATAAATGCAGTGTAGCGCACGCCTCTCTCCGTTACTGCTTGCCGCAGTGCACTCATTGGTGCACCCAATGCATTCGCATTTCCGCACGATCCCCTTCGGGGAGGTGGCGGGAGTTTTTTTTAGTGGACGACATCGTTGTCTTCTGCTCATTTTTCCCTGATCATCTCCAGCATCTTCATGATCACAGACATGACTCCTAAATGCTGTGGCTTAGCCAAACACAAACAAATAGCGTTTTGCTAGCAAAACAATGAAGCGACTGAGTAACGTGGCTGGCAAGCATGGCATACGACCATACCCATAAAAATCGCTGTTCTCGTTCACTTTCCTCGTCCTCTAGAGAACATAGAGCAGCGGAGCTTCCTCGGGATGTGATCGTACTTTCCTGGCTTTCTCCGACGTTTTCCAACCATTGCGCCAGCTCCCAATCAACTGATACACTCTGGTGCGCGTTTCGTGTGGTCTATACAGTAGCAAAGGCGTTTTAAATACTAAAAGCAGTCGTCAGATCTGGTCCACCGCTTTTCCATTTCGAGCAAAGAAACCACACCAATCTCCAAAAAACGCCCGTAGACATGACCTAGGCGGTGCTCTTCAAAAGCACGGTCAGATTCGAGGGAGGTTCGTTCGTTCAGCATGTTGGATGAAGACGCAGGTAGAAAAAAATTATATGAGCTTTGGCTATACAGAAATTTCACCCTTATCCACATGGACAAAACATGATGATGCTGACAGACTACCATGCAATGTGCTGGTTATCCTTCCTGAAAAACTTGTCTGGGTGCCTTCACCTCTGGATTCCCAGGTTTCAGCAGTATGATTTCACGGTTACATATAAATCTGTGAGGACGATTGTGGCCACAGACGCTCTTTGGTTAATGCTATCCTCATCGGCTTCACCAAAAGACCCTGACAACACACTTGTTAAGGCACTTGTGGCTTGCCGTAGTTTGTTAGACAGAGTGATTTTCAGACGCTTTAACAAGTAGCGGTCGCAAAATTCACTGACCACCCGCGAACAGCCGTGCTTGATGTCAAGTATACAATTTCAAAACTTCTGCAACAGAATCTTTGTCTTTATAAGAAACACCGTAATGGCAACAACTGGGTTCTCTTATTTTCTAGTCAGCTCACACGTGCTCCAGTGAAAGCTCATCACGATACAGTAAACGCTGGCCACCTTGGCTAAGCTGAAACATACAAACGGATATCAGCCGCTACTTCTTGCCAGCCGTCTCTAAATGCATGATCTGCACCTCTTGCCAAGACCGGAAACCTTCCACTGCTACTCCTGCAAGGTTAGTTCAGTCCGTTTCTCGTCCGTCAAGAACCATAAAACAATCATCATAGACCTGTGCAGCATCCGGATGCAGTCCGCAAGCCATGTGGTAGTAATGCCGTCGATCATTTTATGAGATATGCAGAAACTGCGCTACATAGCTTCTCCACAGCCGCCGAAGTGGTTCTTTTTGTTTTATTCATAAAAATACATTCCGCCATGGAACACCACTCGTTCACCTGGACTACCACGACGCTGTTTTTCTGCTCACTATACACCAAGAGCTTCTGCATCTTCTTATAACGGCCCAGAAAACAACATCCAGTTCTCTCCAAACAAAGGGTTTCACTGCATGCTTGAATAACCCTCTTGTTCATGCTTTTTTTTTATCTCAGCCCTCATATTCGCAAAAGGAATACCACCCCAGTTCATCGTATTTTCTTATATTACTCGAAAAGAAATGACAGTTGGTTACTCCCCATTCTTTCTTGTATTTGACGCACCCCATCTATTGCCCACAAATAAACTTCCTCGTTTGTCCACTCTCAACTGGCGCGCCATAAAAAAAACCAGCCCACTGCGGTACCTTGCCGGGAATCGCACTGACACTCAACACCAAAACGGCAAGTTCCGCTGCGACGAGACACATCGCTGTGTTTTCGCCCACGTGATGCCGTACTCTTATCGAAGTTTGTTAGCGTGCCCGGCCTCTACTGAAAGTTCGTCCGCTCATCTCTTTGTTCATTCCAAATTCCCGACACTCCTCCAGTCAATTACAGTGTTAGGCCTATCTCTCTGTTAGCAGAATGTCGTTGACGTGGTATGCTAATAGTGCGTGTACCTTGACTCGAGTCATTCATTTGTCGGATGGCCGAGTAATCTGCAGCGAGGTGGCCTCCCTTGTCCGCCTAGACGGGGACACATGAGAGTCATTTTTCGCTGTCAGCGCTCGTTGTGCTGCTTGCCCTGTTGTATTTATCATCAGCTGTACTTCCGGTGCAACACTGCCATCAGTGTGCGGCACCATCGTTATTTCAATTCCAATGTATGTCCACCAACATCGTCAATATCTTCGGGCTCCTGAAATGAACATTATCATCGCAGTTTGTTCTACAGGGCAGTGGGTTACTCGTCCTAACGCTGGTGTCTGAATATTCATGCAGTCATAAATATATATATATATATATATATATATATATATATATATATATATATATATATATATATATATATATATATATATATATATATATATATATATATATATATATATATATATATATATATATATATATATATTTTTTTTTTTTATTTGATCACGAGTCTCACATGTCTTCTCATCAGGCGACCCCTAATTATTGTGACTCGCCAAAACCACCCTAACGTTTAGACGTCACGGCTGCGTTGTGCGCGTCAATAATCAGTACTCGTGTATTTCTCATTTGCAATCATCATCTTAATTAGTGTGGCTTGCTAAATAAACGGCGTCTGGTAAACCTCTTGCATGTGCTTCATCAGGCGTGAAACGTGCGTATTCATTGCGTGAAGTCCATCTCTGAGTTACCCCTATACCCTCTGCTCGGTTCATGGAATAACCAAAGAAACCATGCCTATGATAGCAGAACCTGCGAACGGTGAGGGTTGAACCACCTTCTCATCGTACTTGGTCACCAACCCTCAACGAGATCCACCAGATGTCTATGCCCTTCGTGGGGATCGCGTTGATATTGGTTAGCTATCTCTGCACGAGTCAGCCCCTTTAACAGGTGGGACAATATTTCGAAGCTAAAATACGTCAGGTTTTTTCCTTCTAAGATAGCCAAAATTTGCTTTTTAAAGTATGAGGTACAAATCCTTGATTGGGGTGTTTCACAAGGCAGCTTCCCCACATTTCTGCCTTTTGCGCTGCTTGCTACAACAACACAACAAGCTCGAGAGCAGTGTCTGGCAGGCTAACGAGACTTACACCTTCTACATCGAGGATGCTCTAGCATGGTGCCACCGCGTTAACCGAGACATCACGGAAGCAGACCGGGCGTGCCACATTATAATGGGCATAAACCACTTACATTATCCGCTCTTACCCTTCGAAACCCGCGAACATGCGCTGGTGTGACCAAAATCTTAGGACAGAAAAAACAGCAGCCTACCCATCGGCTGCAGGTGGCCGTCACGCACAAGTATTCCAGAGACGGCAACTCACGGCCGCTAATACAGGCTATCATCCGTGACAATCTCCGTGATTACGGTTATCGCTATTAACTCGATGCCCATCATTAGCAATGTGCAACAGTCCTACGGCAAATTGTTAACGATAAGTCGGCCTAAATGCCACGTCGTGCTCCTCCCGACCGAGCTACGTCTCTGCGGGCCACAACAACAAGCGGCACACAACCATCCGGGTAACGTGCATCGACCTCGTCTTGAGAAACATCAGGGTTCATCCACTACAACAGCCCTTGAATTTGCATTTCACAGACCGTAACGCGGTCATAATCAAAGCAGAACACCAACCACAGCTCGACGTCACCTACGTCGAACATGATGATAATGCTGAAATAAAGACCAACTCATACCAAGTACAACGTCTCTCTGTCTTTAATGGCTCTTTACTCTAACACGTCCCACCCCCCTGCAATAAAATTACACCATCTTCCCGTAGGCAACCCTGAGTAGTAATCGCAACAGCCATAGGGCCAACGCAATTTCCCGTTTCGTAGTTCCGGTAAATGAAAAATGGGGTAGTTACAATGAAACCCAAACAGTAAATATAATAAATATAACGGTAACTACCTACCTCAACCTTATGGTACCGACGAACCGAAAACTAATTGGAACCTAAATCGACGCAATACCTGCTTCGCATACTACTCAGGGTTCCCCTGCGGGAAGACGGCGTAATTTTTTTTTCTCTCCCCTTCTGTAATCTGAGGTTTCTAACGTCGCTGCAATATAATTCCGCGGACACATCCGCTATCGCCACGCACGATTTTATGCAAGTAATCTGTGTTCACTTGCAGCCAGGACCCGGCCTACGTGCAGGCCTACGCTTTCAGCGGCGGGAAGGGCGTCAACGTGTGGGGCTCTATTTCAAGGCATGAATTGGGACCGCTGCGCCGTGTCCTGGGCGCCCTAACGGCAGCAAACTACTGCCACCTTCTGGACACAGTCGTCATTCCATACACCAGTGGCGTCTTTCCGAACGGAGACTTCCTTTTTCAACCGGACCTGGCCCCCGGCCATACGGCCCGCTCGGTGCAGGCTCACCTTCAGCAGCTGGCATGGGTGCCAAAAGGAGCCGAGCTCAACATCATGGAGAATGTTTGGGGTCGCATGAAAAGGGCGCTGAACCGGACCCCGATGCTTTCGGCAACTGACGAAGAGCTGTGGGCGCTAGTGCTCGCCGAATGGCAGCGGCTTCCGACACCTCACTTGTGACAGCGCTTTACGAATCGCTTTCATCAAGAATGCCTGCAGTCGTCGAAGTCAACAGTGACATGACACACTACTGAGGACGTCTCAACTGGTTCCTCATTATTTTTAAACGGGCCATACCACCGTCTTTTAATAGAAAAGCTTCAAATGAAGCGTTTCTCTTGGCCATTTCTTTTGCAGCTCCTTTGTTACTGGCACTACGAAGCCAAATAATTTGCGCGTCAGCGGTAAGCCCGTCACTGATAACTTTTTTCCCTAGAAGAGCATACAAAATGTATTTACCTCTAAACAAGTTTCTTGAAGTTTATGTTATGCCTACTGCGGTGCTTGCGGTGACAATTCTTATCTGCAGAAAAAAAAAAACTTAACGGCTCTAGTTGTTCACTGCGGTTCCCGGCCGCTGGCAACGTCTGCTGCTCGTTTAGCGCCGGCAGCGCGCACGTAGCAGATGCCGCGCTGCCACCTGGTGACGCGATGCGCTCGTTGTACTCTGCACTCTACGGACCCCCCCAACGCGCATGCATTCGGTTTCCGTACGGCGCAGTTAGAAAGCTCGAGTAGCAGATGGCATCATGCGCTCCAATGCTCCCTCTAAGTGTGACCGCGATAGGACATAGCTATAGCTTACGGTGAAATAGGCACACCAACCACGTCATTTATTCTAGGAAGCGGCGTATGTTAAGAGGAAGGCAGACTGGAACAAAGGAACGGCAATTCAAGGTACGCCTTTTTACTCAGTTCGCAGGGAACACGGTGACTCCGCAGAACGAGGCCCGACAATGGTGATTATCCACAAATCATGATAATAGTGTGTATATACAGGTGAGAGATGGGTCCCACGAGCGAATAGATAATAAATTATACATGAGCCCTCCTATGCAACCAAGACACCAATAAACGCGCACACTTCCTCTCCTCGCTGCGAAGCGACCGCCTGAACGCTTGTTAATGGGCACACTGGGTAAAACGCTTCACGCGAGAAACGTGCACGAGTATAGTTCCGCATCTGCATTAGACACTCTAGTTCACGTGTGAAATTTGCTCAGTGGTGGTATATGGGACAAAAAAGCGGTCCAGAAACTTCTCGCAGAGGCCCAGCGGTCGTGTCGGGGTCCACAAACGCACTTCTTCGCCGGGATGAAAATTGATGTCGCATTGTTCGGCATCCTGATGGGCATTTCGTTCTTGCTGCGTTGCTTCAGTGTGGGTGCGCGCTAGATGTCGGCAGTGGTTGATCAGGGATATGAACAGGTCAGAAAACCTGGGGCCGATAACAAAGCGGTATCAATCAAGAAGGAAGGTGAACATAAAAAAAAACAGAAAAATGGTGAGTAGCTAGAGGTTCACTGAATTGCTGTATTGTAGGCCAAGGTTACAAGCGGAAGTATTTGGTTCCAGTTGGTGTGGTCTCGTTTATTATACATAGACAGCATGTGTGTCAGAGTCCGGTGGAAGCATTCGGTAACGCCGTTCGTCTGACGATGATGGCTGCTGGTTGTTTTATGAACCGTATTTGCCGCTTGAAGCACTTCTGCAAAAATTGAGGACAAGGGGGTCTTGCCGGAGTAGCTTAAAAGGACGAGGGGTGCACCGTGGCGCACGATTATATTTTGAAGCAGAATGTAAGCGATTTCTTAGGCTCAGACAGATCGTAGAGTGGCTATTTTGGCGTACCTGGGGAGATGGTCGGTAGCAGTCACTATCCAGCGGTAGCCGTTCGGTGTGTTGGGAAGCGGGCCATACAGGTCAATGCCCACAGGGGACAAGGTACTTGTTCTAGCAAGCCGGGTGGCGGAGTCCTAGCGCGTTTTCGGTGATGCATTTGTAAACCAAACAAACGTGTGGGTCAACAAGTTGATTTAATCAGTTGCACCTGTTTCGGTTTCGGCTTCACAGCCCAGGGTGGTCGCTGCGAATGCCTCAGAGCCCTAATATTAATTTCGGTAGTTCACTCGTTCCTCCACCAGGGGGTGAGAAATCGCGCATTAAAAACGGCGCAGCATCTGGCACGATCATGCAAGCCGCATTTAACATGAAAACTGATCTTTCTACTTGCTATTCTCGTATTTTCTGAATCACAAGCGTAAGACACGACTTTCAGAACTTAAAAAACCCATGATCCAATAAAACATACACCGGTTCCCTTCGTGTGCGTTAGGTCCTCACGCTTGAAAAACGCTCCCACACCTATGTGTTGGCGTGAATTTCGTCGCCACGAAAATTTTGCTGGGCGGTGGAGGGTGGCGGGTTTGTTCACTATAGTGCTAGGGATAAATAGTTTTTCTTGCTTTTTTTGTAGTCTCATTTATTCGCGGTTTTGTGCTGGCTTATTTTCTAGCACCTTAATCTTAAAGTATTTCTGTAAATATTAGTGCTATTATAAATTATGATGACTATTTGTAATATGAAAACTTGAATATTTTACCAAAATCATATTTATAATATACGTACACCTGAAAACAATATAAAACGTTTAATAAATACGTAGAAATGCAGTTTTTTGGAGCTCTATTCCATTTTTAGGGTATTTTTACTACCCGCAGATCATAGGAATAGAAGCCCAGACAGCGGAGATGTGCGGGATTCTGTGAAATATTCTTAGCTTTCTATTTTCACTTGTAGAGGCATCATTAGGAAGTGGTAGCTACGCAAAATGTAATAACTTGTGGGAATTTTGTCTAAAATCTTTTTGTTGGGCACGAAACGCTAAAACAGCTGTGCGTAGCTCCCGAGGTAGGACATGGACAAGCTGTTGCCTGTAGGGTGGTGTCTGTAACGGTGCAGAGCCCCTATTTCAAGCCGGAAGTTCCGGAGTTGGCGACGTATCCGGCTGTTGGGAGGTCACGTGAAGCCGTGTATCCGGTCGAATATTGTTCGACAAAAAGTATCGTTACACTGTATGGCCGGGAGACTGGTTTCTTTAGCCCAGGAGTAAGCAATGAGCGCCATGGGTAAGGCAGGCCTGCTTGCCGGAGAGAAGCAGACGGTCGATTCCGATAAGGGACAGCGTGAGAGGGCATCTGCTTCTTAATGCTGTTTGCGGGACTTTTGCGTAGTAAAAAATTGTACTGCTGTAGGCGGAGAACTCAGCGGCCGAAACGGCCGGAGAGGTTTTTCAACATCGACAACCAGCACAATGCGTGATGGTAAGGTCGAGGGGGGGGGTGGCACAAGGCGTCCGGAAAAAAGCGCCAGGGGTGCGGTCGGGTCAGGTAGAGGACGGGGGCGAACCTAACCTCTACCACTTGTAAGAGGAAAGCAGACTAGAACAAGGAAATGCTAAATCCAAGGCATGGCTTTTACTCAGTTCGCAGAGAACTCGGTGACTCCGTAGAACGCGGCCCGACGATGGTTATTATCCGGAAATGATGATTTTAACGGGTATATACACGTGTGAGATTGGTTCGTCTACCGAATAGCAATTGATTCATTTCCTGAGTCCTCTTATTAAACCAATACACCTAGAAACGCTTACGACTATATGTGTGTGAATATTCGAAAATTTCGAATATAATTAGAATAATAAATATGTTATTTTCGTATTCGCTTCGAAAACTATGTATCCAAAATCTTCCGAATATTGGGTTCGATTATTCTGCTGTTATAAAACATTTGGATTGTTAAAGGGAGGACGCGGCTTGCAACTTCGGAAAAATGACCAAAACATCACTTTTTTTAAAGCCACTAATTCGGCTTCTATGTTTTGTACCCTGTGCGTTTCCAAATTTTACCGCCGAAAACCGCTGCATAGTGGCATAAAAATAATTTTGCCAGCTGCGTTGACACAATGTCAGCTCAACAGGAAAAAAAACGCAATTTGCGGAGCGCTGTATCACCGTAACCGCGCGCGGCCATTTTGGTACCATTGAATCGGCTGAGCGATCCTCTTTCCGTTCCTGCCCCTCTTAGTTATTTTCATATATTCACAAATGCACTAATGGAAGAAAAAGAAAGACGCACAAACGGTTTTCCCAAAACACTTTTTTTTGCAACCTACGTCTCTTGTATCAGAGATTTTTTCATGACCGCTAGCTGTATTATTTATTGTGTTCTTTTCGTTACACGCCTAGATGAACCGTTCAGGTCGTGACACTTTTGGTTTTTCAGGTTTAATATTTTTTTTTATTTTTTATTCAAATAGTTGTGTTGAATCCCCACTGGGGTATGCGCCACCGCCACCACCATTGTCATCGTCATTAGCACATGATCCCTGCCTTTAAAGTGATTCATCACGTAGCGGTCAGCCATGACCCCGAACCCTGCTGCCTGTCTCCTCCTTCCGTAACATTTTGGTGCCGACAAACCCGGGAAGAAGACCAGGGACCGAACTGGAGAGCAGCATGATGCCAGTGGCTAAAGGCAAGTGGGACCCACAACCGTTTGCCGCCGTCTCACCCTGAGCCAACTGGTCCGATGGCTGACCCTGAGCGCAGCACTCCAATGACCGTTACCCTCGAGGGCACCGACGCCAACAGCGGCGTACGTACTTGCTGTCTCGAGGGTCGAGTAGCTGCCCAAACTGAGCTGACATGGTGCGTCGTCATCCTTGGTGCGACCACCACGACTACCGACCGCAACGCTCACACCTACGCAGAGACGTGACGTTCCGTCCAGACCATCACACTTGTCTACAACCTTGCGGCTACCGAAGACCGAGGTGGTGAGCTGGACTCTCTGCGCTTGTTGCGGAACCATGCCCGCTCAAACTTTAAAGCTATTCTTGCCCATGTTCAGCGAATTTGCACTCCGTTGCCTGCAGTCTGTAAACTTAATACCTGCCTAGAATATCTGAAACTTAAGCAAGCATGCCTGAAAAAACTGGATGCGGCAATAATTGATTTATTCGACAAAGAACTTGGGGAGGAAGTGGAAACTGCTGAATTATACATCGATTGTTTCATCCGTGCAAGAGTATACTAAATCACTACATCGATTCCCGCAAGAAAAGAGTGCCCCCAGAATTGAAAGGACCAGACCGTCGTCTAGAAGAATTGATAGCAAGGCTTAAAGATTGTTCGGCTGATCCATGCACAAGGGTGTCCGACGTGAATCAGACCGATGTGAGAAGTGCCCTCCCGAACGAGCCGACAGAACAGCAGCCTGCTAAAGGGAACGACGAGACATCATCAACAGTGAAGCATGCGCAAACGGGCATTGCCGGAGTGGGAGTGGCGCGAGCTCCTGAAGAGGCACGTGTTGAGCCGCCACCATCTGAGTTCGAGTTCCTATTCGTTCCAGACTTCATGAAGGACGAAGCCTTGCCCGAACTTCTCGAAACCGCACGGACGCATGCAAATAACTACCCGTCATCTAGTGAGTTTCAGGAAGGCCTACTTGACAGCGCAGGCCCAGACAATGTGATGAGCTTAAAGCCTGCCGACGGAGTCATTGCTACTTCCGTGAAGGGTTCGTCTAGGACAAAATGTCGTCGGCCTGGAACCCCACGTCATTCGAATGTTTCGTGCATGGTCACCGCATGGAAGAGTAATTGGAAGAGCGCAACGTGGACCAGAAATCCCGTAAACCGCCGATATGGCCGGTTGTTACTTATGAAACGGACCCACCCTACTCGAAGGCAGAGAAGCGACCTTGGAACACCGTTTAAATCATCGCTCGGAAGCTCCCGTAAGACCTATCGTAACAACAAGACATGGAGAGTTGCCCGGCATTGCCTTTGGTATGATCGCCACATGACCACCGAAGGAATGGAAACATTTCCCGAGGCTCGGCACACAGTTTGGCTGCCGTCGGCTTCCACCTGGCGACGCTTGGTTATCCGGAAGTCGGCACGCCGGTGGAAGCACCGCTGGAAACGGAAAAGGCGACAGAACCAGAAGGCAGCTTGCAAGGACTGACGTTACGGATTTTCCCCCAGCATCGATTGTCTCGTGGGCGGGAGTAAAGATGTGGCGAGCGGTCTCGACCCGACGAGATTCAACGACATTTTGGATGACCATTCGTCACTGGAGCCAGGCGTGCCTGAGCACCGACAGCAGCATATCGAGGAGCTGGACAAGGACCCGCGTGATTGCCATCGACATGTACATGATGCGAAAATTCAAGGGGAAATTGCGCAGCACCGTACAGTTGTCTGAAGCACTTCAACAGCGGCGCATCAGGACGTACCGCAACAAGGAGCCGGAACTTCCGCTCAAGTTTTGGGCGAACTGCGGGGCTCGCTATGAGAGCATCTTACCGAGACGAACGTGCTGGAGGACTTGTGCCAGAACCTGACACGCTGGAACGTGATAGAGACTAGGAGCCAGCTGGAGAAGTGTCGTACTGCTAGCAAGTTAGGCGCTGGCGCGTGGTTCATGAATCTGCCTCTTTGTGGCATACGCACATTGCGGCGGCGGGAGGATGTTGAATCCCCGCTGGGGTATGCGCCACCGCCACCACCATTGTCATCATCATTAGCACATGATCCCTGCCTTTAAAGTGATTCATCACGTAGCGGTCAGCCATGACCCCGAACCCTGCTGCCTGTCTCCTCCTTCCGTAACAAGTTGTTCATGGTCTACATGCCTGTTGTACATTCACCTCTGAAAAACTGAAAACTAAAAAAATGCACCTAATGAAGAAAACGTAACACTTTCACGACCTTGTCCATTCATTTGTGGATGCAAAGCACTTTGAACAAGTTTTTTAAGAAGTTTTATAGGCCGCTCAAGCTCGATACAAGGTCAACAGAAAGAACATTTTATAAATAGCAAAGTTTTTGAAACGTTACTTTGAAATTTTTATGGTGTTATGACAAAGGCATTTTCAGTTGCCGTGCTAATTTTTATAAAAACACACAAAGAAATCAAGAAGGTATTTTCGAAAGCCACGTCCCCCCTTAATTATTCAATATTCGATTCAATATTCGAAGTTAGATATTCGTATTCGATTCGTTTTCGAAAAAAATTGATATTCGTGCACCCCTTCTTACAAGATACATATATTTGTAAACAGGTCGGGGACAGTTTATCTTACAGTTTGCTACCTATAAAGCAATATGCTTCGTAGTGTGTTTGCATTTTTTGCCTCATGCAGGATATACAATTTATACAATGAGAAAAAAGCTCTCCCCTGAAACGGATGAGAAGGTGCGCTTCGGGAGGGGAACAAACATACAATTTGGATAACTAAAGCTACACAGTGATATCTGTATCAGCTTCTATTCATTCGTACTAAAATATTGTTTTTATTTCAAGTTTTACTCTTCAGAAACGAAAAAAATATGTGTTGTAACGTCATTCATGTGGTGCCTAGTCACTGTGAAGAAACGGCTAGAATAAACCGGCGTCTCCCAATATTTTTATGCGGTTGTTTTCCTGCAGTGGTGCCATTAAGCAAGAACAAGCACGTGGAAGCGTTCGCTCTAGGGCTTGTTTTCACGGCACCGCACGTGCCCTTCGTTCTAGCTTTTAAATTTGAATATCCAAGACCGCCCCAGTGTATCTTGCTGGCAAAAGAAAGGCTTGTTGTAAAGAATAACCTGGAAACAAAGCAGCAACTCACACAAGCTGCCAGAAAAACCTTATGCACAGGTATCGAAGCCTCTACCGCCTTGCCACAGTACGCAACTTATTCTAAACTCTACATTTTAACACCAGTGCGTCTGAGACGAATGCTGGTACGCTTGTGTCAATTTTTTGAAGGAACTAAAACCTATCATGGTGGCCGTGTTTCTCTGAGCTCTTTCAGAAACTGTTACGGTATACTGGCCCGTAGACCCCATCTGGCACATAACCGCCACCCTAATATCAGTAGGGAATGCCACGAGCATGCGTTTCCACAGGCTTGACGATCTTTTGCGGAAGAGAATTGCGTTAGACATTGTACTGAAGGACCACAGCGCCTCTAACTATGGTTATAAAAACGAGAATGCTCATAAACTTTGAGCGAAAGAACGTACCTGTGCTTCAACGTTTACTCCGGAGACTTTACGACGTTTTTTACAGCCAGTACTGCCAGCGGCATTCCACAGTGATTTTCCCTAATGCTCGCGTGTTGCCCCTGGTGCTATAAAATTCCGTGTCAGAATGGAGGGAATTCTTACCAAATTTTCTGTCGGATAATGCTGCAAATATACTGGTATCATCGGGCTGTAGTTATGATACGAAGTAAAGTTTCGCAAGGTGGTGTGAAAACGGTCAGTGCTGGATGTGCCCGTAATTCTGGTTGTAGAGCGACATGACTATTTACTCTCTGCGATAATATACTTGC
Source organism: Haemaphysalis longicornis (assembly GCF_048455015.1). Lineage (NCBI taxonomy): Eukaryota > Metazoa > Arthropoda > Arachnida > Ixodida > Ixodidae > Haemaphysalis > Haemaphysalis longicornis. Next base: position 202,752,711 of record NW_027526385.1, read on the forward strand.
ACGCGGCTAATTGTTCGTGTTTATTTATGTATACGGTCGTTGCGCGTAACACTTTGTTTTGGCGACACCTCAGCAGTGGTAACTCATTAAAATTTGATTGTTCATAGATCGGAGCTTGTTGAAAAGTTCTGCTGGTGCATGTTAGCCGATCATACGGCTCTTGCACGCGTTTTTTTTTTAGTCTGCGTATAATTACTTCGCTTGCGGAAGTGAGCCTCCTGCGTTTTTCGCTCGCCAGGGCTTTGGCGAACACGCTGTGGAACTTCTAAGCGAGCATGTCTAGAGAATATTCGATCTTGTCCGTTGCACACAAGAAAGGTAGAACACAACGACGACCGTTCAAGGTCGGTGCCATTTCGCGTAACCTTGATGCACGTTCAAAGGCGTTCGTGGGCACGCGACTATTTATTGTTTGTGCAGTGTGTTAAGTAGCTCTATATTGTTTGTACTTATGCCGTTGACCTCTCCACACATTTTATTCAAACTAGTCTTAGTTTCCCAACTGACGAAAAAAAATGGCATCGGCTAATGTTGTCGTTCTATTAGAGTAGTAACCAAACTATTGTTTTGTGGAGTGGAATGAAGATGAAAACACGCCGCTTTTAAAGAACATTTTTCTCACGTTAATGTCAGTGGGAACCTCATACTTTCGAATATTTTTCCGTAACACTAGCGTTTATTCTACAAGTAGTTCATACAAAGCAAAGTATGATAAAGTTTTTATTCATTTTATATAATGCGTATATCTCCATTTTAGCCGAATCTACGGAATAATTACGTGAAATCCTCATATTTCTCGTGTCAAACGTGGGCTATTGTAAAGCCATGTGTTGCTATCTGATTGTCCCGTTATTTTTCTTTACTTTCTTTTTCTTTTTTTATGTGAAACATTTTCAAGCTTGAAACGCTGTCTTTGCTGCCAGTGTCACTGGGAGCCAGAGGTCGTCAGCTCATTACTTCGCCTCTATCTTCGGCATCATGTACACCATTGTGCCCAATAAACTTCAAACTTCAATCAATCAAAATTGCTGACAACATTTAGCTGCGAAGTTCTTGCACCGTGATAACCGCCCAACAGTATAATTGTGGGGGCTTTATTGAAATTTTAAAATATACTACGAAAGCAGATTGCCCAATTCTGCATTCAATCTGAGTGAGCTGTACGGAAATACAATGTGGATGACTGCAGAAACATTAAGCTCGGCCCACAGATATTGTTGAACATCGAAGACAGATTATTCCCATTCCCTACTAGACAATGCAAAGTCAAGGCTGCGATATCCACTGTGGACGAAGACATCTTCGCTAGGCTGAGGGGTTAGTTGTAGTGTGTGTGTGTGGTGGATTACTAATGCACCGTGGAACTCTTAAGCCACAAAGAGTGTCTTTACAGTGATGAATATTATGCACATATTAGTCCGTCTACCTGAAAGAATTACATTTCAGCAAAGGTAAGCTCAACTATTTTTATATCCTAACGTGTTGAGTAAGAAACATGGCCAGAAATGGTTTTGTAAAAAATTCTGGTCTCGTGCAGATAATTCTGTATTGTTTAGAATTGCAGCAACTTTTGCGCTACGAAAAGCAGAAATTTACTTTCTGTAACTTTATTTCTGCTTCTCCTTGGGTATAGGGTGAATAAAGATATAAAACTACGGAAACAGACATTCCTATTGTCATCGTAATCCCACTGGAAGCCCCCTTTCCAATTCGTATGGCAACAAAATGTAGTATAATGAATGCTGTCGTAAGAGATGACAATATTCCCAGGCAGCACAGGACTGTTCGACCTGTCCGGCCTTTTTCCGGCAGCCATGGTCGGCCCATGTCCAAATGTGGGCCTTTTGTCCCTATACGGCCGTACTCCCATGGCTGTTCAACGGCCATTGTCCGTCGGCCAGTCGACCGGCTTACGGTCATACGGCCAGATTCCAGCCGTAGGGCTCCGGCCATTCCAAAGCCACCCGTGTACGGCCGAAGTACGGCCGCCAGAGGACAGCCGAGATGCGGCCGTCGGACTCCAGCCGGACTAAAGCTACCGGAAATACGGCCGTGCTACGGCCATTGGAGTTCAGCCACAGTACGTTAACTGTACTGAGGCCGGTCACTGCATGTCGCGCAACAAGATGACTCATTCACGCAGTGCAGAAGCAGCACAAACGCAGCATTTTGGGTTCAATGCAGAAACATCAAAGTGAGCTCGCGCGCAACCACCAGCCCTCAAGTTTTCAGCGCAGCCTTGCTTAATTACCAGCCTCAGTTGACAGGAAAATTCATTTATTAACCAGTGCTCACAAATTGCCGTTCCTTTAATTGCTGTGCCTCTTTTACTGCCGAACACAGAAAATATTCAGTTCTTTGTAGAGCTTGAATAGATGTATTGTGCAGGTCCTGCTTTCCTCTGTGGGGCGGCTTACCTGTAATAAACGGGGAATGAGGAGGGGGGTGGCGGCGGAGGGCGGATACTTTAGTGGGTTGAATTACAGAGAGATAAATTGCGCCGCTTTTAGCCAATTTCTTTTAGGCAATATTCCGGAACACTTTCACGGTATGACTACATAAACTATTTTTATAACAGATGCTTGACCAATTTTGATGTATATAAAACCAGCGTGAATGCCTTTACGAAGCGTTTTGGTTCTCAACAAAACACTCTGGAGCATTTATTATAACTCCTTCACAAAAAAGTATGTCCAGTTTTTGCCCATTGTTCTTGCAAAGACATTTTCTGCTCGATCAACTTTTCTGATGATCTTGCGCAGGGCTGTTCCTAAGAAGGAGCAAACAGGTATTTTCATTTTCAATCTATTTTAATGTTGTTTTTATGAGTATACGTCCACACGACTTAATAGTCCAAAAGAACTTAATTTTCTTCTAATGTCATACTACGGTCAAAATATTCTAGGCGCGTTGCGAATGACGCCCTGCTTCAGGTGGCTGCAGTTGTATCCCTGTGTGTTCACGCAAGGAAAGGCGTAAAATTAGAGTTACATAATTTCTTTCAAACCAATAACGTAGCAATGGTAGCATGTATACAGGAAACCTTGCATACTGCAACGAATAGGGCAATAAATATTTTATTTGTCAAGGTTGAATGCGTAGGGTTTTTAACCCGTCGGAGGCAAACTTGCGCCTATGGAAGTTTATTTATTTATTTATTTATTTTTTATTTATATAGTTATTTACTTATATGTTTTTATTCATTATTTTTTTTTATTGTTTTATTTATTTATTTATTTGATGCCTGCTTGCCTTTGAACGCAGTACAGAAGGGAGACACATAACACTAAGCAATAAATATGAGACAAAATATCAAAATAATTCTACAAAGCGCACGCTTCTACTCCAGTTTTCGAATAATAAATATAACGAAAAAAGTTCAACCTGTGGTTTCGTCTGTGGTCTTTCACGTCCTGCCATTTCAGTTTACTTTTACTTTCCCTCATGCTAAGTTGACCGTGCCAATTACCTAATACGAATGGCACTGACATATTCTGTATTTTTTCGAGCGTATCAACGAGCTCTTTGGTGTAGGGATCCACGAAAACACATGCGTACTCCAAGATTGAGCGCACATGAGTGAAATGCGGTTGTTCTTTTCAGTTAGATGGAGGTTCACTAAAATTTCGTCTCAGAAAGCCAAAAACATATGCAGCCGTAACTTTTATGGTGTGAACCTGCCCATTTAACCTCTAACCTCTCCCTAAATAAACTCCTAGGTATTTATATTCTTCGGCCGTTGCCACAGCATCATAATTTACGGTATACGTATTCAATTGAAATGAAGGTTTTGTTGTAAAGGTGCCGTTAACACACTTAACATACAAAAATTTTTCTGAATCAGAACACCAGGATGTTATTAAATTCGAATAAAGCTGCAGGTATACGGAATCACGTTCATTCGATATAGTCCGGTAAACTAAACAGTCCTTTTGAACAAAGCTATAGGGCCAATAGTAATAACAATGCAAAAACCGATTCATTCAGTTCATAGGATGAAATGTACTACGCAGAAGGTGATATGCAACACCATCATTTCTTTTTTTGCCGTCCAAGAATATACAGTCAACGGCTTTAAGCTTATCTATTTGAAGAGCCAAATCGTGCGTGAACTCAGCAATCTGCGTTGAGCAAGAAAATCATGACAAAATTCGTGTTTGCTAGGATTCTGGCGATTATGTTTAACCAAATTAGTCATATCCCAAGAGTAGCTAAGGTCCCCTTCAAACATCGGAACTAAATTAACAGCTAGGCTTCGTCGGTGACAAGGCTCTGTTGGGATCGCAAATTTAAAATAATTTTTTTTTTCTAAATAGGCAGTCGTAAAATCCCATAAAGTACCATAGTGCAGGGCATGAAGTTGATCCTACCAATGCACGAGCGAGTCTCTTCTACTTTTATCACCAACGACATAGTGCAACATTGCTTGTCGCTGTTTAATTTTAGGCAGAATAACGTGCGCTTTTGCTCTCGCACTTGCCTTTAATTGGTGGGGAGTCCTTGACATGGTGGTGGTTTAGCTCCTGCGTGGTGGCCGCTTGCTCGACGCCCTTGAAGGCCAGTTATTTTGGTGAACCATCTCCATCTCAGATCGGACATCTCTGCCGGGTCGATGTCTCCAATGCTCTCCATTACTTGAGGGGGCGAATAGCCTCGAGCTGATGCGTCGATGAAGCCGGCGGCAGAGGCGTGGTAGCGGCGATGACTGGCGAGGCTTTGCTCACTCATGGATGTGGCAAAGTCTTCTTGTTGCAATAAATGACATTTCGATGGCCTAAAAGGTTCATTGCTAATGTCGAGTGAGTCCTTGCACCTTGCCCGTTCACCGAGAACACTCATTACTGTTTGACAAACGATGTTCGTTCATTTAAAATGTAGAAACACTGAGCGGATGAAAAACGCGTCCCCGTAGTTCGGCTCCCTAACGGCTTTTTCTCGCCCCTAGGAAAAAACCGGTCGGTCTCCTTAGAAAACACGTCTGTGCATGAATTCTCTGCGCCCGGGCGCGTGCCGTTGTTCGGCTGTATGCCGTTTGCCGAAGAAATGACGTATAACCAGATACCTTACGTAGGCCGGTCTCCTCTTGAACACCGGTTTCCAAATATTCTGTGGCCATTCGCTTGTCGTAATTCGGCCGAGGACAGCTAACCGAATGAAAAACATATATTCTGGGGCCGTACGTCGGCCGGTATCCTTCATAACACTGGTTGCCCGAAGAAAATGAATATTCTACCACCGGACGCGCGGTTCACCGTTGAAACAACGAATGCACGGCAGCCGCGCTACGGCCGGTCTCCTTTCGAACACCAACTTCCGCAACAATACGCATATTCTGTCGCCGGTAGCTTGCTATGCTTCGGCCGATTACCGCTTCCCGAAGAAAAAACGGATGCCCTCAGGCCGTACATCGGGCGCTCTTTTTCTCAAAATCGGCAGCCGTAAGAGAACTGAATATCTGGCAGTAGGTTAGCTGCCGTTGTGCGTCCTGACACGGCCGGACGGTAAAAATACCGAAGCTCGGGTTTTCGAATGTTGGCCGTCCAACGCATGATCAGTGGTTGCCAGAACCTGAATGCAGGCCGGACATGCCAGAAAGCGGCCATAGACGGGCCGGTCTTGGGGCACACTTTCGGTGCCGCCTGGGTTCAATTCAACCAGCGGGCATTCAGTGCCAGACTATACATTTTGTGGTCCTTTTCCTGTATGTACGTCATAAATATTTGGTTTCGAAGCATCTGTGCACAGTGTCACAGAACTCGGATGGGAGGAGCGACCAACAACTCCCCCCTGGATACGAATAGAGTATGTGGCTCGGACCTGCTAAGCGGCGATAGGGCCAAGCCTGATTGGCCGCTGGAGTGAGCCAGGAGACGGGGCACGGGCTAACAGTCTCAAAACAAGGCAGATTTACTTGATCCACATACACAGGAATTCCAGAACAGACAGACAGAAGGTTTGACAACCCAATAACACACTGCAGTTGACACCCCGTCGGGGTCAGAGCTGCCAAGAGACCGACATTGAGCACAGTGACGAGAATGAATGAAAGGGTACTCGCCGTTACGAAGCCAAGAAGGAGGCGACAGTAAATGAAGGGGATAGTAAAGTGTACAATAGGCGGGGTTTGAGGCTTCCCCAACTGCTGATAAGGGCCCGAGAAGAACACATACAGCGTGGTGCACTGAAGGAGGCGGATAAGAAGCCCGTGTGGTCCACTTAGAGAAATTCAACAGTGAAGACGTGTACAAAGAGTCCGAAGAAGTGTGGAGAAGGAAAGAACAACTTAGCTGCGTTCCGGCTGATGGTCTTGCCGGGGTGACGAAGGCTGTCGGTCGTCTGTGGTGGGGCGCCACTCATCAGCGACGCAATTTGTGCGAACTTCGGCCGCTCACCTTCAATTCCTCGATTCGATCTTCAGCGGCCCGGAGTTCACCGCCGTCGTCGCGCAGCCTCCCCAGAGCAGCCCTCAAGGCCGACGCCGCGTCCCGGCCGTCCGTCCGGCCATCGTAAATTCTCAGCCCATTCTCCCCGAAAACCCGGCGCTGCACCAGGCACACAGTCAACCGGGCCGCTCGTCTTCCGAGAATTCGAGGGGCGCACCCTTCCGTAGGCAACAGAACTCTCGCCCACCTATTTCCCCTAAGCACATGGCCAGCCGACCCGGGTACGACAATGGCGGCAAAAACATCCCTTCGCTACGCGGTACGCCTTCTCTCGGCCCAAAAATGGTGAGCGGCAAGAAAATCCGTCAAGGAAGAACAAGAATTTCGCGACACCCTGACACTTGCCTTATAGTTTAGGGTGACAGTACGGAGCTTGCCATTTCACGTGGTTGATACGTTCCTTGATTTTAACTACGCGATGACCAAGGCAACAACATTGGGATCCTAAATTTGAATCGGAAAGTTGGTATCCTATTTTTCTCCGACTTTGTTCATGGGACTGCGTATTGAAGCAAAATCTTACTGCTATAACTTTAATGTCGACTGAGGTATTTGCAAATGTCTTTCTTGCTTTCGTTGGTAGAGAAGCTCGCAAACTGGCCAATACTACACATTAGGGGCAGAGATATTTGCTTGTTACACATTTACTAACGGCTGAATTATTACAAACCGGGGACACACCCATTGTGGTGTCTACCGCAGCGATAAGATGGCACCTCAACATTTAGGTCTCCAGGTTTTATACTCCGCTAATACCAAAAATGCTCCGAAATACCGGTGGAGCACGAGAAATTTTTGTAGCAGATAAGGGTTCATTGTATTTTGAAGTGAAATTTTTAGAGCACAGAAAGTGACGTCTGCAATAAAATTATCCTTGAGATAATGTGTGATGGTGACAGAGTTGGGATATATGGGAACTTTGGAAGCAACCTAATCAGCAGTAGTTAGATGAACTTTTGGCTTGAACTACTTCGGCACTATGCAAAGCTTACGTATCTCGAAAAAAATAGTTAAGCTTGAGTAAAACCAAATACGTCTCTACATATTTCTAAAACCAATTTGCGCCGTCACGGGGACAATTTTATTTTTGGTAGCAGGCCATTGGAATGCGGAATCTGATGAACCTTTAGGAATTATTCTTTTCAGGTTATCTGTATATTATTATTTTTCTAAGTCGAAACCAAGCACTTCATTTCTGCCAAATTTGTTAAGAAAGAAGTATTTAATGTATGCATCTCTTCTATGTAACCGTAGTTAACGTTTTAGGTATGAGGGTCATTCACACAGTATGCAGCTTTCTCTCTAGAAACCCTTTCGTTCACCCGGCTCTTGGGTTTGGTGAAAAGACGATGTACAGACTGTGGATATTCAAAGATTTCGCACGAGGCAATGACAGCATAGTGTAATAAAGCCAGAGGCGACGCAGTTGTGTGGAAGGAAAACACGTTTATTGGAGCCAACTTGCGCTCCTCTAACAACTCAAAGAATTCACAGGTGGCGAAGCAGAAGTCAACAAAGTGAACTGTGCGGCGAGCGTCGAAAATTGGAATACCATGGTGTCTGCTCTGCACGGTTTTATCTTTCGGCGCGAGTGTTTCTCGAACCAACTATTTATATTTAGAACATTCTAGATCAAAAACGACTATTCTCTGCTGTAGTCGTTAGTTCAGAACACTCTCCCTATCACAAGAGATAACACTTGCGGCAGAGAAAGAAAGAAAGAATGGAACAACCGCTTCCCTTGGCACGCAGATAACACAGACCAGCGCAGCCGGTCGGTAAAAGCAAAACTTAAATAAACTCAATGCATAGTTCGCGGCATTAGCCCCCAAATAAAAATGCATCAACCCGATGCTAAAATAAAGGTCAGTCCGAAAAAACAACACAAATGTCCCTCGATTATCTTGCGTGGTAAGGTTTCAGGCGAACCACGTGGACGACTTCTGGCCGCGTGCGTCTTCGAGAAGTTCCGAAATCACCGTCAGGGATCACCTCGTAGGTTAGTTGGCCGACATGTCGTAGAATCTGGTAGGACCCGATATACCGCCGCAGAAGTTCTCACTGAGTTCGCGTCGTCGGATGGAGTCGAAACCCAAACACTATCCCCTCTGTGGTACTCGGCGACTCGGTGTCGGAGGTTGTAGCGCCCAGTATCTACCAGCTGCTGGTCTGTTGTACGAACTCGAAAGAGCTTGCGGGCCTCCTCCGCACGCTGACGGTATCTTTGGACGTCGGAGTTGAGGTCGTCATCTTCTACGTGCGGAAGCATGGCGTCGAGCATCGTAGTCGTACGTCTTCCGTAGACAAGCTCGAACGGCGTCATCTGCGTTGTTTCCTGGGTAGCGGTGTTGTACAGAAACGTGACATACGGGAGCACTTCGTCCCAAGTCTTATGTTCAATGTCGACGTACACTGACAGCATATCTGTGATTGTATTCTTCAGATGTTCGGTTAGTCCGTTCGTTTGGGGGTGGTACGCCGTCGTTCTTCGGTGATCCGTGTTGCTGCAGCGTAATATTCCTTGCATCAGCTCCGCAGTAAAGGCCGTTCGGCGTTCTGTAGTAAGGACTTCCGGTGCTCCATGTCACAGAACTTGGTGCCGAAGAACTTAGCGACTTCTCGGATCGGGATGTAGGGAACTGGCCAAGAAGGTCCATTCTAATCTGTTGGAAGGGCTTAGATGGGACGGCGATCGGCTGCATAAGTCTGGTGGGTCTCGACGGTGGCGTTTTCCGTCACTGGCAGTCATGGTAGCTCCGCATGTAGGGGCTGACATCGGATGCAAGGTGGGGCCAGCAGTACTTCATCTTGATTTTCCCAATTGTGCGAGCTGTGCCGAGACGTCCAGAAGACGGGTCTTCGTGGCACGCTTCCAAAATGTCGTCACGATGATCTGCCGGGATGACTAGAAGATAATTCGCTCTCGTTCCAGGGCTGAAATTCTTCTTCACGAGGACGGAGTTTTTCAGGCTAAATGCAGGTAAGTTCTGTTTGAAGGCCCTGGGCACGGCGACGTTGCACCCTTCGAGGTAGTCGATCATGACGCGTAGATCGGGGTCGGCACGCGGCTGTGTGGTCAGGTCGCACTCAGTCATAATTCCGAAGAGCGGACTGTCTTCCTCGGAGTCTTGTGGTGGTGGATCGACGGGGGCGCGGGACAGGCAGTCGGCGTCGGAGTTTTTCCTCCCGGAGTTGTAGCCTACTTTAAGGAGTAATTCTTGGAGGCGCACGCTCCAACTACCAAGACGGGCAGAAGGGTCCTTGAAATTTGCGAGCCAACACGGCGCATGGTGGTCTGTCACAACCTTGAAAAGTCTTCCATAGACCTAGGGGCGAAATTTTCAAATGGCCCATATAATCGCGAGGCACTCTTTTTCAGAGATTGAGTATTTTCTTTCTTTCTTGAACAGACCACGGGTGGTATAAGCGATTACTTTTTCGCAACCGTTTTGCGTCTGTACACTTCCGTTTCGGCGTTTTCGTCGAAATGCGCGAGCACAGGCTGGTTTTACAGGCATAGCTGGAACTCGCAGAATTCTTTTTTTCATGGGCATTTTCCCAGCGGAATAGGGTGCTATTTTTATTAAGCGAGTGAGTGGGTCTGCAATGCGTGAGAAATTTACGACGAAGCACCTTTAATATGCGCATAGTCGGAGAAATCGCGCACGCCCTTCTTATCTTTCGGTCTTTGGAAGTTCGGTATTGCGGAAGTTCTCGCAGGGTCAGGCATGACTCCTGCGACGTTGACGACGTGGCCCAAAAACTTGAGTTCATCGTACGGGAAGCGGCACTTTTCAGGCTTCAGACTTAACCCCGACGTACAGAAGGCCTCGAGTACAGACTGTAACCTTTCAAGGTGATCGCCGAAAGTCCGGGAGAATACCACAACATCGTCGAGGTAACCGAGGCAGGTGTGTCACTTCAGGCCAGCTAGCCCCGTCTGCATGACTAGTTGAAACGTTGCTGCCGCCATGCACAACCAAAACGGCATCACCTTGAACTCGTATAGGAAGTCCGGGGTCATAAATGCAGTCTTCTCTCGGTCTCTCTCGTCCAATTGAAGTTGCCAGTAGCCGGTCTTCAGATCCATCGATGAGATGTACTTTGCGTGGCAGAGGTGGTCGAGGGCTGTGTCGATTGGCAGTCAGACGTCAGACTTAGCAGTAATAAAATTATAGTAACTAAATTACTTTTTGCGGTAATGAGTAATATAATTATTTACTTTTGAGTATTCGTAATTTAATATTGCATTAAATTACTTCATGCCGGTAATTTCATAGCTTTTGACCCCGATATAGCCTGTTACCTTCTATTACGGCATTAAAAGTTGACAAAGAAAATATGAGCAAGTAGTGTTCCAATGACCATAGAGTCTCTCGGCATCTCTGGGCATTCGATCAAAAAGTTTGTCATTATGTTGAACTCAAATCCGCATTCATCAGCGACAGCGGAGCGTACTTATGTACAGTTTATTTACAGTGCTGTACATAGATATGTTAGATACCTTCACATTTCTGAAGGAGCTGCGAATCAAATTGGACGTCGGTGCAAGACACTCCGTCGTACAAATGGGGACACCTTTCCGGTGCCCACTTTTATTGCCTCTCCAAAAAAGATATTTACCTACCAATGTATAGCACTGTAAACAAACTGTGCGTAACATTGGGGGATAAACCAATATTTTCGAGATTTCAGTGCATACGTATATGAGTGTAAATAGTGTGTATAAGTTGTTAGTGCATGAGTGATGAATTTTTGTTAAAGTCATTTCAAAGTAATTTCATTACTTTTAAAAAGAAAAAGTACTTTAATATCATTACTTCCAGCCACCTGTTTTTGTAACGTAATTTAATTACATTTAGAGATTTCTAGGAAAATAATGAGTAATGTAAATTATTACTATTCAGAAGTATTTTGGCCACTTCTGTTACACATCCTTCTTGGTGATTTTGTTCAGTCGCCGGTAGTCAACGCAAAACGTTAAAGTGCCATCTTTTTTCTTCATCTTTTTTCTTCATCAGCCCAGGTACTTTTCGATGGCTGTATAATACCGTCACTGAGCATGTCGTCGACTTTAATCCGCAGGGCTTCCCGCTCGTGTGAAGAGACGTGGTACGGTGACTATCGTGTACGTCAGGCTCCATCTTCCGTTATTATTCTGTGCCTTGCTAGAGGTGTCTGGCGTAGGTTTGAGTTTGACGAAAAACACAATCTCTGCAGCGACGCAGCAAATCCAACATTTTTTTCCGTTCTTCTTGCGGTAATGGCGGATTCGCGTCGAAGGGATTCATAAGCTTGAAGCTATCTTCAGGTGCACGTTCAAAGTCGGCAACTGCGATCACGTCACCTTTTTCTTGCGTCTCTTCGAGGAACGCAATTGCAGCGCCCCTGTTTAAATGCTGGTTTTCCTCGCTGAAATTAGTGACCAAAACTTGGGATTGGCGTTGCGTGAAGCGCGCAATGCATCTTGCGACGGAGAAACCGCGGTCGAGGAGCAACATTTTCTCACTCTCCACAATAGCGTGGACGTCAGGAACAGCATCTTCAGAGTAGACTGAGGTCATCAAGGTTGCGCGGGGTGTACAGGGTGACATGATCATCGTCGATACTTAAACCAGCATGGTGCTCGGGGTTCGGTTCCGGCGTCATGGAGTAATCGCAGAAGCAACCTTCGATCACTCTCTACGATAGCGTCGATGTCAGAAGCAGCATCCTCACAGTAGACGGCGATCATCAAGCTTGCGCGGGGTGGCAGGGTGATGTGATCGTCGGCGATCCTGACAGCAGCACGGTGATCGGGGTTCGGCTGCGGCGTCGTGGAGTGATTTGAGGAAAATGTTATCGACTTGGTCTGCAGATCGATTATTGCACCGTTGTCTGTTAAAAAGTCCATTCCAAAAATTACGTCGCATGAGCAGTTAGGCAAAATGACGAACGCCGCAGGGTACGTTGTGCCGGCTATGGTGACGCGCCATGTGCACGCTCCACTTGGCGTCACGACGTGGCTTCCTTCTGTGCGTATGTGCGCATCGTCTCATCTGGTCATAACTTTCTTCAGCTTAGACGCAAATGGCCCGCTCATGACTGAGTAGTCGGCTCCCGTGTCTATGAGGCGACAAGTTCAAAGCCGTCGATGGACAGCTGAACGTTGGACGCTGCCTTCTTTGAGTTACGGGTGCGTCGTGGCCTCGTACATCGGCTTGTGTGTTGTCACGGTCGGGCAGGATGCGTCACGGCCGTCTTCTCAGCGGCAGCTTCGGTCAGTTTGGGTACGCGACGCGCCGTGTGGTTGTCGTCGTGTTCAGGAGTCACGTCCGGGTGAGATCTGGTCGTCGGGCTGATGTCATGTCGGGAATAATCGTCTTCCGCGAGTCGTTGCGTCGTTGGAGGGTTTTCATTTTTCCGCAGTCATGCAACTTTACCTCCAGAAGTTGCTCCTTTTAGTTTCCCCCGCGTGGGCTGGGGGACATTCCACGTGCGAAATAAGCATTGCTACGGTGGTTGGGCGACTGGTATGCTTAGGGCGACGCCGATCGGTTGAAACGGGCTGGTCGATCTCCGATGGGCGCTGGCCTTGTGGGGGGAGTGTGCGTCGACGGAGAACCCTCACAAACCGAGCCTCTTGTAGGGGCAACAACGGTAGATGTGGTCGGCCTCTCCGAAGTGGTAGCACAGCGGACGATTATCGGTGATTCGCCAGACGTCCGTCTTCCTCGGGGTCTGGTTTTGGGCTGCAGGGGGTCGTGCGAGCGACAGTGGACGGTGGTACGATGGGTTCTTGACGACGGTTTGGGTCGTAGCGGGGTCGACGAACAGCCGCGGAGTAGGTCATGGCTTGTGGTTCGCGGAGTGCTTCCGACGGCGTAAGTTCCCCGTGCGGTGTCGTTGGGAAAAGTTTCCGCTGTTCTTCCCTGACGACAGCGCGGATTGTATCACATAGTCTGTTAGAATTAAGAGGCTCGGCATGGATCATGTCGGCAACTAGAGGACTGATAGGGCGGTCGTACTGGCTCGTGCGAATTTCCAACGTCTTCTTCATTGCAGCCACCTCGGATGAGAATTCGGCCATGGTTTTGGGGGGATGCGGAAAAGGCAAGCGAACAGTTCTTGCTCTACTTTTCGCATCAGAAACCTCTGTTTCTTTTCTTCATCATATCCGGTTCGCGTGACGAAATAGTCGCTTCATGTCCTCAACGAAGATTACGACTCTTTTATTGGGGTGTTGCGTTCGCGTTTCCAGCAAAAGCTCAGCTCGTTCTTTTCTCACCACCGTCGTGTAGGTCTTAAGGACTGGCGTTTTATTTGCGTCCAGTCGCTCAAGGTGCTATCGTGGTTCTCGAACATAGTTCGAGCTGAATCCTCCAAGTAAAAGCAAATGCGCCGGAAGGTTTCTTCATCGTCCCACCTGTTCAAGATCCGCACGCGCTCCAGCTTCTCCAACCGTTCCTCCAGGTCTTCAGTGGGGGCTCATCGGGATGCTGGCGGTTCCCGGGGCTGCTGCAGCACGATTGGCGATGTTGGATCTTGCACCATGGTGGTGGTTGCAGCATTCGTTGTCTTTGGTCTTTCTGTCAGAAGGCCGAACTCGGGAGGCAATTCTTGCAGTCGGCGGCTGGCTCTAGTCGGACTGCCTGGGGGCCTCCAGAGGTCGCAGTGAGCATAAAGAGTGTGTAGCCCGCACCTACATCAGATGCCACGAAGCCAGAGGTGACGCAGTTGTCTTGGAGGAATACACGTTTATTGGAGCGAAGTTGTGCCCCCTAAAAACTCAAAGAATTCACAGGCGGCGAAGCAGCAGTGAACAAAGGAACATGTGCGGGCGAGCGTCGCCGATAGCAATACCACGGCGTCTGCTCTTCACGCTTTTATATTTCGGCAGAAGTGTTTCTCGAACATTTTATTTGCATACGGAACATTCTAGGTCAAAGAAGATTATTCTCGGCTGTTGGCATTAGTTCAGAACGCTCTCCCTATCACAAGAGATAACACATGCGGCATAGAAAGAAAGAATGGAACACGCGCTTCCCTTGGAACACAGATAACACAGACCGCTGCAGCCGGTGGGTAAAAGCAGAACATATATAAACAAACTCAATGCATGGTTCGCGGCAATAAAACCAACTATTCTGCTCGAGCAGTGGTTTGAGTTTTACGTTAGCTGTAATTCATAACACGTAACAGAAATAAATTTTGAGGATAATCAAGAGACTGCTTTTGTTCTTATGCTACGTTCTCTGTTGCTAAATGTGAAGTTTCTGGTTACTAAAATGTTTTAGAGAAGAGAAGGCCATTTCGCGGGCGAAAGTAGAAAAAGTGAAACTCATTTTGAAACTGGAAGTCTAGACAATTTTGTCTCAAAATGCTGATGATGCGGGTATATTTTTGATTCCACGACACGTTCCAATTTTGTACGGAAAGTTTATAAGTTAAAAAGATACCTTCAGCGCTGTTGTTCTATACACAAAGGTCCTCAGACACAATGGGACAACTGTTATGTCGGCACGCTTCTTTGAAAGATATTCTTCAAGTTAAGTTAGTTAAGTTCACCCAACCTCAGCATAGCACTATATAAAACCACTCCTCTTAAAGAAGAATTTCGTGGCGCAAAAGTACCTAAATAATAACGAAGGTTTCTCAACGTGTTTATAAAGTGTTTTTGGATACAGAAAATTTGTGATTACAACTACATCGGTAGTCAGGCGATCTGGCGGTCTTTAATAATCTCGTTTTATTCAACATATAGCTATATCTTATTGTTTGCTTGCCAGTTTCTGAGCAATTTGAGGTAAACTTCTATCCATACATCAAGTGCAAATCATTGTACTACACAAGATAAAGTATTTATTTATTTCGAAGCCGTGACACAGTGATAATGGCTTGTTTCATATGTATTTTATTTCCAATACGCATTGGTGCGGTAAAAACTTAGAACACTATTCGTGTGATAAAGCCATTGTCTCTTTTGTGCAAATCTGTTTGTCTTGGTTGGTTGGTTCGTTGGAAAACGTTTATTCAGAAAACGGGAGAGGGGAGGGCGAGAGAACGAGTTAGGGGCGGGGGTGGCCATCCTATTCGGGTAGGCCACGCAGGGTCGCCGCCGCATTCGCCAGAGGGATCAGGATTTCCTGCTCGTCGAACTCTCAACTGCGCAACGCGCTCTCCCATCGCTCTACAGAAGGGGGATCGGGTGGTTGGGGATTAGGTGGGTACATCCAGGCAAGCTTCAAGGTCGTGTTGGGAGTGTCGCAGCATGAGCATCTCAGTGCATAGCAGGTGGCGTAGATGTGGTGGACGGCGGACGGCGTGGTTGTGGTATTTGTAAGTTTGAAGTCTTAGCCAGGTGCGGGCGTTGGAAACGGAGAGCGTAGGACGAATTTCTATATTGAATGGTGCTGTAACAACAAGTGTTCTGAACTGTCAGACATCACTTTGTAACTGCGAGTACGAGTTTTGATTTCAAATATCACTGCAGGTTGTATGTAAATATTGTTTTAAAACAGCGCTTGAAGTTTCATCCTGATACTGAAGAAGCAGCCTACTTGCTATAAGACATGCGTTTGACCCACTTGAAATACATAATATTTCCCAAGTATGGTCCGATATATAGCTCTCAAACGTCCAAAATGTCACTTCGTTCTATAAAAAGCATGTCGCGAATGTATTCAGAAGGCAAAAAAAAATACATTTATAACGATTCTACGGGAAGGAGTATTCTGGTAAAAAAAATACCTCCTTCTTTGGAGCAATGTACCATGTACTCCTAATTGGAACACCCATATGCATAATTTATTTACAATATTTTGCAGTTCGGTCCTCCAGGTATTTCTTGAACACGAGTGAACTCCCCTCGAACTATATAACAGGAAATGTTTTGCAAAAAAGGTTTCTCTACTAAGTAGATTGTATGCGGATCAAGAATACAGCTTTACGCGAATCACATAAAAATTACTTCACAAGAAGCTCCATAACATGCCGAATATATCAGATACCATGCTGGTGAGAAAGGTGTTCTGTAGAGCTTACGGAAAAGTTTTTATTATGGAAGCCGAATACTTCAGCGTGGCTGAGCAACAAAAGTAAACTAGTAGAAAACCGCTTTTCAAAATAAACGGCGTTGTTCACACCTATATAGTGCAATTAGGTTTTTGATATTTTTTACGCTATCGGTAACATTTCACCTCGAATAATTGGTTACAATTAAGCGAAAACTAGTCAGCCGTCCTCTTACCAGTAGCAGCAATGCCTTTCTCAGCATACGTTTTTGGATTTTGTTCGCAAGCAGCGGATATGGTGGTTGTGTGTCATGCCGGAAGGTAATACGCCACACCATTCTGGCGTAAAAACTGCAGATTGTCGCCTGCAATAAAACCTTGATAACGCCCGCGTTTTCGTTATGTTAGGCGGTCTCGCATGTTCTCCATTTGCCCACCCAACAATCCGGCAGCATCAGGTGTACTGCAAATTTTAAACTTAACAGCCAATAAATGTAAAAACTGTTTTGTGTTTTATTTTGTAATTGGCAGGCATTTAGGTTTGTTTTTGTTAACGATGTCGGTCTTGCAATGGTGTTTTAAAACATGGCGTTACTGTTCACCTCCTCCAAACGATGACACTACCCTTGAACGACGCGCATCGAGAAACAAGGTTAACAACAACTGCAGCCAAGAGGTAAAATTGCAGCTTCGAGAAGTTCCACTCATTGTCATACGTAACTGCGCGTACAGAGTGCGGGAATTTTTCGCCACGCTAAAAGTGATTTCGTTGGGAGTAGAATTAGAGGTTGGTGGTGGCGGGGCAACGTAAATGTTATTTTCAGTCAATTTCTGGATGCAGGTGGTAGTAAGACTAAGACGAAGGGATAATTTCAATGTGCTCAAGTGAAACATATTGTTGTAGAGTTTGAAAGAATTTCCAAATATTTCGCTAGGCCCGACTTCCAGTTTTAAACTTGGCAGTTAGACCTATCTGAATGGGTACCATGACCAGGAACTGGACTCTTATCCCTGACTACAATCGAGCCCGCCACTTGCCCACAGGAAGCGTAGATTTTTCATAGGGCCTTGCGTACCCTGGAAAAAGTGTGCACGACTTTAAGGATGCATACAGAGAAAATTCCTTAGAAGAAAAAGTCTGCCTAAAGTTTCGGATTTAAGGAGTCTGCAAGGAATGAAATGGTCAATGCGGTTGTATTAATGGTTAAAACTTACATACATAAAATTGCGTTGCTCGATAACTGGAAGAGTTTCCTCTGCGGTCTACAAAAAGTGTTGTGTGGCGAAATCGCATATAGTGTGTGCCAGAGGTGCTTACAGAGTTGTTTTGGAGTCATATTGCTAAAATATTTTTTGCCCAGTATGTACAACAATGCTCTACGTATTGGCTTAGTGCTCAGAGTTCGCGATATGCATACCGATCAGGATAATTGATGGTTGTTCTTTATTTTCTGTCATCATTATCCCAAAGTTTTGAAAGATAAAATCGGAAAAAGAGTTTTCTTCAACTGCTGAACGACAGCGTAAAGACACCGCAAATAAACATGCGGTATAGAAGGGAAGTAGTTGAGTTGCGCGAACAATCAAGCCTGGTTATTCAGCCAGCAAGAATAGAGGGGATTTGACCTATAAAAGTGGTGTCTAGAGTAGGGAATGGAGCATTAGGAGCCAAGCACTCAGGGTAATGTTAATGATTCCAATAGTATCTTTTAAGCGTAGACCGAAGCTCTCATCTAACCAGCGAATATACAATGTAGCACTCTAGGAATATAAAACCTTATGTCGTCGCTCTTAGGCCAGGCTCAAAATAATTTGGTTAACATAGAAATGCTAGCTATCCTTGGCAACAACCCGCTCTCCAGTTTTCTTACACGGGCATTTTAATCTTATTTTAGCCACCTCGAAAGCTTGAAACTTTAGTTCCTCGGTGCAACCGTAAATCTTGGGGCTTCGCGAAGACCAATATTTATCTCACATAGCTTTGGATGGATAAACTCACTTTCCAACATTAGGTGCCAAATAAATTGTGTCACTTCCGCAGACCGCGGATACCTTTGTGGTTTGTGTGTACTTCACCACAAAGCTCATATCTTCAAGCAGCAAGCTTTCACCTCAAAACGCAAAGTGCTGCTCTAAAACTTATAGCACAAATTGTTTTTTGAGGTATTCATTTTTTGGCATTTACTTGTTTAACGACATTTTATATCGCATTTTTTTCCTTTTTTTGTGATCCAATCTTCCGTGCTTTTTTAGTTACCCTGGCTATCTTTTATACTCCCTTTTTTGCCATACCTTATCCTCATCCTTTTAGTGTTCCTTACCTTGTGCATATGCACACTTTTGCTATATATGTACCTTAACACTTTTGGTGTCCCCCACGTGTATCGTTTCCTTTCAAGCTTCCAACAAATCCTATTTTACTCGGAGCATCTTAAACTTAAAAGAATAGCTAGCCATATATTTCTGCACTGCTCTGTTAGTTGGTTTACAATCAACTCCTCAGACCAAATGCCGTACCTTTATGTGGTACACTGCAAGGCATGACAGAGTGCCTCATTTAGGTCCTAGTGTTGCATTCAAATATGCTAGGCTCTGAACCATCGCTCTGAAAATGATCTCAATATATAATATATTTTATAACCTTACGGGCTCTAATGCCTCCAGAAATCTGAGTTTCGCCTTTTTCTGTTCCTAATTTATTGCTTCTTCGACATTTTTTTTCCCCTTTATTTATCCACACTCCAAAATATTATTTCTTCTTGCGGGTAATTCACCACTCAGGAATAACATGAGCCAGTGCTAGTGCTATTGAAAACAGCTAGCCCCAAGCTGTCAGTTTAAAGTTTACCCTAAGGACCGTATTTTCCTGGGCCGTTCTATTTATGAGTTGCTTTTTTTACTCTGATTATTAACTGCAAGAATCCTAACTTCTGCGTATGACATTCAAATATTACGCCAGTTTATAACTTCCTTTTGCCTGGTGGGTGCAATGTCAACCTCAACTTAACTGCTTTCATATTTCCCTTACAACAATGCCGTGTAACCTATGGACAGTAGTAAGCTCATATCGCATCGCTGTTTATGTCCTAATGGTTGTTGGCCTACTATGGGCATTTCTTCCCTTTTCATGCTAGTTTCACTGAATTAGGTTTATAAATTGGAATCTTCAGGAAGCTCTTATATCTCATTTTGACGTTGATTTTCAGAACCATGTACATCACTTTTCCCTATACGTTGTCATTTGCTCCTCTATAATCCAAGAACGTCATTCATAATACTCTGTTATTATCTTCGCAGTTTTAGCCAACTGTGTTATTGTGAATAAATTAAAAACCCAGCATCTGTGTTTTCTTTTTTTATTCCGCTGTTCTCTAAATGTATTGCTTTTCGTCGGGTCATGATTGAATTTGTGATTTCATCTCATGCAAAACAAATCGGTAGAACACTAACGTATGAACATATCATAAGTGCACTGTATGAGCTAATACTAGCCGTGTGGCCTCTACATTTAGGTAACTAATTATTCCGGTCTCCAATTATTCCTCCGCGATTTGCCTCGTCTGTATGACCTTATCTACTGGCCTTGTCAATTATGCTTTCATTTTAGCATATTCACTATTATCAGCAGCATTGTTATTCTATCCGGGCACAACAAATTTTGAGGAGGTAACCTTTTCTCTCTGCGTTTTTTAAATCAAGGTTACTTAAAGATATGTATGTTTGCGCAGTCGCCAGTGGCGGTGGTTTGATAAGTTGAGCTTCCCTTCGTCTCTTTCCCTACGTTTGTTTCTCTTCGCTCGATAAATATGCGCCAATTCATGCGCTCTTTCAAAATGTTTTCCCTCATTAGCCATCAAAATGTTCTGATGGATATTGTTTTTCGAGCACAGTTATTTTTGATGGTTTCAAAATTTGCTGGAATGTTTTTGTTCTTCTTTTCGCATTTCTGCCAGCCAGTGGCTTTTTTGTCGTGTTATATTTCTGCGCAACATTTTTCAGGTGAAAGATTTCTCCTGGTAGCTATCTCAATTTCCCTCTATTATTTCCGGGGTTATGCCATTTTTTGTCCGACTTTTTTGTTTCAACTCTCTTCGTGAGGCTCAAGAGCCTTTATTTCCTTATTCCTCCATCTTCTTGTCTTTCGCTCCCCTTTCCATGCGTTTCGTTTCATTGCTTCGTCTATTCACGGTTTCACGAATTTTATTTTTTATCGTAGTTATAACATAATTTCTTTATATATATTCATATCGTCTTCCATGGCATTATTAAGGATCTTTAACTGTTCGTTGTTCGCATTGGCTCCTCGCGCTGTGCCCACGTCTAAATTTTTGCGGGTTGTGCCACCAAACTACAAAGTAAGCCACTTGTGGGAACTTTTTATGATATATGTGGTGTTCTCATCAATTTATGTGGCCGCCACCTCTCGCATACTATTTCAGAGGCTCATCTGGACAGTCAGTGGTGTTCAGGCTGTTATCACTTTCTTGTGTTGTTTTTCCCTAATACTTCTTTTCGGTGTTTACTAAGAGCCATTTTTTCCGGTGTAAACCAGTCACAAGATAGGCATTGTGATCTTTGCATAATTTTATATCTTTGCTGTTGGTATTTATATCTCCACGTTAGAATATTTCCCTTGAACCCTTGATCTCGTTAACATCTCTTCTCGGCCATTTCATACTGTATCAGACATCACAGAAAAACGCCATTAGTAACGACAAGGTCGCGTGCGACGGTCCCTTTAAGACAAGAAGTGTGGTACATACCGTGAACTTGCTCTTTCATTTTCTAATGCCTGGTACGTGGCAGAGATATCTAAGAGCACAGCTGATTGTTTTGAGGCCTGGCGATTTAGAGTGGAAAGTGATTGTAGTATATGACTCCCTCCGGCAGCAACCCAAGGTACAGTGGTGTATTCTTGCTCAGCAAGAAAGATGTGCGGGATATCAGAAGAGGTATGTGTTTGTGTGTTTATATTTGATAGGTAGGAGCTTCCGAAGAATTTGTGCAGTTGGTAGAAGTATGCGGCCGACGGAATCCATATTTCATCGGTTTGTTTGGTGAAATGCATTGAAAACTACCGGAATACCTTGTAGAGAGAATACACCGTGCGTATTTTGTAAGCCAGAGATTTTATTTTCTTCTCGTTCTTATTCATTGTTGCTGCGCACGTCTTCCCTTTTTCTTTTTGTCACCTCACTATGTTCACCCCCCTCTGAAGTAGCAAGCTCTGATGTAGCCCCGCCTGTTTTTGGGCTAACCTCTTCAGTGTTCATTAGAGTTTCCATCTCTCTCCCTCACGGCGCGCAACAAAGCTGACGAGAATTTTATCAATTTCCAACGAGTTGTGCAAGTGGCGACTTAAATACTATAGAATATGTTACGTCGTAGAATGAGTAACCAGGAAGCGAAGCCATCAAACTCGAAGGATGAGGAATGGTTATGAGAACTTAGGAACACGGGGACGTCGGGAGAAATGAGTACTTTTCTCATGTTAATATTCGTTTGGAAAAAACATGGAAAAACTTTCATTTTGTGTTATAGGATATCTTGTTTGAGAAAACAATGTATTTAATAGGGAGGTGAATAGTTTTTCTTTTATTGAAATGAGCAGTCTGAATGCCTAAGTCACTGCAAATAAATAAATAAATTATAAACCAATAAACAAATTATAAATAAATAAATAAATAAATAAAGTTTTTAAATAAATAAATAAACAAAAATTGTAAGGGATATAGTTGACCCTCCGGTAGTAGACCGAACGTCGTTTATTGGCAGGAGCAGAAGCAAGGCGAATGCAGGTACAAGCGCACCGAAGATGGCCGAACACGCGCGCCAAGCGCATTCTGCCGTACTTCTCCTTGCACTGCTAGCAGCGTGCGCGCATACCGTCGTGCATAGATTGGTCAATCACATGACACTCTTCCTTTATGTGGCGTATACTCCGATTAGCTGATGGCGTTACAATAGCTGCTCGCTATCCTTGATACAATCACGCCAGGTGAAAAGGCGCCAACCTGGCAACTTAGGGTGAGAACGACACCAGGGGGTCGTAGTAGGGCTTCAGTCGTTGGACGTGGTCTGTTTCACGCCCTAGGCGGCGAAGATCACAGGAGGGGGTTACTGGTTCGACAATGTAGTTTACGGCGAAGCGCGGGACATGACTGTGTAAGCGCCGTAATATTTGGCGACAAGTTTTGAGGAGAGACCCTGTGTTGGGAACGGCACCCAAAGCCAGATATGCGAGCCGGGATCAGATGTCGGAGGGGTGCTGAAATCGTCACGACGATGGTTCTGGCGCTGTTGAAAGGAACTGGTGATTTGGCGACTGTCACGCGCCTCACGCGGCAGAGAGCTGAGGCTCTGTTTGAAGCATTTGATTTACACACAATATATTTACAACACGAAAACCTCAAAGGAACGCGATCATAACAAACTCACAAGCATAACACACTACATCAAAAAGAAACACGCACAAACTCACACTATCAAAAACCTACTCAAAAAGTCACTATTACACGTTGATTGTCTATGGCACAGCAAAACAAGTCCCACCCTGTAGCACGTCGAAGCCGCTGCTATTCTGATGACGCGTCCCGGTGGGTAAGCTTCCGCGTTGCCTATCGTCGCAGCACGTCGCGATGGCCCGTTCTTGTCAATGGTCCGGATGACCGCGGTGCGATGCCACGGCTTTGTTGAGCAGCGCGGCTCAGCAGGAAGCCAGCAGAGCGAAGCTGCTGGAAATCGGTGGTCCCGAGCTGCCCGCTGCCTGACGGTGCGATGCCGCTGGTGCGTTTTGGGGCACGGCTCGACGGGTCGCCGGCGGTGCGATGCGGCCGGTCAGCAGGAGGCCAGCAGAGCGAAGCTGCTGGTAATCGGTGAATTCGAGCTGCCCGCTGCCAAACGATGCGATGCCGCTGGTGCGTTGTGGGGCATGGCCCGAACTTGCCACCGTTCCTCCCAAGACCTCGTTCCACCCTCTGTCTACTACAACTTCGTCGTCCTCCTCTTCGCCTCGCATTCTATCATGACAGGCTCCCATTTGCTGGCCAGATAACCTCGTCCTCCTCCTAAACACTCCGTATATGTTCTTCATTGGACCCTTCCAAATCCTTCTCGCATCTCCTACTGTGATTCTTCTTTCTCTTTGTCTTTTCTTTCATACTCTTCTTCACGGGCCAACCCCCATGGGTTCTTTTTACCACATGACATTACCCCCCGAAATTGAAGAGCTTTTTGTTAAAAAACACTGCTACACACCACGAGTGTTCGTGGAGACAAAGTCCGCAGTCCGCACGTCACAACAATATCAGTCCGATTTAGCTACTACATCAGTACTACTAAACTGCTAATATTCATCACACACCAACTTCAATCTTTACAAAAACTAACTACAAAGCCCACATTCAATCACAACACGTACCACTAACAGGCAACTCTTTCATCCTCTTCCACAAATCTACTCATGAAATCTGCTGTAACATCACCAAAATCAAACACATCAAATAATCTCAATCTTCCAAGCACTTTTAATCTACACTTCTAAACTACCTCATTTCCGTGTACACTTCATACAGCTACAACACCTTGTTTTTTGCAACATACTACAACATTTATGCTTTACCTTATTACCCAACATGTTCGTCAACTTTATGAGTCCTCTTTCTGTCCAGGTCATCTCCGTGTATTCCATCAGGTTAGGTGACCCTTGCCTTCATCTTCACCTTCTTACGCATCTTCCATTCGGCACCTCTAACTACGCTGTCATCTCTCTTTGAACCACCGTCAATATTCACTTGACTCACTGCCCTAGGACCCGTGACCTGTCTGAAGTCCTTTAGTTTCAGCTTTCTCTCGATTGTGCATGACTCGCAAGATCCCTTCGTTTTTTTTCCTCCTCTGCGTCGCACGCTTACAAAAACGTGGACAATTTTTCTGGCGTTCTTAAGTATCAGCAACCTTACGGTGTGCTGGCCATTGCCTTTCGCTTGGGAACAACCCCTGTCCACTGCCCATCCTGAATTTCTCGAGTCGGGACTCTCCATCGACCACCAGGAGCTGAGTCTGCGGGAGCTGTCCTAGCTGCTGTAACATCCGCTCACTTGACAGCGCACTGCTGATATTGTTTACCATCTTAGGCGCTGAGCTGTCCGCTGAGCCGTCTAAAGAATTCGCACTGTCCTTTTGTGGGACAAGCGTACATTCAATAGTCATAGGCACCTCTTCCCTACCAGGAGTAGAGCTTTCTGCCTGGATACTATCACTGCCAATGCACGGAGCAGCCTGGATCTCCGTCTCCATTATTGCTCTTTCAGAGACCTTCAAATCGATTGAGTCATCAGAAGTACTAGGCGGCCGCAAGCTGTCCTCGCCTGGCATGTTCCGACTGCGAACTCCAAGCACCTGGCCTTCGGCTCTGCCATACCCAACCCGTTCACCTCCTTGCGCTTTGAACGCGCGTTTCTCCTCAGCGGTCGTTTGCGAGAGCCCCTTTGCTTTTATTTTTTAATTTCTATCACCGCGTTGTGCAAACCGCGTTCTCTCAACAGCACGTGCTTCTTCGCTGTCACCCATCTGCGTTCTTTCTTTCTCTCGTGCTTCATAGAGGTCGGCGACCCACGCGCCTTCAGACTCACGTGCGGCGCGTTCGCGGTTCTTTCTGCGTTCTCTTTCCTTGATGTGCCGTGTTAACTCTGCTAAGCGTATCATAAGTTCCAAAATCTCCTTCTCCCTCACGGCTTTCCTGTCATCTTCTCGTGCTATCTCTCTTAACCTTGAATTTTCCCGTTGGTACAAGCTGAGCACCTCCTCCTAGGTCAAACCTAATGTTCTAGCCATGGTTAAATACTTTTCGAGACCCCTCTCTCCACCGAGTGAGACGTGTGGCTGGGCCAAGGATAGATCCTGGCAGGCTCGCCAAATGTTGTCACGCATCTCACGCGGCAGAGAAATGAAGCTCGGTTTGAAGCATTTGGTTTACACACAATATATTTACAATACCAAAACCTCAAACGAACGCGTTCATAACTAACTCACAAGCATCTCACACTACATCAAAAAGAAACACGCACAAACTAACACAATCAGAAACCTACTCGAAAATTCACTATTACACGTTGATTGTCTATGGCACAGCAAAACAAGTCCCACCCTGTAGCACGTCGAAGCCGCTGCTATTCTGATGACGTGTCCCGGTGGGTAAGCTTCCGCGTTGCCTAGCGTCGCAGCACGTCGCTATGGCCTGTGCTTGTCAATGGTCCGGCTGACCGCGGTACGATGCCACGGCTTTGCTGAGCAGCGCGGCTCAGCAGGAGGCCAGCAGAGCGAAGCTGCTGGTAATCGGTGGTACGAGCTGCCCGCTGCCAAACGGTGCGATGTCGCTGGTGCGTTGTGGGGCACGGCCCGAACTTGCCACCGTTCCTCCCAAGACCTCGTACCACCCTCTGTCCACTCAAACTTCGTCGTCCTCCTCTTGGCCTCGCATTCTATCGTGTCAGGCTCCCATTTGCTGGTCAGATAACCTCCTTCTCCTCCTAATCACTCCGTGTATGTTCTTCATTGGCCCCTTCCAAATCCTTCTCGCATCTCGTACTCTGATTCTTCTTGCTCTTTGTCTTTTCTTCCATATTCTTCTTCTCGGGCCAATCCCCCTTCGGGGATGGCTTCTTTTTACCACATGACAGTGACACTCTTCGGAGTTATGCGCTAGTTGCGAAACCGCTTTAAATTATGTGGCGTCAGGGTTGTAAGGCAGAATGGTGTCTAATGTACAGGTCGGCTCCCATCCAGAAAGTAGGAAAGACGGAAAAAATCCTGTCGTTGACTCCATAGCCGTGTTGTATGCATACGTATATGAACGCAAGTACGCGGTGACAATTAGACTGATTCGACGACACGTACAATGAAAGCATATCTCCCAGGGTGCGGTTGAAGTGCTCTGTGAGCCCATTGGTTTGCTGAAGGTACGAGGAGCTCGTGCGGTGAACAACGGGGCATTCGGCGAGTAAAGCTATCACAACGTCCGATAGGAAAACGCGGCCTCGATGACTCAGAAGTTCCCGAGGCGCTCCGTGACGAAGTACAGTGACGCAAAAGAAAAGTGGCGACGTCACGAGGCGTGGATGCCGGCAAAGCACCTGTTTCGGTGTACCTTGTGAGGTGGTCAACGGCAACAATTATCCACCGGTTACTGGCAGCCGTGAAAAGCAGGGGCTAGTACAGATCAATTCCAGCGCGATCCAAGGGTTTCGAGGGGAACGGTAGTGGTCGCAACGGGGCTGCAGAGCGAGTAGGGGGTTATTTGCGACGCTGACACTCCGGACATGAGCGCACGTACTTCCGCACGTAGTTATACATGGTCCTCCAATAGTAATGTAGGCGTATTCACTCGTACGTTTTGAGGACGCCAGCATACGCACTACTCGGGTCGGCATGAAAGGCGGCGATGATGTCGGCACGCAGATGGCGTGGGATAACCAAAAGCCACTTGCGACCATGCGAGTTGTAATTGCGACGATAAAGGAGCTCTTTACGCAGTTGGTACTGAGAGGCTTGTCACCGCAGTGCTCTGGGTGCATAGGCAGCTGAAGGACCAGACAGGACGCCCGTGATGGAAGCTATCCATGGATCCTTACGCTGTTCGGCAGTCAAGTTGGTGACACTGAGCGACGACAAGGTACAGTTCGCTGGGGCAAGGGGAGACACGTCAGCCGGCATTGGAGAGAGGGAGAGTGCGGCAGCATCCAAATGCTTACCCCCGGAACGGTAAACCACGCGGATATTATAATCTTGCAGACGAAGAGCCCACCGCCCAAGATGACCTGAATGATGCTGCAGGGAGGCGAGCCAACAAAGCCCGTGGTGATAGGTCACCACGTCAAATGGGCGGCCATACAAGTACGGGTGGAACTTCCCCAGCGTCCATATTTTGGCCAAACATTCCTTCTCCGTTACGGAGTAATTTGTTTCTGCTTTCGTCAGTGCCCGACTTCCGTACGCAACAACATACTCCTCACAGCCGGATTTCCGCTGAGGGAGCACGGCACCGAGGCCAATCCCACTCGCCTCAATGTGCACTTATGTTGTGGCCGACGGGTAGAAATGCCATAAGATAGGCGGGGATGTCAACAAACGACGCAGTGTCGCAAACGCCTCGTCGCAGGATGGTGACCAGGCAGAAATGCCGCTGTCGTTATCGAGGAGCTTGGTAAGAGGCGAAATGATGGTCGCGAAGTCGCGAACAAACCGCCGAAAATAAAAAACAGAGGCCAATGAAGCTCCGAAGCGGCTTCAGTGTTGTCGGCTTCGGGAAATCGGCAACGGCTCGAAGCTTTGTTCCGTCGGGGCTGATGCCGTCTTTCGAAAAGACATGGCCCAGGATTGTAAGCTTGCATGCGGCGAAGCGGCATTTTAGATTAGAAGCATCTCTTGTTTGGGGCTATATCCAGCGTCCGTCCTTTGTCCGCACCTCTCCCCTTACACTATAAAAAAGAAATAGCGGCGCCTGGTTTCGATCCCACGATTCTCTGGCCGCAACGGGAATTACGCGGCGCTCTTCCCACTGCGCTACAAAACCGCGACAGGAGCAAGTGCTGCCAACGCACCTTATGTCCTCGACTCATTCAAACTACGCCAAGAAGATACTAGTACAACGAAGGCACGCGAAGCTGAACGTCAAAGGAAACGACAAACTGAAAACTTTAGCGGATGATGTTGAAATTCCCGCGGGGCCAATATCATTAACAAACGTCGACTACAAAATCTTTATGAAAGTTCTGGCACAAAGGCTTCAAAGTGTTGTCCAAAAATAGTAGGGCCACATCAGACGTGCGGAATTAAGGGTGGATATTTTTACAAATATCCATAAAGCAAGGTATGTCCTCGAGTGCTGCGACGCCCTGCACACGGGAGTGGCAGTCCTGCAGATTGTCTTGGAAAAAGCGTTTGTGTGTCACACGAGATAGTTTTGTATGTTGGACCATGTGAACGTTGGGTTTGTAATTAAAGAGGGAGTCGCCCTGGCCTACCGCAATTGCATTACGCGGCTGATCGTGAACATAACGTTGGAAGCCCCAATTGAAGTGCAGCGTTCGGTGCGCCAGAGCTGCCCCCTATGCCCACTATTGTTTTGCATATACATCGAAGCCCTGTGTATGAGTATAATCAGAAATAGTGCCATCGAAGGTTTCCCACTACATGAGTCGGAAGTTAAACTTTTGGCTTACGCAGACGACGTAGCCGTTTTTTTTATGGACGAAGAATGCGTTCAGTTGGTAGTTGACACTGTCAAAAAGTTTGGGATCATGACGGATAGTTTTGTGAACTGGGCAAAGTGCCTAGGATTTTGGCATGGGGAATGGTCATCAACACCGCCAACCTTCGCTAATATTAGTTGGGTCACCACTCCAGTGAAGTACTTGGGCGTTGAACTCGAATATTACAGGGATAGTGAACCATACTGGCGTAGGCAGACACAGGCGGTGAGGGAGACGGCCGAGAAATGGAAGGGGGCAAGGTTGTAAATTTTTGCAAGGGCCAGGGCATGTAACTTATTCTTTGTAACGAAGGTTTGGTATATCATGCAGGCACTGCATTGTTCGCGAATCAACGTCCAAAGGCTTCACCGGGTATTTGCGGTGTTTGTTTGGGGCTCAACATGGGAGAGGTGCAGCAGAACAAACCTGTTTCGGAGAGTCCGAGATGGTGGCTTGGGGCTGGCGTACCTTTATGTGCGACAGCTGGTAAACCGGTTTTTGTTTTGGCGAGATATTCGTGACCCGTACTTGCAGAGTGTCATGCAAGTACGGCTGGCGAGTGCTATGCCGAAATATCTAGTATCAATATGGTGCATCGCAGATGGCGTGTATGGGTATTTTAAGGAAATAGTTATGACGGCCCGTTTCTATTCGCACGTTTTTCTGGCGGGTACCAGTCCTCTGTGACACGCAAAAAACTGTATAAGGACATTTGCGACATTGTTTCCCCGACCCTATATATAGGTATAATTACCGTGCTGGGCCAGGCCAAAGTGTGCTAAAGCGCGTCAAAAGAATGCGGGTTGACCCTGGTGTGAAAACCTTTTTCTTCAAATTACACAGAGGCACCTTGTCTGTTCGAACCTGGATGCAGGATAGAAGAATACCTATGCCGTGGGGAGCTCATTGTTCAATTTGTAAACAACTAGAAACGATAGAGCACGTTTTTCTGCATTGTTGAGCTGCGGTATTTTTGTGGGATGTCCTACAGAGGACCCTTCATAAAGATTTCCCGCTGAGCACCCATGGCATATGCTATCTAGCGGGGGAAAAAGGAGAGGGGGTGCTCTTGGACCTCGTGATGTTGGTGGCCTTGCATAGCATATGGCGCTCGCGCATTGCCTGGCTCCACGCTTATGTGGACGACCGCCCTAAGCGGCAATGTTTTCGTGAGTCCATATCCCAGTACGTAGAGGTCCAGAAGCGCAAGGCATGCACTCATGAGTGGCTGTCAAGAATAGAACCCTTGACTACGCTTAGGGAATTTTAGAGAGACATCAGCCTTCATATAGGTTGGTGGCTTGTCGCTCGAGTTGCTCATGTGAATAAGTTTGTTTTGTGTTTGTGTGTTGTGTCGAAGACCGGCATTAAAGAAAAAAAAGTGGACGAAGAGGGCGAGCAGCGGCTTAGGAGCGTGAGCACGCAATAATGAAAGACGAGAAGTAGGATGTGTTCGATAGCGCGCTGTACGATATCGCGCACCTATCTCTCAGTTGCTTCTTCGGTTGAGACACGCTGCGCCGTCCGATGAGCTGAATGGACGCCAACAATTTTGTCAGCGAACTTGCTGGCACACCTTCAACCAGCGTCAGCCAGTAAACTCCCAGAACCCCGAGCTCCTCTGAAGACAAGGCTACGGAGAGGAGAGCTGGAGATGCTGAACGTAAAGGCCAGCGTCGACAAGTAGATCCCGCCCTTCGAGAGCGCGAAGCCGCTTCGACACGCCAACGTCGCCAAAGGGATCCGGACGCGGTTCGGCAACGCGACTGTGCTTTAAAACGTCGACGCTGAGCAGCCGATCCAGATGGTGTTCGGCAACGCGACAGCGCTTTGAAATGTCGACGCCGAGCACCGGATTCCTCACTTCCAGAACGAGAAGCCGCTTCAAAATGCCAGCGTCGCCAAGCGGATCCGGATGCCGTTTGTCAACGCGACCGCGCTGCGAAAGCGGCAGCGCGCGGGTCGGCACCGACGAACGCGTCAAGCGCGAGTTCTTAACCGGAGCTCCGGATACAGCTGCAAGGTTTGCGACAGACTCTGGTTCGACAACAATCTGACGCGCATAGGCAGCATCAAGAAAGATCGTCAACGCACTAACGCCATCGAGGTTCTTTCGCCAGAGTTCGGCGAGGGCGATGACTACGGCGAGTACGCCGTGTGCGCGTATGCTTTGCCTCAACACATAGTTCCCTTCGGAGAGATGGTGTAATTTTTTCTAGATTGAGGTGCAGTCCAGCGTTCGCAAGGAAAGTCAGGACTTGTTTTAGGCGAATTGGGTGTGTCTCGAAATCGGGAGAGAAAACGAATACGTCGTCCAGTTAACAGAGGCACGTCTTCCACTTGATGCCACAGAGGAGACGGTCCATCATTCTTTCGAACGTGGCGGGGCCGTTGCAAAGCCCAAACGGCTTAACGTTAAATTCTTAAATGCCGTCTGGGTTTACAAATGCCGTCTTTGCGCGATCAGCCTTGGCCATGGGAACTTTCCAGTACCCCGAGCGTAAGTCGAGTGAAGAGAATAATTCCGATCCCTGCAGATAGTCAAGCGCATCGTCGATACGCGGAAGAGGGTACACGTCTTTTCTTGTAATGGTATTCAAGCGGCGATAATCGACGTAAAACCGAATACAGCTGTCTTTCTTCTTAACCAGAACCACTGGTGAGGCCCACGGACTCTTAGAGGGACGAATAACATCTCGTTGAAGCATATCCGTGAAGTGGTCTTCAATGATTCGCCGCTCTGTCGGAGACACACGATATGGGCGCTGTCGAAGTGAGGCATGCGACCCTGTGTCGACGGAGTGCGTAACAGTACACGTGTGGCCCAGCGAAGTTTGCGTGCAATCGAAGGACTAACAAAACTTCAAAAGCAATAAATTAAGACGTTCTCGCTGGGTTGCATCCAGATTGGCGTCGATGAAGTGGACAAAGCATCTCATGGGAATAGCCCGGGCGAACAAGAAGAAGCACTGAAATTACTGATCTGAAGGTCAGAAAGACCACCTGATACGTCAAGAACTAGACGAGGATCTACAGGCTCTGCAAAGCAAAGTGCCTCCCTGTGTAGAAGAGCGAACGCGGTCGCTGATAGATTTGTCACCAATATAGTGATGACGCCAATACGAACAGTTAAAACGGCGGCAGGCAGCAGACGGCATTTGCGGCGGAAGAAAATGGCGGAAAGTTTAAACGAAACAGAGGCGTCGGGGACATAGGTACAGCACAGGGGCACGATGACGAAGGAGCTCGGCGGTACGTCGGTGTCTTCAGCGACGAGTAATATTGTAGAAGCATTACAGCAATCGACGAAAAAACAGAATGAGCTTGACTTCAGCAAAGGAACAATTAATGATAGCGTTATTGTGGGAAAGAAAGTCCCACCCGAGCATGATGTCGTGAGAGCAAGCTTGCAGCACGTAGAATTTAATGGCGTAGGAATTGTTCTGGATGACGACACGAGCAGAGCAAGTGGCTAGCGACTTAATGGGGTGTGAACTCGCGGTGCGTAACGAGAGTTCAGAAACGCGCGTCATTAGTTTTCGAATAGAACGGCAGAGGTCGGCTTGGATGATCGCAACAGTGGCTCCAGTATCGATGAGAGCAATGGTAGGGACACCTTCCAAAATTACGTCGATAACATTTTTAGGCGAGAAATGAGGACTTCTAGGATGCGATGGCGACGCAGGTCTTGCCTCCGGAACTGCGGCTTTAATTTTCCTCTTCGGCATTAGTAGGGTGGGGACGCATGGGAGACACCGAACGGTGACGTGGAGAAACTGAATGGCGGCCAGCAAAAGTTGCACGGTCAGTCGGCTCAGGGGGAAACTTGTACGGCACTGGTTAAGCGGTATACGGCGGAAAGTAAGGGGTGGCGTTAAAAGGCGCCTGGAGATAGCTGGCGGCGAGCGGCAATAAGCAGCGGCGACAGTAGCGAGCGACAAGCCCTGGCGTTCCACATGCGAAACAAATCGGACGATTGTCCTAGGTGCGCCACGCATCCGTTAGCTGGGTATTGCTCACCGGGCTTATCGGTGGTCGTGCTGGTAATGAAGCTGGAGCACGGGGAGCTGGTGGAAAGGAAGCGGCAGAAAAAGAATCGGCCAGGGGGCATTCAACAGGTCAGCGAGAGAACGAAGCAGGCTGGTGCGATAGCCGTCCTGCTACCGAGGCGTAAGTGAGGGCGCAGCTACGGGCTGGTTATGCTAATCCGATGGTAGTGCCTCAGTGACCTCTTCCTTGAGGACATTGTGAAGCGAAGGCGCCAAGGGGGAAGGCGGGTCTGATATGCAGGCGAGGACGGATACTTGGCGGGCCACCTCTTCGCGAATGAAATTTTTGATTCGCTCAAACAGCGTTAGGTACCGTTCATACACTGCCTCCACAATTGACACGGACTGCTCCCAAACGCAAGCTTGCCGAGTGAGGGCTCGCTGCTTGCGAAGCTTGTCGAAACTATGGCGAAGGCGGACGACGTCAGCAACAGTTCGGGAGTCCTTGGATAGTAGCATCCGAAAAACGTCGTCATCAACTCCCTTTAGGACGTGTCGGACCTTCTATATTTCTGTCATGGAAGAGTCAACGCACTTGCACAGGTCGAGTACATCCTCTATGTAGCTAGTGAACGTCTCCCCAGCCTGCTGTCCTCCCACGCGTAAGTGCTGCTCGACTTGAAGCTTCCTCACCGTTGGGCGCCTGAAGAATTCTATGAAGTTAGTGCGGGAAGAGGACCACGTATTATTGCGGGATTTGGTATTAATGTACCACGCTTCCGCGAGGCCGGTAGAGGGAGAAGGAGACGTTGATCAATTTGTTTTTGTCATCCCATAGGTTGTGGTTACTCACACGTTCGTACATGAAAAGCCAGTCCTCGGCATCATTTCCGTCGGTGCCGTTGAACTTTGGTTGATTCCGCTCAGGCAGTGCGCCCGAGCAGATGCCGGTTGGTGCCGACGACGGAGGCTGCTCGATGGATTCGTGTTTCATCGTGTACAGCATTTGGTTGCGAAACTCCAGGATGGGACCAAAACACCTGACCTCCACCACTTGTAAGGGATATAGTTGACCCTCCGGTAGTAGACTGAACGTCGTTTATTGGCAGGAGCAGAGGCTAGGTGAACGCAGGTAAAAGAGTACAGGCGATGGCCGAACACGCGCGCCAAGCACATTCTGCCGTACTTCTTCCACTGCTACCAGCGTATGCGCACACCATC
Organism: Haemaphysalis longicornis; assembly: GCF_048455015.1. Lineage (NCBI taxonomy): Eukaryota > Metazoa > Arthropoda > Arachnida > Ixodida > Ixodidae > Haemaphysalis > Haemaphysalis longicornis. The sequence goes on from NW_027526385.1 coordinate 202,786,607, forward strand.
ATGCATAGATTGGCCACGATCGCATGGCACTTGATTTGGCGCATATTCGATAAGCTGATGGCGTTACAAGAACTGCTCGTTATCCTTGCTACAATATGCAAACATATATATATATATATATATATATATATGATATGGTGTTTATTTCAATCCAGTTGGGTAAGAGCCAACACTTCAAAAAAGATCAAGCCGGTGATAACCTTGCTAGATGCAGAGACAGGCACTGATAATGACTGTTCCAGGTCAAATTGTTCATTACAATCACCCCAACCGAAGAAGGAGCCATCCAGGTCACTTACGGCGAGTCCAGGACGAGAAATCGTAGCATCGCTTTAAGCGGCTGACATGAACAGTTTCACCACCACGCAGGCGGAGGTCGGCTGACGAAGTTGACGGGTCAACCACGTAGTTTACAGGTGATGGAGAACTGATGACACGATAAGGGCTGTGATATTTGCAAAGTAGTTGGATAGAAAGACCTGGCGTTGTAGAAGGTGTGCATTGCAAACTAGACCACCAGCATAAAAAGGGGGCGAGGAGTGTCTCTGGCCATGAAGCTTCTTCTGGCGACCCTGGTCATTTTCCGTGAAAGAACTGGCAAGCTGTCGGCGTTCCTCGGCATGATACCTCACTTCGGAAAGACGGTGGCTCTCGGAATCGTGAGAGCTGTACGATAGGAGAGTGTCCTTGGTACAAGGAGGTTCGCGGCAGTAAAGTATAAATAAAGGTGAAAAGCTTATTGTTCTCTGTACCGCCTTGTTGTTTGAGTATGTCACAAGGGGTAGTAGCACGTCCCAGTTCGAATGGTCGAAAGCGAAGCAGATCGCAAGCATGTCCCCTAACGTACGGTTGAACCTTTCGGCGCGACCATTCGTTTTGGGATGATATGCGGTCGTGGTGCGATGCACAATGTTGCATTTGCTCAGAAGCGCTTGAACACCCTCAGAGAGGAATAAACTCGCCCTGGTGGCTAAGCAGTTCCCGGGGTGCACCGTGTCGTAGGACAGGGGAACAGAGGATAAATACCCCGAAGTCACGCGCAGCGGCAGCGGCCAACGCGGTCTTTTCATCGTGGCGCTCGAGGTGATATACAGCCACAATGATCCAGGGATTACCAGGCGTGTGTTATAAAAAGCCGTAGAGGTCGATACCGGCTCGCTCGAATGGACGGGCTAGGCACGGCATGGGCTGCAGCGGGCCAGCTTGCTTCGCAGTTGGTATCTTGAGTTGTTGACACTCGGGGCATGCGCGAATGCACTTGCGTGCAAAGGCGTACATTCCCCTCCAGTAATACCTGTGGCACAGCCTAGTATAATCTTCAGCACGCCCGCATGGGCGCTTGCATATCTGCGTGGTGGGCGAAACACACCTCTTCTCGGGACCTACGTGACACCACTAGATACCAGTTCCGACCGTCTGAGATGTAGTTCCAGCGGTAGAGGAGGATGTCTCGAATAGAGATGTGGGCTGCTTGGCTACGGATGGATCTAGACGGAATTAGTTTTTAAGTTGGAGACAACAAGTCAACAATTGCACCAATTCACGGATCGTTCCTTTGTTGGAAGACCGTGTCTGCGAGGGTCAGCGATGACAATTGGGGATCTGTTGCGTCAATGCATCTAGCATGATTAGGCACAAGGGAGCGCGAGAGCTAGTTGGCACAAGAATGCTTGTTGTCTGACCGATAGGTAACACGAATGTCATATTTTTGTAAGTGGAGGGCCCAACCGGCCAGCCGCCCCGTGGGATCCTTTAGAGATGACAACCAGCATACGGTGTGATGGCGGTGACAACGTAAAAGGGCCGGCCGTAAAGGTGGGGGCGAAACTTTGTGAGGGCCCAAATTGTCTCCAGGCTTTTTTTTAGTAACTTACGCCAAGCCTTGGTGAGAGTTCTGCTGGCGTACGCCACGACATTTTCGTTGCAATGGCTCTTGCGCTGAACGAGCACAGCACTGATACCAACACCACTGGCGTCCGTCTGCACTGCAGTCGGAGCGCTGGGATCGTATTGGCGGAGGATAAGTAGGGAGGTCAGTAGACGTCGTAAGGATGTGAAGGCGTGGTGACACTCAGAAGACTACGCGGATAGACGGTTGTCGCCATTGAGCAGCCTCGTGAGTGGGGCGAAGATGGAAGCAAAATTGCTAACAAAGCGCCGGAAATAATAGCATAGCCAAATGTAGCTGAGGAGGGTATTCATTGAATTAGGCTTGGAAAAGTTGGCAGCGGCAGGCCATTTTTCGGGATCTGGTGACAAGCCATCTTTCGAAACAACGTGACACAGGATGGTTAGTTTACGTGCACCAAAACGACACTTCTTGAGATTGAGCTGTAGGCCAGCTGCAGTGAGAGAGGTCAGTACTTGGGCGAACGAGCGAGCTAGATGTGTTTCGAAGTCAGGAGAGACCACTACGACATCATCTAAGTAGCAGAGGCCGTTATGCCTTTTGAGGCCCCGCAAGATGTTGTCCAATATTGTTTTAAAGGTGGTCGGCGCGTTGCACATCCCAAAGGGCATGACATTGAATTCCTTGAGCCCTTTGTGGGTCATAAACGCCGTTTTGAGACGGTCATACTCATCCACCGGCTCCTGCCCATAGCAGGAGCGCAAGTGTAGGGAGGCAAAGAATTCGGCACCGTGTAGACAATAGAGAGTGCCATCGATCCGAGGCATGGGATAAGCATCGTTACGGTTAATCTTTTTAGGGCGTCGATAGTCGCCACAGAACCTTAAGGAGCCATCTTTTTCCGTAACCAAGTATACTCGCCACGACCAGGGGCTTTGTGACAAACGAGTGACGTCGCGTTGCAGCATGTCTTCGATTGTTCATCAATAATCCAGCGTTGTGACGGCGACACTCTCTGAGGTGGCTGCCTCAAAGGTGAGTGCGTGCCAGTGTTACTACGGTGGGCTACCGTTGACGTTCTACCCGAGGGAGCTTGTTTACTGTCAAATGGAGAGCGGAGCGCGTGCAAAGGGATCAGTAGCCGATTGCGCTGGGCAGAATCCAAATTGGCGTCGAGAGACTTCGTGAACATGTCGTCGCATAGAAGCTGGTCGGTGAAATACGATGACGTAATTGCTTTTAGCGGTAGGGTAGGCGGGTCATTGCAGAAGTCGACGCTGAGAAGGGAGGAAGAAGGTTCTATTTGGCCAATGGATTCGCTGCAAAGCACAGTGACTGGGTTTTCGGTGAGGTTAGTAATGAACATCGTGGTGTGTTAGCACGCACCGCAAGGACGGCGAACGGAAGACGTAAACTTTTTCGGCGAACAAAAACTTCGGATATCGTAAATAGAATAATGTCACCTGGCAGGGCATCCTAAGAAAGATGCACTAACACTGAACTTCGCGGTGGAATATTGACGTCTTTGGAAAGTACCAGTTTTGTGTCACCAGAGACGTCCCACTGCGGGAAAAGATCCAGTTCACCTAGGGCACAGTCGACCACAGCGTGATGCCATGAGAGGAAATCCCAGCCAAGCATGACATCAAGGAAGCACGAAGATAAGACAGCAAATTCAATGGGGTATCAGGCACCTTGAATACTCGCTGGAGCAGTACAGGCTGCTATCAGGGACACGTGTGCTGCACTTGCAGTTCGAAGCCAAACTTGAGAAAGTGGCGTCATTACTCTTTTTCAGCAAGAGGTGTGTTTAGCACTTACGACAGATATGGCGACACCAGCGTCGACTAGAGCGAGGGCGGGGACTCCTTCAACAACTACATCTACAACGTTTGGTGGATAGAGACGACGGCTTTGAATTTTCGCAGAATTTGCAGTTTGTGCGTCTGGGACTGCGGGCATTAGTTTCCCACTACCGGAGTAACAGGCTGACGGGGCATAGGCGAGAGGGAGCGGCGGCGGAGCGAAGCCGATGGGCGACTGTTGAACGTCGTCTGGTAGGCACAAATGATGTTGGGGAAGGCCTCGAGGCTACACAATGCTTAACTTGCAAAGGCGGGTATTCTGGAGCGTGGAAACCCTCAGAATGCGGCTCCACACGGTGGCAGTAACCTGCGACATTTCCGGCGTATCCACAAGAGTAGCATATAGGGCGATTGTCCGTGGTGCGCAACGGATTAGATTGCTGCGCGACCGCTTGCACGCACTACACGTTGAAACTGGGAGACTTCCTGATAGCTGGCCGGAACAGTCGCGGGGATGGTTGGTTCAAACGAATGGGTAAACCATCGGGCGGGCTGCGTGACACATTCAGCATACGTCAGGGACCGGCTAATCAAGCAGGTGGCGGCCGGGGAAGAGCAACAGTAGCTATTTGGGGAACAGTAAGGGGAGAAGGAGCTGCAAATATTATTCGTATAGTTGGCAGGTCATCGGTGACCTGTTCCCGGATGGTTCGCTGAAGAGATGGAGGAAGGCATGAAGGCAGTACCTCCATCCGCTAGCGTGGATCTTGGACGAACGGCAAAATCGGTAGTTGGCATGCCACTTACTAGCGGACGATGTCCTTTATTTTTGCCTCAGGTGACGACCGCTCGGAAGTGAAAGTCAAACCAGAGAGTTCTTTATTTGTCCCCACGGATCGCCGGACCAGGACTCGTTGCCGGCGCAGCTCATCAAAGCTTTGGCAGAGGTTCACGACCTCTGTCACGGTCTTCGGGTCCTTGGCAAGCAACATAGTGAACGCGTAATCATCGATGCCTTTTAAAGTATGCTTTACCCTGTATATTAAAATATGCTTTACGTCGACACGCCTGCACAGATCGACAACGTCTTCGATGTAGCTTGTGAAATTCTCCACCTCTGTCTGAGCTCCTCCATGGAAGCGGTATTCTGCTCATAGTCTGCATACAGCCAGGCTGCCGAATGCTTCAAAGAACAGGGTGTTAAACTGAACCATATTTCGAAGTTATGTGCGTTGTACAAAAACCTCGTGTGATCCTATTGCGTCTAATAAAACTCGACGTTGCTTAATTTAGCCGGATCATCCAACTTTTTGTGAGCACTCACCCGCTCCTATGTCGACCGCCAATCCTCAGCGTCATGATCACCCTCGCAATTGAAGAATGGAGGATCTGGCTGACGGATTCAACCAGCGCAGACGATCCGGGGCATCTGTGGTGCTTGTGGATCAACAGCGTCAATGGGGGTGGTGGGCTTCGGGAGCCGGTGGCTTCGAAGCTCTAGGATTCGTGCTAATTCACGTTGAAACTGCCTACTACCATTCCAATGATGTTTAATTCAATCAGTTCAAGAGCGGTCTCTCCAAATAACGGTCAAGCCGGAGACAACCTTCCTACACGCCCAGACAGGCACTGATGATACTTTGTGCAGGTGCGCAGCACATACCAGCGCGTTCAATGGCGAACGGTCCGCAGATGCCGTTCCCTGCTCCAATTGTTCATTACAATATATATATATATATATATATATATATATATAAATATATATATATATATATATATATATATATATATATATATATATATATATATACACACAAAAAGTACAGAAAAACTTTTTCGACCATGATCAAAAAAGCACTGGTTTATAACGTCTTGCCTCAGGACAAAACGTTATTAGACCCCATCTTTTTCATGGTGGTTGAAAAAGTTTTTCATTTTGTCTTCATTTTCCAAACGTAATCAAGGAATACATTGTTTGTCTATACATGTATATATATATAGACATACTATATATATATACTATATATACTATATACTATTTTATATATACTATATATATATATATATATATATATATATATATATATATATATATATATATATATATATATATATATATTTATATATATATACATCCGACGGGTACTTCCTCGGAGATCGGGATTAATGGATGTTACACAAGAGGTCGCCGTTTACGTCAAGCGAGGTGTTCCCCACTGCCAAGTGCCTACAATGGAATTTGGGAGCGATGTATAGGAGGTGGTGGCCGTAAGGATTTCCCTTGGCTGTCAAAAGCTCTTAGTGGCGTCAGCTTACGTTCGACCTGCTGTTGGAGGTGCAGATTTCGAATGGATTCGACGGCTCCGTAGCTTATACCCTAATGACATGGCAGTGTTTGGAGGTGATTTTAACGCGCTAAGCCCAACGTGGGGTTACCGCTGCTCATCTGTTCGGGGTCGCAACCTGGAAATGGCGGCGAGGATGGCGGCCTGGTACTGGTAAATAATTTAACAGTGGCAACTCGTCTAGGCTCAGGACGCCATCAACGAGACACCATTCCCGATTCGACATGGGCCACTACTAATACGGTAGCCAATTGGTGGCACGAAATCTCTCCGTGGGGTAGTGACCACTACCCTCTATGGATTCAGCTCAGCAGTTCTACTCGTGCCACACTGCGTACGAAGCAACTCAGGGTTACAGATTGGCTACGTTTCCGAATACTTCTAGCGGAAACACCATCTCAGCTATTCCACGAGCCAGGCGATACTTCAACGCAGGCCCTTATTAGCCGCATTGTTAGGCGGCTAAAGGAGCTACTCAAACTTTACAGACCCAGCTTGACACACCACCTCCAGACCACTACCTCATTAACTTGTGGCGGATTCGCGACACTTTACAAGAGCACTACTGTGCTGGAGGCCGCACTTATTCAGATCTCGTGCGGATACGCCAACACAATGCCCACATTCGGTGTCACACGAGGCAACTTGCGAGGAACCGCTGGGAGGAGCATTGCGCTTCGTTCTCTCACCGAACCGGAGCTCGGAAGTTGTGGGAAACGTTTCGGGCCATCACTGGTGGCACGAGCGCGCAGGCTACAGTCCCGGCTGTGCTTCTACGCACCGGAATCACTCACGAGGCTTTCGAATTAGAAGCTGCAAGGACGTTCTTCCCGCAGCCATCCTCTATGCCACCCCAGAACATTTACTTCTCGGAGCCGGTAGACGAAAACGACCCCCTTGAGGCACCCTTCACTATTGCTGAACTTATAACGGCCCTGGATCAAGTCAAAGTGCGCAGTGTGCCCGTCATAGATGGCGTGACTTGGTCAATGCTGCGAAATCAAGATGAACAAACTAGATGCGACATACTGGAACTGTTGAATTCCATTTGGGCCTGAGGACATCTGCCAGAATCTCTCAAGCACGCAGTCGTCACACCCATTCCTAAGGCTGGGAAAGATCCATCCACGATGTCTAATCTACGACCCATCTCCCTGACGTCGACACTGTGCAAATTACTTGAACGAATGGCCGCTATTCGACTAATCCACTACTTGGAAGAAGAGGCTTTCTTTTTCCACCCCGCGCAGACTGGATTCAGAAGCAATTCGCAACGCATGACAGCATCCACCTCCTTCGGCGGGTACTCCGGCGTACACGACATCATAAGCCACACATCTTGATGGCTGTAGACCTTCGCAAGGCTTTCGACACCGTCTCCCACCACGCGGTACTACAAGCCCTCGGCGAAGCTTACCCGGGTAAAAGGATGACGAATTTCGTGCGAGCCTTCCTGGCCGACAGGACGTTTGAAATACGCTCGGGACGTGTGAATACCCACCATTTCAAGAACACCTGCGGGGTACCACAAGCCGCCATAATGTCCCCGATATTATTCGATATCGTAATGTCAAAGCTAGTCAAGGGTGTTGCTGCCGTCACAGTGGTTCATGTCACGGCTTACGCTGACGACGTGACCATCTGGACGGAGGCCAACGATCATCCTACGACTGATTCCGCCGTACAGCGCCTGCAACATGCTTTGGACACATTCACGGCCCTTTTCATACCCACTGGCATGGAAGTGTCAGCAACAAAAACAAATTACTTAGCTACGCGCGGCAAAGCCACTAATCGTGAGCGCATTCGTTTAACTATCGCAGGGCAACCCATCCAGCCAGCTCCAGATGGTTGGATCCGCATACTAGGTGCTCCGTTTCATGAAAACGGGGGAGCTCAAGAGTGGCTGAGACAGCTCAAACCATTGTGGTGACGTCTCCTACACATAATACGTCGCATCTCTGGCACTTTCGGTGGTGCTTCGCAAGATATCGCTCGACGCTTAGTACAAGCAGTGCTGGTATCTAGAGCGGTCTACGGCTCCATGTGTTACGATCTCACTAAGTACCAACTTCACCAGCTAGAGATCTTGTATCGGGAGGCGCTGCGGGCTATTACTGGCCTGCCCCGTCACACTCGCGTCGAAGAGCTGTACCGTTATGCTGGTTCGCCCACGCTTTGGGATACCCTCTGTGCGCGCATAGCAGGCGCAAACGACCGTCGCCACTTGACACTGCAGGGACGCCGCCTGCTACGTCACGACGGTGAGCGACTACTAGATGAGCCGCCCATCCCTCCACACGCTCGCCCATGGGAGGATGTGTTGATCACAGAACGGCGACCAGCACCCCGGAAAACAGCTCGAGCTACTTATGTGGCGCAACGTGCCAGACTGGTGCAGACCACCACAGCCACCGACGCTACGGATCCGCGGACATTACGAGTGTACGTGGACGCCTCCTGGCAACCTCGCACGGCTGCTGTGGCACTTGCAGCTGTAGCGGCAGACAGCAATGAACGCAGCGTTACAGACTACATCGTCGACTTCATTCTAGACACCACCACCCTTGAGCTGCGCGCTATGGAACAAGGCCTACGCCTAGCAAGTTCCGTTCGGCAGGCATGCAATCAGCGCGCGTACCACCGTGTGCACATTTTCACGGACTGTGCCGAGGCCCTACGTTCCCTTATAGGAATTCCACGGAAACACTCTGCAGCACACTGCATTAAACAATCATGCAGATCTCTGCACAACACCTTCCACATGCCCGTAATAGTACGTGGATCCCTGGACATGGGGGGCATCCCGGTAATGAAAGCGCCCACAGGCTGGCGAGCGAGGCATCTTCGTCGTACCGCCATCAGCCCGGGGAGACTATAGCCAGCGGAGCCCCCTTCGATCCTGACGAGGAGCGCCAGCGTCGCCGACATGCCCGGCGCCTTCACCTCCAGTCATCAGTACCCCAGAACCCGCATCCTCTGCCTCCTGGCTTATCTCGCGGCGCCCAGGTTTTTCTCAACCGGGCCCGTTCTGGCTTCGCCATAACCGCTGACATCGTCGCACGGTGGCGAGGACGGCACCCTCACTTTGACCCTTCGGGCAATGAATCCCAACACGGCAACAACATACCGCTGGCAGGTTCTCCGACGTCAGCAATGGCGGGAAACTCCCATTCTGTAGACCTCGCAGGAACTCCACAGACCGGATCAGCTCCCAGTTCCTCCCCTTCTCTCTTGGACCCCAATGTGCTCTGCTACGCATGCCATGGCACAACGAATCCTGACCTTCCGCACCTCATCTGGTCTTGCCCGGGCCTTGCCGTGCTTCGCGCCCAACACTGCCCGGCGTGGGTTTACTCCTAGGAAGAGTGGATTCGGCCCTCTTGGCGTGTCAAGGACACCTTGACAGCACTCTGGAGCTTTGTCTGTGCGGCGTCGATGGCTGGACATTACTAGCCTCCTTCCTGCCCTCCGCTTCCCCTGCAGCTTCGGGCCATCCTTTTCTAATAAAGTTGTCTTCCTTCCGTCCTATATATATATATATACATATATATATATATATACTTATATATAGTAAGGAAATGAGGGGCTCGTTGAGGAAAATACAGAAAGATAGGGCAGCAGTCTACAACGCCAAAGGAGGCAAAGGGGTGTGGTTAGGCTCTTTTCTTTTTCACTACGGTTAATGAAGTGAACATTTTTTTTATTAATATACAGAAGAAAGAAAGAAAGGAAGAAAAACACGCTCCCAGAGTGGGGACCGAACCCACGCCTTTCGATTACATGTCGAATGCTTTACCAACTCGGCTATCTGGGCGACTGTGTTCTGCTTCACTTTCTGGGCTATCTATATTTACTAGAAGTGTATCTGATGCTTGAGGGTGGTAGCCAGCGCCACTCTGACTACACGGGGAGAAGGGGACCTTCTTTTCAACCCCCGGGGCGTGACTCGAGCGTCTACAGCCTGTCATGAGCGGGTAACTGGCGGGAAGCCCTCTTATGCTACCTAGGCATCAAGGCTGCCAGAACCGAGACCCTCGCTAGGCGTTCGCAGAATAATGTAGTAAGGAAATGAGGGGCTCGTTGAGGAAAATACAGAAAGATAGGGCAGCAGTCTACAACGCCAAAGGAGGCAAGGCGTTGTAGACTGATGCCCTATCTTTCTGTATTATATACTTATATATATATATATATATATATATATATATATATATATATATATATATATATATATATATACATATATATGTATATATATGGATATATATATATATATATATATATAGATATAGTGAGCAGTAAAACTTTGAAGATTGTAGGGAACACAAGAAAAGAAATACTTCGAATAAGCTAAAAGCACGATTGTTGCCTACGTTTCAGCAAAAAGACTTGCTTTCGTCAGGGAAATCTCTCGCCTGGCTGGCACGGTTTATATAGTGGTAGGTCCCCAGGTGAGAGGAGAGAACAAAAGAAGGAGTGAAATTGAGAAAGCGGATTGGTTTGGGAGTATGTCGGGGGAGATACTGATGGGGAAAGAAGGTTGAATAGTTTGAGCTGCGAGGTAGGTCAAAGGGAAGTCAGGCGGTGGGTTGATATTCCAGGAATTTTTGGAGAGAAAGGATACGAGGGAGTTTGTTGACCCGCTGCACAGCATACCGAAAGGTTTTCCGAACCGCTGGAAGAAGACCAGGTGGTGAGAGTGAGATCCTTATCAGAAACTCTCTGCAAGCCTCAGGTCAAAAGAGGAGGAAGAGCGGGGGCAAAACTAGGTGTAGAAAAAAAAATAAAAAGAGAGAAAAAACCAAGCAAAAACAGGGTGGCAAACTACCCAAACCCACACACAAAAGAAAAAGCAATAACATGACATTGAAATGTCACGTGTCACCCATGGCAACATTCCTGGAACAGGCGTGTCCTGAAACTCAAAAACGAAAAGGTAAAGTAAGAGTGACGTACGGGAACAAGACAAAGCGGATCAAAAAAGAGAAATAAAAGAAATAAAATGGAATTCCAAAAGCAAAGGTTGGGGGATGCGGGCGCGTATTACCTGGAAGCTAAGGATTGAAAACAAAAGGAATTCTTTGACTTGGTAAAGAGAAGATTGAGCGGTCAAAGTCTTTGCATCAGGTATATGCAAGTCAATGCCTAATGCTGTATTCCCTGAATATCGCAAGGATTCCAAGTTGCCCCAGAAGCATTTATTCCAGCAGGTTCCATGGAGTAGAATTTGTGAATTAAATAGGATTCTCGGTATTTCCCGTCCCTTGGAGACGTAAAGTTTGACATAAGTATATACAACTGAAGGTCATCAAAACTGTGGTTTGGTGTGGTTGGTTGAAATGCTGTGCTACAGCTATGGAGGATTTGCTAAGAGTATCTGCCCGGTGACCATTAAGACGTAGGCTCATGGGTTGACTCGTTTCGCCTATATACTGTTTGTGGCACATTGAGTATTGCAACATATAAGCACTGTTGGATGAAGTGTACGTAACTGTTGAATTAACCTTGTGTCATAATTACTGGCTGTGCTCTTTACAACGCAGTATGTCTGCAGGTGCTACAAGTCTTGCATCTGGGTCGGGAGGAGCTGGCTATGACTGGTTGCTTTGAAGGCCATGTTTTAGCATGCACTAAAATATCTTTTACATTCCTCTTTCTCGGTCATTACTGGCTAAAATGGAGTAGTACTTCCGCAGTATAATGTTTACGTTTGGGAGGCGTTTGAAAATTTATTTATAAGGGCAGGCGGCCTGCGCTTTAGTTTTGTCGCTGTTTGTTGAGCACGTCATCCCTTTTGGGATGAGACGCACGTTGGAATGCTTGATCGAGCGAGCTTTTGGGGTGTTTTCTGTTCATAAGGGTGGACTTCAGTTCGTCTTGTCGCTCGACGTAGTCACTGTCATTACTGCATACTCTTCTAAGCCGGGCGGCTTCTCTTCCAAAAATTCCTTGCTTGCAGTTTTTCGGGTGATGGCTTTTATAATCTACGTACTGCTGCCCATCTGCTCGTTTTCTAAAAAGCATGGTTTTAAGTTAGGCGTTGTCTAAAATGACGGTAGTATCTAGGAAGTTCACTTGTCTTTCAGAATACTGAAGGGAGAATTTAACAGTCGGATGCGAAGAATTCAGATGAGATAATAACGTTTCTAGAGCCGCGTGACCGTGTTCCCAAATCATGAAGATGTCGTCTATGTAGCGGAGGTAAACCTGAGGTTTGCGCGGGAAAGAGCCTAATAGGGTGGCTTCAAGTTGTTGTGTGAAAATGTTGGCATAGGTCGGCGCGAATGGAGCACCAATGCTGGTTCCAAAAACTTGCAAAAAGTAAGAAGAGTAATTCAAAAAATTTGAGAGTTAAAACTACTTTTACAAAGTTATGTACACTTCTGGCGCTTGTTGGTGCGGGTTCACTCATAGAGCTTTTGAATTAGCTTCGATTTCATCTACGAAAGGGATGTTTGTATACAATGCGGCAACTTCAAGAGTAACAAGGAGAGTTCCACTGGGCAGGCGCCCCCCTATTTATCGCTTATATTGTGCGGAAGAAATGGGGGGTGTCTTGAACGAATGAAGGAAGAAGAGCCGGAATGTCGGAGAGGTGATGATTCAGAAACAGAGATGGTGCTTCGGTTGGGTATTGTTAATCGATATATAATATAAATATATTTATATAGATAGATAGATAGAGAGATAGATAGATAGATAGATAGATAGATAGATAGATAGATAGATAGATAGATAGATAGATAGATAGATAGATAGATAGATAGATAGATAGATAGATAGATAGATAGATAGATAGATAGATAGATAGATAGATAGATAGATAGATAGATAGATAGATAGATAGATAGATAGATAGATAGATAGATAGATAGATAGATAGATAGATAGATAGATAGATAGATAGATAGATAGATAGATAGATAGAAAGATAGATAGATAGATAGATAGATAGATAGATAGATAGATAGATAGATAGATAGATAGATAGATAGATAGATAGATAGATAGATAGATAGATAGATAGATAGATAGATAGATAGATAGATAGATAGATAGATAGATAGATAGATAGATAGATAGATAGATAGATAGATACATAGATAGATAGATAGATAGATAGATAGATAGATAGATAGATAGATAGATAGATAGATAGATAGATAGATAGATAGATAGATAGATAGATAGATAGATAGATAGATAGATAGATAGATAGATAGATAGATAGATAGATAGATAGATAGATAGATAGATAGATAGATAGATAGATAGATAGATAGATAGATAGATAGATAGATAGATAGATAGATAGATAGATAGATAGATAGATAGATAGATAGATAGATAGATAGATAGATAGATAGATAGATAGATAGACAGACAGACAGACAGACAGACAGATATATATAAGCACACTACAGAAAAACAGGCTGTAATTATTACTTTTATTGAGTTATTTGACACAGGGGCCGAATATATTCTAGAAAGTTGAATCTGTATGTGGCCAAGCGACGGTATGCAAAAAGTGTGCTTCGTGAGCTAAAAAAACGACATGAAGTGTACGGGAGGGTTTTATGTGTACTATATTGCATGTATAGATGACATTGTCAGGAAATTGTATTGTTTTCGCACCTCTACAAGGACAGTAGTATACACTATACCAAGTTAGCAAATCAATATTCCTAAGAAGCTCGATGTCGTTTTGCACCGGAGATGGTGTGGGTTATGACTGCACTTACAACAGTGCAATTTGTAATAAGTAGTTGGTGTTTGCCTTTATGAAAAATGGCTTGACACTAGTTTATGTTGTTGTGAAAGACTTACCATTTCTCTAAGTTTGTTTTAGAGAAAAAGCTTAAATTCCTAGCTCGCTCATTTAAATTGAGTCTGTCCGGTTTAAAGCCTCCACATGGTATTTCTTCAGAACCTATGACGTCTCGACGTAACGTGAAGAATAGCGAAAAATTGGGAAAGAACAGGGGGCATGCAATTTGTGCTTGTAGGTATTTCATACTGTTAGAGTAAGTGTTCATATTCCAAGACTGGACACTTTATTCTAATAGTTAAAAGGTGGCATGTAGCAAAAACCAGGATACACAGACGTGTGAAAATATAATGGAGGGGATGGCACTCACCCAACATGTTTTTACACAAACTGTAATTAGAAAGAGCATCTGAGTAAATTTGCTTGCCGACCTGAATACCCGCCGTAAATGTAATTCTTCTACTTTTCTAATACCAATTCATCTGGGGTAAAAATTTTATGAGGATTTGTGGCTGCGGAAGTTTTCTCGGGTGGAGCTGATCTGACTCGCCAGGAAATGCCCAGCGCACAACCGGCAGTTTTTTTGGGTAGTTTTCCTGTTCTCTTAGTGGTGTGACATGGTTACTTTTGGGGGGCAATAGAGCAAACTAAACTTTAAAAGAGGGAAGAAACCTCACCTGCGTGCCAGGATCTTTAGCAGGATCTAAATTTTTAGTTTTTGACATAAGGGTTTGTAAGAGACAGCAGGCGGTTTCAAGATGGGAAGAGTTTTGTGCGTCGGTTTAAAATACGTTTTCCAAAGAAGTATATCTACTTACCCCGAATATGTTCGAGGCAAGGTTCACCAGCTGATTTTCGAGCTCTATGTTGACCTCCTCCTGCGAAACGTTCTGTTATGATACCTGCAGCCAAAATTGAAGGACTGGTGTACATTTCCTACATATTTCTTATATTATATTTCTTAAGCACATTATATTGATAATTCTATGTTTCTGGAGTTTACTAGACTAATACAAATCATATTCTAAAATGAAATTTTTGCCTATAACAGTGAATTTTACTGTTCAGAAAAAAAAACCTATTTACCTCTGATCTAAATTTTCAGTACAAGGATGAGGTAAGCGAATTTCTGGGAACAGTTTGTTGATATCCACGGCCACCAATACGGCTTTATATTGAAACCAAAACAGTTACATTTTGTATAAAAAAAGTTTTTTTCCTCATCTTAGGCAGCTGAAATGAAGTATCACAACTTTTACTACGGTACAGACACCGTAAAACATTATGGATCTTGTAAGTAAAAGTTTCTTCAAACTGGCATTTGTCTCCTGATTCCCAAAACAGTTTTCCCGAAACAATGTTTTTTTTTTTTGAAAAGAGTGGTCGAAAAGGCGGTGCGTTCAGATGTGACCATTAGAGAGCAGTAGTTACTCAGGAGCTTTGATTAGGAAAACACTCCATTCATTTTAAATATTCCTCTGCCACCATACCAACAGATTTTCTGACTTGTAAATGCACTGTAGCTTTTGGGTATAATTTATAAATATGTGTATGTTTTTTTTTACATTTTGATTTTTAAAAGCCACTGGAAGTTATTTAGCAATTTTCAAGTCACCTAAAAAAATGACATTATAAAACTGGTATTATAAACTCGGACTTCTATGTGCTGTGGACCGCAGAATATTCGTTAAGTAAAAACTGGCAGCAGTGGCAGCGCGGCGAACACTGACCTGAAAATTCCATTCTGTGCACTGCAGGAACCAGCTCTGGGCCAGGCACGTGCATCCGACGGCGACGCACAACTGAGAACGACGGACAATACTGCGCAGCTCAACTCGTCACCGTGCTACCGACAGGAACGCCAGCGTGCAGCCGGTGTCTACCCACGTGGTCACCAACCGCACGTATAAAGACAGCGGAATCCCGGAGCCCCGCTACTGGCAGCAGTAGCAGCGCGGCGAACACTGCCCTGAAAATTCCATTCTGTGCACTGCAGGGACCAGCGCTGGACCAGGCACGTGCATCCGACAGCGACGCACAACTGAGAACGACGGACAATACTGCGCAGCTCAACTCGTCACCGTGCTACCGACAGGAACGCCAGCATGCAGCCGGTGTCTACCCACGTGGTCACCTACCGCACGTATAAAGACAGCGGAATCCCGGAGCCCCGCTACTGGCAGCAGTGGCAGCGCGGCGAACACTGCCCTGAAAATTCCATTCTGTGGACTGCAGGTTAGTGCTTCACAACCTTGTCAGAAAACCTCGATTAATACCTTATTTCTGTAACGCTGTTACTGCTGCCCGGTGTTTTTTTACTTGTTGTGTTCCTGTTGATGTTTTGAGATGAGTAAAGAAGTAGTGAGACTCATACTTGAGCTGAAAGATGAACTGAAGGCAGGGATGGCGCTCATAAAGGATTCCCTGGAACAAAACTTTGACCTTGACGAAAGAAGCCTTCGCACCGAAATCGACGAAATCAAAAAAAGCATGGATCTCATGAGCAAATGCCTTGATGACGCGAATGGCCGCCTCACAAGCACAACCAGGGAAAACAAGGCTTTGAAAAAAGAAAACGAAGAACTTCGGAGCAGGGTTCACGCGTTGGAAACATACTTGGCTACAAGCCAGGATGAGCTCTTGAAATCTGAGCAATACACGAGGAAGAAAAATGTGGAAATCAAAGGCATCCCGCAGGAACCTGCGGACAACCTTTCTTATATACTTAAAAAACTAGGGGAGGCCGTTGGCGAAGCCCTGTCCCCTGGGGATGTGGACGTGTGCCACAGAGTACGGACGAAACATGATACTAAAACGAATAATATTGTACAGTTTCAAAGCCGGGAAAAACGAGACCAGTTTCTTGAAAAAGCACGTAAGATGAGGCTGAAGAATGATTTACTCGGTTCCGAGTGCGATGACCCGATCTACATAAATGAGCATCTTTGCCCTGCAATGAAACGGCTTCTTGGCATGGCTGGTGCACACAAGCGCGAACATGCATGGAAGTTTTTCTGGGTCAAGAACGGCGTCATTTTCGCCCGACGAACCGAGAAATCGCAGATAATACGCATCAACCGCGAAAGTGATCTTGACAAAATTTGCCCTGTGCACACGACGTAATACCCTCTAAACAGATACATGCGCAACGTCGCGTTGATCATCTGTCATGGCTAGTGATTACGTTCTTCCACAGTACATCGGCAAAGTGTGTGATTAAAAAAATGTTGAACCATGGGTTAAACTTCTCCACTTGAATGCCCGATCTGTACAACCAAAGCGAGACGAAATTTCTGCTCTGCTCATTTCCTTCAAGTTTAAATTTGATGTCGTTATGTTCACAGAAACATGGTACAACAATGATTCCGAATTTTATGCACCAAAAGGGTTTACACATTTCTACTTGAACCGCACAGGCAGTAGAGGGGCGATGTCTGTATCCTGACGGCCTTCACCGGCTGTGAAATGATGGAACCTGTCAGCAAAATAACTGATGATTATGAAGTACTGTGTATTAAGAAACGCGAAAAAGTGTTTGCAGTCGTTTATCGACCCCCTGCAGGACGTATGCGTGCATTTTTGGATTTCCTTGACGCTATTCTGTCGTACGCCAATGAAATGGGATATACTCTAGTTTTTGGTGGGGATTTTAACATAGATATTTTAAGTCAATCAATGCCTACAGCAGATTTTTTAGGAATACTTGAACACAATGGGTTTCACAATGTAATTACTTTACCAACGCGTGTCACTGCTACAACGTCATCATTACTTGACATGTTTATAATGAACATCCCAAAGAGCCATAGCATTTCTGGTGTTTTAAGCTGCGATATCAGCGATCACATGCCGATATTTGCTTTTATAAACAGACGCTCCCACCTCCAGCCTAACAAGCCTTGTGAAACTACATACCGCCTTATATGTGAAGGCACACTACAGACTTTTAGAAACAAAATACAGGCCGTAGACTGGTCAAGCGTTTTAGCTCATCATGAAGCTGACACCTCATATGAAGAATTTTCGAAAATGTTTAAAAAGCAATACTTTGAGTCATTTCCAATAAAACACTTTAAACCAAGCAATAAATCGCGGAAACCGTGGATTACGAAAGGTATCCTTAGGCACATACAGAAAAAGAACAAACTTTATCAATTATTTCTTTGTACTCGGGATCAAAGCGATTGGAAACGGTACAAGGCTTTCAGGAATAATCTAAACAAAGAGAAAGATCAAACAAAAAAAGATTATCTCTTTCGCGTATTTAATGCAGACTGTCTTAGCAAAAGTGAAGCAGTGTGGAAAAAATTAAACGACGTTTTAAGCAGGAAAACAAATCCTACTGAAGTGCAAACTGCTATTGTTGATGGCAAAGTATTAAAAGGGAAAGAACTAGCCGATCGAATGAACGATTACTTTACAGAGCTGGCGGGAGGCGCCAACAAAAGCGGATGCACTGAAGTAGCCAACAGCATATCGAGCAACGCGCACACGTTGTTCTTAACAGCAACCGATGTATCGGAGGTTATCGCAATCTTCCGTGGACTGAAAAACAGTCGTAGCAGAGACGCTGACGGCCTAGAAATTGCACCGATAAAACATGTATTAGACCTTATTGCGCCTGTGTTAACACACATCTATAATTTAGTTCTGTCAACTAGTGTATTTCCTAAAAGCATGCAGATAGCGAGGGTAACCGTACTTCACAAAGGCGGGGACAAAAATGTGTTCAGCAATTACCCGCCGTTGTCGATAATACCAATATTTTAGAAATGTATTGAAAAAATTACCAATCTTGGAATGGACTGTTTTTCACGAAAATACAACTTAATTACAAGCAGCCAACATGGTTTTAGAAAAAAGCATTCCACTGAATCTGCATTACTGGTACAAAAAGAAATAATTTTACATAATATTGAGAAAAAAATGATGGCCCTAGGAATATACCTCGATTTCAGTAAAGCCTTCGATCGCGTCAACCACAATCTTCTGCTCTCTAAATTAGAAAAATATGGCTTTCGGGGAAATATACTAGCTCTTTTACGGTCGTACCTAGGATCACGTAAACAGTTTACAGAAAAATAATATGTGCAGGTCTAATGTTCGACCGGTTGTCACAGGAGTGCCGCAAGGCAGTATTCTCGGTCCCATTCTTTTTCTGTATTACATAAACGACATTGTCAATATCAGTACAAGATGCACTTTTGTCATTTATGCTGATGACTGCACAGTGTTTGTTAATGGAAAACAATTAACGGACATAACAGAACAGGCAGGTAGACTTTGTGACGAGATAAAAAATTGGTCTGAAACCAATAACCTTTTGCTTAATGAATCAAAAACAAAGTGCGTCTTATACAGGGTGTCCCAGCTATCATGCACCAAGATTTAAAAAAAGAGTAAAGGCGTAACTCGAAAGAAACCAGGTGCATAATGTTTGCAGTACTGTGAAGAAGTGGACAGTATTTTTTTCTTTAATGAGACTTAATTAACTAATTGTAATTAATTATCTAACTCGTGAAATACTCTCCTAATCACTAAAGTGTCAATGAGGCACTTGAAGGTAACCACGAGGGGCATCTAACTGCGGTATTTTCAGCGATGAACTAAGTGCGTACACATTTATTCTGACTGATAAAGGAAACCCGCGAAATATGAAAAATACCACGTGACGGCGCCTCCGCGCGAACCGCAAAGCAACGCCCTCAAACAGGTTGCCTCTTAGTTAGCCAGAATGAAATAGACAAAAGAAAGAAGAAATCGCGACCGAGTTTGTTCCTTATCTGCACACGCGTCCCGCGAATCTTGCTGCTGCTGCTCCTTCCATGCATGCTATTATCAAGGTGATGCGCTGTCTCTTCTGGCGGGTAACACGCGAAGCAGTTGCTTTCAATCAGCTTTGTTTGGGGACGCTGCTTTACAATGCGCACGTAAGCGTCGTCACGTGGTATTTTTCATATTTCGCGGGTTTCCTTTATCAGTCAAAATAAATGAGTACGCAATTATTTCGTCGCTGAAAATAGCGCAGTTAGATGCCCCTCATGGTTACCTACAAGTGCCTCATTGACACTTTAGTGCTTAGGACAGTATTTCTCGAGTTAGATAATTATTTACAAATAATTAATTAAGTCTCATTAACGAAAAAATTACCCTCCGCTTCTTCACAGTACTTCAAACATTATGCACCTGGTTTCTTTCGAGTTACGCAATTTCTCTTTTTTTAAATCTTGGTGCATGATAGCTGGGACACCCTGTATATGCCTCGTAATACACCCATAAATATACCAAACAGTATTATTTTGGGCCCATACACGGTAAACCTTGAAAAATGTGTCAAAATGCTAGGTGTAACATTCACTAAACATAAGTCCTGGAACGACCATGTTGACTTAGTGTGCTCAAAAGCTCGAAAAACTCTTGGGATAATAAGCAGGTATTGGTATTTTCTTCCTTTTGGAATTAAAAATTATTATACAATTCTTTATTCCATTCGCAGCTCAGTTATTGTGTGTTAATATAGGGAAACACAACAGCAAATAATCTAAACAAACTCACGGTTTTGCAAAAAAAGGCAGTCCGAGCCATTGAAAATGTTCTGTATAATGCACACACTGACGAATTATTCAAGAAAAATCGGATAGTCCGAGCATTTAAACTATATCATCAAAAACTAACTAGAAGCTATAAAAATGCAGTACAGGGTAAATTAGCGGTATTTATAGAATTAGCTAAGCTACAAAAAAAAGAGTTTGCCATACTCCTGTCGATGTCAAATTCCTTGGCAGGTACCATTCTCACGCACAGAATATGGGCGCCAGAGATTATGCCACGCGTTATCCAACACATTAAATGAGCTTTATAAGCACTGCATCGACCCTTTATCCATGAGTGACAAGAGCATGTTGGAACTATCGTTGTGATGGCTTTATTTGAATTTTACCTGCGAAAACGTGTTCCTGAACGCAGGAAATACTGTTCGTGTCACTTTCATGTATACATTATCCCTCTCGCGTACGAATGTTATGTGTCATTGGAATTCTAAGATACCATGTCCTGAAATTTTACCTCGTTGCCTCTTTGCATTTTATGTAGTTGTTTTTACATCTGAGAAGCGCTACATTGCTGAATATTCACGTTGCTTTTATCTCGTTTTTACGGTGCACGCCTTCATTTAGTTTTTTCTAAAGTGAACAAATACTGTTTCTAATTGCGTTTTACCGTGTTTCCTCAGCTATCTCGTTTTTTTATTATTTTTTTTGTTTTTTTTTTCCCTGTGTGAAATGTTACCCAGTAGGAAATGAATCATCCAACAGTATGCATGTATGTCTTGTGTTTGCACTTCTTTGCTGCTAGTTGACGGTGGCCGGAGCTCTGTCAAGCTGCTTTATTGCAGTTTTTTTTCGGCCGCCATTTTTTCACCATATTTCACCTGGTGTATTGATTTGGTGAAAAATAAACAAATTGAATTGAAAGTACGTTTCATAAAATCTTGAATAATAAACAGTGATCTCCACATACTGAGCATCAGGTTCACGTTTCAGGTTGGTTTTGTTTGGGTTACATAAAATTATGCAATGGTTTTATGTAACCCTGTAACACAATAAAGGCAACGATTCAATATACAGGAATTTTAATAGTCACAATAGGTTATAAACACAACGTTTCAGGGAGAGATATAAGTAATTTTGAGAACTGGGATCTACGAGGTCAAATCATTGTTCCTGCGCAAAGTAGTCAGGGGTAAGGCAGCCGCAAATAAAGAAGTGAAAATTGGACGTTAAGGTCGCAAATACGTAGTACTTGTAATAAACATATTATTATTGCTCTAAGGAGGGTGACTCGTGCTTCTGGGGTTCGTTGGTGATTCGTTTAGGGGGGTGATTCGGCTGGGACTCGTGCGGAAAATTGTGCCGGTACTTAATGGCAGGTTTCGAGGTCGATTGATGACCGTTTATTTCTGTATTCCTGTCAGTGTGATTCGATGTGCTCTACCTTGTATTTAGTTCTTGTCCATTTTGCCCCGGATAGTGTTAGCCTCCATTGCAGGACATTTTATTCATGACATGAGCTAATCCCATTCCGTCCACAAAGAAACCTATGTGCGCAAAGTGATGCTATTGCCGATATCGCACTTCCTGATCACCCACACTCACACTGTTTCAAACAGTGGCACCAAGTTTATAGGGGGATAGAACACTGGACCGGTGATCATCGAAGCCCTGGTCAAGCTTCCGCTGTTTGCAGAGGGCTCCGGAATCTGCAGGTTCCTGGATTATGCAAAGAGTTCTGGGATCTCTCATGCTATCAGGCTATCATGCTTTTAAAGAAAGAACTCTTGTCCCCTGCTTTTTCTTTGCGATACTGTAAATCGAAACAAGACGACCATCAAAAAGTAGGCCATATAAAAGCAGAGATACCCCGTGCTCATATTCGTCTATGCGAACCGTTCCATTCCCAAAGCTGGATAACTAAACTGTTCTTGACAGTTCCATCAATAGGGCAACCAGTCTCTTCCTTGTATGTCTGAATCTCTTGTCTCAGCGTTCCTTGTAGGCATACTAGGTCAATCACTTGACGCTAAAAAACTCAGAACTGGTGAATGCCCCATTGAGCATAAAAGTATGCCGAAAGCCGCACTTCCCCTGCAACCAACCCGCGTGGCCGATTTAAACATCTGCGTCACAACACAGCCCAGCCTCTCATATTTACAATTTGATCTTTGGGTCAGATCTTATGACAAAAAGGTATGCCGACCTGTTGAAAGGCCAGAAAGACCAGGTTTTTAGGTCATACTTTTACACTGAGCTAACATTATTAAATCGATTAATGCTATTATCTTCACATTCGGCCGCTCAACCTTGTCGAAACACATTACTGCAAAATCCTTCATTGTTTTTATGTCTGATCATACATTCCGAACCCGCGCAACTGGTTTGAGTGCCAGCAGTTAGGCCACGCTACGAACTCTGGTCATAGCGAAAAAACGAGCACAATGTGTGCCGAACACGATCATTTGCCTAAAATGTGATGAACACCAACTTCTGTGCACCTACTGCAGTTTCCGTACCCGGAATACTCAAGAACTTAAGAAATGTTGCAACAATAGAATAATAAACAGAAAGTCACAAAAAATAAATCTCTCCTCGAAGCACAGAACAGGTACTCCTCTTTTCGTCCTTGGGAAGTATGCGACGTGGTACTCGGAGGGGCAGTGCTGCGTATTTATTTGTTTATTTATTTATTTAATAATTTATTTGTTTATTCAATTATTCACCTTCCGGGCCGGAAGGTATTACAGAGGGGAGTGGTTACAACCTATAATACAAACAGAGTAAAAAAAGCAGTCAGTACAATACAAACAGAAATAAAACAATCCATTTGTTATATGAAGATACATTCAGTTCAAGTAAATGAACTATACAGGTAAATACCAAAAGCAGTCACATATAATACAAACACAAATAAAGCAATCAGTTTGTATGTAAAGAATTATTCATCTTATTATAGAATGTTAGGAAGGCCATCGTGAAAAAAATGGTTATCAGTAATCGATACAACTTCTGCAGGAAGGTGGTTTCAGTGTCGTGATTTACGGGGTATAAATGATCGTGCGAACGTTCTCGTAAGACATGAATTGAGACCTGCTGGTTGAGCGTGATCAATGCGATGGGAAATGTATGGCGGAGAAGGAATTAATTTCTGGCGTAGCTCATTTTAATGGTATAGTTTGTGAAATAAGTTGAAGCGAGAAATTTTACGACGAGTCTGTAGTAACGTCAGGTCAAGACTGGACTTCATTGTAGTTATACTGGCTGCACGGTTATAATTTGAAATAATGAAGCGTGCAGAGGTGTTCTGGACAATTTAAAGACAGTAGGTTAGTTTATCGTGACTGGGGCCCCATACGGACGAAGCATATTTTAATTTAGAGCGCAATAAAGTTTTATACAGTAGTAGCTTTAATGAAGTGAAGATGGTGCGTTATGGAAGTTTATACGCAAGTAGCCCAGCATTCTGTTAGCGTTATTAGCAACATATTCTACGTGAGCATCCCACGCAAGGTTAAAAGTAATACGGACACCTAAGTATTTGTAAGAGACAACGGATTGCAAGCATACGTGTTTGACGTAGTCGGAACATCGAGTTACGTTAATCCTAGAAACATGTATGACTTTACATTTATTTGTATTCAGTTCCATTGGCCAGGTATTACATCAGTTATTAATAGCAGAGAGATCAGATTGAAGTATTCGACTATCATTTTCACTGGTTATTTCCCGAAATATAACACAGTCATCTACGAAAAGGTGTAAATTAGAAGTCACGGCAATATGGGGGACAACAAGAACAACAAATTTTTTTATAACTGCCATCATGGTTTTAGAAAGTATTCTTTATGTGAAACGCAACTTTTATTTCGATTCAGTTTCCCATCAACTTCTTTTGTTAAAACTTAGTGTTCTTAACATAGAAAGCAGCTTACTCAAGTCGATAGAGTGTTTTTTGTTTAACCGATCACAATATGTAAGTGCTAACTATTGTAACTCACTGTTGCAACACGTAACATCTGGGGTGCACCCGCCGCTGTGGCTCAGTGGCTAAGGCGTTGCGCTGCTGAGTACGAGGTCGCGGGTTCGATTCCTGTCCGCGGCGGCCGCTTTTCTAATGGAGGGGAAAAGCAAAAACGCCCGTGTATACGAGATTTCGGCGCACGATAAAGATCACCAGGTGGTCAAAATTAATCCGGAGCCCTCCACTACGGCGCGCCTCATCGCCTGCGTTGCGTTGGCGCGTTAAACCCAACAATCAATCAATCAACATCTGGGGTGCCGCAAGGTTCTGGGTTAGGTCCCTTACGCTTCCTAATTTATATTATTGACCTTCCTAACAATATTTCTTCTACAATTGCAATTTTCGCTGATGATTGCGTGATTTATTTATTTTATTTGTTTGTATAGTACTGCCACCCTTGAAACAAGGGCTTAGGCAGGAGTGGGCGGAACAAACCAGCTGATAATACAATGCACGACAGGAAACACAGGGCACACTGAGCCTTAACAAAAGTTGTCTACAACGTGACGGCACCAAAAGGAACAAGAAAAAAATATCAAGAAAAAATTGACAGCATATCCACGGGGTGAATGATGATGAGTGGGCGAAGCTCCTGAGGGGAAAACATCGGTAAAACCGTGACTCTTCAGTGAAAGTTCGCCCACTACATCTGTGTCCGAACGTAACGTCTAGAAAGCCTTGCTTAAACCGTGCGTCGGCACCTTGGGGCTTAGCTCGCCTGATGCGTTTTGCAGGCGCCTCACGAGCTCTCACTGCATCGGGGTCTGCCTCCTCGCCGCTTCCCGTTCTCTGCCGTTTTGGAGGTCCTCTTCGCGCCGCAGCCGTGCCGCTTCGCGTACGGCAGGGTCCTCGCGCCGTTGCCGTGACGCTTGGGCCTCTCGTTCTCGAACGCTGGGATCTTGGCGGCGTCGTCGCGCAGCCAGACGACACGCTTCGGCCTCCCGCTCTCGTACGGCAGGATCTTGGCGGCGGCGTCGCGCAGCTTCACGGAGCGCTTCTGCCTCGCGGGCTCGCACATCTGCAGCCTTCTCCATCGGGCGACTCCGAGCGCGCGCCAACAGCGAACGGATTTTATTACGACGCTCTCCGCCATCTAGTAAACAATCCAAGAACTAAACTAGAGGTAGCCACGCCATCTAGTAAACAATCCAAGCGCATCTTTTCATCATATACAAGTACTGCCATCTAATAAACAATCCAAGAACTAAACTAGAGGTAGCCACGCCATCTAGTAAACAATCCAAGAACTTAACTAGAGGTGGCTACATACATACTTCGAGGATGGACAGACCCACGCCCTAAGGAGCTTCGCCCCTAAAAACACCACGGGACATGCGCGTTGCGTATACGAAAGCGCGTTATGTGATGGTGCACAGGTAACGAAAAAAAAATAGTAGAACAATGCTGCCAACAATACCAGGCAAGCGCATGCAATGGGCGGAAATACTACAGAAGTCATATATAAACACTTAATTGCACTGCGCATAAAGGAGCTATCACAATTAGAGAAAAAAGCGTAACAATAAATGTTCATGAACCCTGCCACGAAACACATATGAGCAAGAAAACTTAAGCATGCGCGCACGCCGACGTTTTTGCGTAAGCATGCGCATAAAGGATGCAGTGATAGGGCAGCAGTTATAGGGCAGTCTATCAAGCTTGCTGGTAATCGGTTTCACTCGCGTATATAGTCCGCGGAAAGAATGACTTTTGAAAGACGTTAGTGCGACAATATATATCGGCTAGTTTGTCAGTGAGGAAAGCTCGGGTCGAGCGTTTATCAACACGTGCTAAGTAGGCGTTGGTGGCAAGACACAAGTTTTCTCGGTGGAGTAGATGCAAGTATTTCAGGTGATCGCGGTAGCGTCTTAGTTGCAAGGTTTCAAGCTCGGCTAGATTTAAAAGCGCTGTAGGGGAAATATGCCACCCGCCGTCATTGTAGACAAATCTGATTGATTTTCTTTGGACGCCTTCGAGCATAGATATATTCTGGTCGGTATGCGGGTCTCACACGATAGACGCATACTCTAAAAGGGGTCTTACGAAAGTTTTATATGCGAGTAGTTTAATATCTGGAGGACAAGTTCGCAGTGAGCGCCGAAGGTAACCAAGCTTGCGAATACCTTGGTTACCTTGGTTTATCGTGAAATAACAAACCCGGAAGATTCCGTCTATATCCAACGTGACATAATTACCGCATCTTCTTGGTGTAATATTTGCTGATGCAACTTAACGTTAACAAAAGTAAAATAATGAGAGTTTCTTCTGGGGATAAGCAGCATAACCCGTCTGAGCTATTTCTGTACGAACTTAACAATGTACATTTATCTTCTGTCTCTTATTATAAGTACCTTGGCGTCCACATTAGCAGTAATCTGCAATGGCATGAACATATTATGTATGTTACCAATAATGCTAACCGCATTCTTGGCTTCTTGCGCCGTAACTTTGCTCTTGCTCCAGTGTCTTCAAAACTCTTACTATATAAATGCCTGGTTAGATTTAAATTACAGTATGCATGATCGATTTGGGACCCTCATATGGTGGTGTTCTCTTCATCCTTGGATGCCATTCAGAACCGGGCTGCTCGATTCATTGTCACAAACTACTCACGAACCGTTAGCATCACGTCAATTAAATCTTCTCTTAAACTCAGTGACTTTGCTTCTAGAAGTAAAATTGCGAGCTTGTGCCTCTTTCATAAAATTTACTTTACTAACCCCATTCTAAAACAGGCTGTCATTTCTGGTCTATCCTACAACTCCACACGAAACGATCACAGATTCAAGTTTGGGGTTCCTAAGTGTCGCGCAAACCCCTACGCCCACTCGTTCATTCCCAAGACCTGCGACGACTGGAACCACCTCCCCGCCTCCATCGCCAGCCTTCCGGATCCTACATCATTCAAAACGGCTGTAAATAATATTGTATAAAATGTAACCACTGCTCTTTCTAACACCTTTGGGCTTTGAGAGTATTTTAATAAATAAATCAATACATATAGATAAGAAATAAAAGCGGACCAAGGACGGATCCTTGAGGTACACAAAAATCAACATTGCTTAGCTGGGAATTATGACCGTTAGCTGAAACAAATTGGGTACGATTAGTTAGAAAATACCCAATCCATCTAAGGACATTGCGATTTATGTTTAGTTTTCCTCGTTTATAGAGTAGTTGTTTACGTGATACCTTATGGAATGTTTTTGAAAAATCCAGAAAAATACAGTCGGCGTGTGATGAGTGGTCTAGGATTCGATGCAGATTATGAGTTAGAAGTGCAAGTTAAGTTTCACATGAGTATGATATGCGAAAATTATGTTGTGCCGATGTGAAAAATGAGTTTGATTCTAGCAATTTTACCAAGTTAGAGTAAATGACGTGTTCTAAAAGCTAAATAGGACGGTAGTTAGCTGGATTAAATTTGTTCCCGATTTGTAAACTGGAAACACCTTTCCGATTTTCCATAATGGGGGAAGACTGGACGTATCTAATGATTTCTAAAATATTTTTGTTAGTAGCATGGCACTGTAGGTGAAAACGTTTTTTAAAACTTTTGTGGTGATGTTGTCATAACCATGGGAGAAATCATTACAAAGACCACAAATAAATTATATATACCAGCTATGTAGAAAGATCTTTCAGGCATGATGGTGTAGTCATAGTGATTTGTCACAGGAAGGTAGTTGTGTTTTGCATCCGAAAAAAATGTTAACAAATACCTCTTGCAAGACAGTAGCACTTTGATCTTCAGAAATCGGGTTATTTGACGGGTCAACCAAGCTAATTTTGTCAGAATATGACGGATTAACAGTCCGCCAGAACTGTATATGTTTGTTTTTTCAGGATGGCTGGTGGTGTATCTGTTAAAAAGTACAATTTGGCATTTTTAATAGCTGAAACATAAGCAGTTGAAGCAATAATATAGGCGGACGAGGGCGTGTTTGTTGGATTTCGTTTGGCCTGGTGATAAAGACGTTTCTTTTCGTTAGCTAGACGATGGGTGTGAATATTGTACCAAGGCGCATGCGTATGGTTTTGTTCTAAACCCAGGTCAGCGTGGATGACCTGATCCCTGTCCTTCCGACGCGGGGGGACATCTGTCAGCCTAATTTGTCACCGTGCCGCAAGAGGGGCCGTCAGCTGCTGCTGTGGGAACCTTCTCGGTTACAAGCGAGGCAACTTCCATTATTTATGTTTGACTGGCTCTCAGTACACCTCCGGGCAAAGATGAGGTACGTGAGGGGGAAACCACAACAGCTCGAACGCCTCCAGCACATCGGATGGCAGCAGTGGTACAGTGAGCACTCTGGTCAGTGGCAGGTACACACCCGTGAAGTTACAGTTTACTAGTAGCCCACATTAGGGTAAACCAAGGACCACCGACGACGACGTACCTTGAACCGTTCCTGACTGCATCAGAGCACGGGAAATGAGTTTCAGAGTCTAGTCCTTCAACGAAGCCAACCATTACAGGATGGCACTGAAGACCTCATAAAAACACGGTTATAAAGCGTAAAATGAGAAGGCGAAACAGCACACTCAAATTGTAGACACCTTAACAAAATTCTTGATCTTCACAATATGCTTCATTTTAACAGCTTCAGTGTAAAGTGGCTAAAAAAGTTATCCTAATTATGAACAAACCAAAATTCTTTTAGTATATTGCCGCGAACCATTCATTGTGTTTGTAAATGCCTGTTTTGTTTTTACCATCCGGCGACGCCCCACTGAGTTATCAGTATTTCAAGGAAACTGCATACATCCTCTACTTTCTTTTGAATGCCGCACGGCTATCATAGTGTGACAGGGGGAGTGTTTGGCCTTGAAGGCACTAGCCTAGAATAATATTTGTGATCTCCAGTGTTTTTATTGTCATTCGAGGTTTCGAGAAACAATCGCACTAAAAGATAAATACTAGAGCCACGCTATTCGATTCGGGGACAATCGCCTGCGCACGTTATTTGTTGACTGCTGCTTCGGCACCTGTACATTCTGCTGGTTTTTAGGCGAGCACAAGGTCTATCATACAAAGTTGCTTTTCCATAAAGATAGCTGCTCGTCTTTGAGTAGGTGACATCCTTTTGGGGAGCGTGGCCCGCTCCCTTTATGATCCCCACGCCCTACAGAACATTTTAAGACAGCGCAAGTGTAGGAAGGAAGCGACTGCAAGGTTTAATGGGAAGTTGGGTCTTTTATCTGAAAGAAACCTGGAGAACAACCGCGGCAGCGGGCAAAATCGTGCCGAAAGCTACTCCTATCGCCCTGCAACAGCGGTGGGAACGTCCATTCTTCCGCGGATCTCACACAGACGGACAGGTGTGAGGATCGGGAGGGCGCCCTGGTCTCACACAGATAGGATCACGAAGGACTTTCGGGCATATGTTCTATTAAAAAAATGCAGCTCGAAGTTTGCTGAAAAACTCGGGAAACGCTTGAAACACGCAGAAAAAACCCAAACGATCCGTGATCTTTGTTGGAAGATAAAGAGTTGGTTTCACCATTCACACCAAGAAAAGTCTGAATAAAGGAAACTAAGAGTTCTGACGCGAGGGCTAAAACAAAATCTGGTTGCTTGTCTTGCCCGAAACTCTTCGAAGGTGGTTGCCGAATTTACATCTGAGGTCTCCGCGGCTGAGAAAACGCTGGAAAGTCGAGAGAGGTTGTACGATCACTTAGTTTTTAACTGATCACACCATGTACCGATCACAATATCCGCCGCTGCGCACGTAAGAGGATTTGCAGGGATGCTTGTCCGTCGACGCACCAAGGCTGTTGCCCGAAAAAGCCTTGATGAAATCGACGAAAATTAATTCAAATTCTGCCAACGCCCACTGTTCAACCATGCGCCGTCCCCCTACCTGTTTCGATGGCCCTGCAACATCAGCAACCCCGACATTGCACGTGGAAGAACGCTCAGTGCACAATAAAAAAACAGCTGATTTTGTTGCTGAAGCTGCTCTACGACGAAAAAAACTACAACTCTCGGACGACGGAACGACACACCAGCGACAGAGATAGGGCTCACAAACCAGGCCGGACACCCCGATGCAACGCGTATGAGGACGGTTACACAAAACGACGCATGACGACGCATGAGAAGCTAATGAGGACGGTTACACAAAACGACGCACACTTTACGTGACCAACCCTGCCGGAAAGAAAATGATGACCACTCTGAGAGTCCAACTCTCAACGTGCACCTGCCGTGATACGAATCCTCGACACACACGAAACCAGGAATCGCCAATGTTCATTGCTCAGCTATCCGTCGACGATCTCGGCGTAATCACTCTAGTTGACTCTGGACCCGACAATTGAGTCATCAGAGGGTTGTCGCCGTCCAAACTGAAAACGTTACTATAAGCAGGGCGGGTCCGTCAATGCCCATGGAATGAGGTCATCTGTTCACTCCAACTAGAATCTGTAGCTCGCGCATCACGGTAAACGAAACCACATACCCTGCCGCGTTCGAAGTGTTCTGAAACGTAAAGATTACAGTTTTATGGCCAACACTGTTTTGTCCATTGCTCGACTAAGATTGTCAAATTATCTCTCATTATCTCGAAAGCTAATTGACCAAATAAAATTAATGGCAAGTTTGAAATCAGTGGGAAAAAGCAACAAGACTGACAAGTTTCTCAAAGTTTCCTTTAAAAAAAGGTTTTTTTAAAACCAGTATCCCCGCTCTTAATAAAAAGGTAAGCTTACAGTGTCGAGGTAATTGTGTATCTCCTGACTTCCACATTAATCAATGCAGTTGGTTGATGAGAAAAAGGTTTTTTATTTTACGCTAAAGCATGTGCTTTTTTCCTGCATCTTCTGTACCGTACCACAGCAACCTCTTTCGATTGCCTAGAACAAAGACACAAAATTCAAGCAGCCACTTATTGTTATGAAGTTGCGACTGACTACCAAAATTATAGGCTCTAATATGTACATTTTCTTGCAAATATGCCTCTCACTCCGATTCTGATATGCTGCCAGTTGCAGTTACGATAGGGCCAAGTGACAGACCTTCCACGTTTAAATAATCAAAACGCACATCTCGTTTCCTCGTTTAGAAAAAGTTAGGGTCAGTATTGAATGAGTGTGTTCATCTGATGTACATCAGGCAAAGATATGCCATCACTCTACTTCGAATGTCGTCTTCAGAAAAGAGACTTCCTATGCATCTTCTGATTGATTTGGTTTGATTGTAGGGTTTAACGCGCCGACGCAACGCAGGCGATGAGGAGCGCCGTAGTGGAGGGCTCCGGAATAATTTTGACCACCTGGGGATCTTTACGTGCGCCGAAATCTCGTACACACGGGCGTTTTTGCTTTTTGCCTCAATCAGAAAAGCGGCCGCCGGGTCCGGGAATTGAACCCGCGACCTCGTGCTCAGCAGCGCAACGTCTTAGCCACTGGGCCACCGCGGCGGGTTTCCTATGCATCTTTTGCAAACTGTCTATGCGTCATGCTTTGAACAGCCGACACCATATTCCCCGTCTGATTCTCATCAATCTGCTGAGAGTTCTGCCGTTGAGTGTGCACCTCACTTTTGAGTTTTTATTTTTTAAGACTTTTTAATATACTGGCACTCTACTTTTCAACTGCAAGCATTGCCATCCAGGAAAAGAACGGAAGAAAAGAAGCGAGTAAGAAACCATTTTGCTTTCCAATAGGAATAATTTCCTACCCAGTTATTGTGTTGCAGTCTCATTTTGCGTTGGAAGCTACTTTCAACCTCATTATCACAAAATTAGGTTCAGGAGGGAGAAAGGATATCGAGTAGGCAGGACACAGCACAGCGAACAACTCGTTATTTCTAATGTTATTTAGCTGACTTCAATCAGGCACAAATGCTGGCAATGAGCAATAAAATAAAGCACTAAGAACATAAAATGTAGAAAGTTGAGGCTGAAGGCGGTCGACATGAAAAGCAGGCGGTAAAAAGACGCTCGTACATGGTTAAACCTAGTGATCAAATAACAACTGCAGTTCGACATGGAACCACTGCTAAAGCATTTTTTTTCGAAAGAAACTATACTGATGGGGCTCAATGGTTTCTCTGATCGCTGCGTCAAGCTACAATGGTGGTCTTACTTTCGGTAAAACCAGCACTGGGCAGCGTACAGGCCCAGTGATTGCAACAAGTCGTAAATCCTGCAATGTAGAACGTGACAAAAATGGCATTTTTTTCGTTGCAAAATCGACAAAAGATTAATGCACATTTGGCACCTCCAACAATGGATACTCAGACGTTCATGAGTTAATATTTACACAAAACAGCCAGTTAACAGATATTAGGGCATTTATTGGACGGACTAGGCGTGTAAGTCACCTTTCATAAGACCCCCCCCCCCCCCCCACCGTAGCTTGAAGCGGATATCCGTTGACAAGGAAAATTATCAATGCGCATCGAAATGTTTTTTGAATAACTAATAAATTAGCAGCGCTTGCATTTATTAACACATAAATAATTGCAATTGTTATCCAGTCAGTACAATTGAGCAAGCACGGGCTTTTTTTATTGTCTCATTTTATGTCACGCTATTTTGCCCTTAAGTTTCTAGATTATACTGTTTGTGCTTTCACTTTCATTTGCTGTGGTCACACCTGTATGGAATCGGCGAACTCTAAGTGAAAATAAAGAGTTAGTAGCAGAGTGTCCTGTCTACTCGGTGTGTCTCTCGTCTTGCTGTGCTTAAATTTAGGTATAATTGACTACTTCCCTTAACCCTTTCCTGCCCAACAAAAAGATTTTAGAAAAAAAGGCCACAAGTAAATAAATTTTGTGTATTTACCCCTTCCTAATCATGCTTCGACCAGGGAAAATAGAAAGCGCAGAGTATTTCACACAGAAAACAAACCCACACATATGTGTGGGCTGGGCTTCTATTCGTATAATCTGCGGGTAGTAAGAATACCTTAAAAGGACAACAGGAGCAGAAAACCTGCATTTTTACGTTTTATTTACGAGTTTTACATCGTTTTCAGGAGTACTGTTATTATAAACGGGATTTTTGGATAATTAAAAATATTGAAGTTTTAAGTAATATATTAATAATTGTAATTAATATTTTTTCACAAGTAATTACGGAAATAGTTCAAGGTTAAGGCGCGAGAAAACATTACCAACGAGCCAGCACAAAACCGCGAATAAATGAGACACGAAGAAAGGAAGGAAAAATTTTTATCGCTAGCGCTGCAGTGCACGAGCCCGCCACCCAGTAGTGCCCAGCAAAAATTTTCGTGACGACAAAAGCCCGGCCCACACATATGTGTGGGTGCATTTTTTAAGCGTGATGACGGAACGAAGCCAAGGGAACGGGTGTATTTTTTAGCTAATCGCGTTTTTCCGAGTTCTACAATTCGTGTCTTACACTTGTTATTAAAAAAATACGAGAATAGCAAGAGGAAATATCAGTTCTCATCGTGAAGGCGGCTAGCGTGATCGCGCTGGCTTGAGCGCTGTTTTTAATGTTCGATTTCTCGCCCCCTGATGGCGAAATGAGTGAACTAACGAAACCAATAAAGTCTCGGAAGCGTTTGCCGCGACTACCAAGGGCTGTGAAACTGAAACCGAAACAGGTGCCACTTAGTAAACGATTTGTTGACCCACACGTTTGTGTGGGGTGGGCCGTAAAGGGTTTAAGGGACTACGCTTATGATTAATGCAGTTGCGACTAGTGGTGTATGTACACTTTCATTGTGGGAAGGGGGAAGGGAAGACCTATGAAAATAGGACTGGGTAAAAAGTTTTTTGAATACATACAGAGAAAAAGCAAGAATGAAAGGATTGAATTTAAATTTAGGATGGTGTGGGCACAGAGTGCACCATGGCGCTCCAACTAGTTTTTCAATTCGTTTTCATTCAGTATCATTGCAAAATGGCTAACCACCACGGTGAAGGTAGACATTAAAGGCGGAAGCAGAGCGTTAAGGCCCACCCACATGGATGCCAAATCACGCGTCGCGTGAGTGTCGGCGTCGTGCAGCAGCAAGGCGCTCACACGCAGGAGAGGGCAAGTAACCGCATAAGACCGGCGAAGTCAAGTGTCAGCCACGGCGTCGAGTTGCATTGCTGGACACATTTGTATGAACTCTGCTATCGTTTTAAAGATTTTTATTGTTTTTGGGCAGTCATTTTTGATTGTTTAACTGCAGTAATACCGACCTTCGCTTGTTCATTAAAACACTTGCCAATCTCAATGCACTGATAAGAATATTTGCAGGCGAATTTTGTAATGCCCCGAAGTGTATTTCAAGCCATGACCACCAAATAACAAGAGAGACAGCGTGATGTACAAAAATGCACTTTGAGCAAATTCTTCCCTCGATACTTGATTTTCTAACTTGAAGTTATGTGCAGTTTGCTTCATGAAATCAAAGCATGAGCTTAATAAAACTTCAGCGCTGCCTTGGTACTGAGGTTAAAGTCGAAAGACACTCGCAGATTGAAAGAGAAGAGGCAGGCACATACCATGATAAAAAAAAACTGTGGTTACCCTCACCGAAAAAAACACTAGCGGAAAGTTTTGGCGAGATGACTGGAGGCTTGATGACTAGAGGCTAGCCAAAATCAAACCCGTACACAAAACCGGAGGAAAACATTTCCTTCAAAATTACCGTCCAATCTCCCTCACTTCAACATCATGTAAACTGCTAGAACTTATCATTTACAAGCCAATAATGAGCTATTTAGAAAAATATACGGTAATATGAAATATGCGGCGTGGATTTCGGGGTGGTTTCTCGACCACTACTCAGCTAGTGGAAACCGTTCATGAATTTGCAAGTTCCACTAGGAAAAGGGAAACAAACTGACGTATTATTTATGGATTAAAAAAAAAACATTCGATAAAGTGACACACCAAAACCTTCTGCACAAAAAATGATAAAACACTTGCCTGGATTTCTGCATACCTCTGAAGTCGAAGTGAATTTGTCGCAATCAATGACGCTTTTTCCAACTGCGCACCGGTTGATCCTGGCGTCCCTCAGGGGTCAGTACTGGGTCCTTTATTGTTTTTATATAGATTAATGACATCGTTCTTGACCTTTCTGTTCATATGAAACTGGACGCAGGTTGTACATGAAAAGATAGAATCTCCACAAGACCAGTTAAGAATAAATAATGACTTAAACAACAAACCACAGTTTGTGGTTTGTGGTTTAAACCTAAAACCACAGTTTGAACTAGACACAACTGATTTACGCCAAAGACACACAACAATTGAATTAAAAATAAATGAGTTTTCCACACACAAGTAACACACTCATACCTAATCACTGGTTCCTAAAATTCGTTCTGTAGCAGCCATGGAGAACACCTGTGTGGAAAGCGGATTTAAAGCAATGCCAATCAATAGACACAAGACCGGAACACTGACGACAGCTTTATTGACTACATTTTCCGCTTCACCCATCATTCTTCATATAAAATTGTCCTATGATTCCTCTGAAGTGCGTTTTGAAGGCTTTGTTTGAAATGGAATTTTGCAGCTCAATATAATAATGTATATTCTTTGTCTGACCCTACATGCCAGCGCTTTTAGTTGTACATAACGATTTCTTATTTTTATTGAAATGCCAAAATTTAGTTTCCCTCAAGCAAACCATTGCAGGTTTCAGTATTTGTTTTGCTATTTTTTTCCTAGGTAGCCCTGAGTCACGAAGAAATAAATATCATCATCAAACCCTAATTGCTGTCAATAACGCTTACTCTTAAGTGGGCACGTTGGTAAAGAATTGCCAAACCAATCACCACTTTTTTCAGTACCGTTCCTCAGTCGGCAATCATGTCCATGCAGCTCGTTACGTGGTCAATTCTTGAAGCGCCAACCACCTGCTTTCGGTCCAATGGCTTGCGGTGGTCTGTAGTGATGGTAGGTTTGGGTGGGTCGAGGCTGTTTGCTCAATTCACGATTGCTGCTTGGGCTGGGTGGGGACTGTTTGTTTTCAGTTCAGCCTGCAGTGGTGCACTATTTCAGCAAGTGCTATCGTGTGGCGTCACCGTTAACCGGTAAAAATGGGTTTCAGGTGTGGCGTCGGTTTTGCAATAGAAGCCTTTGCGGTAACGAAAAGTAGCGCAACAGGACATTCGTCAGCATCATTTCCCGGCAGACCATTCTGCGTCTTCTTCAGGGTTGGGCTCATTTTATACCATTCTACTATATTACCACTCTATTCTATTGCCCGTCCTTTCAAACGCGGTATGTTGATACATTTTAATCGTGCGAGGACTTTTGATAATATTTCGTACCCTCAGCGCTTGCATTCAAGCGACTACGGGACCCTATTCTAGGGAGGTTTGCCTTATAGATCGAAATTGGATCAAAGCGGGCGGGGGCACTTTGTGTTTATTTTGAAATAAAAAGGTTAACTTCTTCGAGGATTGCGTTTGTGGGCAAAGCTGGATGGCAGCTGGAAAGGCGGGGCATGCCGTTATTAGCGGTTTGTTTGCGCGGGCTGTTTGATAATGTTTTTTTATGCAATGGGTTTTGGGTCTGTTACCGGCCCCTCTGACATGGCATGCTGCTATTGTCAGTCATTCCTTCCAGGATTAGAATCGCTGGTTCAATGGAAATCATGAGCAATGCTTGCCTGTGCTCCAGATCTGCGCATCTTATTCGGTGTTGTCAGCTCTGCTTGTCCAGGACCATGTCGTTAGTGATCGCGCCTATGCCGCGTGTCGTCTGACAGAGTTTTCTGGTGCTGTTGCTTTGAATAGTGAAGTGCTGTTTGTACGTTTTATCGCTGGATACATGTGTGATTGATATGTATGTATGCAGGCGGCATGAAACAAATGATTTCATTCTCTCGCCAAAATTGTAGGCGAATGAGCCCCCTTTCCGGTCCTTGTGGCAACCCGGCGAAACTTGGCCTATTTCTAGCCCGCAGCACAACCATGTCGATCATCATCAGTGGTGAGTTCCACAGAGCATCGGAAATCGTCCATAGTGAGCAGCTTCTCTAATCTTGGTGCAATGTGTTTGCGGGTCGAACTGCTACTTGAACAGCGAGTATGCGGCATGTGAGTCTGAACAAGTTTCGTTATTGGGGATTGGCTCCGCTTTCTGTGTAAACTGTCGTTAATCAATTTTGGTGTGTATTTCTTCATGGGCAGCTCGACTAATTGGGGTGAGATCTTGTACGCCTCCTTTTTTGTGTTTGCTCGGCTGTGCGTCTCGTTCGTCTTTGACTTCCAAATGTAGTAGTAATTGGTTAGGTGGACTTTACCCAGGACCCCACGTCGAAAATAATGCAGTACCTACTGGGAGGCGTGAGTTAGGCGCTTTGTCTATTATATTCTCGGGGTGAGCTGCACCAATTTTTGTGTAATGTGAATATTGCAAGCGTATGAAAGGAGCACTAGGTGTAATGTATATGCTAGTTGCGGCGGATGAGCATTCGCAGCAGTGGAAATTTTCCTGCTTGCCGCATAGAATTCCGGCGGGTGTGCCATATACATCCGTGATGGTATATTTGTTGAAGAAGCTCTTGTTCGTTATCAAGCAGGAAGTTCCCCGTAGGTGGCTTGCACGTTCCTAATCGTACCCTTACAGGGAGAGGTTCCGTGAGCAAACCGCGCATGGTTTATAAGCGTTGCTTTGTTAAGGCCCTTACCTGCAATCTGGTTGTCGTCTTAGGGGGCATGCTTGTCTTAACGCATCGTAAAGGTAAACCCTGTAGAAAACTTTACGGGAAGGGGTCTTTTTAACAATGAATATGGAGCAGGATCCAATTCACGAGGGGACACGTTCATTCATAGACTGCATAAATGACACTTTCTATACTGCTGAAAGCAACCTTACAGATGTGCTGCTGTTTAGAACACAACACGGTAGCAGGACAGCACTTTTATGTCCTCGAATAGGCTACATGCCTGCCCCATTTTATTTTCATGTTATTTATACAAAGTTCCCATTTCAAGTTAAGCGTTTTGTATAGCCATTTGGGGCCAGCTTGTTCTTCCATATTTCTATAAACGAATAGTTCAAACATCCATGCAGAACAAGTCATGGTATACATAGCGTCATTTTTAAGTTGCTTATTTATACTAGACTAGAATCTCAAAATTTCACAT
The DNA here is from genome assembly GCF_048455015.1 of Haemaphysalis longicornis. Classification (NCBI taxonomy): domain Eukaryota; kingdom Metazoa; phylum Arthropoda; class Arachnida; order Ixodida; family Ixodidae; genus Haemaphysalis; species Haemaphysalis longicornis. The sequence continues at coordinate 202,825,020 of NW_027526385.1, forward strand.
CACATAATTCGAACTTGCTTTCCATTTCAACCGACGCTGTGGTCCCGTAGAAGTGTACGTGTAGTTGCAACTTCAAAAAATTCTCTAAATTTGAAAAACCAGTCATCAGCGAAGGGTAGTTCGAACACTCCGCGCTCTCAAAATGCCTCTACATACGTGAAAAGTTTCCACTTGGCCGGATCACGGCCGCACTATTCCATCGCGTCGCGGTCCTCCGACAAGAGAATCCAGTGCGGCCAGGGAGGGAGCTCTGGCGCCTCTTCCGTTTCCGTCTCAAGTAAACAATCAATGCGAACGAACCCCAGAAAACTTTCCTGTTAACACTCATACGCTCCTATCAGGCTGGAGAAAAAACATTTGCAGTAAAAACTACAGCATCGAGGAGTAGTCAATTGTTGTGCGTGTTTGTGCAGAAAGCATTTTTCAGAGTGTGCCTGGAATGTTTCGTTTTCGCGCATCATGGCGACTCGTGGCACGCATAGAACATCAAATAAGAAAGGCTATTTTCACCAGAAGTGTTACAATGTCTGCATAAGCGGCAGAAGATAAAGGCATGCAGTGGCTTACGAGGGCTTCTCACCCTCACCAGTTGAGAACAGAGGACATGTTTCAATCAAATATGCATTCCAAGCCACACCACTCCGTCCTACAGAGAGAAAAATAAGTAAGAACACACAAGAAATTGTAGATTTTCAACAATAAGACCCACATGTTGTAGAGTATACCGAAGCAACTTTTTGTGAAATACATGTTACCAGCGAAAAGAATACAACACAACACATTTCTCGACTGTTTGATATTTATGTCTAGAGAAAAATCCCGTATACACACGATCATCACCAGCCTATCTACGCCCACGGCAGGGCAAAAGCCTCTACCATTATCCTAGAATTTTCCCGGTCCTGTTCCAACTGCGACCAATTTATCACCGAAAACTTATTGATCTGATCAGCCCATCCAACTTTATGCCGCTGCCTGCAACGCCTGCCTTCTCTAGGGATTCACTCTGTTACGCTTAATGACCAACGGTTATCTTGCCTTCACATAACATGCCCTACCCAGGTCCATTTCTTCTTAACTTCTACTAAAATGTCCCTAACACGCGTTTGTTCATTGACACACTCCGCTCTCATCTTGTCCTCTAATGTTACACCTAACATCTTCCGCTCCATTTCCCGCGTAATCGTTCTCAATTTAAGTTGAACACTCTTATTGACCCTCCAAGTTTCTGCCCCTTAGGTTAGTACCAGTAACATGCAGCTGTCATAAACTTTCTTGTTCAGGGACAATGGTAGGCTGCTATTCAGTATCTGAGAATGTCTGCCGTACGCACTCCACCCCATTCTGATCCTTCTAATTGTCTCTGCCTTATTGTTAGGATCAGCGGTCACAACTTGGCCTAAGTAGATATATTTGCTGACCCCTTCCACTGCCTCGCCCCCTATCCCAAACTTCTGTGCTGTCCCGAGGTTATTCTGTGCCGCCTACACACATTAGAGAGTTATTTTCTTACTATAACTAACACCTCGTGATTGTCATACCTTACTTTCTTTCCAATACACATTACCTTGATTTGGTCTGAAAACAGTTGCACTGAGGTCGAATTTTAAATTTTCCCCGTGGATGTTTAGCACATGTGGTAGTTTAAAAGTGGCCTATTGGTTGTCGTAATTACTCGTAGTTGTTTGCGCACGTTTAATTGGTCACCGTACAGAATAGCGACCGTTTCCTGCGCAGGCATTCACGTACAACTTGTTTTTGCGTATCATCTGAACAAGTCAATATAAAATATAACTGGTCAGCTATAAGAATTCAGGGTTATAAAAAGAAACGTTAAGTTGGCAAGTCTTAAAACTTTCCCTTAAATTTTTCAAGACAGTGTAATTTGGTCTTTATGCAGTGCAAACAGCTTATTGCAATTTTTTGTGACGTTGTTCCCCACACCACGATTCTATACGCTAGTTTTGAATAGAATAAATATACTACATGTTTTTAAGGTAGGTCGACACCTTCAAAAACGCATTTTTTGAAAAAAAATGACTTTCTGAAATTTTGAATTTTCAACATCCCTGTCTAGTGAAGAATATTTAGAAAAAAAATTGTGCTGTCATCTTAATCGGTTCAAAAGTTATGACCATTTTTCAACCCCGCCGAGACGCACCCGAAACCGAAACTGAAGGTTTCCGATTCCGCAGTATCTGCCATGTCGTCCTAAATGTTTCTTCGTATATACGTTACATAATGCTAATTTATTTAGCTACATTCGAAGCTTTCGGACACATTTCTGGGTATTGTACATTTGATTTATTTCAAAATTTTCACTAAGGGGCAATGGGTGGCACACTCGTGTTCACGTTGCGCGCATTTGCATTGCCTTGCGTTCGTGTCTGGTTGTCCGTGCTTTTTCGTATGCCATTTTAACCTCACAGATTTAGTTCTAGCCTCGCAAGGAGACCGTTATAGTACTTTATAGTCTGCAGTTACAGTTATAGTACGAGGACGGCGTGCCTGACCAGTGACTGTCACCGTATGACGAAGGCTGCATGTGAGTCAACTGTAAGACACGAAACAGGCAAAAAAAATGTGTGCGCCTATGCTCGGCCGAACGGAGATCGTGCCGGTTACAAGGAGGGTGCAAGCTATCAGCCTGGCGGATTTTAGGCGCATTGACTGTTTCTTATAATACGTACAATAGGTCTGAACCTTCAAAGCCATTTTTCTCAAAACTTGATTTTTCGCAACCATTAGTTACGCGAACCGTGATAACTTTGCTTCTAGAAATTATTTTCTTACGAAACTTTGTGTGCTGTTGATTTATATAGAGGGCTATGCAATCAAGCAGAATGACTGAAAAATATTGGTAACTTTTTATATTATGGCCAATTGTGTGAAACCCAAACAAGCCGGATATCAAATTTTTAAGTCTTTTTATGATTACGCAACTTAGCTTCAAGATGTGATATTTGTGGAGGTTAGTTGCACAGGTTATTGTCTTCATTATGTTCCTGCAAGTCGTGTTTGAATCGAACCTACCATTTTGTGCTTATGACTGTTCGCGCAACATGCATATTTTGGCGCATTTTAATTTATATAAATTTTTTGTTAGAAATTTTTAGCAATTTTATTTATTTAAAGTTTCTAACTGTATAAGCTTTACAAGCCAAAATATAATTGTAACGTTTGGGCTACACCTGCCAATTTTTTTTTCGAAGGTGTCGACCTACCTTAAATCATTAATGTAATAGTGAAGCATTTGATAAAGGCATCATACTGTTTGTGCCAGAGCCTTAACAAAAATATACGCGTTCTGACCAGTTTAACTCTTCCTGGATCCAAACACTAAGCACCTATATTTCGTTTACCTGGCAAGATCATGACCTTCATATGTGAAATATACAGCTTCGTTTAGGGCGCTTTACTTATGCTTATTATAGTATAACTTGTTCTTGTGAGATTTTTTCGCAGATAATGTTGTCCTAACCAGTTTGAAAGATTCACCAGGTATCTGTTTACGGCCGTTTCTATAAATTTGAAACTATTCCACGAGAAGAAATATTTGTGTTATCTGAATACATATTAATGTCAGAAGAACCTGCTTTATTAACAGTATCGTTTTTGAACACTAGGAATGATAAAGGGCCTCGCAGTGATCCTTGTGGGACCTTTTGTTTCAATTTCATTTCGGCAGATGTTGTGTCATTGGTGGAAAATACTTGTTATTGATCATGCAATTAGCTTTTAAGAATTTTTATTGGGACACCGATATCCTACCGCGACAGTATTTTTTAACCGAAAATCAAAATGTACGGATATGAATGCTTTTGAGTATCTAAGAAAACACCCAGTGCGCTTTTTTTTTTTGTTTTTTATATTCCCGAATATATTTTTCGTGCAATATCCAGAGCTTGCTGTGCTGATGTCTGCTTTTCGAAGCCACATTGGTTCGTTGCTATTATAGAAGAGCAACGAGCCAATCCTCCTGTCTCCGAACACTTGGCATGATTTCCAGAGCCACCAGTGAATTCACGAACCCATCATGCTTCGCATCCCTTTACCGTGCCCTAATTTTGCCGAAGCTACACTTTGCAAGCGCAATCTGGAATTTTTTAACTCCTTCGTCGTCTCTTCGACTAGAAAGGATTCAGAAGCGCTTCACCAGAACCGTATTTTATCGATACTCACCAGCGAGCAACCATCTGCACGTTGAGGTTCTCAAGCTCCTGAACCTTGATGAGCTATGTATCAGGCGTTCCAGGCGTGACCTGATTTTCTTTTCAAGTGCATTCATTCTAAGTTTGACTGCCCTTCCCTTGTGAGCGCTGTTCTCCTGCGAGTGCCAAGCAGGCCACTGCGGCCGCATGCCTGCTTTCATGTTGACGAAATTCTGAGCTTGGTACCAGCTCACCGATGCCAACATGCCTTTAACTGTCTTTTTTATCTGCCATTGACATTTTTTGCAACAACATGGTTCTTTGTACACGCTCTTTGAAAAATTTTCCATCTTGAATGCACATGTTCTATAGCGCGGTCGCACACGCACTTCTCCCTCTGTTCTTGCGTGTCGGAGCGAAGAGAATCATCACGATTGTGCTTGTATTTGTCGTTTAGTGTACACACAATCTCCGTGTTCTTGTTGCTCAGAAAATGTCTCTGTCTCTTTGATAACTCTCCTTCTTTGTGTATATATACCCATATAATTGTACTGTTACTTCCCTTTTCATTATCTGTCTTTTGTATGCCTTATATATCTGTATTCTATGCATCACGCGAGAAGACCATTGCGCTGTTGGTGAGCATTTAAAAAAAATAAACAAATAAATAAATAATCAAATAAATAAATAATAAATAAATATATAAAAAAATTATAAAATAAAATAAAGCTAGTCAAAAATTAGGTCCCTTAAGGGTTACGCCTTTGAATAATTTAGGTAGAATTAGAAGCACCAATTTAGGATGATAGTTGGAAAGATAACTATTTAATGTCACCACCTTTATTATAGCAGTTACTCTGGACATCTTGAGCTATTTAGGAAAAATTCCCCTGGTCACGGTCGGGTTAATAATATTTGATGAAACTTCGAATATGAATGGGGACATCTGTTTTACTCTGCTAGCCATATTTCCTCTATGCCTATATTCTACATTGGTTTTAAGCGTGCGTATTATGTTTCTAATCTCAGCTGCCTCAGTTGGTTGCTCGAAAATTGACTGAGGCGTAGCGGGGGGATCTGTTAAAGCTTTGTCTGCCCTTATGCCAGGCCTTTCGCAGGGGCCCTCAATAATAAAGTCGGCATTTAAAGCATCGGCTAATCTGTTATCTGCAAGGGCTTTACCGTTCACTTTAATCTATTCGATACATCGACAACTTGTACGTTCGACAGTCAAAGCATTCACTACCTCCCAGATTTGGTGTTGGCTATCGTAGATCATTTCAAAGGTCTTATGGTAATACGCTTTCTTTTACTTTTTCAACTCTGACATCTTAGGTGCTTCTGTATTTATTGCATTTTTAAAAACTACAACTTCTGGCGAACGTACGAAGTGAAAAATATCGCGTTTTTATATTTATTTCTCTGATAAAAACTACTGGTTATTTATGGCTGTTGGCAACTAGTAATGGTTGGGATGAAGAGTCTTTGTAAAGGGAAATCTTTATTGTAGGTTGCACACATGAAGCGGAGAAACATCATATGCAGCATCAGGATAAGTTTGGTTATAAACGCAGCTCCAGTTATACTTTTCTACAAATCTTTAAATGTGTTTCTGTCATTCTGTAGCTGTTTCGCGTCGAAGTAGGGTCCGGGTTTGGAATTTACTTTGAGTATGGGCTAACAAAAAAGCACAAAACGCTGGAAGGTCATCACTTGTCACTGAAAATTATTCCGCTTGTGCCACCCTCTTGTATGTTTCTGCAACATTTGTTGCAGGAACATCACGGAGTGGATTTGTACGACTTTCCGATAAGGCTTTTGAGAAACATGGAGATTACAAACACAGACTGGATAGTGATCGGCGTTGTCTTGTCAAGAGATTCTATGATCTCAAACCACGAGAAATTATCAGGCTTTAGGAGCGAGATTGATTGCAAAGGAGGAAAGGAAACTTCGGTGCAGCCCCTTTTCAGAGACCCGTCACGTTTGAAGGAGGGGTTTGAAAATACCATGCAACATAGTATAGAAGCTCAAGACCGGGGTACCTTCTTCGTCAGCTTTACCATGATAGCTGAAGAGCTCCCGCAGCTCCATGCCTGGTAAATCGACAAGGAGCCCATCCGCCGGAGCTTGACCTGGGCTCCGATGGCAACCGTTTATGGTTTCTTCTCATCACCATACAACACATCGCCACGATTGGTTCAAGCTGATTTTTGGGGCTCGGGGTCTGTGCTATCGCCAGTGCCGTCACCAAGATTGCTCATGGTGCCCCGTGCGGAAAACTGGTTCTTATTTAGAATTCCGGGTTCCTTCGGGTGCTCCGGGTGAGTCCTGATATTGTTTCACAGATAAGTTAACCATAAAAAACTGACCTTTTGCTGGAGCAGGAGTGACGGCCCTCCACCGCTGCTGCTATATAGTGATGCAAAGGATATGAAAACAAAGATAAAAATTCTGGACAAGTTGGCAGATCCACTGCCACCGAAACTGATACGGCGAAGGAATACGGAAGAACAAGTAACGCTCTCTCGACGTACTTAGTAAATGAGGAAGTATATCAGAACTGGTTATGAAAAAAAGAAAGTCCAGCCATCCTGAAAGCATTCGGGACATCAGCTTATCCCCTACTTGTAGGCGCCCATTTCAAGTGGTCAAGCTGTTTTGTATCCGGATCCACTCATTGAGTGCCGCGAAAAGGGCAACCACGGCAAGAACGTTCGCAAGCGATATGCCCATGAAATATTTAATGGCATTGGCCAGGTGGCTGTTGCTATTCAGGGGAAAATGGTGTGACATTTTAAAGCGTGTGCAGCGAGAACGCGGAGGTAGAAATAAAGTGAGAGTGAGTGAGTGCTTTTTTGAAACAGAAAGTAAAAAGAAGTGGACTGGGGATATTTTGAGCTCATTTGGAGTTCACAAGCATACAATTCCGTGCGGGGGAAGGCGACAACGGGAATGAAATGGAATAGGACAGAAGAAATAGGGAAAGACGAAGAGGGTGAGATAGAAAGAAAGAGATAAGAAGGGCTTAATGCTGGCCGGCAGGCATTAGGCTATAGCCTTTCTATGACATTCAACTGTTCGAGGAAAGACAGGACAAGTCGGAATGCTTCCCGCCGGATGGCGTTGGGTGCCGTTGGGAAAAGCAGGTCCGTCAGGGTGTGTTTGGGCAGCCTGAGACGCTGGAGTGCGGCGCCATGCCCCTCTCTAGGGGCATCGTGCTGTCGACAGGAGCAGAGCAGGGTCTCCAGGGCTCGGGTCCTGGGCAGTCAGCCTTTGTGTGTGAAAACCGGCGGCCTCGTCGTGCGAGTGGGCTACCACGTTGCAGCAATAGAGCTGCATGCGGAGGAGTATGCAGGGGCTTCCCTTCTGATGCGGCCTGTGGCGCTTGGCCGCTAATGTCTCAAAGGTCTGTGCGCATCGCCTCCAGTTCCCCCACCAGGATGGATTGTGCGGCATCGTAGAGCCTCAGGTCGCTGGAGGCAGGAACCCCATTCATGCGAGCACCACCTCTGGCCACGGCATCGCCACTTGATTGCCGGTGATTCCGACTTGAGATGGTAACCAGTGGAGCCGCCGGTCACAACCGCGTTACATCACCAGGTGAAGCTTCGCCGCCAGCGACCGCTCCACGTAGCCGCTGGAGCTCGATTGATGGTCCGCCGCTCGCAGTTCCAAGACAGCATGACCTGAGTAAGGCGAAGATGACAGCCCCCTGAATCCGGTGGGCCTTCTCCAGAAGCAGGTCATCAGCAAGGTGCCGCCCAGCCAGGTGTGTATGGTTTGAGGGGGCGGGATGGGCAGGCAGCACACACGACTGGTGCCAAGCTCTATTGCCGTGCAGGCAGCTCCAGCTGTGCCCATGAACGGTTGCATGTTGCAGTCTGTGTAGCGCTAGAGGAAGCCGGCTGTCTCGTCTTACAGCAGGGCAGCAACGATAGCCTGGGTTGGTGGTGACCGCTTGCCTTGAATCCCCCGGGAGCGTGGTGCTGATAGGACGTGGTCGACCTGTCCAGCTAATGGTGCCTCTAATGGGGGACGCTGCCGCAGCTCAATGTGACTCTCGTAGGTGGACGCCAGAATGTCCATCTCTGAGTAGGGGTGACTGCGGTAGCGCTGCAGAAGCGTTGCCCCGTTCGGTGTGGTTTGGATACGGTGAATGTGGTAAAGCCTTGTTTGCGGGACCCGCCTATGAATGGTCCATGTGCCGGCCTCTGTGAATGTCGCCGCAGCCGTGGACGTTGTCGGTAGGCCCAAGCAAACGCGTATGGACCGGCGATGGACCATCTACAGCATCTTCTACCGCAGTGGCTGCTGGTGTATCAGTGGCAGAGCATACAGGACGCCTGAGGACGCCATTACATTAACCACTCACAAGGTTATGAAATTAAAGCAGCCCTGGCCTTGTGCCAGCAGCCTCGGTGCCCCCCGCGGACTCCAACCGTGCCCTGCTGTAGTGCCCTCATCGCTGGTATCTAGGTCAGCCGGCAGTCAATGAGGAGCCACAGGTATTTCATCCTGAGGCACCACGGTAGCGGCTGGGCGCACAGGTTGATGGGGGTGTTGTGCTGTGTACCTGGAAGCCGGATGGTACAACGTCGACTTTACCGGGTGGTACGTCGTCGGCTACGACGTACCTCGTCGTACGTCGTAGCCGGGTGGTACGTCGTCACGCGGGTGGTACGTCGACGCCTTTGTCTTTGCCGCGGACATCTGGAGGCCACGCCTTGTCAGGAAGTCGGCGACCATCCCAAGCACCTCCTTGAGGTACGCCTTAACCTTGCACAGATATCTTTTTCGCCCGTGTGTCCAGATGGCACCGTCGTCCGCGTAGACTGCAAATCCCACTGGATACCGTAGCCCCGCAGGAATGGAGTCTGGCAGGGAAGCCAGCAAAAAGTTTAGCAGGAACACGCTCAGCACGCTCCCCGTGGGCGCCCCAGAGCAGACGTCTTGTGGGCTACTGGTCGCCCGGGCGACCTTCACCCGAAGGTTCCGGCCAGCCAGATACGTCTGTACATAGCGTCTGTGTTGCCCCACGATGCCCATGCCGTCCAAAGATTGCCGGATGGTGGTGTGGGGGACAGAGTCGAACGCCCAGCTGATGTCAAGTAAGACAAGGTAGGCCCCCTTGTCGTAGCCCACCTGCTCTAGCATAGGGACGACTTCCGCCGGTGCGTCAGAAGGGCAGCGGTGCCGCCTCCAGCCAATCTGCTGCTCCGGGAAGACGCCCGCGTGTCAGCTATTTGCTGCAGGCGGGCCAGGACAGAGCTTTCGATGAGCTTGCCGGCCGCCGACGTGAGAGACACTGATCGATAGGTGTGTAGCTTTATGGGTGGCTTGCCCAGCTTCAAGATGGGTAATACCAGCTAAAGTTTGCGAAGGCAGGCTTTCTCGTGAGCTGAAGCTTCGCGTTTCTCCGTGCTCACTTGATGAAGCAGGTAACGCCAATTAAACAGCGCTCTAACATCAACTGCCCCGCTACAAGACGATCACATTTCAAGGCGACGATTGTGCATGTGGCACACCAGGAAGGAGATGCTGATAATGATTGAGTGTGCAAGCGCGACTGTCACGGAGCGTTGCCAATGGCAGTAACCAAAAATGTGGCCAACACAGGCCCTTTTAAATGAGTGAGAAAAAAAAAATTCGCCAAGGCAACCTCTGTTAAAGGTGTGAAAACCTTGCCAGTCTTCTTAGTAGCTCACAAGAAGTCGTCGATGACCCTGTATAATTCATTCAGAGCGGATACTTGAAACAAATATTTGCAGCAAATGACTCGAACATTCTTTCCTTCATCGACAACAGCACAGCGCATTGCGGCGTCTAAGGCCGTTGTTCAATTCGCTTGGTTCTTCGGCCAAAAACACAACGATTGTGCACCAGTATACAGATATGGGCGTTACTCTAATTGTTAGTACTCTGTAGAGGCGCCATATTGTGGAACGGATGCTGTTGTGCCTCGAGAGCGAGAACAAAATGCTGTGGACCTTCTCAGTGGTATACCGATTCTTCTCAGTGCATGGACCTCTATTCGCCTTGCAATTGTTGTGCAATTTTGCAACATCAGCAATTGTTGTGCAACATCAGCAATTGTTGTGGGCGAGGTTGTTTCGGCGAACCCCCAGCCAGTGGTGATGTGTATCATTTATATGTTCCCATGGTGCAGAATTCGTTGGGTTATAACTACATATCCAAAGGAGCGGCCCTGCTCTTTTGGGCGACGTGACATTTGCAGCTTTTGTCTATGTGCACGCGTGTTTACAAACCTGGGATGTTGTCACCAATGCCAAGGTAATACGACGTACGTGCCCTCAACATGGTACTTGTGAGGACCATTCTGCTCTCAGTGGCAAGGCCTCTGATGCGAACTACAAATTGTCCCTTGTGGCGTAACTGCGCCGAGTGCAAGTGAAGTAACATCTACGTGGCACGTTCCCACAATCTACTTCACTTGCCGGCAAAACGACGATGCAGATTTGGAACTTGCTAATGATGACCAAGACTTGCTTACTGATTTAATGTGGGAAAAACTTGTGGAGACACGCATAAACAAATATTTTTTTGTAATAATGGGTCTGAAGTTGTTTCGAATAAAATTGCCAGTTTTCCTAATCGAAAAAGAGACGTGCGTGGTTAGGATTCGGGTTCGTGTGCAGTTTTTTTGTTATGGTTCAGTTCGGTTTGCGTAAATTAGGAGAACAGGTTCGCGAAGGGTTCGCATGCTTCAACAACCTCGCTAACCCCTTTGGTGAGTTAAAGTATTCCCCATGTGCGCGAAGTGTTTTGTAGTACGAACGGGAATAAGAGCCTAACAGAATTCTCAAAAATTCAAACCACGGCTTTTCAAATACAACCTATCTGAAATTTTATAAAACGACAGTAAACAATTCATCCAGATAATAAGGAAAAAGTGCCACATAGTGGGACGAATTAACAGCAATGTTTTCGCAAAGCTGTCTAGCTATCCTCCAAGCAGTGCTCAAAGGATTCACCAATAACCAAGACTGGCTACCGGAGATGGTTTCTGTCGCTTCCTTTGTTGTAGCCTGAGCTCCACTGGCCCAGGTTGAGCAGTTAGGCATGGCTCCTGGACAGCCGTGCAGCGGAAGCGCGAGAAGCAGTCATGTCAAACGGTGAACAGCTGGCGAAAGCACGGCGAACGCATCCCAGAAGAGTGACGTCATACCCGCGGCAGAGGCACTTGCGCCGGCGCGTGCTTAGCTGTGCTGATCCCTTGCGCAGTAGCCAAGTCTGACTCTGCGCCGGAGCAGCTTGATAGCGCCTCTCATTCATAGAGCTTCTCCGTCAGATGTTAAGCAAAAATAAATATACATGTCTCACATAATGCGTATACGGTGTGTGTATCATTTAAACAGCAGTAAGAAATATCATCAAGCTTCGCCTAGACAATCAGGAAAGCGTTTTATATGCGGACGATACCACAACAACCTCTTCAGAATAATTCATCGGTTTTCTTACATCTAAGTTATTAATAAACTCGCGAACAGGGGTAATTGGTTTGCTGAGCATGGGAGCAGCGTGGTTGAGTTGGCGTGGGAGCATCGCTCGTGGCACAATGCGTGACGCACAACGTTTGTTTGTACCGCAGGTTTTGCTGAGTGTGACGGCATGTTGGTGCCTTCATTCGTCACAGTTTCACGGTTCTACGACAGCCGGCATTCCCACGTGTGATGCTCATCCTCGGTTTGTTGAAGCTTGGATTACCCGTTCGCCAACCATCGTTATCGTCCTCCCTCGTCGACTCAGCGCTATCTGCAAGCAATCCGCTCTCTGCTGGATTGCGGAACCGTTTGCAGCGACCCCTACAGCCTACGTAAGCTGCCTTCGTGCCTTCGTGCCCCTTCAGTGGGCATGGGAGCAGCGCTCGTGGCACAATGCCTGACGCACACCGTTTCGTCGTACCGCAGGTGCGTAACTGCCTCACTATCTTCGCTAAGCGATGCGACAACCGCTTTCTGTTACTGCTCCCAGACCCACAAGTGTTGTGTGTGACATTGTGTGAGTGTATTGACGTCGCACTTTTGCTCCTGCGGTCGGGGGATGTCGAGACTAATCCCGGCCCCAATAAGAAGGGTGCCTTACGAACTGACTCTGCAGCTCAGGATGAAGCTCAGCATGAAGGATATGCCACTGTACTCGAGCTTCTTAAAGAAATGAACGAAAGGACCCCAGAAATGGCTAAATCACAAGCCGAGGTGATGTCGGATGTTACAGAACGAAAATCCAGCCACCAGTCCTTAGAAAAAAAACTGCATGACACGTCTCGCCCTGTCTTGAATGCCTTGAAAGTAAAGCATGCGCGTGTGACGCTTACGGTGACAACCTTGCGGGTATCGAAGAAGCCACAGAGCGAGTAACGGTCCAGCAGTTGCTACTGAATTCCCGACATGACGTCCTTGAAGATCGCTCAAGGCGAAACAATGTAATTTTTCACGGCATTCCCGACTCGCGCGAGACGTGCCAGCAAACTGAAGATAAAACAGTAGCAGTTCGTTCATCCGCACTTGGTGAAGTTTTCCCCCAAAGTGTAGTTAAACGCGCACATCGCCTTGGTACGTTGGATGAAACGAAATACCGTCCCGTGATGATGAAACTGGCCAACTTTAAATTAAAAGAAGAGATATTTTCTGCCCGACCAAAGCTAAAGCTACAAGAAGTCTCTATTTCGGATGAATTTTCACCAGCCATGCGGTTGGCGCGAAGAAAGCTTATAGAGTTTGCAAAAACCGGTCACAACCATTGTGTTACCACTACCGCACAACAAGCTTTTTTCAAATAATAAATGTTTCATGTAAGACAGGGCCACGGAGAGCATTATGAAGTGACACGCACAAACTTGGATGTTGATAAAGGGCCGAATGCACTCGTCCATGAGAGCTAGGATGCATTGAGGGGAGCTGGTGCATCTTTGTTGGCACCACGCATTACCGTTCTACTTGCGAATGTTCGAAGCATCACTAACAAGCGCGCATCTTTTAACTCTCCGGTCGACACTTGCAATGCTGACATTATCGCTGTAACTGAAACTTGGCTTCATTCCAATATTCATGACAGTGAATTCTTTAATGCTGTATCACCCTTCTCAATTTACCGCTGTGACCGGACTTCGCACCGGGGTGGTGGTGTGCTACTTGCTATCAAGAAATCGCTATAGTCTCATGTCATCAACGTCAATAGTTAACTAAAAACTGTTTGGACATGCGAAGAAATAAATAATTGTAAGTTCATATTTGCAGTCTGCTACCACTCGCCAACGTATCCGCCTTCTTTTAACGCCGAATTGTACGACGCTCTTAACATTGTCACTACGCGACATCCCTCTGCACCAATCTTTGTAATGGGTGATTTTAACTTCCCAAATATTTCCTGGAAATCTGGTCAGCGAGTATCTAGTTCGCGAACCTCGAATACCAATGAATTCCTAGATCTCTGTTCTTTGTTAAATTTTTCGCAAATTGTCACTAAGCCAACTAGAATAACGAACGACACGGCTAACACACTGGACCTAATTCTAACAACTTATCCTGAAGTAGTCTCGGAGATGCAATATTTACCCGGAATGAGTGACCATCTTACTTTATCACTTGAGATAAACCTTCCAGTTCCTAAAAACACGCTTACCACGAAAGTAATTTATGATTACGCAAGGGAAAACTTTGAAGCCCTAAATATTGAACTCTCAATATTTGTAGATGCATTCATTGAAAACTTTGTGGAACACTCGTTGGAGCATAATTATAAAACGTTTAAAATTATGGTCCATGAACTAGTTCGTAAGTATATCCCTTCACGCAGTCTCAAAACAAAATACTAGAACGCCATGGTATAACACCTATCTAAAGAGGCTGTTAAATCGCAAAAAAAGAATATACCGAGCTGCAAAGAAATCTCAAACCTCGACTGTTTGTGGGGACGCGTACAAAGCCGCTAATACGGAATATATTTCAGCAGTAAAACCAGAAAAACAATTTTTTTTTAAAACACGTTACCATCGTTGTTTGCTAGTAAGCCACATAAATTTTGGAGCCTCATTAATTCGGCCAAAATTAACTGTATTCAACTAACAGATAGCAATGACCAGTCTGTACCCGACACTGAGTGCCCTTTTGTCCTTAATACCAAATTCTGCAAAAACTTCGTTCGTACAGTTAGGTCTGCTCCGATATGTACAGCCAAATTTGATTACCCCTTAATAACTCCTATTGTAATTAATCCGCGTGGTGTAGCAAAAATAATCGAATCATTCAAAGTGTCTTCCAGTCCAGGTCCAGATTTATATTTAAGCAAAATATCTGAGAAACACTGTTGCATGTTGTCCTGTTGCCCTATCTAAAATATTTCAGCATTCCCTGGACACCCACGAAATCCCTGCTGATTTCAAGGTCGGGAAGGTGGTCCCGCTGCACAAGTCCGGTAATAGACATTCGCCATGTAATTATCGCCCCATATCACTAACAAGCATCCCATGTAAAATTCTTGAGCATGTTATCTTTTCTAGTCTGAAAAATTTCCTTGAATCGAACTGCTTTTTTACCCCAGTTCAACACGGCTTCCGCAAGACGTTCTCGTGCGAAACGCAACTGCTATCATGCACTCATAAGCTTCACTTGATTTTAGACCACCGCTCATGCGCAGACTGTGTATTCTTTGATTTCGCTAAAGCGTTCGATAAAGTCTCTCTCAATCTACTTCTTTAAAAACGTAGTAAACTAAACCTTGATGTTAATCTTTTTTATGGCTTGAATTGTTCCTCCTTAATAGGTCACAGTATGTAGTCGCCAATATTCACGAATCTTCACCCAGTCCCGTTTATTCTGGAATCCCACAAGGCTCTGTTCTAGGGCGCAGGCTATTTTTAACTTACGTTAATGATCTGCCTGGCTGGGTTTCGTATAACATCCACTTATTCGCGGATGATTGCTTTATTTTTCCCAAAATTATACATGACAACGTTATTAAACTTTTCACGTCCTGGTCCTGGTCACGTCCTGGTGCATCACGTCCTGGTGCATCACATGCAAGATGGAACTCAACCCTAACAAGTGCAAAATTTTACGGGTTTCAACACTTAAAGCTTCTGCTCTACCTTCCTATAAACATAACAGTTCTATTCACGAGCTCGGAACATCTTACCGTTATTTAAAGGGTACACATATCCTCAGATCTCACCTGTTCTGTTCACATTGATAATATAATTAACAATGCCAATTGAACGCTAGGCTACCACTGCCGGTACTTTTCGACTGCCGCTGTTGCCCTAAAAACACTGCTGTATCAGACAATATTCCGCCCAAAACTTGAATATGCTTGCCCAATTTGGGACCCCGGCTGTAAAACTCTAACTCTTTTGAACGCGTTCAAAATAATGCCGCCCGCTTCATCTACCGTAATTGTAGTCATACATCGAGTGTTACTTCTAAGAAAAGCTCACTTTGTTTACCAGAACTAGCAACTCGTCACTGGTACTTCTGTCTTTGTTCCTTCCACAATTTTTTTTACCATACTCTGGTTCTCGGCACATCCTTCATTCCTTCACCATCCTATGTCTCTTCACGCATTGATCATCAACATAAAGTAGGAATATAGCATTGTCGCACTAAGACATGTTCGCAGTAATTTATACGGAGGACATCGCAGGACTGGAACTACCTCCCAGGCCAACAGCTGCCATCACAGAACCTCCAGAGTTCCGAAGGAGCTTAGTCTACACCGTTTTTGAAGGCACTACCTGATTATGTGTATCATCACTCATGCTGCTTTTGTTGTATCTTTTGTCGTTTTTATCCATCCCCCTCTGTAAAGCCCCTGGCTTTGAGGGTATAATAAATGAAGTGAAATGAAATGATAATAAATTGGTGCCATAATAATTGGTAATACATTAACCTTAAAAAACAAAGTATAAGATCTTTAAAACTAGTAAAGTCAAATACACTTTCTTCCTGCTTTAACGCTTGATACCAATCTTATCGCTGTTTGTAACTCTGTGTCGTTTCTCGGTGTTTTACTGGACAATAACCTAAAATTCCATTCTCATATCAACCTTATCAAGAAAAGAACTGCATACAGTATTACGGCTCTAATTAAAGCTCGTCTGTTTTCTCGCATGATGCGCTTTTATCACTTTACTTTTCTTTCATTCATAGTCATTTAAATTACAGAATTTCAGCATCGGGCAACACCTATCATTGTGATAGATCAGCAGCCTAAAATATCCAAAATCACTGAATTCGCATTATCACCACGAGTTATCCTCATTACAATTCCCAGGGATAATTGAGGCATTACAATGCGATACCATTGAACAAGATGTTCACAACTACATTTTTAGTTGATTGACCCCAGATTCTTAGTAAACCAAAACAGCATAAGATTGGCCTTAAATAAATATTTTCTAGTACAACGCCTTTTAACTTATTACGGCAAGATGACTTGAACTTTCACAGCCATACCTATTTGGAATACTCCACCAGCTGCTGTTAAATCCACTAAATGCGTGTATTCATTTGAATCATCCTTGAAAAACTATTTCTTTCTGAATAATTTTGTTTCTATCACTTATTCTCGTTCTAGTTAGTCGTTCCTATTGTGTAATTCATTAGACGGCCTTGTACACCTACCTTGAACTTTTTCTGCTTCAATGGGTTACTCGAAATTTTGTAGTTCTTTTTATGTTAGAATTGCCATACATTTCCAAATAATTTTTTTCTATTTATTGTTTTTTTTAAATATTTATTGCTTCTCGCTATTTTTTGTTTGCTGCTTGAAGTTTGCTCAGTGATTACCCCGGTTGTTTACTTACCGACTGTCCCGGTACAATCTCCGACTTAGGGACACTTGTCTGAAATTTTTTTTACATTTGTATTACTTGTCTACTGCATTTCAATAAACTTTATTTTTCTTGAAATACAAACTATTGGATTTTCTAGCCACTTTATCTTGGGTTATATGCAGCAATGGCAAATACATACACCAGCTATTTTTTTTTCTCAAAGCTCGAAATGATATCATGAGAAGAAGCCAATGGTAGCGCTCTCTTCTCGGGTTACCACGTCGGCGTAGGGCAGACTTGTGAAGGGTGAGGTACTCCGACAACATGGTGATATGACATACTCCGACAACATGGTGATATGACATTTTTTCACGCAACTGAGCGAGATATGTCTTACCTCTGATACGACTGACCCACATGGCCAAACTAATAATAACAAATCTTGCATATCTTGGCGAGTGCCAAAAGCACAAGCCACTATGCTTAAAGTAAATTGTGTGTTTGTACGCTTTTCCTTCTTTTATTTTAGCCTTACTTTCGTCTTAGTAGTCTGAATTTTACTAGTAATTTTTTACTTGCCTCAGATGTGAATGATGTAATGCGAACTTTCCGACCTGATAATATAAATCAGCGACCGACTAAAAAGAGAGTTCACTGTATGAACACTTTTATTGAACAAAATTTGAGTACGCGAGAGTTAAAATCAACCTGTAATTTTTTGTTTTGAGGGTTATATTTTCAAACAAACTACATTGATTCTTTGCGTCGCAGAGGTTTACCGTCACTCACTTTTAGTGTTTCCCCGGAACAAACAACGCTGATGACGTTGTTTAGCTTATTAGCCTCGTACATGATTTTGTGCGAAATCAACCAACAGGAAAAGAAGGTTAACGTCATGAGTTTATTTGGGAAGGCTCGACTGGATCGTACGGCTATAATAAAACCTGTTTTATTCCGAAATTTTTGCAGGCGCACTTGTTGTTCGCCTATGGCCGAGTAAAAAAGTATCTTACTGAAATACAGGCCGGAGAAAAGGCTGCAAGTTTGAATCTTACGCGCGGGAAGTATTTCGTGAGAGGCTTGGTAGCATATCGAAAAAAATAGTGCAAAAGAATTGAAGGTCGTGCCGGAAAACGGCACGTGAACAGCCAGTAGATCCGAATGCTGGTACAGCCGGTGAAGATACCTCCCCGTGTTGGTTGTGCTGACCTGTGGTTACAAAACTGTTGATGATACCCACACGATATGGTATATGTAAAAGGGAAGCTAAGAGCTTTGGAAAGCAATATGCACAAAACGAGTGTAAATTACGGATGGTCTCAACAGGATGACACTACTGGTTGCACTGTTGTTTTTGACCAAGAGGGCATGCTTCATATGTGCCTAATAAATACCTCCTTGCTGTTTTATCTGGGCTAAATTTGTGACTATGTGTTTGGCGATATGCAGCATCAAGGCAGGTGCCAACCTCGCACATTGCCAGAAGTTGGGAATTTCAACACATTTTGCTTATTCATTGAAAGGGTATGTTCATTCTCTCGCGACCTTGAAAAGTAGAATAATAAAAGAATAATAAACCATAACTAAACCCGACTGCTTCGTTTTGATCAGGGCCTGAAGACTGCAGGATGGTTATTGCTCCGTACCGTGTAAGCCTGTACTCCGCGTGAGAAATAACAAAAAAGGCAAAGCTGCTTGGAGCTGACTTACTGTTTATATTTGGGATGAAAAGATATTGTAGCCAGAAGGTTGATACCCTGCTTTGTGACTCTTATAATGCAGGGTGTTAAAAAATAGAGGCCCTCATACGTTGATTCGGTTGCTTGGTGGAAAGAGTTCAATACAGGTATTCCAGTATTCGGTGGAAAGAGATCAATACAGGTTAGTTACTCGCATGTGAATCATCCAAGAACATCCAAGAAAAAACACATTTTACCAGTGAATATTTATGTTGGATCTCTCATGCAATGAGCAACAAAAAAATCCCAGGGACTGTGCGTAAAACTTAACGCAACCAATATTCTGAAGCAATATCACCGGATGTAGCACACGAACTTGCCGTGGTCACTGGTAGAACAGTAGGCGGCATATCGGAGGCCCCGCTAGGGGAATTGTAGCCAGGCTATAAACGGGGAGGCACAATGAGTCCAAATGACAATTTAAACAAGTCACGCCATTTCGACATCTCTGCTAAACGAAGGGACACAGTGGATAATAGTCCAGTTCATCTATGTTAATAATTTTTATGCAGCTGAAACGCATGATTCATTGCAATGTACCTGGCTTGGTTACTGGAGAGACCAGAGTGAAACAAAGCCAGTTTGAGCGAGGGCATAATGAAAGCAGAAGAGACAGTGGCGGAAAAGTGAAGGGGGTGGGGGGCAACATTACTGGTGTGGTTTGGCGATTTGCCTTCATAATAAAAAAAATGCGCGGTAACACGAATACACAGAAAGACGCACATATTATACAGGACGCGGAGCCTTGAGGAGAAATATGAAGAAACTGAGAACAAAAAACCGGAGTGTGTTCTTACAAGATATGCTTCACTGCTCACATTTATAAAGCAATTAACGCCCGTGCACCTCCTGTTGTGAGATTTTAGCTGATGTCAGAGTGAAATATTTTTACAAAAATATTTAACAGTACACAGAAGAGAGGGAAAAGGTATTACAAACACGTTGTTAGTTCCACAGTGGGCATTCCTAAAATTTCAAGTCACTGTTATTCTCAGTGAATCCAAAAGCATTTACAACACAGCACTAAACTTTACAACCCCAAAAACTTAAAACTTTACAGCGCCTGTCATGTTTGCCACCGTCCTCGTCTTTTTCGCGCTATGCCTCCCATTCAGTATGTACCAACTCGCCAAACAGCCCGTTCTTTTACAACAACACTCATTTTGTCACAGGCGTATGCGGGCCCAGCAGCAATATCGTATGTAAGAAATAAAGTATAACAGAGCGCCACTGCTTTTTTTGAGCAGAAAATGGAGGCTTCAGAAAGCTTGTGATGCCCGAGCGCGTAAGCGCGAGCTTGGCGTAAGCCAACATAAGAAAGACAATGGCTGCTTCTATCTACGATGCCACTTCTACATTAAAACGGCCCTTTGCCTAGGATACATCTAGGGTTTTCAGTAAACCACATCACGCTCATCGTTCTAGCATTGATGCCCGCGCACATTACCTTCGATCTTAAGTATTGTCAAATATTCTTGTTTATTTTCAGTCAGCCTAAATTTGCTCTTCCCGAATATTAATGACACTTCTCATACATTTCAGCGCATTCACCGCAGCACGAATAGGAGCACTGTAACACTTTGCTTGCTTTATACAATACGGTAGTTATTAGCAAAGCTATTTTAAATGTTGAATAAGCATTTTTTGACGTTTTCTTTACAACCATACAGCGAGGTGGCTGATCAAATCAAGGTTGGATATTTTCAGGCCTACCCGGTAAGTCTCTTTTCCAGTATATTACAGTTTAAAATAAGCATTTGACATAAACACGCTATGAACAGCGGTCTTATTTCTCGGGACTAGAAAGACACAATCCAGTGTAACGCTACTTTTCTTATGGTGCGAGATCATAGAAGGAAAATCTTGATTGGTGGATTTCATTGTGCACAAAAACTTAAAACCTACTTAGCCTTCTTAACCTTTTTTTCGCACCTTCACCATTGACTACACAGAGTCCTAGGTAATTGTTTTATAGGGCAATTATGAAAAGGTGGAATAAGGTTTGTTGTGTAGGTTTATTCGTGGAATGTGGAGTTTTGGTCTTTCATATAAATGTATTTTATAAATTTTATGTTATACATCTGTCAGTTGCTTTTTTATTCTTTTATTCTTTTCACTTCTGTTCTGTATCAATTTCCAATTATTGTTTTTCCTTAATTTTCGCCAACGATAACCAACATGTTTTTTGTGAAAAGGAACATTAACTCTAGCCACGTATTTTGTGATGATGTGCTGCACAAACTGCACATCTGAATACAGTTGTATTACCTCTAATGAACAATTATCTTGCTTAGGTTGGAGTAATAAATGTGCATCATTACCTTGTTGCTGGAAGAGGATGTTTTAAATCTGTAAACGGAAAACACCAAATGACAAAAGTATTAATAATGAATATGATGTTTTATATGAGAAATAGAACGTTCCACTGCATAAGTAATGAATTTAGAGTTACAACCTTCACAGCATATGTTAATAGTAATCGGAAAACTATTAGTCATAAAATTTTGTATTTGCCCTCCATGAGTACGATGGTGCCCCATAATTGAGCTTCGAACCTTTTTGGGCGCAATAAATAAATATAAATTTCTCGTGTTTATTAGGAACCCTCCTCTTGATCCGCGGCTCGGACTTGAGCAGCCTAATAAAGTTTCATCTCTCTCTCTCTCCTCTTGAACGGTAATATTTATTGCAAGCAACATCAACTTGGCTAAAAATATGGCGTCCTTTTTTGCCCAGCAAGACGTCAATGCAGCCTTTAATGTGCCCACTACAAAATAAGAGAGATGAAAGATGGATTTTAAAAATTTTCAGAATTACCAAATGCTGCATCTGGTTCTTGATTTCCTGAACGTCAAATGCGCATAAAACGGGCAGAATGAGACTGTGGGTGAATAATCTTGTGATTTCTTTGTGATATTTATGTTCCTAAAGTCCTACAAATCTCCATACATGTAGGAAAAAGCTGCGGAAAGAGAAGAGCTCCGCATTGCCGTTGCGGGAAAGTTTCCAAATTTGACACATTTGAATGACACATTTAGCCTTGCAGAGGCCTAATGTGTCAATCGGTGCTTAGAACAGCTTTTCGTTTACCAGATCAGGGACTGCACCGTTTTCCTACCGTTTATGCCAGTCTGCGTGGCCGAAGAGAAAAAAAAACTATTATATATAATAGATATTCAAAATATCCCACCTGGCAGCTTCGTGTAAAAAGAGTCTGTAAAGTCTCACGTGCTTATGTTATGCAAGTCTGATTAGTACAAAAGCTGCAATCTTTGCCAGTCCCACGTCACTTGTCAGCTTGGGTTATAAGACCAATTTGTTTGGGCACCTCCCAAGTGAAAAACCAGATGCCTTTGAAAAAAATTCCAAATTGATGACCCTGCATGATTCACATCTCCGCACAATATTTATAGAAGCATAAGTTGTCTTGCGCACTGCGGCAGATTTAAAATGTGACATAGCCTTCTAGGAAGATGAGGGTTTTTCCCCATGCCCATACATACCGTGCACATGTCCAAACCTACATGGGTAGGGCAGACATGTCGCGTTCATGCCTTATGAAGCGCTTTCTGCCCAGTCAAAAAAGAAATCTGCTAATCTGCTAATATAGCACGAACTTCTTGGCTTTGCCGCCGCGCTAGCCACAGTTGTGTGTTGGTTGGCAGAGTGTGTCGGTGGCACGGGCCTCTTGCTCCCACTGCGGCTCCGCGGCGTCAACCAAGTCCTCGCAGATGTTACACAAATTGCACGCAGCCTTGATTGGTCGGCTAGCCTCGGACCAGCTCTCGGACCAGTTGGCGTTGTTGAACCTGGCCCGGGACATTCTCAACGCTTAATGTTGCGTTTGAATAAAGTTTTTATTCTGCCTCCTCCTCGCATTCGGGAGCTTTCATTCCATTCTCTTTGTCAGAAGTCTGCTGAGTGCCTTCAGCCATCCGAAGGCGTTCTCCACCATTCGTCTTCTGTTCGACAAGGTATTGTTAAAACCTTCCTCCCGTGTTCCACTGGTGGCATTTAGAAATGGCTGCATGAGGTTACGTATTAGGTGGAATCCCTGGTCGCACAGTATGATTGGCAGAACATGGGTGCTTTCACTGAGGGTCAGTGGGCGCTGGAAACCATAGCTTTCGACTGATTCTGAAAAATTTTAACAACCGCACACATGGGCGTCGGGGCACCTTTCTGGACTGCCGACTTGTGGTCCACCATTAGCAGCGGTATCATGCTGAACCAGCATGAGACAACAAAATGGGCTGGTAATTCTCACGTCGCACACGTGTCGCATTTTAAAATACAACCCTCCTCTTTTAGAACACATAAACGGCAGTGAAGTAATAAGTATTTGTAAGAAAAATCATCAGCAGCAACACAACACTCAATGTTGTTCTTCACAAGAGCAATGTTGTTCTTCAAGAAAACCCAGCAAACCGCGTTACGTGCGGCAGATATCCAGAAGATGTAAGCAATCGACATTGAAGATGTACAGAAGACGTACTGTTCTTGTCCAAATTACGTATATTCAACATGCGTACAACAAAAAAACCCGTCCAAATAACAGGAAGGATAACGAAGAATGCTCCTCTCATGGCACTTCTACATGCTGTTTACAGGATGTTACGTTAGTAGTACAGCACTGTCTATCATACACTGTTTTGCTGTCTTTGGCACAAACATTACTTTGTTAAATTTGTCTATTATATGCTAATATGTAATTGTTGAGATGAACCGGTATGTAATAAATTTACATTCTTTATAGATTATTTGGGAGTTTGGCCAGCCGCCTTTGTAAGCTTGCCTACGTGTTGTGGCCCCTTATAATTCAGATAAATGTCTTGTTAGCTATTCAACACCGTTTGTTGCTGCTTGGCACCTGGTTTTGGAGTTATCTTTTTCCGTTTTCGAAGTTTCGCATACTGCACGAAGTCTCATTAGTGAAGTGTGAAGCCGCCCACAAGCTGTTGCAGCCCAACGAGGGTTTTTCATAGGATGCCGTCGAATCCAACATCCCTTGAAGGAGTTCCCCAGCCGGCCGCTATTATCGGTGAACCCATCTTAATTGAAGTTCCTGGTCAAAGGTGTGTAAAACAATGCAAGAAAATAATTTATGGTTGGTACGAGCCGCAGATTTTGAAGTGACAAAATGATTCACACCTAATAGAATGGCAGGACCGTAATAAAACAAATCAAGAAAAACTACCTAATCAAGAAGTATTGAAAGGTGGTGAGGAATAAAACACCAAGGTAAACTACTTGAACATTTCAAACGAAGTGACGTGCTTTCGGAACAAAAGAAAAAAAGCCGGAAAACATAGAAATAATTGAATATCATTTAAAAGATGGTTTTACTTGAACACATATTTCACACCTATTGATACGATGAAAAAAAAACGCAGCGAAAAAAGTTCTTAGAAGCACACAAATGATTGAATGGTGGTTCAATGGTCCCTGCCTTCATGCGTCAGTGATAAAATGAATTCCTGTACAGTTTGTATTCTTCTTTTCGGTGCCAGAAACTGGCCAAATGGTTGCAGACCGGTATGGTCAGAAGGTGAGTAAACATTGTAGGATCCAAAAGATGAGTAAATTTACTACCTCTTCTAACGAGAAAAAACTAACAACCTCTAGGTTGTAGAAAAGCTGATATTTGCAGACGGTGAGACTCACAATAGAAATCTGAGTCCTATACACCTATTAAATTTTTTAGGATGCATTATCTACGGAAATAATGTAATGTCTGTAATCCGAAGGTATTTATTACACAAAATGCAAGATGCCACTGGGAAGGGTGGAAAAAGCGTATTTTTTCCCAAACAAGGAGAACTGATGTGCCAAGTTGCCTGTCGACAGTAGCTTGACCAGGCGCCTTGTTCAGACTGCTGCATCTCATGCCAGCCATTTCTTAAATCTTGGCATGGGAAGAGAAAAATCTGTGTTGTAATACTGCTTTTTACCTGGTGTAATAAGAAATGGTTGCCAGCCACTGTCCTTAAAAAGAAAGTGTATAACAGCTGCATCTTACTGGTACTCACCTACAGGGCATAAGCTTCGAGTCTTCTAAGAAGGGTGTGACTTAAATTAAAGACAACTCAGTGGTTAGGAAAAAGAAACATGATTGGTGTAGCTATAACGGAAAGCAAGAGAGTGGAGTGGGTCAGGGAATTACGCCCGTGGAGGACGTATTAATAAAATAAGGAACAAGAAATCGATGGGAACAGGGCATGTAAGCGCGAAGGGAAGATAACCGTTGGTCATTAGAGGAACATACAAGATCTCTAGGGAATGCAAGCGTGGCGGGAGGCGTTAGCAAGTTAGATGATGAAATGTGATCAACACGTTTACATGGACAAATTGGTCGCTCTTAGCACAGTAACGGGATAATAAAAATATCTTTTGGAGAGTCCTTTGCCCTGCTGTTGGCAAAGATAGGCGGCTGATTAAAATTATGATACACAAAGCAAGAGTAATGTTCATTCGAGATTACTACACTGCACAACAGTGACTTTCAGCACGGAATGAGATGTACCACGTGTTTTTGTGGAGTCACCGGCTGAAGCAATATATTCATCGGTGTATGGTTTAATTACAGGCGGTCGTCTGAAATTAAATGCAGATCCTTTGGGCATTCACTGCAAGGGGAGCACCTGGAGACTAATTTGAGAAATAAAAAATTGGTACCAACTATAAGACACAGTACACACGCTCCTCTCCTCAAAATCAGCGACAGGAAAAAAACAAAGCATTCCTTCATTGACACATTTCACTTCATGCCACATGACAAATCCAACCTTAGCACACACCTCAAAATAATGAGTCCCCGTGCACACACATTATCTTTAACAGAACGTTCTGCAGCTGCCCTTCACGCTTTTAGTTGCCTTTCAGCAAGCAAATAAGTAACAGATATCGTTCTCAACAAGGTGCAGATTGTAATTTTTGGAATTTGGATTGCACGTGCTTTGTGTTTATGATCAGTAAATACCTACAGTGGCTTAAGCGATTGGGTGTACGTATGAGAACGTTTCGTCCGTTTGTTCTCTGATTACATTGTGTGCCTAACGACAACATGGTTCTATTTGGTGCCTCGGCAAAGAAATTTCGATTTTGTGGATTTAATGCACTAAAGATACACCTATACACGTATGCTCACCAAAAAAGGGTAAATTGCTCCTCGCGGGTCAAGGGATACAAGTACCATGCGGCCATCCAGAGTGCAAGACTTTCCCACTGCGATGGCACCCATTACAGATCTCTTGAAGATCGAGTGCCTCGGGCAGCCCCAATTCAACTGCTAACCCCAACAGCCGGAAAATAGTGGTGAAGGTTTATGAATCTTGTTTGTGAAAATTTTGTAAAAACGCTTGCGGAATGGCGTAAATGTCGTTCCCCTGCTAGATATGTTTAGTGTATCATATTTGTTTCGTTGATAATTCAGTTTGAGTAGATCAGCCAAAATAGCAACGTGTACTATTTTTTCCACATCAAGGTTGCTCACTAAAATGCTCCTACTTGAGTGCCACTGATGATCGACATTCGTTTTTTTTTTCACTAGATTTTTCCAGCAAACTAATGAACACGTGTTGGTGAGTTTGTCTGTAAAGAGAATGTACTTATTCAACCTGCTGACCTTCCTTCAGTATTTCCACCAATAATCTCCGGCCGATAGCTTCGCAAGACGACTGAGAACGACAGGTGTTCTATAGTTTTGAGGGGAGGCGGATGCATGCAAGAGCCGCCCGTTATTTCGAAATGAGGACGGTGTTGTTTTGCTGTCAGCGCATTATGCTCTCTCAGGAAGATTTCACATTCGCTATTATTCATTCATTGCAATTCTAGCTGCGTTTTAGGCTCGTTACTTAACATTGTTGACTTCTGCAAAAAAGACGAGCTTTACACAAAGAAACCTGCCAGTTGCAGCTGCCGAAGACGGGTGCCAGTCTGAGTAGAACTGTTTGTGAATGGTCCTGCTCAGTTGGGTGAGGCAAAGTTTAATTTCCAAAAGAGCCACCTTCGCTTCCTTCAGAGTACGGTTTGGAAATAAACATAGTGCGTAAAATACTCGAAAAAACATGGCCCAATAATGTCGCTTGTACCAATCACTGACAGCCACATGAAATATTGTTCAAGAATCAATTCTAGAGCAACCTATTTCTAAGCTACGCAAACGCTAACGTACAGAAGTAAACAACACTGCTACCGCAAAAAAGTGCGCAACTAACATTTTGTTATTTTCAACTATGCCCAGTAATTCAAACCATCGTATACTTGAAACGAGGCAATATTTCGAAACAAACTCTTGAAGAAAAGGTATTATATCGACGTCCGAAGATCGCAAGGGAGGCTGAATTTTGCATAAACACCACAAGGGATCATTTTGCGCGAAAAGAAGCAGACACACTTATGTCGGCTGACGCAAGATTTTTAAATCGGAAGAAGCAATAATCGACAGCCACGTTTCCGGCGCTTGCAGCATTTTCACTACAGCTATACAGCTATCAGATTTGTTTCCAAAGCTTATAAATCTCAATGTTGGGTATGGCAGCCGTTCCTAGTCAAAGCTTGCCCAGGGAACGATTCCTACCATAGGATATCAACCTCAACCACTGCCTTAGTAGCGGAAGGAACAGAACCTGGCGTAAACAACTTGGCTTTACCGTGCGCCTGATGAACTGGTTTACTTGTAGGCAACAAATATATACGAGTTCTTCATTTCTAGTTAAAGTACAAAGCAAAAATTTAGTGGGAACTTTTCTAACGTGTGGACGAAAACATTTCTTTTGGCTACGTTTGTAGCGGACCCTCCTGCAGCCGTAGTCGACTATAACCTAAACATTGGTTTAAGAGTGGTATGCAGCCATGCCAATTGAGAAGGCTACATTAAAAACCTGATATTACAGTCAAGCTCACAGAAGGTGAGCATGTTCCCTCTTGGGAAGTGGCAAAGTAGAGGCCAACAAGCAAAGTCATTAGTTTTAAGGTGTGGCACAAGAGGGACATCTATGAAGACCTAAAAAGAAAACACATCTTTCTGGTGGGCGCTCTAGCGCTGCTACTAAAAGTGAGCACCGGTACACCCAAAGATAAAAATACCACCAATAAACAAGCGAACCTTTATTCGTAATTTCCTGATTTATCTGCTCATGATGCAATCGGTTTTGCCTCAAAGCATAAAACTCGTGCGGTTATGTACATGATGACCTAAAACTTGACCTTGCGGAAATTCCATGCCCGATATTCGGCCCGTGGACCGATTTGAGCTCTGATATGTCCATAACCGTCACCCTGCAATGTTTGACATTATCTAGCAAACTTCCTCGGTACACTTTAAGAAGAAGAACGAAAGTGTATTTTCTACGTGACGTGTAAGATTTCTGGTAAGTTTGTGTTATTTTCTGTAGGCTTGTACGCTATTTCTGCTACAGTCGCAAAAGCGGTGTAACTTTACGGTATATTTCAAATTTTGTTACGCAAAAACCATGTATCTGTCTTCAGTCAAACGTTTTTGTATTATGTATTAAATACGTTTATTATACTAAAAGTGTGTATGCACAGTTGTATTATTTAATTATGTGTAGTTGCCACTGTTCCTGTCGCTTGCGCTGCTAGGTGCTAGAGGCCTAGTTTAGCAACTACCACAGTTGCCTTTTGGCTTAGCACCATGGCAATTTGTGATTCTCAAAAGTTCTAAAAACAAACGAACAGAAAATATGTACCTCGCACGAAAAATCAGTGTAGCATTACTGTGGGGCCCCAAAAAATGGAGTGCCTGAGTTGTCGAACAGGCAGGCAAAAATTGCGTTAAAAAACAGGGGTGGCAGGCCACTTCCCTGAGCGACACCCTAAAGAGGCACCGCTTCGCGGCTGTGCGCCGCTTTGGAGCTCGCATGAATGAGAACTGTCGCAACAAAAAATAAAAGCATTGCTAACGAAAATAAATAACCACGTTCAGGGCGTGAAAGATAATGCGTGCTTTTAATTTTAACCTATTGAGAACAATAAAATCTTTTACAAAAATGGTGACTGAAAATTCGACCAAACCACGAAGACATTGCCGAAATTAAGGCCCGAAAATTGCACTGTGCTCCACAATATCTACTTGAGAAAATCCGGATAACCATATCACTGGGGAAGGTATAGAAGAAAAATCTGGAAACGTCAGAAAAGTAGTTGTGTTTTGTTGGGCGACTCTGTCCGTAATAGAAAAGCCACACCTTCGTGCCCAGGTTCTGCTTAGGTGCTGATAAGATCGAGCCCGGTACATTGAATGAACAAGAGCCTCGCCAATACCACTGAGTAACGAGGTTCATTTTATTTGGCCGTTGGTACTGTAACGTCAATTACTGGAACTACAAAAGTCTTTTATTTATATGATGACAGGGAAACCAACTAAACCACAGCTGATATTCTTGATATTTAAACCCAACCGAAGGCTTGTGATCAGCGATATATCTTAAAAGGGAGGAAATCGCAATAACATTGCCAGGGTGAGCGAGAGAAGGGAAGAGCCTCAGATTAGATAGAGGCTGACAAAATATTGTTTGACTGGAGGAATGGCAGATGAGAATATATTGTTACGATCAGAAAGGGAACACCTTCCTGTCGCTGCTATGCGTAACTGCTCCACTAATTAAGCTTCGGCACCCATAAAACCATCGTTGCCACTTGAACTCAATAATCAGGTTCCTTGCGTGAAAAGTTCGTGTTGCTGCAACATTAACTCACAAGAAGAATCACAGTCATCAAGAGTTTATGTATTATCAGTGCTTGCAATCTGCCGTTCATATTGATTTATTCATACTCCAATAAACCTGCGCACAGGAGCATTGCTAGGAGTACACACTGCCTCGCCACATGCGCAAGCAATGCGTGTTCAGACCCACTAAACTAATACACTATTCTGGAAGGAATACGCAATTGACAAGTCGAGTTGTGGTGACGTGGTACACGCCAGAAGACAGTGAGCTTATGGACAGTTAAAATGAAGTGTATTTTATAAAGAGGGAACAGCCAATCTGCCAGTCGGCAAAGTCATTGTGAATATCGAAGCCGACGAACATAGGTGTGATCAGAAATTCGTCATTTCAATGGGAGAACATCGCCTTAGGCTGCGACCGATAGTGTACATAGGGGTCCAACTACATGTGAGGTAACTTAGCTCTTTTTGGCGTAGTCAAGTTCAATTTGTTACGGTGAGTATATTGCCGCGAAGCGTGAAATAAATTGCCCGGACGCTCAGACGCGAAAGAGAGAAAAGGAGGAGTGCGAGTGGGAAAGGCGAAGGGCGCTTGGCTTTTCCGCCGTTGTGCACACTCCCTGCGTTCTGGGACCTGCCGGAGCCGCCGGAGCTGTGCCCTCTGCGCTAGCCTGTGCTCATTAGAGCCACTAGATGAAGCGTAGCTTATTTAGTGGCTCTAGTGCTCATGTTACGTGAAGTGTTTCAGTCGGCATGTTGTATTTCGCTTTCTGCGACGGCCGCGCTGTGGATTGAACGCCTAATCATTCATATTCTAACGAAATTACGAGCAACGTTAGTTACGAGTGCTTCACCCGTGCCTGTGTTGGATTTCGCGTTCTCAACAGGTGTTTCCCGCCGCTTATGCACTTACGTGAAGCGGCAAGTGTTTGGATCAAGCCGGTCGTGGTTTGGGTCACGACAGCCGGTCGTGGTTTGGATACACAGTGTGCGCTACCGCATCCGCTCCTCATGCTCTTACGTGAAGTGCTTCAACCGTGCCTCTGTGCGTGATTACGCGTTCTCAGGCGTTGCCCGCTGCTGTAGATTTCGAAGTGCCTCAACCGTTCGCCAATCGCCGTGTATATGAACCGGTTGTTTCTCGAGCGTGTATCTAGATCTACACCATTCACCCTGTGGTGATCGACCGCCGCTATAAAGTCAACCTTTAATTGTCAGGTGTTGCCCGCCGCTGTGGATTTCGAAGTGCCTCCTCAGCCGTTCGCAAATCGCCGCGTGGTTGGAACGGCTGTTTGTCAAACGTGGATCTGCACTGTTTACCCTACATGGAATCAGCTTAACCTTTGGCCCGAAAATTGCATTTTGTGCCCTGATTGTTTCTGCGATAGTGCAGACCACGGGTGCAGACAACCGTGTTGCTTCAGATATATTTTTTTTCTAGCGTTCCGTGCTGACGCGACGGCAATTGGAACTCTCTAAAGTTTCGTCAGGCGGAGTGATAACTGGCCAGAGTCATTCAGTGATTTACTATTGCTCTATTTCATGCCCTTGGCGGTTCGCGAATCGCCGCGTGGTTGGAACGGCTGTTTGTCAAACGTGGATCTGCACCGTTTACCCTACATCCCTACATGGAATCAGCTTAACCTTTGGCCCGAAAATTGCCCCGATTGTTTCTGCGATAGTGCAGACAACCGTGTTGCTTCAGATATATTTTTTTTCTAGCGTTCCGTGCTGACGAGACGGCAATTGGAACTCCCTAAAGTTTCGTCAGGCGGAATGATATCTGACCAGAGTCCTTCAGTGATTTACTATTGCTCACATGCGTTGCCTCCATCAGGCAGGATGATCTTTAATTGTGTTATTCAGTAAAGCTTGGGTGTTGGGCTAGTTGGTATGAAGACATGAGGAAAAGCAGAGCGCTGAAGTTTAAAAGACGACCACAGAATAAAGGAGCAAACGAATCACACCAAGCGTTTCGTTTGTCCCTTTATTCTCTTGTCGTCCTGTAAACTTCAGCGCTCTACGTTTCCTCATGTCTTCATTGTGGCCTTTGGTGTGTGCTTCCGTTGCTAAATGTGTTGTCCGGTGCTTAATCAAATTTCGCCCCCGTTTTCTTTGGCTACAGCCACGGTAGCCATTGTTTTCACCTGTCGTGCAGTTCACATGGTGAGAGCAGAATTGCTTAAAAATGCTAACTTCTGGAAGCATATTTGGGAAACTGGTCATTATAATGCAATAGTCATCACATCAAAGGCTATGTGACAAACTTGCTAACACCCACGCTTTGCAATCGGTCTGCTGTACGCTGAATTTGCGCACGAGACACTCTTTTAAGAGTGAAGTGTACATGCATGTGTTGCTGCAGGCCAGCTAACAGTGCTGAACTGGCTGTAAAAGTTGGTCTGCCAGAAAAACCACAATTTTTCAAAGCCTTTTCATCGAACTGGCTTTTTCTCTTTCGCTTTTTGGAAACATATCAGGGCACGTCACAAAGCGCCCAGAGCAAGCCAAGCCCGACTATTCAGTTGTTACCGCCTTCTTAAAAACTTTTGTGATTGCCCTTTACTTTTCAAAGTTACGTTCTGTCATTCTGTTACATTCTACCTAATGCTACCTTGGTGTGGCGGCGTACAGCAAAATAGGCCACCCAGCCCCATCTCTTTGCTGGCAGGGCATTATGACATCGGCAAAGCTTCCCTAGGAACGCCCGCAGTGGCACCACCTAGGAAAAGCTGCTACGCGAACATGCCCGCGCCATTGATCAAAGCATTTTACAGCCGTCTTATTTCCTGCTGATTGTGCTCATAATCCCCTGCTGTCACTAGCTGCTTTATCTGTATGCGCTAAGTCACTAGCTAGGCACAGTACTACAGTCTCTAGTGCACCCACATGCATGCATTTTTGTGGCTGTGCTTGTAGGCAAGGCAAAACATTCTGATGAAATCGACACTGCAACAAAGTGTGGGATGAGGCATCATATTTTATGTTTGCTAGATGAGGTTTTTGTCTTTTAAGAAGCACAACACCAGGAAAAGTTCTTGCACGCATTCATATCCCTGCATCAGTGTTTGCTTCAGAAGAACGCTACGACTAGTTCCACCAGTCATGTCTTGACATCCGCAATTAGTAATGTCACAAGTTGTCGTGCAGAACAATATATGGGGCAGCCGTGCCTGTTTTCACGCCACTTTGGGAATTTTCATGCACTAATAAAGTACTGCTGCTGCAAGTGACATATTATTTGTATTCACAACACTGTAATTACTGATGCTGGCCAACTTGCTTTTGCACTTTAGTGTCTCTTTAGGCGTCTGTTGTGTACCGTAAATCCATTAGGTCCCTCCTGGGCAGATGTGCTGAACTATGCTCCTGTGCTATGTCGCTTTTGCATCCCAATATATTTACTTCCTCTTTCTCTCTTTTTAAGCATAGCAGCAACCTTTGAGGTGCAAAAAGTGTCGAAACATGAAAAAGTTCAGTGTAGTTCTTCGTGCTTGAAATGAGTGAGCTACATTCTGCGCATATTACACCTTGTGGCATTTCTGCTGCCCACAGGCCTGAAAGAAGGACACGACAAGTGCTTGACTTGCAACAAAGTTTATTTGTTTGCACCACAAAGATATGCAAGTACAAAACATCAAAAGCAAGAATCACAAGCAGGAGCCTGCGTCCTAGCCTTAAAAAGGTGGCATTATGCGAACCATAAAAACACAACTTCAGTCATATGCATACTCCTATCACTCAGTACATTCACATTAACAACTTCAGCAATTGTAGCAGCACCCACACAAACAAAGCACAGCAACATCTCTCACTAAGTGCATTGGCAAAAAAATTCACCTACACAGTCTGTACAGATGATTAACAAGCAAAGCTGCGACATACAGTTGCTGTTTTATGTGTGATGCGTGGCCTACCCATTGAGCTGTGCTTCACAGAGTAGCTTGCTGCATGTGCGCTCTGCTGCGAGAGACGCCTTAATGTTCCCTTTGATGTGGCATTCCCAAGTAGCACTGTCGGTAGGTGTGAGAGTGTAGCTGCGTCATCTATAAACCTATAAGCCAATCTCTGTCTTTGTCGAGAGTTCGACGGAATGCCATCTGGTCAGGTAAAGGCATTTGTATAAATGTTGCAACAAAATTGACGTTTCGGGATCCGTATGGATCCCTTGTTCATAATGGATTGATGGCTTAGCAGCAGGCTCCTAAGTACCGTTGAGCGCATGACGTAATGTACGGGAGTACACATGGTTTAGAGTGCCAGATGATCTGTTGATTGTGTTGCTTGTCTGAATTATTAGCGATTCAAGATTGAGCCTCGTTGCGAAATTCTTCCCCGGCGACCACTACATAATTCAGTCACAAATCTCCCATCAAAGAGCGAGCAGCCAAAAAATTGGCACTGCGTGCATAACAAATTGGAAGAACTTCCGAGAAACCACCCCCACTGATCGGATAACAGTCTCGAGGAATGGACTACCAAGCTCATTCAAGAGGCAAGAAAACACGCCAAGGAACTTTCCCTTACGCAGGATAACCCAGCCATCGATGCCCATCTCCTCCACCTCTGGGACGACCGTAGAGGGCTAATCAGGCGGTGGAAAAAGAACAAGACGAACCGCAAGCTGAAGATCCGCATTGCGGAAATTACGGCAGAAGCTGAAGTGTACGCCCGTGAGCTGAGCCAGCACAACTGGACGCAGTTCTGCAACAAGCTGCAAGGAACGCTGGGAACCCGCCGCACATGGTACCTGCTCCGTTCCCTTATGGGCCCCGGTGAATATAAGGCGGTCGCAGCAGACCAGCTTCGCCGATTAATCCACAATTACCCGGGCACAGAAGAAGACTTGTTGGACGAACTTATTAAGCAAGCCTTGGCGCCCCCACCTCACATCCAACCCACCCAGGCACCTGACTACACAGGCGATCCGAATCCCAAAATGGACGAGCCGTTCTCCATTGCTGAAATCGAGGCGGCAGCGTACAACCTCACCCGAAACACCACTCCGGGTCGAGACAAAATCCCTAACAAATTATTGCGAAACCTCGACCATGCCGTCCTAGAAAATCTTCTAGTCTACATCAATGAGTGCTGGCTGGCGGGTTCCTTGCCCCCACAGTGGAAACACGCAGACGTCACTTTCATTCCCAAGCCCGGCAAACCCTTGAACTCCAAGAATCTGAGGCCTATTTCTCTGACCTCGTGTCGGCAAATTGTTTGAACACCTGGTTTACAACCGGCTCTCGCCCCACGTTTAAGACAACAGCTACTTCCCTGACACGATGTACGGCTTCCGCCCACATCTGTCAACCCAAGACATACTACTTCAGCTTAAGGAGGAAGTGCTGGACGAATTTAATAGCCACAGCAAGCGGTCCATCTTGGCCCTTGACATTAAGGGGGCATTCGACAACGTTTCTCACCAAGCCATCCTTCAAGGCCTCGCATCTACAAACTGTGGCGAGCGCACATTCCAATACTTAGTCTCCTTTCTAACCCAGCACACAGCAACAGTGGGCATCGGGCACCGTCGATCCGACGCATTTAAAACCCTGCCAAAGGGCACTCCGCAGGGGTTGGTAGTATCCCAAATACTATTCAACCTCATAATGAAAGACTTGCCACCCCTACTAAAAGCCATCCCGAATCTTCGCCACGCAATATACGCGGACGACCTAACGCTCTGGGTCCCCACTGGATCTCCGGGCGACCAGCAAGATGCACTTCAAGCAGCCATTCAGGTCACCCAACAATACCTGAAAGCCCGAGGACTCGATTGTGCCCCCGAAAAATCTGCCCTTCTAACCCTGTGCAAAAGAACATATAAGAAGCGTCCAGATCCCATACCAGATCGAGAACTTACCATTAATGAGCAACGAGTCCCCAATGTCCCACTCCTACGCATATTAGGCCTCACCATACCAAAAGAGGGCTCAGGCGCTCAGACTATCCTTCCCTTGCAACGGACTCTTGACCAGCTCATTCACCTCATCCGCAGGATCTCCCATCAGCGACTTGGGCTACAAGAAGCTGACACCCTGCGCATCATTCACGTCCTCCTTATTAGCCAGGTTACGCCACCGTATTTGGCCCTGAAACCCGCAGAGAAAGAAAAGCTAAACATCGCCATACGCCAGGCCCACGAGGCCGCCCTTGGACTGCCTCCAAAAATAGCAACAGGAAAACTTCTACAGCTCGGCATCCATAATACATGGGAGGAACTGGAAGAAGCTTATCGCATCTCCCAATTCACGCGACTTAAGCTCACGCCAACCGGCAGGGCTACACTTACCCGGCTCGGCTACAGGCCTCCCCCAATATGCGAACAGAGGCAACGCATCCCTCTAACCATCCGACAGTACATCACAATCGCACCCATTTCCCGAAATATGCACCCCATCTATAACAAGGCACGCCGAGAAGCCCGGATACGAGCCCTTAAAAAACGCTTCCCCAACTCTCCCTGTACTCGTTACATGGATGCCTCTCCATACCACCAACAACCGGAACATGCCGTGAGTGTCACCGGAGCCAACAGTGCAGAACTGACGGCCGCTACACTACACACGACATCTATTGAGGCAGCAGAAGGACTTGCCATCGCTCTAGCCGCCACCACTGGAAACGACTACTTCACTATAATCCGCCTGCCGCAACTTCCTGCTAGGTCGAATAACACCCACGGCCTTAAAAATTCTGCAAAGTGTGCACCAGCTCCCGGAAATGCACATCATCTGACCCCCGGACATGAGTCCTTCGAGGGGAACGAGGCGGCACACGCCGCTGCCCGCGTTCATACACACCGGGCCGTTTCTCAAGAAGGCGAAGTCACGCAGCCCCTTCGCTCTCCCAAGCCCGATACTCTGAATTCATACGCAGACATCCGCGCCCATTACCGCCACGAACGACGACGCTTCCCGCCACCACATCCCCATTTATCCAGAGCACAGGCGACTGCCTTTCTTCCATGCCATGTACCCCACCCTCTACTACTCAACGTGTAATTTGTGTCCCCAACCAGGCACCCTGTACCACATGGTATGGGAGTGTCAGAAAACCCCATCTCTTACCCCAAATCCTCACCCAACGTACGAGCAGTGGGCGGACCAGCTGGCCAGCTCCGACCTCTCAGTCCAGCGTATCCTGGTGGAGAGGGCTAGGGCAGCCAGCGCGGACCAGGGCTTCCCGGACTACAGGAGGCCCCCCTGGCGGGCACCTGAAGCTCGTCTTAATAAAGTTTATCCACTCCACTCCGTGGCTATGATGCGCGCGTGGTCCCACTCTATCTTGTGGCCCATCTTCTCGGCATGCTCTGCAAGTGCATTCGTCACGGTGTGGCCCTTGGTGACGTCATTTTTGTGCTGTTTAAGACGCCGGCAGAAATTTCCGCTTTCACCAATGTATTCCGATTCGCAGTCGGCGCATGGGATTTTGTAGATCACACCAGGGAAACGTTGCCGAGGGAGGATCCTTTATGTTAAGCAAGTCACCCTTGAGCTTGCTTGCTTGCACATGCGCGATCTGCACACCACATTTTCTGAAGACACGAGCAAGGGCTCCACTTCCAGGCAGTTCCTCCACAAGGACATGACATTAGTGTATCGCACGCCGTTCGATGTCACTGAGCTCTGCACCTTGCTACGGTTTTGCCTGTCTAACACGTGCTTCTCGCACAAAAGCGAATTCTACAGGCAAGTTTTCGGTACCGCTATGGGAGCATCTATTTCAGTCACGACTGCAAATATTACAATGGAAGCAATTTAAAACAAGGCATTGGAATTATTTTAGCCGATACCCAAGGTGTTCCTGACATACTTCGATGACTGCTTCTGCAGTAAGGTGTACATCAGACAAACCAGCCGATGCGTAAATGACCGCCTCAGGGAACATGATCTTTCCATGAAGAATGGCACCGGGTCGCATTTGCCTCATCACTGCCGCGAGTGTGGCAAAGGATGCCTTCCGAGACTGACAGAGACAATCATTATCGGAAAGAGTCGTGACACCGTGGCGCAAGAACTGCGCGAAGCGTATTTTATCCCCCCCAAAAAAAACAGCGCAGGCTGTATCAGTGAAGCATCGCTATCCCTGTTTTCGAAGGAGTACCGGATCCTAGACAACATGCGATAAAAAGGTGTGATAATTGTCTTCAGCTGTGGCTATTTTGTTTTCATAGTATCTTTTTCAGATCTATTATCCTTTGTGTATGTTTGTGCATTTGTAGACAAGCTACTTATATCTCTGTCTTTCCTTGGAATAAATCAGTTGTTAGTAGCGCATCTGTCTCGTCGTTCTTCGTTTTTTCTGTCCTCGTTTGTAGCGCTCGATTTTCCTTAAGCAATGAACCAACTAGCCCAACAGCATATTTTACTAAAAAAGCGGACCCTGATTTACAACGCTACTTGCCCGTACGATTTCGAAAAGGAGCTTTTGTTATAGCCGATACGTCTCTCTCTTTGAAGGGAACAAACAGCACGCGGGCTGCGATCGATCACTATTTTTACCATACATTATGCGCAAACAGCTTCGTGGATATCAACCCAGTATTTTTTGCCTTGCTGCCCATCGGGAAACGAATTATAAAACGGATCTAAAACGATAAGCCAGCTTCCACAGCTAAATGATGCACTAAAGCACGAAAACATTTCCTATCTGCCACTGTTTTCTACTTTAA
The DNA here is from genome assembly GCF_048455015.1 of Haemaphysalis longicornis. NCBI lineage: Eukaryota > Metazoa > Arthropoda > Arachnida > Ixodida > Ixodidae > Haemaphysalis > Haemaphysalis longicornis. The sequence continues at coordinate 202,863,067 of NW_027526385.1, forward strand.
CCAGAGACAGGTGCTGCTGAAAACATTTTACTTTCAAATAAACTAAATCTAACGCTCAAAGTAAATACTTCACTTGGGAATTGAACTTTTAAAAATCTAGTCTATTATTTCGGAGAGGAGAAGTTTCGTTAGTTTTCGCACTTGACGAAGACGACGGCCGATATTTGTGCTGATGTATTTGTTAGTTAGAGAAAGGCTGATTTTGGCTCACTTAGCGAGTGAGGCAAAAGTCACACAAGCGTTTATAGCCGCGTGTACAACAACTCTATTTAGGTCGTCAAACTTTTGAAAAGGTCTAAAGGATGGAGGTGGCGTTGGGCCAGCCCAAATATGGCCCATATTGGACGCGGGATGCAAGCGGCCAAAAAGTTATAAAATATCTTTTTTTTTCTGTGGTAAATGCAATAGGAATGACAAATGTAAGGCATGTGCTCATTTCGCGCTATTTTTATCTTTGAGTAAAAATTTTATTTTTAAGTAAAAAGAGGTTTGCTAACACCAAGACATTCGCAAGGGCGTGAATAGTTTGTAGGCTTCTAATCTTTCTTTCTTTTTTTTTACATTGAAAAAAAAAATGGCGGATACGCCTGCTTATGCGGTTAGTTTAAACATGTGATGGCGACGGCGGTACAGCGCGCTGGTGTAGCAAAGAAACCCCGGGCGAGCACATCCCTGCACCTGGCGGAGCGCCCTGCAAGTCGCCGGAGAAATGCGAGCTTCACGGGACAGGTTCCCCAACCTCCGTCACAGGCTGCTCGGAACTTGTTTCGGCAACTCTCCGCCAGGTTCAAACGTCGTCTGCATGGAGCTACTTTGAACGATGGTACCTAGTGTGCAGTGTGCTTGCGAAGCTCAGGATTTCGCCAAGGTGATTTTAAGAGCTTAGACTGCTTATTTGGACAAAGAAAAATTTGAGTGCAGTTGGCCTTTAATGCTGAGACATGTGCATTTAAAAATATTGGATTTGATTTCCCGTGAGTTTTCACTATTCATTTACGACTTGTAGTGCCATTCACACACCTCCGGAGAAAACATAACCCTAAATGAAGAGGCCCACACAAGGGGCACCCTATTAGGTGCCTTCTGTCCCTTCTGTAGTCCGAGAGCTTTGGCGTGCGGCACCCCATCTCTGACGCTGAGGTTCAGGGCGTGAGGACCGCTTGACCTTCTTGCTAGCCGAGCTCTTGGCCAGCAGGCACTCTACCTGGTCCCCGGTTGACCCCAGGGCGACGCCTGGCAATGCTTGTGGGCTGGACCTTGACGGTACAGCCGCACCTCCGGGCGCTGGTGAAGCCTGCCTTCATGGGCAGGCTCCTTCCTGGGGCTCCTTTCTGATCTTGTGCATCTGCCGCAGCAGCTGCTGAAGGGCAGTGGCATAATATGGGTTGCCAGCAGCTAGGGAAGGCTGGTGCCACCACTCCTCGTAGATCTTCTGCAGCTCCGCAGTGTCCTACGAAAAATTTGTTCAGGATAATTTACTCAAAATTTGTTGCATCTCCTATCTTTACTATTGTCTTCTTTGCACTGCTGAAGTAATAAGGGTGTTCCGTAGGTATTCAACTATGGGCCTACCGGGAAACCCATTAGGACAGAAAAATGTTCACAGAACTCACCTTCCCCTGCCAAGCTTAGATAACCAGTTTGGACCAGAGAATACTACGCAGGTATTTACAGATTAGTTTCACAAACATTAAAGGGACAGACAACCGATTTTTGTCAAGTATATATTCTCTATCCCAAATGAAAGGGCATCACTTAAAGCACCTTGACGAGAAACGGTTTTGCTGATAATGCCCTAGAACTTTTTAAATCGAATTTTTTTATCTACAAGCCATATGTGTCCCTCCCAAAACTAATGCTGGCAACCATGCAATAGAGTAGCTGGGCAACATACTTTTATTTGTATGCGAAATAAAAAACAATATTTAAAAACTTGTTCCCAGCTAATAAAGTTTGAATGGCAGGCTTTCCTGCTCCTTTATGTGTTTTTTTTTAATGCAACGGTCTATTTTGTACGAACGCACCATCTGTTGGGATAGACGATAGGTAGAATCTGGCTTCACGTTGTGAAGGCGGGAAGTTCGATTCTCCCCGGGGGCGACATTTCTTTTTTTTTTAAAGCTGCCGTTGGCGTATTTGGAAACTGAAATCATATTTTGACAGAACAAACGCCCCTGACTCAGGCAGAATCGTCAAAGCTCCTTCGCTGGGTCTGTTTACTGAACGCTGCCGTTGATTCTGGGCATGGAGGCTCAGTTAGCCACACTGGGAAGCATGCTGAGAGGCACCCAGCGACGGCGAGCGGCGTGTCTTTAAAAATTTCAGAAAAACGTTTAGAAATACATATGCAATTTAACCATGTACAAATACTTGTTTTAAAAGGTTTTCAATACCCAAATAAACGCTTCAGCAGTTACAGTAGCTGCTAGGTTTGCAGGTCACGTGACAGGGACACATATTGTAGTGTCAAGTTTCGACAATACGAATCGCCACCCTTCCGATTTCAGGAAGTTTGCTGCCTAATAAAATTATTTCCGCCAGTTTGTTTAGATATTGCTTGTGGTTATCGGGCTATATAAAACGCTGGCTTTCATATGAGCTAGAGAACATATACGCGACAAAAATCGGTTGTCCGTCCCTCTAATGCATTCATTGAACTAAAATAAAACACAAGAAAAAGCTTTGTTTAGTGCCATGTTCAGTTACATAATAATGACTGATTGATTGATTGACTGTGAGGTTTAAAGTACCGAAACTACACCTTGCTTATGAGGCGCGCTGTAGTGGAGACAGCTGGGGTTTAATTTTGGTCACCTAGGAACAGCTAGGAAGAGTTAACGTGCGCCGAAATCTCGACACACAGACGCTTTCGCTTTTCACTTCTATCAGGAAAATTGCTACCGCAGCCGGTATCGAACCCATGTCCTTGGGCTCAGCAGCACAACACCATAGCCACTTTAGTCTCACAGAACCCAAGAAACGCCTCTTCAAAATCTCAGGGTTCCTCAAAGCCTTACTTGAGAGCCCCTGACCTAGCGCTTTCGCAAGGCACCTTTTTATTCACAGGGCCTTAGTGGCATACAAGGACTATTCAGCGAAACACACAGAAAAAACATTAAGACCAGAATGTAAAATTTTACATCTCAAAAACTTGCACTGTGCAACTGACTGTATCTAATGGTATGAGATTGGATCCTGGCAGAGTCTGTTTAACACTTCTTTTAAGCTGGGCTGAAGACTGTCCCACCTGGTGGGGGCCCCTAACACCAGCACAGTGCTGTTTAATGAAAGTTTATTCGTCCTCCTCTTAGCACCCTCCCTATGTCAGAAAGGGCCTCGGAAGACATACGACAGCCAGCATACAAAATTTCACACTAGCTGTGACATATGAATACTACTTCATTCTTGCTCCCCTTTACATGCATTGTAAAAACTTGTTCGTCTTGCTTCTGCTATGATGCTACGCAGTCATGTTGGATTGCCTTAATTTTGGAGTGTCTTTTTTGGCATCCTGTAGCCTTCTTCTACTTAGCTCCTGCAATTGTACCTTCGTAAAAATAAATTTTACTACAAGAGACCCCTGAAAAAATGCATGCACGTGGTTATAAAATAGGTAGCTCTTTCCAAAAGTGGAGTGTGTTGCTGAGAAACAGATCTTGTTCAGTTGTCTAGTTGCTACCTAGGTGTCCAGTAACTGGAGTAAGGGTCACAATTATAAGGCTTTGCTAAAATAAATGCACGAGCACAAGCCACACCTCAACACCTCACGTTGGTGACTGCTTCCAGTTGAACCCTGGGCCTCCAGGTGTGGCTCGGTATCCATAGGCAGCTGCTGCTGTTCAGGCTCTGCTGCCACCGGTTGGCCTTGCCCTGTGGGTGTGCTGGTGCTGGCTTCTTGGGAGTTGTCCTGTGTTTGCTTTCCCAGTCAAGCTTCCTGAATGCCCCCTCCAGACATGCTGTGAACAGTTAGGAATAGTGAAAACTGACTGTGAATCAGATCGAATATTCTCAAATACAAATAGTAGAAACCAACCGCGAAGTACATATATTCGAATGTAAATGGCAAGAGATTACTGCAAATGAATTATTTTCAAATGTGAATAGTGAAAATTCACTTCACATTGAATTTGATTCAAATTGCGCATTGCTCCCACGCCAGGCTGCTGTTAGCTGTGCCACGTATAAAGATGTATTATGAGCTGCACTGTTGTGGCGAATACCACACGCCCATTTATTCCTTCTAAGTGGAACAAAAATAGTAGAGCGAAGGTATGTACTGAGACATATGAACGTCTGGGCCATAATTTAAAAGTAGTTTTACAAGCACAGGCTTTCACAGTCAGGCTGTGCCATCTTCATTAGGACAGGTGCATCAGACAAGTCTAGTTAAGTGCGCCGTGGCTGTGCATGTGCTCATCGCTGCCTTTCTCCCGAATTAGAGAATTCAACCCTGCAGAACAGAGTTTCTGCGATACCTTTCCGTCTACACTGCATGATAGCTTGCTTGAAGCTGAAAATTAAACTGAGAGAGATACCATGTTTGCATAAACGTTGGCACAGGTCACATAAAAGTAGCAATATATGGAGTGTGCTGGGGTACATAGCTACTTACAATGTTCAACGTGATTTGGTGCTCTTCTGTCCAGCTTAGTGAGGGGGCTCACTCCTTCGTCGCCATACTGCCCTCTCCGCCACCCGCAGAACCAGTGGTAGACGGTGCTGACTGGGGAATTTACAGCGCTGCTAGCGAGCAGGCCCTCACCGTCCTCCTGCCTTGCCAGCTTCGTTTTATGAGGAGCTAGTGCGGCTGCTGGGGTCGTATCATCTTGAAAGTAGCGGAAGAATGCGGCACTTTTGTCCGATGTGGGTTTTAGAAGGCGAAGCCCATCGGCGCAGTCGAGCCCGTGGTTGAGCACCTCATGCAGCTTGATGACAGCAGTCGGCGAGACTGGCCAGTTGAGGAATGGGTCGTTCTGCTGAGTTGCTTTTGTGACTTCCTAATTTTGACATCTACAAATGCTTAGCAGTAGTAGAATGCTTTCCGGCAGTTTCGTTCAAGCTTCTGTGCTGACACCTTCACTCCTTGTGGAACACAAACCTGTAAAAAGAGAATATCACAAATTATCTCAATTCTCAAAATATTATTTAAAGCTTGATATACAACGACTAACCTGCAATATATTTTTTTACTTAAATTACAATTTTATGAAACACAAACGTGTTAAACGGTAATATTATGAATTATTTTAGTTGTGAGAATATTATTGAGAACCAAATATGCAATCTGTAACCTGCAAATGTTTTTTTTACTTCAATTACCCACTTCATCTGAGAAGTTTCACAATCAGACAACTAAGAAATGCTGAAGTTCCAAGGTGATGCGCATACTGTATTAAAAATGTGCCTCCAAGTCATGTTCTGATCTACTTCGCGGAATAAGAAATTGTACAGGTTTAGCACTCGCCTTTCACTTAATTTTCGCATGTATGAAAAATGGCGTTTTAGGAAAATTTGTGTTGGTACCAAGCAAAAAAAAAAAAAACTTGCTCAATCGCTTACGAAATCGAAGCGGAACAGTTGCATGTTATGCTCTTGCATATAACACAATTCTCTCCAAAATAGGACAGTTATATGTTTCCCACATTTCGGTTACGTTTAAATCCACTGAACACGTAATAACACGACACGTTTAAAGCCTCTTTTAAAGCATTTTCAGTTGGTCTTTTTTTCCTCCTCAGCAAGGGGTGCCCCTTTATAGACCGAAGGGGGCAGGAAATAATTGGCTAAAAATCATTCATCTGTGAAAATGTTAAAAGCATGACACACATGCTTGACTCTTTTTGCTCGGACCATACTATGAAGCGTTATTTGTTTGTGAATTAGAATTACATCACCCATTATTCTGATATTGTTTAATCTTACGTAAGGAAAAATAAATAAATTTGAACATGAAGTGAAATGCGGATTGTTTTTGCACGGGTGCTTCAAATCGTGGTCAAAAATCCCAGCCCAACTCAATGTAATGTAATTTAAGCTATATGTTCTTTCACCTCGGCCAAGAGAACATACAACGACGAAGTTCAGCTGTTCTCTCTTTGAAATTGAGCGTGAAAGACGGCGGCATCGATGATTGACCCGTGGCGTTGTTCAGCGTGACGGAAGCAAGTGTGATCAGTAGCATCGCCTCCTTTACTAGTTAAAGGCGATGTCAGTAGTAACCAGATTTTTAAGCCACCGCTACTGTAATAAATGCGTAGTAAAAAAAAAAAACTCGCTGGTGTAGCTTCGCAACTGCAACTGATCAGTTTGTCTTGATCACGACCGGTCGTGGTCTTGATTTTACCAGGTCGGGTAGGGGGGTGATTTGGCAACGCCTCCGAGGACCTTGCCATAATAAATAAAGACACTGCCGAAGAGCATCTATGGTACCTCGTTGGGTTGGGGGCTCCCAGTCGACGATCCACGACGCACGGCACGGTTGCCTCGCCGTAGTAGTCAGCCATGCGTACGCATCCCCGCAAGAAGCACGTCCACGTTATCGACGCTGGCTTTGCAGTCTAGGTTGGTCGCGCCCGCGCATGTCACAACGGCTGAAGAAATTAACTGCTACTTCGTCGTCGAACTAGAAAAAAAAACCGTAAAATTGCAGCAAACTCTACGCCACTGATGCTGCTGGTGCCGTGAACGTCGTGAACGAGCCCTAAACAAGAGCAGAGGAGTGCGGAGTACGTTTACTGCTTTGTTCGCACGCCGGCAGAACCAGCCTAAACATCAAATAGCAGGGAAGCAGTGCAGAGTACGTTTGGTGCTTTGTTCGAACTTCGCACACCGCAACGTTTTTATGGCGCAAGGTTTGTTTTGCATTCTACAGGTGGCGCACCGCAAACGCGCAATTTTTAAATTGTAAGCCGCGGCATTCGCGCTCACGTCTCCGGCTGCGGATGAGATTTCTTTTTCTTGGAATGCATTTTTAGCATTTCTGCGCGTACTGTAGCACGATATCACGTTACTGTGATCGCCTACAGCATCAGCAACCATGCTTAAAATAAGACATATTCCCGTTGCATTTTTTATTCAGTGACAAAAAAGTAAATTCTCAACAAGAAAAGTGGGGGGAGGGTTCATTATGAGAGTAAATACAGTAGCTCTCATTTTAAGCACAAAAAACTACACTGAACTTTTTCATGTTTCGACACTTTTTGCACCTCAAAAATTGCTGCTATGCTTAAAAAGAGAATGAGGAAGTAAATCTACTGGGATGCACAAGCGACATAGCAAGGAGCATAGTTCAGTACATCTGCCCAGGAGGGACCTAATGGTTTTACGGTACACTATAGACGCCTGAAGAGACACTAAAGTGCAAAAGCAAGTTGGCCAGCATCGGTAATTGCAGTGTTGTGAATACAAATAATATGCGACTTGCAGCAGCAGTACTTTATTAGTGCATGAAAATTCGCAAAGCGTCGTGAAAACAGGCACGGCTGCCCTGTACATTGTTCTGCAGACAACTTGTGGCATCACTGATTGCGAATGGCAAGACAAGACTGGTGGAACTAGTCGAAGTGTTCTTCTGAAGCAAACAGTGATGCAGGGTTATGCAAGTTTAAAATGAGTGTGTGCAAGAACGTTTCCTGGTTATGAGCATTTTAAAAGACACAAACATCAGCCAGTAAACATAAAATATGATGCCTCATCCCAGGCTTTCTTGCTATGTCGATTTCGTGGGAATGTTTTGCCTCGCCTAGAAACACAGCCACAAAAATACATGCATGTGGGTGCACTAGAGACTGTAGTACTGTACCTAGCTAGTGACATACAGATAAAGCAGCCAGTGGAAACAGGAAAATTAGCACAATCAACACGAAGCAGGACGGCTTTCAAATGCTTTGATCAATGGCGCATGCATATTCAGCAGCTTTTCCTAGGTGACTAGCGCCTGCAGGCGTTTCTGGGGAAACATGGTCAAGTAGCGCGGTAAAGACGGGACAAAAGTAGAGACCACACAGGACTAGCGCTAGACATCAACTGAAATTTTTACTACACACATCAAAAGATATACAGGAAGGGCGCATACGTGAACATGCTCAAAGCACAAAGAAAAAAGACAAGGTCAAGTGGTGCATTTTGTTACGCACGTGGCAAGTTCGCATCCAGATAATCTATTTCTTTTTTTGATGAACTAATAGATGCCGTGCTTACACACTTTTCACCGGCTTTCATGATGCACCACGCTTCAAACAATTCACGGCTGGCTTGGTCCTTAAAACAGCGCAATGTTACTGTCTTCTCGTAAATTGGAACACAGTGTGGAACGCAGCGGCAGCAATGGTCAGCTAAACGGCCCCCCGCAGCCAGCGCTTGAACAGCTGTACGGTGCTCCCAGAGCCTGTCATTTATACACCTATCAGTCTGCCCAATATAGCATTTTCCACCAGATAGTGGCACTTCGTATACAACACCTTGTTTGCAACCAACAAACAGAGTGGCATGCCTCTTCTTCGGTTACCCTTCTTCTCGCCATTCACAGCAGAGCGCATTAGTGCTAGTTTTTCTGGGGCGGAGAACACAACGTTGGCACCACATTTCCCCACCACCTTTTTAAGGCGGTTGGAGAAATTGTGCACGTAAGGGACGACTACAGGCCTCCTTTCTTTGCGAGGTTCATCTCGCCCTTGACGCCGTGCCCCTGACTTGACGTCACGCAATAGGCTTTCAACCACTGCTGCTATTACTTCCTGAGGGAAGCCGGCATCTTTCAAACGTGCAACTTGGTGCTGAACACTATCGGCGACTTGGTGCTGACAAGACTTCTCGAGGGCACCGCGAAGACAGCTAACGCCAATACCCCTTTTCACTATCTTCGAATGCGCTGAACGATAATCCAAAATTGCCTTTTTTGACATGGGCTACTACGCCCAACACACGCGTGTTCCACAGAAATTAAAACACACATTGAGGAACTGCAAGGACCCATCATTTGGTAATTCATGAGTGAAAGCCGTCAGAGCACTCCAGAAATGTTTTTTTAACTGTCTTGACTAAACGGTTTACTTCTTCTGGCTTCACCGACCTAGTAACAATCATGTAATCATCGACATATCTAAATTATCTTTGCTGTCTTAGCCGTGTCAATATATGCCTCAATGCTGCAGCGCCAGACAAACGTCTTCAAATTTTCCTTCTTCCCACACACCATATCCGACTGGAATAATCTGCCTGTATCTGTTGTCTGCAGCATTGATGGGATTGAACATATTGAAAATTGAGACAGTATGTTTTTACAAGTTACTGTATTTTACCCTGTGTTGTCGGTTTGTTTATATTTGAGTGATTCCTGCTTGGGTCGATCCTGTGTGGGGCCTGCAGTATGTCATAAATAAATAAATAAATAAGCTGGTCCGCAGCAACACATGCAATGTACACTTAACTCTTAAGCCAAATACAGCCACCATAGCACATTGTTTTCACCTGTTTTGCAATTCACACAGTGAGAGCAGAACTGCTTAAATATGCTCCTTCTGGAAGCGTCTTTTGGGAAACTGGTCATTAGGAATGCTCTGTGACAAGCTTAATAACACCCACGCTTTGCAATTGGTCAGCTGTACACTGAATTTGCACAACAGACACTTTCCTAAGCGGTCGCCAGCGACAAATAAAAAGGGGGGTGGGGGGTCACAAGAGATTTGAACCCTGAAACAACACATTTAGCAACGGAAGCGCACACCAAAGGGTCATCCTGTCTGACTGAGGAAATCGTCCGGGCAGTAGTAAATCACTGAAAGACTCAGGCCAGTTATCATTGCGCCTGCCGAAACTTTAGCGAGTTACAACTGCCGTTTCGTCAGCACGGAACGCTAGTGAAGAAAAAAAAAGAACGAAAGCAACATGGTCGTTTGCGCTATCACAGAAAAACATCGGGGCACAAAATGCAATTTCCGGGCCAAAGGTTGAGCCGATCACATGTAGGGTGAACGGTAGATCTACGTTTGAGAAACAGCCGCTCCAACTACGCGGCGACTGGCGAACGGTTGAGGCACTTCGAAATCTACAGCGCCGGCCAACACCCGAGAACGCGAAATCACGCACAGAGGCACGGTTGAAGCACTTCACGTAAGAGCATGAGGAGAGGATACAGTAGAGCGCACACTGCGTATCCAAACAGTTGCCGCTTCACGTAAGAGAACACGAAATATCCAACACAGGCACGGTTGAAGCACTCGTAACTTCGCTAGAATACGAAGGATTAAGCGTAAATCCAAAGCGCGGCCGTCGCAGAGAGCGAAATAAAACACGCCGATTGATACACTTGTCGCTTCACGAAAGTGCCCGAGCAGAGGCTAGCGCAGAGCGCACACTTCTCCGGCGATATTCAACGCCGGCAGGGCGGTCCCACAGCGCGGGGAGTGTGCACAACGGCGGAAAAGCCACGCGCCCTTCGCCTTTCCCACTCGCACCCCTCCTTTTCTCTCTTTCGCGTCTGAGCGTCCGGGCAATTTATTTCACGCCGCCGCGAACCATGCCTGGGGTTTATTTATTTGTTTCACTTTTTGGTTTTGCCACCCGACTGCGCCTGTTTGTGTTGTCAGTGTTGCCTGTATGCCAAAGCAGGCGTGTGTCCGTTCTTTCTGTACCGCATGTGTTATCTCTTCTATTAGGGACAGAGTTCCGAACTAACGTGAGCAGCCTAGAATATTCTTTGTTGATCTAATGTTCTGGACACATTTCGACTATTCCAGAAACCTTCGCACCAAGTGATAAATTCGCACAGAGCAGATGCTTCAGCATGCGAGCTCTCTTTCGCAGGTCACTTTGTTGACTCCTGCTTCTCCGCCTTTGATTTGTTTGCGTTGTTAGGGGAGCACAAGTTCGCTCCAATAACCTTGTTTTTCTTCAAGACAACTGCTCGTCTTTGGCTTGTGACATCTGCTGAAAATGCGGGGTGCATTCACCGTAACCACTCGTCAAGCCGACAGGTGTGCCCAAACTAATGTTAGTCGCCGGCAGCAAGGTCTTCAGCCAGAGTTTGGACCACTTTCGGATAACGTGAAGAAAAAAGACGTGAAAGCCACCATGATCAACGGAGCCACCATGACCAGCGCTTCTAATCCTGCTCTCGTCCAGTAACAGCCCTTGTAACCACCATCGTTCCGCGGATCCTTCCGTGAAGACCCTGAAGACTGGTTGGAAAAAGTGGAGTGATTCGGAATCTTTCACCGGTGGGAAGACGAAGACACTTTCCGCAATGTTTTCTTTGTTATAGAAGATACGGCCCGAAAGTGGTTTAAAAACCATGAAAGCTTCCTAACCGACTGGACTCCCTTTTAGAGTGAGTTCCTCAAAACACTCGCCACCCTCCTGTGGAAAAAACGAGCCACCCTTCTGTTGGAAAAGCGCACGCAACGCTCCACCGAAGGGGTCGTGATCTTCGTTGAGGAAATGAAGCAACAATTTCGCCGTACGGAAGAAGTGACGGAAGAAAAGAAGTTACGCTTCTTAATGCGCGCTGTGAAGGAGGAACTGTTTTCTGGTCTTCTCCAGAACCCGCTCAAAACGGTTGCCGAATTCATGACCGAAGCCACTCCAACTGAGAAGGGCTTCGAAATTCGTGCTAAGCAGTATGACCACAACTTTATTGGCGCGCACAAACCAAGCTACGGTGACAACATGCGCATTCCGGCTGATAGCCTACGTGAGGCCATTCGGGCAGCAGTGAGAGAACACCAGTGGGAACTTTTGCCCACGCCGCCGAAATCCCACCCCGCGTCCCTTACCGACGTGATTAGGAAATCAGTGCAACAAGCGTTGGGAACTTCTACGCTGTCCGAAGTACCCCGCGAGCCATAAGCCATGACGTACTCCGCGGCTGTTAGTCGACCCCTTCCTTCTCCAACACGTGTTCAAGAGGCCCAGCCGTACCGCCGCCCACTGGGGCCCACCCGACCTCCTGTAGTCCTAAACGACACGCTGAGGAAGACGGACGTAGGGCCAGCTCCTGATATTCGTCCTCTCTGCTACCACTGCGGAGAGGCCAACCACATCTACAGTCGCTGCCCACACAAGATACTCGTACTGCATGGTTTCTCTGTCGACGCACCTCCCGCTCTCCCTGGCCAATGAACACGTGAGATCGACGAGTATCTATCTCAAGCCAGGGGTAGCCCAGCTCGTTTCAACCGTTCGCCTTCGCCCTTTACTTATGAGTCACCGAACCGTCGTAGCAATGATGACTTCGCACGTGGAAGGTCTCCCGGCCCACGCAGGGGAAACTAGAGGCAGCAACTTCTGGAGCTGAAGCTGCGCAATGGCGGAAATATGGAAACTACCCAACGACGCAAGGGCGAGCCTAAGACAATGAATCCCGGCATGCCCTCATCCCGACGACCCGACAGAACCCGGACCAGAATCCCAAACGCCACTACACGGAGGGACGTGCACGCTACATCACCGAGACTGCCGCTGAGAAGACGACGACAACGACGACGCGCCGTGCCCCACCGTCAACTCTCACAAGCCAACATGCGACGCCCCGACGCACGCGGAAATCGAGGAAGGCATCGTCCGACGTCCAGTTGTCTATTGCCGGCTTTGACGTAGTCACCCTAATTGACACGGGAGCCGACTACTCGGTATGGAGCGGGTTATTCGCGTCTAAGCTGAAGAAAGTTACGACAAGATGGGACGGTCCGCATATACGCACAGCAGGAGTCCATTTTCTAACGCCAAGGGGAACGTGCACATCACGCGTCCCCATAGACGGCACCACGTACCCTGCTGCGTTAGTTATTTTACCTAACAACTTCCGCGACATAACTCTCGAAAAGACCTTTTTGACGGACAACGCCGCAATAATTCATCTCTAGTCCAACTCGATACCTTTTTCTTCTGATCACTTCATGACGCCGCAACCGAACCCTGATCACCATTGCTGCTGTGAGGATAGTCGACGATCACGTCACCCTGCCACCCCTCGCAAGCTTGATGATCGCTATCTCCTGTGAGGATGCTGGTCCTAACATCGACGCTATCGTATAGAGTGACCAAAGGTTGCTTCTCAACCGCGGTGTCTTTGTCGCAAAAAGCACTGTGCGCTTCAAGCAATGCAAGTACCATGTTTTGGTACCAATTTTACAGAGGAGTACCAGCATCTAAACAAGGGCGCTGCAATTGCGCTCCATGAAGTAACGCAAGAAGCAAATCAAGTGATCGCGGTCACCATCTTTGAACGCGCGCGCGCAGATGCTTCCAAGTTGCCATATCCTTTCGACGTGAACCCGGCGCTGCCGCAAGAAAATCGGGACAGGTCACTGGATTTGCTGCGTCGCTACAGCGAGTGTCTTTCGTCAAACCCCAATTCCGAAGGACACCCCAAGCGAAGCACAGACTTATTAGCAAAGATGGAGCTCGACTTACCCGACAGTCACCGTATCGTGTCTCTTCACACGATCGCGAAGCAATTCGGATTCACGTCGACGACATGCTCAGCGACGACATTATACAGCCAGCAAAAAGCCTCTAGGCTATTCCGGTCGTACTCGTGAAGAAAAAGAGGCAGCACGTTAGGTGCTGCGTAGACTACCGGCGACTGAACAAAATCTCCAAAAGGACGTGTCCCCCCTGCCTCAAATCGACCTTGCGCTCGACAATCTCTGCCACGGAAAGTACTTCTTACCGATGGATCTAAAGACAGGCTACTGGCAAATAGAAGTGGACGACAGAAACCGAGAGAAGACAGCATTTATAACACCCGATGGCTTATACGAGTTTAAGGTGGTGCCTTTTTCAAAGAGTATGGACATTGTTCTAGCTGCCCTGAAGTGGCATACTTGCCTCGTATGCCTCAACGACATTGTGGGTTTCACCATCACTTCCGCCGAACACCTCGCTAGGTTGGATTCTGTACCCGAGGCGATTTTACGGTTGGGGTAACGCTGAAGCATGAAAATTGCCGTTTAGCATGCGAGGAACTCAAGTTCTTGGCCACGTCGTCAACGCTACGGGAGTCCCACCTGACCCTGCAAAAACGTCAGCCATTACGAACTTCCCAAGACCGAAAGACTAGAAGGGCATTTCTCGGACTGTTCGCATACTACCCGCGCTTCGTCGCGAAATTCACACGCAATGCAAAGCGACTCGCGTGCTTGACGAAAGATAGGACCACTTTCAGCTTTGAAAACGACCAAGAAAAAGCATTTTACAAGTTTCAAAAATGCCTGCAAAGCCCGCCCATGCTCGGTCATTTCGATGAAAACGCCGAAACGGAAATGCACACTGACGCCAGTAATAGAGGCTTGAGTGCGGTCCTCGTCCGAAGGCAGAGCGGTTGCGAAACGGTAATTTTCTATGCCAGCCGTGGTCTGTCGAAGGAGGATAAAAACTACTGTGCCTCTGAGAAAGAGTGTCTGAATATTATATGGGCGATTTCAAAATTTCGCCCATACAAGTATAGAAGACCATTCAAGGTTGTGACAGGCCACCATGTGGTGTTGGCTCGCCAATTTGAAGGACCCCTCTGGCCGTCTTGGGCGGTGGAGCTTGCGCCTGTAGGAGTTCGACATTACAGTCGTCTATAAACCAGGCAGGAAACATTCCGACGCGGACTGCCTGTCCCACGATCCCGTCGACCCACCACCACCTTACGACTTTGATGGTGACAGCGCCTTCTTGGGAATGGTGATGGAGAGCGACATAGCCCCCCAGCAGCATGCCGACAACGACTTACGGGTCATAATCGACTACCTCGAGGGATGCAACTTCGCCATTCCTAGGGCCTTCAAACGCAACTTACGAATTATTTGGAGTATTATTTTAAGTATTTAGGTGAAGAAGTATTTCAGCCCCGGAACAACAACGAATTACCTTCTTGTCATCCTCGCGGACCTTCGTGACAAAATTTTGGAAGCGTTCCACGACGACCCGTCTTCCGGACATCTCGGCACACCTCGCACTATTGGAAATATCAAGGGGAGAAACTTCTGGCCCCACCTTACCTCTGGCGTCGCCAACTACGTCTGGAGTTTCCGTGACTGCCAGCGACAAAAAACGCAGCCGATGAGACCCGCCGGACGTCTGCAGCCAATCGCCGTCCCATCAAGGCCCTTCCAACAGATTGGAATGGACCTTATAAGTACGTTCCCTACGTCACCATCCAGGAACAAGTGGACTGTCGCAGCGACAGATTACACCACGCGCTGTGTTCAGACGGTGGCTCTTCCGTGAGGGACTGCACAAAAAGTCGCGAAGTTTTTTAATAACCAAGTTGTGCTGCGACTTGGAGCCCCTGAGTCGCAATCACGGACCGCAGAACAGCCTTCACTGTGGAGCTTATGTAAGAAATCTTATGCTACAGCAACACGGATCCCCGAAGAACGACGGCGTACCATCCCCAAACGAGCGGTCTTTCGGAACGTTTGAACAAGATGATTGTGGATATGTTGTTGATGTTCATCGATTTTGAAAATAAGACTTGTGACGTATTCCGCCCGTATGTCACTTTTGCGTACTTTACAGGGTCCTAGGAAACCATGCAGATGACACGGTTTGAACTTATCTATGGAAGATGGCCGACTACGATGCTCGACGCCATGCTTTCGCACCTAAAAGATGATGAACTCAACGCCGACGTCCAAGGATACCTTCAACCTGCGGAGGAGGCCGGCCATCTCACTCGACTTCGTTGAATGTACCAGCAGCTGGTGGATGCCGGATACTAGAATCTCCGACGCCGAGTCGCCGAGTACCAACCGGGGGATCGTGTGTGTGCGTTTGGACTTCCATCCGACGACCCTCACTGAGTGAGAAGCTTCTACGGTGGTATTTTGGACGCTACCGGATCCTACAACGTGTTCGCCACGTTACCTACGAGGTGAACCACGATGATAATTAAAGGACAACTACAACGAAAATTTACCTACCCTAAATTCTGCGTCAATGTGTGGTAGGCACCTCTAAAGTCCCTTGTGACATAATTTTGTACTCCACAAACGCGCAGTTTTTTTTATTAAAACCGTTCGAAAACACGCCACTTCAGCCGACGCAGCACATAGCGGAGTTTCGCCGCAACTTGTCGCCACTGTGGCGGACTTCCGGATGTGACGTGCCAGCCAGGACTCCCGTGCGGCCGTCGCCTGTCCTCAGTTATGGTGTACTAGAATCCTCAGTAGCACCTCCCTGTTCTGTGGTAGCACTTTTACGTGCGGCCTCACGCGAGTAAGCAGCGTAATTGGGGCCTCTTGCTTAAATAATTGCTTTCACGCGTTTCTGTAATGCGAGAAGATGAAGAAACTTTGGGTTGCCGATACATAAAGAGCAAATTCGAAAAGTGCCGGAGCCGGTCTGGAGTGAATACGGCAGTAGCACAACGGCCGATTTCGTGGTCGCGACGGCGGCAGCAGGCTCTCGGTCGACTCGACGAGCACGCGAAACACGTGTACGGCCTACGTGAGGCGATACGCTGTCGGTGGGGCTGTACGGTGCGGCGGCGCGCGAACGACTACGGCAGCTGTGCGGCGCACTGCAATCTCGCGGCCGGGCGTCTCTACGAGTGCGCAATACGTAGAACGGCCGACCCGAGACGACACGCTGTTGTCGCGGCCGCTCGGTGCGTCGGCGCTCGAACGACTACCACACCTGCGCGACGCGTTGCAAGCTCGCGGCCGAGCGACTCTCCGAGCAGAACGGCCGGGCGTTACTACGAGCAGAACGGCCGGTGCGAGACGATACGCTGTTGTCGCGGCCAGTCGGGGCGCGAACAAGTACAGCAGCTAGATGTGCGGCCCACTGCACGATCGGCCGGTCGACGTTTCGAGAACGCGAGTACGCCGACGCCAGCGAAGAGCACTGCGTCTTCGCGAGGTGATACGCTGAACTGTTATCGTGGTTATCGCGCCGGTCTGTGCGCGGATGAGTTCAGGAGTACAGAACGCGGCGCACTACAAGAAATCGATGCAGTTCAAACCAATTCGTCAAAAAACAAATAAATACTAGCAACTCGGCCCAAACAAGTTCTCGACCCAAACAAGTTCTCGGCAGCAACTGGGCCCAAAACAAGTTCTTCCTGCAGTCACAAGGCTAGGCCACCAGAGCAAGCGTTTGGCAGTCAAACATTGCAGACGGTGATTGCAAAAGCTAAGGGGAAGCTGGCCTGGCCCAGTAGAGCTAGAAAACTTGTGGTTATCGCACGGGGTAAAACGATGGTCTCAACGGCGAGGAGGGAAAAACTTGGCCAGGAGATAGCGACGGGGGGAAACTACCTCAGCTCGATGGCCCCATGTGTGCTGATTCCATTCTGCACCGTCCCGGAGGTGACAAATCAGGGCGTGCACACCGAAAAGGCAGTACTCGCTGAAAGCACTGAGCACTGAACAAGGAAGTGGGCAGTAACGGACGTGGGCCAGCTTTTCATTAGGCCAGGATCCACTTCTGCACCAGGCTAGGCAACAAGTTGGGTTGGCGCTTAGGTGAGAGAGCGGCAGCTTTTTTAGTGTGACCCGCGAATCTAAGGATGCCAAACTAGGTCACAAAACTATAAGTGAGGGACGTATAAACACTAAACTCTGGGAGGCACCAAGGTCTAGAGGCAATCGACGAACCTATGGACATACATGGCACCGATAGCGCAAAAAACAAGGACGAAGAAGAAAGCGACGGCCTTGTTTTTTGCGCTGTCGGTGCCATCGATAGATTCCAACTTGTCAGGCTCAGAGTGTTGCTATGACATCGCTGGGAACGCAGGTAAAGGCAGTTTAGGCGGCGACAAGAGAGCCAGCAATTTTGTAAGATACAAAACCAAACCCTGTAAAATAAAAAAAAGATGAAATAAATACTTAATAGGCTACATAACTATGCAGGGAGGCCGAAACCTTGATAAAGGAGTACAAATTAAAACCAACTTGAAGGGGAAGAAAGAAACGTGTACGCTTTAGCCGAGACTCACCTACGAGACCTACAACCCCCACCTTTAATAGAGAATTATGTCTGAAAAGGAGGCAACAGGAAAGCAGGAATAAAAATACTTGGAGGAATTGGGAGGCCTATAAATAAGGAACGGCCTGGCAGAGAGTGAATGAAATCCCTAAACAGCATATATGCGTTCAAGTTGTTGGGATCGTGTTGTGGCGATCACGTCCAAGTCGCGATACCCACAACCTGGGGAAATAACTACAAGTGAAGCTAATGGTTCAAGCAAAGATCAAGGGGAAAAGTGAAAACCGAATGGAAGAAATACGCAAGAAATACAAAAGCACACCAAACAAGTTTTGGGGCCACCTTGAATTACTAAGCTAAAAAACAATATCCATGAAATTTCTTAACTGATAACAGTGGGAAACATTTAGAAGGAGACCAGGCGTTGGTGTATATTCATCGAGTGATTTGTGCTGAGTTAAGGAAATGCCACTAGGGAAGCTTGCACAGATTACATTAGCTGTAAAAAATACTGCCCAAAAAAATAAGTTTGACAAAACTTGATTTGAATACAGAAGAGCAAAATGTTTCCCCCAAACTGCAGTGGCCCGGATGGAATACCAATTCAGCTTATAATCTTGGTGGAATTAAATAGCAAGGCATCGTTTGTGGAAAAGAGGATAAGGTTATAACCAAACAAATACCGGAGGACTGGCTAGAAACTCGGATGAATATAATATATATCTGTAGAAGCAACAGAGCCAGAATTCATTCATGTAGACTACTCACAGAACCGTCACTGGTGTATACATTCTCATTGCAGTTGATAAAATCTGATATTCAAGCAAACATTGAAGGAACTGAAATCTTGGGGGCATTGCACAAAGTATTTAAAAAACATAGGTGCTTCGGTGATAGTTTCTTCGTGATATCAAAATGCATTCAAATTGCGAAGGCTCAGAATAGACAAGTATAAATTATGTTGTTGCACAAAAGGGGCATATGACAAAGTAAACAGAGAACTGTTGTGGAGAAAACTTTATAGTAATCTCCAAAGAATATAGAGTGCTCCTGACATGAGAAGGTGAGAAGTGTGGCAAGCAGGTCAATACTCATACAGGACCGAAACTGGGGTGGCCTTTGAGCCAAATACACCTTCTTCTTTACATGGCAGGGTTCGAAAAAAACTGGAAGAAATCGAAATATGGATCAACCTAACGCATAATTTACAAGGCGAGGTTTTGCAACAGCGTATTTCGGGAATATTCCATTTTGACGACAATGTTCTTTTAGCTGACAACTAGACTGATTGCAAAGACTTATAAATATTAGTGTTCAGGAAGCCACCAATCTCAGGTTAAATTGTAGCAGAGAAAAATCGTGAATAAAGGTATTCAGTGACACTAACCCTGCTGTAGTGTCAATGCAGCAAAGCCAGTTACCCAATGTCAAGAATATAAATGTTTGTGCGTGTAGACAAATGAAGGAGACAAATACATAGGAACTCACAAGGAGCAGCTTTAATTAAACAGAGCTCTGTGAGGGTATACAAACATAAAGAAGCTAGAGGAGCGTGGAAGGGAGTAATGGTTCCGGGTGTCACGTTTGCGAGTGCAGTACTAAGCTCAAAATGAGTATCTTTAGCATTCTTTAAATTCATCCAGAGAAAGGTAGGCCTTTTGTCTTTAAGAGCTCATGAAAAATCAACTCACGAAGCAGTGTGGTAAGACACAGCTGGCCGTCGTTCGAAGATATAGAAGTTTAGAGTTCAATAGCCTATGAGGGCAGGTTGAGAGCAATGTATAAACATGCGTGGAGAGCTAAAGTTTCTATGTGCCTATACATAAAAAGCGTGCACACGCAGTGGGTAAGCAAGGCTATACAAGGAAATACGGAAAGGCTAGTAGAGAATAAAACACAGCCAAACTAACCAAAAAAGAGGCAATGCCAAATAGAACGAATAATGTCGAGAACAAATGGAATTTAAAACGTCGCTAGAGATGTATACGGCTGAGAAATTCAACATCAAAACTGAAAACTTGCACGATAATTTCATGGGCAGTGATTTCCTGATGATGTTAAAGCAAGTTGCTTGCGAATTAAATCTTAGTTCGGTAGTGTGCACAAAAAAGTGGGGTATGCGTTGCCCTCAGAAGAACACCCGAGACCGTTTGGCGCGTAGTGTTGGAATGTTTGGCAGGAACGGAGGGTTTGCCATCAACATGGCCCTAATCAACCGCTTCCTCTGCTTCATGCAAGGTATTCTTTTCGGCTGCGCTGCAATGGCGGCGCACTGCTCATTCCCGCTTAGTGTGAACCCGCTGCCCTTGTATCAGCTACCGTCCATCAACCAGTCACTGCCATACTATGCTCCGCCTCCGGACGTTATCATGCTGCTTCTGTCATCTACCGCCACAAAGACTGTGACGTCATCGACAGTTCGTCTTACAAAGGAATCAGTGCACAGCTTGTACTTCAGTGGCACTGCGGGTTTGGCATGAACATAGCCTTAATCACCCACTTCGTCGGTTTCATGCAGGATATTCTTTTCGGCTCAGCTGCAATGGGTGCGCACTGTATAGGCCAGTGTCCATCAATGAGTCACTTGCTTTTCGAAGCTCCGCCTCCTGGCATCATCATGCTGGTGCCGTCATCTACCACCGCAAAGACTGTGAGTTGAATGACGAATCTTGCTATTAACGAATCCATGCACAAATTGTGCTTTAGTGGGCCTCGCGGGTTTTGCATATGGCCCTAATCAACCGCTTCGTCTGCGTCAAGCAGGTCAGTCCTAACTACTGTTCTATAAAAAGTGACGATCGGTTTTGTTACTCCTCCCGTGCCCACACCAGTGTTGTGTTATTACATACAACTGTTATTTTGCTCTCAAGTTATTTTTGTGCGGAGACAGTCAGCTGAATCCGCGGCCTACCACCGAGCAACTTTTCGAGAAAATTTTGGAAGGGCCAAATGATTAACGAAAGGTTCTGATTGACCTGCTTGCAAAAACTGGAAATCTCATGGCTCCCATTTGCAAAAGGGATCTTGAAATCACAAATCATATCTGGGAACCTAAACTGAAGGCAACAAAGTAAGATGACCCGGATAACGTAATATGCACACAGAAAACCAAGAACGTTCAAACAAGAAAATTTACGGACTTCGAGGATGGGAGCAGACGCTCTAACGTGGTAGTTTTCGGTATAGCAGAAGATCCCTCCTAACGTGATGCTGATGTCAGTCCCAAGGTAATCGCGAATACCTTTGAAGAAAGCTAAATGTAAAATACGATTCCGTAGCCAAGATCCATAGGCTGGGTAAGACAGCTACTAACGCCACTAATAAACCAGCGATATTTCTCTAAGACTAAAACGAAAAGGCCTCCGTAATGAAGAACATTTCAAATCAAAGGTACTAAAATCCTAATTTAAAACGATTATTCGCAGGAGACCCCCCAAAAGCGCAAGCTTGTTTGGGAGATCGCTAAAATAGATAAATCACAAGGCAAAACAGCTTTCCCTATACAGGATAAGTTATGCGTTGGCGACAACCTTTTTATATGGAATGAAGCGAAAAATGAGAGGCGAAAAATTCGCCTTAAAACCACTCAGAGGGCCGCGGACGAATTTGTTAGCAATGCTGTGAACGCCTTCCCTGAGCAAGATACGGCGTGACAGCTGCGTGAAAACCGTTTCAGTCTTCTCAAAATAAATGCCTGAAGTATTGTCGACAAAAAAAATTTACTAGAGGCCAAACTTTTGTCACGCAGCCATCGCATTGCTAATATCAATGAAACCTGTCTTCACAGTGCTATACTTCATGAGTACGTCGTTGCACCCACTTATGAAATATTTCATTTTGTAGAGACCATCAAACAACAATCGCGGTGTTGCTGTCATTTTTATTGAAAATATTGACGTCATTCCCTTGACGCAATATCCAGCATCTAAAGGCCTGTGCGTCAACGTAACTCCTGATGCTCGTGTTTTTTTTTTGCATGATGTTTTTAGACCTCCCGAAACGAAACTTGATTTCCTAGGTAAAATTCAAAACCACATGAGACAATTAAAACACAACATACTGATTATCGCGTGTGATTTAGCTTGCTGGGCATATTTTTAATTTTATTTACCAACAAGTTGTACAAAATACAGAACACAAACAGTTGGGCCAATAGCCGAAGATAGTTTAGGCCCATTACATAAATACACAATACAGCAGCAAACATTAAACAGGTGAGTGAAAAGATACTGATTACAAAACACTGCACGAAAACCAAATAATTACAAAAAATAGAACCGGGCAAGAGGAACCGGGGTTGACGCGATGCTCGATAGGTACAACTTTTTAGTGTAAATACAAAGTTATTCGCTGTTTTTATTTCTATAGATAAAGTGTTCCAAACTTTTTCTCCATAATATTGTACTAGCCGTTGACCATAGGTATTTGGGGTTACAGGCAATTTAACATTCACGTACTTGCATTCCTAGGGTTCGTTGTAGGTAACACAAACAAATTTATTTATTAAGGACGCCTATGGAGAATAATTTTGTTGACAGCTATGCAGACCTTCATTTCACGAACAAGCAAGAATGGAAGTATTCGAAGCTCAGAGAATTACGGACGGCTGCGAACACAAGAGTTAGAAAATATATTACGTAATGCTCGCTTTTGAAGGCAGACAATGGGATTTAAATAAATTTGATATGTGAATTCCCAAGATTCGCCGCAATACGTCAAGTGACAATGAAAGAGTGACTAGTAGATAACGTTCAAAATTGAGATACTGAGGTACGTTCTACTTCTTGAAAGGTCAAAACAGGACGATGCAAGTTTAGAGGAGAGCATTTTTTATGCCCTTTCCAGTTCATATGACAGCCCACAGTCACACCTATATGCTTGATGTAGTCAACTTGCTCCAGCAAACAAGTAATAAAATATATTTTAAGGATGTCTGCATCAAATTGCATATGCGGAGAATGCAAAAGCATATACTTCGTTTTTGAACTGTTTAAAGTTAATTTATAACCATTAGGCCAATTTGATAAGCACAACTCATGAATTAAAACACTTACTACATCTTCAGCTGTTTTTACACTGACTATAATAGCGGTATCATCCGCATACATTAAAACCTTGGATGGTGTCAAATACCTAGAAAGGTCCTAAACTTAGAGAGAAAATAGCAGCGGACCGAGGAGCGAGGCCTGAGGGATACTTGTTGAGAGATTTAAATGGTGACGCTGAAACATCGACAACAGAAACATATTGTTTGTGATTAGACATGTACCTGGAAAAGAATTCAAGGGTGCTTCGCTGAAGCCCGTTTCTTTCTAAGATTTCCAAGAGAATCGAGTGCGTTACGGAGTTGAAGGCCTTTTTGAGGTAAAAAAAAAACCGCACCAGCCAATTCGCGGTTCTGTAAGGAGGAGTACACTTCTTGAGGTAATGCCATTACAGTAGAGGATTTGGAGCTATTTGTAGTAAATCCATGTTGGGCTGACGTTATAATTTTATTATTTTCTACCTATTTTTGTAGACGAACAGAGATAAGTTTTTCAAACACAGTGTTTATAACGCTCAAGACGGATATTGCCCGATAACTGCCTGGTTCATTACGGTCACCGCTTTTGAAAATTGTTTACACTCTTGCTACTTTTATTGTCAGGTTATACCCTTTACTTATGGCAAAGTTAAACAGAAGAACTAATTAGAGCTCAAGTACATAAATATTGTCCTTCAGTACACGAACGGTTACACCATCATGACAGGCGGCTTTCCTGTCTGTCAGCGTTGATATGATATTCTCAATTTCAGGTGAGTAAATTTCGTCAATCATAATAGAGCATATCATCACGTTGCCCTTGCATCCAATTGCGTTATAGCAACCGGGCTAGCTAAGTGCGACCCTATGGTAGTAAACCATGAATTAATATTTTCTACGGTACCTGTATCAACTGCGTCTGGAATGACAGATGTTTTAGTGGGTTTGCCTACAACATTATTGATAACATCCCACATTTTTTTAGCATAGCCTTGCTCTTGCTTCACCTGTGAGGTTTAGTATTCTTTCTTTCTTTTTCTTATCATATCGACCACTTTGTTCCTAGAGAATCGGAATTGCTGCGCGTACATTTCATTTTGTTTATGTAGCTTCCATTTGCGATACCACACGTTTCGTTCTTTTATGGCACGCAGTAGGGGCTTTGTCATCCATGGGCAGAGTAATTGCTCGTATGTACGGCAATGGTGGGGTGTGCAGCTACAAATTATGGGCCATAAAAAACTAACAAAGTTGAAAATCTCTGTATGCACGTCTGAGGACAATGTCATGGTAGTGCGTGTTTTGAAGCTTACTGCGACGCTGCGTATAATTGATCCTCCTATTCGTAGTAGGTTTCTTGTGGTCGGGAGCAGCCTTATCAGTGTGAAGCAAAGCAAACACAGTGGAAGGGTCGCTCACGCATTCATAGTAAACGCCATCAAAGACAAAGTCCATGTTACACAAATATGGTAAATGATCGTGGCGGCATTTTTTTCTGATTCTGGTAGGCACAATAATCGGGTTATGACAACTATAAGACTGCAGAAGTAATGTGTAAATAAAGTTTTGCGCCGCTGAGGTGTCGATGTTAAGATCACCTCTAATTAGTACAGGATGCTCATTGCCGAAGCTTAAAACGTTTAAAATATTTTTCATTCTGTTAAGGAAGGGCGGTACGCCAGAACTAGGAAGTCGATAGACGACGCCTACAACTGTTCTAGATGTTAGTGTTACGAATATGGTAACTGAGACATTGCCAAATTTCGATACATCTTGTCTAACGTTATACAGCATGGAACACATGATAAAAAGTGCTACTACACCACCATGCGATGATGTATCTCTACAAGATGACAGAAAATTATACCCATGGAAATAAATAAGCTCGCCGTTCTTCAACCATGTTTCGGATAAAGCAACGAAATCGAAACTAAACTGGTGCCTGCTCAGAAAACTTAAAAGCAGGTTCTCGGATTTCCGCAGACTTCAAATTTTGCAGTGAACGACGGAAAAATATGAATGCTTGAAAACCTCTTGGTAAACCCGGCTACACGTAAAGGCCATATGAAGGTAGATGTGGCACCACAAAGAAGTTGCAGATATTTATTTTACTTTAGCCAGGTCCTACTCAATCGCAACGTGCAGAACCCGAGAATTCTCGGTCTTCCTCATCAGGATTTTGCCTTGGGAGACCGAAGCAAATTTCCAATTCATTTCTCTTTTTTTCTGCACCGCGTTACCAAGCAGCACCTTATTCTCTGAGCACAAATGTTTGTTCACATACACGGGCTCATTGCCTTCGTACCCGAGCGTAGATGCCAAGAGCCTCTGCTCACGTTCCTTCTTTAGAATTTTATTTCTTTTGGTCCTAGAGATAAATTTCACAACAATGTTTTTTTTGGTCGTTTTTTTTTAATTTGATTATCGTAAATCGTGTCGATGTCGTATGGACACAGCCTAGCTTTTATTGTAATAGCAATGGTTGCAATTACGAAACCAAACGACTCTTCCGTAGAGGTAGGAACGCCTTTGATCTTCACATTGTTACGCCTGATGTAGTGTGTAAGTTGGACAATTTCTCTGCTCATATCCTGGAATTACTGCTGCAGCAGCTTCTCTTCGGCCTCTTTTTCCTTCTGCTGTTCCTTTGCCGCTGAAAGTTCCACGCATGTTCTTTTGACGTCAGTCTGTAATTGTTCGAAGGTTTTGTTCATGGATTTCATAGATTTTTTTTACCTCCTGTATTTCATTCAAAGAAGCATTGTTGTTATCGGCTATACACCTCATATCGTTTCGAATGCCAGTGGTGACCTTTCCGATCGCTAGCGCCAGTTCACCAAGAGTCCTGGAGAGTACCTTAATGTTCGAAGGGGGTTTGTGAGCGGGCGCTTGTCCAAGGGTTTTCAAAGGGTTTGTGGGTGGATCAATTGACAGTGCTAGTGAAAACATATGAGCAAACAAGCGAAGCAAAACAAACGAAGCGATCGAGGAGCCCTTGCTTAGTGAGAGAAATAAGATATGTAAAGACATAGCTGCATTTGTGAAAGCAGACGCTTAGTGCAGCCAACGTGTTTGGGGCTGCTGGATCGCTCTGTTTTGTGCTGTATGAAGCTGCGTCGCTGCTTATATACTGCGACGCGATGCGCCGATCAGCACAGGGCGGTCACGCTGTGCGGAGGCGGTGCCTCCTCAACTCGCCCACTGCTGCAGGAATTGTCGCGCTGCCGACGTGAACCGCCGCTGATCCGCGCAGCCAGAAGATTCCGACAAGCAGATCAGCCGCGCCCAGATAGAAATCTTCTGCCGCAGTGTAGGAAGAGGATTGGCCTGCAATAGGAAACGCAGACGCTTATAGCCACCGACATGTCAGCGGTAAAGCCTCCTTTCATAAGCTGATTCTTCAACCGACATTAGTTCACTTTTCTACATTGTGCTCGATTACAATATAGTTGAAGCAGTGCAACAACCTACTCGGGTTACCTATAACTCATGTTCATTACTTTATTTTGTGTTTTTTATGGTTTAATTTTCAATTACGACATCGCTGTGGAGCCCCTACTGTCCGATCACGAAGTTTTAACCGTATCTTTCAGTTAAGGGAAATAGATCGCAGGGTATGCCTTCGCTCAAAAACGTAAAGATTACTCTCCTGCAAATGAGAGAGCTGTAGTTCTATTTCTTGAAAAAAAAAACAAACATATTTTCGATTTTCAGTCATGACAATATTACGTTATTATGGCACAAGTTCAAGAATATCTGTATACACTGGATCGACCACTTCATTCCTACAAAAGTTAGAAACAAACTGCGAAGTATACCCCATGTGTAACCAGTTACATTATACATTTGAAACGGAAGGCTGAATACCCAAGTCCGAAATGAAAAACCTCGCCTAAGCATGTCGAAATTCCCGCAGCTCTGTCAGATGAAATTAAGCATGCAAAAGGGCAATATTTTACTCTACTTTGGCTGGCTTCATAAAAAGTAACACACAGAAATTCTGGAATTTTATTGGTCCTGACAAAAAAGAATGAGCCACATTTTGCATAATGGTGACCTCTTAGCGAACACCAATGTTATAGCAGATCACTCAAATAACTACTTCCACAGCGTTTTTTTTTTTTCACATGCTTCTCTGCGAGTCTAAATAAGCACTCATTGTTTTCCTCCAGTTCCCAAGTTATCTCGTATTATGCTGTCCTGAACATGCTTCTTGGGTTGAAAACAAAATCGTTCTGTGGTCTCAATGGTATACTCAACGCCTTCCTTCGGTGTTATTCAGAAACCTTGGCTAGTTCTCTAGATCCTATGAACGCGGCATCCCTTAAATCAGACACTCTGCTTCTTAACTTTAAAGCAGCCCGTGTTGTGGGCGTTTATAAAAAGGGTGAGCCTCTTATCATTCCGGCTATCGGTCTATTTAATAAGTTTCTTCTGCCTGTAAACTTCTTGAACATATCGTAGCAACTTGCTTCACTTATTTCTTGAACGAGTACAAAATATTGGCACCGTCCCAACATGGATTGCAAGACTTTCTGTCTACAGTTACTCAACTATCCACAATACCTCCCTCTCTTGCTACCACTCTAGATAAACGCGAACAGGTCGACGTCATTTTTCTTGATTTTAGTAAGGCATTCGATTGCGTTCCACATGAAAAACGAATTATTAGGCTACGTGTAATTCGGGTTGCTCCTTTTTTTGTTGCATGGGTTTCTTCTCGTCTCATTAACAGTAAGCGATACGTGAAATTTAATGTCCACATTTCCGATGTCATCCATGTTACATCTGGTTTTCTCCGGGATCGCGTACTTCGGTCCCTACATTTTATAATATATTGTAATGATATTGTTGATGTTGTTGCTGAACCTGTACAAATACGTATGTTCGCCGATGATTTTATTTTGTTTAAAACCACCCAGTCTTTAAATGACTAGACAGCCTTAAATTCTTCTGTCAACAGTATTCTTTCGCGGTGCATGCAATAGGGTATCAAAAATAATTACGAAAAATTAGGTTTATCATTGAATTCCTCATAAAACTCATCCGCTCAAGTTTTGCTACAGGATTTTCAACAATCCCGTAGCTGAGGCAATGAATCTCAGTGTTACAATTACTAAAAACTTAAGCTAGAATACTCATAGCAGGAACATTAGCGCTTCAGCGTCCCGCAAGTTAAGTCAATTGAGACATGAACTTAAAATGTTCCAACTTATGTTAAATACATTCCCTGCACAACCCTCATAAGACGTCAATTAGAAAATGCTTGCACAGTTTGGGATCCGTGCACCGAAATTAACATTACCATATTTCGAAAATCCACAGGAGAGCTGTACGTTTGCCCTATTGAGATATAACCGCCTTGATTCCGTATCTCAAATAATGCACACGAATAACATCCAAGCTCTTCAATTAAGGAGCAAATTTTTTTGCTTAAAATTTCTGCACCGATTGTTATGAAAAGCTGGGATTAGAGAGTATGTTGTATATAAATCCACTGTCAACCAAAAATCGTCACACCTATGAGAACTCTCTGACCACATTTTTTGCTAGAACTAACATTTTAAAGTTTCCATTTTTCCACCGATTTATTAAGCAATTGAATTCATTACGGCTTCTGCACTTTCTCCTTTCCATTCTTTAGAAGCACAATACAGCCTAAATGCCTCAGTTTTAAGCTGATTCCCCGCCCTTATTAATAATTTTTTTACCTTTATACATTTTATTTCTTACACAGTTGTGACACACGTATTCTTGTGTTTTGTATGTTTGTTGTCCACTCCTGATTGGTCTGGTAAAGCCGGCAATATTCAATAAATGAAATAAAGAAAATGAAATGAAATGGCACTTGATTCATTGAAATGTACATCGGGATGTATTTCAGCTTCCAGAAGCCCTAGCACTTAATGGTAGCACAGAGGGAGTATATACGACGAAAAGAAGATTCGAATGCTGGTGGATGAAAAGCAAACTGCGAATTGTGGCTAGGACAACTACCACGTGTAAAAAAAAATAAGTATTTTGTGCCTGCCCTAACACACGCGCTAATAAACGAAGAATATAAAACACCGGTATATCAGTTTTTGTTGGTAAAATGACAAGTCAGAATCCCGCTATAATAGGGATACCACTAGTAAATACTAGTATTCATCAATCGACCTCATCATCATGAAAGCGCTTGTAGTGCGAAGATGAGAAGGCCATTTGGCGGACGCGTTTTCAGAGCTTTCTAGCATATTTTGGCACTAGAATAAAGAAACCCTTTTTTGGTCGTTTCTCCAACCCCCCCCCCCCCCCCCCCCCTTTATATATCCACAAGAGGAGGCAAATAAGGGTATAGCATAATATTTAGGAGAGGCGGGCAGAAAATCTGCTGTACTGCAGATGTGGCAGAAGAGTATCATTTGTGAATCTTAAAAAGGGCACATCTCCGTTTCTGTGTGCTGCCTACCTGATCCTTATAACGAGCACCGGAACGCTTTTGGAAGAGGAGCATCGACTACTGCAGTGAATAATCAGGTTCATTGCTCTAAAGAAGCAATTTTCCGGTAACGTTCATTGCTAGAAGCAGTAAATTCATTTTTAATATATGTCGTGACTAGAAAATCACCAAACTGCTAACACATTGTGAATATTCACTCCGGCGAACAATGTGGGGATCAGCACCTTGTGTTTAAAGTGATAAATTCCCAAAACATTGCCACTGCTGGAGTTAGAGAAGGGAAGAACATAAAATGTTATAGAAAGTGGCGAGAAATGTTTTTATTCTTGATTGATGCTAGTCGTGCAGCATTCGTGAAGATAACAAAAAGGTCACCTTAGCGGCTCTGCTCTGATTTGTTGCTCATTAAAGTTAGCACTGGTACACTCAAAATATTATTTCCTATGATCGCTATGTGCCATCCGCACCGTGTTTATCCGACTTGAACTGCACTTAAACTCAGTTGGGCACGGCGAGGAGGCCACACAATAACGTAGCACGCGCAAGCAAGGCGAGGGCCGGCCTCCGTAAGCAACCCAGCGTTCTGGATAAATGCAGAAGAGCGCAGTCGGGTTCCGGTCCAACAGTAAGCACGGTATACACAGAGCATTCTGTCAGCTGGGGTGGAGATTGTCATGGTTTGCCGTTTAATATTTAGCTCTTTCGTCTCCTGGGAACGTTTACCTGTATCCTTTCTAGCCTGTCCCCGACTTCTACTGCACACTCCGTGATAATGTGTCTAAGGTTGTCGCTGGCTTCCTGTGTCTTAAGCTCGGCTTCCTCGGTAAGAGCTGAATATCGGTTCTGCAGCGCGACCCGGAATTCGTCTACTTTACGTTACTGTTAGCTTATAATTCGGTTTCTTTCGTACTACCTTGTGACGGTTGCTCGGTAAATATAGGCTAACTTGAGATGTTACCATGCGGTGGCCACTGCACTTTGCCTTTCCGAGCACTTCCACATCCTTCACGACACCAGCGTTATCGCATATTACAGGGTCTATTTCATTTTTATGGTCCCCATTCGGATTCCTCCATGTCCACTTCCGGCTATCCCGTTTACAGAAGAAGGTACTCATTATGCGTAGGTTATTCGCTTCTGCAAACTCAACTAGTCGGTCCCCCCTTCTATTTCTACGGCACAGACCATAGTACCCAACTGCCTTGTCTCCAGCCTGATTCCTGCCTACTTTAGCATTCAAGTCCCCCATAACTACGGTATACTGTTTTTTTACTTTAACCATTGCCAATTACACACCTTCATAGAAGCGTTCCCCTACCTTATCATCATGGCCGGATGTAGGGGCATAGCCCTGCACCATCTTGAGCTTGTAACTCCTATTGAGCCTAACTACAAGACCTGCTGCCGTTTCGCTAATGCTATAGTATTCTTCTATGTGGCTAGCTATGTTTTAATTGACTAGAAATACGATTCCCACTTCTCTTCTGTCCACTAGATCATGGTATACATAGGACGTGTCAATTTTTCAGCACCGTAAAGGCTTCACGTGTCCTCCTAACCTCGCTAAGCCCTCTGAAATCCCATTTATTGCTCTATAATTACTCGAACGCAACCCCTATACTCGCTTCACTAGATAAGGTTCTCGTGATAACCGTTGCCAGGTTCAGATTCCAATGGCGGCCAGTCCGGGTCCAGGGATTCTTAGCGCCCTATGCTACGTCACAGGTCTGACAGCCACCGTAGTCAGTTGCTTCACAGCCACTGGAGACTGAGGGCCGTGAGTAAATTGGCGTATTCATGGGAGGTTGTGGCCGTTAAAGCACCAGGGTGGTCAATCCTGCTCTGGTGAGGGAGTGTGTTTCCGGCAATGGTCGCCGGGGTCAGGCCGCACCGCAAACCCCATTCTGCAATTCCATCAATACGCGGATTTTTTTTAATCCGGTGGAAATTCTCCGGCATCGGAATTCAAAACACGATCTCTCTGCACGCGAGGCGGATGCTCTACCTCTACGAAAGTGCTGCACACCAGCTGACAGAATAGATCTAGCGGAGCTATCGAAGTTAATCAATAAGTGCAAGAGAGCTGACATAGAGAAGTATATTATGGAGAGGATCGAATACGCTGTAAAAAACGGGGGTAGCATGAAAGCAGTTAAGAGGCGTCTTGGCGTGGGGAAAAATCAGATGTATGCTCTTAAAGATAGGCAAGACAATGTCATCACAAATATGGAAATAATAGTCACCATGGCCGAGGAGTTCAATAGGGATCTGTACAGTAGCCGAAACATCCACGATACTGCCCAACGAGGAAGTAGCTCAGAGGAGATAGACATCCCACCAGTAACGACTGAAGAAGTAAGGAAGTCTTTGGAAGAAATGAAAGGGGGCAAAGTACTAGGTAGGGATCATATAACAGCAGACTTCTTGAAGGATGGCGGAGAAATATTACTTGAAAAACTGGCAAACCTGTATACGCAAAGCCTAATGACCGCAAGTGCACTGGAATCTTTGAAGAACGCCAACATCATCCTAATCCATAATAAAGTTGACATGAAGGACTTGAATTATTAGAGGCCGATCTGCGCACTGTCATTCGTATACAAGGTACTTACCAAAGTAATCGCTAAAAGAATTACTGCAACTTTAGATTACAGTCAACCTAAAGAACAAGCAGTGTTCTTTAAAGTTATTCAACAATGAACCCTAGCAGTCAATTAGGCTTAACGAAACCAGGGGGTAGATGAGCTTTATGTAAGAATATTATATGATATATGTAATGGGTTCACAGCTACCATCATCCTCCATAAATAGAGCAGTAAAAGCCTATAAGGAAGGGCGTCAGCAAAGGAGATACAATATATCCAATGTTATTCACAGCATGTTTACAAGAAGTATTCAGAGCGTTGGATTGGGAAGAGGTGGGAGTAAGAGTTAATAAAAATATCTCAGTTAACTGAGAACCGTGGGCCTGAAAATAATTATGCATAAAACAAAAGTAATGATCATTAACCTCGGGACAGCACATCATTTTGGGATAGGGGGCGAGGTAGTGGAAGTCGCAAGTGAATATATCTACTTATGCCAAATTATGACCACGGATCCCAAGCATAAGGCAGAGATAATTAAAATGATCAGAATGGGGTGGAGTGCATATGGCACACCGTCTCAGATAATGAATAGCAGCCTACCATTGTCCTTGAAGAAGAAAGTGAGCGGCAGCTGCATCTTACCGGTACAAACCTACGGGGCAGAAACTTGGAGGCTCACTAAGGAGGTTCAACTTAAATTGAGAAGGACTGAGCGGGCAATGGAGCGTAAAATGATAGGTGTTAGAATAAGGAAAAAGAAGAGGGCGGAGTGGGTCAGGAAGCAAACGCGAGTTAAGGACATATTAGTAGAAATTAGGGAGAACAAATGGACGTGGGCAGGGCGTGTAATGCGAAGGGAAGATAACCGTTGGTTATTAATGGTAACTGAGTGGATCCCCAGAGAATGCGAGCGTTGCAGGGGCGGCAGAAAGTTAGATGGGCAGATGAGATCAAGAAGTTTGCGGGCATTAATTGTTCACAGTATGCACAAGCCCGGGTTAATTGGAGAATATTGGGAGAGGTCTTGCCCTGCAGTGGGCCTAGATAGGCTGGTGATGATGATGACACGGAGCATACCGAACGGTAACACTCTCTAATATTTACCATATGAAGTGAGCGGCAATCGACCGACCCGCCAAGCAGGTTAGTATTTTGAAGCGAACGAACAGACGTTCGATAAAAACTATTTACTTTAGGGAAGAAAATCTTGCTAACAAACACGGAGAAAGAGAGAGACGCGGTGAAGAACCTCAGATGTGGAAGAGGCTGAAGTGTCCCATCAGTTTGGGTGTGGGGCACAAGAGTATCACTTGGGATGACGCGGAGAGGCACGCTTTCATATCGGTGGGCTGCACACTTGCCTCTCAGAATGAGAACCGGAACTCCCAAGAATAACAGCATGGGCAATTATGCTGAATAATCAGATTCGCTGCATAAAAATGGTACACGTGCTCTAAACCTAATTGAGTGGAACTATTAGGGTGTTTTTTTTTATGGAATCGGTCACCCGAAAATCTACCAAACGGGAGAGCCATTGTGGCTTTGCATACCGCTAAGAAACTTGGGCTCCGAAATAGGAATTTATATTTTTGAAATAACCATATGACAACCGCTGGAGGATCTAAACAAAGGCACAGGAAGGTAAAAATGATCTTGGTGCTTCTAATGAACACTTCTGATCTGAGAAAAGGCAGACTAGCTAACCATAGTCACCAACCATGTTCGTTAGCTGAACACAGCTGTGTTGTAAACTAAATTGTCTAGAAGGCGAAAAGTTATTCGTTTAAATACATGGTGTGCGGAAAATAAGCCGAACCGCTAAACAATTGTGAATACTGAAGCTTGCAAATGCACTTGTTTTCAAAAATGAAACTTGAATTGTTAAAATTCCTCTAGAATTAAAAGTGGTAAAGGCCTGAAGAAAAACTTTGGTTAGACAGGAACGCCAGATGTTGTGTTAGTTTGGAGGCGTTGAATTAGGTTATCATCTGCGAATACCAGAAAAGGAACATGTTCATGGCAGTGCACTCATAGCTGCTTAAGAACGAGCAACGGCCCCTTCACAAACAATAGCACTGCCTACTGAACTGAATAATCTTGTCGGTACGAAATGTTCAATTTTGTCAACCTAATTTGAGCGGGAGAATTTGCCATTATTTTTTGTATGTGGTAAAGTGAAAACGACCACATCGAAAAGTCATTGTGGATATTGAACGCGGCAAATAGAGTGGTGCTATGCAATAGCCTCAAAACGCATAACCTTAAAAATACCACTACGGCAGCGGGAGAAGAGGGAAACTGCATGAGCTATTGAAAAAGGATACAACGAAATGTGTTAGTCTCTGGAGGGGTGGCAGCAGAGTATCATTTCTGATGGCCACCTTCCGGCTACTGCACTGTATAGCAGCTTACAAAAAAGGCACTGGTACTCCCCCCCCAAAAAACTGGATCACCAACTGAACTGAATAAGAAGGCTCATTTTATGAAAGGGGCAGTATTTATTGAATTTGAAGGGACTGTCTATTCCCAGCAAGCAGAGCTCACGATTGGTTCACGCATCGCCCAATGTTAGAAGACACTTACGTGGCAAAATAGGCATGTGTATCTCGTCAAAGAGTGGGCACCACTTGGTGTTACGAGATGTGTCCGCTACGTTGATATTTTTAGTATGCATTCCTTCACCAACCAACCTTCACAGTGCCTTCCCTTAAATTGTGCAACAGTTCTGTGAGTTGCATGTGGGGCTAGAATTCACACGAAAACCCAGGAATAAGTACCTCTACTTTGTGCAACTATTAAAAGAAGAATTGCACACATGATGAGCTTATCGCACGAAAGGTGAAAAAGGAAAAGGGCATAATGTACCTGCACACACCACCCTGATAAAGTGCAGAATTCAAACTTCCTGCATTAGGAAAACAATAAAAAATTTGTACCACCAGAGTGTGGTACAGCCTAGATGGACTGTGTGCAAGGCTATAAAAAAGTGGTTACCCGACACATCTCATTCTATCGGTGGAAGTCAAAGTACAGAAAAAAGAAAAAACACTAACTGCTTTGCGAAGAGTTAGAAAACACCTGTGAAGGGGAGAGTAGTCATCAACGATATTCAAAGGGTTTCGCACCGGTAAAAAATACGGCCCGAAATAAAATATCCCGGTAGCGTTTTCAGCTCCGATAAAATAATGTGGTGGCAAAAACTTTAAATCTGAAGAAAATAATTTTTTGACACCTGGCCAAGGCTTAACTTCGTCAACTCCGAGAATGGCATTGTTTACATGATTCCTCTCGGATGTAGTATATAATACAACGGCGAATGAGACAGCTGTATCAGTGACAGAATAACGGAATATCACAACGCTTTTTTGCTAGTGGCGTAAATGGTAATTTCGCAGCAAATGTAATTGTTGTAATAAGGTATATTTGCCAGATTTTGCAACAATCTTATAACGCTCCATATAAAAGTTAGCCCGTGAAATCCGAAGCTGGCGCAATGTTGTCAGGAGCGCACAGAGATTACGTTAGTTCCCCGTCAATACGCTTTCCGAAACGTGTAAACGGTTTGCTTAAAAGAATAGCTACAATGCCAAGCCTTGCGTGTCTAAAGAAGATGTATATTTCTAGTGTTTTAGCCATCTGATATATACCAGCCCCCTTTTCATGATAATAAACTGCTTTTAATTTCGGCCCACGTGATCATCTCTTGTGTATTATTTCCCCTGTTCGTCTGACATTTTCGTGTCTGGCAGCGCAACTCTACACTTTAAGATGTAAAAGCCTATGCACGCGCAAATAGCCGCACCGTCCACAACTAAACTGCATAATCGGGTTAAAGACATCAAAGTAGCACTGTCGCTGTAATTTTAAGGGCCGGAAAACACAACTAATTCGAGGGTTTACGGCTTCCTGTGTTCGGTATCTGCAATCTGCACCGCGTTCACGGAACACGAGTGCGGATGCGCGACAGCACGCGGGGAGGACAAACTCCACCGCAACGTGTGCGGGCATGGCGATGGCAGACATGCGTAACTAATCCATCCTCAAAGAATAGATGTGAAAGTACACAGTTGAACCACGGTCACACCATAAGTATGGAATAAGCGGAGCATGTGCAGCGTAAAACTCACTATTTTTGCAGATGTGGTGACGGGAAAATCACCCAATCTGCTAAGCCATTGCAAATTTCGAACACCGTAAACGAGCTTTTGTAGTGAAATGTTTCAATAATGGGGCTTGGTTGCTTGGTATTTGTTTCATAGCACACGAAGGAATGATGCTGGGCGAGAAAACACACATGAAACACGAGGCTGACAGGACAAGGGCAAACTTGCAACTTTATTTGGCATGTGATGGGCCCAGAAGTGTATATTTCCCACCGTTATCATTCATATTCCCGTGAACTGACGCACCTTTTACTTCAGAATAAGAAAAAAACATTTCAAACACCGCAAGCAAAACCGGTCGTTAAGGTTCGGTTAACGAATTAAAAGACCCCTGATCACAGGTTCAACGTAGAAACTAAAAAAGGCATAAAAAGGATCACGTGGACAATAAATATCCAAGACTAAAACGAAGGCCGGTGACGCATAAAATTGTGAAACTAGAATGATAGCGCCGTGGGAAAGTGTAAGTTGTGAAAGAAACAAAGGGAGTATTTCAATTTATTTCTTTTTGAATGAAGCCTAAGCATTCTTCAGAGGAAAGAATTTCTTTCTGTCCAAAGGCTTTAAACGTATCACCCTATAATAATGTAAGTCTTTCTCTTACGGTATTTTGCAAGCGCCGTGACACAATCCTTAGCATGGTTTAAAATTGTGTTGGCTTCGAAATTTCTGTATGTTTTATTTTCAACATGTGCCAAGACTTCTGCATGTTCCATATTGGGTGCGCAGCCGCAGGTTTGGCCATGCAGAGCCAGATGACCCCCAGAAGTATTTTTAGCAATAAGATTGTGCTCACGCTCCCTCTCATAAAACTTTTTCCGGTTTGACCAATGTGTACTTTAAGGAGTGAAGCTTTTTAGCAAATCGTAATTTTTGGTATCTGCAGTTAAAACACATTGCCGAGCATGCGCACGTGAACGGGGGCCTCGGGGCGGCCGCCCGGTCGTTTACAAACCAAGAAAATGCCTAGAGATCGTGTGTGCGTGCCTTGCAAAGATCGATCAGCGTGCACAGTCAACGTTGGACAAGCCAAGCATACCCACTTCGGCATATTAACCATGAGTGGCAGAAAACACTCTAGCGTTGGCCGTATTTGTCACAACACTTGTTTGAAACTAAAAAGATATCATAGCTTTGCCCCTAAAAATTGGTGACCAATGATTATCACTGCCAAAGAAAATGAAGGACGCTCACACGTCGCAACAATGATGGAGAAAAATTTGCTGAGGCAGCAAAGTAAATCGGCAGGAATCGTGGACCTAAACCGTCGTGATGGTTGTGAGGTTGCTTGAAGTTCGCTGCCTTCAAGTCCTACGTGTTAGTGTGAACTTCGTTCATTGTTTTGCAAATCGAATATTTTCGAAGGCTATGCTGCAAACGCACTTTATGTAGCATTTTTAGTGTTTTAGGACCAGCTGTGCAGCTGTCTGCTGCATAGCAAGTCCTAAGAAAGAGCACCGATATATGCAAAGATACTAGCGCCGCTAACGAAAATATACATTAGTTTTTATTACATGAAAGGCGCTTTGTGGCTGTCGTCGATTGAGTGGAAAAATTAAGGTTAATATTTTTTAATTGTTGACGAGAGGAAAATTGATCAAACCTAAAAGGCGTTATGGATAGCGGAGCCCCCAAC
The DNA here is from genome assembly GCF_048455015.1 of Haemaphysalis longicornis. NCBI lineage: Eukaryota > Metazoa > Arthropoda > Arachnida > Ixodida > Ixodidae > Haemaphysalis > Haemaphysalis longicornis. Next base: position 202,900,841 of record NW_027526385.1, read on the forward strand.
AGACCTGTTGTCAGAAATGTTTAATTGAATTGAGAATGTCCCCTGGGAATATCATTGCTTGAGCGAGACAAGAGAGAGTTTTAGAGTGGGAAACGCAGACAAGAAATTGTGTTAGTTTAGAGGGCTGGAAAAAGGGTATCAACTGCATTGACCAGAGAATGCATACCTTCATATATTGGTTCCCATTACCAGGACCACGTACCACGTTCGTGGTTAGGTGGTCCTGGGAATGGGGACAAGTACAGCTGAAGAAAAACACCATTGCCAACTGAACTGAATATTCAGTTTTATTGCCTAAAAGAGCCAGTGTTACAGTAACCTAAACTAATTTGAAGCATTAAAGTCATTAGGTGTTTAACATTTCATACGCAATTTGATGGCGAGGATCACGTGATGGCGTGTTCCCGATGACCCGAATGTGTCTCCGGGCTACACGAGGACAACCCCCCCCCCCCAATATTGAATGCGGCGGGGGGGGGGGGGGGGGCGGGAGAACTTACCCGTAGAAAGAATTCACCCGCACAGAAAGAATGAGGAAGTTTCCATTGGGCTCGGTCGTCACAAAATGCACGGAATCTATTGAGAATTCGAAATGTAAAACTGCCTAATATTATATATACTTGGGTGCTGGAGAATACGTGAAGACCGGAAGCCATTGTAGATAGTGAAGATCGCGAACAGAGGTGTGTTTTGAAATATTTACTTCTTTTGACAATATTACCAATACAATATCACTGGTTAAACGAGTGAGGGGTAAGACTGACATTTTTTAGAGGCAGACAAAAAATGGCATCAGTTTGGATGGCTGGGAGAGGAGTACAATCTATGGCGACCACAAAACTCACGCTTTCGATGCGGTAAACTGTGTAACTGCTCCACAAAATGAGCATCGGTACCCCAGACAATATCATCACCAAATCACCTGAACAATTAGGTTCATTGCCTAAAAGTGGAAGTGGTGCTGCAAAGTAAATTAACGTGAAGCATCCAAGTCATTAAAAAGTTTTAGTTTTTTTTATGATCCGTGTCTTCCGTGCGTGCCGTGCTGACCAGTACCTTACCGCGTCTGAGTGCTCTGGCACTGCGTGGATGGCACGCACCACTAATGAATTCGGGAGCATGGCGGAGGCGGGTCCGAAGAACACATCCAGAATTCCATAAACACTTGAAAATTTCCCAGTATATTCCAGTGTATTAGGTGTCTTCAATACCTGGTGTTTTCACAGAAAGCCTTTTCTGTCAGCTGGCTTCTGTTCACATACAAATATTTCATATCTTTCGGAAAACAAGTGTGCATAAAAAAGCATACAAATCCTAGAGTACATTTTGCTGTCTTTAAATTTCATTTTTCAGTATTCTTCTTCATCCCTGACAAAATCCCATTCTCGTTCACTGCGTCAGTGCGAACTACTTAAAATCTTTAATCTCAGCGTGTTCTTTCTCCTTCCGCTGTAAAGCGAGCAAAGGACAATTCTTTTAAAGGAAAGCTTTGGTGTTCTCAGTGACGGCATCTATAGCGCAAAAGCGGGTGAATGGAAGTAAACAAACGCTTCGAACCTGGGTTACTCGCCATATGAAGCCAGACTCTACTCGTTTCCTTCTTTTCGATATGGTGGAATCGGTTTAGACTTGGAGAATGGTGCATGGACAAGCAACAACATACCAAAAAGTTCTGCACCTGACGGTGTAAAGACAATCATGATCCGTAACAAGAAAACTTCGCGTTAAACCATCTTCGTTGTTATACCGGGGGGCGGGAGTGCGGTGTCTTATTTTTGAGTTTATATATTCTAACTTCCTAAATGTGCATATTTCCATAATTGGGGATATTATGTATATATATATATATCTATATTTAGAAAAGAAATGAGGGGCTCGTTGAGGAAATACAGAAATACAGACTGCTGCCCTATCTTTCTGTATATATATATATAGATATATATTTATACATATATATAGAAAATAAGGGTTGGCAGTCAAGGAAACCACGGAAAGCAAATGGGAGGTTGTGGTGGGTCATAGAAAGAGATTTTTTGACCAGTTTCTTTTTGACTCAAAAAATTATTCATCTCTTTCTATGAACCACCACAACCTCCCCTTTGCTTTCCTAGGTTTTCTTGACTGCCAACCCTTATTTTCTGTCTTATTTCACGGAGCCCCTCATTTCCCATTTTCTGATTCGCTACATATATACATATATATATATATATATATATATATATATATATATATATATATATATATATATCATGTGGGCTGCAAACTGTTCATCTTTTTTTCGCACCCTAAATGAAGTTTTTGCGCCCATTTTTGCCTGAGTGACAGTGAAGATGGCATAAGATATACGCAAGTTCCTAGCTCATCCAGTTAAAGCTACGTCATGCATACAATTCTCAACTAAATCAATAAGAAGATATCTTTTGCCGAACCTCAAATGTCACCAGAACCAATGTAAAACATTAATTGAAAAATTCTAATGTTTCTTATTAGTATATATGTCGAATTGGAAATATCGTAGATTTATATGTACTGGGACATAAACACACAATTACGTAAGAAAATACTACACCAATGTATTTCTCTGCTTCTTTATATTTTCGCAAATCAAAGATGGTATATATATATATATATATATATATATATATATATATATATATATATATATATATATATATATATATCCAGAAAAAGACAAAACTCACAAATCTGCAGAAATAGTATAAGAAAAGAGTCGCATACATAGCAAGAACAATAACAAACAAGGTTTACTAACTTAGCGGCAACGGTACTTGCCTTCATCACAGTACATTTACATGATTTTGCTGTCACAAACATTTGGAACACAGTTCTTATATAGCTTTGCATAAAACTGTGAGAAGGGGCAGAGGCTGTTTCGGAAACGGCGAGTATGCATGCAGTCGGGCTATGCCTATGTTACAACAACAACAAAAAACAGGAGAGAGTGACAGACAGAAATGGGTCGTATTAACAAAGCAGCGCTCAGGATTGTACCATGACGGGGCAACATACACGGCGTGGGCTGCAAGTTCAGACAATCCTGAAAACTGGATAATCGCCGTTTCAAAAGGAAGGGAAGAGTATACACTAAGGTATTTAGTGGGTGGGGAGACTGGTTGTGGCGGACGCGAAAATGGGTGTTCCCTTGCGGATGCAAATATGTAGTGTCTATAGATCACAAAAGTTAGACATTCCTAAGTGGTGGTGGGAACGCGGCCTCTTTCCCAAGGACAAATGGAATTGCTGAACCGCATTAGCGTAATAAAGCTGATGTATTTGGAGAGTTTCTGGGAATTCTGATGGGAAACTCAAGGGTAGGATAATGAACATTATTATAAAAATTATGAAACCGCGAATTTTATTCGAGGTATAAGCAGGTTATTTTCCGTAACCTTTATTATTACCAAGCGTCTATAACCCAAACTTATAAATGAGACAAGATTACCAAAAATCGCGGTCGTGGTGGCTTTTGAAAGCGGATTCTAAAATTGTTGCTCTTAGATGTCCAAATGCATGCCCGGGACCGTTCACATGTCTAGACCCGGGAAAATGAGGCAGCTTTTTGCATGAAAGCGGTGGCTATTGAACCGCATTCAGAAGGGCGTTTCAGTTTGGCTGATAAATTGTTGCCTACAAACAGTGCACTCTAGAAGGTATAGAACATGGAGTCACAGCTAAGATACCTTTTGTATTTACGTAGTGATCTGAAGCCGTGCTGGGGGCGCGCTGTGCATTAATGATACCATTGACTTTCTCTCAGACATCTCAAAAATTGAAATTTCTTATAACTGCCTCCAAGCCACCCTCGATGTTGCGTCACTGTATAATAACATCCCCCAAGAGGGGGGATCGCCGCTGTATCCCTTGCGTATAAGCAGTCATCTTGCGACAGACCCATCGATTCTTCTGCTCTCCAAACTTTCCTTAAGCTTATACATGCACTTAACAATTTCGAGTTCGACAGAGTTTATTACGTGCAAGTCAGCGGAACGTAAATGGGAACTCAAATCAGACATAACTACACCAATATCTTTATGCCTCACCTCGAATCACACTTTCTTCATACGCAAAATTTAAAGCCACTGTATTAGAAAGGTATATTGATGACAATTTCATGATCTTGCAACAAGGTGAGGCGGAGCTCCTCACCTTCATTGAGGCATTTCACCTAGCTCATCCTAGTATTTTCCTTGCTCATTCCTATTCGGAACACAGTGTAAACTTTCTGGACATCACCGTTACAACCTCCCAAGGTAGACTTCAAACTATACGGTATTGAAAACCGACAGACACGCGGCAGTATTTGCACTTTCAAAGTAGCCATGTCAGACACCGGAAGACAGCAATACCTTACAGCCAAGACCACCGATTTAGGAGAATTTGCTCAAGCCAAACCGAGTTTGACTTCAACTGTCGAGAACACAAGACCGCCCTCCTAAATAATTTTACCGGGAACAAGTTATTGACGACCCTATTGCGCGAGCCAACCAATTAGATGGTAACGACATCTGTAAGAAAAAAGCCTCGAACGGTAACCCGCAAACAAACCTAGTTTTAACCCACTCATCCTCCGCTCCGAGTGTGTCAACCGTACTAAAAAACATCACAATATCCTAATTCCAAGTGACCGCTTAAAACCCATATTCCACGAACCACCACGCGTTGTCTACCGGCGTGATAAAAATTTAGGCGACTTTATTACTAACTCTGGTATCAACCGTCCGGAAAGTACCGGCTGCATGCCCTGTAATAAACCTCTATGAAAAGTATGCGCACACATGAGCACTATACACCGCGCCAGCAGCGCGGCTTCAGACTGCCACGCAAATATAAAAAGTAACTTTCACTGTGACTCCGCTAATGTCGTATACCTTCTACAGTGCACTGTTTGTTGGCAACAATATATCGGCCGAACTGAAACGAACTTCCAAAAACGGTTCAATATTCACTGCTCTCATGCAAAAAGCTGCCCTTATTTACCCCTGCCAAGACATGTGAACCGTCCCGGGCATACGTTTGAACATCTTAAACAACAATTTTAGAATCCGCTTTCAAAATCCGCCACGACCGCGATTTTCGGGAATCTTATCCCATTTTTAAAATTTAGTCAGAGACGCTTGGTAATAATAAAAGTTACGGAAAACTAACGTGCTTATCTCTGGAATAAAATTGGCGGCCTCATCATTTTTTTAACAATGCTTAATAATGCTACCCTTGAGTTTCCAATAAAAATTCGCCGAAACTCTCCAAATACATCAGCTTCCTTACACTAATGTGGCTCAACAATGCTTGTTGTCCTTGGGAAGGAGGCCGCGTTCCCACCAAAACTTTGGAATTGTTAACCGATTGTTATCAATACACCCTACCTATTTCCTGTTCAGTTGCAAGCTCCTGTGCAATGCTCTTTGGCGACCAGTATCTATACTCTCCATTCAAGGGGCACACCCATCTTCGATTCCGCCCCGACCAGTCTCCCCACCCGCTGAATACCTTACTGTATACTCTTCCGTTCCTTTTGTAACCGCGATTGCCCAGTTTTCCGCACTGTCTGAACTTCCAGCCCACCCCGCGTACCTTGCCCCGTCATGGTGCAACCTTGATGTCTGCTTTGTTAATACAACCCCTTTCTCTCTCTCGCTCTCTCTCATTTATTTTTATTATTGTTGTTGCTGTTGTAACATAGCATAGCACGACTGCATGTATACTTTGTTTCCGAAGCATCTTCCGCTCCTTCTTACAGTTTTCGGCAAAGGTATATTAGAACAGTGTTCCAAATGTTTGTGACAGCAAAATCATGTAACTGCTCAGATGAAAGCAAGTCCAGTTGGCGCTACGTAAATAAACGTTGTTTGTTATTGTTCTTGCTGTGTATCCGAGTATTTGCATATACTTTATATATATATATATATATATATATATATATATATATATGTATGTATATATATATGTATATATATAGATATATATAGTTTGGAAATGAGGGGCTCGTTAGAAAATACAGAAAGAAATGCCGGCAGTCTACAACGCCAAAGAAGGCATAGGGGAATGGTTCCACGATTTTTTACCGTTAGTGACGTTACATTATTTTATTTTATTATTAATTATGTGAGAAAGAAAGAAAGAAAAACACGCGCCCAGAGTGGGGTTTGGTCCCCACTCTGGGAACACAGCGGAACACAGTCGCCCAGATAGCCGAATTGGTAAGGCATTCGAGATTTAATCGAAAGGCGTGGGTTCGGTCCCCACTCTGGGAGCGTGTTTTTCTTTCTTTCTTTCTCACGTAATTAATAATAATAAAAATAATGTAACGTCACTAACGGTAAAAAAAATATTCTAACCATTCCCCTATGCCTTCTTTGGCGTTGTAGACTGCCGCCATTTCTTCCTGTATATATATATATATATATATATATATATATATATATATATATATATATATATATATATACACATATGTATATATATATATAAAGTCGTGAAGTAGAGTCCTTATTTGCTGCAAAAATACGCACAAAGTAGAAGTACGCTCTTCGGAGACTTTATTTCCAACGTATCGACCTGAGACAGGTCTTCCTCAGGAATGAAAGCTTTGGGTAAAATCGCACGGACACAGAGTGGGGGCGGCGCCCCGAAACACAAGCCACATGGGAAACAAACAAAATAAATAAATAAATATATATATATATATATATATAAATTTATATATAGCAGAGAAGGAATTCTTGGCTACTGTTTAAATATTCAAAAACTTGGGTGCGACCACTTGAAAAACACTAACAAATACTTTATTTCGACAGTTTTGACCAGTGGCCTGCTCTGCTTCAGGAAAAATTACAAGTGGCTGAAAATGCTCTCCGATACACACTTCACGAGCGAGGGGACTTTTGCCCTCTACCTCTCTTTCTTGCCAGATAAGAAACCAAAAAAATGAAAGCAAACATGTACAATAATCTCAGCGGCACATATACACGTCTCTCCCCAGGCAAGTGGCGATACAAACGAAGGAGAGGGGAAAAGGAAAACAGGAGAAAAAAGGAGTATAAAGAAGGAGGCAATTAGAAATAGAGGAAGAGGGGAGAAAAGGAGAGGCAGAAGAAAGGGGGGTTCTCAGAAGCAGACACTGACGAATACGAAGGTCGAACAGCGGAAACTTGAAAGGTAGAGTGAGGGACCGCTCAGCGGCTCAGAATGACGTGACGTGCCGCATTCCGCGTACTGTAGAAAGAGAGAGAAGAAGAAGGAAAAAAAAGGGGGGAAGAAAAAACCCCTAGGAGTGAAATATGTTTGAAGAACGTTGTTGCGAATGTAGATAGGCGCGACATGGCCCCCAGTAGCTCACGAATGCCAATACAGAGTCTAAACACACATAGCGAGAGGAGCGGAGGAAACATGAGTACGGAGGCTGCGGCGTCGGGCAAGGGCCGCGCACTCAACACGGTCCGAAGTCGCTTTGTAATCGATGTCCCGAGTCGGCGCGGCGCGCCACGGAGATTTATTGGTGCAGAAGCGCTAGCGGAGCGCCGAAACGTCGCTCCGCTAGCTGGATATTTTTTCTGTTGCCGTTCCATTGCTGTTCCAATCCCGGCCATTGCCGTTCCAATACTGGCCGCCCTATCGTGTCGAGCAATAGAACGGCAACAAAAAAATATCCAGTTTTATCGACCACCTATTTAAGGATATACATCCAACGTTCTCCTCATACATAAAAGATACGGGTCACTTCCTCCGCGAGGTTTGGAACCTAGTTGTTACCTTAAAGTTACCTTAAAGTTGTTACCTTAAAGTTACCTTAAAGTTAAAGTTAACTGTGACGCCGGTAATGTCGTATATCTTCAAGAGTGCACTGTTTGTAGGCAGCAATATATCGGCCAAACTGAAACACCCTTCCGAATACGGTTCAATAATCACCGCTCTCATGCAAAAACTGCCCTTATTTGCCCCGGTCAAGACATGTGAACAGTCCTGGGCATGCATTTGATTATCTTAAAGCAACAGTTTTAGAATCCGCCTTCAAAACGCACCACGACCGCAAGGTTCGGGAATCTTATCTCATTTATAAGTTTGGGTCAGCCACACTTGGAAATAATGAAAGTTACGAAAACTAAAGTGCTTATCACTCAATTAAAATTGGCGGTTTCATAATTTTTATAACCATGTTCAATATTCCTACCCTCGAGTTTCCCATCAGAATTCGCAGAAACTCTCCTAACACAGCAGCTTTATTAGCCTAATACGGCTCAACAATGTCATTTGTCCTGGGGCAGGATGCCTCGTTCCCACCACCACTTAAGAATTTTTAACTCTTTGTGATATATTCATGTTTAACCTTTTGTGACCCTACCTATTTCCAGTTCAGTTGCTAGCTTCTGTGAAATACTCTTTGTGCCCCCTATCTGTTCTCTTCATCCGCGGGGGGGACACCTATCTTCGCTTCCGCCCCAACCAGACTCCCCAGCCACTGAATACCTTACTGTATACTCTTCCCTTTCTTTTGAAACCGCGGTTGTCCAGTTTCCCGCATTGTCTGAACTTGCAGCCCGCGCGGCATACGATGACCCGTCATGGTGCAACCTTGAATGCTGCTTTGTTAACACGACCCCTTTTTCTCTCTCCGCTCCCCCCCCCTTTTTTTGCTTGTTGTTGTTGTAACATAGGCGTAGCCCGACTGTATGCACACTCTCCATTTCCGAAAGATTTTCCGCTCCTTCTCACAGTTTTCTGCAAACATATATAAGAAATGTGTTCGAAATGTTTGCAACAGCAAAATCATGTATCTTTACTCTGAAGAAGGCACGTCCCGTTTCCGCTACGTAAGTAAACCTTGTTTGTTATTGTTCTTGCTATTTAGGCTATTTCTGCGCGCTTTGAGAGTTCATCTTTCCCTAGAGTTATATATATATATATATATATATATATATATAACTGGCATGCTGGCGATGGGGCCGAACGAGTGGTAAACACAAAATAAGAAACCTCGGTAACAGCAACAGCGGAGGGTTTATTTCGATGTTTCGACTTCGAGACAAGTCTTCTACAGGAAGACTTGTCTTGAAGTCGAAACGTCGAAATAAACCCTCCGCTGTTGCTGTTACCGAGGTTTCTTACTTGTTATATATATATATATATATATATATATATATATATATATATATATATATATACAGTAATACCTCGTTAACTCGAAGTCGTAAAAACCAGGGAAAAATTCGAGATAAACGGATTTTCGAGATAAGCAAAGTTGCGCAAATCGCCGTGAAAAATGAGCGCTCTTCAGAAAAATTACTACTACTTACCGGCTCTTCAGCTGCAGTTTCTAATCTTTCTTCTCGTGCAGGTTTAAAAGAGAAAAAAATAACACGCAAGAGACTTTAACCGGCTGGGCTTTGCCGCACTGCCATTTTATTTAGCAGAGAAAAACTGCGTAATGCTCGTCTGCTTTGCGGTCGTACTCGGGCCTAGGAAGGCGTTCTCTAGCTGCTTGACGCATCGCATCAGTCGACCTTCACCGCCACTGCACTTGACCTTATTTCGAAGCAAGCGCATCAAATTTCTCGTCTCAGAAGATGTCGGCACCTCTCGAGGTGGTTCGTCATCGCCGTCGTCTCCGCCGTCCCCTACGTTAGTGGCCGTTTGAACGATTTCGGCGTCCGTCATTTCACCGGTCACCGCCACATCCTGCTCACACAGAGCGTACTCCAGAAAAGTCACGTCAATTTCGGCGGCACCATTACCTGTAAGCTTGATGTCCTCTTGACAAAGTTCCTCACAGTCTGTGAAGTCGCGCGACTTCATCGCGCGAATCTTGCAGCATCGCGCGAATCGTGTGAAATGGTCCAGCGGCGGAATTTTCGTTCCACCCCCAGTCAAGATTTCGAGTTATCCGCTATCCGACCCAAAAATACTTCGAGATAAAGGGAAAAATATACATGGGGCGTATAGGAAAATGTTCGGTGACGCGGAAAATTTCGACTTAGCCGATTTTTCGAGATATGCGAGTTCGAGTTACAAGGTATTACTGTATATATATATATATATATTCTCCACTTTCTTTTTTGCCGAATTCTTTATCTGTTTGGGCGAACCACCAAGTCCTCCCCTTTGCTTTCCTATGTTTTCTTGACTGCCAACCTTTATTTCTGTCTTATTCAACGAGCCCCTCATTTCCTATTCTGATTCTCTACATGCATAGCGAGGGCCTCTGTTCTGGCAGTCTTTGTACAATAGGGAGCTTAAGATGTTTCAATGGTGGTCGACCACTGTCGATATGTCGTAGACACTACAGTCACGGCCCGAGGGTTAAAAAGACGGTCTCCTTCACCCCGAGTAGTTCCAGTGGCACAGGCTAAAACCCCCAAGCACTGGAAACAAAAATACCTTAACAGAAATACCCAAGAGAGTAGAGAGGAAAATTGCAACGCCGATAGCGTAGTGGTTATAACAACACACCGGTATTCAGGAGGACGTGGGTTCCGATTCCACGCGGCGTCGTTTTTTCACCAGTTTCTTTCTTTCCAAATTCTTTATCTGTTTCAGTGAACCAACACATATTCCCCTTTCCTTTCCGAGGTTTTCTTCACTATTTCTCTAAATATAAATAATTTATATATATATATATATATATATATATATATATATATATATATATAAAAATGATACTTTGGAGAACGTAGCGGGCTGAGACCTCTGCCAACGTTTCGACAAGGAGACTTGTGAGGGGGAGGTTGTTAAGAGCGGTGCATGAAAGAGGACAGCACAGTGGGTCAACCGTCGGTTGAAAGGAGCGAAATAGTGAGAGAGACACGGTTAATGTCTCTCGGTGCGGTTAATGAACAGGACCCCGCAAGACAGAAAGAGGTAAAACTATGAGCGGGCTTGGGGAAGCAGGAGGGAATGGTATAAGCTGGCCCGCGGAGGGGCCGGGTGACCTCATAGGAGGATTTCTGGAAATTTGGGTCCCACAAGGGCGTCTACGGGGTACAATTGCAAGGTTACTGAACTTGCAATGTTTAGGCTGGGCTGCAGAGCTGCCGGATAACCTGAAAGGAGCCTTCCGGGAAGTTTGGGTGGGGATAGGACGTCTGCGAGGTGCAATTGAGAAGTTACTGAAATGTTTGTGAGAGAGGAAACTCGTAAACAACAACAGCCCGTATAGACTGAAGAATTCCGAGTGGGGAGGCGTTTTCGTAGAAGAGTAGAAGGGGTATGCGGAGGTACAATCCACGGGGAGCTCTGCGGTAGATTGAAGGACTTCGTGTCTGTTTTCTTTCTTTTTTACTTTTTCCTTTGTTCGTGTGTATGTGCAAAGCATATAGTAAGACGAAATGACGAAGCTCGAGTGAAGGAATTGCGCGTGGTTTACGTAAATCGGCTAAAAGCAAGATGGCAAAAAAGGGAAAAAAAGTTCAAAATTTTATTCAAGTAACAGCTTTGTGGATGGCCATTCAGGGTTCTTGCGAATGCAGATGTCCAATGTTTTTAAGAACATTACTTTTCTGTTCGAATGAGAGAGTGTTTTTATTTGATAGTGAAAATAATCTCGTATTTCTGAAGCGCTTGAGTCAAAATTTGATAGTTTCTCACTACAAAGTAGCACTGTATCTGTCTCTGAGTTATGGCTGCTGTTGAAAGAACAACTTTTAACGCTAATTGACTTGCATATTTTATTTAGGCTTCTTTCTAAGAGAACACCGAAAAATAACACTTGGTTTGATAAACCCATAAAGGTTCTACCTTATAAGAGGAATCCCATATTTAAGCAGTATAAAAAAACCCTAATTCACTGGAAGTTTTTAAGCTTCGACAGCGTCGTTCCGAATTCGAGGTGAAAATCACAGAAGAACAAAATCGGTATTTTCAGTCTATTGGATCTATAATTAACAAAAATCCAAAGGAACTCTAGAAATTGGAGAAATCTTACAGCAAAGACGATGTTAGCATCACTCCGTAAATCCACAATAGCGCAGCTCTTACCAATGATAGAGAAAAATCAAGCCGTTTTATACATTACTTTCTTTCAGTGTATTCCACGCTAGTACCTCAACATCTTCCAGTCTTCTTGAGCAACGAACTTTAGGATATGCCGGATATTGCTATTCACTACTTTCGAATACTCAACCCTCTCCAAAACTTAGAACCACACTAGGCCCCAGGTCCAGGTGGGATACAGAATCTTGTTTTGAAATCCTGCGCACACATCATCTCAAGGTATACAGAATAACTGTATCCCAAATCTTTTGAAATCTCAACTACCTGAAGGCTTAAGGATGGGTGACATTGTCCCGATTCATAAACAGGGGTTCCGTGACAGTGTCATGAACTATAGACCCATAGACTGTTCCACAACACCGGATCACATATATTTAAACTAACACCTTTACAAACCTTCAAAACAACAGTTCCCTTGTTCCTTACCAACACGGGTTTAGAGCTCGCCATTCATGCGTAACTGAGGTAGTGGAATTTACCCATGACTTATATGCATCATTTCACAAAGGTTTAAAGACAGACTGCATAATATTAAATTTCCAGAAAGCGTTTGACAAAGTGTCTCGTGTTCTCTTACATCATAAGCTTTCCCTTCTTGGTTTACCAGAAAACATCATTTTTTGGCTCTTTTTGAGCCAAAAAATGATGTTTTCTGGTCGTCTTGGCCGGTCGTTTACAAAGAGTGGTAATTAATGGCACAGAATCAGAATACGCATGCGTATCTTCTGGCGTTTCGCAGGGTTCCATGTTAGGTCCTTTTTTAATTCTAATATATATAAATGACATTGGCACAGGAATCGCTTCGAAAAACCGGCTGTAGAGAAATAATAAAGATTCTGCCCATGTAGCATTACAGACAGACCTAAAAAAATTTGTTCGTGGTGTGACAGGTGGCTTAAATTCCTGACCATCTCCAAATGCAAGCGTATTTGCTTGACCCGCAAGCAACAACCAATCCGTAAACAGTTTTGCTTGAACGGCTTCCTATTATCAGAAACAAGTGAAGCAAAATACCTAGGTGTAACGTTCTCCGCCGAATGAACATATAATCGTCACTTTCAAAGCATCACTTTAATAGCAAGATGAGTACTAAATTTCATTAAACGGAACTTTAAGCACGCGACACTAGATGTCAAGAGAACGCTTTACCTAAGCAACCTTCGCCTGATTCTCGAATACGTGTCCGTTGTGTGGGACCCGCATCCACAAAATCTTGTCAATAGCTTAGAACCGATATAGAAACGTGCGGCCCAATTCATACCCGGCATTTACTCATTTCCAAGCAGCGTCACAGAAATAAAACGGCCCATTTGATCGAAAGATCTTTAACTACACCGTGTTGTTTGCCGCATCTCTTCCCTTTCTGATACCGTCTTGAATAGCACACCACTCAACAGAGACTTATCCACAATCACCAATATACATATCCGGGCGCCGCGACCACTTACTTAATATGAAAGAAATGTGAGCGCGCACAACTACATACCCACTCCCTTTTCCCTGTTTAATACGCGAATGAAACATCCTGCCTCATGAACTAATCGAAGTTGCTTCTTATGTAACGTTTCCCACTGTTCTTCAAGAATATGTTTATACATAAAAAGTGTATTTGCCATTGAAAACTTTCTTCGGTATTTATGCTTTGCGATGTTAGCCAGCGTGCTGTGAAAATATTGTATTTTGTTACCTTGCCGAAACTTGTTTTTAGTGCTGTTCCATGCGCTCCCTCAGAATGTACCATATGTGTGATTAGTATTGCACTCACGTTCCTCAGTGTGTGGCTTACTAACTTAAACCTTGTATGTTTTCTTACAATTTATTTTTTTCTTCAACCTTTTAAAGAGTGTGCAATGTTGTATTTTATATCGATTATTCGTCCCACTACTCTAATGCCCCAATGGGCGACGTAGGTATGCAAATAAATAAATAAATAGGATACCGTAACGTTTCTAAGCGGGCTTTCGAAGCATTGATTCTGGCCGGCTCAAGGCAATTGAATTTATGGATTAAGTACGATTTTCTGTATTTGCGGTCCCTTGGAGACTCAAAGTTTGACTGCAGAATATCAAGCTTGAGATCATCGAAATTGCGGTTCCGCTGATTGAAGTGTTGTGCGACTGCTATGTAGACACTGTTATGGGTGTCTTCCCGCTGTTAATTCAGACGTAAGTTCTTAGGTTGACTCGTTTCTCTAATGTACTGCTTTTGACAGAATGAGCATTCTAGCATATACACAAAGTTAGAAGAATTGCAGGTGAAGCTTGAATTTATTTTTTGAACGTATTAGGTGGCAGTGCTATTGACAATGCAATCCTTCTGCAGATGGTTGCAAGTCTTGCGTCTAGGACGGAGGCAGGGGCTCATGACTTCTGCCTGGGAAGCGCCAATTTTGGCATGTAGTCAAATTTTTTTTTATGTTCTTATTTCTTCTGTAGGTGACTCTTGGGGCTTCGGCGAACGTTTTTTTAAGTAGGTGATTACTGGCTCTAATGGGGTACTATTTCCGTGGGATGTTGTTTATCTTAGGGGTCACGTTTCAGATTTTGGTTATTAAGGCTGGTTGTCGGGCACTTTCGTTTAGACGTTGTTGCTTGAGCAGTTCGTCAGTTTGTAGCTTGGATACTCTTTCGTAAGCCATATCCAGGGCGCTGACCGAGTGATTCCTGCATGCCAGGGTGGACTTTAGTTCATAAATGTTTTATATAGTCTGTGTTATCACTGCATACTCGTCTTAGTCTGGCATCCCGTCCTACATACATCCCTTGTTTGCAGCGTCATGGGTGATGACCAGTGTGGTGTAGGTACTGTTGGCTGTCCGTTCATTTCCTATAAAGCGTGGTGTTCAGTTTACCAATGTGAAGAACAACAGTGGTGTCTAGGAAGTTCACTTGTTTATCTGAGTACTGGCTAATTGTCGGATGCAAACAATAATGTGCGAAATGCAGCTATCTAGGGCTTTGCGGACATGCTCACAAATGATGAAGATGCAATCTCTGTATTAAAGTAATCGTTCTGTTTTAGGGGGAAACACACTAACAGGGAAGCTTCTTGTTGTACGATAAAAATGTTGGCGTAAGTGGGTGCGAAAGGGGTGCCCTTGCTGGTTCTAAAAAGTTGCAAGTAGTAAATGAATCGAAATCGAAATAGTTGTGAGTTACAACTAATTTTATTTAGGTAATGTAGACTTCTCACGCATGTTCGTGCGATTTTTCTACTAAGGCCTTTGATGTAGCTTCTATTTTTTTGTGATGGGAATGTTCTTATAGAGGGCGGAGACGTCGACCCTGGCAAGAATGGCGTCATTGGGTATTTTCCTACCACTGTTTATTGTTTCTATTATGGGGGGAAAGTGTGGGCTGTCCTAAACAAATGAAGGAAGAGAAGTGGGTATGTCGGTCAGATGGTAATTTAAAAAGATGAATAATGCTTCCGTAGGGGTGTTGTGGTTAGAAACCATTGGTCTTCCCGGAATTTTATCTGAGAACAAAGCTTCTGTGGGGAATTTGTTGATTTTGGCAGGGAGGTAGAAACGTCCTGGTTGATTGTTCTTTGGTATCATGAAGTTTTTTTTTTCTGTTGCAGTGATTTGTTCTCTGGCCAGCAGATGTGTGAGAGTGCGAAGGATCGTTTGACTGCATACGTTGCTGGGATCATGATCCAAAGTCTGGTAGTGGTCATGGTTGTTAAGCTGCATATGGGCCTCATCTTTATATTTTTCTATTGGTAAGATGACAATGCTACGCCCTTGGTCTGCAGGCTTAATGACTATGTCTGTTCCGGCTTATAGGTTATTTGGAGTGACTTCTACTGAGCGGGTCACGTTTTTACGTGCATTTGATTTCTTTGTTGTCATTATTATTTCCTTTAATGCTGATTGTATATACAAATCAAGTTCTGGAGGTTCTTCGGCATCTGGCGTCCAAGTGCTTGGTGCACATAGTGTGTGGTGGTTGATGTCACTATTGTCTTGCTTATCGGGAAAAATTCCTTTATTCTCATTCTGCGAGGAAATTCCGTGAGATCCTTGTGGAATTCTTATTAATACACGTGGTTGTTGGTATGGCAGAAAGTGAGACCTCGTTCTAGGAATATTTTTTTCGGAGGTCGATAATGTTTCCGAAATATCTATAACTCTGCTTCAACGCTTGACGGGGCAGCCGGACTCTACAATCTGTTCGGAAATAGGTGTCATGTTGCTGTAACTCGTAATCTTCGAGCTAGAGTATTAATTTTGATTATTAGCTGCAGAGAAAAATTTCACCGTAGCAGTTTCTGGTGTGTCTGCGGTGGACGTCAGATGATTTCGTGCCTCATCTTCAGGCTTAGTGAGAACGAGAGGTTCAATGGTTCAATGTGTTTTATTCAGAACGAGCTGGTCACGTTCAAATTAAGCTTTTTGTTTCTTGCACACCTCGTGTTTCTTACGGTATTTGAAGGCATCAAGATCCATTTTCACCTGCTCAGTTAGTGGAATAATTTTAATCTGCTCCTTTAAAATACTAAGTTGTTTGTCACTGTGTTCTCTGAGACTTTCATGGAGAGAAAGCTATGCACGCTTGAAAGTGTCCTGCCAATTAGCTTCTAGTTCACGGGTGAGAACACCAAGAGAGCAAATACCTAAAGGGCTGAGGCCTTTCGGGAATTTCCTTGTTTGGGGGTAGGCGGAATAGTGGGTGAGGTGAAATCCGTAGTTCGTGTGTTTGACGGAGAACTCTCAAACACTAAGGAAAGCGGAATTTGAGGGCCAAGGCATCCGGTCCACTCGGCCCAGGTTCTTTGCGTTTGTTTCGAGCCGACCTCCCTGATGGTTCTTTTTTGTTGTTGGTAGTCTGTTGTTTAGGTTGCTGTCAGGTGCGATGTCCATGTCGATGTCTGTTTGGCTGCTTGTGTGTGTTTTATAGCACATTGGGGTCTGCGTGAACATTGAGCGTGATGTTCTCGGTTGGTCGGGAAGTTGTTCTCCTACGCGCTGTTCAGCTGGTGTTGTGGAAGCGCCAACCGTTTGTGTGCTTGCGTAGCATGTTGTGTTCCTGGGAGGACAGGATAGTTCGCTATTGTTCAGAATGTCAGTTTCGGTCTGCTGCCCGGTGCTGGTGACTGACAGGCCGGTGATGCCGGTAGTAGAAAGGGTCACCTGAAAACTTGCTGAGCCTGTGCTTGATGTTTTAGGCAATTATCCTATCGCCTCGGAAGTTAGGATGTAAACAGTCTTTGGCCAGATGTAATGGGTGTCGTGATAGATTTCTGTGCTAGATAATGTCAACGTTTCGTTGGGTGAGTTGAAAGTCAAGAAGGCAGTCGTTGACCTTAACCTTTCGCTCGTAGTGAGCTATGAGTCTGTGTACTTGCGGTGGGTGTGGTTGGTGATTGTTTTCAATCCTGGGAAGCACTGTTGTCAGGGTTATCTTCACGTCGGGTCGTTTCGTCTGAACATCTCACACGAGAGATTTGATGGCCTCGAAAGTGTTTTCACCGCTGTCATTAGATCCGAATTTAAGTATGAAGTGCGTGATGTTCCTTGGGGTGGGATCTCTGAGCTTCCAAATGTCCTGGGTCGTGGCGCCGCTATAGAATCTGATGTACGCTGCATGATGTCTGGAACAAAAGTGTTCTTGGATGTGCTTCTAGTGGCTGTCTCCAATTAGACCTACGTGTGCCAGAGAGAGGAGACGTTGCTTACCTTGTTATGTCATCTTCGTAGATGAAATCCAGGGAACGAGGGAGCCTTAAAGATGGTCACCAGACAGAAATAATACTTTGGAGAAGGGAGTGGCCTCAGACCTCTTCCAATATTTCGACAAGGAGAGTTGTCTCTTTTAAGGCGTCAAGGTTTATCTCTGGTACACTGTTTTATAGATAGAGATTGAGTTGGAGATTGAGGGGGAGGTTGTTAAGAGCGGGGCTTGTAGGAGGACGGTAGAATTGGTCAACGGTCTATTGAAAGGAGCGACATAGTGAGAGAGAAACGGAGGTCTGGTTAATGGGACAGGACACCACAAGAGAGAAATAGGCAGAACTACGAGCGGGTCGGGGGAAGAAGAAGAGAATGGTTTAAGCTGGGCTGCGGTGCTGCCGGGCGAACTCAAAGGAGGCTTCCGGGAAGCTTGGGTGCGAAAGGGGCGTATACGGAGTGCAATTGCAAGTTTACTGAACTTGCAATGTTTAAGCTGTACTGTAGTGGTGCAGGGCGACCTCAAGGGAGCCTTCCGGGACGTTTGGGTCCAGATGGAACGTCTGCCAGATGCAATTGAACGGTTACTGAAATGTGTAGAAGAGCGGAAACTCGTAAACAAAAACAGCCCGTACAGTCCGAAGAATTCCGAGTGGGGAGGCCAGTGTTCATAGAATAGAAGGGGTATTCGCAAGTACAATCCACGGGGAGCTTTGCGGCCGATTCAAAGAATTCTATTCGGTTTTATTTCTTTTTTACGTTTTCCCTTTTGCGCGCGTGTGTGTAAAGCAGTCAGTAAGACGAAAGGCTGAAGGTCGAGTAAGGCGATTGCGCTTGGTATGTCTAAATCGGCTAGAAGGAAGACAAGAAAACAAAATAAAAATAGCAAAATTGTATTCAAGTAACAGCTTTGGGGATGGTTAGACAGGGCTGTTGCGAATGACGAAGCCCACTTTTTGTAAGAGTAATCTTTTTCTGTTCAATTGAGATACCTTAAGGTTCCTAAGCTGCCTTTCGAAGCATTGATTCCACCCGGCTCCAGGAAATTGAATTTATGAAGTAGGTACGATTCTCTGTATGTCCGGTCCCTTAGAGACTTAAAGTTTGACTGTAGAATAAAGAGCTTTACATCATCGAAATTTTGTTTCGGTTAGTTGAAGTGTGGCGCGACTGCTAAGGAGGTACTGTTATGGGTGTCGGCCCGATGTTCATTTAGGCGTAGGTTCATACGTTGACTCCTTTCTCCAATGTACTGCTTTTGTTGGAATGAGCATTCTAGCATATACGCAATGTTAGAAGAATTGCATTTGAAACTTGAAATAATTTTCTGAACGTATTGTCTGGCAGTGCTATCATACCATGAAATCCGCCTGCAGAAGTTTGCAGGTCTGGCAACTAGGGCGGAGGCAGGGGCTGATAACTGGTTCTTTAGAAGCACCAATGTTGGCATGCCGTAAAATGTCTTTTAGGTTTTTATTTCTTCTGTAGGTGACACTTGGGGCTTCTTGGTACTTCTTTTTAAGTCGTCATTACTGGCTTTAATGGGGTAGTATTTCCGCAGGATGTTTACGTTAGGGAGCGTGTTTGAGAATTTGGTTATTAAGGCTGGTGGTCGTTCACTTTCGTTTCCATGTTGTTGCTTGAGCACTTTGTCCCTTTCTAGCTTGGGTGCTCTTTCGTAAGGCATATCCAGTGAGATGACCGGGTACTTCCTGCTTGCCAGAGTGGACTTTATATCATAAGGAGTTTTATATAGTCTGTGTTATCACTGCATTCTCGTCTTAGTCTGGTAGCCTGTGCTACAAATATGCCTTGTTTGCTGTGTCGTGGGTGATGACTAATGAAGTCTAGGTACACTTGCCTGTCCGTTGGTTTCCTATAAAGTGTGGTTTTCAGTTTACCATTGTCAAGGACACCAGTGGTGTCTAGGAAGTACACTTGTTTATCCGAGTACTGGCATGACAACCTAAACCTCGGATGCAAAGAATTAAGATGTGAAATTATACTTTCTAGGGCTGTGCGACCGTGCTCCGAAATTATGAAGGTATCATCTATGTATGGAAGGTAAACCTTCGGTTTGATGAGGAAAGATTCAAAAAAGGAAGCTTCAAGTTCTCCATAAAAATGTTGGCGTAAGTGGGTGCGAAACGAGTGCCCATGCTGGTTCCAAAAGTTGAAAGTAGTAAGATGAATCAAACTGGAAACAGTTGAGAGATAGAACTAATTTATATTAAAGTAATGTAAACTTTCAACACATGTTGGTGCTGGTTTTTACTAAGGCTTCTGCTGTAGCTTCTATTCCTTTGGTGATGGTGATGTTCGTATAGAGGGCATAGACGTCGACATTGACCAGAATGGCGCCATTGGGTACTTTCCCACCATTGTTTTTTTGCTTCTATTCGGCGGAGAAAGTGTAGGCTGTCCTTAACAAATGAAGGAAGAGCAGTCGGGATGTCTGCCAGATGGTGATTTAGAAACACAGACAATGCTTCTGTAGGTGTGTTGTTGTTAGAAACTATTGGTGTTGCAGGAATTTCAGCAGAGAACAATGCTTCTATGGGAACTTTATGGATTTGGGGGAAGAGGTAGAAACGTCCTGCTTGCTTGTTCGTCGGTCTCAAGAAGCTTAGTTCTGTTGTAGTGATTTGTTCTCTCCAGCAGATCTGTGAGAGTTCGAAGGATCGTTTGACTCTAGTTCTGGGATTATGATCCAAAGGCTGGTAGTGGTCATTGTTGTTAAGCTGTCTATAGGCCTCATTTTTATATTTTTCTATTGGTAAGATGATGATGCTATCCCTTTTGTCTGCAGGCTTAATTATTATGTCCATTCTTGCTGATAGGTTATTTAGAGTGAATTATTCTGAGGGGGTCATTTTTTTTGCATTTATTTAATTACCTCCTTTTTATTATTATTTCTTTTGATACTGATTTTATAGACAAATCGTGGTATAGATATTCCTCGGCATCTGGCATCCAAGTGCTTGGTGCACGGAGTGCGTGGTCGTTGATGTCACTATTGTCTTGCTTATCCGAAAAAAATTCCTTTGTCTCATTCTGCAGAAAATTCCGGTAGATCCTTGCATAACTCGTATTTATTTACGTGGTTGTTGGCAGGGCAGAAAGTGAGGCCTCGTTCTGAAATAATTTTTTTCGGTGGTCGACTATGTTTTCGAAATATCTCTAACGTTGCTGTTACGCGTGACGCGGGAGCCGGAACTGCATTCTTTTCAAAAATACGTGTCAAGTTGCTGCTACTCGTACTGTTGGAGCTCGAGACTACATTTTGATTAGTTGCGGCAGGGAAACACTGCAAACAAGGCATCTTTGTAGGACAGACTACCAGACGAAGAGAAGTATGCAGTGATAACACAGACTATATAAAACACCTAAAGAACTAAAGTCCACCCTGGAAAGCAGAAATCACGCGGTCAACGCGCTGGATATGGCTTAAAAAGAGCATCCAAGCTAGAAAAGGACGAAGTGCTCAAGCAATAACGTCGAAACGAAAGCGCCTGACCACGAGCCTTAATAACCAAATTCACAAACACGCCCCCTAACATAAACAACATCCTGCGAAAATACTACCCCATTTTAACCAGTAATGACCGACTTAAAGGACGTTCCCGGAAGCCCCAAGAGTCACCTAGAGAAGAAATAAAAACCTAAAAGACATTTTAATGCGTGCCAAAATTGGCGCTTCCCAAGAACCAGTCATCAGCCCCTGCCTCCGTCCTAGATGCAACACCTGCAAACATCTGCAGACGGATTACATGGCAATAGCACTGCCAGTCAATACGTTTACAAAATTATTTCAAGCTTCACCTCCAATTATTCTAACATTATGTATATGATAGAATGATCATTCTCTCAAAAGCAGAAAATTGGAGAAACGAGTCAACGTCTTAACTTACGCCTGAATGGACATCGAACCGACACCCATAACAGTGCCTCCATAGCAGTCGGGGAACACTTCAACCAGCCGAACCACAATTTCGATGATCTCAAGCTCTATATTCTGCTGTAAAACTTTAGGTCTCCAAGGGAAAATAATAACAGAAAATCGTACTTAATCCATAAATTTATTTGCCTGGAGATGGCTGCAATCAATTCTTCGAAAGGCACCTTAGAAACCTTGCTGTTGCTGTTAAAAAAAGTTGGCATCTCCTGTCGCAATAACCTTGCCTGAACATCCCCAAAGCTGTTAATTAAATACAATTTCGGTCCTTTTTTTCCTGTCTTGCTTCTAGCGGCTAAAGACATATCACGCGCACTCCCCTTCCTCGATTTTCGGCATTTCGTCGTACTACCTGGTTTATGCACGCGCGCAAAAAGTAAAAAAGAAAAAAAGAGAGAAAACAGAAAAGTCCTTGAATCTACCGCAAAGCTCCCCGTGGATTGTACCTGCGTATACAGCTTCTATTCTTATACGAACACTCGCCTCCCCACTCAGAATTTTTCGGAATATATAGGTTGTGGTTGTTTACGAGTTTTCTCTCTTAGACACAGTGCAGTAATCTTTGGATTGCAACTTGCAGACGTCCATTCAGACCAATACTTCCCGGAAGCATCCTTTGAAGTCGCCCGGCACCACCGCAACCCAGCCTAAACAATTCCCCTCGCTTTCCCCGGTCGGCTCGTAGCTTTCCCTCTTTCTGTATCGCGGGGTCCTGTCCTATAACCACACCTCTGTTTCTGTCTCACTATTTCGCTCCTTTCAATCGGCCATTCACCCACTCTGCTGTCCTCCTTCCAGCCCAGCTCTTAACAACTTCCCCCCTCTCTCTCAACTCAATCTCTATCTATAAAACAGTGTGCCAGAGATAAAACCTGATGCCTAGAAAATGACAAGTCTCGTTGTCGTAATGTTGGGAGAGGTCTGAGGGCGCTACCTTCTCCAAAGCATTTCAATCTGCTGACCATTTTCAAAGCCCCCTCGTTCCCTGGATTTTATTTACGAAGATGACGGGACAAGGTAAGCAACCTCTCCTGTCTCCTGCGCACGTAGCTCTTATTGGAAACAGTCACTACAAGTACATCCGAGATCACTTTCCGTCCGAACATCATGCACCGTACATTAGATACCATAGAGGCGCCAAAACCCAGGACATTAAGAAGCTCATAGATGCCGCCCCACGGAACAATACGCACTTAATACTTCACCTCGGAACCAATGACGTAAAGTACAACACCGGTGAAAACACTTTCGAGGCCATCAAATCTCTCGTGTGACATGTTCAGACCAAACGACCGGACGTGAAGATAACCCTGACCACAGTGCTTCCCAGGATTGAAAACAATCACCAACCACACCCACTTTAAGTACAAAGTATCATAGCTCACTACGAGCGAACGGTAAAGCTCAATGACTCCCTCCTTGACTTAGAACTCACCCAACAAAATGTTGACTTCATCAACTATACATCAACCTATCATGACCTCCAGGCACATCTGGCCAAAGACGGTTTACATACTTCCTTCCGAGATGTTAGGATAGTGGCTGAAAATATGAAGCACAGGCTCAGCAAGTCATTTGAGGTGATGCTCTCCCCTTTCGGCCTCACCAGCCCGTTGGAACACAGCACCGAGTAGCAGACCAAACCTGACATTCTCTACAGTAGCGAGCCACCCTGTCACTCCAGGAACACCACATGTGACGCAAGCACCCGAAATGTGGACGTTTCCAGAACACCAGCTGAACAGCATGTAGGAGAACAACATCCCGGCCCAACAAAGACATCCCGCTCAATTTTCATGCAGACACCAACGCGCTCGAGAACGAAAACCAGCAGCCAAACAGATATCGACATGGACATCGCCCAAGACAGCCCCCCTAAACAACAGACTCCAAAAAACAAAAAAGAATCATCCCGGAGGTCCACACGAAACAAACGCAAATTACCTGCACCGAGTGGACCTTATGCCTTGCCCATCAAATACAGTGCTTTCCTAAGTGTTCAAAAACTCGCCGGCAAAAAAACAACCTACAGATTTTACCTCACCACCTATTCCGACTACGTCCAAGCCAGGAAAATCCCGAAAGGCCTCAGCCTAAAGCTATTTGTTCCCTTGGTGTTTTCCCCCCTCAACTAGAAGCTAAATGAGAGGACACTTTGAAGCGTGCATCGCTTTCTCTCCTTGGAATTCTCAGAGAACATGGTGACAAACAACTTAGTATTTTAAAGGAGCAGATTAAAATTATTCCACTAACTGAGCAGGAGAAAATTGATCTTGATGCCTTCAGATACCGTAAGGAACACGAGCTGTGCAAGAAACGAAGAGCTAAATTTGAACGTGACCAGCTTCTTCTGCCTGACACACATTGAACCATTGAACCCCCTGTTCTCGCTAAGCCTGGATATGAGGCAATAAATCATCTTACGTCCCCCGCAGACACACCAGATTCTGCTACAGTGGAATTTTTTTCTCCAGCTACTAATCAAAATTTACACTCTAGCTCAGATCGTAAGAGTAACAGCAACATGACACGTTTTTCCGAACAGAATGTAATGTCCGGCTGCCCTATCACGCGTAACAGCAGCGTTATAGATATTTCAGAAACATTATGGACCTCCGAAAAAATAATCCTAGAACGAGGTCTCAGTTTATTCCCTACCAACAACTACGTGAATTCATGCGAATTACACAAGGATCTCATGGAATTTTCTCGCAGAATGAGACTAAATGACCTTTTTTCCGATAAGCACGACAATATTCACATCAACGCACTTGGACACCAGATGCTGAGAAATTTCCAAAACTGGATTTATATATAAAATCACTAATAAAGGAAATAATGACAACGAAGAAATAAAATAAATTTAAAAACTTGACCCGCTTAGAAGAAGTCACTCCACATATCCTATCAGCCAGAACAGACATAATCATAGGGCCTGCAGACAAAGGGGGTAGCATTGTGATCTTACCAATGGAAAAATATAAAGATGAGGCAAAAAGGCAGCTTAACAACCATGCCCGCTACGAGAGTTCGGATCATAACCCCAGCAACGTATACAATCAAACGATCATTCGCCATCGCACGGATCTGCTGGCTAGAGAACTAATCACTATACCAGCCCTAAACTTCATGAGAGCGACGAACATGCAAGCAGAACGCTTCTACCTACTCTTCAAAATTCATAAATACCCCACAGAAGTATAGTTCACAGCTGACATCCCGGGACGACTTATGGTTTCTAACAACAACACCACTACGGAACCATTTTCCGTGTTTCTGAATCACCATCTGGCAGACATTCCGACTTCTCTTCCTTCATTTTTTTCTGGACAACCCACACTTCCTCCGCAAAAAAGAAACAATAAAGAATGGTCGGCAAATACACAATGACGCCATTCTGGTCATGCTTGACGTCTCCGCCATCTACAAGAACATTCTCATCACCGAAGGAATAGAAGCTACATCAAAGGCCTTTGCAGACAATACGCACCAACATGTGTTGGAAATATACATAACTTTTTTAAATTAGTTCTAACTCTCAACTATTTCGAGTTCGATTCATCTTACTACTTGCAAGTTTTTGGAACCCGCTAGGGCACTCCTTTCGCACCAACTTCCGCCAACATTTTATTGGACAACTTGAAGCTTCCCTCTTAGAGTCTTTCCCCCTGAAACCGTAGGTTTACCTTCGACACATAGATGACATCTTCATAATTTGGAAGCACAGCCGCACAGCCCTAAAAAGTTTCATTTCGCATCGTAATTCTTCCCGTACGACCATTACGTTCTCATGCCAGTACTCGGATAAACAAGTGAACTTCCTAAACACCACTGTTGTTCATCACAATAGTAAACTGAGAACCACAGGTAATAGGAAACCAATCGAAAGGCAACAGTAACTAGACTACACTAGTCATCACTCATGACACTGCAAACAAGGCACATTTGTAGGACAGGCTATCTGACTAAGCCGGGAATGCAGTGATAACACAGATTATATACAAATCTTAATGAACTAAAGTGCACTCTGCCAAGTAGAAATCACCCTGTCACCTCGCTGGATATGCTTTACGAAAGAGCACCCAAGCTAGAAAGGCACTAGGTGCTCAAGCAACAACGTCGAAACGAAAGCGCCCGAACACCAGCCCTAATACCCAAATTCTCAAACGCGCTCCCTTACGTAAACCACATCCTGCGCAAATACTGCACCATTATATCCAGTGATGACCGACATAAAAAGAAGTTCCATGAAGCCCCAAGAGTCACCTACAGAAGAAATAAGAACCTAAAAGATATTTTAGGGTGTGCCAAAATTTGCGCTTCCCAGCAACCAGTCATCAGCACCGCCATCCGTCCTAGATGCAACACCTGGAAATATCTGCAGACGGATTGCATGTTCAGTAGCACTGCCAGCCAATACGTTCACAAACATATTTTAAACTTCACCTGCAATTCTTCTAAAGTTAACGCTGAGCTCCCAAATCCTTTCCTTCTAAACCGTCAATTTCCTCTGGCTCTTCGCATAGTTATGTGGTCTTGATACTTGAAACTGGCCTATTCTTCAAATGTACATGTGGCAGCAAAGTTTTCAAAAAAAAATAGCGGAGGTTGCCATACCAGCCAGCAGTCGCCAGAAGCAGGTCAAGAAACTAGCAGGAAACGAGCACTTCCCTAGTCCATCACGTTCGTTGTAACGTCAGTGCCATGTGAGCCCTTTATTGTTATCCTACAGCCTCGCTTGTCTTGATTTCGCCCCCTTTCCCATCTGTTCCCCAGAACCACTACAGCGCCCTTTTTCTGCCACCCCTTACCCTCTCGGGCTTCGTATACTCCTGGGTCACGGAGATCCTACGTTACATCATCTTGCAACGCCCAGAACTGAAATTTATTGATATCCAAATGATCTGGACTATTTGTATCTTTGATAAAGACCAGACTCCGGTCGAAATGTTAGAATAAATTTTGTTATGTTTTTCAACGGGCCTTTTTTGACGCACAGTTAACTTTAGAGCCAGGAACCTTTTCTCTCTGGGTCTCTCTCTCTCTCTCTCTATATATATATATATATATATATATATATATATATATATAAATATATA
Source organism: Haemaphysalis longicornis (assembly GCF_048455015.1). Taxonomy (NCBI): domain Eukaryota; kingdom Metazoa; phylum Arthropoda; class Arachnida; order Ixodida; family Ixodidae; genus Haemaphysalis; species Haemaphysalis longicornis. Next base: position 202,927,569 of record NW_027526385.1, read on the forward strand.
TAAGGAGTTTTTTTCAAATTTAGCGAAGTCCACCTCAGGTGTAATTGAAAATACCGTCGTTTTGTGCTACCGAAATAACGTTGGCTCCTACTGAAATACTTTTTGCCACGGTGTACAAGAGAGGAAGGGATCTTATGTGAGCACTGAAATGGAAATGTAGCTGCAATACTTCCCTAGGAAGGTACTTGTAAAATTTGTATATGGCACACAGATTTTACACGGACTATTTTACCCTTTTTGGATAAGTTGTTGGTAGTTTCACAGGTTCTTGTTGCGAAAATTTGCCGGGGAAGTATAATTTGAGGACGTTTCATACTAATAATAGGAAAACTGGTAACGTGACGGTCATTTTACAGCTGCAAAATTTTGGTGCCTTGGAACAGAGGTCACTGAATGAAGACACCACGACTAGATGTGGACAGAAGGAGTGTCTTCTTGGCAACATCCGCACTCCTCTTGTTCGTCAGGTGCCCTTTCTTTATCTTAGATTCTCTGAAAAACGTCGAAAAATACTTCAACTCTTCATGATGGGGCCACAATTCCCCAAGTGTTTAACGAGAAGTCCCGTGACGTCTTTCACCTTCAGGGGGTTGACGATGTACTCGTAAAAGCCACGCCTTTCTGGGGCACCTGAAAGATTCCTCCCTTTGCGTAAAATTGGAACAAAATTTCACACTGAGAACCGGCCATGTGGTTCTGCTCAAATTTCTGGGGTTTGTCTGTTGGGGCTCAGATGCATATGAAGAACTATCTCTGTGCTAATCTTAAAGGGCAGGCTCTGTGTTGGCTTCAATACTTCTGCTGCAGAGGACTTGCAGTCGTATACAACCCAGTGTTTTCTGAGCTCCAGTACGGTGCCATGTTCCGCAAAATTTTTTTGTAGCTGTCTGTGTTCGGTATTTCTCCATTTCATCTTATGTCTTTCTCAATCCTCTCATATACTCTATCTGGCGGCAAGAAACCGTGACCAGTGACAGGAAATACAAGAGTAACTTTCGATACCTCAGCAGGGGCTTCATTTTTGAGCCACCACAGAATCATACATAGCATGGAAGTATTCTTGTTCTGGCCAGCACAGCCGTCGGCCACCAAATGAACTTCGTGGACTCACTCATATGTTATGCTTCGATGCGTCCTGTTTAGTGCGCTTGCCACTTCACTGCTTGTTTTTTCACTCTCATCTTCGCTCCATGTGTAGCAGTGAAAAGCTTCTTTGAGTATAGAACCATTTTCTTGGTTTTGTGCTATGCACAACTGGTACAGATAGAGCTTCCGGTTGAAGTACATCTACTGGTCAGGAAGTTTAGGCATAGCTTGGATTTGTTGGCCATTAAAAGAAACCGTCAGAAGATTTGCTCTTCTTTCTTTCAAGAGAGCGTAAAAAGCCCTATATTTCAGGTTCTGTACACGCTGCTCCGTAATCACCCTTTGCTTTTACGAAGGATTGTCAATCGTCTTGAGGTAGTGTGCATTTCTCAAGCATACTGAACAAACGTCCGTCCGTGGTGTCCCGAAGGAAGGTTAAATTTCGACCCAAAAATTTGATGAAAATGGCCGTTCTGCACTTTCGCGTCAATGGAAGCTTCAACATTGTAGATGCGCCAAACATTCCTGATGCTCTTCAGCTCAGATGGCAAGTAAAGCTGCTTTGTCTTCTTGCTACAGTAATGCGACACTCTAGCGCGAATGCACTTTGTGAACCTAATTAAGGCTGCACGCATTGCACCGTACCGTTTTACTTTGTGGTACCCTCCTCGATTTTCAAGCTTGATTTCGCCCATCTCTGTCCTTCAGCAATCTTCTGACTGTACTGTGGCTGACTCCTAGCATAACACAAAACGTATCACGGCAAAATGTGACAACTTTCTTGTCACCGAGGCGTACCTTCTTCGTCGCACAGAGCCCACGATGGGAGGTTGTATCCGATCCTGTACGGCCCTTCACAGGTCCAGAAGTGCAAAAGATAAAAATAAAAGCACGGCGGTTTTTCTCCTGAAGTCCCACAAATTTGTCCTTTGGACTTCTTGCTGAAGCTGGAGAAATAAGAGCGCACTTGAGGGTTTTCTTCTTGTGCGCAAAGTTCGGCTGTGGAACGTTCCGCGCTCCTTGTGCGCTACGTAGCCTAGCACCGCTTCTTCTTCTGCTGCGAACCGACCGGTCACCAATCTCTACGTTATCGTCGTCATCCATTTGAAACTGGTAAACTCGACCAGAGAACACGAAATCAATGCAACAGGCTCAGGCGCGAAGCGCAGTTATGACGGCCATGTTGTCTGCATGATCACGAGTCTTGCAAAGTGATGGCTCATTGGTTGATGGTATTTGGCTCATTTTGATTGAGACAGGTTGCGTACTTGGCTCGTTTTTCAATCGTAGTATCTATTTTGGCTGCGTGTTGCTCTGTATATTTGGCTCATTTCGTTTTAAACGCTTTATCATATGAACGCCCTCTACAAGTAGTATTTGTTACACCCAAATTTATCCTAGTTTCGGTTTCGGTATATGGCTCATTTTGAAAAATTAACACCTCATATACATATATACATACATACATATATATATAATTATATATCTATATATATGTATATATATATTATATATATATATATAAAATGATAAAATCTATTATTTTAATGAGGTAGCAAATTGTACGAGTTGGGTAGCATTAATGGAAACGGAAACACACGAAGAAGAGAATAGATGATCAAGGTGCTGTCTAGCAAGTGAAATTTTATTGGAAGAACACGTGTTATATAGGCAACCAAGAAGAGATTAAAAATGATGAATTCATACACGAGTCACGCACACTTATCACGTATGCACCACACACACGAGTTGTCTAGGAAATATACTTCCTCATATATTACTGCGATAGCGTGTTGCTCACGCAGGTGTCGCTGCTCTTTATAGTTCGGTACGCTTCCACAATTTCCCTCGTGCATTGCTTTCTGGTTCTCATCACCACGGCTTTTTTCAAAGTCGGGAGCGCTCGCTCTTCTTGTCTTCTTCATGTGTTGTTTCCGTTCGCGCTGACCACCATTTATATTTCTTTGTTGCTTCCGGAGACTTTATTTCCAACGTTTAGAGCTGAGACAGGTCTTCTTCAAGAAAGAAATCTTTGCGAAAAAATTGTATGAACTCTGGTTGGGGGCGGCTCATAAACTCAAGCCACATGGGAAACAAACACTCAACTGACCACACACACCACAGAGAGCTCATTCCGCTAAAAGCAAGCGAAAAAGATTCCCAAACAAAAAAAAACAAATAAACAAAATAAAAGAACAAAAAAATGGACAAAGGGGGGGCACCAGGAGCATACTGCATGTGTGCGTGTGGTGGTGATGATAGGAAACGCGACTAGTGACCAGTATATATATATATGTATATATATATATTTAGAGGTTCTGGGAGTCGCCAGGCGGGAGTCTTTATTCGTGCGGTCAAAGCGCAAGGAAGGCTCAGCAAGAAAGGCGATGTCGATGACACTGCCGCCACCGAGATGAGGATGATGCGATGATAATAGGATGCACACCCAGGAAAGGGCGATTGTCCACTTGCTAAAATATAACCTGTACAGCTTCTCACACTTATCCTCCCCCTTCAGGAAAAGCGGTCACCTGGCCGCTGGCTAGGGCGTGTCGGTACGATGAACGTATGGTTTCAGCCGAGAAACGTGAACAATTTCAGTCCCGCGGCAGCGACGATCGGTGACAGCGTTGTTCGGAGCCACGCGATAATTCACCGGGGACGTTTGCTGAAGCACGGTATAAGGACCGATGAATCGCGAAAGCAGCTTTTCTGACACCCCAGGTTGGCGTACGGGTGTCCAGAGCAAAACTTGGTCCCCTGGCTGGAAGGAGACACTGCGGTGAGTCTCATCGTAGTGAGACTTGCGGAGATGCTGACTGGCTTCAGTATTCTCCCGGGCCAACCGGCGGCAGTAAGCGACGCGGGCAACAAATTGTGCGGGGACATTCTCCGTGCAGTCAACAGGTGCAAAAACGAAAGTTGAATCGAGAACAGAAGGTGGTGGGCGCCCATAGACGAGATAATACGGCGAAAAACCAGTGGTGCGTTGAACTGCAGAATTATACGCGTATGTCACAAAAGGCAGAATAGTGTCCCAATTGGTGTGATCTGGTCGGATGTAGGCAGAAAGCATATCAGAAAGTGTCCGATGAAAGCGCTCAGTCAACCCGTTTGTTTGAGGGTGATAACTCGAGGTCGTTTTATGGACGGTATTGGCGGCACGAAGAACTTCCGCGAGTACTGCTGACAGAAACGTCTTCCCACGGTCGCTTAGAAGAGCGCGTGGTGGTCCGTGGCGCAAAAATAGAGAGTGTAAGAAAAACTCGGCGACCTCTACGGCGCAACCGGTTCGGAGAGGGGCGGTTTCAGCATAGCGGGTAAGGTGGTCAACCGCAGTTACTACCCACCGATGACCAGCTGGGGTAACGGGCAACGGGCCGTATAAGTCGATGCCCACAACATCGAATGGTGCTGACGGACAAGGTAGTGGTTGCAGCGGTCCGGCAGGTGCTGTGGTTGGCCGTTTACGGTGCTGGCAGGGCTCGCAGGAAGCGACATATTTGGAAACACTGGTAGAAAGCCCAGGCCAGAAGAAACGACTTTTGATTCGGTGGTAGGTCTTGTGAAAGCCTAAATGTCCGGCCGTAGCGTCGTCGTGAAAAACGCGCAGTATCTGCTGTTGAAGAGCACGCGGAACGACGGGAACCCACTTGTCACCGGTAGGGTCGTAATTATAACGATGCAGGATACCATTAAAGAGACGGAACTTCTGCAGCTGACGACGTTAGCGGCTGTTCGACGGCTCTGCCAAACCGTTCAGTTCATCCATGAGTTTCCGACAATAATGGTCTGCCCGCTGGAGTGCAACGAAGTCTGCGGGACAGTCGAGCTTCACGACGTCTAAAGGCGCTATTGGCAGGGTGACTTGAGCCGCAGGAGCTGATGATTCACTTTGTGTCGAGACAGGGCAACGCGAAAGGGCGTCCGCATCCATATGCTTTTTGCCAGATTTGTAGGTTACAGTGAAATCATACTCTTGCAGCCGGAAGACCCAGCGGCCAAGCCTTCCGTTCAGGTTCTTGAGCGACGAGAGCCAACATAAAGCATGGTGGTCAGTGACCACCGTAAAATGACGTCCGTACAGGTATGGGCGAAATTTTTGTACTGCCCAGACAACTGCGAGACACTGTTGTTCTGTGATTGTATAATTTCGTTCGACAGGTGTCAGGGTACGACTTGCGTAGGCCACAAAGTTTTCTACTGAAGATGCGGTGCGCTGCAACAGCACGGCACCGAGGCAATGCCCACTGGCGTCTGTGTGTAGGATAGTCGCCGCCGTTTGGTCATAATGGTGGAGCACCGGTGCAGAAGTGAGAGCGTGCTTTAGATTTTCGAACGCTGCTTCGCAGTCATCAGACCATGTGTAAGAGGTGCCAGATGCGAGAAGTTTGTGGAGGGGCGAAGCAAGCGAAGCGAAGTTTCGTATGAAACGCCGGAAATAAGAAGCTAAGCCAAGGAAACTGCGGAGGTCTTTGAGGCGGGTCGGCCGGGGAAAGTGTTGTACGGCATTAATTTTGTCGGGGTCTGGGCGAATTCCGTCTTTGCTCACTACGTGTCCGAGCACCTTGATGGATTTGCTCGCGAATCGGCATTTCTTTGTGTTTAGTTGGAGCCCGGCGTTGGCAAGGCATGTAAGGACTTCATCGAGGCGGTGTAGGTGGTCAGCAAAAGTAGAGGAAAAAACAACAATGTCGTCTAGATAGCATAGGCAGGTTCTCCATTTAAGGCCGCGAAGGACGGTGTCAATCATTCGCTCAAATGTGGCCGGAGCGTTGCACAGCCCGAATGGCATCACGTTGAATTCGTAAAGACCATCGGGCGTTGCGAAAGCTGTTTTCTCCTTATCGGCTTCGTGCATGGGAACCTGCCAGTATCCAGAGCGAAGATCGAGGCTCGTAAAGTACTCGGCACCTTGCAAAGTGTCCAGGGCATCATCGATGCGGGGCATCGGGTACACGTCTTTACGAGTTATTTTGTTCAGTGCCCGATAGTCGACGCAAAAGCGTACGGAACCGTCCTTTTTTTGCACTAACACAACCGGCGAAGACCACGGACTCGATGAAGGACGAATGATATTCGGCTTGAGCATGTTGTCGACGTTATCTTGTATAACCCTCCGCTCGGATGGAGAAACGCGGTATGGGCGGCGGCGAACAATAGACGAGGCATCTGTATCGATGCGATGTTCCGCAGCAGATGTCTTTCCCAGAACAGACGAAAAAATGTCGAAGGAACGCTGGTGTTTTGATAGCAAGACTTGTAATGCTTGCTTCTGGTCTGGTGTAAGATCAGAACTTATTGCCGTGTCGAAAGCAGAGGCTGGGGTTGGCGACTTGGAGGCGTGTTGATCGGTCGAAAGTGTAGAAAGTGGGACACAGACACTGCCTCATCGTCACAAACTGAAGCGACCGTGGCACCTTGCGGTAGCAAAATTGTTTCGGTAGACGTATTTACTGCAGCAAGGAGAGCTGAACCAGACGAAAAACGGACGAGGCAGGAAGGTATGACTACGCCTTTCAAAATAAAATTCCCAGCTGGTTCAATCAACACATCACCATCAGTGACTGTGGTCGAGGAGACGGAAAAAACTGTTTCTTCTCCTGGGCACAAAATAGAATCGGTCCTCGCTACTAAGCGGCGTTGCTGCGGTCTTTCGGAAACACTAGCAATGGAAGTATCGGCGATATGAAGGGTGGGTTGGCGACAGGTGATGACCGCTGAGGCCGACGACAGAAAATCCCAACCCAAAATGAGTTGATGTGCACATGAGGACAACACTGCGAACTGTATGTGATGACGTATGGAATCGATGAACACACGAGCTGTGCAGAATCCGGAGGTTCTAATCATAACACCGTTGGCTCCACGAAGAGTCGGACCGTCATAGGGCGTCGTAACCTTGCGTAACCTAGAGCACAAATCTATATGAATGACGGAAACACTGGCACCTGTATCAACTAAAGCTTCGGCCAAACTCCTTCTATGAAAATAGTCAATGTATTTGATGGGGACTTAGGGGGACGAAGATTTTTCCCGTGACGCAGTTTCCCCCCAGAAAACTGCTGCTTTCAGTTTTCCGAGAGACGGTCGGCAACGTGAGAGGCAGGGCGGAGAGGAGACGATGACCGGCGGTAAGGCGAAGGTGACCGACGTCGGGGAGAATGTTGCGTGCGGGGCGGGTCATAGGAGTCAGGAGGGGGCGAATAGCGACGGGTAGCTGGTGGAAACAAGGGTTGTCCATAACGGCGTGGGCTGTTATCACGGCGTGCGTTCATAGCGTAACTGTATCGCTCGTCCTGCTGGCGCCGTCGACAAAAACGTGAAATATGGCCCCGGATGCCACAGTAGTAACAAACTGGCCGTGAAGGGCGCCAGACGGAATAAGACTGCGGAGTAGAAGAGACCGTAGAAATGGGAGCCACGTGCGCGCAGGATTGCCCCACGTGCGTTAGCGGCGCCGACGTTTGCATGGCCGGTGGCAGTGTGGAAGCAGAAGCCGCAGGACATGTGCAGGAGTGCTCAGCCTTGTACGGAGGATCGGACTTAACAGCGGCCAGCTCATCCCTGATGAGATCACGCAGGCCGGGAACCAAGCTTTCTTGTGGAGCTGCGAGCACCGTAGTACTCGGAGGCTGGTGGCGGTTGTCTGGGAGATTGTGCGAGACGTGTCCTTCAAGCTCCTCGCGAATGATCAGCCGAATCATGGCGCGCAAGTCGAAGTCCTTTGAGAAGCCTTCGCCCCACATGGCTGGCTGCACCCTCATAGATTGCCGGTCTTCAAGTCGTTTGCATGCGGCTATGACGTCCTGCACGCGTGAATGGTTCTGCAGGGCAAGTGCCTGAAAAGCAAACGGGGCAATTCCCTTCAGAATATGCCGATCCCGGTCTTCTTCCGACATGCTGCCGTCCACTTGTCGACACAGGGCCAAGACATCCTCGATGTAGGACGTAAAGGTCTCCATGGGATGTTGCACGCGCTCATTGAGTTTTTTCTTGGCAGCTTCAGCGCGCGTGGAGGATGTGCCGAAAATTCGACGCAAGTCAATGGTAAATTTGTCCCAATCGGTGAAATCTTCGCGATGATTAAAAAACCAAGTTTGAGCCACCTTGGTCAGACGGAAGGGCACCTCCGCTAGCTTGTAAGAGTCATCCCATCGATTGAAAGCACTCACGCGGTTGTAGGCGTCGAGCCACTCTTCGACGTCGTCACCGCGGAGGCCAGCGAAAGATGGAGGATCGCGCTGGGGGCTGGTGATAGTAAAGGTAGGCTGGATCGGGGCTGCAGCGTTGCTGCCCGAGCGGCTGCTCTCGTGCTGCATGGTGCTGGTGGGCAGTAGCAAACGACGACCTGATCGTAGCTCCAGTGGCGCGGAAGCGAGAGGTAGACTGCGGGATCAAAGCACCTTCCACCACTTGAGAGGCTCTGGGAGTCGCCAGGCGGGAGTCTTTATTCGTGCGGTCAAAGCGCCAGGAAGGCTCAGCAAGAAAGGCGATGTCGATGACACTGCCGCCACCGAGATGAAGATGATGCGATGATAATAGGATGCACACCCAGGAAAGGGCGATTGTCCACTTGCTAAAATATAACCTGTACAGCTTCTCACAATATATATATATATATATATATATATATATATATATATATATATATATATATATATATATATATAAATATATATATATATATATATATATATATATATATATATATATATATATATATATATATATATATATATATATATATATATATATATATATATATATATATATAGGGCCTTGTCCTCGGTGAGGTAAGGCATTGATTTTATGCCAATTCCGTCTCGGAACACCGCACTAGCAACCCACGATGATGATGATCAGTCGCATAGTAGACGAAGCGTTCCTCGATGTGTTTGATGATGGGGATAATGGGGAAGTGAAATAAATGATTTTCTATGCTTCGGAGCACGCGCTCACACTTATTCCCCCCGCCCGCTGAGGCGGCCTCCCGGGCGCAGTCACACGGAAGGACGACGATGGAACGGCTTTAGCCGAGACACGTGCACAATCTCGGTGCCTCGGCGTCGGCGGTCTGCAGGTGGAGTTACGGGGGTAATACGGAAGTTTACCAGTGAGGTTTCCTCTAGAACGGTGTACGGTCCAACGAAAGGGTGAAGGAACTTTTCGCACAGGCCGGGAACCCGTAAAGGAGTCCATAACAAAAGTAGCCGTATTGTAAGCGAATGTCACAAATGGGAGTATGTGGTCCCAATTGCTGTTATCAGGTGGAATGTACATCGAAAGCACGTCAGAAAGCGTGCGATAAAATCCTTTAGAAAGTCAATTAGACTTATGGTGATATCCAGTGGTCAATTTGTGAACAGTTCGTGAGGCATGCAGCAGTTCTGCAACGATGTTCGAGAGAAACGTTCTTCCCCGGTCACTTAGCAGAACACGAGGGGCGCCATGCAGGAAGACGATGCGATGCAAAAAGAAGCTGGCCTTCCGTCAACACTAACAGTACGCAGGGGAGCTGTTTCAGAATGTCGTGCCAGATGGTCCACAGCTGTCAAGATTCAGCGGTAACCGGCATGAGTTCGAGGTAGCGGCCCGTAGAAATCAAACACAACAACCTCAAAAGGCTCAGTGGGGCACGAGATAGGTTGTGGCTGTCCAGCCGGAGGTGATGTAGGGCGCTTGCTACGATGGCAGGACGTACAGGACGCGATGTACTTGGATACGCTTGTGAACACTCCAGGACAAAAAAAAAACGCGCTCGAATGTGGTCATACCTTTTCTGATATCCGAAGTGGCCAGCGGTCGCATGGTCAGGAAAGGCCTCTAAAATTTTACGCTGCAGTGTCCGCAGAGCAAAGGGAAACCCCTTTTTTCCAGTAGGATGGTAAGTTTGATGACGCAACACTCCTTCAACAACCAAAAATTTTGTTTGCTGGCGGCATAAGCGACTGTTTGGAGGCTGTCTTCTACAGCTTAGTCGGTCGACTATGCTTTTACAATAGTGGTCTTGTTGTTGGAGCTTTTCAAGCTCAAAGGGTTCACCAACCGCATTGGAGCTGACAGGCGCGAGCGGCAACGCTTTTGCCAGTGGCGTTACGCAGTCGATACGTGAAGGCGATAGCGGGCAACACGATAGAGCGTCTGCATCGAGGTGATCTTGCCGGACTTTGATGTGACAGAGAAGTCGTATTCTTGCAAATGAAGAATCCATAGTCCAGGGCGTCCAGTAGCGTTCTTTAAAGTCGATAACGAGCAGAGTGCGTGGTGATCGGTTGCAGTGGTGAAATGGCGACCGTATAAATATGACTGAAACTTGTGGACAGCCCAAGTGACCGCAAGACATTCCTGCTCGGTGATGCTGTAGTTTTTTCGGCGGGCGTGAGAGAGCGACTGGCATGAGCAACATGCCGCTCTCCTGATTGGTCAACGTTGGAAGAGAACGACGCCAATGGTGGTCCCACTGGCGTCGGTATGGAGAAGTGCTGGTCTTGTCTCATCGAAGTGGCACAACACTGGGCGAGAAGTGAGCGCGCCTTCAGGCACTTGAAAAGCTTTGTCACAGTCGTCGGACCAGGTGATGAGAACGTCAGATTGCAGAAGCCGGTTGAGAGGTGAAGCAAGGTTGCCCAAACCGGGAATAAGACGACGAAAATATGAGGCAAGGACGAGGAAACCGCGGATGGATTTTGTTGTAGCGGTCGAGGAAAATTGAGCACGTCTGTTATTTTGTCTCGGTCTGGCTGGATGCCTACTTTGTTTACAACATGGCCTAGCACTTTGATAGTTTTGCTGACAAAGCGGCATTTTTTTGTGTTGAGCTGAAGTCCAGCAATTGCTAAACATGTAAGTACTTTGTTCAAGCGCTCAAGATTTTGAGGAAAAGTCGATGAGACGATCACAACATCATCGAGATAACATAAACATGTCCGCCATTTGAGTCCACGCAGCACTGTATCCATGGGACTCTCAAAAGTCGCTCGGGCATTACATAATCCAAAAGGCATAACCTTGAATTCATAAAGTCGGTCTGGGGTGGAAAAACGAGGGTTTTTTTGTGAGATTCACGCATTGGGATTTGCAAAAAGCCAGATAGGATGTCCATGCTCGAGAAATATTCCGCACCTTGTAGACAATCCAAAGTTTCATCTATTCGGGGCGTGGGGTATACATCTTTTCGGGTTTTTTGTGTAGGGCGCGATAATCAACGCAGAAATGCACTGATCCGTCTTTTTTACGAACCAAAATGACTGGTGACCACATGCTAACAGAGGGGCGAATGATATTGCGTTCAAGCATGTTCGAACTATGATCCTCGATTATCTTTCGTTAAGATTAAGATGCACGATACGGAAGGTGGCGGATGATACGAGAGCCATCCGTGTCAATGCGGTGTGCTGTTGCGGATGTCTGCCCCAGCTTCGGCGAAGAGAAGTCAGAAATATCTACGTGTTTTTCAAGCAAAGCAAGTAGGGACTCTGCCACTTTATGGCTAGGGTCAGGGCTAATCATTGCGACAACAGCGGCCGATGACGATCCAGGATCCGAACGGCGCTGCCCTGGTGACGATGAGCAAACGGGCATAACAGACATGACCTGGCTGTCAGCAGCAGCAGTAGCAATAGCACCACCTTTGGGCAGGAAGATTGGCTCTGAACTGACGTTCGTTGCAGCAAGTACGGCCGACCTATTCGAAAACCGGATGAGGCAGGTGGGAATGACGACTCCTTTAGGAAGGAAGGGGCCTGCAGCCACGGCTAAGATGTCACGATTTTCAATACTATCGGAGCATATTGGCATTAGTTTCTCTTGCCCAGGGAGCAGAACTTCATCAGCTTTTGCCACAAACCGAGGCAGATCCTCATCATCAACGCTGGGACAGTAGGTAGCCGCAAGTTCGACAGCCGGTAAATAGCACCAAATGATAGCCGACGGTGCAGACAGAAAGTCCCAACCTAGAATCAATTGGTGTGCACACGGAGTAAGCACTGCACAGGGAACGTGATGACGGCTTCCATCTATGAATACTCGAACTGTACACAGCGCTGAGGGTTGCAGTACGACTCCGTTAGCATTGCACAGTGAAGCACCAATGTAAGGAGTTTTAACCTTACGGAGAAGCGAACACAAATCTGCATGAATAACCGAAACGCTTGCAACAGTATCCACGAGAGCATTAGGGAAAATTCCTTCCACTAGAACAGATAACAAGTTTGATGGTCTTTGAGGAGGACTTGAGCATATTCCGGGCGACGCAGTTTCACCTCCGGAAACTCCAGGCGCTAGTTTTTCAAGCGGTTGGTGGGAACTTGGGATGCGGGGTGAAGAGGAGACACGGACTGTGGTTACGGTGAGGGTGATCGGCGGCGGGAGGGGCGATTGGTCTGAGGTGGGTCAAGCAAGGGGGAGAGTGGCGATGAGCGTCGCGGGGTTGAATCATACACACGACGTTGTGAACCACAAAGATAACCGAAATCACGTTCGAACGGTGCGTTCCCTAGTCGCTCATCTTGCATACGGCGTTGGCAGTAGCACGATATGTGCCCCAGAATCCTGAAGTAATAGCAGACAGGTCGGTCGTTCGGGAAAGCCTGGCGAGGGGTTCCCATGTCGGTGTTGTACCCCCGTGGAACGGTCGCTGCGGAGATCGCTGTTAGATGTGCGGGTGCGAATGGGACATGTTGTGGCAGGGGTGGTCGCGATGCCATCGCCGAGTAGGACGGGATGGGAGTTGTAGCAGTGGGGGGTGGCGTCGGCATCATACCGGCATGGTTGCCAGCTCGCCCTTCACGAGATCGCGCAACTGGAGTGCTTCTGGGCGAAAGGGATCGCGTGGAGGAGACAGCGGGTCATTGAACTGGAGCTCTTCAGTGAATGATTTGACATACGAGGGCGCGTAGGTCGATGTCTCCTTGTGGTTGCATCGCAAGAGCATTTGTTTGCAGAGGGACGCCCTGTAGTTCATCCAGGCGCTGACAGGTGGCCCGGATATGCCGTATGTTCGAAGAAGTTTGAATTACAAGCATGTTGAAGGCAAAAGGTGCTATGCCCTTCACGGCATGGCGAACCTAGTCGGCCTCCGGAATGCTTGCATCCACACGGCCACAAAGAGCGAGAACGTCCTCTATGTAAGACGCATACGTCTGCTCAGGGCGCTGAAGGCGAGTGGCCAGTTTCCTTTTCGCCATGTCCGACCGAGTGGTTGGCCTACCGAATATCTGGCGCAGCACCTGACAAAACTCGGCCCAGTCGGCGAGCCGGTGGTTGTTGTTTAGAAACCATGTTTGTGCCAACTCGTCCAAGGAAAACCCAACGTTCTGTAGCTCCACCTTGTCATCCCAAGTGTAAAGGCACTGATTCGAGTAAACTGATCCAGCCAGCCATCAACCTCTTCATCGTAGAGCCCGGCGAAATGAGGAGAGCCGCGCTGGCAGTTGGTGATATAAAATTCCAGAGGCTTAGCAGGGGAGGTGCCACCGGGACTGCTTCCGCCCTCACGCTCTATCGCTGCTAGAGGCAATCGCCTGCCTGAACGGAGCTCCAGAGGTCTGCTTGGAAGGCGTTGACGACGGGATAGCGCGCAACCCCCACCACCTGTAAGGGACTTGGGTACTCGGTGAGGTAAGGCATTTATTCAATGACAAAGCCGTCTCGGAACAGTGCACCAGCAACCAACGATGATGATGATCAGTCGCCTAGTAGACGAAGCATTCCTGGATGTGTTTGATAATGGGGATAAAGGGGAAGTTAAATAAACGATTTGTAATGCTGCGGAGCTTAGCGCTCAAAATTTATATATATATATATATATATATATATATATAGTAAGGAAATGAGGGGCTCGTTAAGGAAATACAGAAAGATAGGGCAGCAGTCTACAACGCCAAAGGAGGCATAGGGGTGTGGTTAGGCTCTTTTGTTTTTCACTACGGTTAATGAAGTAAACATTTTTTCTTAATATACAGAAGAAAGAAAGAAAGAAAACCAGGCGCCCAGAGTGGGGACCGAACCCACGCCCTCAAGCACCCTCAAGCGTCGGATACACTTCTAGTAAATATAAATAGCCTAGAAAGTGAAGGAGAACACAGTCGCCCAGATAGCCGAATTGGTAAGGCATTCGACATGTAATCGAAAGGCGTGGGTTCGGTCCCCACTATGGGCGCGTGTTTTTCTTTCTTTCTTTCTTCTGTATATTAAAAAAATGTTTACTTCATTAACCGCAGTGAAAAAGAAAAGAGCCTAACCACACCCCTATGCCTCCTTTGGCGTTGTAGACTGCTGCCCTATCTTTCTTTATTTCCTCAATGAGCCCCTCATTTCCTTACTATATTATTCTGCGAAAGCCTAGCGAGGGTCTCGGTTCTCGCAGCCTTGATGTCTAAGTAGCATAAGAGGGCTTCCCGCCAGTTACCCACTCATGACAGGCTGTAGACGCTCGAGTCACGACCAGGGGGTTGAAAAGAAGGTCCCCTTCTCCCCGTGTAGTCAGAGTGGCGCTGGCTACCACCCTCAAGCGTCAGATACACTTCTAGTAAATATAAATAGCCTAGAAAGTGAAGGAGAACACAGTCGCCCAGATAGCCGAATTGGTAAGGCATTCGACATGTAATCGAAAGGCGTGGGTTCGGTCCCCACTCTGGGCGCGTGTTTTTCTTTCTTTCTTGCGTATATTAAAAAAAATTTTTACTTCATTAACCGTAGTGAAAAAGAAAAGAGCCTAACCACACCCCTATGCCTCCTTTGGCGTTGTAGACTGATGCCCTATCTTTCTGTATTTACTCAACGAGCCCCTCATTTCCTTACTATATTATTCTGCGAAAGCATAGCGAGGGTCTCGGTTCTGGCAGCCTTGATGCCTAGGTAGCATAAGAGGGCTTCCCGCCAGTTACCAGCTCATGACAGGCTGTAGACGCTGGAGTCACGCCCCGGGGGTTGAAAAGAAGGTCCCCTTCTCCCCGTGTAGTCAGAGTGGCGCTGGCTACCACCCTCAAGCGTCAGATACACTTCTAGTAAATATAAATAGCCTAGAAAGTGAAGGAGAACACAGTCACCCAGATAGCCGAATTGGTAAGGCATTCGACATGTAATCGAAAGGCGTGGGTTCGGTCCCCACTCTGGGCGCGTGTTTTTCTTTCTTTCTTTCTTCTGTATATTAAAAAAAATGTTTACTTCATTAACCGTAGTGAGAAAGAAAAGAGCTTAACCACATCCCTATGCCTCCTTTGGCGTTGTAGACTGCTGCCCAATCTTTCTGTATATATATATATATATATATGTATATATATATATATATATATATATATATATATATTTATATAAATATATTTATACATATATATATATGTAACACAGGAGACATGGCGTCCGTCGAACGAACACCTTTATTAAAAACTTCTTTTTCGTCCACCACTATCGCACCGCACCTTCTCTTGGTGGCTAATCTCCCATTCCGGCCAACTGCCCTGTGCCATTCATCCATCCATCTGCGGGACATGACATATATATATATATATATATATATATTGCTGCGATTTTGTTATTTTGGGTGCCATCCCCGACCACCTAACTGGGCTGTTTCTAGTAATGGGTATGTGCTGAGTGGTGGACGGAGGAGAACGAAGTCCATGCTCGCTTGCTCTAGCTTGCTTGTGCATCGCCAGTGTTGGCCAGCACAAGTTCGCCCTGTTAGTAAACGCTTTTACTCTCCTTACTGAAGCTCATCGCTAAAGAAGTGGTAGAGGTGCGGGGTACATGACACCCCATCCATCAAGGATGCACAGATCGGCGTCCCCCAATTCAAGTCGAAGTTTCGCCCGTCCACGAGCGAACCTCCGTCGTCTACTCGGACTTCCAGCGGAGTGCGGCCTTTTACCTGATCGCATGACCAGGATGACAGGACGGGACGCTGGCGCTGCGAACACGACTCCGACGGGCGCCCTTTCCGCTACCTGGTTCAGAAGCAGCGGCAACTAAAAGTCTTTTACGGAGAGCCTTATTAAGACACGAAAGATTGGCCTGACAACTTCGAGTGCGTGACAACGTTTAACGGCTTAGACCACAGATTAAAGCTGCGAAATGTGTACTTTTCACTGAAAGAACACGCCCGAACCTGGTATGAAAAAAAATGATTCCACGGTGTGGTCTTAGGAAGAGACTGCCCTTCAAACCCGAAACCAGCGTCCGAACGAGAGCGTCGCCATGTGCGCGGAACACATGGCTCATCTTTTTCAGCTTGCTGACCCTTCAATCACCGGCGACACGAAGGTTCGACATCTCATGCGCGGCGTCAAGCAAAACATCTTTGCCGGGCTGATGCGGAGTCCCCCGCCAACGGCTTCCGAGTTCGGTTGCAAGGCTACCACGATTGAAAGGGTGCTCCACCAAAGGGCGCGGCACTACAGTCGCAATGAACCAGCCCTGCCCAACGTATCCGGCATGGAGAGCCTTTGTCTCCGGAGCTTGTGAGAGAGATTGTTCGCGCAGAGCCGCAAAGGCTGCAGCAGGGACAGGTTTCACCGGCTCCGCTGTCCGTAGCACAACTAATTAGGGAGGAGGTAAGGCAGGCTGTTCGGGTTCCAGAAAGAGTGGACGTGTCCCAGCAGGATGAACCCCACTCCTCATATGCAGCAGCCTTGCGCCAGCCCGTGTACAGCGCTCCCCCTATTGTTGCCTCGGTCGCACCGCAACGCGCCCTGGAGCTGGCGCTACGTACACCTTCTCGACGAAAACTGGACGAAAACGGTGGCGCACCCCTGGCAACACGCCTATCTGCTTCCACTGCGGGGAAGCAGGGCATATCTGCCGGACCAGCCCATATCACCGAGCTGGTCTGCGTAGATTTCCAACGAACCCACCACGGCCTCGAAACGGACAGAGACCTCCCGAAATCATGGACTACATCACCGGACGCCGTAACGTTTATTCGCAGCAACGCCATCAGTCTAGGTCCCCGTCCCCAATGCGACGCAGGTCCTCCAGCCCTCGATTTGCCTCGGACCCTGGAAGTCGTCCCTCTGGTAGCCCGGAAGCCCAGGGAAACTGAGGCCAGTGACTTCCAGAGGTGAGGCTGCTGATGTCACAAATTGCAAAGATCCTCCACTGCAGCGAACGCTACGACGAGATGACGGGCAGCCAGTACCTGAAATTTGTTTCACCCAACCGATTGCCTGTGAAGTGGTGGTAGATATCGACTGCTGTACGACGACTGCATTGGCCGATATGGTGCTGATCGTTAAATCATCAGTGAAACTCTCGCTTCTAGGCTGAAGAAAGTTATCACACCCTGGACTGACCTGAAAGCTCGCACTGCTGCAAACAATCTGATCACCCCAGTGGGTAGGTGTACTGCGCGCATAAAAATTCACGGTTTTACCTACGTTAACGACTGTATTGTGCTCCCTGATTCCCCGAGACACTTAATTCTCGGCATGGACTTTCTGCAGACAAATGGGGCAGTTATCGGCAGTTTGTGTAACGCTAAATTCTTCTCGTCTCTGGACTCAAAATCTGGATATTGTCAACTAGAAGTTAATAAAAGGGACCGTGAGATAACAGCGTTCGTTACACCCGATGGCCTATACGAATTTAAAGCCCCTGCAACGTTCCAGCGTATGATGTACACCGCACTCGCTGGATTGAAATGGCAGACTTGCCGTGTATACTTTGACGATGTAGTCGTGTTTTCTAGTTCTTTCGAAGAAGATCTAACACGACTGCGAAGCATTTTGGAAGCAATCCGCTCTTCCGAGCTCACTATTAAGCCTCAAAAATGCCACCTTGGGTTCCAGGGGCTGACATTTTTTGTACACATGGGTAGTGCGCAAGTCGTCTGCCCAGATCCGGAAAAAACAGCGGCCGTGATCTCTTTTCCAGTACCAAATGACAAAAAAGCTGTCCGACACTTTCTAGGTCTCTGTGCCTATTACAGAAGCTTTGTCGAAGGGTTCTCTGGAATTGCGGAGCCACTCATGCGCCTCACAAGAGAAGACGTACCCTTCGTTTGGACGGAAGCGGAGAAAGTGGCATTTGATAAACTGCGTAGCCGCCTTCCGACGGCCCCAATCTTGGCCCACTTCGATGAAGATAGCGACACAGAAATCAGAACGGACGCCAGTAACGTTGGCATCGGTGCTATCTTGGTTCAGTGGCAGCAGGGTGCCGAGAAAGTTACAGCATATGCCAGTCGCACACTGTCTAAAGCTGAACGCAACGATTCGATGACAAAAAAACAGTGTCTTGCCGTGATATGGGCTATAACTAAATTTTGGCCACCTTTGTATGAAAGGCCCTTCGGAGCCGTAAACAATCACAATTTGTTGTGTTTGCTTGCCAACCTCAAGGACCCCTCCGGTAGGCATGCTCGATGGAGCCTACGGCTGCAGGAGTACGGCGTAACGGTCGTGTATAAATCTGGAAAAAAGCACAATGATGCCTATTGTTTGTCGCGGGCGCCAATTCTGAATGAAGCACATGAAACGAAAAAGGATTTGCCATTGCTTGGGGTCATCCATAATGCGGACATGACCCTTTACCAGCAACGGGGCTGTTTCTAGTAATGGGTATGTGCTTAGTGGTGGACGGAGGAGAAAGGAGTCCAAGCTCGCTTGCTCTAGCTTGCTTGTGGATCGTCAGTGTTCGCCGGCACAAGTTCGCCCTTTAAATAAACGATTTTACTCTCCTTACTGTAGCTGTAATGTCTATATATATATCTACATAGAAAATGAAGGGCTCGTGCAAAATGAGACAGAAATAATAGTTAGCAGTGCAGAAAACCTCGCAAAGCAAAGGGGAGGATGTGGTAGGTCAATGAAACAGATAAAGAGTTTGGAATGAAAGTGGAGAAAAAATGCCGACTTGGCGGGCATCCGACCCAGCAATTTGGAAAGAAAGTAAGTGGAGAAAAATGGCCACTTGGCGGGCATTTTGTCTCGAATTTCTTTTTTGAAAATTCTTCATCTGTTTCATTGACCTGCCACATCCTGCCCTTTGCTTTCCGAGGTTTTCTTGACTGTCAACTCTTATTGCTCTCATATATATATATATATATATATATATATATATATATATATATATATATATATATATATATTTATATATATATATATATATAAAAATATATATATATATATATATATATATATATATATATATATATATATATATATATATATTTATATATATATATATATATATATAGATATATATACACATTCAGCACTTGCTTGCTTACTCCCAAAAAAGTTTCATCTGTTTTTATGACCTACCCCATTGCCCCCTTGGCTTTCCGAGGTTTTCTTGACTGCAGACAATTACTCTGTCCTAATTCACCGAGCATCTTAATTCCCATTTTCTCATTCGCTACATGCAAAGCGAGGGCCCCTGTTCTGGCAATTTTGGTGCCAAAGGTAGCTTAAGAGGGTTCAACTTATGTCGACCACTCTCAACATGTCTAAGACACTCGAGTCACAGCCGGGAAGTTTAAAAACAAGGTACCTTCACCCTTAGTAGTCCGACTGCCGCTGGCTACCACCCCCAAGTTCAGGAAACAAAAATACCTTAGCATACCTACGCGAGAAAGTGGTGGGGAAAGAGCCCCACCGGTAGCGTAGTGGTCATCGCACCAGACCGGTATTCTGGAGGTCGTCGGTTCGGATTCCACCCGGCAACCAATTTTTCACCACTTTCTTTCTGACTCAAAAAATTCTTCAGGTGTTTTTCTGAACTACCGCATTCCCCCCTCAGCTTTCGAGGTTTTCTTGACTGCCAACCCTTATTCGGTCTTTATTCACCGATCCCCTCATTTCCCTTTTTCTGATTCGCTACATGCAAATCGAGGGCCTATGTTGTGGCACTCTTGATGCCAAAGGTAGATTAAGGGGGTTCAACGCTGGTCGACCGCTCTTGGCATGTGGTAGACACTCCAGTCACGGCGGGGGGGTTAAACAAAGAAGGTGCCGTCCACCCCGAGTCGTCCAAGTTGCGCTGGCCACAACCCCCATGTGCAGAAAAAAAAAATAGCTTAACATATTGTCACGCATGTGGAATGTATTCTTCATGTGTATGCCCGCGGTCGACATTGTCTTGGTGTGCCTGGTGTCACGCCAGTTCTTCGCGTACGATGCGGCAGATAGTGTCAGCCAAGTCAGGCGGAGGGTTATTGTGAACAGTGGCGATTGTGGTGTCGTTGGTCAAGCGGCCGAACTTGGGGGTAATGCGGCAGGTTTTCAATGCCTCAAATGTACGACATTGCTGGATCACGTCCGCCACTGACTCCAGTTTTTCCCTGCTTATCAGGAAATGGTAGACGTCTTCGGGCTATGCCTTCTAAATGATGGCCACCTTTGTCTTCCTCCGACATCTGTGGGTTGATTCGACATAGCTTTAGTACTTCCTCGATATATGTGCTACACGTCTCATCGGGAACTTGAGCCTGCTGAAGCAGTGTCTGCTCTGCATTCTTCATCTTTGCTGCGGAGTCGCCAAAACGGGCTAATATCTCTTCCAAATATCGGTTCCAAGTCGTAAGCTTCTTTTCTGGTTTTCAAACCACGTTAGCGCTGTTCCATTCAAGGAAAACACAACGTTCGGCAGCTGAGCATAGGCGTCCCAGCGGTTGTAGCGACTCACCCTCTTGAAGTATGTCAGCCACTCCTCAACGACTTCTTCCTCTTTCCCCCAGAAGCCCCGTGGTTCTCGTTGGGGATGCCAGCTGCACATGGCCGACTTTTGCGGCTGGTGATTACCACTGCGTGGAGGCATGGCACAGAGCGCTCGTGGCAGGCGCGCAAGACGTTGGCTTTGGCAGAAACCTTGTGATTCGGTTGTTGCATATCCAGTACCTCCATCAGTCTGCCACGTCCGGGACCGATTTATTTGCAGAAAGTTGGCTCTTGAGGGGGAGGAAAAACTGGTGCGCCGATTGTCCAAACAATTGAGAAGTTCCAGGTTCGTTCTTCTCTTCCTCGTACGTACCCGTTCATCTTCTTAAGCTTGGAGGATGGAGTTACTAGATTACCTTAACTACATTCCACATGCGTAACAATATGTAGCCGACAACGTGGTGCGGAAACAGCCCTTCCGGCAGCATAGTGGTCATCGCACCAGGCCGCTATTGTGGAGGTCGTTTGTTCGGATTCCACCTGGCGGGCATTTTTTCGCCACTTTCTGACTCAAAAAATTCGTCATAGGTTTCTATGGCCTACCGTATTCCTCCCTTTGCTTACCGTATCCCACCGTATCCCACCCCAACAGTCTATATATATATAGATATATATATATATATATATATATATATATATATATATATATATATATATATATATATATATATATATATATGCTACCTTGGCAGCCTTGATGCCAAGGTAGCATAAGAGGGTTTCCCGCCAGTTACCCGCTTATGACAGGCTGTAGACATTCGCGTCACGCCCCGGGGGTTAAAAAGAAGGTCCCCTTCTCCCCGTGTAGTCTGAGTGGCGCTGGCTACCACCCTCAAGCGTCAGATACAGTTGCAGTAAAAATATAAATACCCCAGAAAGCGAAGGAGAACACAGTCGCCCAGATAGCCGAATTGGTAAGGCATTCGAGATCTAATCGAAAGGCGTGGGTTCGGTCCCCACTCTGGGCGCGTGTTTTTCTTTCTTTCTTTCTCACGTAATTAATAATAAAAATAAAAATAATGTAACGTCACTAACGGTAATAAATTGTCTAACTGTTCCCCTATGCTTTCTTTGGCGTTGTAGACTGCCAGCATTTCTTTCTGTATATATATATATATATATATATATATATATATATATATATATATAAATATATATATATATATATATATATATATATATATATATATATACATATAAATATATTTATATATATATATGTGTGTGTGTGTGTGTGTGTGTTTATATATGTGTGTGTATGTATATAGGAATAACGAGTGCCTGGGCGGAGAACTGAAGAGGTTTAGCCTTTTCGACCATAAAATAATTTTCCCAAAACTATGTTGCCCGTGGGCAATATAAGTAAAAACAAATAAGATTTGTTGATGAGAAACTTATGTTATTAAAATATTTTTTTCTGGAAATACAATTCAGACGGAAAACAAGCGCTAAATAAAAACACAGGACGAGGAGTGGACGGGTCCCGCTTGTCCCGTCCACTCCTCGTCCTGTGTTTTTCTTTAGCGCTTGTTTTCCGTCTGACGATGAACCAACATGTCCAAACCTTTTCCCTTCTCACATACGATTCAAAGCAAATAAAGTTGAAAATATTTTCTCTTTTAACGTATACTATTCGTTTGACATAAATAAAAAAAAAACTCAAGATATTTAGAAATTTTACCAAAGTAACGATCTTTCGCTCCTTCTTTTTTGGTAGAAATACTGAAGGAGGGACTTTAAGTAGTCAGCACTGTGCAGTATACAATTGTTTTTTCAACTCAAGCATATTTCTACTTTGTTTGAATTGTCTTTTGAATGCGTACCCTTTCTAAGCACTATACATTGTTCTGTCTATTTCAATGAGCTTAACGATCCATGTTAAGAGGAGGTTACCTATTCTTGTGCGATATTAGTGTACCATATAAAATAATGACGCTGAAATTTCAGAGCCCCCTCAAAGTAAGTTTTCTCTTTGTCTCTTTTTTTGTCTCGTTTTTTGTCTCTCCTTGTCTTTTTTTTTGCGGACAACGTCTCTTTTCTGCGGACATACCACTAGTTTTGTTTTGCACTAAAAATGCTAGCAAGCTCACTTGTGTCCCTTTTATACTGTTTTACAGCTAAAATTCTAATCATTAGTTCGACTTCACTACAACAGCCAGAGAAACTTGGCCTACAAAAAGTTCCTCAGGAAGTCGAGAAAGCGTTTCCTTAAGCAGTTATTACCACAACCTTTTTATACACAACTTTATTACATAGTTATTCTGCAACATAGACTGCAGGAAACCATGATAGTTTTAATATTAAGGGGTGTAAAAATCGTGCTACGGAATGGCGACTGGGTTCATTCGTTAATTTTATCGTAATATCAGCAACCTGCTTTTATATTTGGATGTGTGCAATCCTCTTACCTTATCCGCATCGGAAAAATTATACTGAACGTCGAGACGAAAGGAGTGCGGAGACCAAGACGTTCTGAGAAGCTAAAGGGAGAACCTGCGTAGGACGCAATAGTAAGTTTAGCTGAAGCAAGTCACAGGTTGTATTGGTCATAAACAAGGAAAGATTATAGATGTTCCTGCGCGTAACCTAGACAACTCAGAATTCAGAAAGCATAATATCGACACTCTGAGTTGAGTTCTTCCATTGGACGCAATTTTTGTTTGCTGTCTCCCAGGTTTAGCTAATAGACAATTCAAGCTTGTTAGAAAATACCAAATAGTTTTAGGAGAGCACAATTGGCTTGCTTCGTTTTTTTTATTTTCGTACGTTGGGTGGATTGGCAGATTATGTAGTTGGAGTAGAGGAATGTTTTCAAGTCGCAGGTGATGATTGAGATGGTGACGTAGTAACGCCTAACATGTGGCCTTCTGGTCAATGTAACAAAACCACGAGAGGGATAAAACAATGCTTGTGGATGGTATCTTGCGCCAATGTAGAAAAATTCGGCATTTACGCGTTTCTGGTGTTCTCAAAAAGTACTAACATTTTGCCTACCAAACAGCTCAAACGAGGTATAATTTTTCTCATTGTGCTCTGGTATTGCACTCCTGTTCTTTTATTTATTTTCTTTCTGGATAAAGCAGTTTTAGCGTCCGGAGCCAATCACCAGAGCGATTCAACTTCCCCCATATTTCGAAAACTACAATTTATTGTGCTTTTCGTCTGCATTTTGTTCATGTGAAAACTGCAGAAAAAGTGTTTTGCGTTTTAAACGCCGCCTACACATATCTAATATATTACAAGCCATTAGGAATTGCCTCTAATTATTTCGCATGTATTTTTGTATTCAGTGCCTCCGTTCAGGCAAATATATTTCTTAATTTTCTAAATTTCCTGTTTTTTTTAACCCAGCTGTCAGTTACGAACCTGTTATTTCTTGGCGAAGCGAGCCATAATTACACCATCTGAGGCATTTGCGCTTAATTCCTCTATATTTGGTGTCTTTGTTACCCCTTTTGGGAAGTGGCCTAAAGTGTACTTGCTACTTCACGTGTACTGTTTATTTTTATTGCAATTGCATTGAAACCACTCACTACGATTTACCGACATCCCGAAGTAGTCTAAATTGTTTACCTTTGTAGGACAATCTATTTACCTCACTTAAAAATTTCCTGATTTTTAATGCACTCTCTTTTTACAGCTTTTTTTTTATTTGGCTGCGCTATTGCACATCACAGCTTCGACTCTACTCCCGAAACGTTTAATTCAAATTATGCAATACATATCTCAAGGCTGTGTAGAAAGCATTTGTTAAGCTCTTTATTACAAGGAAACTTTTGTTACCAGACTTCAAAAATTATTTTTAAACGTTTTTCTACATCCTTTAAGGTGACTTCCCGTATAAAAGACGTGACAGATTATGCTGTAGCACCTCAGTTTTTCTTCTCGAATTACAATTTGGTGGTGATATTTAGCAGAAATTTTATTTTCGTGTCGGTGGAAAACCTTACCATTAATTAGTCATAGTGTCCTTCTTGGACGTTGTACTGCAGATTTTCCATAATCTTATTAATAAATATTGTAAGAATTTCTCAAAACGGCGTACCTCTTTTATGAAAGCAATCTCCCAAATTGCACAATCTCAAATTATTAAAATGTGGTTCACTGTCGGCTAATGGTGACAAAAGATTCAAGCTGTTCGGCAACGATACATAAACCTCAATAAACACTTCATCGGGGAATTCTAGGCATATAAACATCCGTCCATGTTTTCGAGGAGAAACAATATTTTGCATAGCACCCCTTCCTTTCCCAATTGAAGATTCCAAAGGCAATTTTGAGAAATACAGGAATTAATCTGTTGGTATCTGACAGTGCTCAGTGGTCTTGTTATGGTTGGTAGCCAAAGACTGCAAACGTTTCGCCAGAGACACGTTACTCCTGATCTTGGCTCTCTTATTCGTTTTTCAATACAAAGATTCTCGGAGGCTGCGCAGTATAATGTTAGTCGCTTTTATGAGGGAAACAATAAATCTTTTTAAGGCACTGGTTTTTGAAAAATTGTGCTTTCTACGCGGTGCGTTTTTTCTCTACTAGAATGCTTATTACAAGTGAAAAACATCTGAATAAAGTTGTGCTTTATGAGCGCCTATTACGTTTATAATTTTCTCCCTGGGTTCTCTGGCGCTATAATTTATTCCGAAAAATGTCTGCGCTTGGTAGGTAGCATAAACAGAACCATAGCTACTGAAAAAGTTTGAAAGCAGCTTTTTACTGTACCATTTAGAAAGCGTAAAAAACCTAAACACACATAAGTACAAATGTAGTTCATAGTTCAGAATATTGTGTACATCCTAATTTTACCAGAATACCGTGAAATAAAGCGTAAAAAATATAAATAAGTACAGTAGTATTTGTATTCTAACATGCAACACGGTACTGATTCGAGTGTTTGGCACAATATTTCTCTTGTCATTTTAGAAATATAATTGGGCACAAAATGTCGCAGCGACAAATGCCATTTCTTGGTATACACCAAACTATTCAAGAAGACAAATCTCTGGAACAAAAAGTGCTTTTGTGGAGGAGGGGTTCATTAAACCAATGTTGAGTTTTATGCAACGAAGATAAATAAACTATCAGAAGACTAGGATGGCAAAGAAGGTGGCGCCATGGTCGCAAGAATTTAAAAAAAGGATCTGTGAGAGGCCTGAGCCTAAGTTGGCGTTCATAAAGATCACTAAATATTTTAAATGAAGGTTTTACAGCATTGTGGTTTGGTGGTGTGCAACCCTGTAGCATTTTTGGAGGAAACTACGGTGTTCATATGTCAACCTATTGCCTTGGAGGAGAACTCTGAAATTGAAAATTGAGGATGGTCAAGCGAAGTATTTTCAAAGCAGCCTTAATAGCAACGTCGCAGGTGAGCGGCTCCATCACCTTGTGCTATTCCCTTCGTTTTTGTCTTCTCACAACAATATATTACACATACGACTTTATTACAAATGCCTATGCAAACTTCGGAAACCTTTTTATTGTCTAATGCAGCAGAGCAAACATTTGAAAATGAATATAGTGCTTCGAAATTGCGTTCATATAACTTCATTGTTGCTGTATTTATTATGTGTATTTAGTGATTGTAAAATTTACTTTTGTTGCACAAGGCAACGAATATTTATTAACAAGTACGCCTATTTACTTTATGTTTTAGGTCATTGTATTTGTTTTAAAGAATATTTTACACTACGCTGCCCAATTTATTTTTTAGAATCTTCAAATGGTAAGTTTTGTTTAAACAATTCGCAATTTTTTCGCCAAATGAAGCTAAAGCTTTCTTCAACATAAGGCCTACATATATTACAAATAAAGAACCAATCTCTTTCCAATGGGTAGCAAAACGTACCTGGAAAAAGGCCGATGACATTCTGGCCTGATTGTAAAAGAGATTACTCCTAGCTCCGGACATATTGTTGAAGTTGAGAGTCATGAGTAAACGAACAGGAATATTAACGGCAAAATATATCTAGTGTATCACTACCGTTATTTCCTCTTCTGCAAAGAGAAATGCGAAAGTGTGGCTTTCGAAAACAATTTGATTTCCTGCTAACGTGTCAGCGCGCGCGTTTGTATACCGAAACGGCTTGCATACTTGATGACCATTTGAAGTTGAAGTGCTATGAGATAGCCAATGCTGCAGGTGTTTTTCTAAGCTGGAGGTGGCTGTTTCATGAGTATCTAAGTATCTGCTATTCAGGCTTTCATTTTGGCAGATAAGGATGGTTCAAACTTCTCGCTTTTGCAGACTATACAAAAATGCCTTTTTACAAGTAATACTCTATGTCAATTTTCTGAACCTAGAAAAGGCCTACAATCTGTTCGGTGCTACGATATCCTGTGGCATCTAAACGTTCTTGTTGCTTTGTGGAAATGTGCCTAACACCCTAAAAATGTATCTGTCATAACAAACATTGGTCTTGTGCTTTGGGTCTGCAGTATTCCCGCTTACGCGCAAGAAAATGGCGTTACAGAGGGCACAATAGTAAGCCAAGCACTTCTCATGCGACACATGAACACAGCCACAAAATCTCTACGCTACCATTTACCCCCCTTCATACGAAGCTTGTATCGGTTTCCGGTCTTATAACCTATTATAAACCAAAAGTAGCCCTTGATTACTCTGGCAGAAATGTGTGAAGGCAAAACAACAAATTGAGGTAATCTTCTTGATAGCTTCAGCCGACACACACTGCGCAGGAAAAGATCGTTCACATAAAAAAAAAACAAAAAAAAACGTTTTGCGACTTTCCACAAAAACAAATGGTAGAAATAAACGCCCGCCCCCCGACTCACGCACCAAAAGGAATTCGTGTGACTTGTTCTTTCCCCTGTCGAGTCCCATATAAACACTGCAAACTCCAGGTGCAGGCCTCTTACATGAAAACGCGAACAGTGCAGCACCTGAAGTACGTACCCCATTTTGCTTATCAAAAATGTTGTATACTGATGCTCTGCCTAATATGTAAAGTCCACTACCTTATCACTTCTCGGTTGTTTCGCGCAGTTCAGCGGTCTGTCTGCGTCAGTAAGGGTCACTGCTTTCTTAGTTTTCTAGGGGCCCTCCCAAGTACTAACCTGGCGTCGTCTGCCAGCTAATACATTCAAACACTTTCCCACTTTCCCAGTCGTCGTGTCAAATTCCTAAACACTTTTGCCAGTTTACTGCGCTGGAACCATATTTCCAAAACCGTTTCAGAGCGTTTACAGCAACACTGATACTGCTTCTGTCAACAAAAAAGGGCAATGTCGTCAGCGTTAGCCAAAACACAATCTTCAGCTGACTCAAATCGAAACTCGTTGATGCTCTCGCTTCTCATCATGCTGAAACAAAGCGATTCAATATATATAAAAAAAAGCAACGTTGACAATGAGGCCAGCTTTACGCACGCCCCGGTGAGCCTGAATAGGTTTGCTTCTCATTTTATTTACAACAAGGTGAGTGCAACACCCATTGCACGCTATAGGAACTCCCTCGCAAACACCAAAACCTGCGTTTACATGTTGTAACATGTCTAAATAAGTTGATGGGATTCCTGGTCGAATGCTTTAGCCAGGCCTAACTGAAGCATAGCCGCAGCATCGTGCACACTTTTTTAGCATTAAGAACACTTCTGGCAGTGCAAATGTTCATTACTATTGGCCGTCTCTTTATTACGCAAGTTGGGGTGGCCCCACAATGTCTCTTTTTACACTGTACAAGCGGCTAGCTAATACTTTCGTTTGGATCTTTTTATCAACGTTGGTTCAACTGATTTGGCGATACGCATATATTTCCCTAAGATTATCGTTGGCCTCTGATTTCGGTATGAAGATTGTGTGTGGGAGAAGAAAGGACGGAGGTATTTTTTTTGTTTGGCCTGATTCATCGTAAACATCACACAGAACCGGGCTTATCTAATCCTTAAACTCTTTATAAAAGGCTGAGCTTAGTCCATCTGGACCTGGTGTCTTCCCTGGGCTCAGCTCGGTAATGGCTCTTGTTATTTCAACTGTTGTAATATTAATTTCGAGACATGCTGTAGTGTCTCAACTCAGGCGCGGCAACAAACACAAACTCATTTTTGAACTGGACAGCATCGATAGTCCGACGCGTGAACTTCTCATATAGGCACAGAAACTACGTTCGATGCTTGCCTAATCATTACAATTTACGCCATCGTACCCTATTTCCGCTATTGTATTTCTACTTGCGTTTTTTTTCTCTGAACTGAGTGCTGCTTTGGTAGGCGCGTCTCCCAACAAGAACCGTTCAGCACTTGCACGTATAAGTGCGCCATAATAGGTATCCTTATCTAATTTTCCGAGCTGCGCCTTCAGTGTACGAAGGTCGTCCTTGAACGTACCGGGCGACCTACATTCTTATCTCACAAAAATGTCAAGGCTAGATCGTAGCAGTGCTTGTTTGCGTTTATCTTCGCTTTTTATTGCCCCTGATCTTTCCACAGTATTCGATTTTACTTCTTGTTTCACGAGTTTCCATTTAAAAGCGAAGTTCGCGTTTCTTTCACCGCTGAAAGTCTTTCGAGCGAATTTGTTTACTGCCTCCACGATTGTTTCGTCTTCGTCTGACGTGTTCATTTTTCATAAGCGCCAACAAAAAGCATTTTGCCGCTTCACATTTCTACCAAGCCTGAAGATACCAATCAATGATCGCTGAACAAGACAGGCATCACACGGTATTCTTCAGACTGCGGTAGTAGATCAACGATAAGTACACCTTATTCAGACGCGCATGGCTGTTGCGTTGGAAATGCGTGTAGCGCATGGGGCCAGTACTACCCACGCAATCACCAACGTATTCTAATGCGAAGTCTGCGACCGTACATCTTAGTACTGCCGTATAGCATTCCTCAAAGGTGACTGGCTACTTTTTCGCGTGCGAAACACGCGCAGATAAAGTCAGGAAGTAAAATTTTAAGCTGGTGTGTCTGACACTAACATCTAATTTAAAAAAAAAGCAACTTGCTTGCAGGGGCTTGTGGTGCAGAAAAATAACATGCCATTCAATTGAGAACAAGGCCAAATCGCACACAACGAACTTCCCCGAGTCAGACGCAGTGACGGCATTTTGGATGACCTCTAAACTACTCCGTAATAAAAGCGCGCAACCTCCCGATAACCCCACTGCGTGAGAAACACAGACGTCATAGCGCGACATGAATGACTGCATCATATTGTCCGTTTGATCCCCTCTCTTGGCCTTGGTTTTTTGCAAGGCCCCAGTGTCAATATTCTCATCTCCCAGAAGGCGGTACAACCGACTTTCACGTCTCCGATCGGGAACTCCCCTGACATTAGGCATGACTATGGCTATAGGCTTGCTAAATAAATCATTCCAAAAAAGCGACGATATTTGCAGGGTAACAATTACCTCCATGCACTCGCAATAAAAAAGCACTCCGCCAAACTAAACAACT
Organism: Haemaphysalis longicornis; assembly: GCF_048455015.1. Lineage (NCBI taxonomy): Eukaryota > Metazoa > Arthropoda > Arachnida > Ixodida > Ixodidae > Haemaphysalis > Haemaphysalis longicornis. The sequence goes on from NW_027526385.1 coordinate 202,957,726, forward strand.
CACTCGCATTCCAAAGCGCAACTGCAACATAAACAAAAGAATTACACCCATCTACAACCATAGGTAGGATGTGGAGCGTCATGGGGGTTCCGTTTGCGTTTCTGTGATGTTGGTTAGCCAAATTTGGTGGATATGTATTGAACCCCGTAATGCTCTTATATCCTACTCATGGTTCCCTTCAGGGAGATGGGTGTAATTTTTCCTATTCCATGCGTATATACGCCAGTGATACGAGATTGAAGTGGTATCTAAAGGTCTGTCAGTGTTTGCGCTGATGCTCTCACCTAATTGCGTCCGCACACTCACTGACGGGGCTGTTGCTTCCATCCTACCTCATCTGAAGAAACACAGAGTCAAGCGGAAGCACAACCGGAGTCAAGCGAAGCATGCGGCCAATCCCTAGCCCAGTCCGTATGGCCATCCTGCCAAATTCATCATCAGAAGTGCTGCGCACGGGGCGACAGCAACGTACACGCTCTCCTCTTCTCAGCTTTGTCTTCTTCCCCTTCTTCGTCTTCAGCGGTTCCCCAATGGGACGATGACGACGGTGGCGCATGCGCAGGTGGTGTGCAGACGCCGGACCAACGCCGAGGACGTGGGACATACCCCCGAGCATAGGATTGTCATCTTTTCCATCTTCGTCTTCAGCGGTTCCGCTTTGGGAAGATGACTACGGTGGCGCATGCGCAGGTGGTGTGGGGACGCCAGGCTACTGCCGACGCCGCGGGATATACCCCCGAGCATAGGACGTTCCGCATGAAAAAGAAAATAAAACACTCATAGATACATACATCACACTGCAAACAGTCTAAGGGCCCTAAGGGCACCACTAAACACGGGGGTCTACATCCCCCCCGCATGCTAAAGAGCACACCGAAAGACCCTTTAGAGGCAACGAAGCCACGGAAGTTGTTCCAAAAGTATTCCCTGTACCCAACTACGTCGTTCAGCTTAGTTCGGCCGCGCTTTGGTAGAGCAGTGCAACACCATCATGGAACAAAAAATTGCCGCCTACCTTTCAAAGCGTAGTGCTGACTAGGTGGGCGTGGCCGGAGGCTTCGTACGGCCTTGGGCACGATGGGCTCGGTTTGAAGCTCGAACATCTAACTATACCCGCCTTAGTAGGCGGCTCCTCAATGCCTGGACTGTCGTCGCCTTGTCCTGCGTCGTTGCCCTCACCTTGCCGCTTTGCGGCTGCACCACTCAGTTCCATTTACAAAACGTCCGCTACAGTAGCCGACGCCCCCGTCGTACCCTGTCTTGCCGCGCCAGAACAAACAGCCTCCTTCGGTGCAGCGAGTTGGGGAGGCGTCTTCAACAGATTCGGGTGGCCGATACCGCAGCTTCCTGTGCATGTGAAGGCCAATTTTGATCGCGCTTCCGCCCCTGAATCCCTCCGTCTTCTTTGTGTGTTCGATTTTTTTTCTTTCATAGTTGGAGCTCCGAAAAGGGCACGTGGCGGGGCACCGGTAGTTCGCCTCGCTCGTGGCTGTCTCAGTTTCGCGGGAGGCAACGTCAGTGGTGCGGAAGGCACCCCTAAGGTTAGCGCAGGCCGCCTCCGCGATTCTGGGAAGGCGACTTCACATTCGGGAAAGCAGCCCCGTCATCGCTGGTGCGGCGTGGTGGCGAGAAAAAGGAAAACAAAGCCCATAAAAAATGGGAAAGAACCAACGGGGACGGCGGAGGAGCTAATGTGCAGGACAGAATCATGGTCGGGGAAAGTCTACTTAGGCGGTGCGAGCGGCAGCTTGGGAACAGTATATAGGAGATTGAGCAAAGTAAAAGTCGCTGGGGAACAAGCCAAGCCAAGCCAAGAGTGCGAAACGTAGTCGTTCTTCGCTCCTTCGGGTAATGGTTGGTTCTTTTCGCATATCAGCCTTGAAACAGCGGCGAGCTTGCTGTGATCCTCTCCAATAGACCCCTGGCACCTCACCTATAGGTCAGTGACGACGCCCGAGGTGCTGATGCAGCCCTCGGGCCAGCGTTGCATCATCGTCACCGAGTAGGCCTACCGTCCGCCGGCACCGCCGGCCTTAGAGCTAGGTGCGCCGCGGTTGCTATGGCAACACCAGGGCTACACTCGCTCTGCACGGACGCGACGCCGAACGCGACAGCATAGAGACTGAAACGACTGCTGTTCGACATCCTGCTGCACCGGATCCCATGGAGGAACAACCAACTACCGTAACGGGTAATGGTGGTCCGAGCGGCTCTTAGAGGGGGACATGTGAAACAGCGGGGTCCCTGCTACGTAGACTCAGGACACCTTTTTTCTTAAACGTGACAGTGCATCTGAAGTGCGTGTGGTGGCGCCTGGAGTATCGCCGCTGTACAAAGTGGCGATTAAACCACAGGAATGCTTCAACGTGACGACTCTACCCAACAAGGTCCTTCAAACCACTCTGGATTCCTGCCTCGAAACTAATGGATTTCAAGGTTTCGCCATTCACCGTCCCACTAACACCACCTCAGTGTGGGTGCCTTCGCTAGCAGACGTTGACCGTCTTTGCGGCTTTAAGGATATTCCCCTGCCTTCCCGTACTGCAGTGGGGGTTCAAGCGTACCTGATTTTGGTCTCCGACCTTCACAGGTATGTAGTTTTTGGCGTCGACCCGGACGAGTCACCAGACACCCTCGCCGCTTTGCTGACATGTACGTCTCACAAGATCTTGCGGCCCGATATATGGGTCGCGGCCGAACATGCCTAGGCACCCTTTAGGACCCGGCATCTGCTCCAGCTCGCATCACCTTTTACGGTGGCATCCTGCGATTCCGCCCGTACACGTCAGGCGTGATCTATTGCTACCGGTGTTTTCGGCCCTTCCATATGCATTCCCCATGCCCGCAGTCTGAACAAGACACAGAAAACTCGTAAGAAGCTCTTAAATATAAATGTGGCATATGCAAAAAGGACGACCACGATGTTACATTCAAGGAGTGCCCCGTAAAGCGTAAGGCTAATGAAGCTCGTCGTCAGAATACCCGCGTCCACCAATCGAGCCAGCAAGAAGGGTTCGGTGGTGTGGTGGCGACGTCTAACCGATACGCGGTATTGACAACCACCGATGAGAGACGTTGCCTCCGTTAAGCCAGGAGACTGAGCCCGAGGACACCCTTACGTATAAGCAAGCACTCAAGCGGGTAAAGACACGCCGGAATCGTAAGGAAAAGCTGCATGATCCGGGACTGCAAGCTTCTGTGGAGCTGGAAGAAGTCGAAAAGCGTCTCAACACGTTTCACAAAGAAAGTCCGACGTCTTCGCCAACGAAGGGCTTTGCTCACCCGGGCGTCTCAACGGCCAGCGACCACTGATAATCGCTCTTCTGCTCCTGCTACGCCTGCCTCACTTGCGCCACCGCCATCTGCCAAGCTATCTCCAATGGAACTGCTCAATTTCATGGCACAACAACTGCAACATCTGTCATCGGTTTTGCTGGCACACCTTCCATCGCTGCAAAGATTCCGAGGAACTACAAGTGTGTGATTCAGTGGACCTGCAGAGGACTCTCAAGCAAAGTAGAGGCGCTTCGCTACCGTATACTTATCGGAAAGATCCCCGCTTGGGCCTTGCTCCTTCAAGAATCTAATCTCTTCCGAATCTTCCCGGTATCAACGCATACAGCTCACCTAGTATTCCGGATCCTCGGTGTAGTGCTGTATCGGAGTCACCCGGTAGGGCCACAGTTTATGTCGCCAAATGTTACCCCGGACTCAGGTTAACCTAGAACCATGGTGCAATAACTGGCAGGAAGTAGTGGCGTGTTAGTGAGCCTGCCTCACACTACGGTAATAGTAGTATCCTGCTACGTGCGCCCGCACAGGGGTAGGTCTCCTGCGTTGCGAGTAGGCTGGAGTCAGCATCTCCTACGCGCGCACCCAAAGTCCACGGTGCTGGTCGGAGGAGATTTCAATGCACCGCACCCGACATGGGGATATCCCTCCTATAGTGCCCGAGGAGAGATCCCTTCGCCTCGGTTTAGCTCCGGATATAAAGCGCCCAAACAGACGACAGTGCTTTGTCACAGACTGGGACTTGTTTCGGTAGGGCCTCTATACGTCTGTCCGTTAAGAAACCTCGGATCCGCTGCGTATGCTACGTGCTGCTCTTCGGGATGCCACGCGCACTTCATGGGTAGAAGAGAACAGATCAGCACTTCTCCCGAAGAGCCACTATCGCCACCAGGGATCCGCAACAACCATTTAATGCACCGGCCATCGGGTGTCAGTTGGGGCACGACACCGCAATGAACGTGGTCATTCACCTTCCATTCCCACTGCAGGTTAGTTACCTACCAGTATCAACGTGTTTCCATTCAAACGACCCATTTCTGTTAGCGTTGTCGTGCCCCCCTGACATGTTTGATGGATGGCGTAGAGAACTGTGCCAATCACTGCTGTGTTGTTACGCCAATGCTCTCGTCAGATGTCTTCTGCTTCTCCTCTCAGGCGATATTGAACTAAACCCCGGCCCAACTCTCACACTTAAATCTCTTGAAACACTCATTTCGCACTTAGATGAAATCCACAAGTCTATGTTACAAGATGTTAAACAAATACGCACTGCTGAATCTGCTCTAAACGAAAAAGTCACCCTCTTATCATCTCGAATCGATGAGCTCGAAAAGCCTAACGACCCCAGCAACCCACCCTCAAGCGAAATACTGCCCTCCAGTTCTGACACAGTTATTTCCAAGCTGTCTTCCGAACTCAAAGTGCTCAGTGACAAATGCGATGATTCTGAGAACCGCTTGCGGCGCACGAACCTGCTATTCTTCTGAATAGCTGATTCAAAGGAAGAAAGCTGGGAAGAATCAGAAAAACAGGTAGTTGAACTTTGCTCAAGCAAGCTTGAAATAGCCATAAATACCTCTGACATCGAGCGTGCGCATAGGTTAGGCCGCTTTCAAGAAAATAAAAACCGGCCTGTAATTGTAAAACTTGCCCGCTTCAAAGATAAATCGAAAATTTTGTCTGCAACGCCCAAGCTTAAAGATACAGAGTTCGCAGTACGTGAAGATTACTCAGCACGCGTCAGACTTGCTCGAAAGAAGCTGTATCTCTACGCCGAGCCCAAAAAATCAAGTCAAAATTCACTTTGACAGGCTACAAATGAACAAGAAACAGTTTGTTTACGATGCTGAAAGCGATATCGTAATCGAGTTAAAGGCATAGCGATTATCGCAGCCTTCCCTCCCGCCATGTCACTCTCCTAATCCTCTACCGTCATTGCCATATCTTCGTAAATCACTAGCTTGTCACACCTTTAACGTCGTTTAGCTGACTAACGTCAGGAGCCATCTTCCTAAAAAGGAAACTGTGGAAGCCTTCATTAACGATAGCAACACCGACGTCACCGTACCAACAGAGTCTTGGCTCAGCAACATCTCCAAAACTGAACTGCTTCACAGTCAATCTAATTTCGCCATCTACCGGGCTGATAGGGTTGGACGGAGGGGAGGCGGCGTCTTAGTTCTACGAAAATCTTGCGTCCCCTCGTTTCCCTTTCCCATTAACACCAGTCACGAAATTCAATGCTTGAATGTCACCCTTCCTACTTCAACGAACATTCTAGTTGCTTGCTACCGGGTGCCTGACTGCGACAGTTCCTTCATCGACGACCTCTACGCCGTCCTCCTAGACCTTCAGACTCGTTTTCCGCGCGCCAACTATATAATCTGCGGTGACTTCAACTTCCCTGATATAGACTGGAATTTTTTAACAGCAACCTGAAGGCAGACGAATGAATACCTTAACCTCACGCTTAACCTAAACCTCACGCAATCAGTTTCCACTCCGACCCGAGGCACTAACATTCTAGACTTATTCCTCGTTTCAAAACCTGAGGTTGCCCAGTCATTCTCCTGTATTGATGGTATTAGTGACCACCGTATTATCTTATTTACCCTGTCCATCCACATTCCCCTCCTGCAGCCATCCAGGAAATACATCTGTGATCACAGCAAAGCAAAATTCAATGTCAATATTACTGAACTCGAAAACTTTTACCATATTTTTGCCCGGGGTGCTTCCAGCAGATCTGTTGATGAACATTGGCTTTTGTTCAAACAAAAAATTACCGCCCTAACTGATAAACACGTGCCCCCCATCTGTATTCGTGGTCACGCAGGCAAGCCTTGGTACACTAATCATTTACGACGACTATAACAGAAGAAAAAACGCCTTTTCCGCGGTGCTAAAAACTCGAAATCTACCAAACGATGGAACGATTACTTTGCTTGCCTGCGCCAATATACCACTTCACTAAAACGCCCCAAAAAGCTATTTTTTGACACCGATCTTCTAAGCATAGTTCTATCTAACCCTAAAAAATTTTGGAATTTATTAAAACCTGCACGTAATCAGACCAATAACATTTCTTTATTGGCTGCCGACGGTTCACCTGTACCTCTGGAAGAGCATTCGAATACCATGAACTCGTATTTTTCTTCTGTATTCACTCATGAGCCCCAAACGTTTGTCCCTACCCTTTATACACCGGAACTCACCCAAATGCCTCCTATCACAATCTCGGTGGACGGTATTGCCAAACTAATCAACAACCTTCAACTTTCCAGGGCACCAGGTCCTGATAATATCAGCGCGAAGGTACTCAAAGGCACAATCGCTACCTCGAGTCGCATATTGTTTATTATCTTTAACCAATCCCTTTCTACTGGCATCCTTCCGTGTGATTGGAATATAAGTAAAGTAACACCGATATTTAAGGCAGGCAATCGCTCCGATCCCTCTAATTACCATCCCATCTCACTAGCTTGCATAGCTTCTAAATTACTGGAACATCTTATATACTCTCACATCTCATGCCACCTTGCAATCAACCACTTCTTCTACCAAAAACAACATGGCTTCCGGCCCGGGTTGTCATGCGAAACCCAGCTCTTCGAATTTACTACTGACCTTCATCTGAACTTAGACTCCTCTTTCCTAACTGATGTCGTCTTCTTAGATTTTTCGAAAGCTTTCGACCGCGTCCCTCACCAAAGACTACTATCCAAACTTTCGTGTCTTCGTCTTGATTCACTAACTCTTTCCTGGATTAGAGCTTTTCTAACTAACCGCAGCCAATTCAGTGTCATTGCAGGCCAACCTTCATACCCTGCTCAAGTGTTGTCTGGCATCCCACAGGGCTCAGTTCTCGGTCCGCTACTATTTTTATTTATATCAATGTCATTTTATCCGGCATTTCATCAACTATCCGCCTCTTCACTGACGATTGCGTTATTTTCGCCGTATAAGTAACAACGAAGACCAAATCCTACATCAAAAAGATATACAAAAGATATAAAAATGGTGCTCTCTTTGGCTAATGACAATCAACTTATCGAAATGCAAATTCATGCACGTAACTCGTAGTCGTTCTGAACTTAATTACACATACACTTTAATGTCAACTTGCCTTTCACTAGTAGAATCATACCGATACTTGGGAATTCTGTTAACAACAAAACTAACCTGGTCCTAACACATACTAAAACTAGTTGCCGAAGCATCCGAAGCGCTTGGTTACATTAGAAGAAACTTTTCACTGTCGCCCCCAACCATACGCAAAATGACATACGAGACCTTCATCCGAACAAAGCTAGAATACGCATCTGCTATTTGGAACCCTCATCAGTCATACCTAATAGACGTCATCGAATCAGTTCAGAACCGCGCAGCCCGCTTCATCACTTCTAAATATGACTGGCATCTCAGCGTCACCGACATAAAAGCATCCCTCTCCCATCCCTCTCTGTCAATTAGACGTTAAATCGGACAGATATGCCTCTTCCACAAACTGTATTATCCCTTTGACCATCTCCGCACTTCCCTCTTGCTCACACCGTCCCGTTACTCACGCCGTCTGTTCAATTCCATGAGCATACAACGATTGCATGGCTCATCTTACGCATTCAATATGTCATTCCTACCACGTTCCATCGAAGAATGGAACAAGCTGCCAGACTCGGTTGTTCGTTAACGCAATCCGACGAAATTCAAAGAATTATTGTTATCTCACCTTAGACTCAAATTTCATATAATTCCCAAGACTTGCCGCTGTGCCTTTTTTAGTTTATTATTATTTTGGTTCTTTTTAAATTCTCTAAATAGACTGGTTGTTGTATAACTTGTCTAATGAACCATGTACCCAACTGTATTTTTCTTGTACCACATATGCACTACTGATGTTCTGCCCCCCCCCCCCCCATGTAATACCCCTCTGGGGTCCTTAAGGGTTTAATAAATGATGAATGACGATGAGACCTAAATATTCTAAACCTGTGGGCAGCTCGACGCAGAGCAGAAGTGGCGGCCAGTAAACAGCCCACAAATCCGCATTGACGCACTTCGTTGCACCGCCTCACTGCACCCGCGCGACATCATAAAAAATCGCTATCCCGTCAACGGTGGTTGGACTGGTGTGACTCACTAGGCCCATCTTCTACCAGCGCGTCCCTCAGGCGCACGTTTCTTCGTATGGAGCCTAATGGCCGTCCCCAAGACCCGGCAGCCACGGCATGCCTTAGCTCTGGAAGTACGCCGAGCCAGTTTGCGCCAGAAGTGGCCAAGCACTTCTTTCCGAAGTAGAACCAAGTTCCTCCTGCATTTGTCATCTTGCCTACTTTCCACCAGAGGCTGGGATGCGCCCAAGCCAGGAAGACCTTGACGGCATACAGGCTGAATTCACCTAGGCTGAGTTCCTTGCAGCTAATGACAAGGGTAAAGTGCGGACAGCGCCGGGCCCAGACGGTGTAAACTATGAAGTGCTTAAGAACATAGACGGTCCCGGTATGCAGTGGTTCCTCGACTGGCTCAACAGAATCTGGGAGTCTGGCGACATTCCACTCATATTGAAGCACGCCGAAGTGGTACCTATCCCGAAACCTCGAAAGCCCCCAGACCGGTCGAGTAACCTCCTTCATGTCGCACTGACATCCACACTTTGCAAGCTACTGTAACGTATGCTCACCACGCGCCTTTCCTGGCGGCTGGAACGATATGGATGGTATCACCCAGCTCAGGTTGGGCTTCGTCCACACCTGGTAACAGAAGAATGCCTGGACCATCTGTCATCTATGGTGATTCTATGTGGCAGGTCACGTAAGGTCCGCACGATCTCGGCCATGGACGTTGAAAATGCGTATGATAACGTGAGCCACTCTGTTACAATAGGTGTACTGCAGAGACTCCGCCTTCCACCAGCAGTATGCCACTTTGCGGTGTCCTTGCTTTACAACCGCTCATTCTCTATACGCATTGGCAAGGAACGCGTGGGGCACTTTATTTCGGAACGAGGTGTGCCTCAGGGCTCCGTTATATCTCCTGTGCTATTAAACGTGGCCCTATTACCCTTAGCGTGGCAGCTGGATAACATACCGGACCGGAAATTCTCTAATCAACAAGCAGGTCTACAGGCTGCCGTGGACATTACCTCCCGGTGGTGTTCACTTGTTGGCTGAAGCTGTCTTCATGAAAAACTACTTACATGTCAATCGCAAATCGTTATGGTCAACGACGGCTGTCGCCGACACCGATATCCCTATTTTTAAATGGTGAACCACTTGCCGCCACCGGTCGTATGCGTATACTGGGGCTGGAATCAGTGCAGCTCAATCGGCATCTTCATCGGTCTGCTCCTGTCGAGAAAAGGCCACCGGTATGCTACACTTGTTCCGCCGAATCGGCCAGAAGTCAGGGGGTGCCTGCTCTCGAGTCATGCGTGCGCTAGTGCGTGCTATCTTGCAGCATCGACTCGTTAACTAAGCCCAGTTTCAACGCCTTACCTTGCGCGGCTGAGATCGCTTAGAAAATGCAAATAGAGAAGCAATGCGAGTTATCACCGGACTCCCTCGCATGACCTCTATACCGGCACTTCAAGCCAAGGCGCCGCTGAACACGCTGGATGAAATTGTACACCAGCATCGATCGGCACGTCGTTTAAAAATTCAATGAATTCCCGCGCGGCAGCACTTGCACACTACTATGTATGTGCTTCACCTCTGCTACTTCGTTCAGCAGAAGCACCTCCATGGCAGCGACCTGAGGCTACGAACAACCGGCCTCTAGGGCCGGTTGTTCGTGCGAACGTAGGGCAGGCTACGAACAACCGGCCTCATTCGTGATGGCCTGAGCGCTTTAGCTTTTGAGCTCTCCACTGACCCACCAGCGTGCTTGGTATTATACACGGATTCCACCCTGGCAGCTCGAGAGCTCAGGCGCGTTAACAGTATACTGGGAAGTACATGTGAGGTTCACAAGATTCTGTAATCATTCCCGTTCCCTGTTCGCGTCCCCTGGACCCGCCGGACTACGACCACGCATGCTCTCGCCGACTCGGCCGCTCATTCGCAGCAAGTAATGCACCCGCTCCCGTATCTGCAGCTGCCACTGGAGGACACCCTACTAATCAAAAAAGATATTCTTCGGCGCTCCACGCGTGCCCTTCTCCCTCCGACTGGATCTGACATTCCTGGTGGCTTAACCCCTTGTGAAGAGGTCGTGTTTCGGAGAATCCGCCTGGGCGTCACACTAACACCTGCTGGGCGAGCAACGTGGACTTGAAATTTTGCGCATCCCTCCCCGACCTGCCCCTACTGCCCTGCCCCTGTTGCTGAGGTGACATTGGAACACTTCCTACGGACATGTCCAGGGCTCCAACCAGCCCGAGCTCGACACATGGGGGCCACAGGACATCCCTCAGGCCGACCTCCCGATATTCATCGGGGGTCGCACGGCCCCCTGTACAAGAAACTCTTGGAATTCATTTCGGAAACCGGACTGTATAGTTTCCTAAAGTGTCCGCAGCTCTGTGTGTGTGTTTCTTTTCTTTTTTTTATGTGTCGTACTTCTGTCATGTATTCTCCATTGTTTCCTTATTACTTATGCCCTGTGGCAAAACGACGCAATAAAAAAAGAAAGTTGCTGGGGGGCCGGCGAGGCATTCGCTTCAGCGGACGTCCGCCGGTAGGCGTGCGGCGGGACGACCAGCACCTAGTCTTCGCGATCGAGCTCGCCTCGTCGACGCGAATCCCAAGGCTAAGCAAACTGCGCACACGGAGCCATGAAAAGCATAAGCGGCATCCCGTCGAAGCTGACTCGTTTTTACCATGACTTTCTCTCGTTGCACTTGCAGTTATTCATAGCCACGCCAAGGGTCAAGATGTCTGCCTTCCAAGAGAGTACGTCGCTTTATCCTCCCATTGTGTATTTTTTTTGTTGTTGTTTTTTGTCTAGTTAACGCGGTCAGTTAGGCGCTCAGAAAGCAGGCGCGCCCCTTTCCAACGTCCCCCGCCTAGTGCCTGCGCGCACAAGGCTGAGATCTATGTTTTATTTTTCTGTCTTTTTTCTCAGGCGTTGTTTGTCCTCATATAATCTTGTCTTGTTTATGCAGTAAAAAGTTTGTTGAAAACATACCTGCGCACCCCTGTGAACTCTCAGTAACCCCATACACCTTGGCACATGTGCATGGGCCGGCCACGCTGCAAAAATAAATAACTGTTTTCGCGCCTCATTGTTTGCGTGAGCGGGCAAAGAGAGTCGTGACAAGCGTGTTTGAAGTACAGTAAATAGAATTTATTGTTAGATTATATGGCGGTTTGTTTCTAGCGTCTGCACAAATGTGACCGGGGAAAAAGTCGTTGTTAGCGTGTTGATGTCCCAGTATGGAAAGCTGCTGTTTTATATGCAGGATTAGCATTCTGTGCATGTTTCGCACTGACAATGCAACGCCCCTCTCCTGGGGACACATTCCCGCTGAGTTGAGCGTGCAGCGTATCTATCCGGGGCGAATCCATTTAGGGGCTCGGGCTGTGGGCGTCTCTTGTCATCCATCCTCGTCGTCGCAATCGTCGTTCATCGCATGTTGTCACGCTTAGTAAAATAACACGGTAACTTTTGTTTACGCCTCGCGCTAGAACGTAAGGTGTGCTAAAAACCCCCCGGCAAACTCGTTTACACATGGCGCGCAGGCGCTTATTAAGGCGTACTAAAAAAACACCGAGACCCCCGTTATTCCCTCGCGCTAGAAAGATTCTTGCTTCAAAGAAAAGAGCTTTTACAACCAAGTTGTATATCTCAGCCCCCAACGGTTTTATCTCCGTTCACAAAAACACCGAGTCACCAAGAATACACCTTTACACTGCACGCTTTGCCCCGAACCAGTTTTCGCGTTAGTGGAGCTGGCCCGGGATTTTTTCTATGTACTTCGCCGCGTTGCGCAAGCGTGCTTGATTGTGGGGTTAACGCACCGATGCCTCAGTGGCGATGAGTCACGCTGTAGTTCAGGTCACTGGGTTAATTGTCACCACGTGGAAATCTTTACGTGCCCTATAGTATCGAACACAAGGGCGTTTTCACTTTTCGCATCCATCAGAGAAACGGCCACCATAGCATGACGGGTAGCCTTGCTGCTCACAGAACGGAAGTTCCGCAAGCAAACGTGCAGTTGCTTTGCTAAGATCTAGCCCACAATGCTGTTCAGTCTGACTGTGTAGCCAGCGAAAGCTTGGTAATTACGTATCTGCAGCAATTCTCCATAAAAATCCCAGCTAATTTTTATGTGCAATTTTTTTTAATATTTGTTAAGGTGGAAAGATGACATCACGCTCACAGGGATAAAAACGTCGCAAGAATTGCCTTCGGTATATTTATTTAGTGCCACACTATGGAGGCGTCGTCCGGTGTTCGCTACGTGTGTAATGATTGCTATTGTGAAGCACATCTTTTTTTTGTAATGAGGACGAGGATTAGTTTTTACTGCACAAGGCTGACTATGTCCAAACACCACCAAATAGTTTTTATTTATTGATAGTGATGGAAAAGCATTTCAGTAAAAAACAGTAACATACACTAAAAGTAATAGAGGTCCCGGGTGTCGACGGGCAGGTTGGTATTGTGCGTAATATAAAAGAACATGTAAAGATGACTTTTAAGTAATTTGACGCGCGTTTATTAGAAATCACACGGGCTTCACCAAGGAAGTGTGATGGCTTTAGAGTGCTAGAAACGAATTGCCGCCTCGCGAGAGCCAAGCCTGTCGCTTGTCAGTGCACTAGAAATTCAAAAATACTTTGTGGGAAATGCATGGGGCAATGGACAAAATATATTTTTATACTATCTTTCTACTCATAGGCAGCTATTTTATTGTCTTCACAGTTCGTTTACGTTATTAAGGTTTGTTTTTATGAAGTACCCTTGCGCCCCCCCCCCCGTTCACAAATACGACACGCGTTTATCCCACCAAAACTGGCCAGTTAAGTAGCCGGTGAGGTATTTAAAATACCCGTTTTTATTTTGTTTTTTGTTTTTCCCCATTGTAGCAATTCCAAGTTTTGTAAATAGGTGAGCGCCACACGCATGTTTGTGTAATATATCCGCTTGGTTTCACCGCAATTGTTGTAGGGCTCCTTATACGAAAGCTGGCTACGAGGCAATAACAATATCGTGCATTTGACAGCTGCCCCCGGACCTCCACCCTGCCCGATGCCTCCGAACGCGGCCTTTTGTAGTACGAGTTAGCGTGCCACAAGGGAACTTTGCATTAAGGTATGGTAATTTTTGGACCTTGCGTTATTGAAAAGAATTCTCTAATTTATAGGATTCTGCAACTGGTCAAGACGTTACTCCTTCTGGCCGTTATGCCTAGGGTTCTGCGTTTTCGCAGTTTATTTTTGAGCAAATTCGGAGGGCGTTTTTCGGGGTTTATTTATTTTTGCAAATTCGGAGTTTTTCGGAGCGTCCTTTCAGAGTACGCAGAATTCGGAGTTTTTCGGTATAATTGGGCTGTAGAGTATTGATCTGTAAAGCAGCCATGAAGAGAAAATACAACTTCGTTTAATTTGAAAGAACTAGGTTTCAGTATCTAACTCAGCTCCATTAAAGCCACAAATGGTGTTTTTTAACGAAAAAAAGCAATAAGTATTTAGAAGCTTTCAAATTTCTCCACAGTGACGTGTTTTGAGCCAGAATGACGTCATAGGGGCCAACAATAAAACATAATTTTTGGTGCGTTAACTGCACGTTAGCATTCAAGTGATGTGGTCAAATGAAAATAAAGGCTCCATTGCAGACGTCCAGTCATGGGTCGTCATGACGGGTTAGTTACGTGGCTGCCAATCGCACAAATATGGTTCCGTGTTGTCATAGAGAAGTTGCGGGAAATTAGCTAGGGGGTCGCGACTGTTTCACACGTTTTTTTTCAATATCTCCATTATTTGTTCGAAGATTGCGATGACATTGCCATCAGTGTTATCGGGACTAAGCAGTCTTTGTAATAAACCCAACTTGGATTTTTTCTTTATGGCTCCTTTGAGAAATCCCATGTACAACAACAAAAGAAATCAAACAGCAGAGGCCTTTTCATTGTTAAGTCAATATTTGCAACATTCGTGGTGACACCTATTTAAAAATTGTTGTAGTTCATCCAGGCATATTTTTCAATGTTTGTGTCTGTCACCCCAGCAGACTCCTTCCGAATGACCACGCGAAACATTGAGAATGGTGTTTCGAAGTTCGCAATAGATATACGAAGACCCAGCAAATCCACTGCACAACGAGGAAGGGTGGGTCAATCTCGTCCATGCATCCACCAAAACTGTCGCGGCACCCCAATTTCCTTCACAATGCGTGCCTGATACGCCAGGAACTCTCTTTCTTGGCGGGTAATATCATGCCCTTGCTGCACTACCAGTGTGAACAAGTGCTCGTAGATCTCGAACATGTGAGGTAGTTCTGCTTTCACGTTGGGGTTGACGATCTGCACCAAAACGAATGGACATATATTACAAGTCGTCCGCAATATTTTGTTAGACGGTCTGGCTCCACTTCTCGGCTAAAGCACTGTAGTACTCACAAAAGCTGTTAACAGCGTACAAGCGCTTTTCCCGTCCACTTCGTTCATCCGTGCTCCTTTGGGCTTACTCAAACGGTAAATCTTTAGCGTAATGAGCTCAGAGAAGGGCGGATTGAATCCTAGGAAAAGAACATATCCGGGAAAGAGGCCCCAAATTGAGTAGCAGGGAACGTGAGAAGTGTTTGACATTGGTTCGACTATTGTTGTGGCGAGAGATCTAGTTTTGCATGATAAGCGTCCAAGCGACTCCCTTTGATAAGCTAGGGAACGTAAGTGAAAAGAACAAAAACTGAAATATGAAAATGAATAGGACAAGTTGTTTGAGGACGACGGGGAAAAATAAAGCGCAGTCTGGTTTTTACAGGCGGCGGTCCCTGAATTCGGAGTTTTTCGGATAACTTCGAATTCTCAAACTTTTTCCGGCGAGTGTTTGTCGGATATATTGGGATTTATCCAAAAGCGCAGAACACTGGAACTTATGCCCAAGAACATTATTCTGGAGCTTTTATTAGGAAGTGTTGTAAGGATAACAAAATAAACGCGGGTGACTCCATAAATATATTTAAATATATTAGGTGACTAGAAACACTGACTGACTACATCGCCCCGGGACTGTTATCGTAGTATTTGGCTTCCAAAGAGCAATTTAGTGGAAACACCTGTAGTTATAGGTAAAACACTGGTTCAACAAATTTTAGGATTTTCTGTGAGACCTCTCAAGGGTTTTCCCAATAAACATGTTGCAGACAGTGCGGCCATAGCCCTGACGCGCGACGATAGTTCAAACTTGTTGGAGTACTATGAGACCAGTCGTAGAACTGCTCTATTACCATAGTATTACAGCCCAATCAACCACAAGCCTGCTAAATATTACACCACTTACCCCTTGAGCAGTTCTGTGGCTAGGTCTACGGCTCTTCGCCCTGAGACTCTTAGATGAACCTTCAGACCGGAGATATCTCGCGCGAACCTGCTTTTTCGGAGTTAGGTCTAAACTTCTGGAGACCAAAACCGCTGCTTTATCAAAATCTTTCTTCAGAGAAGCGTCCTTCCCACAGAAGCAAGGCATAACAGCGATAATAACAAATTTCAATGAAGTTAGTTTCTAAACTGTGTCAATACTGATAAATAAATTACCAATAAAATATATAAATCTGGGTTTCAGGTTTTCACGGACGTAAGTTTTTTCTCACACTGAAGTTGCTGTTTTTCGAGCCAACGCGCCCATCTTATAAATAAATCTTGATTTACTTGTGTATTGCTACTAGAAAGCAGCATTAGGCTGACCGAAAATAAAATATTTAAGGAAAATATATCGCATCTGAAGTGCATATCAGAGCTTGGGGGGTGCATGGAAAGGGGTATACGTGTTTTTGCAATTTTAGTTAGCTGGCGGCGCACCAATGTAGAAAAAGAATGTGTTATTTGTATATACCAAAAGCACAGAGGACACGCAGAGATAGAAAAAAGGTTCATGTATTTCAATATTGAACAATTTGCAAGCGAATGAATAAATGCCACAGGTTTTAGTGTAAAACATGGATATGGTGAACTTAGATCGGAGTGGCCCGCTTGAGTCATTGTGGTGCTACGGTACCAATACTTAACATAACAAATTCTTGGTGAAGTAAAAAATGTTTGGAATAGCTGATGTATATCGGCAGCTTGCTGCTGAGAATTTCCGAGCTGAGAATGATGTGTAACGTTATAAAATTAGCTGAATACAAGTCACGAGCGAATAATCCTGGAGTTAAACAAATGGCAGCACTCTGGTTTGAATTTCGTGGAGCCGTGAACCTTCCTGTGGGAAGTACGTGGGAGAAAATGCAAGAAAACTGAAATACAGCTCTTCAATATGTTGACGACAAAGTTTCCAAGCGCAAATTTTGGCTTTACAAGAATGTGTGGGAGTAGCGATACACCGTAAACACATTCTGTAACAGGTTTGGAGAGGCCAAGTAGACAATAGTGAAGGTTTCTTGGTGGAACAGGTGGAATGATGTAAAAATATTTATACAAAAAATATCGGCGCAGTTGTAGGGGAGCAAGGCTTTGAGATTGAGACATTTTAGGGTAGTTTATAAAGGCAGAATGATCTTACATAAAGTGATTTCAAATGATCGGATTTGCGTATGTTTTTTTTTTTGCATGAAACGGGTTTGCATGAAAGCCTATTGCTTTCTCTAATATTTTTGCAATCGGTCAAGCTGGGAACCGTTCCAGACGAGTTAAAAAAAGCTCAGTTATTACGTTCTATAAGTCAGGTAACCAGTCAATTCCAGCTAATTACCGTCGAATTTATTTAACGTGCATTTGTTCTAAACTACATGAGCATAATATGCCATCTAGTCTCATCAGGCACCTTGAATCAATTATTTCTTCAATCCATTTCAGCACGGCTTTCGTAAACATTTCTCCTCTGATACCCAGCTCGCCTAATTAACACATGACTTACTTCATCACGTGAATAAACACCTTCTAACGGATGCAATTTTTCTGGATTTTGCAAAAGCCTTCCACCGCGTAACTCACAATCACCTTATTCGGAAACTAACTACACTTGGCATTCCTCCTAATTTGTTAAGGTGGATTTAAAACTTTTTAACCGGACGCATGCACTTAACGTCTGCTAATAATTGTCAATCAGCATTTGCTAAAGTAACACCCGGCGTGCCGCAAGGTGCCGGTGTATCGCCCCTTCTGTTCTTCATCTACATTAATGACTTGCCGGCTAACAATAAATGCAATATCCAAATTTTCGCTGACGCATGCGTAATCTACACCGTCATCAATAGTTCTGACGATGCTAATAAGCTACAACGCTACATCGACTCAATTTCTTCATGGTGCGATAAATGGCTCATGCCCCTAAGCATAGATAGGTGCCAATCATTATCATTTGCCTGTAAGCGTGGCGTACTTGCCAACATATATTCTATCAATGCCGTGCCGATCGCTTCGGTATCCTGCTAGAAATATCTTGGCGTCCATTTGACTTCATCACAATCCTGGACCACCGACATCAATTCCATCTGCTCTACAGCATCCCGTACACTCGGTTACCTTCGACGCAACCTCAATTGCGCAGCCCCCGACTTAAAAAAACTAGCTTTCATTACCTTCGTACGACCTAAACTTTAATATGCTTCAGCAATGTGCCATACTTTACAAGCTTACATAACAACTAAATTAGAGTCCATCCAAAATCACGCAGCTCGCTTCATATCTTCGCAATGCTCACACAACACCAGCGTTACACGCGCTAAAACACAATCTTTCCCTGTCAACTCTTGAATCCCGCCGCTTGATCACCCGTCTATGCCTTCTTCACCGTTTCTACTATCACCCACGCTCAAGACTTCAATTGCTCCAATCTGCACGCAGAAACTCATCGCGGATATATAACAACAGACCCATTGCAAGTATAAATGGCCGGGCGTCAGCATTTATCACATTAGTTTTTTCTAATGCAATAGCCCTCTGGAATGCCTTACCGGATGACTCCGCCTCATGCGCCGGCAGGGAAACGTTCCGGGCTAAGCTGAACTAACGCTTTTTCAAGGATCTCCCCTGATAATTTCAACTACTCTGTGTCCATCACTAATTGTTTTAGATTTGTACTTACTTTTGGTCTGCAATTTAAATATCTAAAAAATCCTTTGTTCTTTTTTTGTTTTGTTCTAGTTATGCAGTGTCCGCCGCTTGAAGATAATACGCTGCGTGTTTAGAGAACAAGGTTATGGTATGGGCCACTCGGGGAACTTTTTATTTTTCTCTTTCTTATTAGGCCACTGGCCCCTCAGAGAAGGAATTCTAATCCCGAAAGTTTCTCGAGCGCGTTCATCCACAGACGTGTACTTAAAAGCCAACTCAGAAGGCACGTGCGCATTCGCGTCCGCACAGACGACCACGACCCACCTCATGCAGTCTCCGCCGCGTCAAGATAATACGGTTCGTGTTTAGAGAACAACGTTACGGTGTGCGCGCATGGGCAACTTTTTATTTTTCTCTTTCTTATTTGGCCACTGGCCCCTCAGCCAGGGAATTCTTATCCCGAAACTTCTCGAGCACGCTAATTCTCTGACTTGTATTTAAAAGCCCACAGAGAAGGCACAAGCGCATTCGCGTTCGCACAGACTCCCGGGACCCAGCTGTCTCCGCCGCGGGAAGGAAATAAGCTGCGTGTTTTGTTATGATATGTGCCACTGGCAACTTTTGTTTTTCCGCCTCGCGAGTAGAAAGACGGTGGTTACAATCCAAGTGCCGGTCAATCCCCCCCCCCCAAAAGAAAAAAATAACTTGCAATTCTGGAATTGAAGTTGGGGCTTGGGGTGCGGCCTGACCCCGGCGACCATTGCCGGTAACGCACTCCATCACCAGAGCAGGATTGGCCACCCTGGTGTCGTAATGGTCATAACCTCCCATGACTACGCCAATTAACCCACGGCCCTCAGTCTGCAGTGGCGTCGAAGCAACTAACCACGGGGGCGGTCAGACCTGTGACGCAGCAGGGGTTGCTAAGAATACATTCACCCGGACCGGCCACCATTGGAATCTCAACCTGGCAACGTTTAACTCTAGAACCTTATCTTAGTAAAGCGAGTCTAGAGGTGTTGTTGGAGGGATAAGGGAATCAAATGGGATGTCATAGGGCTTAGTGATGTTAGGTGCTGAAAAATGCCTTTACGAAAGCCTTTACGGAAAGCCTTTAGAAAGCCTTTGCGGTGCTGAAAAATGGATACGTTTTATGTTACCGTGGTCTACAGGAGAGAAGAGAACTGGGCGTAGAATGTCTAGTCAATAAAAGCATATTTGGCAACATAGAAGAATACTATAGCATTAACGAAAGGGGAGCAGGTCTTGTAATTATGTTCAATGAGAGGTAGAAGGTCAAGGTGGTACAGGGCTATGCCCCCACATCCAGCCATGACAACCAGGTAGTTGAAGGTTTCTTTGAAGACGTGGAATCGGCAATGGCTAAAGTAAAAACACCGTATAACGTAGTTATTGGAGATTTTAATGCCAAACAGCAGGGGGGACCTACTAGTTCAGTTAGCAGAACGGAATCACCTACGAATAATAAATATGTTCTTCTGCAAACGGGAGAGCCGGAAGTGGACGTATAGGAGACCGAATGGGGACCATAACAATGAAATACACTTCATATTAGGCGATAACCCTGGCATTGTGAAGAATGTGGAAGTGCTCGGAAGGGTAAGGTGTAGTGACCATCGTATGGTAAGATCTCGAATTAAGCTATATTTTAGGAGGGACCATAACAAGCTAGTACGAAAGAAGCCGAATGATGAGCTAACAGTAAGGCGTAAAGTAGAAGAATTCAGGATCGCGCTGCTGAACCGATACTCAGCTCTTACCGAGGAAGCCAAGCTTACGACACAAGAAGCCAGTGACAACATTACGAGCATTATCACGGAATGTGCAGCAGAAGTCGGGTGCACGATGGCTAGACAGGATACTGGTAAACTTCCCAGGAGACAAAAGATCTAATTAGGAAACGACAAACCATGATAATCTCCTCCCCAGATGACAGAATAAAACTAATGGAGCTTTCTAAGTTAATCAATAAGTGTAAGACAGCTGGCATATGGAAGTATATTATGTAGAGGATCGAATACGCTGTACAGAGTGGAGGTAGCATTAAAGCTGTAAAGAGGCGTCTTGGAGTGGGGAAGTACCAGATGGATGCACCTAAAGACACGCAAGGCAATGTCAGCACAAAGAGGGATAACATAGTTAAAGTGGCCGAGGAGTTCTATAGGGATCTGTACAGTAGCCAGGACATCCAGGATAATGCCGAACAAGAAAGTAGTTCAGAGGATATAGACACCCCACCACAAAAGACCGAAGAAGCCAAGAAGGCTTTCAAAAAAATGAAATGGGGCAAAGAACCAGGTGAGGATCAGATAACAGCTGACCTCTTGAAGGATAGAGGAGAAATTGTACTTGAAAAACTAGGAAACCTGTATACGCAATGCCTAATTACCGGAAGCGTACCGGAATCTTGGAAGAACGCGAACATCATCCTTATTGATAATAAAGGTGACATGAAGGGCCTGAAAAATTAGAGGCCGATCAGCTTACTGTCAGTCGTCTACAATGTACGTACCAAGATAATTGCTAACAGAATTTCTGCAACCTTAAATTTCAGTCAGTCTTAAGAACAAGAAAGAACAAGCAGGGTTCTGTAAAGATTATTCAACAAGAAACCATATTCACACGATCAATCAGGTGATAGAGAAGTGCGCAGAGTATTTTGAACCCCTATATATAGCCTACATAGATTATGAGAAAGCATTCGTCTGGGTGGAAACCCTAGCAGTTTTTCAGGCATTACAGAACCAGGGAGTCGATGATCATTATATAAAAATACTAGAGAATATCTACAATGGGTCAACAGCTACCATCATCCTCCATAAGGAGAGCAGTAAAATAACTATAAGGAAGGGCGTCAAACAAGGAGACACAATCTCTCCAATGTTATTCACAGCATGTTTACAAGAAGTATTCAGAACGTTGGATTGGGAACAGGTGCGAGTAAGGGGTAATGGAGAATACCTCAGTAGCCTCAGATTTGCTGATGACGTTGCATTGCTAAGTAACTCGGGGCACGAATTGCAAATCATGCTTTCCGCACTAGACGAATGGAGTAGAACCGTGGGCGTAAAAATTATTATGCAGAAAACTCAACTTGTGATCAATAACCTCGGGATAGCACAACAGTTTGGGATAGGGGGCGAAGTAGTGCAAGTGGTAAAAGAATATATCTTCTTAGGCCAAGTTGTGACCTCACTATTCCAAGGATGAGGCAGAGATAAATGATGATGATGATGGTTGGATGTTTATGGCGCAAGGCCAACTAGGGCAAACACCGCCAAAACAGTGGTTATGTATGACGGTTGAAGATGTAATTACTAAGATTGCTCAACAAAAGCAGAGATTTAAATAGTAAAATGACTATGACAATGAGGATGGCTGGAATAAAGGGCAGGGTGTGATAGTGCAGGGTTCGAAACTATGTGCAAGAATTACGCGTGATAGGAAATAAGCTGTAAAAATTTGATTTTGTAAGCAACGTAAAAGTGCGTTGTAGAGGGACTATGGGATCATCCGATAAAAACAGTGCTGGATGTAGTGGGATGTGTTGTCTGTATAGTCGTAGGAAATGTTTGCGTCTTGTTCCGTGGACTGCTCTGCATGTAAGAGAATGTGAATTACGGATAGGCCCTCCCCACACCTGCTACACAGGGGCTTGGAGAACCAGTGAACAGATGGGAGTGTCTTGCGTGTGTGTGGCCTATCCGCAATCTAGCTAGTGCAACTTCAATGATCAGTTGTGTGAGTCAGTAGTGTATGGTCCTAGGTGTGGTTTATTTAGGTGTAACTTGTTGTCTGTCTGTGTGCTCCAGTCGGCTTGCCCGCTTTTGCGAGGGTGTTCTCTTATGTATGGCTTGAGGTCGCTGTACGGTAATTTTGTAATGTCCAGTGTGCTCGTGTGTGCCGCAGTGGCAGCCATTTGGTCTGCGTTTTCATTTCCTGCAATCCCACAGTGACCCGGTACCCAACATACAATCACTTCGAGATTTTTGTCATACGCTGACATTAAAGACTTAAAAACTGGATGTATGACGTCATTTTTAGAACGCTTTTGGGAAGATAATGCACGTACAACGCTGAGAGAATCTGTGTAGATGATGGACTTTTAAATGTTATGTTGAACATTATGACCAGCAACAAGAAAAATGCTATACGCTTCCGCCGTGAAGATGCTCGAATTTACATGCATCGATGTAGAGGCCGTAAAGTTGGGACCGTGCGCAGCACAAGACACCACGATGGAAGTTTTCGATGTATCACTAAAAAATTCTGCAGCGTGGTATTTTTGCTGCAGATACTGAAAATGTTGTGAAATCGGGATTTGTGGTACCCTGTTTTTCTGTAATTGTGTAAACGACAGGTCACACGATACAGGGCGAAATTACAAGGGGGCTATAAAGTCAATGGTAGATGTTCTGAACGTGTCCAAAAAAAGGATTGATAGTTCAGAAGCTTCCCTTCTCTCCCTAAGTGAGAAAGGTAGATACAGAGATGGGCGATTTAAAAACAGCTGTGACGTGGACGTATCCATAAAAAAAGTTTAAAAGGATGGTTGTCGTTTGATGATATTTTACAAGCATATAAAAGATCAACATAAATTCGCTGGTACTGCAGGTACCACTTGTCAAACTCAACATACAGGCTTTGGACAGGGCTTGTAGGAAAGCACCACACGAGAGGCGAAGCCCCAGGTGCAGCACTGGGTCGAGCATTTTTAGCGCTGTTTTTGTAGACGACCCGTAGACAACACTACCGTAATCCAAACGAGACCCTACCAAAGCGGTATAAAGGCGCAGCAGGAGTTGTTTATCTGCTCCGTATAATTGGTGAGACAGGACTTTCAAAATATTCATTGTTTTTAAACATTTTTGTTTGGGTTGTTTGATGTGAGATATAAATGTGAGTTTTTCATCCATCACCACACCCAAAAACTTGTGTTCCCTTTTAACAGGGATTGGGTCAGCATTGAGGCCTATTTCAGGATCGGGCCTTACTCCACGTCTCCTTGAGAATACGACACCGGTACTTTTTGTGGGATTAAGTTTGAAACCATTTTCGTCTGTCCAGCGAGAGAGTTTCTTTACCCGAAGCTGGACTTCACGTTAACATATAGATATGTTACAAGATTTAAAAGATATTTCTACATCATCCACATACACTAAACAGGACATCGATGGAGGCAATGCTTTCCGAAGCGAATTCCTCTTCACGGTAAACAGCGTGCAGCTCAAAACTCCTCCTTGAGGCACGCCATTTTCTTGAATGGGAGCTCTGGACAGTGCCGACCCAACTCTCACACGAAATGTTCGTTTGGACAGGTAACTATCAAGAGTGTTCCACATATTACGTGTTACACCATACGATTTTAAGTCTGCAAGGATGCCGTAATGCCATGCCGTATCGTACGCTTTTTCGAAGTAAAAAAATACGGTCATGCAATACTGTTGGTGTATAAAGGCACCTGTGATGTATGATTCTAATAGAACAAGCTGATCATTTGTGGATCGCCCGGCGCGGAAGCCTGCCTGGCAGCACTCGAGAAGACCATTGTACTCAAGGAAGTACACGAGTCTCCTGTTGATCATCTTCTCGAGAAGTTTGCCAGGCAGCTGATTAGTCGATAACTGGCAGGAGAGGAAGGGTCCTTTCCTTCCTTCAGAAATGCCACTACTATGGACTCCCTCCTTGAGTTTGGAATCTTCCCCGAAAGCTATATGTTGTTGTATAGGTGTAGGAGTGTTTCAAGGGTGTCTGGGTGTAGGTGTTGTATCATGGTGTATGTGATTTTGTCTGCACCTGGAGCTGAAGGCTTAC
Source organism: Haemaphysalis longicornis (assembly GCF_048455015.1). Classification (NCBI taxonomy): domain Eukaryota; kingdom Metazoa; phylum Arthropoda; class Arachnida; order Ixodida; family Ixodidae; genus Haemaphysalis; species Haemaphysalis longicornis. The sequence continues at coordinate 202,982,006 of NW_027526385.1, forward strand.
ATGTGGTCACAGCGGCCTTCAGCTCATGAGTAGAAAAGGGGGAATTGTAAACGGTGTGCGACTTCTTGTTATCACGCAGGGACTTCTTTTCTACAGAGGTTTTGTGTTTCATGAAAGTGTTTGTGTAGTGTGCTGAACTGGACACATGTTTGAAATGTTGTGCAAGTGTGTTAGCCTGGTCTTCCAGTGTCCCCTGTTGTACTAACCAGGGGCAGGCTGTGTGTCTGCTGTCCTTTTATTTTTCGTATTCGTTTCCAGACTTTTTGTGTGTCAGATATGAGTTGATGGAAGTGAGAAAGGTGTGCCAAATCTCCCTTTTCGCCTCACGACGCACTCGCTTCCCAAAAGCCTTTGCCCGTTTAAAAGAAATGAGGTTATCTGACGTGGGGTACCGGCGAAGGACACCCCACGCCTTGTTATGAGCCTCTCACGCCCGCCTGCAGTCCTCGTTCCACCAGGGCCTTCTTGGGTTGCGTGGGGCACCGGAGGCCTGGGGAATGGACTTTTCGGCGGTGTCGAGGATGTGCGCTGCGAGCAGTTGGGTCGCCTCTTCTACGTGTAGGTATTTTATGGATGTGTAGTGCAGTTTAGATGTTTCTGTGAATGTACTCCAGTTTGCTCTTCCCTAATTGAACCTTTTATGAGAGGGGGAAGTGTTTGAGATTATGCCTATTTATGACAATTTCGTGGGGAAGTAGTCACTACTATATAGGTTTGTGTCCACATGCCACTCAAGAAATGGGAGCAGAACTGCAGAGCCAAGAGCCAAGTCAAGATGTGAATAACCGTTTTGTTCTATGTTATAATATGTAGCTTGGTTTTTGTGTAAAAGGCATGCTCCCGATGATGTTAGAAATTTTTCAATTAGGCGACCTCGGGCATCTGTGCGGGAAGAACCCCAGATTGAATTATGTGCATTGAGGTCGCCAAGGAGTAAGTTCGGTTCAGGCAGTTGATCTATCAGGGCCTCAAAATCAGTGTTCGATAGTTGGTAATGCGGAGGGATGCAGAGGGAGCATACCGTTATTAACCTATCATAAATAATTGTTCGAATCGCGACAGCTTCAAGCAAGGTGTTTAGGTGAATGGTGTGACACACTAGGGATTTTCGGGCTACTATGGCCACACCACCTGAAGAATAAGTGCAAGTGTGCCTGTCTTTCAGAAAAACCAAGTAGCTATTGAAGAAGTTAGTATGTTTACTATTTAGGTGTGTTTCCTGAAGACACATGAGACTTGGCTGATGTAAATAAAGTATCTTGTACACATCATCTAGATTGTTGATAAGGCCTCTGCAGTTCCATTGAATGATGTCTGTTCCCATTATTTACATTTAAGAATGACTGGAGTGTGTGTGTGTGTGTGTGTGTGTTCATGTGTCGTCTTTCGGGGCTGTTACTCTGGGATTTGGCTTTTTGGGCCTGTCTGTAGGCTTGGAAGTCGGTGGCCGCTCCTTGCTCTGCGTTGCAGGCAGGAACGGCCCGATATCCATCTCGTCGTCGGAAGTCCGAGGGGTGTCCGAAGGACCGGGCCCCCCGAACTTGGCCCCCCTCGGGAGCCCTTCGTTTGAGCCGCCACCGCCGAGGGCGTCCGGGGCGCCAGGGGTGGCATGGGCGGTGCGGTGGCGGTGGGAGCCGTTGCGGGGCCCGTGGTGTCCGTCACCTCGATACCCTCCAACGCACTGGAGGATGAAGAGACAGGGGCGGGAGCGGCACCGGTCCCGACGGAAGATGTTGCCACCAGAACCGCTGCTGCCTCAGCAAGCGGCGTGGTGGCGGGTTGGGCTGCCAGAGGCAACCCAGGGGAGGGCGCAGTAAGGACCAGGTCAGACTCGCTGAACTGGGTCCCTGTGGAAACCAGACGCCGCTCCGCCCCCCGACGAGCTGCGTCGGCGTCCCTCCCCAGAGGAAAAAAGGCGAACCTCTTCCGCGCCTCTAGGAAAGTGATGTTTTCTGTTACCTTGAGATTGTATATTTTCTTTTCTATTTGGAACTTTTCGCATTTCCTGGAGTAGGCCGTATGTGGGCCCCTGAAGTTTGCACAAGTGAGGATGTCAGAATTACAGTTGTCGGTGGGGTGTTCCTGCGGGGCGCATTTCGCACACGTTGTTTTGCCGCGGCAAGAGGTTGTACTGTGCCCGAACCGCTGGCACTCGAAGCATCGGCGCGGGTTCGGAATGTAAGGACGAATAAAGCATCGAATGAAGCCTGTGTTGATATGTTCAGGGAGTGATGAACGGTTAAAGGTAAGGATAATATGTTTCGTGGGGATTATGTTATCATCCCTGCGTATCGTGATGCAGCGCACAGCTGTTACGCCCTGATCCTTTAAACCTTCAAGCAAGTCGGCATCTGCTTCCGTAAGAAGATGTGCCTCAGAAATCATACCCTGGGAGCTGTTGAGGCTCTGTTGGGGTGTGAACCTGATGTCCAGATCATGGATGCGGTTTGTTCAAGAAGAGTGCGGGCTTGTTCTTCTTCATGGAGTTCTACCAGGCTTTCTCCCGTCCTAAGCTTTTTAGCTTGATACTGTCCACCTATTGTGTTTGGCAGGAATTTCGAAACCAGGAATACAGACAGGGATGCGACAGGTGTTGATGAGTCAGCTGACTCTATCACAAGAAGCGAGCATAGTTATTCACGGTTGTTGAAAAGACAGTTGTTGGAAGGGGTGGGAATGAAACTTCGGTACGGTCCCTTTTCAGGGACCAATCACGTTTGGGGGGGGGGTTGAAAATGTCATATAGCATAGTATAAATGAAGGGAGACTGGTGTACTTTCATCTTTGAGCTTACCCTGGTAGTCAAAGAGGTCCCGGAGCTCCCTGTGTGGTAGACAGGCAGGGAGCCCATCGGCCTGAGCTTGACCAAGGCTCCGATGGCCACCGTTTACGGCTTCTACCCTTCACCTTTAAACACCTCGCCACGGTTGGAGAGGGCTTATGTATGGGAGCTCGGGGTCCGCGGTGTCGCTGCTCACCGTCACCATGAATACGGCAGAGATATTTAGAAGGATCACAATGGCGTGGAGTGCATACGGCAGACATTCTTAGATAATGAGTAGCAGCCTACCATTGTCCCTGAAGAAGAAATTGTATAACAGCTGCATCTTACCGGTAATCACCTACGGGGCAGAAACTCGTAGGCTCACTAAGCGAGTTCAACTTAACTTGAGAACGACTCAGAGGACAAGGGAGCGAAAAATGATAGGTGTTACATCAAGGATCATAAATAGAGTGGAGTGGGTGAGTGAACAAACGCGTGGTAAGGACATACCGGAGAAAATTAAGAAGAAGAAATGGACGTGGGCAGGTAGGAGCATTTTTATACAGTGTTATATCAATTTGCGGGCTAAAATACTTGTTTTTTTTTCTCCTCCTTAGTAAGTCGACATAATTTACTGTCTTGAATAAAGATATTTGCATGCACCTGGGAGTGTTGCCGAATATTCTTTCAAAAGGGCATCTGACAAGGTAAACTTCTGTGAAGACGTGCACACTATAATTTTCCCTTTGAGATCGCGTCAACGGGTGTCCACTGTATTTCATCACATAACAGCATCAAAAGCAAACGCGACCGAAATATCACTTTATCTCGCCAAGTTAGCATCATGAACGGGTCGAAACACGTAGACGTAGCCCTTGAAATGATTACCCACCAGTAAAGATCGTTTCCCCGAAGTCCGGTGTCGATCAGGAACCCAATCGTTCGGGCTCCGGTTGATTTGGCAGGAGGCTGGCGGGGCAATGGTGTTGAAGTTCTTGGATACGGTAGTCGAATTGACGAACTCGAGGCGTTGAAGTTGACTAAGTGAAATGGTAGTTTATGTACAGCTAGTTAGAGTAGGAAAACTGGGTACATGAGTAATGAAAAGAAAAAACTTCAAACTGCAGCTAGACGCTAGCTCCGAGTGCGCACAAATCACTCGACTCCTCAGCTTCGTCTAACTCTCCTATTCTCGGAGCGTACACAAACCGCTCGAGAAACGACGGCCGCGACCCTGTCTCGCCGCAAGATCCGTCTAGTTGCCCGGTACGGTGCTGCACCCTAAACCTCCAACGCGATCTTAACCTCGAATATGGGGCTCACAAATCCCATATTAGCTTTAACGGTCGAGACTCCTTGTCCCGCCGGGAACTGCCAGCTCAGCGCTCAGACAAGAACGATTCCCAACAGCCAAGTTATGCCTTATAAAACCTCGAGATCAAACTCTCTCGGGAACGCCCCTGTAGCGTTCGTACACGCGTAAGGGAGTGCCCGAATTCACGTAGACAGCTGTCACTCAGCATGCCATGGTATATTCATTGAGGCGCCGCCACCTTCGGGTCAACGGCACTCCCGCAGACGAGCAGGTTAGCGCGACCGCGCGGGGTGAAAGCGAAAGACGGCGACCGTGCTTCAGGCTGACCAGGGCGGCACAACAATGGAGACACGCCGGTAATTCCACCACCTCTGCGCGTCGAGCAGACGTTCCTCGTATCCGGCGGCGCTGTTTGCTTTCTCAATGGTGGATTTTCCTTGAGGTATACGGTGGGCCAGACAATCCGTCTCCCATGAGCGCCGTGACGAATTAGCGACGGCAGCAGCGCAGTGTTAACAATGCTACGTCGCTAGACAGAGCGGCGGTTTCTCACGCGCTGCCCGGGCGCCCGGCCGCTAATCTCATAAGTGAACCTTACAACTGCCCCCTTTAAGAGGGTTACTGGACCTCTGGGTCAGTCAATCCGGAATGAGTTTAAAAGGGCCACTCATTTCATCTCTCCTTCAGCAATAAAAGCGGAACAAAAAAAAAAACAAAAAAACATATGGAAGGAGCAAGGTATAGCCACAAACGAGCCCCCTTTTATTTATGCAGTTCAGCTGATCCTAACTCTCTCTCACCTAAGCTACAAACACAACCTACTCACTAGCCGTTCATACGGGACGGAATACTCTAGCAAGCCCAAAACACAAAACATAAATGCTGAAAACAGTAAGTGCAAGCAAAAAGAAATTGGGTCGTGTCTCTGGGGCGCGTAAACGCCGCGAACAACGGGACAACTCAACATATAACACTGATGCGCACAATAACTGCAAACACGCCCAAACACTCCGGCACTCGACAACAAGACCAAAAGGAATAAGGTCTGGCAAACAACATGGGCAATCTTGCAGTCAACAAAAATAAAACGTTAAAAACGTTTGCACTGCCACTATGCGCACGCGCGCAAATGTCCTCCTTGATGGCGTAGCCTGATAACGTTCCTTCAAAAGTTTGGTAGCGCTATCGCTGACTTGCGGTGCCCCGAAGGTTCAGTTCGGCGTGCGGATCGATCAATTCGGTGCACGGATCGAGCACCCGATCCATTTCGTCGCTCACAACCACGGCACACACACACACAACACCAAAGAAAAAGGACGGGTGAACGGGTATGTTCACGTCCGTCGTGGCTGTGTTAAGGCTCGGAGGCAATTCAATACTAGCCTCCCCAAGCAACAATCTGAAAGCAGGGGAGTGCATTCGCATTCCAGCCCCCTCTGCGGATGATCCAGACCGCGTAGCGTTGCAATGTCAACGCGAGTCTCGAATATTTAGCCCCATTAGGCGAACACAACTTCGGGGAAGACGGACTGGTATCGCAAAATGCGATTTCGCTTCCTCTCCCATAGGCCAAGTGGCCATGCCTCTCCAATGCCCCAACGTAAGGCAATGCTGCGCGCTGGCAGCGTGAGCGAAGGGTTGCCGCTGGAGCGTAATGGCGGCCCGTGAACGCGATGACCTTCATGGGATCATTCTTTCCCTTACGCACAGACTGCCCCACAAACACAACCTCACAAGCACCTGTCACTACCAAAAACCACTCGTGCACGCTGGGTGCATTCTGAGCAGCGGCCTGACAAAGACAGTTTTTCGGCTGTCCCAGCACGTACTCGTCCTGGTGCAACTCAGAACTAGGGCCTGTGACACACTGCCAGGTCGCAGAACTTAGTGCGTCAACCCATAGAGCGCGGCTCCTGACTAAATCTCGGTAAGGGCCGCAACCAACACTAAAGCTACGAAGCTCTATCTCTGACACCGGTTTCGCGAGATCGCCGATTGCGTCTCGTTCCTCTGTTTCAAGTGTGACTGCCCCTCACATGGTTTTTTACTCTCCTTCGCAACCTCCTCGGGAGCTCTCATTCTTGGTTTCGCAGTCTCAACGCATGCGTTTTCGTGTTCTCCATCGGCATCCTCGGTTACACTCTCACAATCAAGACTACCAAACCCACGCGACATCTCCGTATCGTTCCTACCCTCTTCAAACATTCTGAGCTCGTCATCCTCCGTCTTCTCGCGTTCTCTCTCCCTTCCTCTTCCATTTTCTGGATGTTCAACCCAGTCTACTTTCTCAGCTCCCTTATCCGCCTTTAAGTCCTGCTTTTCGTCAGCCTGATCGTCTACTCCGTCTCTTTTTCGCTCCGTATCGTCACATGCTTTCTCGTCTTCTCTCTCCCTTCTCTTCTGGGCGAGCGCCTGAACGCCCGACACGGAGTTCACTTCCTCGTGCAACTTTCGAGCGGAATTTAGAGCGCGGCGGTCCCCAAGACTTTCCTGCGCGACTCCAGTCTCCTCCGGTCCACCGATTAGAATTTGTGTTCTGCCCGTGCCAGCAAGTTCAGCATGCATTAGCGCAGTGTCCGGTGCAAAAGCGGTGGGCGGCTCTACACCCGCGACAACGCGGCTACCCCTTGTCTCCGCTCCCATCCCGGACGCGCTTGCTTGGATGCTCCGCGTGCTCGCATCCCTTTCCATACAGCTGTTCCCGGCTAAACCGCTAGCTTCCCGTGCGCAGCCACGGCCGCTTATCTCGTTCTCGCGCGGCTTCAAACTGAAAAACGGGCTGCCCCCATTCAACTTTGCTCTCGGTGCATAACTGGGCCTGCTCGATGGGTTCTGCCCTATGCGCTGCAGCTCCATCCCAAGCTTTCCCTGTGAGGCTGGTGGGCATGTCCGAGCATCACTTCATTACACCGCTCTATGGTATAACCGGACGTGCTTACCACGTCGCTCCTCATCCCGATGTCCTTCTCCACGCGTTCGACATCGGCGGATATGCTAGACTCGTGTAGGGAGTGACGGCTGCTTGCTTTGTCATCGCAATGTACAACCTCCAAACGCTGGGCGGAAGCATTCAACATCGCGGTCGCTATACAGCTAGCTGGGTCTTTACCCCATTGCTTCTACTCGCGGGTGTCAGAGCGCAAGGGCGTCTGCCTTCTCCACTCCAGCTCCAACTCATACTTTCGCAATTCGAGCTTCAGTTTTAGTATGCGTTCTTCGGATTCTCGCGCCTCTCTTCTCTCTCGCTATTGATACTAAACTCCAACTCCATTCGTCTAATATATATTGTTTCAGACTCCGCTTGGACCACCCCTCCTGTCGCCATGTTTGCCAGCATGCTCCGTGTGACTACCATGCAACCCAAGGCTCAGCCTACACTGCCACAACGAAGCGCAAGAAATCCCACTCACCCGCACCATCGGGTGTCGGCCGCCGCGTCGTTGGCCCCGTGCGCTGGCTTGGCTCTGCCGCTTCACTCTGCGCGGAGCTCGGCAGCCGCTGATGGAGGCGGGCTTGCGTCAGCTTGCTGCCCTTGGTTGTGGCCTGGTGATTTCTTCTGCAAAATCCTGTCGGCTGCGCCAGTGAAGATCGTTTCCCCGAAGTCCGGTTCGATCAGGAACCCAATCGCCCGGGCTCCGGTTGATTTGGCAGGAGGATGGCTGGGCGATGGTGTTGAAGTTCTTGGAGACGGCGGTCGAATGGACGAACTCGAGGCGTTGAAGTTGATTAAGTGAAACGGAAGTTTATGTACAGCTAATACAGTAGGATAGCTGGGTACATGAGTAATGAAAAGAAAAAACTTCAAACTGCAGCTAGACGCTAGCTCCGAGTCGCACAAATCACTCGAGCTCCTAAGCTTCGTCTAACTCTCCTATTCTGGAGCATACACAAACCGCTCCAAAAACGGCGGCCGAGACCCTGTCTCGCCGCGAGATCCGTCTAGTTGCCCGGTACAGCGCTGCACCCTAAACCTCAGACGCCATCTTAATCTCGACTAGGGGGCTCACAAATCCCAACCTAGCTTTAACGGTCGAGACTCCTTGTCCCGCCGGGAACTGCCAGCTGAGCGCTCAGGCAAGAACGATTTCCAACGGCCAAGTTCGGCCTTATAAAACCCCGAGATCACCCTCTCTCGGGAACGCCCCTGTAGCGTTCGTACACGCGTATGGGAGTGCCCGAATTCACGTAGAGAGCTGTCACTCAGCACGCCACGGAATATTCATTGAGGCCCCGCCACCTTCGGGTCAACTGCACGCCCGCAGCGAGCAGGTTCGCGCGACCCCGTGGGGTGAAAGCGAAAGACGGCGACCGTGCGTCATGCTGACCAGGACGCGACAACAATGGAGACACACCGGTAATCCCACCACCTCCACGCGTCGTGCAGACGTTCCTGGAATCCGGCGGCACTGTTCGCTATCTCAATGGAGGATTATTCTTGAGGTATGCGGTGCGCCAGACGATCCGGCTCCCGTGCGCGCCGTGCGAATTAGCGACGGCAGCAGCGCAGTTTTGGCAGTGCTACGTCACTAGACCGAGCGGTGGGTTCTCACGCGCAGCCCGGGCACCCGGCCGCTAATCTCATAAGTAGACCTTACACTACCCATAAAATGTCTTAGACTCAGCAGCGTAGACGCATTCCGATTGTCCGCAGAACAATACAAAAATAGGGAAGCCGGTCTGGCGTGAATTAGCCATGTAAATGTTGCAAAATTGTACCGTTCATAGCAATGTACAGAGTTTATTTGCCACTATGTCATTAAACGCCAAAATAGCGGGTCACAATATTTGGTGAATACCACAAAAAACACTTCTCTTATACGGAGGCAATAGAAGTGAAGATTTGGTAGCGCATCTTCTGTGGGCGGCTTGTTGGTTGGAAAATGCTTATTCATAAAAACAGAAAACAAGGGGAGAGAGATTCGGAGTGGTGGGTGGCCATCCTATTATGGTTCAGCCACGCGCCATTGCCGCCACCTTCGCCTCATGCACCAGGGCTCCTGGTCCTCGAACTGGCAACTCCGCAGCCCATATTCTCATCGCTCTATTGTAGGGGAGCGGGTGGTATGAGGATCATTGGGCACATCAAGACAAGGTGCGATTCGGAGTGTCGCAGCGGCAGCAGATGGGTGCATGGTAGCTGGGGAGAGATACGGTGGAGGACAGCACGGTGGTGTGAGGTCAGAGTTTTGAGGCTTTGCCAGAAGCGGGCGTAGGAAACTGAGAGCGAATGGTTAGTGTTTGTATAGGTACGTCGGCAGGCCTTTTAGTGTTACAAACTGTCAGTGAATGTATGCGATTTGACGGTTCAACTAGGTGGACCGTGGTAGAGATTTGTGCGGCCGGCCTCATCTGGGAGTGTCCGGGTAAGGAGAGGGCAGGCCGGTACTTGAGCCTCTTCGTTCCCAGGGAGGGAGGTGCTGCTGTAAGCCCACGCGATGCGACTAAAGGGTACAGTGTGGCGTTTGGCAAGGATGTGAAGTTCTAGTGTGGAAGCTCTGCCTTAAGTGTAGTGGCGCCTGCAACTTGACATTCCATACAGAAGCGTGATAATTGGATCATAGCGTGAGCGATGGCGAGGACTAGAGCGGCTTCCTTGGCCGCTTGCATTGAAGCTATTTGCGGCTGGAAGTAACAATACCCCGCACGGAGCACCTTGTGTATTCTAGGTGACGGTGTTGGTGGCACCACGGAAGTCGAGCTAGCATGCTCACTCTGTAACCGACCGTTGTATTGAATTTTAACGGGAAGGGTAGAAATCTGAAATGGTCGCCATTGGAGACTAGCTCAAGCGCCTGCGGATGGGGTCTCCGTCTGTTTAACAGGCAGTGAGCTACGGGACATCGTTCGGTATCAGCGTAACCCAAGCAAATGAAGTATCACCGTCCCCTGCTCTTATACTATGCGATGTGGTCTATTTTAAACCCCACGCCCCCAGAGAGGATCGGTCACTGAAAAGGGGTCGCAAAGAAGATCCTTTTGCTTGTTTGCCTTCGATCTCGCTCTCAAAGCCAAGAACCTACCCTCGTTTTTTTTCTTGCATCTCTGGACAAATCAAAGCTGGTTACCTCTCAATTCGTAATTCTTGTTTCCATATTCTTTGAAGGTATCATCTGCAAAACAACCTACACCAAAGGCTCAGAAGTGGTGACGTACTACTTGAAGTAAAAACTAAGCAGCAATTCACAATTCACCTGAAACAATCGTCTATGGCAGGTCTGGAGTTCAAGGTCACACCCACCGCAGCCTGAGCAGCTCTCAGGGTGTGATCTTTGAGGCAGATATTATTTCCCAAACTAATGCCGACATTTTGATGATGATGATGGTTGGATGTTAATGGCGCAAGGCCAACTAGGGCAAAGAGCGCCAAAACAGTGGTTAAATATGAGAGGTGAGAACTTAGACACTGAAATCAATAAGCAAGAACAAAAGTAAAATCAATAAAAGACAGTGAGGATGGCTGGTGTAAAGGGCCAGATTTCATGATGCGTGATAGGAAATGAGGTTTAAAAACTTGACTTCTGACAAATACTCAAACACACGTTTGACGGAAACAATGGCATCGTCACCTAGGAAAAAAGATGGATGTAGGGGAATATGTTGTCTGTAAAGTTCTCTGAAGTGTTTGTGACGTGTTGTGTGAAGTGCCTTGCATGTGATTAGTATGTGCACTACGGATAGGGCCTCTCCGCACCTGCCGCACTGGGGTCTAGAAGATCCCGTCAGCAGATACGAGTGCGTTGCATGGGTGTGCCCTATCCGCAGCCTACCCAAGGCGACTTCCGTGTGTCTGTTGTGCGAGTCAGATGTGTACCGTCCCAAGTGTGGCTTTATTACATGTAGTTTGTTGTCTGTCTGTTCATTCCAGTGTGTTTGCCATGTTCTGCGCAAGTGTTGTCTTATGTGTGGCTTGAGGTCTGTGTAAGGTAGTGTTATTATGTCTACTGTGTTTCGGAGTGCAGCATTGGCGGCCATTTCATCCGCCAGTTCATTTCCGCCGATGCCAGAGTGGCCTGGCACCCAACACACAGTCACCTCAAGGTTTGAAGAATATGCCAGCACAATTGATTTCATGACAAGGTTAACTACATGGTTTTTCGAGGACTCTCCGGATGACAATGTACGGACGACACTCAGTGAATCTGTATAGATGATGGATTTAGGAATATGATGTTCAACTATGTGACTTACAACAAGAAAAATGCCATATGCTTCTGCCGTAAAAATACTTGTCTTTACATTCATGGTTCTATATGCTTCAAAATTCGGCCCATGCGCCGCACAAGACACTGCAGTGAACGTTTTCGATGCATCGCTGAAAAACTCTGCAGCCTTGTATTTATCCTGCACATACACGAAATGCTGCAGAATCCCACTTTTCGGTGTCCTGTTCTTATTGTATTTTAAGAAAGACAAGTCACATGCAACAGGACGAAGATGCCATGGTGCTACAAGATCAGTGATAGATGACTTGAATGTGTCTACAAAGGAGACCTCATGAATTGTGACCTCGTCCCTTACTCTGAGCGAGAAGGGAACAGGAATGGACGGGCGATTTAAAAAGAGTTTTGATGTGGATGTATCATTAAAAACCGGTTTAAAAGGATGGTTGTCCATTGATGAAATTTTAGAGGCATATAACAAGTCAACATAGGTTCGCTGGTGTGATAAGCACCATTTGTCACACTCTGCGTAAAGACTCTGTACAGGGCTCGTACGGAATGCGCCACAAGACAGGCGAAGCCCTAAGTGAAGCACTGGGTCGAGCATTTTAAGTGCTGTTTTTGAGGCTGACCCATACACAACGCTTCCGTAGTCCAACCGTGACCCTACCAACGCGGCATAAAGTCGAAGCAGGAGTTGTTTGTCGGCCCCATAAGATTGATGTGAGAGGACCTTAAGAATATTCATTGTTTTTAAGCATTTGCATTTGAGCTGTTTGATATGCGGGATGAATGTAAGCTTTTCGTCGAATAAAATGCCTAAAAACTTGTGTTCCTTGTGCACAGGAATCGACACGCTGTTAAGAGTAATGTCTGGGTCTATATGGACCCCGCGCTTCCTAGAGAACACAACGCAGGAGCTTTTTACAGGATTCAATTTAAAACCATTCTTGTCTGCCCAGCCGGCAAGCTTCTTGACGCCGAGCTGGACTTGACGTTCGCAGATGGACATATTACATGATTTAAAAGATATCTGCACGTCATCTACATACATGGAGTAAGAAATTGTAGGCGGCAGTGCCTTCCCAAGGGAGTTCATTTTTACTATGAAGAGAGTGCAGCTTAGAACTCCGCCTTGCGGCACGCCATTTTCTTGCACGTGTACCTTTGACAGTGCAGAACCAACTCTGACGCGAAAGGTTCTCTCCGACAAATAGCTAGCAAGGGTGTTAAACATACTACCAGAAACACCGAATGACTTCAGGTCAGTAAGGATCCCATAACGCCAAGCGGTGTCATAGGCCTTTTCTAGGTCGAAAAACACAGTTAAACAGAACTGTTTATGCACGAAGGCATCCTTAATATACGACTCTAGTGCCACAAGTTGATCATTCGTGGATCGCCCCGCCCTGAAGCCTGCCTGGCAGCTCTCGAGAAGGCCGTTATACTCCAAAAAGTACACGAGCCTCCGGTTTATCATCTTCTCGAGAAGCTTGCACAGGCAGCTGGTCAGGGCAATGGGTCGATAGCTAGCAGGAGAAGAAGGGTCCTTCCCTTCTTTCAAGAATGCTACAACTATGGCATCCCTCCAGGACTTTGGAATGTGCCCCGAAAGCCATATCTTGTTGAAAAGGTGAAGAAGTGTTACAAGAGTGTCTGTGTGTAAGTTCTGTATCATTGTATATGTAATGTTGTCTGGGCCTGGAGCTGAGGGTTTACACGTGCTCAGAGCACCCCTCAGCTCATGAATTGTGAACTCCGAGTTATAAGAAGTGGCTGACGTGTCATTGTCACGGAAAGGCTTCTTTTCGGCCACGAGTTTGTGTTTCATGAAAGTGTTTGTGTAGTGTGCTGAACTCGAAACGTGTTGGAAGTGTTGTGCGAGTGTGTCAGCCTGGTCTTCCAGAGTGTCCCCTGTTGTACTGACCAGGGGTAGGCTGTGTGTCTGTTGTCCTTTGAGTTTGCGTATACGTGTCCATACTTTCCGTGTGTCTGTGTAGGAGTTTATTGATGTTATGAATGTACGCCAACTCTCTCGTTTTGCCTCACGGCGCACACGTTTTCCTAGCGCCTTGGCCCGTTTGAACAAGAGGAGGTTTCCCGACGTGGGGTACCGACGAAGGATACCCCACGCCTTGTTCTGGGCCTCTCGCGCCCGCCTACAGTCCTCATTCCACCACGGCCTCCGCTGGTTGCGCGGGGCACCAGAGACGTGGGGAATGGACTTTTCGGCGGCGTCGAGGATGTGCGCCGTGAGGAGTTGGGTAGCTTCTTCGACGTGTAGGTGTCCTATGGATGTGTGGTGTAGTTTGGATGTCTCTGTAAATGTATTCCAGTTAGCTCGTGCTTCATTGAACCTATTATGGGAAGATGGACTGCATGGGCCTTTACCTATGTATGTGAGTGAGGTGGGGAAGTGGTCACTACCGTATGGGTCAGTGCCCACACCCCACTCGAGGAGAGGAAAGAGAACTGCGGAGCCAATCGCCAAGTCAAGACATGAGTATGTGTTGTGTCCTATGTTATGGTATGTAGGCTGTTTACTGTTGAAAAGGCATGCTCCTGAAGATGTAAGGAATTTCTCTATGAGGCGACCTCGGGCATCCGTGCGAGAAGAGCCCCAAAGAGTGTTGTGAGCATTAAGGTCGCCTGTCAGGATGTATGGTTCGGGCAGCTGGTCAACCAGCGCCTCGAAGTCGGAGCTCGTAAGTGAAACATCAGGAGGGATGTATATGGAGCATACCGTTATCAACCTGTTAAATATTATTAAGCGTATTGCTACAGCCTCAAGGATAGTGTTCAAGGTGACAGGGTGGCATGCTAACGATTTCCGGACGATTATGGCCACACCGCCAGAAGAGTGTGTGCAGCCATCCCTGTCTTTCCTGTATACCAGGTAACTATTCAAGAAATTTGTGTGTTTAGAATTCAAATGTGTTTCTTGAACACACATAACACTTGGCTGATTGGTATGCAGAATCTCATACACGTCGTCAAGATTATTCAGAAGGCCTCTGCAGTTCCATTGTACTATGTTCTCTCTTCCCATTATGAAGTGTTCGGAGCTACTGGACTGTGTTGTTTATGTGTCGTCTTTCGGGGCTGTGACTCTCGTCTTTTTTGGCTTGTCGGGAGGCTTTGGCGTCGGGACGCGTTCCTTGCGGTGCACCGCAGACAAGAACGGACCGACGTCCATTTCATCCTCGGATGTCCTCGGAGCGCCTGAGGGATCAGGCTCCTTGGACCGCGAACCCTTTGGGGCGCGCTTTTCCTTGCCCGCAACCACCGAGGGGTTCAGAAACGCCTCGGATGGCACAGGCGGTGCGGTGGGGGTGGGAGCTGCCGCTGGCTCCCCCAAGTCCATCTCCTCTGCGCCCTCGCCTGTGGCTTGGGACGCTGGAGTGGAGGATGCAGCATCGCTTCCACCAGACGTGGTTGCCCCCACAGCCGCTGCTGGCTCAGCGAGCGGTGCGGAGGCGGGTTGGGCTGCCCGAGGCAACCCAGGGGGGGGCGGGGCAGGGACCAGGTCATACTCGCTGAACTGGGTCCCTGTGGACACCAGACGCCGCTCCGCCCCCCGGCGAGCCGCGTCGGCGTACCTCCCCAGAGGGAAAGAGGCGAACCTCTTTCGCGCCTCTGGAAAGGTGATGTTCTCAGTGACCTTTACATTTATGATTTGTTTTTCTTGCTTAAATTTCTCACAAGTGCGAGACCAAGCTGCGTGGGGCCCCTGGCAGTTGGCACAGGTGAAACTCTGGGTGTTGCAGTTTTCGGACGGGTGGTCATGTTGGCCGCATTTCGCACAGGTAAGGCGGCCGCGGCAGGAGTTGGTGCCATGCCCAAACCGTTGGCACTTAAAACAGCGCCGCGGGTTAGGGATGTAAGGCCGGACCGGACATCGAACAAAACCTGCATTTATGTATTCTGGAAGGCTCGACCTGTCGAAAGTTAAGATAAGATGCTTTGTAGGTATTTGTTTGTCCTCTCTACGTATGTTTATGCGCCTGACTGCTGTTACGCCCTGACCTCGAAGGCCCTCCAGCAGGTCGGCTTCAGTTTCGTTTAGTAGATCGGGATCGGAGATCACGCCCTGGGAGCTGTTTAAGCTGCGGTGCGGCGTGACCCTGATGTCAAGATCACCGATTCGGGTCTGGCTCAAGAGTTTTTCTGCCTGCTGCTTCTTGGTCACTTCGACCAGCAATTGCCCAGTTCTTTGTTTCTTGGCTTTGTACGCCTCACCAATTATACTCGTCAGGAACTTCGATAACAAGAAGACAGACAATGAAGCGACAGATCTTTCTGTGTCAGTTGAATCAACTACAAGAAAACGGGAATAGTTGTTTACAGTTGTTGGAAAGACAGTTGTTGAAAGAGGTGGAAATGGAACTTCGGTGCGGCCCCTTTTCGGGGGCCGATCACGTCTGGGGGGGGGTTTTGAAAATACCATATGACACATTGAAAAGCAGAGAGACGGGGGTACTTTCTTCCACAACCTTACCCTGATAGCTGAGGAGGTCCCGGAGCTCCCTGCCTGGTAAACAGACAGGGAGCCCATCCGCCGGAGCTTGACCTGGGCTCCGACGGCCACCGTTAGAGGTTTCTACCCTTCACCTTAAAAACACATCACCACGGTTGGATCCAGCTTATGTTTGGGGGCTCGGGGTCCGCGGTATCGCCAGTACCGTCACCAAGATTGCTCAAGGTGCCCCGTGCGGGGAATGCCGACATTTTGGAAGGCTTAAGAGATCAGGGTGTCACGGCTGTAAAGCATATATCCATAAGCTGTGATGACAAACAAATAGCATATAAACACATTATTCTGACCTTCGTTCGATCCACCCTTCCATAATCCATAAATTCCGGTTATATACATTGCTTTTTCTGCCGATGCATCCCGAACCCACGGCGCTGCAACAAGCGCCAACGGTACAGGCAAAGCACAAACTCTTAGCGTGGCCGACTTACCTGCGCTAAGTGCGGAAAGCATTGCCATCCTTCAGTAAACTGTGAATCCAAGGACCCAATGCCAAGGACCCAATGCTGTCTACTTCCGAAAATGTGAAACGTTAAGCAGGAGAAGCAAATAAATAATGTTAAGATCACCGAGAACATCACCTACCCAGAGGCCCGGGAAAGCCTCGACTCGTTCCCCCTGGGATGATATGCCAACGCTGCACGCCGGGGGATGGAACGCCGTCAGTTTTCGGCGGGAACCCATTAGCGATAGTCGAACTTGATCATGGACCCAACCCCCTGGGCTGCCTCGGCAATCCTAACCGGCCTCCGCACCACTCACTGAGGCAGCAGCAGCTGTGGCGGCAACAGCCGCTGTCGGAACCGATGTCCCTCCGGCCCCTGATTCCCCACCCTCCCTGCTTACACTGGAGTGTGTGAAGCAGAAGGACACCGGGGTCCCGCATCGGCTCGAACCTCTGCCGCACCGCCCGTGCCACCTGTGGTGCTCCCGACCCCTTCGGTGGTAGTAGCTCAGAAATTTCAAAAATCTCGACGATATATGCCAAATACTGTATGCTACACAGGAAAGTGTAATGTGTGTTCAGGAAACACATCTGAATTCGAAGCGCACAAATTTCTTGAATAATTACACAGTATTCAGAAAGGACAGGGATGGCTGCACACTCTCTTCGGGTTGTGTGAAAAATTATCGCAAGGAAATAATTAGCATGCCACCCTGCCACTTTGAACACTTTCCGTGAGGCTGTAGCAATGCGCACAATATTGTCGTCACGGGACCGGTGAAAAATGCACACGGCGGCATAGCTCGGAGTGGAAGACGACGAGGAACAGGGCGCGCGCAGACTGAGAAGACTCGGCCAATACCGCTTGTAAATAGGGCAAGTAGTTCGTTCCTCATTCTTCACCATGGTTAGTGGCATCTGTCCTGCCGCCTAGTTATATTTTGGTGCAGGTTCTGGCCACAGTCATATTCCAGCTCCGAGTTTCACCCCACCTTGACTCATGAAGCGGTCTCATCCTGGCTTTTTGAAAGCGCCGGCCCGCCCCAGGCCCAGTGAGACGCTACCATTCCCCAGCCCCGTGCCTCTGCCAATGCCCCGCCGAGACCAGATGAACTAAACAGCCTTGACAGGAAGTACAGCCAACGACGTTTCTCGCCCCGATCAAGAGCGCTTCTCAGAAGGCTTAGGACGCTGCCACGTGGAGTCAGTGGTAGTCGCAGCTGTTCCCGGGCAGGTGATTATCACAACCATCCCCAACATCTGTGGCGGCAAGGACTTCACTGTATATATTAAGCCCATCTCGTCCTCACCGCAGCTATGCATGTCAAAACTTTCCGCCCGTGTGTGGACATCATCGAGCTCGCGCTGGTTACTTCCGACGGATTCTCCGAGACTGGAAAAGCTTTGCCGCGAAAAATGGAGATTCGCATGCAAAGCCTTGTGAACCAGGAGCTGCCTGCCCCTGGTGGATTAAGAGGTCCTAATAACAAAGCTGAACGTCGTACAGACACCTCCAACCACAGAGCACCCGTCTTCTGCAACCACTGCAGCTTGCATTTCAGCACTGCTAAGACAAGGTCGAGCTAACAACCCAGACCCTCGCAGGCGAAAGGAATCAACGACACCTCCTTCGAGTCGTATCGCTATGACCTCGACCGTCCCGGTCGAGGTCATAGCGATACGGGACCATGCTCCACAGCGGCATGGCTCGCCGTGGAAGACAACGAGGAAGAGGCTACGTGCAAACTGAGCTGACTCGGCCGTGGCCACTTCTAAATTGTGTAAATAAATCCTTCCCTATTCTTCGTCTTGGTTCGTGTCATCTGTCCTGCCGCCTCGTAACAGTATTAAATAGATGGATAATGGTATGCTCCATTTATATTACTCCAGAATTTGCACTTTCGAGCTCCAATTTCGAAGCGCTGGTTCACCAGCTGCCCGAACCATACATCATCGCAGGCGACCTTATTGAACAGAATAATTTTGGGAGATTTTCGCGCATGGATGCCCGAGGTCGCCTGATAGAGAAGTTTTTATTATCCTCAGGAGCATGCCTTTTTAACAAGAAACAGCCTACCTACCATATCTCAGGACAGAATACATACCTAAATCTCGGCTTCACTGTTGGGTCTGCAATTCTCTTTTTCTCTTTTGAGTGGGTTGTGGGCACGGACCCAAAAGGTAGTGACCATTTCCGCACCTCAATAACATATTTAGGTAAACGCCCATGCAGTCCATCTTACCAGAGCGGGTTCAGTGAAGCAAGACCTAACTGGAATATATTTGCTGGGACTTATAAACTACACATATAGCCATAGGACACCTACACATTGAAGAAGCTTCCCAACTACTCACGGCATACATCCTCGACGGCGCCGAAAAGTTCACTCCCCACGCCACTGATGCACCGCGCAACCAGAGGAGGCCGTGGTGGAATAAGGACTCTGCGCAGGTGTGAGAGACAAAATAAGATGGTTCGCACACCTTGTTGACATCCATCAATTTATACACAGGCACACGCAAAGTCTGGACACCCGTACTTAAGTTCAAATAACAACAGTCACATAGCCTGCCCTTAGCACAACAGGAGACACAGTCGATGACTAGGCTAACACATTTGCACAACACTTCCAACACGTGTCCTTTCAGCGCACTACACAAACAGTTTTATGAAACACGAAATGTCTTTCGAAAAGAAGTTCCTACAATTCTCTTTGTTCAAATTCCTGAGCTGATGGCTGCTCTTACCACATGTAAATCTTCAGCGTCAGGTGAGGATAAGATTACATATACCATGATACAACACCTACAGAAAGACACTCTAGAAACTTTTTTACACCTGTACCATAAAAATGGATAAAAATGGCTTTCAGGACACTATCCAGGCTCTTGGAGGGAGGCCATAGTTGTGGCTTTCCTAACTAAACAGAATGAACATTCCCCTCCTGCCAGATATCGTTCATTGCCATGACAAGCTGCCAGTCTCTTTCAGAAGACAATAAACAACTGACTCGTGTACTTCTTAGAGTACAATGGCTTTTTTCGAGAGCTTCCAGGCAGGCGGAAGGTTGTGGCGATCTAACAACGATGAACTCGTTGCATTAGAATCATATATCAAAAATGCTTTCCTCCACAATCAGTACTGTACGACAGTACGCTTGATCTGGAAAAGGCGAATAATACTGCTTGGCGGAAAGGTATCCTCGGTGATTTTGACTATTTTGGCACGTCGGGTGACATGATGAACACGCGTGCCAGTCACATGTCTGAAAAAACGTTTCGCTTGCGAGTTGGAAATGTGCTCCGTAGGGTTTAAGGGCAAGAAAATGGGGTGCCACAGGGTAGAGTTTTGAGTTGCAGCTGTTTTAATGTGAAAGTTACTTCTCTTAGGAAGGCAGTGTCACCATCCATTTCTTGTTCAATTCATGTATACGAAGTTCAACTCTCATTATATCGTGTAACTTGTCTGTCTGTCAGCGCCAAGTTCGGCTTTACGTCAACAAGCTGGCGGGCTGGGCAGATATCAATGGTTTTAATTTAATCCAGGAAACTACCCTTGTGTTTTGTTTTCCAAGAGGCGTGGCATCCTGCCGGATGCAGACATTCAACTCAATGGCGTCTCCATTCCCATAAAACGAAACACATGTTTTTATGTATAATCTGACGCAAAGCTCACACTCACGCTGCACTTGAAACAACTAAAACAAGTGCTTATAAACAATGACTATACTCATGGTTCTCTCGCACATTTTTTGGGGGGCTGACAAACTTCTCTAACGTGTTTTTACCAGCATAATAGGTTCAAGATTTGAATATGGTAGCGTTGTCTATGGTTCGGCCACTAAAACATCCCTCAGAATGCTGGACCCTATTCTTAATCTAGGGATCCGCGTGGCGTGTGGTGCATTACGGACTAGTCGCTTTCATATCCACTATGTTAAGTGCAACAAATAGCCTTGAACGTCAGCGAGCATACACAACCTGATTTATGTTTTTAAAATCTCATCATTGCCACACCGTCCTTTGGCATAAATTTTATGATGCATTCCTAACTGAGCTCTTTTCTAACAGTCCATTAATCTCTGCTCCCTTCCCTTTCAGAGTAAAAGAACAAGCGTCACAACTTGATGTCATGTTTTCAGACACCATTCAAACCTCCGTTACCGAATTTCTAGTACCGTGGAAGCTTCGACTGATATCATGTGATGCATCTTTCCCAAGTGTAGAGAAAAACAGAGTGCCAAGAAATGCGACCGTGAAACATTTTTTTCTCTACAGAACAATTTTGTTCGCCGAATTTCAAACAGACGCTCCAAAAAGTACCAAAACTGTTTCCTCTGCTGCGCATAGTGGCACCTTTAACGCCACTAAAATATTACAAGAAATAAAAGTATCTTTACGGAAGACACCTATGGCATACTTCTTGTAGCAAAACATATTGTTCTAAAATGAATTCTCAAATCCGAAATTTATACCGATTCTTTAAGTGTTGTGCTTACATTATCATAACAGAAGTCTAAAAACTATGCGATCAATGTTCTCATTTTTACTATAATGTCTGTATATGCTCAAAATCATGAAGTGACTATGTGCTGGGTGTCAGGGCAGTCTGAGATTTTAGGTAATGAGACCGTAGACCGAATGGCTGTGCTGCTGCACATACAACTACAGTTGACCAACAACAATACCCTACACTGACCCCAAGTCACGCATCAGCTAACACCTGCGCACAACTTTCAAGCGCACTGGAATGAGCACACATACAACAAACTAGGCGTTACAAAGCCACTCTTCGGAGCATACAGCACTGACACACACAACAGACACAATGAAGTTACCCTGCCTCGATTACAACTACGCCATACACATGTAACACACTCACACCTGCTCACTGGTTCTCCATGACCCCTGTGTAGCAGGTGTGGGAATGGCTTATTGGTGATGCACATCCTTTATTCAATGCAAGGCACTCGATATTGCACCAAGCAAGCACTTTAGAAACTCTGGAGACAACATAGTAAATTGAATCCGCCCTATGTTTTGGAGATATTGCCATTTTTTTCGTTCGTGCACCTTTAGGAAATTGTCGGAGGATCAATTCTTACAGCTCTTCTCATACCACCATTGGTTTACCCCTGGTCCTATGCACCAGCCACTTGTTTTATCCTTTAACCGCTCTTGGTCTTCATTCGGGCACTGCACACCAGCCGCCCCCGTAGTATTTCAACTTCTGTTCACTCTAACCAATTTTATTACTCGCCTATTCATCAAAACACTTTCTTGGAGCTCTTTGACCTAGTTGGACTTGTGCCACTAACATTCAAACATCATCATCATCACGGAAGTAACAAGCCTGCTGGGGTCAGAGCGCATTACGGAAGCTACATTTTCCCCTTGTCTGGGGTAGGGAGGGACTTCGGGGTAGAGGATTCTTAACCCACTGCGGTATTTTCAAAGCCGGAGGTGTCTCCCGTGCGGCGGTCATCAAATATTGTTTGTGGGGTGCACACGGCGTGGGACAGGAAGGACCCGGATGTTCGTGTGTTAAGAAGCCGGACTTTATAGCGGAGGATCGGGATGCTGCCCCGCACTTCGGGCGACCTTATGCTGAAGGTGGCGGCCCATTGGGGTGAGCGGTACTTGTTACATCTAGTTAATGTGGGACTTCAATATTCGGTTATATTGGGCTTGGTGCCAAGATGCAGTAGCCGTTCTGTCGAGGTACACACAGTCAGGCCAAGTGCTTTTTATAGGATTTCCGACTAAGAATATCAATTTTCGCCCGCTCGCGTGGGTTAACGGCGAGGTAGGGGGCTCCGTAAGTGATCCTGGTTGTTAGCGTTGCTTGGAGAAAGCGGCAGGCGTCATCTTCTCTGAGGCCACGTCTTCCCGAACAGAACTGTATGTTCAGGTGCCTAAATGCGAAAAAAGAGTTTGTAGTGTAAGGAGATAGGCAGCTCATGAGGCGTCACGGTGATATTTCCCCCACAGAATGCACAGCCTCCTAACGGTGGGGATCGGTTTGCCGTAGATGGATATTGTAGGGTCGGGTGTCGGGTTTGGTGGCTGTCCTCGGGTGTTGATTCGGAGAACGTGGGCAGCAGATTTGGATGAGGCATATGAGAAACCGCAGTTTCGGAAGAAATACAACACGACGTACATGACAGGCAAAAGAATATCTTGCTGATAACTTCGGCAGCCTGTGTTTGTCTAGAGAATAAGCTCATCAGCATATAGAGCATGATGAACATGAGGTGTGTGTGCAACTTGCATGAGAAAGCCAAGAAGGAGACGTTGATTAGTAACGGCAGATGACTGATCCTTTGGGCATGCCCTTGCCGGGACTATAGAATTTGTCTTTGCTGTACGGTCCGAGTTGTTCGGTAGCCGTCGGTTATGTGAGGAAGGCTGGGGTATGGAGTTGTAGGATTGCGCAGTGGTTTATGTTGTCGATATGGCCTGATATGTCCAGGGCTGCGATAGAGCTTATGATAGTTTTGCTGAGGTTGGCAATGACTAGTTCGTTCAGTTGTAGCGGTACGTTTTGACTTGACAGACGTGCCCGGAATCCGAACATGGTGTGCGGAAAGCGGCCAGTATCTTCTAGAAGTTCTGTAATCCGTCGAGCGACAGAATTCTCGTATAGTTTCCCCATACATGACGTTAGGAAATGAAGCGTTGTATTTGAAACACCAAGAGCTTGTTTGGTTTTCGCAGAGTATTAACATCAGCGGGGAACAAGGCGAGGGTAGTGTTTCTTCTTTCCAGTGCCGGTTTTTGAAGTCAAGAAGGTAATCCAGATGGTCTTGGTTTCGAAGCTAATTGTATGTAACTTGTTCGTTCCCATAGATTCGAATTGCTTTTTCACCTCGCGAGTGCTAGTAAGAGTTACTCGGGTGTGTATTGCTTGTCAAAGGCTGGCTTTGGAGCCCTCGGTATTCAGAGTTGGAAGCAGGGGGCGGAGCTAGAATGGAGAAAAAAAGCTTGTTTTGAAGCGAGGAAAGCAGCTGGTCTGGGTGTTGAGAATGATTTTGAATGGGGTGGGTGATATGTTAGGTATTGGTTGTGTTTTATTGCGTACTGCCGAAAAGGTGCCGAATTATAGTCCATGATTTATTTACTGTCACAGATCCGCTGAGTTGATCGCAACACGTTTACGAGTTTTGGTTTGGAGAGGTCGGGTGTAAGTGAGGGCCTCCTGTATTAATATTCCGAAGCGCCGTTTGAGTGAGCGATTATGCTTGTTGAAAGGGCATCCATCCAATAAGGCGCGGCGTGCTTACCACCGGTGATCAATGCAAGTGTCGGCTTCTGGGAGATCCTGTGGGAGAATGTGCGAAGTGGGCCGTCTGTTCAGTGCATTCTGTAATGTTTCCATGGGTATTGGGGAGGAAAGGCGGCTTTCCGGAGCCCCCACCCCAATATGTTAGTTGTGTCACTCCGGTGTGGTGGCGGATAACATCAATGAAAACACATGGGGCGATCGTGAAAATGTCGCTTCCCAAGGTGCCCGGCTTCCGTTCCCAATCTTTTATGGGAAATGTCGTGTAAACGTGACATAGGGGGCGGAATCCCGCGTTACCCTGTTGCCGAGCCAGGTATCCTGAGTCAAACATCTTGCAGGAATAAATGGTTTATGTTGCGTAGCGGGAGGGAAGGCAGTTGCTATCATTAATGCGTGTGTATATATATACCCACGTACCATGCAGTGCGTTAAAACTCACAAGGAGCATGCAGTGACAATTTCTATTGAGTAGGGCGACTCTGTGAAGTGGCTCTTCTGTTGCCATGAAGGGCTGGGTGGGCTGGCTTTGCAGGTTTAGGATAAGGGATGAGCTGTTTTGAGGGATGAGCTATATCAAAGCGTTGTCGATATAGGACACCGTATCACTTTGTCCAGAACGGTATGCTTCAGAAGCATTGCCCAGTGTTGGTGCGGAGGGTTGGTGAAGGTGTTTTAGTCGAGCAGGGTGGTTGATGACGGGGTTGGTCGACGTGTAGAGTTCAAGAGAGCTTTCTTTGCTAATGAAATATGGACTGTTACACTGGTATATAGTTACAAGGGGTTTCACTACGTGTCTCTAGGTCATTTTCTTTTTAGTTTTTTTAGGCTTGAGTTGGGTGCTCGAGGAGCAGAGTCTCCTCAATGGTGGATAATTATTCCTTTAGGAGGCAGTGGGTGGCTTCGGTAGACTCTGTGATCATGGTAATGATGAATGGCATAGAGAGTTTGATATATTGTTCTGCATATACGAAGATGCGGGCTGTGATTTGCGTGTTGACAATGTCTTCTAATTGGGCTTGCGTGAAGGTAATGAGAGCAGTGGTAGCCGCAGAGCTATATGTGGCCGGGCAGCAGGTTCAGCTTCGACTGCATCCACTCGGCTGACAAGTAGAGCGTTTTGCTCTTGCAACCGTTTGATGAGGACCAGGGGTGCTTGTGGGACGGAAGACAATGTTGGGAGTTGGGAAAAACTGGGTGTGTCGCGTTAGAGGGAAGAATGCGCAGTGTGGTAGCGCACAGCTACAGCTGACCAGCTTTCCTGGTTCTTGGTGAGATAAGGCTTCTTGTTGTTCGGTACGGTTGCAGAAAGTGGCGTGGCCATTCCTAACTGGCAATGATGTACAGTTGTGATCGCAGTCTATACTTGTGTTGGCACGCATGGTGCGCAGATGAAGAGGATCCGCTACAGTCGGACACTTGTAGTTCTCCGGTTGGGGACAGACGTCTATTTGATGGTCAAATTTCCCACACATGCGCAAACATGCAGAGCCTCAGTGAAATCATCAGCAACGGCGGAAGACGCTGCCCACATTAACATAGAACACCACGAGGTGATATTGCAAAGTCAGAAGCACCGAGCCGGTGTGACCCATGAAACCTCCGTGAATGAGGGCCGGCAGGCTTTTATGCTCATAATCATGAAGGTTAGTGTTCGTAATGGTAGCTTCCAAGCAATGGATGACACCGGCAGGTGCCGGGCGGAAGCTCTACGTATGCAGGACATTTGTTAAGCGCAGTTGGGATATTAAGCGTTTGGATGTTGCTGAGACTGATCGCTAGGTCGCGATCAGGCGTACTTCTAACGATCACATTTTCAGTTGGTTGCACAAGAAGGGTCCCTTTTTTATAGAGGTAAGGTAAATCGACCTCACATTTGGAGCAAAAGCTTCGGCCATGGCTATGGTGACCAGCCTAGAGAGGTTGAGCCCCGCGCGTGTTCGGTGGTCGGTACACCAACGCGGTTGGCTCGCGTCCTCCGAGCGGGTGGTATTCCATGTCAGCGATCTGGAATGCCGGCTGTCGTTTCGCTTCGTCCATGGTCACACGGCGGAGCCAGCGGACGCTGCGTGTTTGCTGTTTCCCTTGGCCAACAATTTCGTGTTTTTATGTGCAATATGTGTCACCTTAGTGACAAGTCAGGCACCTTGAAGTTGGGCACTCCACAGAAGTGGCATTATAGTGCGCCGTAATGCAGATGCGAAGATTAGGAATCATTAAGCGGGAGCCGCGCGAAGCTCGTCTGGCTGCGTTATGCCCCTTGTGGCGGATCACCTCTGTGGGTGGTTCTTGAAGAAAACTGGCGTGTGATGCGAAGGGTTACAACTTCGATGACAACACCAAGTGCGGATGTTTAGGAATAACGAAATATATCCTCCCGTCCAACAAGGAGCCGCCTAATAAAACTAACAAGCGCGGACTTATAAACTCTTAGGGTGCAGAGCACAAACAAGCGACGATAATGAGCACGTACCGTGCCATGCAAAAGCAAACACTATATTTTCCACAAGCGGGGGTTTGGAGTATTTCCTAGATCCAATCAGTACCCAGCTTTGACTGCAAATAAAAGTATACATAGAAAAACAGCAGCGAACGGACAGAAGCGCGCAAGTTTTTGTTAATTTAGACACAAGAACGGCGGGAGTGTGGCACGTCACTATAGCACAGTTACCGCCATCACGCGCACATGTTTCGCAGGTCAAACAAACAGGTTGACTCACTCACTTCCTCATTCACTCAGTCAATCACTCAGAAACGCACTCACGTTTATCCTATCATACTACCGCAAAAGTGAACTCTTCCCCAAGAACACATCTGGGTGTATATTGAGAAACCCTGTTCTGAAAACTAGCCTAGAAAGCATGGCAAGGAAGATGGTGTTCGCGCTATTCACAAAGCGAATAACGAAAATAATACAGCGAAAAAAATTGGCCTTTATAACAAGCTGGTTGAAGACCGTGCAGAGACAGAGGGTATAAGCAAATTGCGGATGCCCCGGTCTCAACTTCAAATTGAGTAGTCAATTTCACAACCGCAACCTCAAATCACCATCGATGACAACATATCGGCGCGAGCAGCGCGTTTTTGTGCCTTCAGTGATGCCAAGAGATTTGATTAGTCAAATGAAGAGCCGCAGATGTCGTACAATCTTGGGAATCTTCAATAACACATAGGTGAACTTCAGCGGGAGCCAGGGAAGAGAACGAGGGGCGCCGTCCTCAGGTTACCATGACCGGTGCAATGTCAGGTCCTTGTGAATGCAAGCTATTTTGTTTGAGGCACGTTGAGAAAGGTACTGTTATGGGCAAATGAACGCGAACACGAAAATGTGAACCAGAACATGCAAGCTGATTTACGGCACCTGAAATTACCAGGGAAACACTTTTTGAACAAGTAAAACTGACGACCTCGACAGCATATCCTCAATATAATAAGTTACCTTACTGACAGAATATCCAAAATTGAATCAAATTGTTCGTGTAGGTAAAAAATTGCTGAGCGAGTATGTATTTTGTAAGGAAAATTTCTCAACTTTTAAACAGTAATAATGTCACGCGGCATTTCGATCTAGATAGAAAGAAATTGTGGCATTTGTGTTTTGGGCGTCCATTTTTGTATTCTCGTTTTATTTCGCTATGATTAAATGTAGATTGGCGTATTCCCATAAATGCACTGTCCCATAAATGCACATTACCCACGCCAACATTTTCGATGTATCGTGAAATAAAACACCAGCGCTGAACTTGAGGTATGTGAACTAAGGACCGCAGCAGTCACATGACTCTAGGCAAGCACCAACAGTGTCGCTACAAGACCGTGTGACGGCAGGTTCACGTTAAAGTGTATCCATTGCAATGCGTCGCTGTAATCAGCAATGCAAATACCGATACGTTTAAGACGCAAAGGCCTCGACATGGGTCCACTAACTTCACAACACTTCTTTCTGGGGTGTCAACAATTTCGACATCCGGATATGCGAATCCGTCAAAATCTGCGAAGCCTTTTTCAAAGACTACGTGCACTCGCAATTGCCGTTTAAAAACAGCTTATATATGGCAGCTATATCAACCAACACATGTATGTGTACTAAGAACTCCACGACCATCCGTGGTGCTTCCTAATGGTTCGACCACAGCCAGCAGCGGTAGTAAAGTGTGTTCGCTTTTTTTAACGACGTTACCGACACCACTGCCGAAACGAAACGCCATGAGGGCGAACCATCGCTCGGGGTAAAAGGTTGCTGCAATCTTTGCAATAGTAACAACACGGAAGAGTGTAAGTGCACTGGGACGGGAGAACTAAATCCAAATGCTATTCGTAAACTACCACACCACCGGAGAGATCATCGCATGATGTATCAAACGTAGTGATGTATTAACATACTCCTGCAATTTTCGTCTTTAAACCTGTACCGTGCATCAGAGTATATCGCGCCCACCGCATCCACCACACCTAGCGGCAATTGGAATGAATAACCAATGGCAAGTAAAACGGCAAGTGCGGTGCTAAGCGCGGTAAACCATGCAAATCGCGCACGTTGCGCGAGTGCACTCGCCTTGGGAAGTGCTAGTTAACTCATGCTAAAGAGCAACGAAAACAGCCGCACTCTCGCTTTCGTGAATGCATTCGGCCTCGCGATTGACGGGTGCGCTCGAACTCGCGTCTAGTGAGCCCCGCTGGCCACGAGGCGCGCACAAACTCGCTGGTTGGGAGCGGGGCTCACCGTGAGTGGCGCTCGCACTCGCAAGTTGCGAGCGTGGCTCTCCGCTGTGGTCGTTCGCATTGGCGAGTGGTGAGCAACACTCAGCGCTAATGGCGTGCACTGGCGACTGGTGAGCACGATTCACCGCAGTAGTGGTTCACCGCTCATCCCGAGAGGCGCTCAAACTTGCGAGTGGTAAGCGGGGCTCGGCGCAAGTGGGCGTTGGCGCTTTCTCGCACTGGTAGTAACAAGCGCGACGATGGTGAGGCTTATTCAGCAGTGACTGGTAAGTGGCGACTGGGGTACTGCGAGTGCACCCTTGACGGAGCCTGCCTATGTCTTGTAGATGTGCTAAATGACCAATGATCAACGGCAATCACACAATTGCCGGCAAGTCTGGAGAGATAAACTCTAGAAAACACACCAGGAAACTGCTCAGAAAATGAAGCATAGATAATGAAGCTTAGTGAAGCAATAAAAATATATAATTTTTATTATGAGAGCCCTGCAAATTGACCGACAAATAAAAACAACCGTAATTAGGCGCCCAACTCTGTATTTAAAGAGCAAACCCTAGAAATTAAAAAAAAAGCCTAAAGAAAAGTATGAGGACTATAGCTATATGTAAAGGCCGAATGTACGCAGTCAGAGGCCAACCGCTAACATTACGCAGGAAATAATGAATAAATGAGAAGAAGCAGAACAGTACTATACCCGCCTATGCGCGGGCGACGTTCAACCTGGAGAAAGTATTAAGCTAACACGCTGAGCTTGTGATGTCGTACTTGTAGAGCATCGCAAAAGAATAGAAAACCCTTTCAAAATGTATAATACAGAAAACACTTGAGGGTATGATAAAAAATCGCGTGCATCTCCAATTTTAATAGAGGACACTAACACGGAAGGTGCCGACCAACGAGGGGTTAACAGTCCTGTCTTATAAACGCCGCGAAAACAGAAAGTTTGCTGTTCTTGCAGCCAGTGTGATTGGCCGCAAAGTGGACGCCCTGAGTTCATGCGTCGAGGTAAAAGGAAAAAATTCCGTTTCAAATCGACCGCCATCAGCCGCAAAGGGTTCGCACAACATCCGACAGATGGCGATGAGTGTACTGACCAGTAGGAAGACGCAGCGAAACATCCCCCTCGCGAGGGGCACGATCAAATACAGAGCATTTCCGGGGGAGCACGACGTTAAGTAGTTTGCGTTACGTTAATGTTGTTGCACTTGTGGCAACTGCTGACGAGAGAGCGCTCGTCAGCAGTAATTTGAATGAATCAACGATATAAGGCGCGTTCATAGCATCCCATTCTGTGTCGGCTTTGTGGCGCTGTGGTTAGAGCACCATGTACATTGCGTTCCGCCCGGAGGGTCGAGGGATCGAAACCTGGCGCCTGATAGTATTTTCTTTTTTATATAGTCGGGACAACGACGGTGCGGACTACGGACGTCAACGCGCGTGACATCGTGAGTTACTGAAATGCTCTGCATTTAAAAAGCCGGTGATATTTTAACAATAGAGGTGATATCACGCAAGAAAGTGAAGCTTCGGACTTTTAAGAAAGCCTAAAGACGGTAAAATGGCTAATAATTTCCGTAGACGCCTGTAGTGATTCAAAAGGAGGAAGAACGCAAAAAAACTTAAAAAATTCATATACATAATCACAAACTCAGTTGTATACAAGCTCTTACCCGAAGTTATAATTACTGCGTAAGCGACACCCTATATTCCAAACTACCCAGACAGCTGGTGAGGTTCAGGATTAGGTACTCAACAGATTCACAATATTGTCAACCAAGCAATGGTAAAAAGCTGTGGGTATCTTCCCTCTTTGAATGACATTTATAAACGCCAAAAGAACATTTTCTTTTCTATACACCAAAGCAGTGCTGGAAGCATTAAATTTCCCGACAACAATGGGGATAACAGCTCGCCAAAAAAGTTCACAGCATCTCTAGGTGGGGTCCAAGGAAGTATGAATGAAAAATAACCGGATAGCTTGCAAAAAAGAATTACCTGAGGGCTTTATGGTTTACAAGTGATATACCCTTATGATGTGAGCCCGCAGAGCCCCTGAAAAGCACTCGAGAAACTACAATCTTAAAGAACGGCAGTTTAGCCAAAAATGATTACGAGTAAATATAAAGGTCCCATAAATAACCACACTGAAAGCGCCCACTTCAACACATCCAATGCAACAGAAGTACTTCTTGAAAAATATAGCTTCTATGACAGGTGATCAGGGGTAAGCCTATTTGCGAGAGACAAATGCGGTGCCGAGAAAGTATGTGCTGGCTGCACTCGGCAAGCCCTCCGAAATAATAGAAAACTAAGCAAACTAGACTCCTACACACAAGTGTATAAAAGCAATGAATCCTTTCGGTAATTAAAAGGAAGCGGAATCTTTGAACTTTACTGCATACTCAAAAGCGAACTTTGGTCGGCCCCACAGGCCATGCAACCAAGAATGATACAAGTAACCCTGATGGCGGAGATGCGAGGATGCCGGATGAGAGATTACACTCGAGCGGAAGATATTGCCTCGGATGTGGCGCACAATCTGCAAGGCTTCAGGGCCGACCATCATGCACGATGACGACGACGAAGAATTTGTGTGCGGGGCGCAGCAAGTGCTGGCTTTGCGAAGGCCGCTTATATATACGTGCCGTGAACTTTTAATGGCATCGCTTCTTCTTCAGGCATGCTTCGTATCGTCTACTGTTGCGCCACATACCAATGTCTGTGTTCTAACCAGAAACAATAGGAACTGCGCACGAAATACATAGAGACGAAATTACAACCCACGGACTACTATGGTAACTGTACATGCGTAGCAACTCATCTAGAAGCAGGGAGGCCAATAACCCGATGCCGGGGCGAACTACAGAAATGTGGGGGCTGGAATACACTTAAGGTGCTTAGCAAAGGAGTGGTTAGAGGTCAATGAGAGATCGCTTCGTACTCCAGTGTACCTAAAAAGGCGGTCGATGATAATGGGAAAGTAGGCCCGCACGTTGAGCGAGTAATCTAGCAGCCTTGAAAGATTTACACATATATTATTTTTGCAAGAGAATGTTCCCTGAAATGCCTCGATCAAAATTATTTACAAATGCAACCGAGCAATATGTAGCAGCCAGTTGTGATCACATGGTGAAAACCTTGTCTAGGACAAGTGTAAAAGAAAAACAAAAAGTGTCAAAGACTCTTGAACCACAGCGCCGCGAAGCGTTTGAATGATAGCAAAAGTACACAGAAAGTGGGGTCTTGTTTGCTTGATTTTATTTTCTCCGCAACTGACAAATATGATCGAAAATATAAAAACAAACATAAAAAAACATAGCCTCACAACTAATATTTAGCTGATGGGCTAGATTACAGCACTCTACCTATCTTGTGAGGTAAGTTCAAGCCACCCTGATGCAATGCTACCAACAACGTTCAATCTCGGAAGCTTCGATAATTTTATGAGTAAGCACGTTATTGCTTCTGCTGAAAACCAAGAAATTTAAAACACCAGCTGACATCCGCATATGTCACTTTAGGAGGCAAACTACAATACGCATTATTTTCACATCATTGTGGCGCATTTTCAGGCCATCCTTGCATTCCGGCAGTCAAGAAGAATGTACACTATGTAAATGGCATATGATGGTGAGCTGTGCGTTTGGCTTTATGTTATTTATTTCTGCGCTTCTTCAGTTTCTTTTATATTTGGCGTTTTCGGTGAACATGAAATACAGCTGTCACTCGACGCTTCGTGCGTCCTGTTTCTGTAGTCCGACATCTTGCTGTTTGCTCTGTGGTTCAATATGCATCACCAATTAGGCCAAATTTTTATGTAACCGACTGCTTCAAAAAATTAGTTCGGCACAACTATATTTCTGGGGATGGGCTTTTCCAGTTATTGTATGCCCTTGTACCACAGAAATATGGGCTTGTGTTAGCTTTCTGCTAATCTGTTGATAAGATGTAACAGGCCACTGCTTGCGCTGCTATTCTGTGCAAACATAGTTAAATTAAACTTTATTTTAACCCATTTTTACTCTGACATCGCGTCGAATCAGGCGAACCTGTTTTTATTTAGGCTCAATGCTTTAGTTGAAAATCAAGTCTGTATTTCTCTTCTTAAAACCGCCGCTACAACCTAATGTAAATTCGGTTAGTGAAGAAACAAATTACTGTTTTGCGTTGTGTGTGTGTGAACACGCACGCCCAAATACACGCGGACACAAGCACACACATGCACACACGCATCCACACGAACACCCACATAGACATACGCACAGACTCACGCACACATACGCACGCACACACGCACGAACACACACACATCTAGACAAAAAACATGTTTTTGGGTTCCCACTTTATTGCTCAACCCCCATTTCTGAACTACACAAAGCCTTCAACGTTTGCCAGTAAAATTGCAGAAGCAGAAACCGTGTTTTAAACACATATTGCACCCTGATTGACAGAGAAGACACAGTGGTACTAAAATGATATAGTAAAAGAGTAATATTCGCTGCGTTATATGTGCAATTTTACTTTGTGCTTTCGCGGTACTATCGTTCGCAAATTATTAGTGCGCTTTCGCAACCAGTCCACGTTATGTTTGCACTGGTAACCCCAAAGCTGTAACACCAATGGGTTAGAAGGTTTCGTTCCCGTCTATGGTCGCCGACCAATTAGGTGAAGTTACAAGAACCTTTAGCGAAATATTTACTACAGAATCAATTTGCAAAGCTGGCATATTTACTTGGCTTAGATGCAAGCACCCACTTTCCAATATAATAGTGCCTTTTTACACATAGGTACTACTATATTTGGAAAACGGTACCTCCAATGTGTCAGTGTTTCTTTTTATAGGGGTGCATTGCCACACGGGTACATGGTGTAATAACCACCACATCTAAAATTTTTATTTTAATACAAATGTCCGTACTGAAGTTTGCCTCATTACCTTCCGCAGACCCCTTATTTGTTGTATCTTCTTGCGCACTTCCACTGCAACTTTTGCGTCGGTAATAGTCTTACTTTTAAAGGAGTGCCGCTATTGATGCTGAAGGCTTTACGTGTCGACCTGCGGACGTTACAAGGTGTCGCCGCAAATGTGAGCGAAGTAACAATAACCGTACTAAAAATTTACTATTCCAGAAATTTGCGGAGCAGTAATTTTTTTCACTCATCTCTAAATGCTGGTGCCCTCTCTGTCTCTTCCTCTGCCAGTTTGCGCTTGTAGACTACCGATATTCCGAAAATGTCGGATTTTTTCCAGCATTTCTTCTGCTAGGACTTGACGCCACTCCGAACAGAAGTAACAAGCCCAGTATGCAGATTAGTGAAATTAAGAGCAGCCCGCAAAATTCTGTTTGTGTCATTACGTTTTTGGGGAAAACCACTCTGCAAACTATTTTCGCTCAATTCCTTTGCCTATTCGCAATAACAGTGACTGAAATCCCTTCGGTATGAGCGTTACCATAATTTTCTGCTGAGGCGATTCGCCATTCGGTAGTTTAAAAAAAATCACTGTATGAAAATATTTATTCCATGAAATGAACGGGCAGCATAATTTCTGTACTTTTACTGAGCTTAGGGAGACACTCTAGATTTTGTTCATGTTCATGCTTAACTCCCCATTCGCTTGCGGAGACTACTGACAGTTTTAAAAAGGTGGCACCAATGCTTCCGCAGTTTTTCACGCTGCAACTCGCCACAGCAATCTTAGAGGAAGCAACAATCGTCGTGCCCTATTATTCAAAATAAAAGCGCTCAAGCCTGAGCTGTGTACCCGTTCGGATTGCTTAGGACACCAATCTTTGTCACGCTTTATTTTCCACCTTTCACTGCATATTAAAGAAGGAAACCGGTAATCCACAACCGTCAAGAACTTCACAAACCTAATACATGTTCTGTGATGCAGTGGGGCTCATTTCATGGCACATTGACCTTTCGCACCATGTTTGAAAGCTTAGCCGAGAATACAACTTGCACAGGAGATTTGCCGCCGATGTTCTTCAGGCGGTTGAATGACTTGTGCATGCAGGAGTTTGCTCACGCATGCCATCCTCACTTGGCGCTTGGGCGCTCTTTACGTCTTCCAAAACTCTCCGCCACTGAAGCCACCATTTTTGGTGGATTGCGCGCCATTTCCATCTCGCACCTTGATGCAGCAAGCTTGCATGCATTTTTTGCGGGCAGGACCTATTGAGCACCGCCATAAGAGAAGTATTCCTTATGCCCCTCCTAAATAGAGGACTACCCTCACTGCCCTACGAACTATGCTGATTACTGGAGTGCTGCTTGGCCAGTACATAAATTTTTAATAATGCGCAAATTTTGAAACAAACAATTGAATCCGCTATAAGGGACTTCATCTCCCTAACAATGGCTAACTTGACAATGGAGCACGTAGTAGGGGAAGATTTGAGCTCCTTCATACCGCAACCTAAACTTTTCTTCACTGCGTCAACATTTGTATTTTCATAGTGAAGGCATCCACAGTTGACGGCCTTAACAATAACTAAATTTTATCCACCCCGCCATCCAGTTCAAGAATGAGCGGGAACGAGACGGCAGTAACCCCTTTCTTGGCGCCCAAAAGACGAGAGGAGGGAAGGGCCTGGTGTTCAACGTTCAAAGGAAGCCTACCCACACAGCTAGCTGCATTCGTTTATTCTGCTCAGTGTGCTAACCATGAGGCCTCTGTTTTGTCCTCTTTATTTAGCAGAGGTGATACCATTTGCTCTTCTGAATCCCAGCGAAAAAAAAACGGGTAATTGCGAACCTCCCGAAAAACGGCTACTCCAAAAATACAGGGTTTCCAAATCTGCGAGGACATCGAACGTCGGAACAGTGAAACGCGTGCCGGTGCATTACATCCTAGGAACTAGGGAGGCCTTTGCCCGCTTTTTCAGAAGAGAAGAAGTGCAAATTGTCCACAAGCCTTCCAGAAAATAGGCCGCCTATTTTCCTGCCGTGAACGCCTTCCCACAATAGAGAAAGTGACCGGGGTAGTTCACGATGTTCCGTGTGCTGAGAGCCCCGGGTCATACTTCAGTGAAAGCAAAAATATCCCGGGGATGATAAGGCAAAAAAACGACGCCCAAAGACAGTATAGAGAACGCAGCACAGGTGCAGAGCACAGGCGTGCTTGACCAAAAAATTGACTTCTCCGGATCGGCCATCCTGGAAATGGAAACAAAACTGGAGCAAGCGTCTTTTCTTCAAGTCAAGGCATATTCAGCGAATACTACGGAGCCTTAATGGCTCGTTTGGTACTCCCCCTTCTGTGTACACACAAGGGTGGCGTGCCGCAGAGAAGGGCTTTATGCGAGGTCAGCAACGGTGAACGGGAACAAGACGCAGCACCTGAAGAAGAAGCGGAGCCGGGTTTGAATCGTCAGGTTTTCTCGATGTACGATTGGTTTGAACATAATTAAATTTCTCTTCGGTACCACCAGTACATCTATAGTTCTAAAATAGGCAAGTCTTGGTCTGGAACAAAATGTAAAGTCACTCTCTCCCAATTCCTCTTGAGGCGCAAAAAACCTAGTCATCCAAAGCGGTACCACCTGTGCGCCGGCGGATATTCTGAGTGAAATTCGTCGCCGCATGATGTACGCGGTAACTATTAGCGAAATAAATAATTTCGCTGAACAAATGGCTACAAAGTAAGAAAGCAAACAGCTAGCGAAAACGCAGTTTTTATTGTGATGGACTAAGAACCAAAAAGCGGTTATAGGCAAGCTGCAAAAAATAGTACTCCTGCAGGTTTCTTCGTAAAACTTCCACTCGCACAAAATAACGGCATGATCTTCACAAAACGTTATCACAAACACTGCTTTTAGAGCGGTAAACATTTGTACAATATACACGAGTCGCCTTTATTCCCAATGCCACAGTACAAACCAGTCCTGTTCTGGAACCAGGAACTTCGGTTCCAGAACAGGAATATCTCTAGAAGAACAGGGATGTCTTTGGGACTGCAGGATAATATGTTGTACGACAGTTATTTGTGTTGTGGAAAGAAGAGCGTTGGTAACATGAGAGACATTTTTGTTGTATAAACGACAGAATGTTCCATTTCCTTACAGATTAGTCCTGCCGAATTTGCGTTTTGTTTTTGACTGGGTGAAACATCCCAACTGACCTCTGACCGTTGATTTAAGAATGTCGATGGTTTATTGGTCAACCTTCTTTAAGTGCGCAACATCATCAACCCAAGCATGTTCGAAAAGTAGGCCTGTATTGGTTGTTGGATGGCCCTATGCCACTGTAACGCGAAGCATATCGATAAAATTTCTTGTAGCGTTTACCTGGCAATGATCCTACGTTTTGTAATGGGCATCATCTGGACCTGAATTAGCGCAACTGCTGCGCACATTGCTTTTATTTTCACTTATTCTTTCATTACCCAGGCTTGGATACTTACATTCTGAACAAACTGCAACAGTTTTAAATGTACCACTCTGTTTATTCATTCCGCAAGTGCTATGTTGCTATTGTAAAAGAAAACGTGTCGCATATTGATAGTTTTGTTGCCCTTTTATTTTGTTAGAAAGTTGTCGATTCAAACAGGTACTTTCAGTTATCAAACCAGTGTAGCTAAATTTTATGTGCACAGAAAATACCAAGCTAGTCATTTGATCTGCTAACATTCGTGTGTGCACGTTCTTTCACGGAATGCTTCATGGCAGTTTATTGTTTTAGGAGTCATTTGAGGAGCACTAGTCGTCATAAAGATTCTGCTTGACAAAACATTTCCTCCATCTTCACAGTGCCACACTATGTCCCCATCCTACTGTGGTGATTCTGTAGCTATTCGGCTTACCTTCTTGCTGCCAGAACGTATTTAGTTACAAATTTTGTTGATTTCGTAAGCGAAAAAAACACGCCTTGCTACTGTTATACGTAAAAACTTCACTTACGTGGGATCGGTATAGTGGTGTCACATCTACGAAAATGGTCACAAAGAATATGTCTCTTTTCTTAAGTCGTAGCCTCAAGAGCAAATCAAAGGATTAGCCAGACCAACTTACAAATGACAAATCAACTAATAAATAACACGTTTGAGGATATTGGGGCAGCACTTACTTTACAAAATTACCAAGATGCTTTTGTTTGATCATGAAGCAACCACTGTTTGCACTACACAACATTTACTTAGTATTACTAATATTAATAATAGTAGTGCTTTTTGTCAGTGAAAGCGTGTCGACTTCTTTGTTTTGAACCGCAGGCATTCTACTTTAACTTCGATATACAACTTGCATAATAAATGTTTTTTTATTTCTGCGCCATGCATATGCCACCCTTTTTAAATAAGCTACCACAACTCTATGCAATTCTTGGCAGATTTGTGTGTTACTACTAGGTCACTCTAAGATTTGGTGGTATGTTTTTCAGTCGTTTGATATCGTAAGTTTTCTTTCTCTAAGGGGGCTGCATGAAAAGGTTTGAAATTTCCTACTGTTAATAATTATAAATGCTTTTTTGTTGTGTTTGAAAAAACATCCACATTGCTCTTGCTACGTAGCATCCAGTTCAAAGTTAGCCGTCTTCTTTTTTTATTTTCTTTACAAGAGCAACGCTATTGCAAGTGTATTTTGTTGTGAAAATACACATTCAAAACAAATATTAGGGCAATTGTCCGCTCTCTTGGCTATAAATTTTCTTTAGAATAAGGTGCGGACAATGTGTTACAATATTTATACAAGTTGTGAGTGAAAGGATGGCAGCAAAGCTTCTTGTTGCTGGCTTCTTTTGCGAGAAGGTATATTCACCATCACTCAGAAAAGCTCCATCGATCGATGTTCATGCAACCGTCATCTTTTTAAAATATTTTGAAGAAGTCGTTGTCCAAAGTATACGA
Organism: Haemaphysalis longicornis; assembly: GCF_048455015.1. Lineage (NCBI taxonomy): Eukaryota > Metazoa > Arthropoda > Arachnida > Ixodida > Ixodidae > Haemaphysalis > Haemaphysalis longicornis. The sequence goes on from NW_027526385.1 coordinate 203,020,075, forward strand.
TGATTACGAGGCCAGACTCGACTATCAACCACACAGACTGCACTACCGAGATCAAGCGCATGATGAATGCCTCGCTGCCATCTCATCAGCAGCAGGTGTTACTTTCGGTGCTTTCTCGACATGCTGTGGTATTTGATTTTCCTCGGCATGACCACGAAACTGCTAGCGTCACGCATGCAACATCGTGTTATAACTGCGAATGTGGCAACCAATAATCAAAAGTCATGCCTTGTGTCCTCTTCTGAGCGCACGATTGTAACAGAACAGACGCAGGAGATGCTCAAAAACGGCGTCATCCGGGAGTCTTTAAGTACGTGGGCAGATCCTATGATTCTTGTAAAGAAGAAGGAAAACTCTTCGCGCTTCTGTGTGAGTTATATTCGACGGCATGCTCTCACAAAAAAGGATATATACCTGCTTCTGCGCATTGAGGACGGCACCAACTAGTTACGTTCTGCGTTCTACTCTTCTTCGGTCTACCTCCAGGTGAGGATGCTGAAAAATCCAAGTGCACCTACCTATCTAAGAAACAGAAGACCGCATTCGTAACACCTGATGGGCTTTTTGAGTTCAGTGTGATGCATTTTGGGTTGTGTAATGCACCCGCTACATTTGAGCACTCGTATTTCCAACGAGGTGCAAGATTAATTCACATTACGTATTTTAAAGAGATTACAGAATTATATAAAGAGAAAACACGACATAAATATACTTGGATTGAACCAACAAAATGAATATACGACCTCAAGAGTCACTCAAATCAATACATTGCGGCTTTTGTGAACCTATTCCCCGGACACGTTTTTCGTGCTTTTAAAAGATGCATCAATGAATTACGGCTACCTGCTTTTCATCGAATTTTTGAAAATACGTTCTTGTATAGTTTGGTACTCTCTGTGGCGCCTATGTTTTGTATCACTATAATCAGTTGTCACCGCATCATATCATGCTTTCCTCAATGACATGCGCACACGTATTTCTGAACATTTCTGTTAAAAGAATCAAAAAAGTGTTAACTGCCACATTGTTAACTTACCGAGGTCGGGGGCGTTGTCCGACTGTTGCCACATAATTCTTCCCTCTACGTCTCTCAGAAAAGCAAAGCTGAAAAAGAAAAAAACTCCCACCTACCCTCGCGAGAACCCCTGTGTAAATGCGACGCATAGGCGGAGCGGTGAAGGGACCGCGTTTAACAGCGCGCATAACGTTGAGGGGACTGCGTAAGCCAGTCCCAGTCGATGACGACGTTGGCGTACTTGTAAAGCGGCGTGGACTCTAGGTGTTTGAGCCAATCGTGGATGTTGCTTAGCCTGGGAACGGCACACCGGTTATATGCGCAGTGCGCCCGAAAAAGAGGAAACTGCGGAAGAGAGAGTACTGCACATGCGCCGGCCCCAGCACATCTGCCGCGGCTATGACGCAACGCAATCCAACACAATCCACTTTAATCCAATCCAATCCAATACAAATCCAATCCAATCGAAGCCAAGCCAATCCAAGCCAAGCCAAGCCAAGCCAATCCAATTCAATCCAAGCCGATACAATCGAATCCAATCCAGTGCGCCTCGCGAGAGAGTGTTTGCTATCAGAGAGGAGATGGGGTGAGCGGCGGAGAGCGCACCTGGCGCGGCGAGGAGAATGGGGGAGGGGTGGACAACGCAGACGATGACGCCGGAGGGACAAGGCTCGTGAATCAGATGCTCTGCATCTTAAAAGAAAATATTTATAGAGTTTTTCAAGAGCATGATCAATTTTTGTCTTGGGCATAGCACAGGGGCAGTTACATGCTTTTTTTCCCGGCGAAGCCCCACCAGTAGCGTAATGACCGGTTGTTAGGCGTACACTACGGTAGCTCTTTTGCACAGCCATCGGTGCAGCATAGTGTAACCGTGCAACTGGCCGAACAGTCAGCACACGAGCTCTGTCGTCATTTTACCAAATTATTCCAGAAGTGTCAAGCAAAGACGAGCAGCGGATTGAGAATATGTATCGGAAGTGAGAACTAGTTGGAGATGTGAGTGGCAGAAATTCATCTACCACTCCAATCCTACCAATCGTCTTTCCCATCTCTGACTAACAGCCAGAGGTGTGGAAGCGGTATTTGGTTAATGAGTGCTTGGCAGGGTTTCTGCGACTTTCTCCCTGATGCTCAAATTACTGATTCTGGGTTAATTGCTGGAAGAATCTTCAATCGCAATTGCGACTCAACTACAACATACTCAACTACAACTCAACTACAACTACTCAACTAAAACCATAAAGTACGTGAATATCGCAGCAAAACTGAGTTGTTTAAGTTATCTTTTTTTCCCAAGACTATCCGGGAATGCAACGCCTTGCCTTCTGCAACAGTCAGTTTTGTTTAATTGAAGTGTTTGCGACGGCTTTTTGAAAGTGTGTGTGCGCATGTTTTAGTGTAAATTGGATGTTGTTACTTTGTTTCTTGCTTGCATTGTGATTTTTGATGTATGTACCTCTCCAATGTATAGCCAGTAATGGCGATCTTGATGAACGAAAAAATAAATAAATAAATAAATTAACGCCTGGTAGGTAGGGGGAATCAGCGTGTGAGTGTTCAGTTCGCCTCACCTTGGTGGATTGCACGAGGTTTTTGTATACAAACACCGAGAATAGAGGTGCGTTTACTACTGCGTGTTTACTTTTAGCTCGTACTTTGAGGCATTTGTATGCAGCACTTTCGTTGTTCTGCGTAACGGTAACCCCAACACAATATCGTTGGAGAGTGTAAAGAAGGGAAGCTTCAGACTGTTGTTTATTGACGCAGCTGAGCTGTATGAGCTAGCTATTTTTTTGTTATCTTTGAGATAAGTGTTGGTATATCTGTCGGTTTTATGTTATCACACGTTTCTTTCTCGTTTCTTTCTCGCAATGTTTTCAAAGAGTCGTGCAAAGCCATATTTTGTTTTGCTTTACTGCCACTTCGGTCGTGTAGTTTCCTTTTGTGGTTTAGTCGGTGCGAATGGCGTGCGTTGCCTCAATTGCCTCGTACGGAAGTTGTAGGCAAGTAGCTTTGAGAAAAGGGCAAAAAGGCGAATGCCTTTTGAGTTCTGTTGGCTTCGTCCCTCGTTTGCGTCATCTGCCCCAGATAGCTCCTATATCACATCCTAGATTTTTTGCTCTGCTGTAGTTATTTTAACAACACCAGAAATTGGCGCCTGATTTTAAACTTTTGCTACGAAATAAGCGTTTCAAATAGTTTTACACGGGTGGAATATTTTAGCAGTCACATTCATTTTTTTGTTATAAAGTTGCTGTAGCCAGAAGGGTGTTCAGAGGGTCGCCCTGTCGAGTTCTTCATTTTTGCGGGAGTCTCGTATTCGTGCCTTCTGTGGGTTCATTGACGAGGGCAGAGAAAGGAAGCAGCAGTTCGGAAAACACTGCCTCCACCAAAGAATCGACCTGCTGACGTAATGACAAGCGGCATAAGTCCAGCGGAGCCGCGATGGGCAGCTCGTCCTCCTAATGCATTTTTTTGGCGGCGGGGTTGCTGCTGCGATGCTGTTGTGCAACCCACAATCTGTGCTCGGATCAACCGCCAAAAACGGGCCGTCTGTCTTCCCTAATCGACGCTCGACGAACCGGCGTGTCCACAATGGCGAACTATGCGGCTGCTGGACAATACCCCTTCGTGTACCCTGAAGCGCCAAGTGGCCAGGGGCGCTGCTGACAATAGCATAGCTTGGCTCCCCGCATGGCAAGCATCGGCGGCATGCCTGTGCATCATTTTCAAGCCATTTTGTGGTGCGTCTGACGTCCCTAGAGATGTCTTTAACGAGCCACCGGACGAATATAACGATATGTGAGCGCAAGACGTCTTCCCGGCTGTTCAACACTTAAAGTACGAAAGGTCGCTGAAGCCAGACAGATTGCCACGACGGAGGCAACCTCACGCTCACTTGTGCAAGAGAGGAGCGTGTCTCTCGTTCTGTGTGTGTGTTTGTGCGTGGGAGTGCAACTGTCAGCGCCATGAATTTTGTGGGGGATGCGTCCTGACGTCACCTTAAAAAGGCCTTAAATAGAACGGACCCACGACGGCTCTTTATTCTCTCGTACACAGGAGCGCACTGCCTGTTCTCTGACATCAAGAAGTAAATACTTGTACATAAAGGTTTCTTTTTCTTCAACTTCGGCATCATGACTGCCCCGGCACAACACCAACCACGTCAATTTCAACCACGCTATCCCGGTTCGCCACAGGTCCCTCATGCGCGCTCCTTGCAGTAATAGCATGAAAGCGAATAAGGTACGACGACACGTAGCGCACCTTAATTGCTCTGCTGCAAGAAATGACTGCTTTGAAGCATTTTAAACAATCTGGGGTTGCTGTATGCGTATTATACCGCTGTTCTCACATGACACATAAACGTTGAGTGGCTCAAATTGGCCCCAAAACGTCTCGCTAAGGTTTTAGAGGCATGATGAGAGACGAAAGCTGTACATGTCCCGCACATGCACAAATTGGTGTACTGTGATACGGGGTTTATCTATAGAGAAGTCGTTTGCATGCCTGAACGCTTCGAAATCTATTAAACAGAGTTTGTTTCTGCTTATAAAACATTTTAAAATTTTTTTGTGAATTCTGGCCTGTGAATAATTTATGAACCCACAATTTTTATCAATCAAAACAACTAAAAAAATTGGTTTATTGTACTGCACTAAAATCAACCAAGACAGAAAATTCGACGTTGTGTTTTTGACCTAGAAAAGTTTTCTATATCGTCTCAAAATATTACAACAAAGCTGGCGATGTCTACGTTCCACAGATCGTCTCCGACAAAATAGCGATGAAGGCAAGAATCGCCAGCGAGCGTAGCGCCACGGTGCGGCGTCCACTCAAATCGACGGGATCGTAAAACAGGGCGCCACACTTGGAACATACGTCAGAACTAAAAAAAATCGAAATTCCCAGGGCCTTCATAATTTAATAAAGAAGGTCTCGTATTTTTCCTGAGCAAATGTCTTCCCAACAATCCACTTGTGTTTAGAGGTGAATCCGACTTAAACGAGACGGTTCTAATCTTCGTGTTTGTGAGACAGATTTCCTATATTTAGTGTTTCAGAATGAAGCACGTCCATCTACTGAAAGAGTATGATTATAAAAAGTGCCTATAAATCTTGTGTTATTTTAACCATTCCAAAGAAAAATAAATGACAATCAGCCGATGAGACAACTCCATCATTACGGTGAGTTTATTTTCCTTTTCAAAATTACATACTTCACAGTGAGGTTGTAAATAATGTGGAGTTCTCATCTGCTATCAATGACGGAAACAGACACAGCCCCACGTTTTTCCACTGTATTAAAGCTCAAATTCTACAAAGCTTAGTTAAGGTAATTAACGGGGAAGTATGCTCAATAGCAAATTGCAAACAAACGTGTATTGCTTCGTGCACTCCTTAACAACGGCGCTGTATTTGCATAGTCTCGCTCACTTTGAGACTCGGAACCACTGCTTTGCATGTCATCCTTCTTCACAGAGTCTAAATGCACTGACTTTTTTGTAACTAAGGTACTGTTTCTTATTGTAAGTCAGATACCTCAAAAACAGGCGTAAAGCTATATGAGGGAGCAGGAACTGTGTTGGTAGTAAATTAGGTCTTAAGCACTAAAGCTAAAACACTTTGCTGTGCGAGAGAAGGGTCGGTTCCGGAGCAACTGATATTTCTTATTTCGGTCCATAATCTTCCACTGGGTTGGAAATCCACCGTGGGCTTATAGAGACGTGATTGTGAAAGGTGCTGCCAAGACAACAGCACGGAAGACAATACGCTTGCATTCTGCGATCGATAACGTAATGTTGTGGTGGGCTCAGCCGCGGGTCCCTTTAAAATCACAGTTTAATGTACAATTCACACGAACACTTTCGTTTCCATGCACCACTTGATATTTTTCTATGATTGGCGAAGCGCAGATAAAGTTTTTTTAATCCTATTTCAGGCAGAACAGACAGGCCCAAAAACTTGCTTAGAGCGAAGGCTTCTCGCTTTATTTTTATACATCGGAAAAGTTCAGCGATGCCCCACAAATACCTGGCAGGTAAGTTTCTACTTTACAACATGGCCCGGAATTATGCACAACGCTTGAGTAGCTTTTATCAATTTCACTGCTATATTGAAGGAAACCGCAGTGTTCGCAAAAAATTGCGGCGAGGGCGTCAACAGGTAAGGATGATGTCGGAATAAGTAGAAAAACTACTCATGCCACCAGGTGGAAACTCTTCTTTGCACGCGAAGAAGTTTAGTCTTCGTTGTACTAATAGCATGTTTTAGCTTTAAGCAGTAATACATAAATAATAAAAATGCCTAATAAATGTCATCAAAATTGGATCACGGTTATCATTTTTCGTATGATTTTTCCCTGAATGTATTCAATAACCTTTTCTTCTCTTTTTTTAGATACTGAAACGCGCTTGAAGTTTAAATTTGTTTCGTATAATTTCCAAGTGCCATTTACGTAGCATTTTTGTGAATTATATTAAATTTCTTCTTTATAATGCATTACACTCAAGATTTTCGTACTTCCTTTTCAAGCACACTGTGGTACTTTTGTTTTACTCCTGCCGCTCGTAAGTATTTCTAATGCTGTCATCTGGCGTGTGCGATGTCTTTGCTATTAGTTAAGCTCGTTATATATGGCTATTGTTTTCTTTGCGTATTCAGTGGAACGAACATTGCTGGATGCCCGTTCGCAATGTCTGGGAATGTTTTCTACATAGTCGGCGAACGTCGCTATTTTCGCATTTTAGGGGCAGACTCTTGGCAGTACGATGTAAACCTGCCACACGCAAAGCTTGTAGTCATCAACAAAAGCTTTGATTTTAGTTTTTTAGCAAGTTGTTGCAGACAGTTTTGCTGATAATTGCTGATTTGCTGGCGTCCACACAGTGAACACGGAAGCAATAAAAGAAGAAAGGGTACAGGCTGCCTGCAGGTCATGGAGGAATACATTGCGGCCACACTGGGCACACAGGTCCGGCGGATCCCTGGCTTCAAAAAGACAGCTGACGGGCAGGGCACCATTGAAGCCATCACACAGGGGGAGCTTTAACGTTCCCTAAGCATCGGTAAGGACAGACTGCTGCAGGATTTGACGGGTTCCCTCACGGGTCTTGAAGCGTGTGGCGCGAAGAGCTCTGTAGCTGTTGCTGGGTGCTCTGATTGCTGTCCTGTGCATTGGTAATGTCCCGGAAGACGTCGCGTATAAGGATGATATACAAAAAAGATGATGACAAGTACCTGCCCTCTAGATTCCAACCCATTGATTTTACCACAGCCTATACAAACTTCTGGGTCACATTCTGTGGGCACGTGTGATTGCCTGGACGGAAAAAACGAGGTACTGGGCAGCTACAAAATGTTTTTTGACCCAGGCGGTGCTTGAAGGACAACCTGTTTCCAGTAACGCAGACAATGTAGATTGCGGTGGAAGAAATACGCTACTCTCCTGCTCCATTTTATAGACATCGCCCAGGCGTGCAGGACTGCGGAGCACCCCAAGCTTTGGAAGACCCTCAGGAATCTTGACCTGCCGGACGAACCCATCTGACTACTGATCAGCCTATACACGGGCACGTAGGTGGAGATCGACTACGGAGACTCACTTACAGTACACGTAGAGGTGTCTTGAGGACTGCGCCAGGGATACCCGCTCTCCCCACTTTTGTTCATGATGTTCCTTGTCGGTATGAGAGACGCCTAACGAACAGTCGGCGGGGTTTGACGTCACAGACATGGAAGATGGAGGCCAGCACGTACGAAGGTAGCCTGCCGTGTTCTACGCAGAGGACACTGTTTTTCGGCCGGGTAACATGTAGGAGCTGCAATTCATGCTTGGTATCGCGTTCAGCAAGGGCGCTTCGCTGGGGCTTTTAATCAAAGCCAGGAAATCTGTCAGCAGGCAGTGTTGCCGAAGCGTTGACCGTGAGGTGCCATGACTGCTCTTACAGGGTGACCCAACCCAAATACCTTGGTGTGACGCTCTCGAGAAAACCCCACTACAGCGCGTCCTACGAAAAGGACCTTCGGGTGAAGGCAGCTACCCGGCGAATCTTTTTCGGTTCATGCGCCCTACGGGCCTTCAGCCACTTCGAGGTGTCCTGGGCACTGTCATAAGAAGTGGCGGTCTCCGCCCTCACCTTTGGGGTTACCAACCTGTGCTTGTCGTCGTCCATCCGCCAGGCATTGGAGAAAAAGCAGCGAGAGATCGCGCGCGCTGTGGTGGGTGTGCATGGCTTTGTGCAGAAAGAAGCAGTGCTGGCGGACAGGAGTTGGCCCTTCTGCGAGGCGCGCGACACAGTGGCAAAGCAGGCTTTCAAAAAGCTCTCAGCCGAATTCCCGATTGACAGCGGGCGCGGGAGGTGTTCAAGTATATCAATTACGATGTCTGCAAACCAAGTGAATCGGCCGCTCCAAATGCCTCCAAAAGTGCTCAGATATTACCTCACCGAGCCCCAACGTCACGCAGGCAAGAAAAGGTGCAGGACCAGGTGGCGAACGAGAAACCCGAGCAATGGGGCAATCACTGCAGCAGAAGCCACTACTAAAGATCACAGGTGCAACAAGACGGGAATCGAGATGGTGTTCACGTACGACAAAGGCTCTGTTAGTGGGCTCCTCTGCCGGTGTCGCAGTGGCGTGCTTCGCACTGTCGTCCTATGCGAAATTCTCGGAGAGCCTAGACACCACTGGAAGCAGCTCCAACCAGGCCGATGAAACCGTGCTCCAAGTCGTTTTAGAGTGCACGGACTGTTGAAACATAAAGGCGCGGGGGCAGTGACCGAAGACGCGGATGTTTCTGCCTTCCTTAGAGCCGGTGCGGAAGTGCAGGTGTGCGCTGCCAGACGCGCTCGTCCCGTCTGTTGTTTTTCTATGTGGTCCTCTTTTATGTACTGTTTCCAAAACCATGGCAGTACAAGCCCACGGCTACCTTACATCGCTCGTCCTGTCTGGTTGTTTCCTTTGTGGTCCTGTTTTATTTCTCTGTTTTCAAAACCATCGCCCTCAAAATGGCGCTGGGCCTCTACGGAGTGAAGCAACTGCATCTCTTAGAAGCCATCGAAACCACAAGAAGAAGACTGGTGCACTGCTCGCAAAAAAGCATGAAGACTGCTGAGAGGAAGTGGAGCACAGTGCTAGGTGTTTATAAGAAACCTGAGTGCGGATCAAAATTTTTGATCAATCACCTGTAAAAAAGAGAATGGCAACAGTAATCTATATATAGCTATTGCATGTCTTCCGCATTTTGCTGTACCTCAGATAGTTCTTCATGAGTTCTTCTGCACTTCTTCCCGTCTCTGATGTCCTCCAGTTGCGCGGTCAGGGATTACTTACTCGCTGAAAATGGCGTGCGATATCTTGTGGTTTACGCAAATGCGGTTTGTCCTGGTGGGCCCGCAGTTTTCCAAGGAACACCATCTGGTTTCTAAGTGTGCAAATGGCGATGCCATAACGTTTACCTAGCTTTGTTCCTATCGCCGCTCCCTCCTTCTCCTCTATAGGCAGTGGACACTGTGTTTGCTTCCCAACCAAATTAATCTGTATAAATAGAGGCCCCAACTGTTCATCATTTCTCAACTGTTCATAGAGGCCTAGAGGCCCCAACTGTTCATCAACGAAGCAAAAGCTAACTGGAGTACTTTCACAGATACATCAAAACTAAAGCACACAGTCATAGCCCACTTACACGTAGAGGCAGCCGCCCAACTACTCAAGCCGCACATCCACGATGCTGCCAGAGAGTCTATTCCCCAGGTGTCCAGGGCCCTCCGCAACCCAAGGAGTCCCTGGTGCAACGAGAACTGCAGGCGAACACGAGAGTCCCAGAGCAAGTCGAGTGGGGCCCTTCGCCAGTGTCTCACTTCAGATAAACTCTTCTCCTTTAAACGGGCAAAAGCACTTGGATAGCGTTTGCGCTATGAGGGAAAAACGGAGAGTTGGCACACCTCACTCACATTCATAAATTTATACACTCACACTTACAAAGTCTAGACACCCTTACGAAACCTCAAAGAACCAGGAACACACAATCTGCCTCTGGTTAGTACAACAGGAAACACACTCAAAAACCAGGCTAACGCACTTGCATAACATTTCCAAAACATCTCCAGTTCAGCACAATACAGCAACAGTTTAATGAAACAAAAAAAGGCTTGCGAAAAGAAGTTTCGTCTGTAGCAACAAGTCGCCGACTTGCTACAATGCTCTATTTTCAATTCATGAGCTGAAGGCTGCTCTGACCACGTGTGACCCTTCAGCATGTAATCCCTCAGCGTCAGGTGCAGATAAGATTACATACACCATGATACAACACTTACACCCAGACAATGTTGAAACACTCTTACACTTGTACCTTAAAAATGGCTTTCGGGGCACTATCCATGCTCTTGGAGGGAGGCTAAAGAAAGGGAATAAACCTTCCCCTCCTGCCTGTTATCGTCCCATTGCCCTGACAAGCTGCCTCTGTAAACTCTTTCAGAAGGTGATAAACCGGCGACTCGTGTACTTCCTAAAGTACTATGCTCTTTTCGAGCTCTGTTAGGGAGGCTTCAGGGCGGGGCGATCTACCAACGATCACCTCGTCGCATTCGAGTCATGTATCAAGGAAGCTGTGCTCCATAAGCAGTACGGTATAAAAGTATCCTTTGATATTGAAACGGCGTATAATACTGCTTGGTGGTATGGTATCCTCAGTGATTTGAAGTCCTTGGGCATGTTGGGTAAGACGATGAACACGCTTGCTATGCTAGGTGACAACTTAAGACCAGCACCGGAAGTTGCCGCTGTGCCTTACCACCGTAGCCGGATGGTTCTCCGCGCGGCGCAAGCAGGCCGTTACTGGGAATGTTTTGAACACGGCGTGAGCCGTTCCCGCGATTTTGTGGACTTTATATGCTTATAAACGACTTAAGTGACAACAAACAAACTGCTTGACACAAAGCAGACGATATCACGCATTTATTGCAAAGCCCTTTCAAAACGCGCGGGCATGGACGTCACGGGTCTGGCGCTTTGGCGGAGTGATACACTACATGAGGTGGTGCCGTTCTTGAGTTGTAACCGAGTATAGTTGCATTTCTGAAAAGACATTTCGCATGCAAATAGGAACTGCACTCTTTAGGGCTAGTGTCGAGGAAAATGTGCAGGGGGAGTTTTGAGATGCACCCTTTTTATTGTGAATATGAATTCTCTTAGGATGGCGCTGCCACTATCAATTTCCTGTTCAATCTATGTAGAAGACGTGCAGTGCTCCTTTAAAACCTGTAAATTGTCTGTCTGTGAGCGTCATGTGTAGCTTGGCGTTCAAAGGCTAGCCGGCTGGGCAGATAGGAATGGTTTTAAATTTAGTCCATGAATGTGCACTTGTGTTTTGTTTTCGAAGAGGCGTGGCATCCGGCCGGATCCAGACATTAATCTCAATGTTGCATCGATTCCTCTCAAAAAGAACATACTTTTTATGTGTAATCTTTGACAAAAGCCTCACATTCATTCCACACTTAAAACAACTAAAGTATAAATGCTTTATTAACAAAATGACTATACTGAATGTTCTCTGACAGGTTTCTTTTGGTGCTGACAAACAACTTCTTTTGCTTGTTTTGACTAGCCTGATGGGTTTATGACTTGACTATGGAAGTGTTTTTTATGGGTCTGCAAGTAAAACATTCCTGAAAATTCTTTTTTTCTTCTCTTTTTTTCAAAACCTAAATTTTCTGAGACCATTCACAGTAGAGACAAGTCTGGTGTTACTACCGCAATTCACCCCGTGAAGGCTCACGATGAATTTTGTACATTGTTTGGATATGCTGTATCATTGAGCACAACAACTGTTAAATATAAAAACAACAAAAACGCTAACTCAACTCTTGAATGACGAATACTTTACTGACCAGTTTACGCAAAAATGATAACCTATGCCGGAAAACACAACGTAAACCTTTTACAATGCTTGAACCGAACGTTGTAAAAATATACAAATACTCTCATTATTCTAGGTAAGCTTGTTAAATGGCAATATTATGAAACCAGTTTGCTAATAATAGCCATAACCCCATAAAACGACGAAAACTATTCAGTGGATTTTTAAATATGTGTTCGCGTAATCATTTTCAGAAAATAACTTCCACGGGACAGTTTTTTTTTTCAGCCTTCAGGTGCTAGTGATTTCAGCAACATTTTCTCGTTATTAACCCGAAGCACTACCACTAGCGATTAGCAATCCCAACCGTGCTCCCTACGCTCGTTCTATGTGCACCCCGTTGCTGCTCATGAAGTGAAAATACGACTTGTATCCTCAAATATTTCAGTCTTGGTTTGGATAACATTTCGTTGCGTCATAAGACCTCGTTGCTCATACCATTTTGAAAACAGTAAATATTTTACCTAATACTGTTTTAAAGTATGGCATTTTTCCTAAAAGCTAAAGAGGACCAGGTTGTTCAAGCATTTAAGAAAGGTAACACGGAGTTAGTTAACAACTATGGACCAATTTCAATACCCTAAAGTTTGAGCGAGGTCACGGAACAGCTACTTGCTTTTATTTCCTCCTCTTTGGGGTGGTACCCAGCGCCACTCGGACAACCCAGGGTGAAAGGGACCTTCTTTTTAACCCCCGGGCTGTGAACATAAATACCTGAACATAAATACCCTAGAAAGTGGAGGGGGAAAATAGCACCGCCGGTAACGTAGTGGTCCTCACACCAGACCAGTATTCTGGAGTTCATGGGTTCGGATCCCACCCGGCGGGCATTTTTTTCTTTACTCCCTTTCTTTCCAAATTCTTTATCGGTTTCAATGACCTACCACGTCCTCCCCTTTGCTTTCCGAGGTTTTCTTGACTGCCAATCCTTATTTCTTTCTCATTTCAATGAGCCCCTGATTTCCTATTCTGACTCCCTACATCCACGGCGAGGGCTTCTGTTCTGGCAGTCTTGGTGCCGTAGGAAGCTTAAGAGGGTTCAACGCTGAACGCTGGTTGACCACACTCGACATGTCGTAGACATTCTAGTTACGGCCCGGGGGTTAAAAAGAAGGTTACTCAAGATGTATACTGGTCCTCCTGTCGGTACGTCAGTAAACCACTGTTTTAGTTTTCAAACGTGCGTCTACCAGTTTCTCAACTATATATATCTATACATACGTATATATATATATATATATATATATATATATATATATATATATATATATATATATATATATAATATATATAGATACTTCACGCCTACGGTCAAGCAACCTTTGAGAAACTTGATGGCTCTACTCCAAGCCCTCTTCTTCTGGTAATTCTAGAGCTTTTTTAGAATTTTAAAACTTTTGAGTTCGATGGAAAACACTACGTCCAAATAAGTGTCACATCTGTGGGAAGACGCCTAGGGACAAACTATGCTAATATACTTATGAGCGTCCTTGAGGGAGAATTTCTGAATTGCCAGAACTTCCACCCACTCCGTTATAAACGCTGTTATTGATGATTTATTCCTGATTTGGACCCACAGACCGACCAACCTGCTTACCTTCATAGACGCGTGTAACGCTGCGCATCTCTCGATTTCTTCTTCTTAGCAATACTACCCGTCAACTGTTATTTTCTGGATGTAAACGTGACCGTGTCAGAGGGCAAACTTATCACTAAACCATACCAAAAACCTACCGACAAGAAACAGTACCTACACTTTTAAACCACTCACGTCAAACATTGGAAACCCGGAATTCCATATAGCCAAGCTTATCGTTCTCGTCGAATTTGCTCAAAGGAAGAGGACTTCAATTATAATTGTCCGTAGCTACTCAGTGTACTTGTTAAACAAAAATATCCCATTGAAAAAACGGACAACGCTATAGACAGAGGACGAAACCTGAATCGGTCAGACCTTGTCAGATGCCCCAAAACCTCCCATGACACCACCCAAACGAACTTGGTCTTAACAAATTCCGCATCCTTATCAAAGTCTCGTCTATACTAAAAACCACTCTAACATTCTTACACAAGCTGAGCGCCTAAAGCATATTTTTTATAGTTTTTCATGTGTACCGAAGAAACGAAAACATTGGGGATATCCTGACCTTATCCACAATAAGGAATCAGACGATCGGCAGATGCAGTCTTTACGGGAAGCCTCGATGTCAAATATGCATGCACATGTCCACAACAGATACCGCCGTCAGTTCAGCCTCTCACTTTCGTCTAAAAATCAGAGAAAACCTGAACTGTGATAGTTACAATGTGGTATATGTGGTCGAGTGTACGATGTGCCACCAACGATACATCAGGCAAACACAAAAGTCGTTCAAAAATAGGTTTAATATTCACAGGTCACATTCCAAAACTCTGCCATCTCTGGCCTTATCCAAACACGTTAACCTTCTTGGGCCCTCTGTTGACCACCTCAGAGCCATGATATTAGAATCTTGGTTTCGCTCTCCCCACGATCGTCTAATCCGCGAATCCTACCTCATTTGCATGTTCAAATCCGCATCCTCAGGCATTATAAGAGTTTTTGGAAATTACCGTCTTTTGTGGGTACCTCAGCCATTTTCACCTATTTTGTTTCGTTCGTTTTGTTTTTGTTCCATTTGCCATACCGAACACTGTCGGCAACCATATGCTCACTCCCGCCCTTGTCTCTCTCTTTTTTCTCGTGGAATAGTAGCTGCATTCCACGTACGCCTCCGCTACCACCTTCCACTCCAGTTGAGAGGTGGGCGGCATTTACTGTTGTTGCCTGCCCCCTTTGGGGCGCGGGGGGGGGTAAATTTGTTATCGCGAACGCACCGTTCGCGCGGTCACCCACCATTTCCCATGCGCGTGGTTCCAACACACCTCCGCATCTTGGATAGTTTAGTTCAACCTGAAATTTGCCATGCATTACCCACTTTTTTCCATGCCTCCACACTGGAGTGATCAGCTTTGATCATATACACGAAAACTTGTTGACCTTTACTGGTGACCTATTTAATAGTTACTTCCACGCAGGATACACCTAGCTACTTCCTACTTAGCTAAATAATTGGTTGCGTTGCTGGGACGTGCGCTCTCCTGTGACTTCTGTGAACTTGTATACTGCCCGGACATTCACCGCACCGCCGTTAATTGGTATTTTCAGAAATAGATGCGTCCCCGGCGGCTTTCGTTCTGTATTTGTTGTTTCTGTACTTTGCATTTCATGTTGCGAGACGTTCCCTACACCTTTTATTTATTTGTGTATGTCGTACGAGAACTGTGTTATTTAACAGCTTCCTACCGTGTCTTTTTTCAATGGACAAAGTTGTGTATTGCTGGGCCTGTTAGAAAAGAGTTTGTCGTCTGCGGTACCCCATTTTTCTTTATTTTCGTAGCTGTGAAGAGTTTGTGAGGAGCAGAACGGGGCTAAAGTTTGTACGCACATGAATTGTGCCCTACCTTTCCGGGTCCCTCCCCCCAACCCGCCAATATTCTTAACAAGGTTGCACTATAGTACACCTTCTGCACCTATATAAGCGTGCTTGCTTCCACGTTGTGATTACTCAAGATGAAGACTGGCCCTCGGGCTCCTCGACAGCACAAGCACGGCGCGGCTCCTCGAGCTGGGCATCCACAACACCACGACCCCATCAGTGTCCGCCACGTCCCTTCGATGGTTCCCGGCGCACATGGACTCGCTCGGCTCCAGCAACGGCCACGCCAATCGCAACGAGACGGCAGATGCCGCCGCGCGCGAACTCACCAACCGCGCGGCGACCCCTCTCGCCTCTCGTTCGGCTAGGCAGCCGGCCATCAACCACGAACCCCTCACGACCTATACCGAGGTCCTCCAATGGTACCGGCTCAGCCGACGAACTATGCCACCACCTCATCCTCGGATCACAAGGGCCGAGGCCGTGCTCTACAGACAGCTACAGACAAACTCTGTGATCACACCCGTGTTGGCGCAATACGTGTGTCCGGGTGCCTACGACAGCGTGCAGTGCTGTGTGTGTGCGAGAGCAAACGCGACTCTGGCCCACATATTGTGGGATTGTGAACGCAACCCAGACGAGGCGGCCGCCCCGACGCGGCTGCCGGACAGTTTCACGAGTGCCATGATTTCGTCCGAATACACGACCCAACTCCAGGCCGTCCAGCAGCTCGAGGCAGCTCTCGCACGGCAGAGACTCGGGGAGGCGGCGAGGCCGAGGGATCCACCCCCTCACTGCCCGTAAGCCGAGCCAGTCGACGCCTGCGGCGCACACCACGAGGACGTCCAGGCCGCGTCACGATAGGGTGCCTCTCTAGGAGGCGATCCTCTCGTTCTGCAGGCTAGCCAATAAAGTTGTCTCTCTCTCTCTCTCCAGTCAAAACGTCAGTAAACCACTGTTTTTTTATCATCGTGAGTCTACCAGTTTCTCAACTACTTCTTCTGGCTCCTCGAGAAGTTCCTCCTACTGCCTATATATATTTAAATATATATAGTTTCTGGGCGTCTTTAGGTGGTCGTTCGTGCGGTCACAGCGTTAGGAAGACCATTCCGGAAAGATGATGTCGATGACACTGTCCTCACCGAGATGAAGATGATGCGATCATGATAGGGCGAACACCCAGATGAGAGCGATTGTACATAACGTAAAACAAAGACTGCACCACACTCACCTGACAACTGCGTAGGGCGTGTCCCAACGCTGATCGTATCGCTTCAGCCGAGAAACGTGATAAATTTCACTTCCGCGGCCGCGACAATCGGTGACGGCGTGGTTCGAAGCCACGTGATCCTTGACCGGGGACGTTTGCTGAAGCACGGTGTAAGGACCGATGAATCGGGAAAGCAACATTTCGGACCCACCAGGTTGGTGTACGGGTGTCCAGAGCCTAACCTGCTCCTCTGGGTAGTAGTGATTCGCATCGGTAGTGATTCGCATCGTAGTGATTCGCATCGGTAGTGATTCGCATCGTAGTAGTGATTCGCATCGGTAGTGATTCGCATCGTAGTGACACTTGCGGAGATGCTGAATGGCTTCAGCATTCGGCCGAGCCAATTGGTGGCAGTAAGCAACGCGGGCATGGGATTGTTCGGGAACATTCGCCGTGCAGTCAACAGGTGCAAAAAAGAAAGATGAATCGAGAAGAGAACGTGGTGATCGCCCATTGACAAAGTAATAGGCGAAAAAGCAGTGGTGTGCTGAACTGCATAATAACACGCATATGTCACAAAAGGGAGAAAAATGTCCCAAGAGCTGCAATTATGTCGGATGTAGGCAGAAAGTGTATCAGAAAGTGTCCTATGAAAACGCTCTGTCAAACCGTTTTTTTGAGGGTGATAACTCGATTTCGATTTATGGACGGTTTCAGGAGCACGAATAACTTCATCTAGGACTGCTGACAGAAACGTATTTCCACTGTCGTTTAGAAGAGCGCGTGGTGTACCCTGGCGCTAAAATATGAGGTGTAATAAAGTCGGCTACCTTCATAGCGCAACCCGTTCAGAGAGGGGCGGTTTCTGTATATGGGGTATACCGACCAATGACCAGTGGGGGTAACCGGCAAGCGTTCATGTGCGCCGATACCGACAACATCAAATGCTGTGGTCGGAGAAGGTAGTAATTTCAGAATTCCGGCAGGGGCTTTGGTTGGCTGTTTACAGTGTGGCAGGGCGCGCACAAACCGACGTATTTGAAAACACTGGTGGAAAGCCCTGGCCACAAGCAACGTCCGGCCATAGCGTCGTAGTAAAAAACCCGCACTATCTGCTGTTGAAGAGCATGTGGAACGATTTGAACCCGCTTGTCAACAGTAGGGTTGTAACTAAAATGATGCAGGATACCATTAAAGTGACACAACTTCTGCAGCTGATGACGCAAGCCGCTGTTCTATGGCCCGGCCAAACCGTTCAGTTAATCTGTGACTTTTCGACAAAATAATGTTCTGTGGTTGGAGTGCAACCACGTCTTCGGGGCAGTCGAGCTTCTTGACATCCAAATGAGCTATTGCCAGATTAGCTTGAGCTGCAGGAGTCGATGAATCACTTTATGACAAGACAGGGCAACGCAAAATGGTGTCTACATCCATATGCTTTGCAAGATTTGTAGTTCACAGTAAAATCATACTCTTGAAGGCGCGAGACCCAGCGGCCAAGCCGTTCATTCAGTTTCCTGAGCAACGAGAGCTAAAATAAGTGATGGTGGTCTGTGACCACACTAAAATGACGTCCGTACAGTTATGGGCGATACTTTTATACTGCGGAGGCAAGGGCGAGACACCCTTTTTCTGTAATTGTATAATATCGTTCGGCAGAAGTAGTGCAGGACTTGCGTAGGTCACAACGTTTTCTACTAAAGATGCGGTGCGCTGCAACAGCACGGATTCGAGGCCATTCCCAATAGCGTCTTTGTGCAGAATAGTGGCCACCGTTTGGTCAAAATGGTGGAGCACCGGTGCAGAAGTGACAGTGTTCTTGAGATTTTCGAACGCTGGTTCGAAGTCTGCAGACCAGTTGTAGGAGGTGCCAGTTGCGAAAAGTTTGTAGAGGGGCGAAGCAAGCAAAGCGAAGAATTGTATGAAATGCCGTAAATAAGATGCTAAGTTAAGGAAACTGCAGAGGTGTTTGAGACGGGTCGGCAGGGAAAGATTTGAACGGCATTGATTTCATTGGGGTCCGGGCTTCCGTCTTTGCTCACCACGTGTGCGGGTGCCTTTATAAATTTTCTCGCGAATGGCCACTTTTCTGTATTAAGTTGAAGCGCGGCGTTTGCAAATCGTGTAAGGACTTCATCTAGGCGGTGTAGGTTGTCAGCAAAAGTAGCGCAAAAAACAACAATGTCGTCTAGATAACAAAGGCAGGTTCTCCATTGAGGAGCACTAAGAACGGCGTCAATCATTGTCTAAAATGTGGCCGGAGCGTGGCACAGCCCGAATGGCCTCACGTTGAATTGGTAAAGACCATCGGGTGTGGCAAAAGCTCTTTTTAACGGCTTCGAGCATGGGAACTGGCCAGTATCCAGATCGATGATCGAGCCTCGTAAAGTACTTGGCACCTTGGAAAGAGTCCAAGGCATCATCAATTGCATCGGGTTGACGTCTTTACGAGTTATGTTGTTCAGCGGGCCCTAATTGTTGGAAAGCGGGCGGAACCATACGGTTTTTGCACTAACACAACAGGCGAAGACCAGAGACTCGATGAAGGACGAACGATATTCCGCTTCAGCATGTAGTCGATGTTACCTTCTGACGTTACCTCCCGACGTTATTGATGTCTCAATCCGACGTTACCGCCGGATTGAGAAACGCTCTCTGGGCGGCGGCGAACACTAAGCGGTGAATCTGTATCGATGCGATGTTCCGCAGCAGATGTCAGTCCAAGAACACACGAAAAAATATCGAAGAAATGCTGGTGTTTGGATAATACCACTTGTAATATTTGCTTGTGGTCTGGTGTCACATCAGAACCTACATTCCTGTGAAAAGCAGCCGCTGGGGTTGGCGACCTAGAGACGTATAGATATGTTGAAAGTGTTGACAGTGGAAGGACCGACACTGCCTCTTTGTAACAAACAGAAGTGACTGTGCACCATGCGTTAGCAAAATTGTTTCGGCAGACGTATTCAATGCAGAAAGGAGTGCTGAACCATACTGAAAACGGACGAGGCAGGAAGGTATGACTGCGCCTTTCAAAATAAAAGTCCCAGCTGGTTCAACTAACACACCACCATTAGTCACTGTAGCCGAGGAGACAGACCCAACTGTTTCTTCTCATGGGGAGCGATGAGAGTCGGTCGGCGCTACCAAGAGGCGTTGCTTCAGTCTTCTGGAAACACTGGCAATGGAGGTGTCGGCGGTACGAATGGTGGGTTGGCGTACGGGTGATGACCGCTGAGGCTGACTACTGAAAAATTCAACGAAAAAAGACGTAGTGCACAAGAGGACAACAATCCGAACTGTATGTCATGACGTATACATTCGTTAAAAACACGAGTTCTGCAAAATCCGGAGGGTCGAATTATAACACCGTTGGCCCCACAAAGACTCGGACCGTTATAGGGCATTAAAACCTTGCCAAACCTACAGTAGAAATGAGCATGTATGACGGAATCACCGAAAACTGTATCTACTATAGCTTCTCCCCAAACTCCTTCTACGAATACAGTCAATGTATTTTATTTGAAGTTAGGGGACTTGAAGATTTTTTCTGTGACGCAGTTTCCTCCCAGAAAACTGCTACTGTCAGTTTGATGATACCCGCTCGACAACGTGAGAGGCAGGGCGAAGAGGAGACGCTGACCGGCGGTAAGGCAAAGGTGACCGAAAGCGGGGGGGTTGTTGTGTGCTGGGCGGGTAATAGGAGCCAGGAGGGGGCGAGGAGCGATGGGTAGCGGATGGAAACAGGGGTTGTCCATAACGGCGTGTGGGCTGTTATCACGAGGTGTATACATAGAGTAACTGGATTGCTAGTCCGGCTGGCGCCACTGGCAAAAACAGAAAATATGACCGAGGATGCGAATATTACTGCCAAGAGAAAGAGAAAGCAGAAATGGGAGCCACGTGCGCGCGGAATGGCTTCACCTGCGTTAGCGGTGTTGAAGTTTGCATGACCTGTGGCCGTGTGGAAGCTGAAGCAGCAGGACATGTGGAGGAGTGCTCAGCCCTGTACGGAGGATTGGATTTATGAGCGGCCAGCTCCTTCCTGTTGAGATCACGCAGGCCGGGAACAAAGCTTTCTTGTGGCGCTACCTTCACTGTTGTACTTAGAGGCTGGTTTCGATTGTCCGGGAGATTGTGCGGGACGTGTTCTTGAAGTTCTAGGCTAATGACCTGAGGAACCGTGGCGCGGAAGTCGAAGTCCTTCCAAAAGCCGTCGCCCGAAAGGAGCCGTCCTTCGAGTCGTTTGCCTGTGGCTATGACGTCTTGCACGCCTGAACGGATGTGCAGGGCAAGTGCCTGAAAATCAAACAGGGCAATTCCCTTTAGAATATGCCGAACCTGGTCTTCCTCCGATATGCTGCCGTCCACTCGTCGACACAGGGCCAAGACATCTACAATTTAGACGTTTAGAACTCCATGGTATGTTGCAGGTGCCTATTTTGTTTTTCTTGGTTGCTTCGGAGTGCGTGGATGATGTGGAGAAAAGTCGACGCAAATCAGTGGTAAATTTGTCCCAATCAGTGAAATCATCGCGATGATTAAAAAACCAAGTTGTAGTCAACCCGGTTAGAAGAAAGGACACCTCCAATAGCTTGTATGAGTCATCCCATTTATTGTAGGAACTCTCGCGGTTGCAGGAGTCGAACCACTTTTTGACGTCGTCACCGCAGAGGCCAGCGAAAGATGCAGGGTCGCGCTCACGCTTGCTGATTGTAAATGTAGGCTGGATGGGGCTGCAGCGTTGTGCTGCCCGAGTGGTGGCTCTCGTGCTACATGGGGCTGGTGGGAATTAGTAATGGACGAGCTGATCGTAGCTTCAAGGGGGCGGAAGCGAGAGGTAGACAGTGTGATGAAAGCACCCTCCACCACTTTAGAGGCTCTGGGATCCGCAAGGCAGGAGACTTCATTCGTGCGGCCACAGCGGTAGGAAGACGCAGACAGGTAGACGATATCAATGACACTGTGGCCGCCGAGATGAAGAATATGCGATGATGATAGGGTGAACAGTCAGAAGAGGGCGATGGTCCACATGATAGAACATAGCCGGTACTGCTGATATACGAAACAAACCTCGATAAAACTACAACATTTACAACAAATCCCGCTAGAGTGGCCAAGTGGTGTTTCAACAGTGCTGCTGAGTCTCTTGCGCGAGAGTAGGATCTCGATTCTTCTTGCTCCTTTTTAAATTGAAGCAAACTTTTCTCTCTGCGCGTATTTTGGCATGCACTCAAGATACTCAGAGGTGAAAATAATTTAGATTTATGAAGCAAAACGCGCCTCAGCACCCAGGTTTACTTTTGGTGCATTCAACTGCCATTTTTTCAAGACTAGTTCAAAATGAACACCATAATTAGTATTTCTCAAACACAATATAACCATTCAACAAGTAGGATGGTTTCTTTGTAGGCATCGGAAAAGAGTCGTAATCATCATCATCATCATCAGCCTACCTACGCTCACTGCAGGGCAAAGGCCTCTCCCATATATGTCTAATTATACCATTCTTTTACTAACTTCGAAGAAATTTTCACAAGAACCTTTTTGAAATCATCTCCCAACCTTACTTCCTAATGCCCCCTGGCCCACCTGCCTTCTCTAGCGATCCCCTCTGTTAACCTGGCGATCCACTCTGTTAACCCTGCCGAAGACCATTTATTCTTAATTTTTACAAATATGTGCTTGCACGCGTTTGCATATACTACAACTATGTGCTTGCCCGCGCTTGCACCCACTCCGCTATCTTCTTGTCTAATAATGTTACACGTATCATTCGTTCAATTGCTGGCTGAGTCGTCCTCAATTTAAGTTGAAGCCCTTTATTGAGCCTACAAGTTTCCGCCCTTTAGGGAGTATCGGTAAGATGCGGCCGTCATACATTTTCTTCATAGCAGGCTGCCATTCATTATTGGAGAAAGCCTGCCCAATGTAGTGCGCCCCATTCTTATTCTTGTGATTAACTATACATCATGGTTGGGATCCGGTGTCACAACTTGCCTAAGTAGATGTATTCGCTTACCAATCCCACAGACTCGCCACGAATCTCAAAGCACTGTGCCCTCCCGAGGGTATTGAATATTACTTTAGTTTTCTGGATTTTAATGCTTGACGAGTGCGGCAAGCCTGTTTGGCAATTCTTTCACCGACGTACTTAGAAAAGCAACGTCATCAGCAACTTTGATGATATGTCGGTATTCTCCATTAACCCTTACGCCCAGCTGTTCCCACTCCAATGTTCTGAGTACGTCTTTTAAGCGTGCTGGTAATAACGTTGAAGAGATTGTGTCACCTTCTGTGAAGCCTTTGCTGATAGGTATTTACTGCTCTCCTTATGAAGGACGATGACATCTGGGCACGCATTGTAAGCTTCCTCTATTATTCTTTCGTAATGCTCGTCTTCATCCTTGTTCCACAATGCCTGACTGATTGCTGAGGTTACGACCGAGCAAACGCCTTCTCATGTTCTATGGAGGCTATATAGAGAGGTTGGGTATACTCCGTGAAATTCCCTGCTGACTGGTCATGTGAATATGATTTAATATTGAATAGCATTTACGGAAACCTGCCTGTTCTTTAGGTTAACTGAAATCTGATTTAGCAGAAATGGTACTTGCCTTGCTAAGAACATTGTAGACGACTGACAGGATGCTGATCGGCCTGTATGATTTTAGGTCTGCATTACACCTTTCTTAATTATTCATATGATTATATTCCCGCACTTCCAACATTCCGGTAAACTCGACGTCCTTAGGCATTGCATAGAGAGGTTTGCGAGTTTTCCTAGTACAATTTGTCAATCATCCTTCAAGAGGTTTGCTGTTATCTTATCCTCTCGAGGGGCTTTGTCCCCTTCTAAGTCTTCCAAAGCCTGCTTTACTTCGTTCGTTACTGTTGAGATGTCTACCTTCTATGAAATACTTCTTCAATGGCATTATCTTGGACGGCCGCCTGCTGTACACATCTTAATTGGACTCCTCGGCTACAGGGAGTAGGTTAACATTATTTTTAATGGCATTTGACTGTTTTTGTCGTGCACATATCTGATTTTTCGAAATGCCTAGACGCCTCTTCACTGTTTTCATGCAGACTTGATTGTTTACAGCTTGCTTGATCCTTTCTTTATTATACTTACGGATGGTTAGCTGTCTTACACTGGTTAACTTCCCAAGCTCCCCTAGTTCTTTTGTGTAAACTGGGGTGAATATTTTTATTCTTCCCCATTTGCTAATTCAATATTTCCTCTCCTTGTAAAGTTTACGAGTATCAGGTGTAGCCATCACACCTCCGACTTTTATTTCACACTGCGTGATAACGCGTATAGGATTGTCGCTGCCTTCCTGTGCCGTAAACTCTGCTAGCATAGTTATAGCTGAATATTGCTTCTTTAGCACTATATTTAATTGTTTTACTGTCCCTATTACTAGTAGCTCTTTATTCGGCTTATTTCGTACTAGCCTGTTACGGGTCATCGTCAAATCTATTCTTTTTGGTGACCTTAACAGAATCTGGTAACTACACCTCACCTTTTCGAGCACGCCCATGGTACAATACATGGTATACCCACAGGATGGATATGTCACCAGCGTGTGCCTGGTAAAGTTGAGGATTTGACGTGAGGACGCGAAGAAAATGATGCCATGGCGGACAGCATAGGAGTGGGCTAATCTATGTAGGAAATGCCTGTGTTCGGACCTCACCAGTACGGCGGGGGTTTTTATAGATGTTGTGTTCTCCTCAGGAGCTGTGGGTGGGTGCAAAAACCCCGAAACAACAATTGGTGCCCGAAGGGGGGCTGGCGGTTGTTCTTAGGAATGGCATTGAGGCATTATTGAACCACATATCGACCGAAACCAAACTAATGCACAATTATTATCGGAAATTTATGTTCATTCAATGACAAGCAGTCTTTGAAGGATTGTTTAAGTGGGCCCTTACCCGAACGAACTGGCAAACCTGCAGCAACTCGACTCGCTTGTGATTCTTATTACGATCACCACAAACTGGCCCATTAATGGCAGGTTCCAAGAACTGGCCCAGTTATGAATCTACTGAGAACGACCAGTTTTGTTTATTTCCTCTTACCCTCCCTGCCCATTCGTTTAGTTCATCGTTACCACTGGTCATCTTTTTTTAATAACAATTCCCTCTATCTCTCCTCGTTTTGGTATTCGGTGTCACAAAATGTTTTCGGTGCGAATTTATTTTGCAGTTTTTGGGGCTTTTGGTATTTTTATGGAGACTTTTAGTAGTTTGGAAGAAGATCTGAAGATGCGTATCTTGTTTGTGCAATTATACTTTCTTTTCGTGTATTCGTTGCGGCAGTAAAAGTTTCAGCAAAAGGACGTATCTACCGTTAGAGCCGCCGCCCTTCGATGGCATTTGCTGGCTTCGCGCGAGCGCCCAAGAGATGTGACTCAGCTTGTCTCCTCGACACGATGCGCCCTATCCTGAACTTTGTGAGAGCCTCATTAACCAGCTGCCAGGCCCCAGACTTGAATAGGCTTGGCTCGAGCACGCGCTGTCGTTCTACTCTAGTCTTGCGCTACCACGATTTACGTGCCATTAGGGCCGCAAAACAGGTACAGACTTCCTGTGCGATCTCACAGTATTTAAAGTTGCGTCGGGTGCATCCGACGAGTTCGTGCTGGCCAGTGTGCTACCGATTGCTCTGGAGGCTACCGCCGGTCACTGGTGGTGTCTGCAGTCTCCGTTCGCGTCCTGGGCTCATTTCGAGCACGCTTTTGGGCGGAGTTTCAATCTCCCGAATACAAGTGCCGCATCTGCCCTGGGTTAGAGGCAGGTACGCAGCACCCAGGCGAGGGCTTGCTCGAATAAATTAAAATATTTCCGCAGGTCGCCAAAAAAGCTCTCCATGGTTCATCTGACATATATATGGTGATGGTGATTACAAGGTGAAAGGTCAGGTAGTAAATGTGTAAGCCTGGCGGCAATCCTCTTGTTCCAAGCGGATAGATTTCCTATCTAACACGTACTGTACATCGTCTGTGACGTGACTTAAAATTTGTGGTCATTGTGCCAGGTGCGGGGACGCATGTTATTTTGGTGTTGTGCTACCAGAAAATATCACTGTGTTTTTTGTGCTTGTTGTAGTTTTTATAAATTTTCATTTTTTTTACTCAGGTGCGTATCTGGTGCGTATTATGGCTGCGTATAAAAGGCGCAAGCTCTCTGGTCCTAAATTCACTTGGAAGGCAGCACTCGTCCTGTCATCTTTCCGCACCTTTGTGAAAATCCGCGCTGTACCCTTTTTTTTTTTAAATCGATGACGAAGATTATTCACCTCTACACACTGTTCTAAACGGTAGTTTAGGTGGGCTTCATGATTTAACTTTAGCTTGAACATTTCGGCAGGTAAAACATATGGGAATTTGTTTGGACTGCCACGTGGCTAAGAATGAGCCAGGACGTGCTGAAGTACGCCAGATCGTGCCATGTGTGTCGCAAACAGCGAAATTACTAAATTGCTTTCCGCCTGCATTGCTGCAGCCAGTTAGGAGTAACCGCCCCTGATAAATCGTTGCTTTTCGTACGATGGGTACGAGCCACAGGCACCGGCAATGTAATTTTTATTTTTTGGTGGTACCCTTTGTTTCAGAAAGTGGGTAGAGGTGTTTCGCGGTCTTACTTGAATAAGCGAAATGTGTGGAGGTGCTTAATTAAAGTGCCTGCGCGGTTTTGTAATCTCTTTACTCAAAACGATAAGTATTTCACGAGCAAACTCTTTGAGGACAATTACATCGCTATAGGCGGTAAACAGAAGCCTCTGACGACGCGTACAAATAACATAACTGAGGGTGTGAATCGCAGCATCAAAGCATCTGTATTTGGACACACTTTCGTTCTGGATACCCATTCATAAAAAAACTCGAGGATCTCGAGATTTCAGCCCGGTGTTCTAGCCATACTTTCGTCCCACGGGGGCGGGGGGCGCCTGGTCATTCGGCGGACGACCGGCCATTCCCACATATCGAGGCCCCGTGCTATTCACCGTGGACCCTAGGCTCGTGCGACGACTTCGGGGCCGTGTAGTCTGTCGTTTGTGCGATGGTGCCGGATCGTTCGTCAATGCGGTAAATGAAGGCAGTTGTTATACGTCTCCATTACGCCACATCAGTGTACAAAGTCATCGCCCAAGCAACCGCTAGTGGAACAGAGTATATGCTTGACCAAGACACCTCTACCAGATAACATGAACTGTGAGCCGTTTCTTTACTGACCCAGATCGGTGACAGTTGTTACTTTAATGACCACTGCTAATAGAACCTCAGTCCTCTTTTTATTGCTTATAGTTTTTCCGGCTTTTGTTGATCTGTCCAAAAATGTTGTCCTACCATGTTCTAGGACTACGTGTTCCTACCCTGTCTCTGCCCTCACTTATACAAATCTCGTGTTCATCAACAACTGAAACTTGACACCATTACAGCTGGCTTCCGAGAGAGAGCCTCTGAATACCGAGAACAGTGCTCGAGATTGTCGTAGATGAATGGCATCGTGGTGCTCCAGGAGGTTATCGCTGCTGGTCGAACGATAGGGGTTAGAGACTCTGGAATTCGGGAGTGGAGGAGGGTAAACTGTCAAAAGTCAATTTTCAGAGAAAGGCCGAAAGTGTGGCGCTTAGGGCAGAGCACAAACCGGAGCATTCTGATTTTTTACCTCAGCAGGAAGAACTACTGCATCAGATACGAGCTCTCGAAGCATCCGCAGCGATAACAATTTCGTGGACAGATTTTATTGAGTATGTCACAGTAGGCACAAAGACTCACCTATGCCACTACACTCAGAATCTATAGCAGGTTTACCGAATTTAAGTGTGCAGGGTATATATTTGCCTTTTGTACCCACTGTTTTATGTCACCGATTTATTCCACTGTCGAACGAGCACATGCACTTACCTCAGAAATTAGTGGAAAGTGCTGTAGCTGAGCTTCTCGCCAGCAGCGAAGAACTTTGGCTCCTCTCGACGTCATTGAATCCTAACTGGATCATATTACAATAAAACGATGTGTTTGTTTCGACCGCTTCCCTTTGAACTTTGGCAGCAGAAAATTCTTCGCTATGTCGAAACTAAAGTAAAGCACCTAATTTTCAACAGAGACTTAAGGGAGGCTATTCCAATTAGAGAAAAACAACTCCAGGCAATTTATTCACTGTATTGTGGCAGACGAAAGCACCACACAAGCAAAGCTATGATCCGAAAATGCGTGAGCTAGGCTCCGCAGAGAATAGCAATCTGCTGAAGGGAAGGCAAAGAAGCTTTACCGTTGGGCATCGGAAATTTTCCAGCTCTGCAATTCACGTTCTGTTTCAGGTGCAGAAGCCAGTGACGAAAAAAAAGTAAATAAAAATGGTGTGGCCCTCAAACATTTTTTAAAACTAGTTAATCGCGCAGAAAATATCCACAAGTTAAACTGTTGTCGGAGAGATAAAAAAGTCAATAATTTTCGTGACCCGCAGGGCTGGAAATGTACGCGAAAGAGAAAAGTGGGTAATATCTAGCAGAAAAAGTACTAATTGTGGAAATGAATAGTTCAGTTCACTGCACAAAGGTTTACTTGTTTTCAGAGTTGGTGAACTGGGATGTGTAGCAAGAGGTATGCTATATACCCTTACGTATGCTATTTTGTAGGCAAGGCCTGAACTGTTCTTTGCTGTATATGAATCGCAGTATTCTTACAATTTAGGGACATTAGTAGCGATCCCGACTGGTACTTCTAAGAATTTTACGAACCTGGTCTCTCGTGTTTTAGGCCTTAGTCTCCTGGTACCATTTTTGCAGATTCTGTGGCCTCTCTCAAAACTCAAACACTCCACTCAAACTACTATCAGCCACTGCTCCTCGCGCATGCGCCTCACGGCTGTCCAGGAGCCACACAAAACGTCTCAACCTGAGACAGTGTAGCTCCTGCTACAAAACGTTCTAAATTAGGGCCAGCGCAATGATACCTGAAAACGTTTCGGTACGGAGGAGTTAAAGACGAACGAAGCGGAGCAACAAAGCCAATCACACTTACGCGCGTATGCGAAAACAAAGAACGGTGTTTGGAAGAAGCGCGTGGAGGATAACAGGAGGACGTGGGAATGTTGGGAGCAAGAAAGACATGTAGGAACAAAGGGCTGTGATCCGAATGCAACCTAATGCTTCTTCGGCTTGCACGCGTGTCAAGGTGACCATTGGGTAGCGCCGGGATGTCGACGGCTCCTCCCGGAACAGCGGGCCCGTGTAATGGGCCGAGACACCCGTTCATACATAGACTCTAGGCATCTCATATTGTGCTGGGTAGCCTGCCCACCGTACCGAGCTGCGAGGGCAGGTAAGGGATTCGCCAAACCCCCTTTCCCCGACATATCGAAGTACCTAGACTTTCCGTCTGGACCTTCGGTGCGGGCACGTTTTTCATTCCTGCCACGGAGCCGGGCGTCCGCTACCTCTACCATTCAAGGCAGCGGCAATAAGACGCCATTGCGCCATTTGAGCCTCCGGCGACACCACCTGTGGCACACATCAGTGCTACAGAGACAAATACTGTGCCAGAGAGCTGTGGCCGCGAACCATGTATTGGTTTGTTTATTTATTGGTTTGTTTATTTATTTCCATAAATGTTGTTCTCCCTGTGCTCGATACTACGTGCTGCTGCGCTGTCCCGGACTCTTGCGTGCACAAGTCTCGTTTTTCATCAACAACCGAACTCTGGCATCACCATATAGGCTGGACGGCTGCCAATACATTTGCCAGTGGTACCAGGGTGAATCATGGTAGTGTCTTCACGCCCGCTCTCTGGAATTACTGTTTGGAGATGCCTGGTCCTCGCGACCGAATACTTATTCCAGAAAGAAACCCGGGTTCGGCTTTGTCGCCGCATGGTTTGGCCCTCCACCAGCGCTTGCACGACGTCATACAGGCTTCCCGGGAGCATCTTGTCATCACCTTTTCCAGCTGACGGATTCGTACTACCGCCACCACTGAGATGTATAGTTTACGGTTGGCCACCTGGTCCTTTGGCCCACCCATCCACGCAGCGACGCTTTACACACGTTTGCCACGCCGCCGGCCCATAAATGGGAGGGCCGTTTTATTTTAGCCAGAAGCTGTCTCCCATAACGGCTCCTTGGTGCACCTAAAGTAGAGGTGAACACGCAAGTGCACTGAACGTCGCTGAGCACTAAGGGTACCACGTTGTTAGATCTGCATTTGCCGAGACGCTTCTTCTTTTCTAATGGCGGGTGGTCACAAGGAATATAATTTTCTATGCCATCTTTGTTTCTTGGGCATCTTTTATAGGTTTAATGGTCTTTGTTTACCTTTTTTCCCCTGCATTTGCCGTTGGTCAGTCGCCTGAGCTTAATTTTTTTTGTAATTGACAGGCATCATACGTAATGTTGTATTTGGTTTTTGTGCTAATGGTTTTCTTTTTTTGTGTTCAGGACCGATTTTGCCATTTCTTGCCGCTACGAACTTATTTACCGGCAGACAACCGTCGACGTTCGTTTTCTCCTCCATGACATTCTGGATTCGTGACGCTCTGTAGTTGACACATCACTTCTGGTGACACGGCTCATGCCAGGCCATGCCGTTTCCGCCGTCTCCACTGTACTACCTTGGCGTGCGTGCTATCGGCCTTGAAAACAGTACGTTTGGTTTTGCGCTCGGTTTTCCTCAGGCACTGCCTCCTGCTGGTAAGTCTTTAGGCTGCACTTCTTCGCTCGGACGCTGTAGGATGCAGCTTCATTCGTTGATGGGTTACTCCAGCAATGCCAGCAATCCAGCAATTTCTTGAGTGGTACCTGAGCTGGTCTCTACCGGTGGTTGCACTCCAGGAGGGCATCCACAGCCTTCAACCTTGCTGTCAGGCCGCTATTTTGTTGGAAAATACATAACCTTGGGGCTCCGAAGTCAGTTCAGTACCAACACTCTCGCCGGAAACTCGGGTGGTTAGAACACTGTATCGACCACTTCTTTGGAGGGGGTGAGTGGGATAATTGGACAAACGTTTTGTGAGCCAATCACACGGGATGAATTTGTGACCGTCGTTTGCCTGGGTAAAACGTTCATGTAAAGTGTGAATACAAGGGAGATTCCACCATCGTGGACAGCATGGGACTTGGCTGGTGCGTGGCGCTACTGCCGGGGTGCGGACCTTACCTCTAAAGGCGTGTTTATCGCGGACCTGTTGTTCTTATCTGGAGCCAGTGCCGGGAACAATGACTCCGGTACCAGGCTTTTTTGTGTTCACGAAACGTTCCCGGTATTCAATTTATTGCGGCCATTATCCCCATTTTAGCAGTTGTAATAAGGGAGGTAAATGTATTACCAAATTACAAACCGCATTTTTAAGTAGAATATCCAGAAAAACACGCCGGTTACTTCCACATATTTCAAAGTTTGTTCGAGCCTGATCAGGCAACTTGTTTAGCGCAATGTTCAGATAAAAATTACCAATTTGAGAACATCGCGAATGTTGTAACTGTTTTTGAGAAAGTGATTTATACTCAGTATCTATCGCCACAGTGTAAGGATAACTTTCGATTGTGATGGCAATTTGGCAATATGTGACGTGATGTAGAGCGTGACGTCGGAAAAAGCAAATACATTGGTTAAAGAGCGCGTTGTTTTTGTAACAATATAAGAATGATAACTGAAATGCTCCTTTTCTTGGTTTAAAGCCGAATGAAGTTCTAACTTACAAATTGTAATCGTTGAAGTTGACTTGCTTGAGAATGCGTTTGTCACGAACCGAATATAATGCTAATTCTCTATAAAACTTTGACTTTGTTATTGCAGTATTTCCTGATAACATTATTCCTTGTGTTCGAGAAGTATAGAGTGGCATAAATAAATAACATCAAATTACAATCCTATCTTTGAATACATAAATATTTCTCCAATTCCAGCTGATGCGATGGGTGCGTAGCAATAGTTATGTTTGTATATTCCTTCATATTCGAATATTTGAGATCACCCGCGCACTTGTTTTAGTGAATGTATTTTCTAAACTAAACGTTTTACGCAAAGGCAGATACATATCACCTTAAAACGGCGAATGAAGGTTTTGGTAAATGTTTACTGCTTTACTACGTGTTTACATCTCTGGCCTATGTCTTGTTAGTAACTCTTTTGTTCAGTTACTACTTATAAAAACATGTAATAAAAAAATATTAGAGCAAAACGAAGAACGAAGCATTCAATTTTTGACTGCGATTGAAGGGGAAGGATGCCTCAAGAACTGACAAAGTTGCTGAGTGATGTCGAAATGCCGCAAAAGTTTCATGAGCTGGCGGTTTTATTGAGGCTTAAGCACAGCGCAGATTCCTTAGTAGTAGACGGGGAACTTGCCCAAGTAGTCAAGAAATTATTTGATTGGTTTCTTGTTTGTGTAAAATCGGCTGCATCGTATTTATTGTCGATACAGAGGAGATTAGGCTCCACCTGCACTATGTGTTCCAAAATTTGTAGATTGTATTTGGTAATCTTGCTTTGGCTTGTTCTCAGGTCCAAGAGAAAATAGGGTTTGTGTTTTGAGGTGTAATAATTGTGAGGAGTTTTACCCTCTCGTTTCGTTTTGCATGATCTAAAACGAGGGGCACGTTTAGGTGGGGCTATTTGGCTGAAAGCTGTTTCGGTTAACGATTCTGTGGGGTATTGTAAAAAGGATTGATTTTTTCGAGAAGGTCATAGGAAAGACTTGATATAGTTTTTTGTTTCATTGAAGTGGAAGTTTTAGGTATTACTGAGTTTAACAAAATTCCAGTCATTTGGTTGATACTTCCCATACTACTGATTGCACAAAGAGATTCATGATCTGCGTGTCCTAGCTCCTTGTTCAAGATTTCACCACAATCAGAATCTGCTCTGCATAAGAGCGTTAATACGAGGCTTTGTATCTCAGCTACGTCGATTTCTGCGTCAAGCGTGCAGTTAAACATGCACACCCCCTCTGCTCACCAATATAGTTCTTGGAGGGCTGAGGTGTAGATGATTTCTTATGTGGTCGTGTCTTGCCCAAATGTGGCCGGCTGGCGAAGCAGTTATGGAAATACTTTTTCTGCGTGGTAATGTTTCTGCGGAGTCCGTGATTTGGAAAGGCGCATCACGAACTGCAATCTCTTCATTTCATCATAAGTACATGGAAATCTTGCACGGGTTAGTAGCGTATTAGGTTTAAATATCTCCAGCTAAGTCGAGAGATAACCTTTCTTCGGAGCCTTTCTGGCTTTGGGAGTTCTTTACTTGCGTTTTGTACTGCAGTACCCCGTATGCGCGAATTTCGGTTCGAAGGAAGTAGTTAGGGATAGGGTGGATTTTTATTTTCTTGATTAGCTTTCAATACTTTACCAGACACAACCATACCTCTACCTTTATGTGTGTTTGTGGAGATGTATACGGTCACACCTAAATATTTATACCATTTACCTTATTTATTTGAGTTGCGTTTTACTAATGGGTACGGAAATTTAATATAAAATATGTTGGTTTACCCCTTAAACCGGGGGTCACTGCATGGTTGTTTAGAAGAACATTGGTTTTTGTGCGTGTAGCAGCACGCCAGGTGTTGGGCAACGAAATCATTCATGGCCAGAAGTTGTTTGTTCCCTGCTTTCGTACTGCTTCAACATGACCCATTTGAGGTTGTGTTCGATAAAATGGATAGAGCTGCATGTATCAGCGCAAGTAATTTGGGGTTCCGGTTAAATGGTCCTAAAGTGTCTCCAAGTGTTGTGTTATATTTATGTTTTCTAAGACCGATTTTTCGGCGCTCAAGTTGCGTTGTAAGCGTTGGCGAATATGGATATACAATTCATATAAATGGAAGGTATAAACTCGATATTAAACATCTACGCTAAATGTCACTGCTGTCGCAGTGACAAGTCTATTTAGAATATTTTTTTACAGAATTGTAGAATATTACATTGGCAAGGAAAGGCTCACACGAAAGCCACCTTTTTATTCTTCAACAAGGTAGGTTTGAGGTGATACCCTGAACTGCTTGCATTCGTTGTCATTGAGGTAGCAGCTGTTTTTGCATGTCGCAGATTGTTTGGAAGCGCTTGAATTCTGCAGGGCGGCTAGTGCTGGTTTCACAGTTTCGGACGGTGCACGTACATTATTGGTATTTTAGGGCTTAAAATGCGTTTAATAATGAAGTATTTTTTGTCACCTTCTCACTATTTTTAAGCGGTGGTGATTGCACGGAAGTTTTGAGCCCGGAAGCGTCTTGCATGCGCTTGTCTAGATGTTAAACAAACTTTCATCTATGGGCTTGGCGTTCTCCTGCAAGTTTGATTATATGAGCCCTAAAACTATGTCTCGAATAAGGCTTGGAACAATATCGGAAGAAGTATTTTATTTTAAAAGAGCAGAATTCAAACCTCTACACGCAATCCGGGATAGTACAACCAACAACGAAAATAAATGCCTGAATAAACCAAAATAAAGGCATCTGAACCGCACACACGTCTACCACGTATCTACGACCTTTCTTGCCCCTCATACGCAGGCCAAGATTACTCGTCTGAACGTGATTCCTGATCTGTGTTGGTATGATTACATTGGACATTTGTGTCAGCTCGTCCTCATGGGTGATCGAAATGTCGTGTTCATCAACGCGTGCTGCCACAGGCACGCCACTGCACTATCCGGAGGCAACTGGTGTCCTTAAAGTAACCCGGTTCTCTCAAAGGCGCATTTTTGCACATTCACCGTATTGCCCTATGTGCACTTTGTTGCACTCCAGGGCCAAGCGGTAAACAAGTACTGCGCGGCTCTGCATAGACCTCTCTCACTAGTTATAACTCGATCCATTTTTCTGATATTACGGCATTTTATCCCCCTCCCTTTCTATGGCTGGTCAAACATAACTAAGCTTGCGATAACTGAAAACGCAAAATTCACACCGAGCCTTCCTGTGACACTTTTAAGTTGCGTTATATGTAGCGCCCCTAAGAAGTTGCTATTACCTGTTTACCTTGCGTTTTGGTGTGGCCACTTTGCTTTTGAAACCTTTTATTACCGTTCTGCAGGTTTCCGCATTTCCACACTAGGGATAACCGTTTCCTTGCAGCATACTTATTGGAGTTATTTTAACTAACTGCTAATCATGCACACAAGATTTTGATAACGCCTATTGAAGCGTGGTAATCTTTATATTACTTTTTACATTTTTTACTTAGCCGATTGCACACTGAAGAATGCCTGGGGCCCAGTTTGCTATAAACAAGCGGAGATAATCATAGTTACATCAGTTTATCGCCGTCTCACAGTAGCCGTTCTTCATACAGCAGCTCACACTAAGCCCCTAGCCGTTCTCCTTGAAAACGTTGAGAATATTGGTGACCTTCTTTGGTGACGTTGACAACATTGGTGACCCAATACAAACAGAAATTTTCTTGCTCTTCAAATAAGTATTTGTGCCGTCCGGAAAAGCAGCATTCACTTTCCATTTTGACAAAACAGAAAGCCTCTGACCAAAACAAGTGCGATGCTCGCCCCAATAAGTACTATGTACCACTGCATGTACGAACAATTTTGAGACCAGTGTAAGTAGAAACCTAATAGAATCTGAGTAGCTTCAGAAACCCTTCAAAATTGGCATACAGTGTTCGAAATCCAACAAGAGTAACATTAAAATATTTTCTGCTTCAAAATGCACAACCATGGGGTATCCCAACGGAATCGAAAAAAACTGCGCAAAAAAGCACAAGGACCGAGAGCGGATAACAAATACTGCGTTGTCCTTATAGTCTGCTCCGTCTCGTGCCGGCTTTTTTGCCCTATGTTTTCTTCAAATATTCACCGAAAGGCCCATTTTTATTTTATCTTTTCGGCCTATTGTGGCGGAAAGTTAGAGATTGTGTAACGCTGTGCATACATTTCTTCAGGCCCACATTTTTCGCGTGGCTGTAAAGAACCCTTTAGCTATTTTATATTTAAATATATTCAAATGGCTACTGATAACATTGGGAGATTCGTAGCAGTTCCTAAGGATGTGTTCAACTCTAAAGCTTTGGAAGCAATTTATTGCCTTCTTTGCCGCCGCGAAAGTATTTGCCTTTCAATAGGAATGACGACAGCTCAGATGCTGTGCAAAAAGGAAACTTGACAAAATTGCTGGAAGTGTTGACAAGTCATTGAAATTGCCCTTAGAAATATTTTTTCACGATAAAACGCATAAGGTTGAGTGGCCCCAACAGGCAATAGTTTCTAAGAACAGAACTTGGCATAAAGCAGTATCTTTCTTTATACAAGAAAGGCTACGTATTTACATATTACGATCAATTCGTGGTCAAATGTTCAGCAGATGTTAAGGTTTTAGATCGTAAAGCAGACACCCACTCCATGTCATGCTCATGTTATGTAAAAGACCTTTAATATCCAATTCTGCAAAATGATTTGCTTCAGTATTTAGAGGAGGAGATAGACATTCATGAAACGGTAGCATTTCAAAACGCTGCCGGTATATTGGTTACAGGTTTTTTGAACTTGTTGGTTTTTATTTGAACTCTACATTGTCCACCTGGAACAGTAAAACGTATCTAAAAAATCGAATTTCTATTGGTTCATGTATCGCACTAATATTAGGTGACCATGATATAGCTCGCAAAAACGGGGTTTGATCAGACGAGCTTAAGAGAGCCACATCGGTCAAAAGTTTGTTATTTGTTCACGGTTAACGTTAAGTATTTTTATGTGACAAAACGAGCATTGAACAACTGATAACACTTTAATTGACTGCTTGAAGTCACTAGTAGTAACCCACAAACTACCTAATGCAGTATGTACCTGGTGTCTTGATCTTATCTTTTCTTTTCATAGAGAGGACATTTTTTGTACATACTAACCTAGAGTTGCTTCTTGCGTATGACTCACCGCATTCTAAATAGTTAAAAAAGGAATTGCTAATCTGGTCCTTCAAAATTCACTTGATAATTGCGCGTCCATATGATGCGCATTAGTTTCATGGACCCACTTGATCGCTCAATAAGGCAGGTTACCCCAGACATTTATTACCATCCGCTGACGACTGTGTATTCATAAAAAAGAAGGCTAAACAAAAAATGTACGAATAACTCAAAAAAGGGAAGATAACACAACAACAAAGAAGGGAAGGAAGCGTGCCCATTTCTGTCTTGTTTGTTTCTTCTCCTGATAAGCATTCGAGACCTTGTAGGCGCGTTAGTAGTGATAACGCTATTTTTCGGTTTGCAGGAAGGAGCATCAACGGCAGTTCATTTCATGATGAACAAGTGCAGTCTAAAGTATCTCTTTTGTCTATGGCAGACAATATATCGGGCATACGGGGAGGTGTATTGAGGATAGTGTAGACGAACCCAGTTACAGTGTGGAAAAGTGCAAATGCGGTATTTAGGTGTATAGTGTAAAACTGTTCTTTTTGGGAGCCTATGTATATTATTACCGCAAGATTGTATAAAAATAAGCAAAAACTGGCCAGGGAATATATTGAGGTTCACGGAAGTACAAAGAAAGAATAAGGTGTGCGAAACAGAAATCATCTACCTAGACAGAGTGTAAGCACATGACGGTAGTGATGTAGCGGCAAATTTGTTATTTTGTTTTCGTATGCACTGTGTTGCCTAGATTTCGGCTGTATTAATATGCTAGGGGTCACAGCAATAAAATTCAGTTGTACGTAGGCGCCTGCGTGTCACGCTCTCCCTATTGTCCTTGTTTGTTATTTGCGCTGTAAAATGAAGGATATGTAAAATAAAAAAATCTTCCTTTTAATTCACATCACATCCTCTCTTATATTAGTGTCAAACGTATTTGGGTTTTAACTAAAACAGACCTTGCAGAAGACTTAAATTTCCTGATCATTGCTCTAGTTTGTTGAAATGCCGAATACATCTTTTCGGGCACAAAACCTTGATAACAAAGCAGTATGTTTATAGAGCACTCTTCCCCAGGGAAACTGATATTCACACTCACTATAATGTGAAATGTGACAACAAATGCTCACTCTCCACATCAAAAAAAGTGCCAGCGAATCTATTTATTGCAATGCTAGGGTTCACGATATTGGGGGGAAGTCGCCCCTGCTAAAATGTACAAACTAAAAAATGCAACTCTTAAAGCTATATCTATAAGTAGTTTAGGCTCGGTGCTGTGGCAGCCGTAGTATGACGATAATACGTGGTGCCCGGCTATCGGCTTCCCAAAGCGCTGATTCCTCTCTGCAATAAGGCGTCTACATCTGATAATAGTTGCTGGGCACTGTTTTCAATGGTACGGTTGCGTTCACATTATTGAAAATATTACTCCACTGCTCAAACGTACATGCACATAAAGGCAATGCGGAAGCATTGTATATATTGGAAGCTCCTCCCGGTGGCAGACATCACATTAGATTTATAAACGCTGCTTTGCTATAGCCTTTTTAAAACGCAGATTCTACGCTGAATTATGGTTTCTCATCTGATAACAGGAGGCAGCCGCGTTTGTAAGGTTAGGGTTGCGTTCATTTTACTAGAAGAAATCCGCCAAGGCTTAACATAAATAGGCGAACAAATGCAATAGGGAGAGCCCGTTTACTTGTAATTGCTATATTTTCCAAGCTGTCGCATTTGTTTATTAAGAATGGGCGGCACCTGGATTTCAGATTTGTAAAGGCCTGATCGTACTTTATATTTTTGCTTTTTTGTTATAATATTAGCCGTGAAATCCATGTAACGCTATTGTTGCGTTCTTAGTATTACGAGGAACGCGCCCCTCTTAAAATACACTAACAGAAAAAATCGAATAGGGAGAGCTACAAAAGTGAGTACTCAAATCTCCGGGCTCTGGTAATTGTCATAGGGAAAAAATAGGAGCTTCCAGGCCAACGGCTTTGTGAAGCGATGATTTTAGTGTTGATTAGGTTTTCTCAATATTATGGTACCAGCCGGCCCCTCTATTTGAGGGTACGTTTGTGTTACTCTAATTGGAAGGAATTCGACCCCCGGTAATTGTACAAAGTGAAGTAATCCAAATGGAGAAGATACAACGGTAAGGGCTCAAAAAGTCTTCGTGGTGGCAGCTGTCATATAAGAATAGGCGGATCTGGTATTTTCTGTCAAAAGTGCTGCTCCCACTGTGCATCATGGCTTCTCTATCCTATGATTTAGCCGGCCACTCTGTTTATATGAACGGTCACGATTACAATATTATAAAGAACGCGCCTTTAAAAAATGTACAAAATAAGATGCAACAAAAAAATATACCTGTTAGTATTTGATTCCAGTCACTATGGCAGCAGTTGTGTAAGAAGAATAAATGGTGCCCAACAATTTATTTTTATTTATTTCAGTACTTACCTTTGCCCCATGCCAATAAAGTGGGCGGACGAATATCCACAAGACGAAAATATTTGCGCGTATCAGTTTCAAATGCGACCGCCAGAGAAAAGTTTGAAAGAGAAACAAGGATTATATACCAGAAACCAACCATAACATAAAATGAGCGTAGGCACCAAACGTGACAATTGGAATGCTTTATGGTCACAACTTCAAGAAAGGCATTAACAAGGCAAGAACAAGTCGTAAAACAGGCCTATAACAGTGAAATAGTAAAATATTGCAAGATAAATGACACAAACCCTGGACCACTCACTGAGTAAATGCTGGGATAATATTTCCAAAATTTCAAAGTACCCTATGATTGCCATAAACTTTAGCGGAAGGCGATTGTTATGCTTTATAAAAAGGGAACAGAAAAACAATTCATGAAATTTGAGGTACGCACCGCTTTTTCTTTTTTTAAAGGTGGTCACATCAAGTTGATACATTGGTTGGTAGATGCAAATTTAGGCCCCTGATAACAGTATTGCGTTGAAGGTATGCGTCACTAAGGAAGCAAAAGTGAAACGTTGGATCCGCAAAGAAAAATTAGGCCAGCCAAACGAGTTGCTTATTGGAATAATGCTGGTTAGTAACCGCTAATTTTGGGTCACAAATCAAGCAGCAGAATTCTGAAGGGATTTTAGGCGGGCGATAACATTTTTAGTTTGGGGACAGTGCACAACACATGTATACTCGAGGATGTGCGTAATATCTGATAAGTATAGGCGTGTCTTTACTTCTTGAGGCGCGTATAAAATTTCTGCGCATAAAGTTTAGACTGCATGCAGCTTTGAAAGAGAATGCTTCCAACGTCACGGTGTTAGGTCAGGTGAAAAGATTATGACAAAGTATTTAACTTTCAGTGTGCGCGGGATTGACACAATATTAAATAATATTCCCCAGGGACAAGCACGCGTTTGAGAAAATAAGATGTGGTGACATTTATTGATATTAAAAAGCAAGTACCTTCTGGAGCCCAAAGAATGTATTTCGGCCGATATCTGTAGGTATTTTATGAGACATGTCGTGATTCTTTCTGGCTGAAAAACAGCCATCTTAATAAAGCCTGAATTTTACTTTTCGTCGTGCCCCTTATTATAATGAATTTCAGAAATAACGACGGCCCTGCCACTGACCCTCGTGAAACACCAAGATACATAGACTTTATCTTCCATGCGGTTGTATTGACAACTTTTTGTTAGGCTTCTTTGAAGTAGCAGCCAAGCCATTGAAGAATATTTTGGGGTAATGCAAGAAAACACAGTTTGTCCATAGGGAGCGCGTAAGAAACCTCCGATGATCTTTTAATATGCAGTCGCTTTTATGGCCACGGTCGTACTATTCAAAGGGGTCATGGGGTAATTATATCAGCTGAGTGGAACACAAATGGCCTTCCCGAAAGCCAGGCTGATAAAAAAAGGTTTTTTTTTCAATATGACGAGAAATGACCGAAAAATGCGTGCTTTAAAATGTTACCACATGCAATTGTCAACCTAATCGCCAATCTAGAGACATCGCCTTTAACTCATAATAGGAGCCGTCCAATATATTGAATGCTAAGGTTGTGTATATGGTATTTAAAGGAATGCGCCCCTGCTAAATGTCCGAAGTGAAGAAACACATTAGAGAAGATACACATGTAAGTAGTCACAGGTCGTAACTCTGGCATCAGTCATACAAGAAGAATAAAGGGTACCGGATTTCGACTTTTAAAAGCACTGACTCCACTGTGCATTGTGGTTTCTCTGTCCTAATATGTGAGCGGGCAACTCCATTGCGGCTACGTTTGTGTTTCCAATATCGAAGAAAAGCGCACATCGTAAACGTACATAATAGAAATCCATTAGGGAAAGGTACATCGTAAAGTATTTCACTCTCCTCGTGGTTGCAGCTGTCGCAAAAGAAGAATACATGGTGCTCGGCAATCACCCTTCTAAAGCACTGATTATGGCTTGTACATCTGATAATTTTATCTGCACTCGATTGAAGGTTAGGGATCACTTTATTGGACGAAGTTCCTCTTCTAAAATGTCCAGACAATAAAATCCGCCCCCTGTGCCAAATTTATTCTACATGCGGTAAGTGGACCAGGCTGCTCTATTTATGGCTAGTTCTACGTGCAGTTTATTTGAACGAACGTGCCCCTGCTAAAATATACAAAATATAGAAAAGTACGAGTGTGTGACATATCTTTAAGTAGTGTATAGTCCTTGATGTGTCAGCCGTGGTATGGGTGAAATACGCGGAGTCCAGCCATTGCCATTCTTACGCGCTGAATCAACTGTGCCTATGGCTTCGCCATCTGATAATAGCATCAGGTTATCTATTAAAGTGTAGAGTTACGTGTGCAATATAAAACTAATTCGATCCTTTAGAATGTAGAAATTGATAAATGCATAAGATAAAGGTATGCCGGTAGTAATGAAGCCTCCTCGCTCTAAGATCCGTCGTACGGAAATAATACACGGAGCCAGAATTTGAGCATTGTAATTCACTGCTTCCTCTCAGCATTATGGCTTATCCGTCTGATAATAGGACCCGTGCACTCGAATAAGGGATAGAGGTGCGTTTACAATATTAGAACGAACGCGTGTCAACAAAACTTCAAATTAAACAAATGCGTCAGGGGTTGCTAAAGCGGTTGGTACTTAAATCTCCTCACTGTGGCAGTGTTGGTGAGAGAAGAATACGTGGAGCTCGACTTTGAGCTTCCTAAAGCTCTGCTTCCCCTGTGCAATATCGCTTCTACATCTGAATATAGGAGCAGGAAACATTTCTTCAGGCTAGCGATGCGTTCACATTATTCGCAACAAATCTGTCACTTTTAAAATATGCAATTTCAAATACAATTGGGAACATTATAAATATTTCTGTTTTTTTGTGCTTCTTTTTGTGGCGGCTGTCTTATAAAAAGAATGCACTGAACCAGGCTATGAGCTTTTTATTCGACAGGTTTCACTGTGCATAATGGCATATCCATCTAGCCAGCGACTCTATTTAGGCTAGGTTTGCGTTTACATTAAACGAAGAATCTCCCCCCTTGTGAAAGGTGCAAACTGAATAAATCTATGAGGGAAAGCTACACACGTAATTAAACAATGCTTCTCGATGTGGCAGCCGTGATATAAGGAGAATAAACAGAACCCGGCCAACAGCTAAGGCATTTGATTCCGTAAATCACCGTATGTTATTGAGAAAGTTAGACAACTATGGAATAAGGTGAAATGCGCAGAGCCTCATTGCAAGTTATCTTAGTAATCGTAAACAGTATGTAATGATCGGTGAATATGCATCACAATATCAAAATATCACGAAAGGTGTCCCACAAGGTTCCATTTTAGGACCTCTCCTTTTTTTACTATATATAAATGACATCTGCAATAAACCGCAATCGCAAGATATTATACTATATGCAGACGACACTAACGTGTTTTTTACTGGGGATAACATGGGAGATCTTGAAATAGTAGCGAACGAATGGCTTAAGGAACTCTCCGATTGGCTATTGACAAATGATCTGGAGCTAAATACAAAAAAAAACCAAGTGCGTAATTTTCAGAGCTAGAAACACTTCTTTAGATAAGAATCCTGAACTATATTTTTCAAATAAAGGTATTAAATCTGTGAACAGTATCAAATTTCTTGGCGTATATATTGATGAATTTCTTCCGTGGAACGAGCATACTGATCAACTATTACTGAAGCTATTTAAGGTTACTGGCGCACTATGGAAACTCCGTGATAAAATTCCCAAGAGTTTCAGACTAACTGTGTATTATGCAATGTTCCAATCACAATTAAATTAGTGCCTTTTAGTCTGGGGCTTAAGAAATCGTTCTAATATTTTAAAGCTAACTATAGCGCAGAAAAAAGCTATTCGGGCTCTAGAAAATCTTGGTTCCCGACACAGTACTAGAGAGTTCAGAGAAGCACATGAAATACTAAATATACAACAGCTACATATGTACAACTTAGCATTATATGTCTACAAGGAAGTGCGCATAAATCGTCATGAATTTCAGCAAACATATCTATCAATGAATGATAGTTTTCAATTCAGAAAAAATAACTACAGGTTACCCCGTATAAGAACAAACTATGGCTTAAAGACCATGCACTATCTCATTCCTAAATTGCTAAATGATAAGGCAGATACCGGTGAGAATATTGAAACATGTCCTCCAAATTCCTTTAAACGAATATTACGAGAATACTGTTTTGCAAGATCTCTATTTTGACTTATTTTTTAAGTACATTTAGCTATTGGCATCCTGTGTTGTATATGTACCTCTCTTTTTTGTATAAATATTTCTCTTTGAATTTCCGTTCTTTGTAAGTTTAGATATATGTTATTGTGTGATGATATGTTGTGTTATGCACACACTGTTACGCGCAGTGTTGCGAGTGCTTGAAAATTTGTTTCTTTTTCGTTTGCTCGGTTACCAGTTGTACTGAATTTTTTTTCTCGCCTTGTAACTTTGTGCTGCTGCTGATGTCTCAAAGGGAGCAGGGACCCAGTCAGGTACTTATGCGTACCCTTTGTCCCCGTACCGTTAGTCTTTGCTTATGAAAAATAAAGAGTTTTTTACAAAAAAAAAGCTTTTTAAAGCGCCCCTTCTACTGTGCACTACGGCTTTTTCATGTGATAATGAAATCCGGACATATATTTCCGCTTTATCATGTTTACCATATAAGAAGTAACACGTTCCTTGCAAATTGTACGAACATAAGAAATGCATTCGGGTAATCAATAGCTAGAAGTACTTTAGGCTCCTCGCTGTGGCAGTGGTAGAATCAGAAGCATACACGGAGCCCGGCTATCATCTTTCAAAAAAACTGCTTTCATTATGCAACATTGGTTCTCCATCTGGTAAGTGGAGCTGGCCGCTATATTTATGGCTGCACTTGCGATAAGTTTAAAACAATGCGTTTGCTAAAGCTACACCATATGTATTTGATGCTCGTCGATATGGCAGACGTTGTTTTAGAACAATACACGCAGACCGACTATAGCTTTTCATAACACTGCTTCCACTGTGCATTATCGTTTGTTAATACTAAAATCTATACCTGTAATACTCAAATTTCTTCACTGAGGCAGCCCTCGTACGCGAATAATACCCAGTACTCTGCTATCGGCATTGTAAGGCATGAATCAAAGTGGAATATGAATTCTACATTTTGCGATTGGAGCCAGTCACTCAAATGCAAGGAATGCGTTTCAGTATCAGAAGAAAACTTACCAATTTCAAATGTTCAAACGTCACGAATGCATTAGAAAAGGCTATAGCTGTAAATAGTCGATGCTCCTGAAAACACTGATTCTCCTGAAACGCATTGAAACTACTGAAAATCACAATCAATAAGTCATCTTTTCTCACGGCTCCGATATTTCAGCTATCACTTGACTCAGGAAGTATCCCAGACGACAGAATATTAGCAAAAGTAACTGAAATTAAAAATCATGTTATACCTGTAGTCCCTGTAATGTCAGACCAATTTTTGTTACATCAGTTTGTTGTAAGATTCTAGAGCACATCCTCTATTCTCAAATAATGACTACCTTGAACATAAATATTCTTCTCCAGGAAACGCAGAATGGTTTCAGGCGCAATAGATCCTGCAAGACACAACAATTTGATCTAATACCTGACCTCCACATTTCTTTGCAATCTTCTTCTTTTGAATCGCAGCCAATTTTATATATATCTCTCAAGCTTGTTACCGCGTGGCCTATCGGGACCGGAACCTGGAGTTCCCAGCGCGACAGTAATGCCATTTTCCTGCAGTAGTGGCGGAAACGGAAGTTT
Organism: Haemaphysalis longicornis; assembly: GCF_048455015.1. Lineage (NCBI taxonomy): Eukaryota > Metazoa > Arthropoda > Arachnida > Ixodida > Ixodidae > Haemaphysalis > Haemaphysalis longicornis. The sequence continues at coordinate 203,064,838 of NW_027526385.1, forward strand.
TGGACGAAAAAAAAGAACGTGGCGCTGCTGTGGGCGTGATGCCCACAGCTGCGGCACGTTTTTTTTTTTTAGCGTGAGCGCTGTCTTTGCTTTCTGCGAGTTTTTCCCGAGGCAGTAGGGCCCGAACGTTAATTACCTCATTTAGGTTATTTAGTTAATTATTGAATAGTCAGATTGGGTTAAAAGTCAAAATGATGTCAAAAGGGGTTGTGAAGTATTAAATTAAAGGTCTCGATGAGGGGAATCACATGGCACAAATTAAAAATTGCTTCCTGGTAATAGTCATAAGATAATCACGCAAGTGATAGATTGGGTTAGCAGTAAAAGTGATGCCAGTAGGTCTTGTGAGGTATCAAATTTAATGTTTCAATGAGGGCAATCATGCGGTACAATTTAAAAATCGCTTCCTGGTAACAGTCATGACATAATCGTGTGAGTCATAGATTGGGTTAAAAGTCAAAGTGATGCGACTAGGGTTTGTGAGGTATCAAATCAAAGGTCTCGATGAGGGGAATCACGGCGGACAAATTAAAAATCACTTCCCTATATAGTCATAAGATAGTCATGGAGTAATAGATTGGGTTAAAAGTCAAAGTGATGCGACTAGGGCTTGTGAGGTATCAAAGTAAAGGACTCAACGAGGGGAATCATGGGGGACAAAAAAGAAATCGCTTTCGAGTTATAGTAATGAGATAATCACGTCAGTCATAGATTGGGTTAAAAGTCAAAGTGAAGCAACTAGGGCTTGTGAGGTATCAAATTAAAGGCCTCGGTGAGGGGAGTCACGTGGAAGAAATTAAAAATTGCCCTTTGGTAATAGTCATAAGATAATCACGTGAGTCATAGATTGGCTTAATAGTAAAAGTGATGCCAGTAGGTCTTGCCAGGTATCAAATTTAATGTCTGGATGAGGGCAATAATGCGGTACAATTTAAAAATCGCTTCCTGGTTATAGTCATGAGATATTCACGTGAGTCATAGATTGGGTTAAAAGCCAAAGTGATTCGAATAGGGCTTTTGAGGTATCAAAGTAAAGGTCTCGATATGGAGAATCATGGCGGACAAGTTTTAAAATCGCTTCGTGGTTATAGTCATAAGCTATTCATGGAGTCATAGATAGGGTTAAAAGTGAAAGTGATGCAACTAGGGCTTGTGAGGTATCAAAATAAAGGACTCAATCAGGGGAATCATGGGGCACGATTAGAAATCGCTACCTGGTTATAGTCATGAGATAATCATGTGAGTCATAGATTGGGTAATAGTCAAAGTGATGCGGCTAGGGCTTGTGAGGTATCAAACTAAAGGTATCGATTTGGGGGATCAAGTGGAAGAAATTGACTGCTTTCTGGTAATAAACATAACATATTCTTGAGTCCTAGATTGGGTTAGCAGTGAAAGTGATGCCAGTAGGGGTTGTGAGGTATAAAATAAAGGTCTCTATAAGGGGAATCAGGGGGTACAAGTTAAAAATCTCTGCCTGGTTATAGACATGAGACAGTAACGTGAGTCATAGATTGGGTTAAAGGCAAAGTGATGCGACTAGAGCTTCTGAGGTATCAAATTAAATATCTCGATTAGGGAAATGATGGCGGACAAATTAGAAATAGCTTCCCTTTTATAGTCGTAAGATAGTCACGTGGGTCATACAAATGGTTTTAAAGTCAAAGTGATGCCGCTAGGGCTTGTGAGGTATCAAAATAGTGGTCTCGATCAGGGGAATTATGGGGGAAAAATTAGAAATCGCTTCCTGGTTATAGTCATGAGATGGTCACAGAGTCGTAGAATAGGTTAAAAGACAAAGTGATACGACCAGAGCTTGTCAGGTATCAATGGTTTCGATGAGGGAAATCATGGGGGACAATTTACAAATAGCTTCCTGGTTAGTCATGAGATAGTCATGGAGTCATAGATAGGGTTAACAGTCAAACAGATATGACGAGGGCTTGAGAGGTATCAATGTACAGTTCTCAATAAGGGGAATTAAGGTTGACAAATCATAAATCGCTTCCTGCTTATAGTAATCAGATAATCACGTGAGTCATAGTTTGTGTAAAGTTAAAGTAATGCGACTAGGGCTTGTGAGGTATCAAATAAAAGGTCTCGATTAGGGGAATCACGTTGGAGAAATATACACTGCTTCCTGGTGAGAGTCATAAGATAATTATCGTGACTCATAGAGTGGGTTAGCCATGAAAGTGATACCAGTAGGGCTTGTGAGGTATCAAATCAATGTTCTCCATGAGGTCAATCAGGGGGTACAATTTAATCATCTTTTCCTGGGTATAGACATGAGATAGTCACGTGAGTCATAGATTGCATTAAAAGTCATATTAATGCGACTAGCGCTTGTGAGGTATAAAATTAGAGATCTCGATTAGGGGAATCACGTGGGCAAATTAAAAATCGCTCCATTTTTATAAATATGATATTGTCACATGATTCAAGAATTGGGTTAAAAGCCACTAGGGCTTGTGAGGTATCAAATAAAGAACTCGATTAGTTGAATTATGTGGGATAAATTAAAAACCGCTTCCTGGTTGTAGTCATGAGATTGTCATGGAGTCACATATTGGGTTAAAAGTCAAACTGATGTGACTAGGGCTGATGAGGTATCAAAATGAAGGTCTCAATAAGGTGAATCAAGAAGGACAAATTAGAAATCGCGTCCTGGGTATAGTCATGAGATAGTCACGTGAGTGATACAATTTGTTAAAAGTCAGAGATGCGACTAGGGCGTGTGACGCATCAAATTAAATGTTTCAATGAGGGGAATCATGGGTTGAAATTAGAAATCGCTTCCTGGTTATAGTCATGAGATAGCAACGAAGTCGTAGAATGGGATAAAAGTAAAAATGATGCGACTAGTCTTCTGAGTATCAAATTAAATGTCTCGTTGAGGGGAATCATGGGAACAAATTAGAAATCGCTTCCTTCTTTTAGTCATGAGATAGTCTGGAGTCGTAGAATGGGTTAAAAGTAAAAGAGATGCAACCAGGGTGTGTGACGCATCAAGTAAAGGACTCGATGACAGGAATCATGGGGGACAAATTAAAAATCGCTTCCTGGTTAAAGTCATGATATAGCAACAGAGTGATAAAATGGGTTAAAAGTCAAAGTGATGCGACTAGGGCATGTGACGTATCAAATTAAAGGTCTCGAAAAGTAATATCATTGGGGTCAAATTAGAAATCGCTCCTGGGTATAGTCATTAGATAGTCACGGAGTCATAGAATGGGTTAAAGGTCAATGTGATGCGACTAGGGCTCGTGTGATATCAAATTGAAGGTCTTGATGTGGGGAATCCTGGGGGACAAATTAGAAATCGCTTTTTGGTAATAGTCATCAGATAATCGCGTTAGTCATAGATTGGGTTAGCAGCGAAAGTGATGCCATAGCGCTTGTAAGGCATCAAATTAATGGTCTTGATGAGGGCAATCATGGGGTACAAATTAGAGATCGCTTCCTGGTTATAGTCATGATATAGTTACGAAGTCATAAATAGGGTTAAAAGAGAAATTGATGCCACTAGGGCTGGTGACGCATCAATATAAAGGTCCCAACGAGGGAAATCACGTGTCGCAAATGAAAAGTGGCGTCCTCGTTATAGTCTTGAGATAGTTACGGGAGTCATAGATTGGGGTAAAAGTCAAAATGGTGCCGCTAGTACTTGTGAGGTATCAAAAGTGTCGATTAGGAGAATCACGTAGAAAAAATTAAATATTGCTTCCTGGCTATAGGAAGGACATTGTCACGCGATCATAAATTGGGTTAAAAGTCGAATTGACGCCACTCGGCTTTTGACGTTTCATGTTAAATGTCTTGACGAGGGGAATGACATGGGACAAATTAGAAATTACATCCTGGTTATAGTCACCTCGTAGTCACGTGGGACATAGGTTGGGTCAAATGTGAATGTGGTGCCACTAGTGCTTTTGAGGTATCAAATTAAAGGTGTCAATAAGGGGAATGACTTCGCACAAAAATAAATATTGCTTCCTTCTTGTTGTCATAAGATAGTGACGTGAGTCATAGATTGGGTTAAATGGAAGTGAGCCTATTAAATCGAAGTGAACCCCAGAGCCTAATATGGACCTTCCGAATGTAAAAAGAAAGTTGCCCATGCGAAAAGGGGCTGATGGGGTGTTGAAAATTGTGCTACGAATGTATGTTCGCGCTGGTAGTGAAAGTGACAATCCCATATCTGCACAGGATCTCTGCATCCCGAAATCTAAAGTCGCCCATGAGTCATTAGGGTAAAATTCGTTTTTTATGCTCGCCGCAAGCAGACTTGTTCAGTTTGTGGTTCCTTCAAGCTCCCCTATTCTAAGGGAAGATTGTGTCGGTCTTCAATTTTACTGGGGACTTCTGACCCGTTTCTGAATGAGAACAGAATGAGCTGTGCAGGCTGGATGGTGGACGCAGCTCCGGGGCTTCCGAATAGGGTGTTATCTACCGGGTCCGATCCCGAAAGGCAGGCACTGCTCTTACCGCTCAATGGGCTGGGTTCGTTTGCTCACGCGAAAGAAAAGGCTGTGTTGGTGTATTTTCACAAGCAATACACACCTTTTCCTGACCCAGCGTCAAAAAAATATAAAGAAATTACACCAACAAGTGTTTTGAAAACCCCTTCAGCAGCCCTTTAAAAGCATGTCGAGCTTTTAAACAGTTTGGAATCGTGTTTTTTTCTTTTTTCGATATTTTCCCAAAAAAAACATCACAATAAAATGTTTTTTACCCCCTTCACTCTTTGATGGACACTTACAACTCTACTGAGTCAGGTGGCATCTCCTTGCAATTCGAAATGACTGTTTTGTCTTATATATAAAAGTAAATATATTCATTTGTTTTGTTTTTATTGCTACTTCGTTACTTGTGGCTGATATGCCATGTGGAGCAACGTACGTAGCACCAACACAATGTAGTACCGGAATGGTAAACATACGTATGGTGCTTCACGTTTTTATGGTAGTAAACAAATTACACATGGCGAACCTTTGCGCTTCGGAAGCCGATTTACATGCCCTGTCAGCCTTACAGCAGTAACTAAAAATACCACCAGCCGCAGTGGCTCAGTTATGCTGCTAAACCCTAGGACGCGGGTTTGATCCCGTTCGCGATCTCTGCTTTTCATTAGGACGCGAAAAAAAGACGATTGGATATCAAGATTTTGTCACGCTATGAAGGTGCCCAGGTGCTAAAAAGTACTCCAGAGTTCTCGCGGCCCAGGCGCACAGCCGCGGGGCGTTAAACTCCCGCAAGTCCAATTTTGAACTGAAATAAATAAAAGACCCTATATCTCCGTCATTTGCTGCAATTGTCATCGAAAGACAGTAGTTATCTGCCATCCGTGCCTTTAAAACCCCCTTGTCGCCTCCCCACCCTGGTCTCTTCCGCTCCCCCTCCGACATTAAAGATGCAGTCGCAGTTTGCTCAATTCGATTCGACTCTCTTACGTTCCCGCCATCTGTTTAAAGATCTTTTTTCTGTGGCTGTTTGCCGCGAATAACAGCCCGTAAAAAACAACACACAGCGCTCCAAGAAAGTAAACAGTGCTTCGTCCAAAGTAGCGGATAGGAAGCATCGTGCTGCTAGGGGGAAAAGAAAGTCGAGCCACGTCGGGAAAAGAGTTGTCAATAACGAAGCACAGGAATTTGAAAGGCAGGTGAAGTAAAAATTTGACATTTTCCAGCAGCCCCATCACGGCACGTGATTGCAGTGACAGACTTTTCTGTAGTAAAATTTGCATAGAGGATTGCATGCTCTTCACAGTATGTTGCAAGCCACCGACGGAACGAGTAACGCCACAGCCACTTGATGCACCGTCCATCATAACTGCCACCAAGAATACTCGTGGTGACCCCACCCTTTTCTTAGGGAATGCGCGGCGCAACTGCGCCATGATGCCCCCTGCAAGACGTTTTGCAGGGTTACACTTTTAACGTGGCAGCACTATACTTTTTCTGCTCCTCAAGTGTGCAATTATAATTCTACAGGCATGTATCCCATTATACATATACCTGTTTGTGTCGTATCGGTACAACTATTCACCACTATCTGAATACTGGCGCCAGCCTTTGTAAACTACTTCATCTGAAAACAAGAAAACTTTAGGAGAGGCTGTTACCACCTCTTTTCTGCAACTGGTAACGCCATATTAGGAGTGTTCACTTCTTCTTGTATTTTGAGCCCATTCTCACTTTGGTTCTCACTAAGTCGCTTGTCGCTTCGTCACCTCCAACTGTGCCTCTGAGCCTGTGGAAGCATTTTGCAGCTTTGGCAGCAACGAAAATCGATCGCTTAGATTGTTTCAGCTTGTGCAGCAAAACCACACATTGCCGCACTAGCGACGCCGCAGCTGCGAATTCGCTTGCAAATTCGCACCATATAGAGCGGGCTTATGGCACCCTACTTGCATTTACGCTTGAGGTAATATATCTATTTTTTCTACATTTGTGGCTCCAGAACATGAATACTCATCCACCTTGTTTCATTCAAATACCGTAATATTCGAGGTGTAGACAAATAAGTGGCTATGATTATCATTGTAACGATCGTTCTTATGCAGCTCCGCTAGACATGTTGTACCTCATGAGAAAGCTCAGCTTTGAGGCTCACTTCATTGGACTGTTACAGTATACATGTCGAAATCCGAATAACGTTTTTTGCAGTGGCTCAGAAAAATCAGCTCGTATTTAGAAAGAACCCCGTACAAATATTTTCGGGGGTGGGCTGAGAGCAACCCATGTGAAGTTTTCACTGTGTTTCCTCCTCGCCATTGTGCTACTTCACCATTGCACCCCGGTTGGGCCAACTTCATTATGCAAGCAGCCAGAGCGAACGTTGTGCAAGGCATGTATTGGCACGGAGTCTTCTGCAAAGGCCGCATTACCTTGTGTGCACAAGCGGCTGCCATAGAAATGCTTCACATTTTCATTATTATTTTATGGTATGAGCAATAAAAGAGATTATGATCGAAACTGCATAGCATTAGATACAACTGTCTGACGGCAGATCAAATTATCTTTCGAGTGAATGAAATTTGCTTTAAATGTCAATATTTCGCGCTACACGACAAAACCGAAGGGCGTTTGACATCAATAATATTTAGTGGTGAACCGAGCTTCGGGAGGTCATTCAGCGCCGAAATGAGTGGCCTCGACATCAGTGGCGCATCAACAGTGAAGAACGTTCACTAATACACCAAAACATACGGTTTCTAAAAACTGTCTGAAAACATAATTCCCCTCCATGTTGTTTTTAAAATAAAGAAATGCAAACAAGTACTAGGTAAAGAGAAAATCGGGTCCACAATGTGTGCTCAACCCTACTACGGATTTTTCGCGGAATTGTGTCGGCTTGTGATGTTTACTGCTGTCACCTAAACTGGAGATTTTTCTAATTTTAATTAAAAATAATAAAAGAAATAGTGTCCTGTGAGCCGTCGTCTGTGTTCCTGTGCTCGTCTTTGCTGTGCTTCAATACGCCGCTATGTACCGACTCGCTCAAACCAATACTCTCCTGAAAGTATTCCTTGTTATCTTTTCAAAAAATAGTTTGTATGAAAACATTCTATATCTAGCCCTTAATTTTTATCTCTCCCAAGCCTCAGTGGCGTCGCCCTCACATTTAACCCAACTATGACTGACGTGACCATCTCATGAGTATAACTATGAAGCAATTTTTATTTGTTCCACGTGATTCCCATCAATGAGGCCTTTAATGTGATACCCCACAAGCCCTACTGGCACCATTTACCCTTTTTAAATTCATGACTCAGGTGACTATCTCGTGACCATAACCCGGAAGCGATATTTATTCTATCCCACGTGATTCCCCTCATCGAGATCTTTATTTTATACCTTATAAGCCGAGTGGCACCACTTTGACTATTAACCCATTTCGTGACTCAAGTGACTACCGCATCACTACAACCAGGAACCAATTTTTATTTTGTTCTACGTGATTCCCCTTATCGATACTTTTAATTTCATACCTCACAAGCCGTAGTGGCACCACTTTACATTTTAACCTATTCTATGACTGACGTGACTATCTCATGAGTATAATGGGGACGCAACTTTCAATTTGTCCCACGTGATTCCCCACGTTGAGACCTTTATTTGATGCCCCACAAGCCCTAGTGGCATCAATTTGACTTTTAAGCGAATCCATGACTCACGTGACTATCTCAATACTATAACCAAAAAGTGATTTTTAATTTATCCCAAGTGATTCTAATTGACAATTTTAATTTGATACCTCACAAGCCCTAGTGGCACCATTTTGATTTTTAACCCCCTTCGTGACTCACGTGACTATCTCATGACTATAACCAGTAAGCAATTTTTAATTTGTCCCTGTTGATTCTCCTCATCAAGACCTTAATTTAATACCTCACAAGCCCGAGTTACAATACTTTGAATTTAACCCAATTTGTGACTCACTTGACTAACTCGTGACTATACCCAGTAACCGATTTTAATTTATCCCATGTGATTCCCCTCGTCTAGACCTTTAATTTGATACCACACAAGCCCTTGTAGCATCACTTACACTTTTGACCCGATTTGTGACTCAAGTGACTATCTCATGACTATAAACTTGAAGACATTCTTAATTTATACCACGTGATTCCCCTCATCGAGACCTTTTTTTATGCCCCATAAGCACTAGAGGCAACAATTTGACTTTTAATCCATGTTGTGACTCATTTGAGTATCTCATGACTTTAAGCAGTGAGCAATTTTTAATTGGTCCCTTGTGATTTCGCTCATCGTGACCATTTATATTTGATATCTCACAAGCCCTAGTGGCACCACTTACACTTTTCACCGAATCTATGACTCACGTGACTATTTCATGACTAAAACAAGGAAACGATATTTAATTTGTACCACGTGATTTCCTCATGGAGACGTTTATTTGATACCTCACAAGCCCCAGCGGCGTCATTTTTACTTTTAACCCATTTTGTGACTCACCTGACTATCTCATGAATCTATTCAGAAAGCATTTTCTTAGCTTTTCCCACGTGACTCCCCTCACTGAGGCCTTTAGTTTGATACCTCAAAAGCGCTAGTGGCATCACTTTCACTTTTAACCTAATCTATGACTCACGTGACTATCTCATGACTATAACACGAAGCAATTTTTATTTGTACAACGTGATTTGCCTTATCGAGACCTTTATTTGATACCTCACAAGCCCTAGTGGCATCGATTTCACTTTTAACCGAATCCATCACTCACGTGACTACCTCATGACTGTAACCAGGAACCAACTTCTAATTTGTCTCACGTGATTCCCCTCATCGAGACCTCTAATTTGATACCTCACAAGCCCTGGTGACATTTATTTGATTTTTAACTTAATAAATTATTAAGTAATATATACATGAATTAGCTAATTAATAAAATCAACAAGCGTCGCCCCGCCTAATTTCTGACAAAAAAATGTGTGTGTCATATAACTATCATTCTCACGGTAAAGAGCAGTTGCACTTTTAAACAACACGGAAACACAGGTGCTCCACATTCACATGCCAGGGCATGTCCAGACCATTTTTGAGATTTTCTTCGCGTGTGGCGCTGTTGAATGGCGCAGCAGCGCCACCTGTCCCACGTTGGGGCCTCAATATGTGAATGTTTCTTAAAATTCACTATCTCCAGTTGGACCTGAACACTACTTGTTGGATTGAGGCATTGCTAAATATACGCACTCAGTGACTGAAAATAAATACATTCTATGTGATTGTGTGTACGCTGAATCGGGGATACCAGAAAGCTCTTTTATGGCCTCGTATTGTTCATAATATATATAAATAATACAGCTAACAGCATTGACTCCCACAGACGCCTTTTCGCTGACGATTGTGTGGTTTACAAGCAATAGTTTATCCGGATGATGTAGCCACTTCACAATCTGATCTCACAAAGTAAACAATTGTGTGTCGTACATAACAAATAGAAATTAATTCCGAAAAGACAAAATATGTAAAGTTTTCTACAAGTAGTGATGAGTCCCCTAATAATTGCATGTTTAGTCATAAGCAATTTGAAAATGTTTTCTTAGACAAATCTTGAGGGGTTACTTCTAATGCAAACCTGACTTGGAGCGTTCACGTGAGATTTATCGCTACCAAACAGTGAAGAGACGTGGCCTTTTAAAGCACCGATTACGACAGGCTAACTCTGACACCGGGTTTCAGGCTTATATTTCACGAATTGGACCTTCATAAGAGCATGCGTCAATATTATTGCATCCCCACCATCGTTATCAGACAAACTTACTAGATTCATTCCAAAATAAAGCTGCTAGGTACATTTAACATACCATGCTCGGCCTCAAAGTGAATCGTCCTTGAAAAATTCTTTTGCCCTTCCACCCCTTGCCACGCGCAAAAAAATATCCTAGGCTGTCATTTATCCACTCTGTATCACAGCGTCCACCCGTTTGTATGCACTCCTATACGTTCAGCCTGGAGCGTTTCATGTTGACTTGATCATGCACACAGTGTTAACCCTATATTGGCTAGAACAAACGCTTATCAAAATTTCGCCTTTGTACTCAGCATCACCGAATGGAATTCATTGCCTTACCACATATCCATCTCGATGCAGACTTCATCCTTTACATTTGCGCATTCAGCCTTCCTTGAAAATAAATAGTTATGATGTTATGATGTTTTTTCCGGTTTCATGTCTGCGTATTTTCGTTGTTCGGCCCTTCTCGCCCCCTAAACGTTTCTTTTTCTTTTCTTAGTGTTGTAGTTTCTATTGTTCACGTGGTTGATTTTTTGAACAGTGTTGTAAAGATCTGCTCTTTTTTCTGTGTAATATTCAGTCTCTTCTATGTAATGCCCACGGACCCATAGGGTATATAAAAAAAATAAAAATAAAAAAAAAATAAATAAATAAATAAATAAATAAATAAATATATAAATAAATAAAACTTGGTTGACACGGATGGCGACTCGGCCTATGTGGGGGGCGGGTAGGGAGGGGGGTGTCAATTCGGGAAAACTTTACATTCTCAGATGAACCCCAGTAGCGAGAGCGAAGTCCCACAAGGAGGCAAACAACTGCGGCGCTATGGAAGCGGGTGGGTAGTGCCAGTCCGTCAAACACGTAACGCTTCTGTGTTTGCAAGAAGTGCGCTCCGCGTGCAGTCCTGGACACGTCCAAAGGAGATGTTCAATGGTCGGTGTGGCTCCTAAAGACCACGTCACGCACGTGGGTGGTGTCATGGCCGGCGGAGGTGTATTGCTTGCGGTACGCCTGGGAGAACGGGTGGCCGCCCTTGTTTTGGTATGTAAGAACTCCACTTGAAAAGGATGTCATCTGTAAGCGCCGCCCTAGCACGAGCCTTGTGGATCAGAACCTGAAGGCCACGTGGCAGTCCTGGAGGTAACGGGTAGTCATTGGCAGGGATGTGGCTGCGGAGTCGAGCTCTAGTACTTCGCTGGTAGGTGGCACGGGCTTCAAAGGGGTCCAAGTTGGGGTCGTTATGAGGCAAAACTGGGTGGGAGCGGGTGGAAAGAACATCGCTCACCACAGCGCGCGGCCTCCGTGGAGGAGTTAACGCAGTGCCCTGGCACCCAGTCTACCCAAATTTGCAGTCCTGTTGTACAATGTAACCTTCGGGCAAGCATCTTGATGAACGCACAGATAGAACTCTGATAAGGCACCCGACGCAATGCGCGGAATGCCTCCTGGCTGGCTGTGAAGAGAGTTGCATGATCTGTTGTTTGGCCAGTCAGAAAATTGAAGTTGTCGGACAGCCAGTTATATCGCTTCGAGTTGGGGGTGGGTAGACGATGGCGCTGTTGGATATTCTTGTTGACAGGAGCCTTGAAATGTCGAGTGAATGGCGGCTAACCCGGCAGTATTCATGGTTGGGTCCCAAGTGGCGTCGGTGTAAACAGCGCTATGTGGAAACCGCTCGGTCAATTCAGCTGTGAGTTTGTGTTTGTTCGAGTGTCGAAGCGTAGGACCGGTGACTGGGAGTGGCTTTGGGTTAACCGCGATGAAGTCCTCCAATGGTGGAAGCGGCAAAGGGATGGGATGTTGTGGTGTCGCGCATTGTGGCAGTAGCGCGAGTAGCGCACGGCCGGCGAGATTGGATGCTCGTCTGAAGTCGTGTCCTTCCTGACGGGTTCGGAGGATTTCTGTGAGAGGAGGGAGTTGAGCGTGCTTGTAGAGCTCCTCGAGTTTGGCATGTTTGGGAAGGCCAGTGATGACTTGAAGGCTCTCACGATGTAGCAACTCCAGCTGCTGCAACTGAGACTTGGTGAAGTCGAAGCATACTGCCCCATATGTCACTTTGCTCATGAGGACAGCCTAGGTCAATAGTTTGAGTGTCTCCCTTGTAGCCCCTCCTAACCGATTGCTTATGCGTTTGATTATGTGAAGCTGTTGATGCCATGTTTTCTTTATTTGTTCTAGCCACACACTGCAGCCGCCATCCTTAGGGACAGGGATGCCCAAAACTTTAACCCACTTTTCGGGGCACGGCTTAAGGAGCAATCGCACAAACTGAAAAGTGTAGGCGTTCTTCTGTTGGTGTGTTCCACCAAACAACACATGTGCTTTTGTCAGGCGAAGGCTGCATCCATTTATGTTGGAGGGCATCGGCGAGAGTATCGAGTGCAGTTTGAACATGTACCTGCACTTGCTGTTGGGTCAGGTCTGTCTTACAGGGGTCAATCCAAATAGTAATATCGTCGGCATATGTAGTACTTTGAATGTGGGGTATCTGTCGGAGTTGCCTGGCAATTTTTGACATGACAAGATTGAATAGAGTCAGAGATAAAATAGCGCCCTGCGGTACACCTCGGTGGTTGTGGAAGATGTGGCGGTGCTCTTTACCCGTATGGATTTCAAACGTTCGGTTGCAGAGGAAGTTCTTGAACAAATTGGTGAGTCTGTGACCTATGTTAAGTTCTCCCATAATCGAAATGATTTAGGTTTGGGAAACTTTGTCGAATGCTTTCTTGAGGTCAATAGTAACAATGACTCGTGGAGCTGTATTAGCATCCTATCTGCGTTTTTTTTCTCTATCATTGGTCGTAATAAGAGCAGGCTGTCACGAGTTGTCAGACCAGGCCGGAACCCGGTTTGTGCAGGGTCGTAAATGGCGTCGTTCGCTGTCTCTAGCAGGTAGGTGAGACGAGTAAGGATCATGCGCTCCATCAGTTTGCAAAGAGTGGATGCAAGGGAAATGGGACGAAGGTTGGAAATGGAAGTGGGGGGTTTTAGGTTCTAGTATTGGGTGCACAACGGAGTGCTTCCATTCAACAGGGAGTATCCCAGATTCCCATATTGTGTAATTTCCGCCAAAAACTGTTCTTTATGTTTCTCATCAAGGTTACGGAGCATTTGACAAGTACCTTTGTCCCTTCCGGGAGTGCTCTTGACATTAACAGCCTCAAGGGCAATATGCAGTTCTTGAATGGTGAAGAATGTGTCTTCAGGTTTCATGTGATCACTGTAGATTGGGGCGTAGATAGTCGAGTCGTATACGCTATCTTGGGGGAAGAATGTCTGGGCTGCAACTCGTTCCAGTTCGTCTTCTTCTATAGATTGAGCAAGTAGGATGTTTTGCGTGATGTAAAATGATTTTGTAGTACCAAAGAACGCTTTGTAAGTGCGCCGCAGCTTATAGGAACAAGTTTGTTCATTTAGGCTTGCGCAGTTGTCAAGCCAGCGCGTTCTTCTGAGGTGCTTGGCGTACCGTCTAGCTTGTGCTGTTTTGTTCCGAACTTTGAGTAAGTCGTTGAATTGTTTTCCATTGCGGAGATATTGAAGGTGGAGGATTTCGCGGGTCGACCAAAGGTTGATCTAGTGTTTGTCAGGTGTAGGAGTGTCGACCGGCACGCCGAAACGTCTAGTGGCATGCTTCACAGCCCGAGCTATTCTAGTGGCTAACGCTAAAGTGTGCTTGTATTCCGCAATGAGGGAGCGAACGCGTTCCCTGTCTACCACTGTGCGACGCAATTTGCAACGAAAAGTTGAGTCTGCCAATGTTATCCATATGGGGTAGTGATCGGAACCCATAGGGTCTGTACCAAGGCGCCATTCGCAAACTACACTGTTTGAGGCCCACGTGAGGTCGAGGGTAGTATCCTTTTGATTTGCGTGAAGCCCGTTACGGGTGGGGTAATCGAGGTCGTTCTGAAGTTCCAGCCCTTCTCTGGTAGCGTTATCGACAAGTCCTTGGCAGTGAAGTTCCGTTGTATTGTGGTGCCAAGTTAGGTGTTTAGCGTTGAAATCTCCAACGAAGTGGAGTTTGTCGTCGTGTATTGCTGGCGTAAATTAGGAAGCCAAGAATAATCAATGGCAGGAGTAGCTCGATAATATGTTGTTGGGCGGGCGTAATGAGATGCTAAGAGATACCTCGTCTTGATATTAGTGCACCGGACAGCAACTGTTTCCTGTATTTCCGTACAATAAGAAGATGTATCAACCTGAGTGGGAGGTATGTCCTTCCTGATGAATATGGCGGCTTGTGCTTCTGTTTTGAATTGTCTCCCGCGTTGTTTGGGATGTATGGACGGCATAAAGTAGCCCTGATAACCTGTTATTTCTGGGGTCGTACCCCTCGTTTTCTGAAGCAGGAGTGCGAGAGGCTGACCTGTTGTCTAGAAAAGTTCCCCAAGCTCTTCGGCACTGTACTTCAGAGAACAGCAGTTTCATTGAAGAATGTCAGAGTGGAAATAAGGCTTAGACGAAGCCATGAGCGGTGGTTTCACGGTTGTGACCAGTACTCACGTCTAACTGCATGGTAATGCGTTGTAGAGTCTTCTGAGTCTCAGTTAGCTATTCCGCTATGTGTTGCATGCATTGCTAAAATGACTGCATATGCTGGTGTCTTTCGACTGGGAATGTTGTTGTCTATTTTGTGTGTTTTTCTAACATGTGGAGAATTGTGTGATCACTGGGGGCTTGTAAATTAACTTGAAACTGTGGTTCGTCCGGCGAGGTATCATCGTGGCGACGAGAAATGGCAGGAGAGGTGGTTCGTTGCTTTTCCAGAGTGTTCTTTGCTCGAGGCTTGCTTGATGCTTGCTTGAAGGAGAGATTCGGTCTGTGTGTGATAATGGGTTTCTTTATGTCATTCATTCGCTGCTCATGGTTGCGTTTTAGTAATAAAATTTTTTTCTGTAGAGCTGCCATCTCCTCAGCGAATTGTATCTCGGCTTTTTCAGTTGCTTGTAGTAGTTCGGCGATATTGGGATCATCCTCGCAGCTGACGGCAGATTCCAGCGGCGTGCAGTCTTGACTGAGATAGTTTTTCTCTGAAACTTTCGATGCAAGGGGTAAGGGCGAGTCGCCCGGGTCCGGAAGTCGCCGTTCATGGTTGCCATTTTGGTAACGGTTTTGAAAGCGGTTTTGTTGCTGGCGTTTTTTAAGCATTTTGACGAATTGAGTGCGAGCAGGACAGTCTGGGCTAGTGGCGAGGTGTCCGTCTTTTTTACAATACACACAGTGCTACGCCTGTTCCTTATAAGGACACAGACCTGGAGAGTCCTTCAACTCGTGGTATCCACCACATTTGTTACAGTTAATTGTTGAGGAAGGACAGCTACACGCATTATCCACTGGTTTGTGACGTGTGCAAATTAGTAACTTTGACTGGTAAATTTGCACACGGCGTAAGAAACCGTGGTAAGTTACAAACCGTGGAACGATGTCAGAAGCGAAGTTGATAAGCATAAATAAACAAGTAAATAAATAAATAAATAAATAAACAAACAAGCAATAAATAAATAAATAAAGAACAAATGTCCAAAAAATAAATAACAAACAAACAAATACCTAAACAAACAGGAAAAAATAAATAAATCAGATAATACAGACCCGGGATAACAGTTATTTAAGAAATGAGTTCACAGTGCATTACGGATTCTCTATCTATAACAGGTGCCGGTCACTCTATTTAGGGCTAGGGCTGCGTCTGCGATAGTACAACGAATGCACTGTTTCTGAAATGTACCAACTGAAGAAATATTATATGAAAGCTATACCTAAAAGTTTCTTATAATCCTTGCTGTGGGAGCCCTAATATGAAAAGACTACACGAAGCATGGCTATCATGTTTCTAAAGAAATGATTCTACTGTGCATTATGATTCTCCACCTGATACTTGCAGCCGGCTACTCAATTTTAAACTAGGGTTGCAGTTACAATATTACAAGGAACGCTGCCAAAAATAAAAACGTTTTTTAGGGATTACAATGCCGGTATGTAATCGAGTCTCTTCGCTGTGGCAGCTTTTGTATGACATGGGTCACATATGAGGGGATGGGCTTTTTAATGCCCTCCGTCCAATCTGCTTTATGGCTTCTCCATCTGATAATAGGATCGGACACTATATTAGGCTAGGTTTGCTTTCAGTATACTATCAAAAATGCAGCCGTTCTGAAATGTAAAAACTTAAGAAATGTTTTAGGAAAAGCTCTACTAGTAACACCTCTAAGCTCCTCGATGTGGCATCTCGCTATGTGCAGAATACACAGACACTAGCAAACTGCGTTTTAGGAAATGCTTCAGCTGTGCAAGATGGCTTCTCTATCTGATAACAAGAGCAGAATACGCAGACACTAGCAAACTGCGTTTTAGGAAATGCTTCAACTGTGCAAGATGGCTTCTCTATCTGATAACAAGAGCCGACCTCTCGATTTATGGCTGGCTGTTTTAGGATCAGCAAAAAAGTGGCCATTTATAAGTACAAAATACCCAAATGCATTAAGAATAGTATACATGTAATTATTAGATAATCCTTGCTATGGCAGAAGTCATATAAGAAGACTAGGTGGATCACAGTTGTCAGCATTCTATCTAAAGCGCAGCTTGCACGTCGCATTGTGGTTTGTCTGTATATGGAAGATGGCTACTCTAAGTCTGCGGCAGGTTTACATTGTTGGAAGTAATTTATTTATTTATTTATTTATTTATTTTACCCTCGGGGCCTACAAGCATTGTAGAGCGGGAGGGGCTCACATAAAAACAAAAAAAAAGATGTCAAAGGACGCGACAAGTGGTTAGCAATTGCACACACAAAAATACACAATATTGTTAAAAACGTGGTGCTGCAAATGTTATAAACGCAGCCATAAATCCAATCTCACTAGGAACAAAAGAACAACAAATGGTAAGCGCACATCATTCGCCGCAAAATAACACAGTATTGGCGGATCGACACAAGCAAACAATACACTAAAAAACAATAAACAACAAAAAACAAAAAAGTACTCCTTACTAGAAAGTAGTACACAAAAAAAACTAAAGCATTTTCGTCAAGCAATTTGACAATGCTTCCCGGAAATAGTCAGGGTGAGTAATGCAAGCTAATGAAGCAGGCAGTTGGCACCACTCACGAAATGTTTTCGGCCAAAAAGAATGATTGTAGGTGAGTGTTTTGGTGCGGGATATGAACTTTTTGACGATGGTCAATACGTTCAGATATGAAAACGGCTGGCTATGTTCAGTATCATTTGAGTACCTGCTTATATAATACACTTTCTGAGTTAGACACAGACGGGACAGTTTTCTACGTGCAACAAGAGGAGTTAGGTTCATACTGTATTTCATAGAAGATACAAAGGCCGTACGACGATAGTTAGAAAGGATGAATCTCACAAAACGGATTTGAACAGCTTCAAGTTCGTTAGTGAAATTAGTATGTCCAGGTTCTCAAGTTGACAAAGCACATTGTAGTATTATCCGCACGTTAGTAACATGTACCTGGTATTTTAAAGAAGAAGGTGCTAAAAATTTTGCTGTAAGTTCCCAAGCATGCGGTTAGCCTCAGATGTTATAAAACCAATATCTCGACACCAGGAGAGGTATCCAGTTATGTGCTCACCAAGGTATTTGTATTTCAGTGCAGACTCTAATGGGGTAATTTTATAAAAATACAAAGGGAAAAACATTATTTACAGGACATCCTCATCACTTTAAATTTAGTTATATTAGGCTCTATATGCCAAAGTTTGCAACAAGTACAAATATTAAGGTCAAATTGTAGGCAGTAAAAGAAGAAATATAACTAAGCAGGTCGTTAATGGATATCAGAAAAATTTGGCCCCGTATCTGCTCCGTTCGTAGCAAATGTCGACAAAAGACGGTAGTCTTTATTGACCTTCGCCAAGTAATTGCCTCCTTTCGATACTCCGCTAACCTCTCATGCTGCTGCTCTTATGTCGCGCTTTTCTTAGGGTAAAGACGGCAATGGTTTGGCTAAATCATTTTAAATTTACCGCATTCAACTTCTCCAGGCACGGTGTGTCGATGGCGACGCGGACGTACGGAGGAGCATTGAGTGAATCGAGGCGCCCTATTTAAGCGTTTATTAAACCACGTTGCACTTCTGCACGTGCGTTCCAAACAGAACGTGGAACCTATCTGGTGGAACTTTTCGTAACTGCTGCCGGTTGATTTCCTAAAATGGCGCCAGAAGCTATAGTGGCGCGGGCGACAGCAGACTGTGGCGGAGTGACTTTTTCCGCTGCAGTTGATGAGGTATTTTATTTCGCAAAATCAAGGATGTATGATTTATAAAGGAACACTGCAAATATCACTGCTGTATTAATTTGTTGTATCATATATGCGTATTGTTTTGTGCTTCTTCAACGATGTTGACAATTATGACCCTTACAGCTGACTGAAACGGGTAGATTTAGCTGTGATAATATAAGACTATTGCGCTGGCCTGGTAGTGCTTTGGCCGGGTGGCTGAATCAAGTAACAGACAGACAGACAGACAGACATACCGAGAGATCAATATTTCTGGGTTTTTGTAGCCCAAGAAAGACTTTTGTGTTTAAAAGTAAGGGTCCTAGCACACAGCCCTGAGGTACACCTGAGCGCACAGGTATCTCAGGGAATTAGTTTGGCTGGCAGACACAAGCAAAAAATTGTAAGACTTGTGGATAATTTTCAAAATAGGTAATTTCTATAGGAAAAGTGGATGATTAACTTCATTGAATGCTTTGGAAAAATACAGAAAGACACAGTCAGTTACAAAAGAGTGGTCAAGAAATTAATGCAAGTCATTTGTAAACGTAATGAGTTTGACAATACACGTTTTTTTGAAATCATGTTGGAAATTATAAAAAAAAACTTATTGTAATGGGCCCATTTATATCGTACAAAGAAAACTTATGCACTATGCAAGATGGCCTCTCCATCTGGTAAGAGTAGCCGGTCGCCATATTTGTGGCTACTTTTGTGTTCCCTATATTATAAATAATGAGCAGTTATTGAAATGTTACCGACAAAGAATTACAATTGAGAGTCTATATACAGGGATACGTGAATATCCTCTCTCTCGTAGCCGTCATACGATAAGAATAACTGGTGCCCCTATAGGCTTTTTCGAAACGTGGTGCCCATCTATGCGCTTTTTCAAGTACTCAGTCCACAAAGCATTTTGGTCTCTTCTTCTGCTGATAAGAGCCATCCACTTTATTAATGCCGAAAGTTGCTTCTACAATATTAGAAGAAAACCGCCCCTTCTAAAATATACAAACAAAAGAAATGCAACAGCGAGCGATATACCTTAAAACGTACTCGATGTTACTTGATATGGCATCTGGTGGTATAATAATATTACACGGATAATTGTCTCAGCTTTCTAAACCCTCCGTCTACAACGGGAACTATGGCTTCTCCGTCTGATGACAAGAACAGGTACATTTTTAGGATACTGTTGCAATAACCTTATTAGAAGGAATTTGCACATGTACAGAGTATATACCTTAAAATGCATTAGGAAAAGCCATACCTGTTAGTTCTCGATTGTCTTCGTAATGGCAGCGCTCGCACGAAAGAATGCGTGGTGCTCTGCCAAAGGTGTTCCGTATCGTGATTCCAGAGTTCATCACTCCCTCTCCATGTCATAATAGGAGCCAGCTAGGATAATTACAGCTACAAATACGTTCGCAATGTTAAAACGAAGGCGCCTGTTCTAACATGTAGAATTTCAAAAAATGCATTAGCGAAAGCTATAGTTGTAAGTACTAGATGCTCCTTGATGTGACAGTCGTCGTATGAGAGGATTACATGGTGCCCGGACAACAATGGTTGAATCCCTGCTTTCTCTGTTCATTATAGCTTCTACATCTGGTAATAGCAGCCGCACACTCTATTTGGGGCTATTTTTAGGTTTCCGGTATTGGAAGGAATGCGCCCCATCGGAAAGGTTCCGAATTAGGAAGCGCATTAGGTAAACCTATAGCTCTAAGTACTCGACGATCATCGCTGTGCAGCTGCTGTAAGAGAAGAATACAGGGAGCCTGGCTATCGTCTCTCTAAAGCACTGCTTCGATTGAGAAACACGGCCTCTGCAGCTTATATTAGTAGCCAGACGCCCTATTTAGGGCTACGTTTGTGTTTGCGATATTAGAAGAAATGCACTCGTTTTAAAATATGCGAATACAATGAAATAAAAGAGACATTTACCTCTAAGAACTCGAAGAAGCGGTTGCTCTATTTAGGCTAATGGTTGTGTTTGCGATATCAGAAGGAATTCACTCTTTCTAAATATACGAATGCAATGAAATACAAAAGAAGTATTTACCTCTAAGAACTCGAACGTCCTTACTGTTGCACTCGTTGTATCAGAAGGATACGTGGAGCTTGGCTATCACCTTTTTAAAGCATTGCTTACAGGATGCAAGATGGCCTCTCTGACTGGTAAGAAAAACCGGTCGCATAATTGTGTGGCAATTGTTATGGTCAGTATTTCCCAAGTAATGCGCCCTGGCTAAAATGTAAACCATAAAAAACACAAACGGCAATTTATGCTAATTAGTACTCGACGGTCCTGTCTTTCGTGTCTTTATTATGAGAATAATACATTGTGTCTAGGCTATAGAATTTTAAAGTGCCTATTCCGCAGTGCCTTATGGTTTTCTATCTACTCATAGGAACCGGAAACTTGTCTCAGAGCTAGTGTTGCGCTTAATATAAAAAGTATCGCTTCCCTGCTAAAACGCGCAAAATAAGAAATGCAGTAGCCGCAGCTCTAACTCTAAATACTCGATGTTCTTTGATGTGGCAGTTGTTCATATGAAACAAATACAGCAAGCGCAGCATACCGCTTTCCCAAGCCGTCTGTCCACGGTGCATTATACCCGCTCCATCTGATAATAGGATCCGGCATTCTAATTAGGGCTATCGTTTTTAATTTATTAGAAGGAATTTGCGCCTGATAATGTAAAAGATGTAATGAAAAGCAGTTGGATATTTACCTCTAAGAAGTCGAAGATCGTTGTTGTGGCAGTCATATTGTGAGAAGAGTGCTGCGGCAAGGAAATTCCCTTTCAAAAGCGCTGACTACACCGACCATCAGGTCTTCTCCTGTATTTAGGGTATTTAGGGTATTTAGGGTAGGTTTTGGTTTAAATTAAACGAAGGATGGAACTTTAAAGTGTACAAAATAAAAAATGGATTACGTAGGCTGCACCTGTAATTTCTCGATGCTTTATGTTTCTTAATAAAAAAACTCCAGAAAGGAAATATACACCTTAACCCCTAGGTACTCGAGCCTTCTTACTGTGAAAGTCTTCATATCAAAAGAGAAAACAGTCATTATTCCAAAACAAAACACACTGCTTGGCTATCAGCTTTCTAAAAAGCGCATTTTACTGTGCTTTACGGTATCTTCAGTGGATAATAAGAGCGGTCCACTCCATTTATGGCTAGATATGCGTTTAGAGTATTAAAACTAACCCACCCCTTCTAAATAGTAGAAACGGAAAATGCGTTAAGGAAAGCTACGCCTGCACTCTTTTCACGATCCTCGCTGTGGCAGCCTGTCATATGAGAATACACGGAGCCCAGCTATCAGCCTTTTAATGTAGGAGTTTCGCGGTGAATTTTGGCTTCTTCGCCTGATAACGTTATCCTCCAGTATATACTATTGTTGCGTTTTTATTATCACAAAAAACGCGCCAGTTCTAAACTACACAGACTAACGAAACGCAGGAAAGAAAGCTTTTCCTGTAAGTAATCGATGCACCTCCCTGTGGGAGCCATACTGCTCAGAGTGCGCCCCATGGCTTCTCATTCTGATTATAGAAGCCGGAGCTGTTACTTATAGCTGGGTTGATTTTCAAATTGTCCTTGGTAACATGTGAACCTTAAAATGCTATGGACCTCGTGCGCTTGTATGGTGGCGCCACTGATATGCTGTGTTCAGCGCCATCTTGCGGACAATGGAGGCATAATTTCTGAAGTCCGTGAGCAAACGACGTCCGGAGGATAGTATTCCGCGCAGTACGATTATTAGAAGAGAAAGAAGAAATGACCGCTATTCTGGTGCCATGCGATACAAACAGCCAAACGGTACTTTATTAAATAGAATATGGTTCGCAAAGGCGACAGGAAAGCGATGCATCACACAAAAAACAGTTTTAAACAAGCGCGGGATTGTCTCCGCTCCGCGCAGCGGAGACAATCCCTGTCATTTCGCAACAGCTTCCACTGAACACCTGCAGCGCCGCCCAAATAAAAGATAAAAATAAAAAGACGGAAGCCCGCGATGTTACCAGGAGAACGAGAGGAGTGCAGGAGTGTGCGTCTGTGTGTGCATCGCCTCCCGGAAGCGATTATGTATGTGTGAGGGAGGGTGTGATCGCTCCACCAGTGGAAAATTTTTTGTGGGGCTGCCGGCCTCCGAAGAGCAAGAAATAACGGCATAACGTCCCAACGACGCCAGCAACGCCTTGGTTGCTGTGGTCGCTTTGGTGGATTTGATTTATTAGATGAGTACGGCTGGGTTAGAACTGCTTGCATAACCAAGCAGTTGGCGGACAGCTTATTGTGTGGAGAAGACCGACTACGCGACTTCATGGTGCTTGCAGAAGCGAATTTCTCCCGTGTATACACTCCACTGTGCCTTGTACATCTCAGGAAGTGATTTGATGTGTTGTGTGTGCGAAATCGCGGCGAAGGTTTGTGTGTATATTGCGACACCATGGATAAGCGGCTTCAAGAGCCCGAAGATTCAGGTTTGTAGAAGCAGGTATTTCGAAATGCCAACTGCTTGAGTAAACTCTACCTCAAACTGCTGAAACTACGATGAGTTCGTTGGATGGGCTTATGAAATATCGCAATACGTGTTTGAAGTGCTTTCATAGGTTTATAAATGCGTACTTAATATGCGAATACTTTTAGACGTAGATGCGCGAGACGAGGCTTTCATGAAAGCCTCTGAATGTTTATTTACCTTGTTTATCGCTCGACATAGACACGGGCACAGATATGGTAGATCAAACAACAGGAGCTTTAATTGTGCACGAATGATTCCTCTCGCATTCGGAGTGCCCTTGATAAAATATATAAGACCATTTTGAATAATGGAGATTGTTTCAAAGCTGACAGAGTTGTACGTGATGATTGTGTGACTACACTGGCATGACTACATGCCAGCGTTAATAGTTGTGCTTGTGCAAGTTATCTTTGCAAGCAAAAATATTTTGCGCAACAAGCCCCACTTGAACTCGCTTTTCAAACGCAAACTACAAGTTATACATGTTTGAGATATTTGAGATTCCTTTCAATAAAAGTGTAGATGCGAGTATCCGAATTGTAGCTGGTGTGTGTCCATCTGTTTACGGTTTTGTCGCAGTGTAGCGTGAATATTTACGCTTCTGTTTTCGTTTGAAAGCTTCATATTTTGCTGGTATGACTACCTACAATTCAAGCATGCATATCCGTCGGTTGTTCCATGTATTTTCGTGAGCGTGCACAGGTGCGTGCACACCAAAGGCTATTTGAGGCGCTACAAAAATATCCACTGGATACACGGCATTTTTTTGCAGCGGTCTTATTCCAAGTAGCGTTCACATACGGAAATGCATTTATGGATCTCTTCACTTTATTTCTTTTCGGCTACTATGTGCTTCGTGAACGTCGGCGTCGCAGGCAGCTGATTCGTGTACTGTCGTCTGCTTTTATTGGAGAAGAGCCGCTTTCTGAATTATTTCGGCTTGTATTCCCGCACAACTCGTCAGCGTAATATTTCTATTATTATAACAACTGTGAATTTAAAAAAAAAACCTGGTAGTTGTTGTATACTTATTTTACGGTTGTTGTTTAAATTAAGCCGCGTAGCGAACTGCTGTATATGTTTATTTTGTTCTTCAGAAAAAATTCCGCCGCCGCTCCCAGGTGGCGCCACGTGTTTATTTGAAACTGCAGTGCACGAGGCCCATAGGAAATGTCGTACTTTATGGACCCGAGATCTTTGCTGTCGCTGCTTGCTAATGAGAAGAATATCATCCAGTGCGCGGCTATAAATTTTGATTTCACAGTGCATTATGGCTTCTCCGTCACAAAATACGTTCCAGCCACTCCGTAAAAGATATCCTTGCCTTTACGATATGAGAATGAATGCGCGCATTCATAATGTAAAAAAACAGAAATACAGAAATTGGGAAAGCGACTCTGCAAGTACTCGAATTGCGTCACTGTTGCAGCCCTTATACAATCTCCACTTTTTAACAGGACTTCTACATCTGTTAAAAAGAGCCAGCACCTCTATTTATGGCAAGGCTTGCGTTCACGCTACTGAAGGATTGCAACACTGCTGAAATTTAAAATCTAAATGGAATAGAAAAGACATACCTCCTCGTACACAAAGATCACCGCTGTATTATTACTCGGAAGAGAACAGTACCTGGTGCCTGGCTATCACCTACCTTAAGTCCTGAGGCCACTGTACAACATCGCTTCTATATCTGAACAGAGAAGCCAAAATGCGTACCTCTGAAAAACCGCGTATCGCCAATATTTTGGGTATTTTTAGGTTCTCCCCATTTTAAGTGGAAGGAAACCACCTTTAGCAAAGCTGGATGCTACGTTTGGAGGCCGGTGTGGGTGCTGTGGACAGTAGGGACTGCACCCGCAATTTTTTAACGTGACTATCATTTAAAAATTCCCACGCGAATTGCATGTTCTGAACTCTTGTCGCCTCACTGCTGCAATGTTCCATCGAAGACGCCGCGTGTCTTGGCGTCATGAAAGAAAGCGGCCTATCCACTCATCAGCGGGCCAACCGTAATTGTGCATCTTGTGCGTATAACTTGATGAACGTGACGTCGCATGGCAAAAGACAATAAGGCGCAACTCCTTTGCATTCCGATAAAAAAATGGTGCTAGTGAAGAACATAAACAAGACAATGTACCGTCTGGTTACACGGGCAAAATTCGTGACTACATCAATAAATTGTGTAATGAAGAACCATCATCATTAATGCAGGAACGCCGAGGACGATCACGACCAAATATAACTGGCCCTACCTTGCTTGCTACGTCACCCACTAGGTCCGGAACTGGCGTAACAAGAAGTGACTACATATTCCACCAACGAGAGCCACCAGACTTTTGCTGCTCATCGGCGTCCCTTTGAGGCCGTTCCGACAGATTGGAATAGCCAATGTAGGCGGTTGCCTAGGCCACAAGTGGAGGACAAATACTTGTCGTAGCGACAGATACCTGATGCACTATGCGAGACCACCGCTAGTCCAAAAGGGACTGAAAAACAAGTCGCGAAGTTCTTCCACCACGAAGATGCTCTGCAACATGAAACCGTTAAAGTTCTAATGAGGAGCCGTGGGATATCCATCACTTTGTGGCTGATTCAAATATTTTATGCCAATGAAGGTCGACATTGAACAAAGTCTCCCCTGATGTCACGTTTGTGTAAACACAGCTATCCAAAAAAATACACAG
The DNA here is from genome assembly GCF_048455015.1 of Haemaphysalis longicornis. Lineage (NCBI taxonomy): Eukaryota > Metazoa > Arthropoda > Arachnida > Ixodida > Ixodidae > Haemaphysalis > Haemaphysalis longicornis. The sequence continues at coordinate 203,090,578 of NW_027526385.1, forward strand.
ATGGCACCATTAAAGCTTTTCATCAGAAGACGCACTGCTACGATAATCGACACCGTACTGGCGCACCTAGAGCATGACTTCTACGCCGACGTCTCAATAGAGATACATCGTGCGGAGAAGACAAGCCAGCTTGGTCGAAATTGTGCAACACTCCGCCAGCTTGTGGATGCCGTACTCTGCACTTCCAGAAACCTAGGTGCCACGTATCCCCCAGGCGATTGTGTAGCGGTTGGACGCCGATTCAATGAAGCGGTGTCAGCGACAAGCTGCTACGACGTCACTTCTGCCCCTACAGAATAACGCCGTGTGTTAGCAAAATCCTCTGCGAGGTTGTTCCAGGCAGTTTTTCTAGCGCATCTCGATGACGGACGTAACCCGAAGTCCTCTACACAGTAAACCTCATGCCTATCTCCGGTATATGGCTGACGTTATATGTTTCAACTGCCGTTTACGTTACACATCGGGTCTAAGGGGCTGGCATTACACATTGTACGCCTCTGTGATTTGATTCAGTATTGAAGTGAGCATTGCCGTCTTTTTTGTAAGCGGTGTAGGCTATTCAGCAATAGAATGTTCTTTTTACTCGCCAACTTTACATATCTGCTTTCATAACTCTCGAAATCATAAAATCGAAGGATCAACTGTCGCAGGGGAAACACAGCGATTTTGTTTTTGCGGACGCCAGTGTACGCAACTCACTTACGGGCTATATGTGGCAACATTTTTATTTCAAGACGACCTAAACGCTATTTATTCACAATAACCACCCTACATAGGACCACTGTAGGGCGAAACCCTGTTCCGTTGATTATTAACGGCCTATATATTGTGCCGCTTGAGTCCAGTGTTGTCTACGGACCTTCCGCATCTTATCCATCTATCGTGTATTGGCCTTCCCTTCTTCTGAACCGCCTCCTGGTATCAACTGTATTATCCTAACTCTCCTCTGATGGTCGGTTCGTGTAACTACTTTTGTTTTTCTTTTGAACTATAAAACATCCACTCTAATTTGTTCCCTGGTCCAGGAAGCTCGTTTACTTTCTGCAAGTGTAACCAGAAATATTAACGGTTGTACTGCCTGTTAAGCTGATCTAAGTTAGATCATCAATCTTCAGCTTCGTATGTCATTACAGGCGAATGCAGTGGTTGTAAATATTTTTTGAGTGATTGAGGTAGCGTACTTTTTATTATTCGGGAGTGCCTGAAAAGTGCTCCCCGTCCCATACCTAATATACGAAAGCACTTGTCTCTGGTGTTTGGGGTGAGCACTAACCATGTCTTCGTGGTAGATATATTATTTTACTTACTCTTGTGCTTCTTAACATAAACAGAAGGGGGTGTTTTCAGCATATTTATTCCTAATTAATTAAAATTTATTCATACTTATTTTTAGTACAACGGCCTTGCTTTTTGATGGAAGTTTTTAAACCAATTTTGCAGGTTTTCTGCAGTCGCCCTCAGCAGTTGTATGCCGCCGCAACACCTGAAATGGATCAAATATTCTCCGTTGCTTCCAACTCCTCTGTATTCTAGTGATGATCTCTGAATACACCCAACAGGCATGCTGTGAACCGTGTGGGCGAAATAGTATCTACCTGTCTCACATCCTTTTGGATGGGAAATTTATTCCTTTCCTTGTGAGCCGTTATCTTGGCACTACATGCCTCATTCCTGTCGTCTAGAAGTTTTGTGTTGGTGTCGTAAATTCTCTGGTCCGCTAGTTCTTTTGGCAAGGCAGCAGTTTGAACTGAGTCAAACTTTTTCTCAATATCTCTAAAGTTCAAGTAAAGGGGCGAGTTTTCTTTAAAGAGGCGTAAAGGGGCGAGTTTACTGGCTAGTTTTCTGTAACTTTATTGACAAAATGGATGTCGTCAATTCTAGATTACCCGTTTGTTAAACCCACTCTGCACTCTGTGTTGTTGGTAATTCAGGTGTCTCGAATGCAGTTACTATTACTTTGGCTTCTAAATATCACCGTAGCTTGTATACAAATGAGAGCAGGCTGATGGGTCTGCAATGTTTGAGGTCCTTGGTATCTCTTTTTAATGAATCAGCATATTTTTGGCGTTTTTTATTTACAATCAGTACTTTTTGTGTCATTGCGCACTCCGAAAATAATGCAGGAAGTTTGTCAAATTGCAGAAAATTTGTCTTCACAAATTCCCAGTAAACTATGTTTTGGAATAAACCTACGCTGTTAATCGCAACATGAAAATATCAGCGAGGGGATCGGTTTTGTGGTGGGAACAAATCCGCTAATGCAGCTAAGAGAAAAGTTTTCGACTATAAAATTACCCTATAAAGTTGTGTACTTGATGACTCCTTTGGATAGAACAGCACTTCTGTGACGCAGCAAGCTGCTCGAACTCATCCACGCACTGCACAAAACTCCTGCTACCCGAAATCATAAGTTTTTCTTTACACGCTTGTTAATTTTCTAAGTGAGGTTGCAGCACTCTCAAAATTGGGTAGTGCCACTAGTCAGGCACTAGGTCGGTTAGTTAGCTTGGTTTTCATACAAGCCCATGAAACTGCCCTGGTAATAATGTGGTTTTTGGAAAAGCAAGTGTATTTCTTTCTGGTTGTGCAGCGGTTACTTTGTTTAAACTCAGAAACTGTGTTGCTCTGCGGAGATGGAACTGTTTTCGCTTTCTTTGAAAGTTTATCTATTAAGGCCAATATGTCATAGAGAAAGAGAATTTTTTTATTTCTCTATGAATATGTCTAGTAAGGAGTGACTGCATAAAAATAGCTACAGAGGAAATGAGTTGTATTCCAATCGGGAGCTATCCCATGTGAGTGGACACTGCCGTTCACTGCTTCTTTGATGCTTCTGTAATATTTCGAACTTTCCTAGAGCGCAAATCCACGGGAATAGATGGTGTTCGTTCACGCACCCAGCGCGACCTTTACTATTTCACATTGTGAAATTTATACCTGTACAGCATCAAATGTTTTTAAACGAGAAGCGCCATGCAAATTGCCCTTTTTTTGAAGCAGATAAGTAAACCTGAGATACATATTGTATAAACACATAGTTAGCATATTGTTTTGCAATTATTCTTACTGACTACAGACGGAACTAAATTTTAGCTTACGGGGTAACAAAACTCAATGATCTGAAACATACACTTCAAGTTTACAAAATAGACATAAAAATAACTTGTAAAACTTGTGTCCGTCACCTCTTTTTGAACATCAAAATAGGTCGATTTTTAACCTATTCAAGCGTGAACACAAAGAGAATACGTTTCACTGTTCAATAATAGGCATATCATAAACTATTTTAACTCTTTAAACTTTTTGCCCGTTGATTGCCTTGCGCGAATAAAAACACAAAGAACTAAGCCAACTAGACCATGAACGTTTGTGTATTTTATTTTATTGCCTTAACTGAAAACGCTGCGTATTTTCGCACCATGAACTAACTGCGTGTCCCTTGTTTATTTTAGATATTCTTTTAAAACCAACAATAACGAGATTTTGTTTAGGCATGCTGTGTAAAAATGGTGCAGAAAGGTAAATGTTCTTTATGCGGGTTCTGCAGAGATCACATAAATAAAACAGAGGAAATCGTTGGTTACCTTACTGCAGCAACATTCCACTCCAGCTTTTTTCCCACACAGACATTTTGTAATATGCTAACGCGTCATGTTTTTTACACGTGTACCTAAGTACAAAAAAGAGTCGTGAATGTCCAAGTTGTTCTACGGATAAAAAAACGTACAAATACGCTCCGGGTCCCCGAAAAGGTAATACAATGCAAGGTGTTAACCGCATACGGCAAACACGACAGAAATAAGGGTAACCTTTTGGATCGTGCGCCCCTTCTTTCTTCTTCATTTTTGTACCTCTGCTTTGTCTACAAAGTTATGGCAATTTTTGTCACTAACAAAGAACTCCATTATGAAGCGATCGACATAAACTTCTGCCCTTTTGCTTGTTGTGTTTGCTTTCGGTTAATATGTGCTTTTTACCCAAATACAAGGAATTGTTTGTTGAATAATTTTGTTAGCAATTGCAATTTTTATGTCCAGCGTGCTTTTGCTGTATAGGACTCGGGAAATTAAACATATCCACACCACAGTACTCACTGCCCTATATTTTAGTGAACTTTGCCCCGTTTTATGCAGATCTAATGACCGTCTATGGTGGCAAAAATTACCTCGGGTCATCGTTATTACTCAGGAGCAGCAGAGTGACTATTTGTGCTCTGCTAGCTTCATCCTATTCACTCCAGTCGCGTAAAGCATTTTAAACAAATGGCTTTCTAACATGTTTATTGCTGAATCTGAGGTCTATGCACGCTGCAATCTGAGTTACCTAATACCAATAAGTGTACTTTTTTTAATGTCGCTTGAACCCTGTGACAACGATAAATTGCCAGCGGTAAAATTTATTTAGGTTACACATGTCAGTAAAAATTAAGAGGCACGTTTAAAAAGAAGAGAACTGCGTCACCTATTGCAGTTTTAAATCTATATTCAGCAATGAAGTACCAACTATTCGCATTGTTTTGAGTACAAAATTAGGATCAAAAACCTAACACTTACTTTGTAGGCTTGTTTAACTTCAATACAGAACTCTAAGAGCGACTCCATTTTATGATATGGCGAAGGAGGCACTTTTGTTATCTTTGTTGCAGCTTGCTGATGTAAGTATTATTGTTGGTTTTGTACAGATTTCTGTGGAATATTTTGACGCCCTTAGTGTTCAATTTTCTCTTTGTGGTAAAGTACATTATTATAACCAATTCGGTATTACGAAAATACACCTGAATGTTGCTTATGGGGTAACGTCTTTTGAAACGCTGTTATCATTTCGTATTCCTATACTTTGAATGTCCAAATTTTGGGCACTGGCTTCATGCCATTTTTTTTAAATGCAAGCCCTTAGTTTCACAAATAGGTTTTCAGAACCCTCAAGTCTGTTCACTTACTTTGAAGGCGAAATACTTAACCTCTTTTAAACCTTAGTTTGTTAGTGATCGTTTCTTCGCAATACTTCCACAAGCAGAAGCGTCACACTTCATCCGAAAGGTTCACGAGAAACGGAGCTATTTTGGTTTTATGGCGAATATTTCGCTCGCGTGACGTTACACACACACCCGAAGAAATATTTACGGTATGTACCACTGGTTAGACTATGAGAGGAGCAACGACTGCTCCAACGTAACATAATCTCTTACAGAAACCGCACCGAGGTTTCGATTCCTGTATCAAAATAAATGAACATTTTTATTTACTGCAGTGGGTATTTGCACTACCAGACAAGAGTGATACCCAATTTTAGCATCTACTATGGCGTTGGTGTTAAAAAGTTTATTAATTTATTCTTTTTACTCAACACCTAGTTGTATGCGAATAAAACGCAATGACAAATTTCAAATATGGAATAGAAAAAAAACCACACACGTTTACTACAATGAAAGTGCTCATACGTTCTCGAACATAATTTATTTAGGCGAGTGCAAGCATCGCTAACTCGGAGCGGGTTTGTTTGGTGGCCAGTGCTCCATAAATATTACATGTAAACTACGACAATCAATAAATTTTATGTTAAAACGCCTTAGTTTTTGAGCAGACAAGCCTTCTATGATAAAAAACACCATGTGCGCAAAAAGCGAACAGCAGCGAATAAGGGTGGTGTTTAGCGACACCGAAGGAGTGCACTCATTTTGTAAAGCTACTGCCATGGTTATGAGAATGGGTGAATTCGTCCAAGCGCACCGTAGTTGTTACCGTTTGGCTCACACCATCTTTACATAACAGCGTCTGATGAAACACGAGGGGCCATTCCTGGGAAGCTAAAGCATAAAACAACGTCACATTGCAAGGGATTTCAGCACGTAAAAAATCTCATCGACGTAACTGTGAATGAAAAGGGGCTACGACTATGGCTGCGACAGAAAAGTTAGGGGGGACTCAGCTGTTCATATTTCTGAAGAACTGCCTATTTTATGGCTCACGGGCCTAATGAGCATGGTGTACTCATACAAAAAGACCGTATATCTAATAAAAGTTTTCCTAAAAGTATAGTTTGGCCCTTCTCGAACGTTTTTATATCTTTAAGAGTCATTTGTAACGAGACGAAAGCAGAGAAGACACATACGACGGTGGTGACACGCAACTGATTTTATTACGCATAAACGAAAATATATACTCGAATGAACACGTCCCCAGATCAACCTATCGAAAGTGAGTTTTGATAAATACAAAATTTACAGGATTACCATTAGATGAACTCAAGATTACAATGTACAGATTGAAGAAAAACCCACAAAATACATCAGTTATGGCTTTGATAAGAAATGAAGTTGTTTTTATGTAGTGCGACCGACGCGCGGCCGACATATTTTTCATGGTACTTTCTTATACAGAAAGCTTCAATTATCTCACGTGTCAATCTGAGATTGTCGCACCACAACACGCGGGTATTCTCAAAAGGTGGACAACATTGTACTTGGTCTTTATCTGTGTGAGTCACCCGATGGCGAGTGGCATGTGCTTGAGAGTTGTTCTTAAGGGACCTCTGGTGCTCCGTGAGGTGAACATTGATCCACCTGCCTTACTGGGCGATATGTATATTATCACATTTGTATAGGAATGAGCACACAATTCCCCTGTTGCACGGGACCAGTGGCGAAGCATGTTATTATTGCAGCGGCTGTCAGACATCTGTATTGATAACTTCCTTTCCACCATTTACACAACTTACCATGTTCATTCGGAGCAGGAAAAATATTCTAACCCTGTACGTCTGGCAACGTTCTTGAAACAATGCGATAAACGGTGCATACACGGGATCACAGTGGTTTTCGTTTTTTTCTGCCGGAAGGCCATGTTTCCTACTTTGCGTGTTCGCACCCACCACTAGTATTAACTTCTCGCCAGTCTTGTGGATTATGTGTTCCGAGAAATCGGAGGTGTTAAGCCCGTTGATCTGCGCCAGCAAACTGTTTCCTGTTTGATGACAACAAAACCTATAAACCGCACAGCTTAACACAGAAAAGGCTAGTCCACTTTTTACCAGTTTACGTAGCCGTGAACCAAAATAAAAGTGGTTTCGCAGATGTACGCAATACATCCAGAAGACAAGTCCTGGCTCTAACTTCAGGCGCAAATCAAGGTTGTAGGCATCTCTTTTTCAGAAGCTCACAAGTGAAATTGAGACGAACACCGGATTCGCTAAACAATTTCAGCACGTCCACGACATGCTGAACCACACTTTTGCGCAAATAATGGTTCTCTTAGGTAATTGCTTTCAAAGGCATTAAAATGCAAGTGAGACAAATGTATTACCACCAATCCTCTATACCGGTCAATTGCTGATTTGTAACTTGAGGTGAAAAATAATGATAAAAAACACCTTACAGAAAATTTCCAAAAAACCTTTTTTGTGGTCGTCATTCACCCTTCTAATGCTCATCTTGTGAGGTCACCCGTGCGAGCTGCGACACTTTCCCCGAATGTAGATTCGTTTCATAGCACTCGGTAGGTGCGCTCGAGAAATGCAAGGTATTTTCATAGTATTCGGACCAGACCCAGCTACTCAGCCGCGGATATCCTCAAATGTTAACGCTACCTTATTCTACAAGCTTGCGTGTGCTTCATGACATGCGTGAAACAATTTATTCTCTGTGTGGCCCCATGGCAGCTTAACACCTTATTCCTCTACCATCAAGAACTTTTATGAGGCACACCAAAAAGGCGCTACGCCACAGTACTCCCCTTTGCGTTAAAAAACTCTCATCACTTGGATGCTGAATGCAGCAGTCAAATGGTATCGATTTCTAACAGTCGTCACAGGGTGTTGACATGGAAAAAAACATGAAACAAGAAAAAAGTGCACCGACAGAAAAATTATCTCTAACACATCAAAGAAATCAACACTCATAAGACAGGTTCTTCTGTCATGCAGCAGCAGACAGGGGTGATGGCAGATACTAGGACCATAAGATTCATAGGTATATATTCGAGGTAAATATGGAGTTAAGGTCCTTGTGAAACGCATTTCAGCACAAGCGTGTCAACATGTTCTTTGAAGTAAGTTTTAACGTTGTTTGGGGCTATAAGGAACCCCTAGATAGCTTTTTAAGGCGGTCTCAAGCCACTCTGATATAACAAAAGCATAGCCTTTAAAAGATACATTTTCCAGAAACTTTTTACGAGCTTCTTGAAGGCAAACAAGAAAAACCGTGTTGACTTTGAGCTTGTGTATTTTATAGCCAGGAGCAAAGCTATTATGCAACCAAGGCCAATTAAGAAAATAACTTCTGCTTCCCTCGACACAGCGCGGAACTTGACTGGCTGTTTCCCTGTAGTCCCTATTACTATTTCAGCAGGATGTTTCTAATGTATTACTTACAAGACTAAGGTATACTTTATAGCAATGACCGCCTTTTACTCAAGGGCCAACGTTCTTTCATGCTTTGAAAATGTGGGAAACACCAGTTTTTTGGTTGGCATGTATGACGTTTACACCCCCGTGGCAAGTCACAATTTAAAGCATCCTGCTGGAAAAAAAAAGCTCCAGTTTTCACCTTCCCTCAGCAGATTTCTTTCAAAAAACAAAAAAAAATGCACCGGCAATGAGATTTCGGGGAACGTTGAACAATTTCAGTTGGTTTAAATTTATAGTCCACTGCAAGCATCATGCTTCATATTCCCCGGGCAACCTCGAAGTATAAAACCCCAGTATTTTGCGGAGTTATTTCCGTCAGAGCAAGTATGACGCAAGCCATCTTCATGTACATTAGGGTTCTTCACATGTGTATAAAATTGTCCTTTCTTGGTTATGCTGGGATATCATTTTAAATACCACGTAAATGACATAAATATGCAACTTGCTGTATGACTGCAATATTTTCACACCGTGTTGAGTCCAGTGCCTCGTAATAGGCTCACGTCTTCGCATTGCTGGGTGACTTGTTTGAACGAAAAAGGCGGCCAAAACGCAGCAATCCCCGTTTCCCTCTTTTGCAACCACCATTCTGGCAGAGCATACGTGCTGTTGTAATTCAAAAATTCTACTACATAAAATGTGAGGAATAAAATTTATTTGGGTGTAGCTTTTTGATGTGACCTGCTTTGAAAATCATCTTACGATTACCCTACCAGAACAAACATATTTGTACGCACATATTTTTTTATTTTTCTTTCGTGCACGCGCATGTGAATAACCCAAAAGTGAGCTCCATTGTTCTCTAACCTTTGTACATGGCAATAAAAACTATTTGTAATGCGTAAGGAGTGACGCGTTGTTAACCGTGGCTGCATTTTTTCCCAATTTTTGGGCTTTATGCCTTTTAAGATACATGAGTCCGGTCTAAATATTTAATGTTACTGCAATGTAATGGAATGAAGCACAGAGCAATACTCGCATCCGGCAATGACTTAACAATTACTTAAATACCGAAAACTATCTACGCACTATATCACGGCTCTTTTTGATGCCCCCTCAGTACCTGCAAAGCGACCAACTTCAGGGTGATAGGTACTGTCAGCCTGGTATTTTTATGTCTCAGCAAAAGAGGGCTGATGTAGGGAAATGTTTGACTAGAAAAAATTATCACATTGATTGTATGCAAAAAACAACAGCACAAAGAAGGCGAGCATTGGTTTTCTTCAAATACCAAAAAACGTGCTCCTTAAGGCTGCCGTGACGACAAAATACAATTTGGTTTATTGAAAATGCTCTTTGATTCGTATAACAGCGATACAAATTTTATAGCAAAATTCGAACAAATGATGTGCATATAAACAAACAGAAGAAACATTCCGAACTCCCAGTTCCTTTCTCGCCATGCCGCTATGTCACAGCATTGCGTGTGTAATCAGAGGCCGCCTATCAAAGCCACTGGTAAAAACCTAATGGGGCGCTTGTAGTGGAGTGTCTAGTTCTGTTTGTTCCTGTCACTTTCATGCTAATGTGCAATAAAAAAAGTGATATTTGTTTGTATACCTGGCCTCCGTTGCATCACACCTGCCTTTTAAGCAACGTGGCCTTCAATTGGAGTTTACTCACATTTCGTGCCCCCGGCGTGGTGGCTAAGGGGCGGTGTTCGTGTTCTCATTAGCCCAAACGCTGTCCTGCTGAGGCCAAGGACCCGGGTTCGATTCCCGGCCGTGGCTGCCACTTTTCTGGAGAAGTGACAAGCGAAAACGCCTGAGTGTTCGATATTTCCGCGCTGTTAAGAGGTCTCCAAGCGGTCACAAAAATTCTAAGCGAATAATTAGGGCGCGGCTCATCACCTGGTAGTGTTGGCGCGTTAAGCGTTGTAACCAAGAAACAATTTTCTGAATTTTATTTTTGCTGCAAAGGTTCTTTCGAGGCTGAAATGGCGATGAGTGAGTCAGCCAGGGCTATAGTTCTTCGGAATGAGCAATGTACATTGTATTTTGTCTTCACGGGCTTTTGGGCTTTTACAAAATTCCTAACAACAGAACTGCAGAAAAACTGTATTATTCTGTTTGGTTAAAAGACCCCCTGAAAACCATAATGCATACATCACGCCTAATTATCATTTTATCCTCACGAGGTGGTGTGTGAAATGTGTGTTGTCGTTTGTTGTGGGGACTAGCTTGCGAGTACAGGCACGAAACACGCAGAGAACGCAACAGCTTGTGAGGGACAGCTGCGTTCTTTGTTTCATCTCGGCCCTCGCATGCTTGGATTCCAGGACAATGGAAAAAGCGCATTTCTCTCACAAGTAGCCCGTAAATATAAAATGACGCTCTTCTGACGCCAATACCACGTAAGCGAAAAATGATGGCGCCGTTAAACATAATTAAGGCCATGGTTTCGCAATTAGCGTAGGGCAGATGGTGGGTAGAGAACTGCAAATTCTGACGGCTTGGCGATCTTGTGTCGAAAGGTTGTCTAGGAGATCGAGGCCGCAACACCTTCTTTTGGCAGTCGCACTATAGAGGCTGCCGAAATGAACCCTCCCTCTAACAAAAACCAATGCGGTGATCGTGAGACATAACACGTACACTCATTAAGTTCCACTCCTCCTTACCAGAAGGGCTGCTGTGGTGTACCGCTGGTAAGAGGGTGATTTATGGATGCTAGAATAAAACATATCTGTCTGTCTACTGCCACTAAAAAGGTGTTCTGACGGACAATTTCACATAGCACCCAAAATGAGTAAGTACTGCTGTCCATTGGTGCGGCCAAACAAACTTAAGGGTGTTGTCCGCGAATCCTGGATCTTGACAATGCCGTAGTTTCTTTGTGTGGTTGCTTGAGATGTTCTGCGCGATAATTATGGTTTGTTTCGAAGATATATTCTTTTTGGGGGATAGCAAATCTTGAAAATGCCTGTTACTCATATAGCACGAAATTGCGTTCTGGTTGCCCTGCTCACGAGTTGACTGGAGATGACTCAAGTAATTGATCAGGGCAAGTTTGTCATGTCGATAGCCGAGAACAAGATGTATCTGCATAAGTTCGAGCTGTAATTCCTTTCTTGAATGATTCGTTCTTGTGAGAGTAACTGGGATTCGGTGTTTGCTCCACCTGAAGGTTAAGAGAGTACAATTTTCATCTCCGGATTTTAAATAGGGCATTATATTTTTGAACTATCACGGTGCTGAAACACGAAAATACCAGGTCTCAATGTACGGCATGATTGCAGGCGCCTCTGTAGGTATTACACATACGCAGAGCAGATATTAGCTTCAAACTGTCAAGGATTTATCCTGGAAGCAACTGATAAATTTGTGTCACTTTCGGCGATATAGAAGCTATTATTTTTCCTTTCGGTTTTCAAGTGTCAAGCGCTATCATTGCCTACATCGCGGGGCACATGCAAGGGCATCCACCACCATTTACGACACTTGCTTAGGGAAATCAACGACAAAGTGTTCTCCCGCGATGTCAAATACAATTCTTGTGACCTCGAAACAACTTATCGAATGAGCAAGCTTATAATAGCCACATAATTCAATGTATTTAAAAATTGCTCTGAAGGAAATGACTATAGTCTTGCCGTGTGACACGAGCGATAGAAGATGGAGTTACCAAAAAAGGTATAACCTCTGTAGCTTCTTAATAAGATATTGTTAGTTTATTCTTTAAAAACAGTCCCACTAAGCGTACCCAAGTCGCGTGCAAACAAATGCATGTTAATGCAGACTCACAAAATAATAAGCAGTAGCCAGCAGTGGGAAAACGGTAACGCGTTGGCTACGTAAAGTAAAAATGACAGTTAACTGCAGTCACTGTTGCTTATATTTATGGTTTGCTAATCCCCCGTATGCAACTTGCACACTTCTGAGGAAAAAGTCGCTAGAGTGGCCGTAACAGCATGGTGGTGGTAATGTCATCGTCGGAGCGATTAGGCCTCGCCATGGATTCACTCCCTATTTTAGTGTGTGAAGCCATCGTCCACAAGCTTCAATTGTGATCTTTTTCTAGAAACTCGGCTGTCCAGATCCAAACTGCAGGACACACGTACAATAAGCCAATGTGCGTCCTGTGCATGTGACAAGGTCCACAGAGCCGGCAGTAAAAACTCGAAAACACTGTTTTATAGTTGCATGGCTGGCTTTTAACCGTGGGCGGTGTTTCGACCCTTATTTGCGGTTCAGCATGCCTTCCATTGAACCTTGAATTGAAATATTACACATATATTGTGAGAGTGGTTCCTTAGTTTATGAGGTGACTGTTCAGAAGTAGCAGCTGTTCCTCATGTCGACATCTGAATAGCAGTTTAATCGGTTGCCCATTTATCTGTACATAGGCCGATCGGATATATTTCCTTGCCCGTTGCCGGTGTTCTTTCAGAGCTTTAATAATATGACCTTGGGGAGGAAAATATAGTATGTGCGCTTGAAAGGAGCCTGTCGTGACCGAAGTCCTCTAGCCCATTGATGTTAGCGTCCATATAATTAAAATTTTCCTGTGGGAAACGCCTATAATGCCAGGTTTGTTGATGATTTAAATTCGCTCCAATTGAGTACTGTTAGCCAAAGAAAATACAAGGGGTATAGCACCCATGACAGGAAAGCTTGGGGGTAAAGAAACACATTTAGTAGAACGTACATTAAATGCCTTGATTTGAAGCGCAACAAAAACACATGGATGAAGAACAGTGTAGACGAGACCAGCGCTACTTCTTGCTGCCATGACACTATTTTACTGACACTAGTCCTAAATGGTGTCTCCGATTTATAAGTCTTTATGAAAAAAAAAACAGATTAAGTTTGATGTCCTTGCTGCCTTTCACAGATTTCTTGAGATGCTGCAGATTCAAGTCTTCGCACATCGCTAACGCTTTTTTCTTCACTAGAGAAGGCTTCACTTTCCGCGGGTCAAAGCTCTTTGTGATAACACCTAGGGCTCTTTCGCTGAATTCGCCAGACGGCATCACCACAAAGCACCCTTCTTTGTCGGACTGCAGAAGGCGCAGGTCGTTTTCTTGAAAGAAGGTGACCACAAGCGCGTTGGAATTCCGTGAGTTCCGTGGGCGTGTATCGGCGGTCTTTGCTAAGCAGTCCACCCCATCCAAGATTATTTTTTCGAGATCCCCTGTGGAGGCTTTCTAAGAGATTCGCCTGTTAATTGCAAGTAGCTCATGAAGTGGTATGCGGGGTTCGTTGCTGTATTTTGGACCTTTTTCTAGCACCTTGGATACATCATCTGGAAGGCCAACATCTCCACACAACCATCTTGCGAGCTCTTGGCTGCCTCGCTCCTTCGACGTTAAACAGCTTGGATAGAGTCCCTCTCCATAGCACCTCGGTTGTCGGCGCCGCCAAGTGCCTCACTGATCTGTACATATGTTCAGCAACCACTGGCGGGTAGTTGTTAAAACATACGACTCTGAGCCAGTCATTATACGTCCGTCTCTGGTGCCACATTTCCGATCTTAGTATTTTGCACACACGCTTCAAGTGGCCAAACGAAGGCTGCACAGGCCCAAACATAGCACTTACTCCTTCCGGAATTCTTTTTTTCCGAAGGCAGAATGACAGGTATCTTCCACGGTATTCTGTTGCAGCGCCGAGAGCGACTAGAAGGCTTTCCTGGTTTGTGCTTTGCGAGGCAGGGTTACAGAAGGTTGGGCCTGCAGTAGAAGAGATGTAGCTGAGAACTTCTTGCGGGGCTAGTTGGTAAAGAGGTGCCATGATTTGAAGCGGAACAAAAACACACTAACGAAGACCAGTGTAGACGAGACAGGCGCTTGTCTCGTTTAGCACCTGTCTCGTCTACACTGTAATTCGTCCGTATGTTTTTGTTGCCCTTCAAATCATGGCATCAATTCACCAACTAGCCCAGCAAGAAGTTTTTCTCACGTACAGTAAATCTCGCGCTTTAGATCAGCCGCAAGCACAACGTTTTGTGGTATCAATCAGAAACAACGTTACCACCGCGACATACATATTCTTTCGCACTCAATTATTGATTGCTTATCTGGCTTGACGTTATTCTCGTACTTGCTAATCAATTTCTTTTCGCATATTACTAACACTGTGTAGCGCGAGTGATGTTGCACAGCTTCCTTGATTTGATTTGTAGTCAGATATAGTGAACCTTTCATCCAGATCCCGCGGAACATCATCTTTTGGTCTCCGCAACTGCGAACAAACAAAAACCATTACCAAAATGTTTAAACACAGCACAATTCTGTAGAAACAAAATATTCAGTAAAATGCGGAGAAAAAAGTTCGTTTTATGAAGAAATGCGAATCGTTGACGTCAGTTTGCGACTGAAACCAAAACTAGAAAGTAAGAAAAGCACCGACAGCCTCAGTTTGTTTACATCCGGCATATTGCAATGGCAGTCGGCCCTTTCTTTCGCATACTGACTTTGCCCTACAATGCAAGCTTGATTTTTAGCTAGTTGATGCATTACTACTTATAAATCACTGCGCAAAATTGATATTGACGAAGACAAAACACGGCGGAACTCAAGATGCACACGTACGAAAGCGCAACTAGTTCCGCTTAGGTGCGCTTTTGTATGGCTACATCTTAATTCTGCCATCCTTCAACTTCGTCAATGTCAATGTATCGCACTGTTTTATAAATAATTTCCCTGCACCGCAGGTTTTGGGCAGCGTGTCTATGTTGTCAACTGAAAGAACTGTGTGGAAATATTTAGTGCATATAAACGTGTTTCGTCATAGAAGCAAAAAATTTGTGAGGATATGAAGATGAGTGGCGAGTCATTGATCAAATTGCCAGCTTTTTTGTGCCTATCTGTTCAACGGAGACAGAACCTTCTGCGTTTATCCGTAGAAACAACCAGTTTGTAGCAGGGCGAGCGCTACGCTCGGAATGGAAGCGTACGAATTGTTGCCTGCAATATTAGAGAGTTTTAGCTGACCGACTTTCACGCTCCGCTCCGCTCCGATAGCGAGCGGCAGCGCCATTGCGCATGCGTGGCGCACTCAGCCGCGAACGGCATTGCCTCCGGTTGTGCTGAGCGCGCCGCCAATACCGGAGCGGACCATCGAAAACGGTTAGCTAAAACTCTCTATTATGTTGAAAAGAGTCGGCTTGGTGTCGTATTTTCCGCTAGTATTCTCTAAACCTGCATATCTGTGCCCAATTTAGTAGCGTATAAGGGCTGTATTCTTATTGTTTACCTGTTCTTGAGTTGCTGGCAGGGTATGCATTTATTTCCCGAGAACAAATATTTGTTGAGCTCCAACAAGTCGCATCACCATTGTTAGAACTTCTAAACAGACGACGCCCGCTATCCCTCTCTTTCCGTCCCGAAAGCTAGTTTTGTTCGTGTTCGCAATTTTCGCATTTCAACGAAACGAAGGGCCACCATTCAGGCTGTATTTCTTCGGCACCTTTTTTAGACATTTAAATATTAGCCCGCGCAAATTTCAAGAAGCGGTAAGAGTTTTCCAATCAGTTTTGTTGGCTGTGTGCTTCGTTACCGCGTGGTTGCTACAACACGTAGACTGGGAAACCAAATCGTCGCTTTGCCTATTCTTTAGCTGTGGCATAACTGTCAGTATCGGCGAGGGTTTTGCCAGCTGCGAAATTGCGAGCCACCGCTGATCGCAATGCAAGGCGGCGGTATCTTTGATGGGTTAAAGCACCACCACATGTCAGCTGAGATATGTTCAAGTCACCCACTTCCAATACAAGCATGCCCTTCGCTCTGACTGCGATGATACTGTGAGCAAAAACCGCCGGGGGAAGGTTAGGAGTAACTGAAAAGTTCATTATTTGCAGCAGGTTCAAGGGGTAGGGGTGGCCGCAGGCTCCTGCCTGGCGGCGACTTGATTAATCCTGTCAACGAGGGAGAGTTCGTGTCCTAAGATCAGAGCTACCCAGCTCCCGCTCCCACTCCTTCTCGGAAGAAATTAGAGGGACTGAGTTTTTAGGGCAGCAGCACATGGAGTGGGGTAATGTGGAGCGGGTGCCACTGGTAGTGCTGTGGCGGCGCCCAGCAGCTTGCGTCGTCTGCTGCCGCAAACGGGCACGCTCCAGGAACGATGACGCTGGGGCTGAGCCACGAGTGGCGAGTGCTGACCACGCGCTCGCGGTGCGCGCTAGGCACGAGCGTGGAATAAAGCGGGGCCTCCAGTTTGGGCCCACGGCGCTGTAGCGTGCAGACGTGTGTCTTCTCATCTCTCTGTCGCCGTCGCGACATTGGTGACCCGGACGTTGCAGCGGAGCCACGTACTCAGAATGGACCCTCCCCGAGACGCCAGCGGTCCTTCTGTGTCCTCCGCTGCCTCTTCACCTGGCATCTCCGCCGTCGCTTGCCGTTTGCCCCCCTTCAGCGCTAAGCATCCCGACGTGTGGTTCCTTCAAGCCGAGGCAAGCTTCCGAGTGAGTCACATCACGTCGCAAGAGACCCGCTTCAACCATCTACAACAGTCACTGCCTATTGAGATCGCGGTTGAGGTTCGTGACATCCTTGCCAACCCGCCTACCACGAACCCTTACGACACGTTGAAGGCTGCCATCTTGAGCCGCACGAGCCCTTCGGAACGTCAGCGTTTCCAGGGGCTGCTTTCTGCAGAGGAGTTGGGTGACCGTCGACCTTCGCAGCTCCTTCACGAACTGCAAACCCTGCTAGGCGACGCACCTTCTGCCACGGACTCCCGTTTGTTGAAGGAACTTTTCCGGCGACGGCTCCCCTGTTCCATGCAGATGATCCTCGCGACTGCTTCTGACCTTCCCTTATCCGCGTTGGCCGCGCATGCTGACAAGATAATGGAAGTGGCCACGTTGCATCCGCCTTTGTCCACGGTGGCATCCGCTCAATCTTCCGACCATACCACCGTGGCGGCGCCTGCTACTCCTTTGCCCTCATCGCTATCCGACGGCCTCGCCGCTCTCCGAGAGGGCATGCAAAACTTGGAGGAGCTTGTCGCCTCGGCTGGTTACAGCTCGCCGCCGGCTCGCAACCCTCGAGCTCGCCGGTTTGGCCCTTCTCGCCGTACCCCGTCTCCGCAAGTATTTCGCCAGGAAGGCACAACGCGCCAGCCACCTCAACACCCTGATTCATTGTGCTGGTACCATCGCCGCTTCGGTGCAGCGGCGCAACGTTGCACCCGTCCTTGCGGCTGGCCGGGAAACCAGGCGAGGGATCGTTAACGGCGGCGACCGATTCCCAAGCCTCTTCTACATCACAGATGCAACCAGTGGTCAACGTTTCCTAGTTGACACTGGTGCTGAAGTGAGTGTGCTCCCCGCTAATTCCTGTGACCGCACTCAAGCACCACTGTGCCATCCCCAAGCTATTAACAAGTCCAGCATTCCCGTGTACCGAAAAAAATCCCTGATGGTAAACATCGGCCTACGCCGTGCGTTTCGCTGGATTTTCCTTGTGGCCAACGTGAGTCACGCCATTCTAGGAGCCGATTTTCTTTCGCACTTCGGCCTCCTGGTTGACATGGCCCGAAAAAGAATCCTGGACGCCACAACCGGCCTTTCTGTCATCGGCAAATCGTCTCCAGTCCATCCGTTCGCATTCACGCTTCTTTGCGACCTACCTTCTCCGTACCGGGAATTGCTCAACCAGTTTTCTTCCCTGACTGCCCCTCCAGACTGGACAAAGCTAGTGAAGCATGACGTCGTTCATCAGATCATCACCACCGGTCCACCTACGCACGCCGTGGCGCGTTGACTGGCTCCAGAGAAACATAAAATCGCGGAACAGGAATTTCACCACATGGTTAAAATCGGCATTGCTCGCCCGTCATCGAGCAACTGGTCCTCGTCGTTACGCATGGTCCCGAAGAAATCAGGAGACTGGCGACCCTGTGGTGATTACCGCTCCCTGAACGTGGCCACTGTACCCGACAGGTACCCCCTACCTAATATACAGGACTTCACCAATAACCTCAGTGGATGTACCATCTTTTCAAAGCTTGACCTCCAAAAAGCCTACCACCAAATCCCCGTAGCCCCGGATGACGTCAAGAAAACTGCCATCATTACACCGTTTGGCCTATTCGAATTCACTCGAATGCCTTTCGGGTTACGCAACGCAGCTCAGACTTTTCAGCGCTTCATAGACGTCGTCCTCCGTGGTCTACCTTTTGTTTTCGCCTACATAGATGACGTTCTTGTCGCCAGTTCGTCGCTATCTGAGCACCTGCACCATCTGCGGATAGTTTTTGAACGCCTAGCAGAGCATGGCCTCATCCTTAATAGCGACAAGTGTGCGTTCGGGTTGCCGTCGTTGGAGTTTCTCGGTCACTTCGTTGAGTGCAATGGAATTCGCCCTCTGCCAGACAAAGTGAAGGCCATAATCGACTTTCCCCGACCTGAGTCCTTGCGCCAAATGCGCCGTTTCCTAGGGCTGGTGAATTATTACCGACGGTTCATCCCGGAATGTGCGGCCATTGTTCAACCTCTCGAAACTTTCCTTCAAACTTCCAAGTCTCCCGAGTGCAGTCTTGAATGGTCTGAAGCCGCTGATCGCGCATTCACTACCATCAAGGAGCGCCTGGCCTCTTCTACCCTCTTCGTGCACCCGCGCCACAACGCTCCCACAAGCCTGATGGTAGATGCTTCCCACTGTGCGATTGGAGGTGTACTTCAGCAGCACATCCGCGGCAGCTGGCACCCGCTCGGTTTCTTTTCGAAGAAGCTTTCTCCCACTGAGCAACGGTACAGCACATTCGGACGGGAACTCCTAGCGGCATACCTCGCTGTGAAGCATTTCCGCTTTTTCCTCGAAGGCCGCAGCTTCGTGATCTTCACCGATCACAAGCCTCTTACGAACGCCTTCAAGTCATCGAAGACTACATATTCTCCCCGAGAGACGCGACATTTGGCTTATCTTGCAGAGTTTACGACGGACATTCGGCATGTCAAGGGAGTTAACAACATTCCAGCCGACGCCCTTACCGTATTTCCGCCATACAGCGCCCCGGTTTCAGTTCTCAGGAGTTGGCCCAAGCCCAAAGCGATGACGAGGAGCTCCGAACTCTACGTTCTTCCAACAGCTCCTCTCTGCAACTCGAGGACATTCTATGCCCTGATTCGGAATCAGCATCGTTTGCGACATTGACCCGGTCTCAGGCCGCAGACGGCCGTACCTTCCTGCGTCTCTCAGGCGCATTGCCTTCAACTCTATTCACCGTCTCTCTCATCCTGGAGTTCGTGCCTCATGGCGTTTGATTGCCGAGAGATACGTCTGGCCGGGCATGAATACTGACGTACGCGCCTGGGCCCGTTCCTGCCTCGCCTGCCAACAATGCAAGGTCTCTCGGCATACCACATCGCCTCTGGCTACTTTCCCACTACCGGACTCAAGGTTCTCCACAATTCACGTGGACCTTGTTGGCCCACTACCACCGTCTAAGGGCTGCCGCTGCATCTTGACAGTGATCGACCGTTTTACCCGCTGGCCGGAGGCTTCTCCAATCGACGATATTACGGCTGAGACTTGCTTCCACGCTTATGTCGACGTGGATCGCCCGTTTTGGCGTGCCGTCGGAGATTATCACAGACCGTGGCCGGCAATTTGAGTCCACACTCTTTCGCCACTTGACATGCCTACTCGGTGTTACTCACCTAAAAACAACGGCCTATCATCCTCAAGCCAACGGCATGATCGAGAGGTTTCATCGTCAGCTCAAGGACTCGCTGATGGCTCACGAATCACCTGAGCAGTGGGCAGTTCACCTTCCTCTTGTGCTGCTGGGATTGCGCACTGTCATCAAAGATGATCTTGGTTGTGCCGCATCCCAAATGGTCTACGGCACGTCTTTGCGATTACCGGCAGACTTCCTGGTGCCTCCACAGGCTCAAGATAACCCTTCCTCTCCTGGCCCATCCTACGTAAAGGATTTAACCCGGTTTTTCAGCTGTATCCGTCCCCAACCGCCACGGCCGTGTTCCACAAAACCCACTTTTATTCACCCAAGTCTTTCTGTCAGCCAATACGTTTTCATTCGTGTCGACAGTGCCCGCCGGCCACTTCAACCGCCCTACACCAGCCCTCATCTCGTCATTTCACCCGGCGAAAAGACGTTTACAGTTCGCGTTAACGGCCGCGACACTGTCGTTTCCATCGATCGCCTCAAGCCCGCTTTCACCGAGGCTGAACCGCCTGCCTTCGACACCACCATCCACCACTCCACCCTGAACACCACCACTCTCCCCTCCGTTCGCAGCCCCACCCGCGCACATCCCAGCGCAAATACTGTCCGTTTTGCCGACACTCCGTCTGAAGAGGGGGGGGGCTATGTGGCGGCGTCCCAGCAGCTTGCGTCGTCTGCTGCCGCAAACGAACACGCTCCAGGAACGATGACGCTGGGGCTGAGCCACGAGTGGCAAGTGCTGACCACGCGCTTACGGTGCGCGCTGGGCACGAGCGTGGAATAAAGTAGCGCCTCCAGTTTGGGCCCACGGCGCTGTAGCGTGCAGACGTGTGTCTTCTCATCTCTCTGTCGCCGTCGCGACAGTGCAGTCAGGAGGAGGGTAAACGGAGGGGTGGATGTGGTGAAGTACCGCTCGGCAAGGGAGTCTGTGAGTCTGCAGGAGTCGCCCTGTGCGTTGCTGAAGGTGGGTGAGCTGTGAATGGGCAGGGGGGTGTTTGCGGCGGGCGAGCCGGTAAGGACTCGCACTGTCGTTGTAAGTTGTCAGTCTGTCCCTTGCGGATATGGCCCCATGGTAGAGAACGGGGCTGGGGCCCACTCAGATTTTAGGTACTCGAGCAACGACGTGGGCTGCCTCATTTCCCCCGAGGCCGACATCAGTCGGAATCTAAATCGGTTCTACCGGGGAGATTGGGGAATTTCGAGGGAGAATTTTGAGGGCGAGTAGCAAAATAAGGCCAAAAGCAAACTTTCTAACGGCCGTTTTAGAATCTGAGATTATAATCGCGGGGGTCGGCTTTTGTTACACCACTAGCTTTATTGCCGCCTCCAAAGCCTTTCCGGGATGTGGGGTGCTCACCCCGAGGGAATACATAGTAGGGGTGTCGGGACTGTTGATTACAGCTATCGAATATGGTGTCAGGGTTCAGCAGAGCCCCCGTAATGGATATCTTGGCGGATTGGAAAACGTGTCTCCAGCACTCATGCCCTCGGTGTTTTTTTCCCGCGCTTTATATTGTATGATAATTGCGGGGTGGTGGCTAAACTATGAGTTGAGCGTCAGTGGTAGGCGGAATGGGTACTTTCTGGTAAAATACTGCTAGGATAGTAATCCAAATTTTTTCAAGAATGTGTAATCTTGAAGTGCTGGACGCTTGACGGGCTATTTGAGCAGAATGGTGACCCTCTACTAGCTCTTCTGCCGTGTTGTGCACACCTAGATGTTCGAATGTGGCCGTGGATGTCTGCAGGGGCAGTTTAAGCAACATTTTCCAAGCTTTTCGAATGAGGCAGTTGTTTTTTTTTCAAATTCAGTAGCACTGACCTGGCCGTATGGCAGGGAGTACGTGATACTGCTCACGACAAAGACTTGGATAAAGCGTATCATCTCAATGTCTCGGAAGCCCTGAGCCGGCTAGCTATAATTGTTAGCAGTCTGAGAGGCAGTGTTGCGTGCTTCTTAAGCTGCGTGAGGAATTGTGTTTATAGTTTTTTGTGTAAGCAGTCCGCGTATCTTTAGAGTGTCTACCGTTGGGGTCGGGTAAATTACAATGGAGATTCTAATATTGGGGGGGGGGGGTGTTTTATTGCCACGTCTTGGTGACATGAGAATACGTTCCTATTTGGTAGGTGAACAGGTCAGCCCAGCAAGTATGGCTTCATTTGCCACTGTCTGAACTTGAAGTTGCAGGGTCTCTTCAATGAGAGCATCACTACCGCTTGCTACCCAGAGGGCAAGAGTCGTCCGCGTATAGACTAAATTTCAGGAGGATGATCTCTTCGACGTTTCTCGAAATGTTTTTGGCAAGCTTGACAAGCAATTGTAATAGCCCTGCACCTTGCGTCTGGTGTTGCCATGGATAAAAAAAGATAATATACATAACATCACCAATCTGAATAAAAGCCTTGCGATCTGTCAATAAATCACGGATGTAGTGGTGCATGCGTTCTCCTCGCTTGATAGATGCTAATTTTTGAAGTATTGCTGTGTGCGAGACCCCGTCAAACGCCGGGTATAAGTCAAGCGCCAGGATCGCTGATGTGTGTAATGCACGAGAGGAGTTAAGCTTTCCTGTTATAACTGAGTTTGCGCTGCATCCTTGTGTGTTTCGTCTGAATGGGTTTGC
This sequence comes from Haemaphysalis longicornis, assembly GCF_048455015.1. Taxonomy (NCBI): domain Eukaryota; kingdom Metazoa; phylum Arthropoda; class Arachnida; order Ixodida; family Ixodidae; genus Haemaphysalis; species Haemaphysalis longicornis. Next base: position 203,113,235 of record NW_027526385.1, read on the forward strand.
TCTGATGAAGCATGTGCGGACACTTCTGAGCACGATGGCACTTTTGAAGAGCAACCTAGTTCATCTGACGCTTTCGAGACCAGTCTATCAGAAAAGTACGTGATTTGGCTGGCCTTAAGAACATTTCTGATGCCATCCTGAACCACTTGCTTCTGAATAATAAAGACGTGAGAAAGCAGCTATCCTGTGACACCAGACCGCTGTTAGCGACACTGTCACAAACTGCAGGCCAGGCCCTCCATTTTTTTTTATTTTCGGACGGCCGACATGACGGCCTCCCGGACGGAGTCGGCCATTTTGCGCCTCGCAGAGGAATTCGGGGTACCCCTTTCGGCTTTGTGCTCACCTCTTTTGTTTCGCCAGCCTGCTACAAGGACAATGCGAGCTGCCGCATTCCAGCTTGATGTCACGATGGCTAGTTCGGACGTGTGCGGACGATCGATTCGAGTTGCCGAGGGCCCCGAAAGGGGGAAAAGAGGAACAATGGGAAGACGTCAGAGCAGAGCTTTAGCGGCCGGCCAAGGTTATTTAAGGGAGCGCACACGGTCGCTTGTGGCAGTCGGCTGGAGATTCGTGAACGTGCTACGCGGGGAAAGGTCCGGGGGTGAGGTGCCTTAGCTTAAGTGCATCGGTAGGCTCGCGACGGATCGGCCCACGCCTCGGCTCAGCGCTCGAGTTCGCCCGTCGCCGCTAGTCCCATGGCCGATCAGCTTCTGCACCCCGGACCTCCGAAACACGTGAGATGCTGCCCGGCGAGGTCGGTTTCACCTCGTCGTGACTTTCCGTCGGTGAACTGGCGTGTCCTCCTTGCCTCGTAAAGATTTTCTTTTACCGCGCCCCTCCCGCCGTAGTTTGTTGCCTCGGATTAAGATATCCGCATTCTTCGGGTTTTGTTTTCTGGCGTCACTCGTAGCGAACGAGCTGAGAGTTGGTTCTTTGTGTGTTGGGTGTCGTAATTGTCGTTATCAAGGGTAACGATGTTTAAGGGCATTTCACGTGCAGGGTACAGCTTGCAGAGCTGTTGGATGTTTCATATAGTGAGTGCTGTTGTTGGGGGTTAACGATTTTTCCCTCATAGTGTTTCGCGTGTTGCTAGTATTTTTTTGTGTAGTTGCATTACTGAGGTGTAACAAGTGTTTGCCTCCAGAGTGTTTCGCGTGTCCCTTACAGCTGTCTGAGTTAGCGCACGTGCGCTTAGTGTACGGCCGATTAGTGCCTGCGCGCACGAGGCCGATGGCAGTGTAAAGGTTTTTTTTTTTCTCTTCTTGTGTCGGGTGTTACCCTGTAGTCTTTTTGTTTGTACAGTAAACCTATATAGTTCAAAACGCAGCCGAGCATCTCCATTGTGAATTCATTCACCCAAGCAATCTCGGCACACGTGAAAACTCACGGGCCGACCACCCTGCTAAAATATGAACAACTGTTGTCTCGCGCCCTTCTGTGGTATTTGCAAGCGGACGGAAGTATTCGGTAAAGGAGTTTGTGACAGACACCAAAGGAATCACGTATTCGGCCCCTTACGTGTGGAGGATATATTACCTTTGGATTGGAAGCAGGACTTCGGAAGTGCCTGTCTTCAGGTTTGCGTGTGGCTGGCGTGCAGCGGCTTCACCTAACCTTGAATAATATTAAGCAATGATCGAAGAAAACAAAGATAGCGGATTTTTCCAAAATAAAAATTTTTGTAGAGTAAAGAAGCCTGTAAGCCTGGTTGACTACCATGATGAGTTCACAAAAGAAACGCGTGAAGTTGAACAAGAGGGGGTAGTGTGCTTTGGAAAGCGGTGGTAAGTGGTTATACGTGCCGTAATGTTTTATTACAATTCAAGGGTACTTGGGCAGTGTGCAAAGGGCCACACTTCGTACTACGAGTGTGACAAGTGCACCAAAACAGGAAAAACCTTGGCAGAATGAATCATCCCGATTTGGACGCACATATAAAAGTGAGGCATCATTCAATGCACAACTACAAGATGAGCATCACACTGGAGTTTTTGCAATAAGCAGCTTTGTTTAAAATGGTCACGCAGTTTCCAATCGACTACATACACCTGGTTCTGCTTATTGTCATTCAAAAATGTGTGAAGTACTGGACTTAGGGGCAGTAAACTGTCCGGCGAGCAGACAACCAGCTGGATGTAATCAACGAAAGGATCACTTTTGTGCACCCGCATACGCCTTGCGATTTCAGCAGGAAGGTTTGGCCACTGACAGATGAGTTGGAAGGCAACAGAAGCCAGTCTGTTTTTTCTCTACGCCTGCCTCGCGTGCTAAACGGAATTTTTACGGAGGAATCCTATAAGCACTTCCTAGTACTGCGTTCCTCGATCCGCATCTTGCGTGGAAAAGACTGCTCAAACAACCAACATGGTTTAGTATGCCAAAGAAGGCACGATCCTAGCAACTATGGTGAGACTGTTTTGGTGTACAATGTGGACGGACTTATGCATGTCACAGAAGATGCCCTAACATTTGTTCGTTTTCACTGCTTTTCAGGCTTCCCATTGAAAAATCTGGGAAGCTTGAGAAGGGCTGCCCACGTGGGTAAGAGGCCATGGGCTCAATTTTTCAGGGAAATAATAAAAAAGCCTTCCGTATACAGCGAATGAGAGGATATACGGTCACTTCCAAATGACCATGCTTGAGGCGAAATTACACCAGGATTTAATATTGCAAATATTTCAAAGCAGTTTGAAGAAGTAGTGTGCAATGAATGCACTTAAAGACAACTAAAATAGACAAATGCATTCTACTCCAGACAAGCAAGTTTTCGTTTTTTTAGAACATACTGAACTGTGACGGGAAATTGCGCATTGTGGCAAGCTTTTCCGCTCCATGGAAAACCTAAACACTTATACATGCAGGTCAAGTTTGTTAGGTGTGACAATGGTGAGCCTAATGTTTCTTAACAATTTGGTCTGCCAACTTGCCAACATCAAGGCCAAGTGCTGCCTCTTCCAATGTGGTAATGCCTACGCCTGCTTCGCCATCCGTCACTAAAGAAACTCGTGAACTGAAGTGACAAAGGAATTCATATTTGTGTTTCACGTTCCGAAGGCCACCTGGGCTGTGAGGTATAGTAATTTGAACCACTTTTAAATAGCAACTGTGATTGGTGAGAAGGTTTATTGAGCAGACACTTCACAGGTAATAAAGCGCACCATAATGGAGGGCTCCAGATTAGTTTTGACCTCCGGGGCGTCCTTAACATGCTCCGAAATATTGAACCCATGGGTGTTTTCGCTTTTCGCACAATTCACAAAAGTTACCGCTGCAGCAAAGAATAGAACCCACGTGTTTGGGCTCAGCAGCACAACGCCATGGCCACTAAGCCACTGTGGCGGGTAATCATTTATAAAGATCAAATATTGAACTAAAGTGGAGCCTAGATAATACTAATATAAAAGGATGAAAAAGAAGGGATTCGAATTTGCTACATTGAGCTCAGATGTGCGCAGATCACCAGATCTTATTGCTTTTGTACTAGCTTTTTTTGAAAAAAAGTGCGCGGTAGGCTATTTCAGTCACATTCCTGTAGGCCTGTCACATTCCTGTTGTGGCAGGTGGCTTGCCTTCATAGCAATGGCACCCAATAAAGCCAAGCCCGAATTATAAAACCAGAGCAACAGCTACTGAGGCATTCAATCCATTCAGTGTACGGTTCTCAAAAAGGTTGTCTTCAGGACACTAGATGTCTGTTGAGGTTGGAGCGTTTCAGGCAGTGGACTTGTGTGATTTTCGGCTTGGTGAAACAATGTTTAAAGTTTCAGACCAATACATTGCTTTGCCCCATATAGTACCATAAACAACAGCTTTGGTGAGCATTTCATACAATTGAGTTTTAGCTTGATTTCTAACAGTGGCACGTTACAAATGTTTAAGTTTAAAACATCGCTTTGAAAGAGAACGAAGAGTGAGAAACACGCTAACTAAAACCACAAACCGACAAAGGTAATCATCCATTGTCAATCCCAGCTTTGAAGGGGTGCAGTGGACTGTGTAATTAACAGACCTCCATTCGGGGCCGGCTGATTGCTCATTGCTGATTGCAGGCGTTGTTTGCTTACAGGTAAGCTATATGCAGATCTAGATGAGGGCAATTTTAGAGACTTTTGGGCTTTTAGATGGTGACAGTAAGAGTTTTTGCGACTTGCCTTTTCTCATCGATGTCTTAGCATACCTCAGTGCTCAAAGAAGCAACTCTGACTGGGGAAGTCAAGGCCTTGCATACACAATTTAGGGTGAAAAGTTACAGTTTTAGGTAAACAGACTACGCAAAACATGTTTGTTTCAATTGTGCTACTGCTTGACAGTGCACGTGGTACACAGAGTTAGACTCAGCCCGTACACAAACTTGGCTGCATAAAATCAGCATTGTTTCCTCCCATTTGTGCTCCTGGTGCAGTGTGACAGTTAACATCGATCACTACATTATGAACTGCTCCCAACCCTACCCTGATCGGACAAATATTTTTCGCAATCTCCAGTAGTTAGGAGTGCCCCTTTCTACATCGTAGGACATTTTTTTCTTGGGCCACTGGATTCTGCGAAGTGAGGTGTCCTATCTCCTACCCTGATTCTCGCAGCCCACAGGACTAAGTAAGGTGTGGTGACGTTGTGTGTCGATTACATTAAAACTGATATCGTATTCGGAACGCTTAGGTGGAGCAATTGTCGCCAGCTATGCAAGGGTACGTCCACCTTATTCAACGATACCTAATACATATATGACCATTGTGTCAGTCAGTTTGTTGGAGAGATGTGGTGCTAGAACACTTCTGCCTTAGAAGATTTTCAAAGGGCTATGAAGAGAGAGTAAAATTTTATTTTCATGAAACTCATCTTTGCACCCCACTCAAGTCGATTCCATCTCCATAGAATGTGTCTTGTAAAGAATAAGACCTAAAATATTAAACATTTTCTAGTCTTGCACTGCGTGGCTTCAGCAGTGTTCAGTATTAGCACATAACACCTGCACACATTTGTGCATTCAAGTGATATTCAAGCATTCACATTTGCATTGAAGTGATAAGATCAAATCAAAAGAAATTGCACTGCTGCAACTGTCTAGTCATGCTTTGGTCGTGGGCTTTATTGTATGACTGACAAGTGTACAACGAAATCTTCACAGTGTAGTGAGGTCCCAACAAGGGCATCGTAAGTTCCCACTACTTCACCTGTATTCTTTATGTCTTAATAATTCGTTAAGAGTTTGCATTAAAATCATATTAGACAATAGCACTCTGAATAAACAAAATTTATATTTTGTCTCCACCAAATTCCTAAGAGATGATGTAATGGCAAGCCACCTACACGTAATGTGGACGGTTAGCGATACTATATGTGAAAATTCAAATTTGGCATATTGTATTGTGCTTTTGTACCCATTTTTGAAGTGATGAATTTGTTTAAATAGTTTGAACATTCATTGGTCAATGTTTAGGACAGTGTGACCACATTTTCCCTCTGGACGTTACCCAATTCAGACATTTTGTTTCAGCTTTCGTACACTGAATTAGTTGTGCTAGCACGCCAAGTGCATGAGAAGTCAGGTTTGCTTATTTTAGTGGCGGCTTTGCCTGCCAGTCTCCCCTTCTCTTACCCATCAATATCAACATTACGTCACCGTCCTTCTGACTTCTTTCTCCTTTTCCAACCGACGCTCGCTGATGGCCCAATTTCACAATGATTACAAGGAATTGTGGCTATTGAAAGAACCTTCAAAGCAAAATCATCTAGTCTGCCGCCACGCTGTTAGGTGTCGTCTCTGTTGCTAAGGGGCCAGTGTTGTGAGGGCCCCTCGCTCTATATACTATCTGCACCCTTTGGCTCCTTTCTCATATACACTCGGTCTGCTGACAGAGCAATAAATAAATAAAAACAATCTGTTCTATTTCATAATGCTTACAAAGTTTATATAAAAAGTTGACTATTGCGCAAACAGAGTATGGGCGAACATATGCAATTTTTACTTAGTATTGCTAAAACGATAGAATTTGTGGAGTGCCCCAGTAGAGTTGACTGACACTGAAGTGTCAATTTCTGACATACCAGTGAAGTCACTTGAGAATGAGTCAACAATATATACAGAAATGCGAATGATGAAAAAAGTGCTTATACATAAACTACAATCAATATTTGGAAGGTTTGGGTGCTATAAAGGGAAAGCAATTGTGAAGATGTGACACAATTATGCACTTCTGTTAGATCTTTAACACAATACAACATTACACATAATTACCCACTGCCATACGCCAAACGTTCAGGTTATGACAAATGTGCAAGTTCAGCAAAGGAATTTATAAAACGCTGGAATATGCGCACTTCAAGAGGTTCATAGTCAAGTGCTGTTAGGGATGGATGTAAATTTTATAGGTAAAATACAAACACATCGGGCATGCCAATATCATGAATGTTTGTCATTTGAGAATCTGTAGGAATAAGGTATAAATATTTGAAGGTTAGGTTTTCTTTTTGAAAAGGCAATTAGCCAGAAACTATTAGATGCCAGTCTTATCTATACAACGACCACCATGTTGGCGATAAACGCAGGCACTGTTGAAAGTGTGCTAAGTAAGTCGGGATCCACGAAAATGCAAAAATTTGTACCGGTCTGTCACCTTCGCACACGGCCACCTGAATCAGCCAGTGAATGTCACACGGCAAGCCGGCCGGCTCCAGTATGGCACCCTGGCCAGTTGGCATTGGTGGGCCCGCAATTGGTAGCCACCAAGTAGGAACCTGACTTAAAAATTTCCATCGACTGACTGGTCATTCCAAATGGTCACTGACTGGTTACTATGTTGTTCTTGTGACTGTCATTTGTGGGTGGTGTGACGCTCACGTGAATCTCTTGATGGGGCAGCAAGACAGAAGCATAGTAATACGGAGAGAGAGGAAAAGAGGAGTTTTGTGGGTTTGTGACAGGAGGAGGAAAAACAGAATGGACGAGAGGGAAATAGGAAAATGTGGCAGGAGAAATTCGTGAGTAGCTGACAGGAAATGGGGTAGTAGAATCAGCAGGAGCTATGTATTACGCATGAGAGCGAGGGAAATAAAAAGGGGGAGTGTGATTGCAGCGTAATAAAAAAGGAAAGCACAAAGAGTGGGAACAAAAGTTTTGTGAGAGCTGTACGAGGTGAAGGAAGTGGGAAGAGCAGGAATGATGAGTTGAACGTTGGATTTATATAGGGCGAAGTTGAAATATTAGGGCGAGCAATAAAAAACTGCATAGGTATGGTGGAGAGAAATGCGAAGAGAAAATGGGTGAGAGAGAGGTGTGAATAAAAGGAGGGGGTATTTTTATGTGAAGCGAAGGGAGTGTAGAAGGGAGGTCTTCGAACGCATTTGTTTCTTTGCTTCCAAGATTTGTCTTGCAGTTAAGGGGGGACGCGGGTCTTGTAATGGTCAGAAATGGCCAAAATGTCGACTTTCAGAAAATTTAATTTTCGGAATAATTGTACCTTCAAGCCCCTGCCTTCGAAATATCAACACTACATTCTATCAGGAAATACTCTAAAATCATGTCTTGAAACGCCTCGGGGACCACGAAATGCCCCGAATCGGGCCAAAGTTGTTTCAAATTACCGCGCGCGCCGCGGGGGAAGCAGCCCACTGATTGCCGCCATCTTGGTCTTGTTTCGAAGCTTGTTTCTTTGTATGCATTTTGCGCCATCTCAAAATGGCATCGCTTGAGAAGAACAGCTGCCATTGCCAGTTTTCCGAAGGCGCCTTCTGGGCCGCAGATTGGCTGCAGCGCGCGTGCGCCTTTTGAGTTCGTCGTCTGACGCCTCCCATTGGTCGGCGCGACTGGTACGTCAGTTTCTTTCCGCCATCATGGCGTCTGCTACGCGAGTCTGACGGAGTCCGGTCTTCTGGCGCAGCGCTCGCTTAGAGAAGTTTTGCTAGACATTTTCGCGGTTTCTTTGAATTCGTTCATCACACACATTCGTGGCTGATGCCAGGAGATGTACATTTGAAGAGGACCACCCGTCATGCGTACGGGAAGCGAAAGCGTAGCCCACCTGCGTAGTGCGACTTCGGGCCGCTCGACTCAGCCGGATGAAAATTGTTCCCCGCCTCGTATTGCTTCGCCTGTCCCATCGCCTGACAAACTACCTCGAGAATCCAGACCTAGTGCAAGAACGTCTTGTCGACTTGACACAAGGTATTACATGGCGGAGGAGATCGCCGCGCGTACGGAAAAGGCAGAAGGCACGTACAGAAGGCAGGCACAGACGACAAACAAGGCCGTTTATTACAAGCGGTTCGAACGTAATGAAGCCTACTCTGCTCATTATTCAGGCTGTACCTACGACGTATCTGCAAGTGCGTCTGAGTGCCTAGTTTTTATGGGCCAGCGAGACTTATAATCACAGTGTTTTCCTCCGGCCAAATGTGGAACTTACGACTTCAAAACTAAGTGCCGTATGCAGTTTTCTTAATAAGTATCCGTCTTCTTGTCGCAAAACATCCAACCACGTTGCGAACGGATGCCACTTCCCCGAGATTGTTCCGGAGTGCCGGTCCACCCAGATGACCGATTCTTTTTATTTGACGTATTTTCGTTATTCACGAGCATTCGAATTCCCTGGCTGTCGCGACCGCTAAAACAGACTGAGAAAACGAAGAAACCCTAAACTCAAAATCCTGCCTCAGTGTTTGTAAGACAGCGTGTTTATTGCAGCTGTCTGACCTACAAAGAACATATTTCTGCGGCACGCCGAGATATTTACGCAGGTGAGTGGAACTGTGATGCGGCTGCTAGTTTTGTGACAGCAGCAAATCGGGTAATCGCAAAAATTGAATGGGCCCGTCTGTAAAATTTCTGAGAGAAACCTAACATGTTTTGGCCGAAGAAAGAATTATAGGCAGCTTCCAGTTAACCTGAATTCCGCCTAACCAGCCATACAGTTTACGCTGGAAATAAAAAGGGACAACACGTGACCATTACTCGACCTTCCAGTAAAACGATTGCCTCATCAATTGAACTTGAAACAGTAAATAAAACCCACCCATACTGTACCCTACCTGCAATTTTTCTTTTGCCACCAGTATTCTGTAGTGCCAGCTTTTTTACGTACAACAACAATGGTATGCTCAACATACGACGGCAAAGATTGCTAAGAAAACGCTGCCATCGCACAAGCACAAAATAGGCTCCCGAGCAACTTGAAACAGAGCGTCAAACGCCGCCTCTAATAAACGGCAGAAATCGTGACAATTCTCCTCTTTCAACACCGCTGGTCAACAGCCAATCCTCTGCCTCAACCGTTTTCCCAAGCTCCATTTGTCTCGCGGCACACCCACATTTTCCTTTCGTATATTTAGGGAGAAATGGAAAATTATAAAACAGTTTTCGGAAGGAATGCATTATTGTCACCCGCAGTCTGGTGCGAGTGAGAGGGTGGCTGCTACCACGACCGAAAGAACGACTGGGAAAAGATAATTTCAATAGGAGTATTTACATAATTTCTTGCGCACGATGCCCCGCAGGTTGGGGCAACAAGTTAGGAATTCTGCAGAACGCCTCTGACAGTACACCAAGGACAGTTCGCAGGTATACCGTTGTGTGGAGTGCATTGGCCGAACAATAGAAAAGGAGAACCACAGTACTAACTTTCATGGGACGTACATAATTTGCCCCGAAACAAATTATTAACAGAGTTCCTATGGAGTACAAATCACACATACTTGGGGGAAGTCAGAATGGGTCCCGAGGTAAATTATACCCCACTTACGCCCATGGCCTCCGATACGCAAAGGCAAGATGGATTGATTGATTGATTTATTGATTCAATAAAGTTCACTGTAGACAGTGAGAGTGACATTAGGTCGCCCAGCCCAGTGAGACGCGTCCCCAGTTCAGGATGCCTTGGAGTTTACCCCTTCCTTTCCCAGGCACCACAGGACCGCTCGGCTTAACTCAAGCCGACGTAATTTGACCAGCGATTTTCTATCCTGCCTTTTCCGGGCCACATGTTCAGCCCTTGTCTAAATATGGGCGTTTTGGCCATATACGGCCATGCCCCCATGGCTCTCTAACGGCTAGTCTCCATCGGCCAGCCGACCGACTTATGTTCATACGGAGAGATTCCCGTCGTAGGGCCCCGGCCTTTCGAAAACCACCCATGTTCGGATGAATTACGGCAACCGGAAGTCATTCGAGATGCGGTCGTCGGACTCCAGCCGGTTTAAAGGTGACGGAAGTTAGGCCATGCTACGGGCAATGGAGTTCGGCCGCAGTAGGTTAGCTGTACTGAGCCTGCTCGACGACCAGTGCATGCAACGGAAGCAGATGACAGCCTCACTGGGAAGCAGCAGCAACGCACCATTTTGGGTCTCCTGCTCCCACATCAAGCCAGCCAGCGCTACACCACCAGCCGGCCAGGCTTCAGCACAGCCCTGCTTATTGATCAGAATCATTTGGCCTCAAAGGTTATTTATTAAACATTGGTCACAACTTGCCATTTATATAATTGTTGGGCCTCTATTACCGTCGTATACAGAAAGAAATGCTATAGATGGAATAGTTGTATTATCCAGGTACTAATATCTTCGGTGCGGCAGCCCACCTGTAATAAAAATAGTTGTGGGGTTAACGAACGGAGCTTACTTTATTGGGTTGAATTTTACAAAGACCAAAGTGCAGCTTTTTACCAATTTCTTTCTGCACAATCTGGCCGAACACTTCTATGCTATGACTTAAGCAACTGTTTTTACAATAGTTGCTTGACCATTTAGGTCGTATATATTCCCGGCACCAATGCCTTTACGAAGCGTTTTGGTACTTCCCAAAACACTCAGGAACATTGCATATAACTTTATTCACTCAGAAAGTATGTCGAGTTTTTGACAATTTGTTTTTGAAAGAAATTTTCTGCTGGATCAACTTTTCGGATGAGCTTTCACAGGGCTGATTCAAGTAGACAGCCAACAAGTACGTACACCTTCAATTTATTTTTATGTTTTCATACGCTACGTCCGCACCACTGAAGAGTTTAAGACAACTTAATTTCTATCTTATATCGCACTTCGTGAGAAAATTTTAGACCTGTTGAGAATGATGCCCTGGTTCTGGTGGCCGCAGTTCTATTCCACTTTGTGTTGAAGGCGTAAAAGTAGAGTTTGATAATTTGTTTCAAACCAAAACCATAGCAGTGTTAGCATGCATACAGGAGAACTGTTGGGCTTGTATGTTTCTGAAGACTGGCAGACGGTTTGTTATTTGGATATTGGTCCACGCTCCGAATGGAACGCCCAAGTGCGGACGAAATAAGATCTGGTAGTCTGTGGCAGGCAGCCGGGAGACGGGGTTCACGGGAAGCGGCAGGCTGATTGCTACGTTCAGGGATTACTTGAGGCTTACTCGGAGAGCTTGGGTTTATGAGGGCTTGTTTTGGACTACGTACTTATATCATGTAGTCGTCATGCGGCCACGATCGTTCAGTCAGAGTGTCAAACGCTGGTGTGTCTGCTTGTGAAGGAGTCTGCATACGCGGCGCGGGGTGTGCGGCCGGCGCAGCTTCTAGGATCAGAGCGCGTGCCAAGTGCTCGACATAGCTAGTGCTTGCGATACAATCAAGATAGGTTTAGAGAAGTGGGCGGCATGATCCGATTTTGAAAAGGTGATTGCTGACCAAAAGGAGTACGCATCCTACTGTGGCTGGTATCCAGGTGATCTGTGCTATGTAGCTACCCTCGTGGTATAGGTTTTACCGCGATAACTGAAAAAAAAACGGTCAAAATAGCAATCGAGGCCGGAGCCGATGGGAAGTATGAATGCATGACGCATCCCTATAGGTGCCTGCTTTATTGCAAGAAACAAGTAAAAGAAGAAAAAAAAAGAAGCCACTTTTTTAAAAGCTGTTTTGGTCGAAAACAGTATGCATACTTTAACTGGGAGAAAAGAAATGTGGTGTACACTAACCCCTCTTATGACTAGGGAAGCAATAAAAATTGTTCTGGGCCAACATAAAGGGCGATAATCCCCGGCAGTTGTGTATTGCGCATGTGGTTTCTACGAAAAGGTCGTTGTCATGTACAAGCCAATATCATGGTAGAAAATAACTGCTCGGAGGTAATTGCTGGAAGGTGATAGCTAGTTAGGTCGAAAAAACAAGCATGCATTTACATTTTTAAAAGTGGGTTTCATTTTATATGCGACGCAATTGAGAAATGTTGAGTTATGATTGGAGAGAAGTGTATCATTAAAGATGCTACCGTGTAACGTGCCATTGTTACCAGAAAACCAGGTTGTGAAGATACACTATCTAGTAGGTCATGTACGTAAAAAGGAACAAAAAAAGCCTTGCAAAACCTTAGGGGACACCGGATCCAACTAGAATCAAGGTAAGTTGGTTTTATTTGAGTTACAATTTGGACGCCTGAAGGGAGATTTTGTCAGGCCCAATTGAAATGCTTGGGGTCGATATTTAGAGCTTTTAATTTGTACAGAAGGAGTGAAGGGTTATCTTAAGAGAAAGCCTGTGAAAACTCAGTAAAGACAGTCGAATCAAAAATAAAAATGTTGGTATTGTAATGAGTTTCTATTCACACTTGAATTCATTTTTAAATCTATGCTTTTTTTTTCGCTGAATTGAAACAAAAAACGTTTCTTTCTGAACACTTAGGAGATGTGAAAAAACTATATGTTTCATAACTTTGCTGTTTATAAAGGGAAAAGATTTCAGCCTGAAATGTGGTGACCGATAGCATGAAAATATTTGTGAAGAGGTGCAACTTTTTTTCCTTTTCTAATGTTTCGGCAAAGTACCATTAATATATGATTTATAGAATAGCTTTGTAAAATTAAGAAACGTGACCACACGAATTTATTAAAACATATTATCTCCATCAATTTGACAACACAAGGTCAGCCTCACATTGTCTATCAGACTTTAAAGCGAGTATACCTGAGAGATATTGGGTCAAAAAAAATTTCCTGAGTGATGATTGGGGCGAAGGTGACAACGATTGGGAAATAAGATAATAAACACTTAATATCAAAGGAGACTAGGAATAACTTTATCGAAAGACATCATCATGGGTGCCTATTAGTGCCTCCCTTTACCAATAGCCGAAATATGCTTAGGGTTTGATCTAAGAATGTAGGGTAGTGTACTTTTAGAAAAGTAGATTTATCAACTGTCGTGGTAACACGCTGCCGCAGCCGCATTTTTGCAATAAAGAAAAGACATCTGTTCTTGTTACCCACATGTCAAAATTTTGTTTTACCAGTGGGGACTTTTTAGAAAATAGACGTCGGAGAGGAACCTGCTGATATATTACCTGGATTGCTTTGATTTTAGGCCTGCTTTCACAATCTTGAGTTCTATGCTCGAGGTGACCCACCAGTAAAGTGAAGAAAGCCGGCGATTTCATTGTTTATCAATAAGAAGATCGCTCCGTGATCTTGCCTAATCTGTTTGAAACCATTTTTCATGTCCAACGGGGTCCGGAACCACGAAATTGCTGTACATTTTGGACACTCAAACCAGGCATGTGCGTTTGTGGCTGAAAGATATCAGGCGATGACGTTATTACAATGTCTATAAGGGGAGGCAAAATTTATATTAAGACGTGTTGTGCTGATAACAGATTGAACAAGCGCAAGGCCGATCAAAAAGCTATAAAATATTCTGATTAGAATGAAAGGATGTCCTAGAACACATGAAAAAGACCGCAAAATGTTAGAAAAGTTGAAGACACTCATGAGAAGAATTTGGGTTCCTAGATATTCTATCATGATGAAGAATAATAATTCATGCATGGCAATATTGAACGATGAATCAGCAGAAAGCGACTGATACATAACAGTTTTATTCACATTTAAAAATTATTTTCCACTCCGCGAAATATGCTTCAAGTTCGGAGGAAAGGGGAATATAGAAACGTTCAAAATATTCCTTAAAGCCAGGAACACTAATCATAAATTGTGATCTTGGCCACCGCAAACAAATTATTTTGCTTATTGCGGGTAGTAACCTCGAAATAATTAGGTTGCTACTGAATTACTACTCCCTGTTCCTGCGCGTAACTCCACAATTAGGTGTGTTGCTAGTCAGTCAACCAAGTCTCTGGTAAAGGAAAGGTATACGTGTCACACTGAATATTTATAACACCAGTGTCAACTCTGTTTTGAAATTAACAACATGCGTCCCCAATACCCACTGAAAGAAATTGTTATTCAGGCCATGCAGACCATCCCTCTCTTTTTGATATTTACTTATCGCTGTTACGCGCCCACAGCGAAGCGTACATAATTTTTTTACTTCAGCACTGAATGTGGAATATCCAATGCGTATTTAGAAAAACGGTGTAACTGTCTTGGCTGTACTGGTACCATTTACCATTTAGGAGAGGTTTTTGGGCCAAAGTTTATATCAAACGTTTTCTCCTTCACCATATTCAGTCAATGTCTTTTTGGCATCTTACGTGTGCGAGCAATAATTTTCATTTACAGCTGGAACCTTGTATTTTAAAGCGGACGTTTAGAAATAAAACAGTTCAAAAGTGCACAAAATCCCGACGAGATTTATCGGATGTAAATTACTTATCGTGAGGGCGCGTAATATTATGTCTTTTTAAGATTTGTTTTGCAGTGTTTTTATACATTAATTATATTTTTTCTCCAGAATGTTTAGCGGATGTCGAGGCAAAATCAGACAGACCAGAAAAACAGGTTTTCTCTTTGAGAGCGGGCTTCTGCGTCATTACGCCGAGACGGAGGCTATGTGTGCGTATTTCTGAGATTACAATTTTACTAGAATGGCTGTCTGATCGTTTTGTTCTGGTACCATTTATCGCTCGAAAAACCGTGTTTGGTTTATCGTTCACTTTGAAAGAGTATGCCCTAGTGTTCTCTGGACTGGCTTCCGTCTCATCGAATACTCTGTAATAACCTAAAGAAATGTTAGGGCTTCGAAAGTGTAATAGTGGCGAGGGGCACTGATTGAAATATCCGCACGCAAAAGCAAGAAAAAAAAACTGATAAATCAAGTTTTTAGCGCATAGACGACTAATTATAAAAAAAGAGTCATACTTCAAACAAGGGCGGTTCAGTTGGCAAGAGCAACAATCCAGGATTGAGAAGACCACTGCATGCAAGTGTCTCCTTGTGCTTCAGAAAGAAAAATGTTTTGGCCTGTTGGTTCATTGTCAGACAGAAAACAAGCCATAAATAAAAACACAGGATGATGAGTGGACGGGACAAGCGCTAATCTTCAACAAAAAGTTTATTGCAGAACCAGCGCTCATAAATACATCCGGCCAGAATGAAGAGAGGGGAAAAGAAAGGGAAACAACAAAAACGGTGGGCAAAACAAGAAAAACAGTGACTTGCCGCCTACGACAAGAAATACAATTCAAGTTTCGATAAAGAAACATTCGGCCTGCTGACGCATTGATCCCCCGTCCTGGCTATCTCTGCCGCTTCCACAATTTCTCTTGTCAGGCCCGAGCGGTGAAAATACAGGATGGTTGTTTGGTCGTACAAAGGATGACACGGGTTTCCCGAGACACATTTTTTACAGAGGGCAGCCAGGTGGCCGTTGGTGGCAACGCTCCTGACCTTGTTCTTGTGCTCTTGTAGTCGAATGTTTAAGCATCTGCCGGTCTGCCCGATATAGTGTCTGCCACACGACAAAATAATTTTGTACACAATGCTACGTCGGCTTTTCACAAAGGTTTTTTTTTCACACAAAGGTTTGGCATTTCACAAAGTCTAGGTGAGCCTAAAGTGTTGAAAATTTTCAGTTACGTCGATCACTTTTATTTGTTTTAGACACTTCATGTGTTATTAGCCATTTAGCTATGAACAGCTTTGATGCTGCTTTATCATTGTCTCACCCTGTTCTGTTGAGTATTTTAGCCGCTTGTAATGCCTGTTTTACGCCGCTCAATTTTACGGTTTAATTGCCCGAGCATGACAGCTTCAGGTGTTTGGATTTGCGGCTGCGTTTTGAAGATGATCACGTGTGGTGGGAGTACGAGCCCAGCGCGAATAAGCCACCCCTGCCGTACAGATCGGCACACTCTAAGCTGGTCAAGAGAAGTGTTGTGCTGTATTTCCTGTGCAGCGCTCTCAGCAAGTCATGCCAACATACGCTGGATGAAAGCCGTGGCCAGCAGGTGGTACGTTTGGAAGCCGCGGGTTTTCAGATGCAGGTGATTGTTTCCGTCGCGGAAGGCTTGCATCGCAAAAGAAAAATTGACTCTCGTTTGAGCAATGGGCAGAAGGCAGAAAACAAGAGAAAGGACAAAGAAAGAAGAGCTAACGAAAAGACAGCAGTCATCCCTTAAATGCATAAAAACTCGCATAACCTCAAGAAAGTTGGGCAAAGTTCAGGAGTCAAGGTCGTGTTTATGGCGCCTAACAAGCTTTTGGCTTTGCGCAGGTTGCGCGTAAACGGATTTGCGCCTTCAAGCACAGGGAGGCATTTGTGGAATACCGACGTAGCGTTGTGTACGAAATTCCTCTGTCGTGTGGCAGACACTATATTGGCCAGACCGGCAGATGCTTAAAAGTTCGCCTACAAGAACGCAAGAACAAGGTCAGGAGCGTTACCGCCGACTGCCAGTTGGCTGCCCTCTGTAAAAGTTGTCTCGGGAAACCAGTGTCATCCTCTGTACGACCAAACAACCGTCTTGTGTTTTCACCGCTCGGGCCTGACAAGAAAAATTGTGGATGTGACAGAGATAGCAAGGTCGGGGGATCAATGCGTCCGCAGGCCGTCTGTAGCTTTATCGAAACTTGAATTGGACTTCTTGTCGTAGGCGGCACGTCACTGTGTTTCTTGTTTTGCCCACTGTTTTTGTTGTTTTTCGTTCTTTTGCCCTCTCTTCATGCTGGCCAGACGTGTTTATATGCGCTAGTTCGGCAATAAAATTTTTGTTGAAAGTTAGGGCTTGTCCCGTCAACTCCTCGTGTTGTGTTTTTATTTGGCGCTTGTTTTCCGTCTGTCTCATTGTGGTCGTGCTGTCAAGCCAACTAAAGAGAGTGTGTGCCGTCGCAAGCCTGAAGTGGCGACGGGCACTGATTTAAACATCCGCGTGCAAAAGCAAGAAGAAAAAACTGATCCGACAGGATTTTAGGGCATAGAAGATGCATTATAAAAAAATGTCATACTTCAAATAAGGGCGGTTCAGTTGGCAATAGCAACTATGCAGGATGGAGAGCAGTGCATGCAAGCGTCTCATTGTGGTCGTGCTGTCAAACCAACTGAAGAGAGTGTGTCCCGTTCGAAGATTCAAGAAAAACTCGCTACTGGCATCACTGATAAGGTAAATACAGACTAGAATGATGTAATGCACAAATAGCGCAAGGTGCGCACCGCTGTTGTTGGAATCAAACTGCGCTGCATTGCTGATTGTTCGTTTTAGGATGGAAGTGGATTCAAAACCTAGGCACGAGAGCCGTTTTTGATGACAGCAGCTACAGCAAAGCCTTACAAGGACCCAGCCAAGGCGTGCAAAATTATGATGGGGAAAAAAATGCTCGTAAGCTACACATCGTCAACCGCTCTCATGAGCATATAGTAACACGGCGATTTATTAAGATCCAGCCCTTACACCAGAAAACTGTGAGCACAAATTAGGCGTTTGTTTTACGCAATACGCCAAATACACCTAAAGCGAATTTCTGAGGAGAGCCAAAGGTTTTCAGAGGATATAAACGCACTGTTCTAAAGTTATGATATTACGTTTCACACGTCAGCTGGGAAGATTTTATAGCAGCAAGCAATTGAAAGTATCGGGTTAATTTGTGCAGCAAGAGAATTATAAGTTCCAATTCGGCTCGTACTCATCTGACAGATTTACGTTGACGCAGATATAAAAATTTTATTGCTACTGGCTTTCAAAAATGGCACGATTAGGTTTTGCACATAAGGCCCGTATGATTACCAGCTTGCCTACAACAAAATCAGAAATATACATGTGGAGAAGGTGAGTCATCTTGGCAGTGTTAGCAGCTATTATCGTATTCTTCCTCATTATATTTTTCTGGGGCATGCCTAATACTCCAAAGAACTAAGCAAGCTCTTTATTGGTAATGATAATGATGATGATAGACTCAATGTTCTTTGCAAGTGGCTACAAGAGTGGATTGGCCAGGGCTATATCCCTAAGTGTAATTTCTGAGGACATCAAAACAGAAACTTATCTCTGGAAAGACAGACGCCATAGAACGAAAGTTCGTTATGATGAAAACCGAAATTATTTGTTAACTAATGCACTTAATATTTATGCGACCGGAAGCATAAAGAAAAGGCTTGAATGCACTTAAGTATATCCCTTTTTGCACACGGGGTTATTTGTTGCCCCAATAAATATTACAATCCGAGGAGATAAATTCAACCCCAAACTGTCGTTAAGGTCCTTCAAAAGCAGTTGTCTAGGTGCTGTGAAGCGGCGAAAGGTGAGAAAAAAAATGTTCGATTGTTCTAGCGACCTCGCTCCATACACAAACCTCCGTAGGTGAAATATCTGTTTTATACAGATGCAAACTATGCCTTGTAGATATGCAGCTATGCTTGGTGATGGTTACTTCACCTTGCCTAGAGCCATAAAATTGACCATTCTACTCGAACAATAAATGCTGCTACTTCTCAAAGGATAGGACTGCATCTGAACGCGTAGCGTGTATATGCCGCTATCGTTTTAACGTTGAAGATGCAAGAACAGCCAGATTAGGCATACCGAATTTAGCGAGACCAGTGACACGAAAATTACCTAAATTGTCCCCGAGCTCGCTCCCCTGACGTCCGTTTGTCAAGAGTCACAAGTAAAAGTATTTTCTTCACGTGTCTTGGAACAACAAACAATTACGTTGGGTACAATGAAGCCGGAAGAGAAAGTTAATTCTGATGTAACCGACATGGAATGGGATAATCTGATGATTTGTGATACATGTGGCGGTGTTTACATAGTGCTAGGAGTATTTCAAGGTTTCAAGGTTTCAAGGTTTCAATTCAAGGTTTCAAGGTTAAAAATTCTGCCATTAAAAAGGGTGTGTAGTCCGGTATTCATTGCAAATAACTCACCACTAGAGATTGTGGAAAAAAAAGCGATTCTAGCTTATTGCCATTTTTGGAATCTGTATAAATATGTTTAAATCGCAGAAGCCGAACACGTACATAAATTATAGGATATTTGTAGTAGCAGGATACTTTGGATAAAAGAAGTGTGGAAACCGAAGAGAAGGGATTTTCAAAGAAAAACTCAGTTTCTGTTTATAGTAGATACTGCGATGATTTCTTATACCTATAAAAATACAATCCAGCCATGTTTGGACGAATCGCACTAGATTAGTTTCGCTCACGGAGATGTCACAGATTAACAGCCACCTTTTACTCACGAGTATGATGGTTGCGGGTGAAGTGAAGATGACGGAAAGAGGATGCTTTCCGTAGACGTCTGCAAAGATCTTCAAAGTCGAAAGTATACGTTGAAAATGCAAGTTTTTACGCTCACAAGGCACTGCGCGAAACCCAGTTTTGAGTACACATTTAAAATACAGCGCAGTAAGCGCCTCGTGAAAGAAACGCTTTCACTGGGGCAGAATCTTACAATAACGGTGTAGCCTGATCATACAAAGACGTTCCTTGGTTCGAAAAGAATGCCTCCGTTTGTTGAAACCGAGGAGAGATGTGTTTAGGCGGTTACAGCCAGTTTCTCGATTGGAAAAATACCAAAATACTTCATTTACTGGGTCGCGATACCATTGAGACTCCCGCCAGCAAGAGATTCTCTCCAGCGTGGCTAATAAATAAATAGGTAATGTGTTCGAGACCCCATACAAAATGACAGGAATAATTTTTCACTATTTAATATTGGTGGGAAAGGGGAACCAAATGTTGTCTGTCTGTAAGCTAAAATGCCTTGGTTCTTTTTGATAGGTTTTGGGGAGGTCTTTTGTGCCGTCGGTAGGCTTGTAATAACTACATTCTTCTGGGGTTATACCGAAATTGAAAATTGTTAAGTCATTGTTTTGTTTTGCATTAAACAATTGGACATTGTTTAATGCACATGAGATTTTCTCTAAGTATTGCGGGAAGGCGCTTTTGTGGTAAAGAGTTCTATGCCGCACAAAAAGCGAGTTGCCCCTGAAGGCACGGAAAGAAAGCCACCCTTTACCGTCGAGTATGATGGTTGCGGGTGGAGTGAAGATGACAGAAAGAGGATGCTTTCCGTAGGAGTGTGACAAGGTCTTCAAAGACGAAAGTGTAAGTTGAAAATGCAAGTTTTTACGCTCACCTCACACTGCGCGAAATGCAGTTTCGACTACACATTTAAAATAAGGCACAGTAAGCGCCTCGTGAAAGAAACGCTCTGACTGGGCCAGAATATGACATCGGTTGCCCCTACGTTGGAGCCGCCGTCAATTTTATATCGCCATGCCGACATGCCTGAATCAGTTCATATTTTCGTCTTTGACTTTAACGCAGGTCGCAATCAAAAACTCCTCCCGTGTTAGCCACATTTATCTTAACAATGTGGCCTTCATTTTGATCGAACAATATAGTTCGGTTGTTTCGTGGATATTGTTTTTTTAGGCAAATGTGGATTCCCCTCTAAGCAGTCTTGCGGTACTAACCATAATATTCCAGTGTACCTCACCTGCCTTTCAAGATTTTTTTGTGTGAAAAACTCAAAAGAAATTGTATAGATTTTCTCCTTTGGGATGGTTAATGTTCGCAAATAGGTTTACAAATGATAAGATACCATGACTGAAAATCTGTTTTCGGCGTTTTGGGCAAAAATAGCACTTTATGTTTTTGAGAAGTGTCTTCTCATGTCTGAGTCATGAGACTAATGGGGAGCTTTTTATAATTTCAAATTGGAAACTCGTTTTTACTGCATATAGCGGTAGCGTCCCCTGCGTCGTAAATATGGCAGTATGGACTAGTTTTAGTCATAAAATGCTTGTTAGGGTTGTGAAAATATCATCTTTGCGCAAGACGTAATAAGGACGCAATCGTTTTTCGATTGAAGTTTTTGGATACATATGAGTGAAAAATGATTGGTTAACTGAAATAAATTGAAGCCATCACGGCTTGCGAAGGCGAATGTTTAGCACAGCTGTTGTAAACCCCGACACTTAAGGGGGGTATAAAATGTTGTCTGGTAGCGCTTGTCGCTTGCTCTCAACTTCTCTGGCAGCAAATTCTGGGCCCTCGAACATGCGTTCTTTGTTTTAGGCGAGAACTGCTGGGTCCTTTCTAGCCTAACCCATGTGCTAGCCCTTGAATGACGTCAACCCCATCAGCATTCCAGAGCAGCTGGAAACCTAATCTTTAACCGAAAACAGGGGGTTGGGGGTTCCCGTTTTTCACTAGCGGCTTATCCTTCATCATGCGGCTTTGGCGCAGGTATTGTGGACATTGTTTACACGAACACTCAGCTCTATGCTTCACGCCCAATTAGCCTAATGCATGGGATCTGGTCTTGGGCCTTAACTGCTGTATACTGCCTGGGTTTTTTGTTTACGACACAAATATTTTTCCACCTAAGAACGGCTAACAGCTTCGTGAAAATCACTTTGCTTCTGCAAATCACCATTGCCTCCTAAATCATGGTTGGCGATGAAACCAATGGCCTTATAACGCTCGCCTGGAGATGATGGAGGTCTAAAACCACCCCTTCATCATTTTCTTACAAATATTTGGCACCCACGGTTTTAACGTGGTAGTGTGCATCGTACACAAAACCTTGCAATAGAAGATTTTATATGTTATAGGGTTTGCAGAGATAAAACCAAGAGGGTACCGTCTTTATTAATGCAAAAAAACAGTGTAGACAATTGCTGCAATATTGTTGTAGAAAACTGCGGCCCCAAAAAATGAGCATGATGATACAAGATTTACCACAATGAAGTGATGAAACTTTCGTAAAAAGAGATTACCAGTAGGAACATTTTTTTCAGAAGTTTCCTTTGCTGGGTTTAATGCGCCGTTTTTATGGTTATCTTTTGTTATGTGGAACTAATATTTTCAGTAGATTTTATGCAGGTGCTGGAATTGTTCGTTTGTGTTATAGTATATGGAGGTAAGTAACAACATAGAATACTCTAAACTCATTAATTATTCTGTGAGCAAAGTATCCGTTCACCATGGCGATATTAGCCAAGTTTGTATTACGAGCGACCCTTAAAACAACAAAAAGCATATATACAAAACGCTGACGTATTTGGAGTTGTTGTGATCTTATTTCCGTATTAAAAACCTTAAAAAATTTCATGTCTTGCTTCATTCCGGTATTCGCAAACACTCATTTTCGGTTTCTCGCATAATACCAATGGCATCTTGTTTAAAACAAAATATTTCAGTTTTTATGAGCTTTCTTGTTTTGTGGGCCCGACTTTCAAATACTGCAATTTGAAATGTTCGAATTTGGAACTGAATCAGTTTCGCGTAATCTCTATTTACAGGGGAAGATATTTGCCTTCATTGTGTGTAGTTCCAGAAATTTTTGAGTTTATGCATAAAAAGCTTTCAGAAGTACAATCTATGTGGTATGACAAAAATTCATCGTCTAAGTATGCAGAAATATAAGGCGCTGATGCTACCCAATCCTGTCTAGTGTTTGGGGAGCTTTTGAGTTTATGCATAAAAATCTTTCAGAAGTACAATCTATGTGGTATGACAAAAATTCATCGTCTAAGTATGCAGAAATATAAGGCGCTGATGCTGCCCAATCCTGTCTAGTGTTTGTGGAGCTTTAAATTTTCAACGCTTCTATTTTCTTCTGTAATTTATTATAAAATCCTCACATTTTGTGGGCTCAAACATAATGTTACATTTTGTCAGCTGTGTGGTCTCTTATCGGCTGCCTATTATGCCAATATAGCAATTAAAATAAAATATGTTTTGTTTTTATTTGGGTGTACTTTTTATAGCCGCGAATTAAGCGTGTAAGCAAAACCATTGCATGTACCTGTGAGGCCTGCTTAGTGGCACTTAGTTCACGGTCAGCGAAAACAAAGTTGAAATAAGAAATGATTGATTTGTTGATTCATTGCTTGGTTAATAAGCCACGTATCAAAGTATCAATAAACGAATTGTCGCGAACAAAAGTGTGGACGGAAAAAGTGTCCAGAATTTCCAATTCTCGTTGCATTGAGCCAAACCAATCTTCATCAAGGGCGGTTCGAATAGTCAAAACCATACGTTTGCGAAGATAACACGTACAACGTTACTGCGAATTAGGCTTTTTTGTTTTATTACAAGCAAAAACTTTGTGCCTCTATTCTTAAACACCTATTCATCAGTCATGGCACAACAGTTGTCTGTTTAACACACCTTTATGGAGCCTTGGCTTGTTAATCTTCCAAAATATTTTTTTTCGGTTGTCCCTATAAAATTTTGAAGGGAACACGACAAAACAGTCCAAACACGTGGCCAAGTGCTAACAAAATCGCCGCCATCCATTTCTCCAAAGGTTGATGTGAAACAAAGCTGCTGTAATATTTCACAGCCCTACAGATGATGAGGGGGAGGATATAACATGTTTCTCGTCGTCTCGGCGTGCTTTTTCTTTCAGCTCGGCTTTTCTGGCGGATAATGCTGAATCTGGCGTAGACCGGCTATTGTGCTTCGCGTGTTGGGCAAGAACTGCTTTGGTTTGCCTAGCCTGCCACATGCGGTTGCTCTCGACGGATGTACACCCCCTTTCCGAGGGCAGCTGCAAACCAAATATTGATCAGGCACACATCAGTGGTTCACGTTGTTAAACAAACACGTTATCAATCATGATGCGGTTCCGATGCTTCTTTTGCCGTTTTGACCAAATACGCACATCTATGCCGCACGCCCGGATTGCCTGACGCATGCGCTCCGCGTCTTGTGCAGGAACTGCCGGGTCCGGCCTGAATTTTTGTTGTTGTTTACGACATCACACTTTCCAGCCAAAAAGATGCTAACAGGTTCGTTGAAAAATAAAAAAAACAAGCTTTAGTTTGGTTTAGGTTGGTTATCTTGCCGATCTCCCCCTCTCTGGTTCCGTCAGGCCACGTTCGCCTTTATTCTCAGCCTCCTCTTGGTTTTTGCCAAGAAATAAAAAAAATCAAATCAAATCAAATCCAATACTCGTGAAATACCTTCCATCCATCAAACTTCATGATTGACAGGTTTATAACGAAGCACGCTTTCTAACACCTGTGTTTATTACAACTGCAAGGTATTGAATCTCTCTACAAGTAGATTCATGCACATTTCAAACCATACTGGTCATTGTTTTTGCGTTGGATCGAGTGAGCGGAGACCAAATAAAAATTATACACAAGATGCATACGAAATTTTAGGTTGTTTAGTTCATATTTCCCAGACTTGTGACAGGGATAAGTGGAATCTTTAAAACATTGTTTATGTGGCAAACTATACAAGTATATATATGTTACTGTATGACGGCCTACACGCTTGTTACATCACATTACAAAACCTGCGGGGATG